>NC_067284.1:78859439-80109439 GCF_020740795.1 Apus apus | reverse complement strand
AAAATTGAATAGCCCCTTCAGAAAATCAGTACACTAGTGGACAAGCCACTACTGAATACCTAGTTAAAAATGTTGATCAGAATGTGCTTGCAAGTACTGAATCTGTAGATTGTAGCGAAGAACCATTAAGGCATAAAAATGCTTTGAAACCATGGAATGGTACAAGATTGTTAGAAATAAATACTGAAAATATGTATTTCCCAGGCAGGGAAATATAAGCTTCTAAATCCAAATGAAAGAGTCTCTGAAAAGGGTTAAAAATACAATTAGTTCAAGGTGTGTTTTTTTCACAGAATAGCAACTCAAATATATATTAAAATAACCATTGCCCATTAAAACAAGATTGTGTTTCATAGTGACACAATTTCTATAAATTTGCCAACATTTTTAATCTGTTTTCAGTGTGCTGCATAATTGCTACATAATTAAAGTCTTTAAAAACATTTTAGACAGAGAAATGCACTCATTTTACACTTGTATCTACAATTTAGAAATTAAATTTTAAAAATTTCTATTGAAATATTAAGTTTTGTTTGTTTGAAAAATACAGCAACACTGTGGCCTCCATTCAGGGAGGGATTTCACATACATCTTCAGCTTTACTTCACTCTGTTGTAGATACCTGCTAGAAAGTCAGGTCATGGAAAATACTTTACTGATAGGTGGCTGATAGGAAGTTGACACTATGACTTCATCATCAAAGGTAAGGTCTTAGGATTTTGGGCAAGTGTTCACCATTATAACGCCTGCTCACCTCCTACATCCATCTGATGGCAGGCCTGAGGGCTCAGAGTCCCATCTACCATTCTCCTTTCTGGAGTAAAGCTCTTCACATCATGGAAATTAGAGTTTTGTTCTAAAAATGTTAATCACTTGCTTTTCCTGTTCTTGATTGTTATTGGCTGGATGGTTAGAGTTACTGTTATGAGCATCATTGTTTTTGAGGAGAGAACACAAACTCTGCACCCTCACTGCCTAATCATGCAATTCCTTCCAAGTCACTGGCTCTTCTTATGCCTTGGTCAGTTGAGGCACAAAAGTGGATGCCATCAAATTCCATTAAAATCAGTGAGTGTATTAAAACAGCCTTTATGGATAAATGGATAAAATAAAAAAGAGTATGTGTGTATTGCATTATTTAATGTGGATTCATTTCTGGAACATGACTTTCAGATGACATTTGGGGCTTCAGTGCTCTTGGGATAGATTTCACGTCATGTATAAAACCATGTGTTTCCTCTTTTCATTCCTCAGGAAACCATAGGGTGAACAGTCATAATGGAATGTCACAACAACTATTCACTTCTTATTTATCAGTTTGTATGTTCTTGTATTGAATGACATGTACTTTTATTTCATTTCACAGCTTCATTTCTGAGATTCAGGCTGATCATGATGGCTCATTTTGACTCCTGACTCCTGCAAAATTCTTTGAGTTTTCCTATCCCAGGAGGCTAACAGAAGTGACATTAATTTGCGTTCAGGAATAATATTACCTGTAATTTTCTAAAATGCTGTTTTAACATAACCAAGTTTCTGGGTGACTAACTATGAAATTACTGTTTCTTTATAACTGCTTAATTTCAGGCCATAATGGAAAACCATTATGCAGTACCCAAAGGCTAATATCGTAAGTGGCTTTCAGAGCTTTTGATTTCATAGGTATTTTTATTGAATTAGTTAAAGAATCATAAAAAGTTTTGCTCTAGTCTGCTAGAAGCCATGCTACTGTGTCAGACAAACCTGTCAGCCTTCCTACTGATTGTCACAGGAGTTTTAAGAGGTCCAGACTATCAACTAAATATACAAATTGTGCCAGCAAATTAAATAGCTGATAGCTTATCTGAAGGATTATTTGGTCTTTGCCGCTAGCCACTTCCAAACTGAAATGGAAACAGATACAAATGTGGGAAATAATTTTATTTTAAACCACAGAATTAAATATTTTAGAGCAGTGGTCATGCACAGCAAGGAAAAGTACTTCAGGATGGGAGAGAATGAGGCATTTTGAGCGCTTAATGGTCAATATTTTTATTTGTTTTGCCTCTCTTTTATGTAGTTGTCTGATTTTGCGTGTACCAAGATCCTGAGCACCCTAGAGTCACAGCTCCCACTTCTTCAAATGTTCTGGATGCCTTTATATTGAAGCCTGGGAGAAGCTGATATCCTTGCTTTACTCAAAGTTAAGCTGTAGTTACATTTCCAAAGCATCCCTTCAAGATGTGAGTATCTGGCAGGACTGAAATTACTCTAAAAGACTGAATCCAAAGTTAGGAATACAAAGGTAACAAATTGTTCATAAACCCCACGTTGTTATAAGAAGAGTATTCCCTGTCTGACTTATCCTTACCTTCGCATACTTATTTGAATATCACAATAGGGTGGAATTTTCTTGCATGACGATGTGACTGTTAAAATATCAGTTGCAAAACACTGATGACAGTATGTATTGTCAGTAGATATTAATATGTTCAGGAACACAGTATTAAATTAATGGCATTTTAAAATCTCCTTCATTATGATAGGCTGAGCAGTGCTAATAGAAACAAGTATTGCATTTCTAAAAATTATATTAATATAAAATTATGAAACTTCTTACTATGTGATGAGCTAAATCTTGATTCCTGCAAAGTCAATAGACAATTCTTATCTACTGCTTGCAGGAATGGACCAGATAACATCAATATTTTCCATTAGTGTCATACTGATTTTGAATGAAACTTTCCTGTAACAGAAAAATCAGTGTTACAAGACCTTCTACCATTTTTCCCATTAACTTACCAAAACACATCACTCAAAATGGAGACTAAGAAGTCAGTTTTGTAGGTCCATCAACAGAAATTTCTTAAGTGAGAAGCTCAACACTGATTTATTAATATTGCTAATTTTCACTCACAAAGGAAGGTTTCCATAGTCTCAATAGATCCAAAGAGTACGTATGTTCTGCCTCCTAAGAACAGGTCTCAGCCCATGCTTGAGATCAAACTCACCTCACATCCAGACTGTTTGAATCTCAGCCACCTAGAAAAAAGTATTTGGTAACTAATGGTATAAGAGAGCTGAGAAACTTTGACTCCATGCTTCCACTAGCAAGAATGGAAGCATATCTCAGCCTGCAAGAATCAAGTCTCTCACTGTACCTTCAGCATTGCTTAGACGTGATAGGAAATGCCACCAGCCAGGCAGGGCTCTTATGTCCCAGTGTGAGATCTGTAAGCTGAAAACATCAGCTATAGACACTTTCTGGATGGAAGCACAGTCATATGACGTGCAGATTAAATACTCTGTCATAATTTAGTCCTCTCATTACACTGATTGTATTTAAAAATGGGAATTTTTTCCCACTTTAGTCTCAAATTTTTCCATACTATAGTTACAGAGTAGTCAGCTGAGACCAGAAGTTCTACAGGCATTCAGGAAGTGCAAAAGACTGTGATAGTGACAGAAGAATGCACTTTTTAAAAGGAAACGTTGTCTCGTCAGAGAATTCTGGGTCTGAATTGCAGGAATATTGTGTTATAGGCTGTAAAAAAAGAAAAATCTCCATGCTTCTAAAATTTAACTAAAAAAACATTGCAGTAATTTTAAGCTTAATAAGGCTTTTTTACCTTGCTCCCTGGTCTCATCCAGGTTAAAAGTAGCAGGTTTACCAGAAGTGATTGCATATAGATTCAGTATTTTTTATATGATGTGTTCTGCTTCAAGCAGGAGTTAATTCAGGAAGTCCTGCTGTATAGGGGCCAGACCTCAAAATCACTGGGGTTTCAAACTCTTCTGGCTTTGTAGGGAATGAATATATGACTTTATGCCAGGAGTAAACTGTTTATTTGGCCTACATCTCTGAATGTCTTTTGTCTCTTTACCTGAATAAAGTAGTGGCAAATGCTCTTTCCTCTGAAGACCGGATAAATCAGTCAGTACAGTAGCATAAAAGCAATATGGATGTGTATTATTGTGCTTTCCTCTTGGCAGGCTATATCAAATACATTGAAGCTATGGAAATGTATCCCCAAATATTCCTCCTAATATATTATGAAAATTCTTTCCTTGAAAAGTGCTGCTTTAAGCAGGAAATTTTTCTACACTGTTGAAAGGTCAATGCTTGGAAACCAACATCAATTTTCTTGGTGAATTAATGGTTCAGAAGCAATTTGGTGTGAGTCTTCAGTTCTGACAATACATGTGACTTTGGCTAGACACCTGAATGTATACAGGGAGTAAATACAAAATAACACAGATGATCTTGATCTCTCATGCTCAGAGCACTACGACAAATAATACTGGCACTTAAACATGGCTGTCAAAGCTATCTGTAATAAAAGACAAAAAAAAAGAAAAAGAAAGAAAAGAAAAAACTAGCAGAAGTCTCTGCATTAAATAATCAAGGATCATTCTGAGCTGTAGTAAATCTACTGGTATTAGTGTCCTGGTTTGGGATACTGAAGACTAAAATAAATAACTCTTCAGTTTGTTAGTCCTTCTTTCTCTGAAGGGCTTGCCATTCATATAGAAGGATTAGAAAAGGACTTATGATACACACAGAATTTATACTTGCCTCAAGATCAGATTAATATGAAAAGGCATTTCATGTATATAAAGAGAGATGGGAGATCACGTGTGAACTCAGTTCTTTGTTACCATTATTTTTTCACCTTTTTATCTAAGCAACCTTGAGGTGACTGTCAGTTAAAAAGCCTGCTAAAAAAATAATGAAGATATACAGCATCTGGCGCACAGGGAAACATGAAAACAAGTATTAGAAGGTGTGCAAAAAGCCTCCATTAAAAGCTTTTCAGTCTTCTGAGGTTTTAAAAAGAAAAAAGCCTCAAATGCTGTCTCACTATAGTGTAAACATAGCAGAAAACAGTGGGAAATAGTTAAACCTAGTGCATTTTTATATTGCACATCATGTTAGTGTCTTTTAAATGGCTGAAAGCAAATTTCAGAACAGTGTCTTTGTTATTCTGTGAGGCTGAATTTAGGATTTTTTTTGGGTTTTTTAATTAGTTTGGTGCTTGAGGTTTATTTTTTTTTAAAGTGAAGTCTGTTTTCAGTTTTGTTCTGAATTTTCTACCTAAATGCTGCACAAAATGTTGTTTTAAGTTCTATCTCTGGCCTCATCAGGGCAGTATTATTCTTTCTAAACACAGATCCCTTTTTTTTCACCTTAGTGGAGCTGACCTTTTTTGGAATAACAACAGTTTTATGTTAGTATTATTTTCTAGCTTTGAAGGAAATCCACTTCCTTGCTCTGGACAGATTATCAGTCTTCATTTTATAGTCTACAGCACCACTTTTACCCTATGTGACTTCAGTGACTTCCCCCTCACATAACGGCATATACTTCTATGGCTTTTCATACATGTTTGAAATTAAATAAGACCTCATGGAAGTCAGTCAGGTTGCACCAGGAGAAGGTGACTATAATGCAGTGGAGTTCGGCTATGCCTCTTATAGCAGAAATGCAGTTGTAGGAAGTAGTTTCACACATTTGTTTATCACGGGAAGGCTTCTTTAGAAGTCTTCAACTAAAATATGCATAGTAGTCAAATGATGATTTTGAGTTGTCTGTTGAGCCAGCAAGGGTTGTCTGGTCTACATTAATTTCTGTTTGCATAGTCAGTCCCGCAAAGCCTCAAGCTTAACTTTATAAAGATCAAAATCCTTGAAAAAAGTCCTTGAAAAATCTCTATATCTGGGAGTACTTCATATACAGTTTGCTCCTCCATTACAAAAATATCTTGTGAAACAGGGTTTCTCAGCCTTTTACCATCAACACTTGACTTCAGTCCATTGAGATTTCTCAGATTTTCACAGTATATACCTTGGTCAGATGTGAGGGGTTGCCGTATTCTCCTGTATTGCCTTGCTGGTGAGGCATGCATGCTAAAGGAGAAAGGAAATGAATGAGTGACAAACCTTGCCTTCCTGGTCTGTAGAGAAACCTTCCATGTCTCATTCATATACTGATTTTTAGCTTCACTGAGGGCCTTAAATAAATGAAAATCATCAGAAAAAGCACTTAATAATTAACATGTATGTTTTCATTGTCTAAACTTAATTAACTTTCTTGAGCAGTGATAGTATTCTGTGTTTCTTACTGTGCAGGTGTTTATGATTGCAAGTGAAAATGGTCATGGGATGTCCTTGTCCCACATGAAGCCAGTGGCAGAGCTCCTGGTTGGGATCACTAGAGCAGGCATCTGGTCCAGAGCTCTTCCTTCTGATGTTTCTCTTCTGTATTTGCTGTACATCCTTTGGAGTGTGAGAAACACCAGTACTTGTAACCCTTACGGCAATGTACCATTCATCTTCTCACCTGAGTAAATCTATGCAATTTTCTTTAATTTCTGATATAACCTCAATAGGCGAACTCATTGATCTTTCCCTCTAAAGGGATCTTACTAGTCTAGAGTTCATAACATTTATTAGAAACAGGCTGTTTCAAATTATGTTCTTATTGGCAGTAACAGTCATTTTGCAGTGATACTGCCCAGTCTCTCAATTTCACTCAATATATCTGCAGTGAATCATTACCCTTTGTGAGTTTTTATTAACCTTAATAGTAATATTTTCCTCTCTTATTTCTTTGTGGGTTTTGGATCTCTTGGTGTCTGCTCCTACTTAGGGTTGCTAATTTGCACACTACGATTCCTATATTCCCTAGAGAAATACAGCATCCACTTAATCCCATTGCAGACTATATGATTACTAGATTTCTATTGATTTATCTGCTTTCAATATCAGATTGGACCTTTCTCCTTGCATAATTATTTTTTCTTTAAAATGTACTGCAAGGGGCTTTTTCTATACCTTAAGTTTGAACTTCCAAATATAGCACATTATATTCACTGACTTTATTTTACCCACTGTAGGGTTCCTGCTTGTGAAGAAATATGCTGAGACAAGTGCAATTTACCATACATACAGGAAGAATGAGCAGATGCATTGTTCTTCCCCTGGGTCCTATTTTTGCATGTGTATATTTACACCTACTTTGAAAAAGAAAGGTTTTCTTTCAAAGAACCATTTTGTTAACCTCCAGAGAACAAAAATAAAGAATGGTTAAAAATAAATTAAAATTGTAACTTATCTCTTCAATGCTCTAATTCATTGTTGATTAAATCTTCCTACAGTACTGATAGTTGCTTCTAATGCTGATCTCATTATAGGTGAGGTTGAAATATTAATAGCAGGCATAATTTCTTTTAAAAACACTGTACTTAGTAAGTAATGTAATTATACTAGGAAGCATAACAGAAGAGATTAGTGCCATAAGTGACCTAGCTTTAATAATGTCATCAGAAATTGTAATTGCAAAATGATCTACTATGTTATAAATGTTCACTAATATAACATTCAAGTCACTCATCATTTGCAGCACTCATGAGGTAAGCAATTATTTTTTTTCAGTGTACAGCTATCTATTCTATTAATTTTACTAATCCCCTTCCCACTATGCAATCCTGAGAACTGTATATTTAGACAACACAAAGTGCCTTCAACCATCACTGAAAAGTATGTATCATAACAGACAGTGGCTACCAGCTTTCTGGTACTGAGCATACCTAGAAAGATTGAGAGGTCAAGTTTAAGGTAAGAACTCAGAACTCATAATATGCTTACAACCTACTCTAATAAAAATATTGACAATATGTCCCAGATATCTGTATTTCCAGATAGATTGTGTGCATGTATGTCCACCTATGTCAATTTATCTCACATAATTTTCAGATTATACCTTCAAGACTTAGATATACCAAAAATAACAAAACAAAACAACAAACAGAAGCAACAACTCCAAATGCAAATGGAAAGCTTGATACAAATCCATATATGCAGCTTTTTTTTTTTTTTTTTTTTTTTTAAGTCCTATAAGAACTTTATTATTCAGCAGGATAAGCAATAGATCTGATTCTGGTGCTTCTCCAGATCCAATAATGGTTAAAGTGTTTATTATAATAGATAGAAGTATTTCCAAGGTGTTTTGCTTCTTTGTGTTTTTCCTGTTTGGTGTTTTTCTTCACTTGGTGCTTTTTACCATAGATTTTGTTGGAAACTCTTGTAAATAGATAATTCTTTAACACATGAACTGAGCCTGGTACCTTGTAGACCTGTCCTCTAGGTACTCCTGGAGGACAAGCAACAATTTCTGCATTCTGAAATCTCAGATGAAAAAAGGCTGAACAAAACAAAACACATGAGGTCTGAGAAATGGGGAAGTTTCAAAGTTACATTACCCAAGTAACAACCTAATAAAAACTACACATAGGATTATAAGAAAACAGCTATGTGCAAATGTCTTCCTCACTGAAAGCCCTCAACCCCATCATACTAGGTACTAAGTGTGCCATTTCTCCTGATGGTGTAAAAGGTGTCTAAGTCACTTAGACTCCCCATACAGTTGAGGAAGAGAATGACAGTCACTCATCTCATGGACCTTAAACATCTAAGGTTGAAATGAAATGCTTTTGAGAACATGTCTCGCTTTCCAGTAGCTATAATGGAAACCTCAATTGCTTCTTATTGAGGCTATATGCTCATTGTACAGATGTTGGGCTTAGACTAGATGCCTGCCTTTCAGTCAGCTAGTATGTCTGATAAACACCATCTGTATTATCATTAGTACAGAAATGCAGCATCCCATCAAGTATAATCATGTTTTCAGAGGTACCATCTGCTATGAAGCAGACTAGAAATTTTGAATCTTACAAGGAAAGTCTCTTCCTACATAACTCTTCACAGAAACTCCAGCCATGAGTTTCAAAAGTTTTCAAAATGGTGTGAAATTTGCAGCAATTTATGTGAAAGCAGCATTAGACCAGCACTGAACTTTGCTGATAGGGTCATTTAAGAGGATTATTACTGCACATCTGCTTGCTTTTTTCAAGACTGCAGAGATGGCTTTTCAGCAAACCTGCTTACTTCTGTCTTGCCATAAACTCTACCCAACTGCATTTTTTAGGGATGGGGAAATAAAATATGTTGTCATACCAAGCACAGACTCCTTAGGCTTTCTTTAGCAATATTACCTGTTGGGAGCAAATAGAAAAATACCCTGCATTAATTTGCCAAGTAAAACAGTTTTTGAAACATTACGGAGAACAGTGACCTTTCCTTTTTCAACTACTATTGCCAAAGATATTCTATTTGCTAGTTTTTCTAGAGTGTAATTTCCATGTTGTTGCCACTTTTTCTTGTAGCCCAGCCCTATTTTTGTTATTCTGTGGTCACCACTTCCAGTTTGTATTCAGTCTTAATTTTTACTGTCCTGTGATGGTTTTTCTTATGTCAGTGCTAGAAAACTCAGTGATTTAGAATTTTTAGCTAAGCTTTAAATTCTTTTTCTATTTTATAACTATTCTTTCAGTAATGCCCCATCACTAAAGCAAACCCCCCACATCCTGTAATATCTAGAGTGTCTAGTTTTCTGTATTATAAATGAAAACACTGTGTATTTATAATAAATAGAATGCAGAAAACTGATGTTAATGCAGTTTTCTATGTTTGACTCGCACAGATCTAGGGCAAATTAATTCCTGCTGTAGTGCCATTAATTTGATAGGAGTCACATCAGAGATAGGAACTCGTTCAGTTATTGCTTGCACCATCTGGAAATTTATAATGCCACAGCAATGTTTCACTTGCTGAAGACACATTCATCCTTTTTGTTTAGTATGGGAAGACAGGGATTAAAAATTGAAGACCACTTTAGCTTGCTCTATATTATCTTAAATTCCCATGTAGGGTTTATTATGTTTGGATGGCAAGATATGAATTTAAATAATGTTTAAAAGAAGCATAATAGTCCAGTCAAAGCAGGCAAAATAGGCCTCCTGAGGCAAAATAATTTCATGAATATCAACATAATACATTTCAGTAAGAGTGGATCTATAGAAATGAGCTTTCCCTTGTTGTACACAGATACCTGTCACCACCTGCCTCATGACAGAACTTTGTATCTCTTAGTCAACGTTGGCATGTGGGAACCTCACTCCTAGGACTAGAAAGAGACCGGTATCACAAATTCCAGCTTTAATCTGTCATGGTTTATCAGATGGCATAATTCTGCCAGAAAAGTCAGAAACTTAATTTTATCTTCCATTTGTTTAGGACTCTATGTCCTCTTTTTTTGTTTTGTTTGTTTGTCTTTTTTGGCATCATTTTACAGTGATTAGAAACCTTAGTCTAGTTTTGAAACTCTGCTTTATCTGGGTGGAAACATCACATAATAGCTTATGTCATTTCCTTTCTCTCCTGCCTCCTCCAAAGCACAGACAGGAATTATGATTTAAATGAGTTTTGATTTCTTGGACTCTGCTCAGAAGTGCACCCAGTATACGCAGGCTCAGCCATGTCATAGCCTCAAGTAGCTCAAGACCAAGGCTGCAGAAGTAGTGAAAATACGGAGAGACTTCTAACTACTCAACATATATAGAGATTTATATGCTATGCATACCTGTTTGTAGCTATGTATCTCTCTGTTACGCAAAGTGACAACACTCCAGCGTGGACAAAAAATGGTTTTATATAAACTAGATTAGTTTAGGCATAACTGCTTAATTACCACAGCCCAGCTTTATTGTGGCATCTTGGAGACAGTTTATTAAGAAACTGTGCAGGTACTGAGGAGTAGAAGTCCCTGTGTAGTCCTATCTGGGAAACTGATTCTTTTACCCCTTGAATATCTATCTGCTTGTTCCTCTTTCCCATGCAGAGAGTGTGGCTGGGCTGGGCAGCAGCCCCAGCACAGCCCCCCCAGGCTGTGGCACTGGGGGTGAAGCTGGCATGTTTGCTGGCAGCCCAGGGAGTGATGGAGCACAAAGCCGGCAATCACTTTCCTCATCTTCAGTCTCATTGAGTCGCATGGAATGGGGGGGAAATTTTTGATAAGTGTAATGGTTTTGATTAAATATGCATTTTGAGGTGTGTTAGCAGGTGTTTGACATAAATTTGCTGGTAACATAATTTCTTAAGTTCACCTGAAAGTGCCTACTCTTGGAGGTTAATTTGTTTGCCTATTAGGCCCTTGTCACTTGTGTCTGGTTTGTATTTACAAAGCCCACAGTATTCATCAAAAGAGTTCACCTTTGAAAATAATGGAAATGTTGCTTTGGCGTTCACTGGAAAATACTGCCTAGGAAAATTTGTATTCACAATATAATTATAGTTTGTTTTTATTCAGCCAGGGTGCAGTTAAAAAATAAAAGAAAACAAAATTTCCAATGAATTTTTAATTTAAATAACAGGATTATGTAGATATCTGATGCTAGGATGATGAACATTTCCCACTATTTATAATAAATTATTGTAATGAACTTAGATAGTCCCATAGATGTGTGTGTTTATATAAAGAAGAGAATTTGTGCAGCATAAATGAGATAATTTATCTTTGTTGCAGTCAGCTTGGTAGCCATGTTGCGTCCGGAATGCTAATAACCACCAATTTTTATGTAATGAAAAGTAGAATGCACAGTTTTCAGAAATAGCCAGAAGGAGAATTTCTTTTCAAGGACAGTCAAAGAATAAAAATGCCTCAAGGGTCACTAATAGCAAAAAAAGCTGACTGAGACACCACCCTTAAAAGCGAGTACCTTACAAGAGGTTATGAAAAATGTCAACTGAGCCAGTAAATCAGGAAAACTGCATTTACATGTAAAGATGCAATAATAAAGGTAAAGAACAAAAGGAGAAAAAACTTAAGAACAAATCTGAATTTCAAAGCATTTTCTGGTAAGCTCATCTTCCCAAATTTGCAGTGTTAAAGTATTTGTTTTTTATTCTCTTGTGAACTTGTGCCAAAGAGGAGGATTTTTGTTTTCTTCAGGGACCGTTGACACAACATGATTGACCTGATATCATGTGGTATAAACAAACAGGAGCCAGAAAGGTGAGTGGTGAGTCAAATCCCTTCCTGTCACCCCAAATTCACTGCTGCTATAACTTAATTTCTTTACCCTAACAAAACTTGGCAACTTTCTGAATACACTTTCAAAAGCTGCAAGGCTCTACACTAAAGTAGTAAATTGGTCCTTTAGTTTTACCATCTGCACCAAAAAGTTGTCCAGCCTCAGGACACTCTGCATAACCCAAGAGAGAGTGTATTTTTTGTTAAAGAGAATTTTTCTGTGCAGAAATAAGCCTAGCTCAGGGAGAGGCAAATAGTCTGGGTAGCACACAGTAGGTTGTAGTAGCAATCGTGTCTGCTTCCTCCTCTCGTGTGAACATTTCTAGAGGTTTTAGTTGCTAGAAACATATCAGCCATCCACAAGCCATCTGCGTCATTACAGCCCTGGTGGCTTTTCCAATTGCCTCTACACTGAAATGATTGCGCTGCCTTTTTACAAACCTTCTTTACCTGCTGGGGTGGAGACAGGGATGAAGAGCATAGACTGTAACTGAGAGATGTAGAGGTGCATAGGTGCTGCTCTGAGAGCACTAGAAATGATGTGTGCAAATCACTAGCAAAGGTTGTCCCTGAGCATTGTGCTGTTTGCAGCTGACATAGGGAAGAAAGAGGCAACACATTGGTTACTTTCTTCCATGAGCTTAAAGTTTCATGTGGCTTCACAAATTTGTCAGCTAGTAGATATACTATCAAACATATGTAGCATTGCCTTGATAAGTTGCCATCAGTTTGGACAGGTAAAAAAAGACCAAAACTCAATAAACTAGCACTGATACAATTTATTGGTGCTGAAGGATTTATTTTGTTGATACTGCCAGTGTTAGTGTCTCATCTGTCTCCTCTGCAGCCTGAAAAGTTTCTGCAGTGAATTACAGACACTCAAAATTCCTTTTCAACAGATGTTTGGAGTGTTGTAAGTGCAGAAGGAAGGGGAGAAAGTGAGGTCTGCAGGACATAATCTATAGAAACTGACCAAAAAAACTAGCTAGAGGAAACAGAACTTTGGCATTGGAAACCTCAGATCAAAGACGTTTTGTGTCTGAGTGACAATTGAACAGCCATTAAACCCATGCCACTTTGGTAAAGGTCAGTAAAATGTTTCATCTGGTACAGACAAGCTCTGATAGTTATGAGTTTCTAAAAATTATTTACTGTTTCTTGCTTAAGCTTGGCTTCTGCTTCTGCAGCATTACCCAAGTTTTGGCAAAAAAAGCTGTGCAGAAAAAGGCATTATCTTGTATTGTCAGATCATTTTCACTATCCACCTTCTTCCATAGAAACAACAACAACAACAACAATAATAATAACAATAATAATAACAATAAAAACAACATCAACAATAGCCACCCAGTCCTTTGTTTTATCTGGGTGTGAACTCTCTTTTCTTCAATGCTTGATGCTGGGGCTTTTGGAAGAGCTGTAATGAGATGGGTGTTTCCAGCTCAGCCAACATGTTCCTTGGAGGTACTGTCTCCAAACATCTCTACAGACACAGGGCTATCTTGATGCTTGCTGATGCCACAGAGTATGTTTGCCCAAATCTGTGTTCTTCCCCCAGTGTGCAGAAAACAATCCATACACAGAGTTGGAATACTTGTTTACTCCAGTTCTGTGCAGGAAGGTGTGCTAGAGTAGTTTGCAAACATAGCACACCTTCCCCTCCTCATAACACAGGATTTCTTTTATAGACCAAAGAATGCAAAATCACCTTATCTCTACATGATCGGCTAACTTGTCTTTCGTTTTCACTTAAAGTGGTAGTGCTTCTACTTTTTACTATGCATGCTCAGAGGGTAGGGGGCTTTCATGAGTACCGGGTCCTTTGAGCCCAAGGGAGGGTATTTTAGCATGCTAATCAGGTAAGTTCACAGTAAGTTCAAGTAGTCAGTGCTTTATGCTATCAGTTCTATTTCATGTAGAAGGCTTAAGATATTTGTGGTGAGTATCTTTTCTTCAACTCCTCTTCACACCCAGATAAGCTCAGTAAACACCCCTTTCCATCCGTCATGCTGATGTGTGTTTGTCAATATCAGGGTGGTGATGAAACTGTACTCATAATAGTCCTTTGGAAATTTAGAAGAAGTGGCAAAGAGTAGGTCCTTCCAAATGCTTTATCACTTTTACACTATACTGTATATAGACTTTGAATTATTGCTGTGATTGCTCTGCACTGTTCATATGAGACAGATTTGACATGAGTAAGTGGCTCATATGAGCCAGTGGCAGGGAGCTGAGGTGCTCTGGTGCCTCCCTCTCTCCACAGCAGCAGGACAGGGTCATCCCAAGCTGTGCCACTGGTGCCTGGCACCTGGCTCAGCCACTCTTCCTGAGCTGTCACTTCAAAAGCATTGATCTGCAATGATAAAATAATACACTGCTGCTGCTCTTATTGCAGTGCTAATATCTATTAACACTGACAGTCGAGTAATGAGCTGACTGCAACAATTAATTTCCATGTTTCCATTGATCTAGGCTCCAGAAAATTGTTACACTGATTCTTTATGAGCATCCAAATGCTGGGCGGGGGGGGAGAAGAAAGGAAGTCCCGTAGTTTAGCACTTTCACCTTTCTGCTAGACACTGTCAGAAGGCCACTGTCTTTGGATTGCTTTCCTGTTTTCAAGTGCCAGAAATTTGATATAGTGCTATTTCATGGTTTGCTGAACAGAAGGACAATTGTAACCAGCAGTGCATTTTTGCAAAATCAATGTAACCCTCACTTGATTTCATACTGTTTCTGAATCCAGTGAAATAGCTTCAGTCTTTCTCTGCTTCATGATGACAAGTCATTTAGAATGTTACAGGGAGACCAAAATACCATTGAAATAGGCATTGAATATTAAGATGAATGTATCTATTGATTGATTACATGTTGCTTTTTCTTTTTTTTTTCCCCAATAAAATCAAAGCATTAAATAATATTGCAGCATTTTAAAAAATCCAAACTCACCAAAAAAAAAAAAAAAAAAAAAAAAAAGTGATTGCTCTAAAGGCAGGAGATGAATACCAGGTTTTCCCAAAGGCTGGCTGCTGTCAGTTCCTGCATTTCTGTTTATAGATCTAGATTTGAAATCTCTGCTCTGTTTAGGGCTATAGTAGACAGTCCCTGTTCAGTAAAGAGCTTTAGGCAGAAGAACAGACTGTGTGTTGGTAACAGTAACCATTAAACAACCAAAGGATAATATGGTCTCAATTTCTGGAAGGCAATTGGATCTACATCTTATGTACATGGGCGTAGCTCCACTTAAATAATGGTGCTATATCAGCTTAGTTTGAGATTAATGCCAACTTCTTTCAGTAGACTAGTGAGAACTTACAGTGGGCTTGGGCATCACCTCGTCTCCTTTCAGCAGCTGACAGAAAGGCAGAAGATGTCTCAGGAAATGAGATGTACCTGGGGAGTTGCAGGGTTTATCTGCTCAGTGCAACTGTGTGCAGAAGAGGCTCCAAAAGGAGCAGTGATGGTGCAAGTGCTGAGACCCAAGGCAAAACAGCCACAACCTCCCAGCTCACAGATAGTGTGTGTTAGGGGGGCTATGCTGGGTCTGGATGTAATTCTAGGTCATTTCTAAGTGCCCTGGAGACACTTTATCTCTGTGATACCCCTTGTCTAACCTACACAAAACCCTGATGAACATTAAACCAACTCTAAAAAAACCCCAAAACAAACAACAAAAACAAACGCAAAACTGCAAAGCTGCTTCTGCATCTCTGAAATCAAATTACTCCAGTAAATACTTGCATTGAAAGCCATACTAGGGAAGAAGGTTTTCTGGAAAGTAGATAATTTCAGATTGTCATTGAATTTCACACCCAGATTGAACTGTTGTAGCTTGATACATGTTTTAGCCTGATTGCTGCCAAACCCTGCAAACTGGTCCAGCTGAGAAATAACATTGAAAGCAAAAGTAAAATTCAGCCTGATCAGCTCCTAGATTTGGTCTGATACAGACCCACCAAAGGTTCATGCTAGCACTGCACAAGGAGAAGTGTAAACAGGCATTGGATAGGACATTAAAAGCTCAATAGAATACAGATTTACTGCATGTTTATTATCATATTTTTAAAAAATATATTCATAAAGGAGTGCTTGCAGACTGCATTCTCTCTTCAGTACCAACTTTTCTTACTGCTATCTCCCTGTTTCCTTCTTTAATACCTCCAGAGATTTTTGAGAACTTGTTCTCTTTCTGTTACCTACATTTTATTTTCTTTAGAAAAATCAAAATACTTTTAAATTTTTATTTTCCTGTAATCTTTTTCCATGAAGTCTAGCTTAAAGTTCCTCTCAAATTTAAGTTTTGCAGTGACTTTAATTTCTCTGACTTCTAAAGTAAGCCTCCTGTTTGCTCTCAGCCTTCTAATTCCTCTCTTTCAATACTCCTGGTAACAAAGACCTCTGTAAAAGCCATTTACAAATGAGGAGATACAGAAAAACAATGCCAGCCCTCAATTCTTCAAGAGAGAAATTTGTGTTTTCTTGTAAGGGCAGAAAAGTGTGTTTGGTTTTATTAAAAATGCAAAAGATAACAGCCCTGTAAATGACTTGGAAGAAAATTGCTGTGTTCAGGTTATCAGCAAGGCTTTAACTCAGCAGATGTGCACTAATGGAGAGCGTGGCTCAATAACTGGCTCAGTGTGTCTGAGGAAAAGTCCACAGAACAGATAGAAATCTGAAAATACAACTGAATGTGTTTGGTGTACTGTAATTAGCTCTAGTTAATGGAAGGAGAGGGTCACATCTCTACAGTATCTACAGCAAGACGAGAAAAAAATAACCCCTGCAGATGTTTCCATTGAATGTATGGGGTTCTACACAGAGAGTTGAGCCTAGACCATTGACAATTAGCAGGCTGGATCTAGATGTAGGATCCCACTGAGCAAAAAGGAAGTAATAATTAGACAACATGCAGAGAGTTACAGGCAGCCAATTACAAACAGCACCATCTGGCCACCCCTGCAATCATCCTCTAGCTTCTGTTTTAACAGTGCACACCCATTTCACCTTGTGGTTTTCAGAGTGGCTTTAAGTCACTGGTGGAAATAGTGGGATCATCCATTGGAATCATCAGTCACTGCTTGGAAAAAGTGCATGTCTATGCATTTTACATAGACTAATTAGTTGGCAATAAGATCTGTTCATTGTGGTGACTATTCCTTGGAAATGGCATCTTTAATAAACACTTGGAATATTTGACTGGAAAATTAATCTTTGGCTTTAAGAGTTGAGGGTAAATAATCTGGCCTTTTTCCTTGTCTATTCTGCATTGTGCAAATTATCTGAGAGCAGAGCCTGCAAGGCTAGCCAGGCACATCTAAGGTCTGTGTTACTCCCACTGCACCACTCCTGTCCCTTCCCTGGCTACTTAAACAACAATGCATCCTCTCTCTTTTGGTTCTGCACTCCAACACCAGGTACTGTTTGGCTTCTATGCATTTAATTTGGCTGTTTCCTGCCTCTTTTAGTCCTAGTATGCTGGCATGAGCTCAGGAGCAGACCTGTGTGTAACGAGGCAGAGCTTGTTGCTGTCTCCAAGTGCACACTTGAGAACTTGTTAATGATTGGAAAAACTCTGGTAACAGTAAAGGAGTTGGTAATATCATTACTTCAGTCTTCTGGATTCTAATATTCACCTTAAAATTTACTTGTTCAAAAGGATGAATAAACAACTTAAGTCTGAAAGAAGAATCAGCTAAGATTTAACAGTATCACTCATCCTGAAGCTATCTAGTTCTGGCTTTCAGTACAGTAATGTAAAAAGATTATTTTCACACTCTTGGGAATTGTTACACAATGGCAAAAAATTTCCTTGTAGAAATGGAAATATCCTCCTTCCATACGTTCAAGTGACTTATGCCTGTGAACTATAGTTCCAGATGACAATGCAGTGAATAAAGAGAAGAAAAAAAAGGGTGAGAAAGAAAGGCCATGTGGAGAACCCTCCAAAGCACTAAACCACAGCCTGGGACACCAGAGGGCAATGTTCTCTTGCGATACATGTTGCAGGATCAAGCCACTAGCCTGAAAAGTCTGCATCACTGGCAAAAGCTCTTTTGGAAAAATACCACAGTTTTGAAAAAACAAAGTTTACAGGGTAGTGTGGTAAACTCTACTATCAGCTTTGAAGCTTTGCATGGTGTACAGGTACTGGTTATACATAATGCTTTCAAAATAAATTTTAAGTTTTAGAATGAATCATGTGTGCAATGTCAGCAAACATACAACATCAAGGAAAGCTGAAAATCTCAAGCACATATGTGCTCAGGTTAAACATAATATACAAAACCTATATTCACCTTTGGTCTTTTGGCACAAAATAACCACAAGTATTACCTCAACATAATTGGCAAAAAATTTGCTTGTGTAATGCCTCAGTAAAAATTGAGGTCCTAATAAGTTAATAAGCATACCTGACATTGGAATAACAGTTTAAAGGCAGTAATGCCCCACTTTCTTTAAAGAAAGTATTGAAAATAAGTATGGCCCCTTCTCCCGCTGTGCCATTTCCACAGTGGGTTTATTAGTTTTAAAATTAAGTGAGCTTAAGTGATGCAGCTTCTCACTTTCCTCCAAATAAAATAAGAAGGCCCTGTTGGCTGCCTGCTTTCGGCCATTCCAGAGCCTGTTGGAGCACCTGGGAAGGTGTGGGTGCTCAGTCAGAGCTGAGGCCCCAGGCAATGGACAGTACTCCTGGATAGCTCCATCATGGTGCAGCACATGGCTATGAATGTCCATCTACCCTTTGTTAGGCGGGGTGGAAGGGGCGATTTGCCTTTAACTGGGTGATTACATCTGTTAAATGAACTTCCACTTTTTGTGGAAGTAAAAGGGAAATGGGAAAAATTTTATTAGTGGCCTCAGGGGCAGGTGTGAGGGCAAAGTCCTCAGATGGATTGAAGGGTCACAGTGCCAAGTGCTAACTTGCTGGTTTATGCAGTTCTTATGTGATGAGTCAGAAGTAGATATCAGAAAATGGGGTCTGGAAAGTGATAAGAGGTCAGATTCTTCCAAAGGAGCTGGAACAGGGGGCTCGAATTTAACCAACATTATTTGGTACAGAAACTGATGGACTTGGCTTTGTCCTGTACGATCTTAAAACTACATTCACCTTTGGTGACAGCCCTAGTCCTTTGGGCAGAGGTAGGGTGTACATAGAGGGGGAAGGGGAAAGACAAGAGAAAGCCCAGTGGATGGGAGAAAATGAGACTGAAGGTGTGCAGTGGGTCATGCACAGGGAATACTTCCTTGGGTATGGCTGCTCAACTTCAGAAAACAGAGCTGAAAAGCAGAGGGGCCACTGCGAGGTTGGAGCAAGTGATGTACTCAGGGGGTAGATCTGCTGGTACGACCTGCTTTCCTCTTCTCCTCTGCCCTCCTCTTTGCCTGTGAGAACATGCCCGCATTTAGGACCTGTTGCTTGTGTTCTGCTGTGATCTGGGGAAGCAACTGACAAGAGCTTGAGATGAGACACTGTTCCCCAGGTGGCAGCACCGCCATGGACCTGGGGCCATTGGCTGGCTGGGCAGGTTGGTAGTGATGCTTGGAGCACTTGGCTGGCTTATGCTGGCATTGAGGTCATCTGCAGCCTCATGGCAAGGGGAGGAATGGGCTTAGTTTCTGCCTTGGTGAAACATTCAGTCTAAAACAACAGTCTGAATTTCACTGCTGCTCATGATTTCTCCCAATGAGTTGTTTGAGCTTCAGGCTTTCCAGTGTTGTTCCTTGTCCTTTGTGGTGTGACCTGGAGGACGGCAGTGTCTCTCCTCAAGGAAGCTTGGTAGCACACGATTCCTCACGATGTCTTAGCTTCTGCCATGACTGCCTTTGGAGCAGGGATGCATTGATCCTACCTCTCCTGCTCACTGCTGGCCAGCTTGGGTAATGCATGGCTGTGGAGCCTAGCAGCAAGTTTGGATTGTTGGTCTTTCCTCCAACTGTCTGCAAACACCCAAGGCCCAGTGGGTGCTCTGCTCCAGGTCTTCATCAAACCCAGCCATGACAGAAGCCAGGGATCAGCACCTTGTCCCAGTGAGAGGCCAGCTGAAGGTGCTGAGCACCTATCCTGGCTTCCAAGGAGGTCCTGGGTTAGGGTGCTTCCTTGTGCTCTGAGGATGAGAGGCAGGGTACTGCTGCTGCCTGGAGGTTTCTCCAGATTTCGCTGAGCACACCTGGTCCAAAGGCTTTATGGCACAGCTTTGTGCCTTACAGATCCCAGCTTGGGGAGTACTAAGCCCAGCTTTTTGCATGGGGAGGGGTCATGGGCCAAGGCCAATTGTGTGAGTTTCAGTAAGACCAAATGCTGGGTGCTGCACTTTGGCCATAACAACCACCAGCAGCGCTACAGGCTTAGGGAGGAGTGGCTGGAGAGCTGCCCAGCTGAGAAGGACGTGGGGGTGTTGATTGGCTACTGGCTGAACATGAGCCAGCAGGGTGCCCAGGTGACCAAGAAGGCAGATGGCATCCTGGACTGCATCAGCAATAGTGTGACCAGCAGGACCAGGGAGGATATCCTGCCCCTGTACTCAGCCTTGGTGAGGCTGCACCTCGAGCACTGTGTGCAGCTTTTAGCATCACATTATAGGAAGGACACTGAGGTGCTGGAGAGGGTGTAGAGGAGGGAAACAAGGCTGATTAGGGGTCTGGAGAGCACGTTTTATGAAGAGAGGCTGAGGGAGCTGGGGCTGTTCAGTCTGGAGAAGAGGAGACTGAGGGGAGACCTCATTGCTCTCCACAACTACCAGAAAGGAGGTTGTAGTGAGGTGGATGTTGGCCTCATTTCCCTAGTGACTAATGATAGGATAAGAGGAAAGGGGGTCAAGTTGTGCCAGGGGAGGTTCAGATTGGATATTAGGAAAGTTTCTTCACAGAGACCGTGGTGAGGCATTGGAACAAGCTGCCCAGGTACATGGTAGAGGCCCCATCCCTGGAAATGTTCAAAAGACAGGTAGATGTGGTGTTTTGGGAATGGTTTAGTAGTCACAGAGGTGTAGCACTGATAGTTGAACCTGATGATCTTGAAGGTCTTTTCCAACCTTAATGATTCTACTATAAAGGACACATGGTGTAAGGATAAGGAGTAATGAAATTTCAGTGTTTCTCCTGCTGAAAGAACTAAGGGGTGTCAAGAGAAACCAGCTGATAATGGACGCAAATAAATGTCTTCATAGACATTGTGGATGCTGGAAACTTACACTGATTTGTGGAAAGAGTTCCAGTACAGAACATACAGAAAGGACTATTTAACAATCAGATGTGACATTTTGTCTTAAGGATTCATTAGCCTTGAACCTGTGCATCTGGGAGAGACTAGAGGGAAAGTAGCACTTTGAGCTTCCCTTGTCTCTGTACTCTTCCCTGGGGAACTGGTATGGGTCACTGATGGAGACAGTCCTGCAGCAGAGGGACTGTTGATTTGACCTGGAACAGCTGTATCTTATGAATTTAGTTCTACCTGCTGTTGTTTTCCCACTTCGTACTGAATAATGCCACTTCACATTTGCTTTTAATAGAGAGAAGGAGAATGTGCATAACTTTAAAGGTTAGAGGTTAAGTTATCTGGTTGTTCTGCTTCCCCTGTTATCCACAGCTGCATCAAATACACATTATCACTTTGTCTTAAATATCATATTATCTTCTAGGGGATTTCAAGTATCTTCTTGTGGCTTATGAGCTTTACTGACCTCACTTGTGTGCAAGAATTATATAAGAAACTTTGAAAGACACTAATTAAAACTACAGATAAATGAAAAGTGGCATAAAATAGAAGAAGTCTTGGGCAGAAGCACATTTTGTCAAAGGAGATTGATAAGAATCTTCATTCATGTGTCTAGGAAAAAAAAAAAAAAAAGATTCTGTAGACAAAGGCAGTATATCAAAACTATCTGACCTTGAGCAAAGCATCTGATGCAGTGTCACATGGGAAATTATTAGCTAAAGTGGTGAAGATGGAGATTATTACAGGAACTGAGATATGGTAAGGAGATCTCTAAATGAGAGATGACAATGAGTCATACTGTGAGGCAAATGATCAAGCTGAAATAGGTTACTAGTCAATTTCCTCAAGGACTGGTCTCAGGACAGATCTTGTTTAATATTTCCAGTAAAGACCTTGGCATGAAAGACAGGAGCGTGATAATGAAATTGGCTGACATGTATAGGAAGTATCTGTAATGTATAGCAGTACTGGAGCCTTGTACATTGACATGGGGTGATCTTGAGGACCAGAAGGATAGAAATGGATAAAGCAGGAGACAGGCTAAAGACACACATCTGGATGCTAATGGCATGTGTCTGCATTAGCAGCTTAGTGGTGGGAAAGGACATTTAGGGGAACATCTTTGCTATAAGAGATCAAAAGAGGCTGGCTTACTTAGCAAAGTAAAGTGATGGCTCTGATGGTGTTGGAGAGGCTGATTGTCTGCTATAAGCATGTCCCAGAGGAGACTGCTGGGATCTGAGAAGAACTAGTTTAACCAAATGATGTGACAAAGCTATTTGTGGATGAAGCAGCCACAAATAAATTACAGCTGCAAATTGGAAAGATTTCTTACCATCTCAAGATTGAGAGGATGGAGCTAGTAAGGTGAAAATAAAAATAATATCTAGTTTTAAGATGTGTTTGATACACTTTATTGTTATTGTTATTGTTATTGTTATTGTTGTTGTTATCGTTATTATTATTATTATTATTATTATTATTATTATTATTATTATTATTATTATTATTATTATTATTATTATATAATGCCTGCTCATAATGACTGAAACTTGACTCAGTTGTTCAAAAGTCCTCTTCCAGTCCTAAAATCCTTTCAATCAGTTGGTTATAGGCCATTTTGTTCTTACTCAAAACATACTGAATTATTTCATTCAGATAGACCAGGTTCAACAGAGACAGTTGCCAGCCCAAATGCCTGTTATGATGATAACTAAGATACAGTCCCAGGTAGGAATTGAATCAGGTCCCATAACACCCTTGGAAAAATAAATAAGTGGAGGTAGACAGTACCTTTATTCTTTTTTTTTCCTTCCAAATTCTTTTGCTAGCTTGTTGGTAATGTGTTCTTCCTTTATAAACCACAAGGAGATAAAAGGTGCACCTAGCTAGTGTAGTGTCACAGATTGTAAGGGCAGAACAGATTGTCTGGGTCAGCTGGTCTGACCCTTTGCATTTTTCAAGGCTATGTGGTACATTGCTTTCACTACCTTTTCTTATAATCTCTGATCTGATACAAATGACCTGCAGGGCTTTCTCTGTCCCTTAGAAGAAAGATTGGTTTCTATACAGTGAAGAATTTATTAAAAACATTGTAGTTCCTTTCCATGTTTATGAGCTGTTCTTAAGTTAATTTATGTTCCTAAAATATTTCACTCGTAGTCATTCAGTGTTGCTGGCATATCTGAGACTAAGAACATTTCATATGGTACTTATTATTTCTGTTAATCTGTAGTTTGTTAACCAGAATTTTTGTAATGATATATAGGAGGTGTTACTGGTGTCACAAGGCTCTTGATGTTGCTGCTGTTCCCTGACTAGATGGGTCATAAGCCATCAAAACACTTTCAAAAAAACTACTGACCACTTCCCAAACAAACACTTCTGTATTCGGGTATGGTTTTGTAACACACTCTATTTCCCCAAGTATCTTTTACTGCAGAAGAGTTTTGCAGACCAACATTCCCTGAATATTATGGCTCATGCAGGCAACACTGAAACCTGGGTTTAACTCTGAGCATTCAGTTGCAGGGATCACCCTGCTCAGCTTTGCAGTTTTATAGCACTGTTTGTAGCATTCTTTTCCAAAACTTTTAATCATCAGCTTTGTTAGTTCTAAATCTTGTCAGCTCATTAATGTGCAAATACCACCTTTTTCTTATAAATTGTTCCTTTGAACAGATAGTGATCACAGTTGCTGCTTGTCTGGGTAATTGCTACTGTGTTGTATCTGATGATCTTGATATGTGACCTTCATTACATTGACTTCCACTGGAGTCAGCCACAATATACTGATGAAATAAATCAGTATCTGACTTTCCCATATCTGTGGAAAGCGTATATATGTGCTTTATATAGATTAACATGTGCACCTAGAAATACAAGTTAATCTAATTCTTCATTGTTCTCAAATAGTGGGCATGATTAACACATTCATAATTACAATCTTGTTTTTTTTAGTTTTACATGTGTATTGTGGAACTAGGAACAATGGAAGAAAATTACATGAAGTACTGCTTTGCTGCAACTCCCAGCTCCTCAGGAAAAAAAACCCTGCAAGGATATAGATATAGCTGCTTTTTCTGCAGAGATTCAGAACAATACTGCTTACCATCTGTTGAAAAATAGTAACAAGACTACATGGCATTCTTCCACAATACTTTTGTTTATTCCAAACACTGTAGCACAATCAGAATCCTTTGAGGAATGCGATGAATAAAATAACAGTGGATTTTCTGTGTGAGAGGAGCAAGATTTTCAATACAACCAAATGAGAGAATGAAAACAAAGTGGAAAATGAACTGATAAAACTGGTGGAAATTTCCAAGTATGGATTATTCTCCCCTTCTGGATCTCAAATTTTTACATAACTAGTTTGTTTAAAACCGTCTGGGGATAACCTCATAGTGGAGATAGGTACCAATTTCAAAGATGGAGAGCTGAGCGAAAACTCCCCATCATACATATTCACTCAGACTGTCTATTTGCAAGGCTTTGTCTTTGAAGTCCATGTCCCATGAAAGTAAGGTGGCTTCAGTGGCCACCTAAGAACCTTATTAGCTAGTCACATCTGTGAACTATGTATGTGCTGTCTGCCTGCTCTCACAATGGCTTATTACTTCTTACTTGATTGAAGGACTCAAGCTCACAGATGACCACATCTCCATCTGTGAAGTTTTCTGAGGAACCTGCTCCTGACCATGGCCAGAACTGCAGTGCTGAGTAACCAGGCCCCAAAAGTTAAGTGTGATGCTTAGGGCATATAAACTCCAGTTTTGAAAGATTTTCCCTGCATTAAGGAGTGGCATCCCTGAGGTCTTTGTGTATCTGAGATCAGCCAAAGGGCTGCACACTGCCACAGTATGAGCTGGTGGCTCCAGTGCTTGTTGCCAGGAGACAATGGCGAAGATTAACACCAGACTTCCATGTCAGCTAAATGCCTGTTTGGACACAATCAGTAAAACAGTGGTTTGGTGGTGCAGAGTTGGGGCAAGGTGGCTTTTGTCCACACATTTATTAATGTGCAGTACAACAGCTCTGCCTGTGTCCATGCTGCCTCAGTGTTTAGGACTGTGGGACATGTGCATGCTGTGTAGCTTCTAGCTCTGCCCTGGCTGCTTAAACTCTATGGCAGTTACTTCTGGCTGTATAACTGCAAGGTCAGAGTTTGATTGCAGCTGGATGCCAGATATTTGTAAGTCAGGGTAGCATAAAAGGAAGAATTAATTTGAACATGTCCTCTGGCCTGTGTAGAATTATCCACATTGCAAAGATATCAAAACTAAAGGACAACTTTCCAGATGCTGAAATTTCTCCTTTGTTCTCAGTGCTTTGTCTTTCCTAGCATTCACTTTGTTGCTACATCCTTTAGTGGCTCTCACTGCCTCCCCTCTTCCTGTTATCCTTGGTGCAATACAGGTATGTGTTTGAGAGGGTGAGGGAGAATACTGTGCACTGTGCCGGAATCAAATATTCTCTCAGAGGTCTAAAATCCTGTACCCATGTCCATATTGGCTGCTGCTGCAGTTGCCCAGAATACACCAGACCAGGTGCAAGAAAGAAGGCAGCTGGGTGTTTAAGGATGTTTAAAATTACTGGAGCATATTTTCACTGTGAGCAGATGAAGTGTTATTCAACTTTTCCCCAGAAAACATAATTTTATTTGCAGACTGCATGACAGCCCTTTATCACATATTTCCTCCAACCCTTACCAGTAGGTTGATACCCAAAACGTAGCCTCACACCACCCAACAAACGGTGAATGAAGCTTCTTCGTTCTCTCGTGATCTTCAGAGACAGCAAAATGGCAGCCTTTCAGACAGCCCCTCTGTAAAGCCTCTGTTCTTTTTGCATTTATTTCAATGTCTACAACCATAGATTTGGATTTATGGGGATTTATGGTTTATTCTGTGTTTCTTCTCAGTATTTTAAGTTTTTGCAACTCAGACACAAAGCACTTCAGGGAGAATTTACAGAAGCAATGTGCAGTATGAACAGGCAGACCTTTTTTCTTGCAAGGCTTCACATCTTGGAAGACGTGGACAGCGGGTTTTTGTTCCCTGCCAGAGGGGCTGCTGACTCCTTGACACAGTTCATGGAGGCAATAACCAGCGTTTTGAGGCTGAAAGCACAGGTTAGTGGAGAAGTCATTAACACAGCATATAAACTGCTGGCAATGGTTCTTGCCTGTCCCTCCTGCATGCCATTCCATCACACTTGCTATCAGATATAACAATGTGCTCCACAGGTCCTTCTTTTCAGTGACCATGCTGTTTGTTTTCTACACTAAAGTGTTGCTGCTTTTTCCTTTTTTTTTTTTTTTTTTTTTTTTCCCTTTTTCTCCCTGTTCCTTGCCTTAAGACCTCTTCAGAATAAACAGCAACATGCCAGAAACCTAGTCTTATCATAATCATACTTGTATTAAAAACAGATGGCACTGAGGATGAAAATAATAGCATAGAAAAGAAAATGGGATCATTAACCTTAGGCTGAGACCTGGGCAGGAGACCAGGTCTGAGACCTACCTGCAGGCTGATGCATTGAGGTGTGCAATAAATGTCTTAGCCATGATATCTGACATTTCATCTTTAATATTTTACTCCATAACTTTTTTGTCCAGTATACTTATCAAATTGCATAAGATCAAATATTCTTTGATAATTAATTTGGTAAACAGCAAAAATCCATCAGTGACTTCCATGTGTGAATATATGTGTTTTGCTATCTCAGTTTCTCAGACTGAAGTCACTTTGGCAAGATATATGCAGTCTTTGATCTTAAATATAGTGTCTTAAATATAAAGATCTGAAGCTGGAAATAAACAACATAAAATGTAAATACTACATAAAATATTACTTTATTGATATAAATTTATTTTTGTCACCTTGAAGTATTGAAATGCTGATGAATTTAATGGTACTGAGTGGGTGTCTTATCAATGCAAACAGGAATTATAGGCTTGGACATTTTGTGCTGTTGGAAATCTTCTATTTCTCTATTTTGGAGCTCAGTAATAATGTGTAATTTTCCAGATATGCTATAGCACAGTAATAGTGCTGTTCTGAGCCTGTTACACCCAGATTAGATTAAACAGAGAAAATCAGCTCTTATCATAATGCTTCATTAAAATTTTAGAAGTAGGGCAATATCAAATGGGAATTTTACTTTATTATCTACAGAAATATGAAGGCAGCTATTTATCATACCCAATTAAGCTGTGCTTGTGAAAACAGAAGAGTCAGCCTTCAGCCTTCGGTGTGGCTTTTCACAAACGTATGTGATATTTTTCCATACAAACTGCCTGTGCATCACTGAGGTCACATTTAAAACCAGGTAAAGAGCGCATATGATTCATAGGTGCTACTGGCACTTACAAATTTCACTCTTGAAGAATTAAAGTCTTGCATTTTTGTGTTGTTTTTGAAGCTGTTTCTGCTGACTTTAAAGTCAGTGGAAGATTATCCATTCATTTCACAGCCAGGAGTGTCAGATTCTCAACATGCACTTTGATTTGTTCCTAAATCTACCCCTTAAGTAAGAATTTCCACACTTACCAAAACAAGTCTGGGAAGCTCCTGGAAGGAAAGTGCTCTGTTATAATGGTTAGCTATCACTTCTGAAAGTGAGAGGGAAGACGCTCAGGGGATCACTCTTGGACAGCAGCTCCCCAGTCTTTGCATGGCAGAAATTCTCTTAAGCAATTAAATACCCATCCTTTCATCTGTGATGTGCTTTCATGTGTTCTTAAATTTCATAAATTGCCAAATTAGGTATTCAATAGTAAGTGGTAAATTGCAGTTCTTATTTTAACAACCAACAATTAGTTCAGCAAATGATGGGGTCTGATCTGCCAAAGCAGTTTTGGACATTAACAGACAAATAGTGAGACAAAATAATAATCAGAAAGAGTCTAAGCTCAGAAATTTGCCTATTGTACTGTTAGCAAAAAAGCTTTTATGTGGTGATAATGCCGCATTGTGATAGTCCTGCATGGGTCCTTGGGCAGCCACGCCTGCTCCATGCTCATCATTCCCAGTGGATGGACCAAGAAAATGTGAGACTGGTTATGTGGCCATGTGGGTTTGGCTCAGTCCGCCATGCAGCCAGGAGCTCATTTATTGTCCAGCCTGGAGCCAGATTTCCTTTGGGGCCTCATTCTTCTTCTGACCAAGTCTACAGGTTTTAGCATGAATGCAGCTGTACAGGTGGGTCTCTTTCATGAGCTGCTCATCACTGGCTAGTTGTCACGATCCCCACCAGCAATTGTAGCCCAATTTGTTTCAGTCTTGCAGAGATCAACCAGTACTTCCCTCATTACACATCCTACCCCAGGATGGCGTATATTCTTAATATCTGACAAGAAACAATATTTAAACAAATAAAGATCAAGCCCAATCTTGGAAGAGCAGACAGCTCCCTGTCTGGTGTGTTATGACAATAACTCCTTTAGATCAGCCTGTTTCATATAAACAATGTTCTGTTCTGTACACTGACAGTCTGTGATAAGTTCTGTTACTGCTGAGCAGGAGAAACACATCTGGTTATCCTGATATGAAAAAGACCCTGACAATGATAAATATTTATCTTTTTAAACCTAATGTATTCAAGTTGCTTACCTGCAGGGCAAAATACTTGAGATGTAAACACTATTCTTGCAAGAAGCCTTATAACAGAATGTATTAGAAATTTACCTAATTCCTTTCAAACATGTAGGCATTTCAGGAAATCAGCTGTTTAATAATTTTGGTGGCACCCTCCTTTACCGTGAACGTTAACACTGGGATATACATATACGTGCATTGCTTGGGGAAAGAAAAATAGTTGTCCTCGCCTGTTGCTATTTTATCCTTTTTCTGGAGAATGATCTACTCTTTGTAAAACAGACAAACTTTTATTTTAGCATCCTTGATGGCAGATGGGCAGGAAAGAAAAAACCTCCAAATTAGGTGGCTGTGGCATAATTGGAAAATACCTTTTTAATAAAGAGACTGTATTGTAATTTAAAACTATCATCTTCAACTTGGATTTACATCTTCATGACAGCAAGGGATACATTAAGTTTACTACCACTAAAATACATGGCACTGATGAGGCTATCAAATATATTGAAACTTACTTTGCAGTCATGGCACTTAAAGAGAAATGAGACATTTTTATCCTTTGTGGGGAACAGAACTTGAAAATTTCTGAGTTATTTTAAAAAATTAGGTCTATGTATGAGAAACTCTCCTTAAATTTAGTGATATGACATGAAGTATAATGACTCTAACTGTGCTCTAGTTTAAAAAATATAAGTGGCTTCTTAGGCTTAGTTAAGCGGACAAACTAATTCCTCTGCTCTTGCAGTCTTCAGCTCAACCTGCTGATACACTGTCACTGAACAGAATCTCGTATCTATTACCACATGACAGTTAACACAAGGAATATTTTTCCCAATCCTGCAATACTCATAATTTTTACCTTTTTTAATATGCCTGTGTGTGTGCATTCTTGCTGGAGCAGAAGACCTGAGCTGCCTGGGCTGGCCATGTTCATACTGGTAGGGTCTATGTGGTAGATTTTCCACTATCAGTGCCTCTTTTATGATATAAGTAATTATCACAGATTGTTGTCTTTTTTAACACAGGTTAAAGGGTTAGGAATTAAATTTCTTCTATTCTCAATGAAAAAAACAAACAACAATTCTTTTGCCATCGATCAGCCTCCTAGCTAATTAATGGCACCTGTCTTCTTCCAAATATGATTAAAGCTGCAATTTGACAGAAAAACAACGGCCTTTTTGTTTGTTTGTTTGGTTTTAGTTTATTTTAGCCATCATTTAGTGTCAGCTTCATAAGGGAGATGAAAATTTTCAAAGTTCAGGCTTCAGGTCCGTTGCAATTGAAAATGTTGGTGTAAATGTTGGTATAAAAACCTCAAACAGGGCTTTTTGTGTTTATCATTTTGTATGACTATATAAAAAGGTGTTTACTCTCACAATACTCTCAAGAATCATGGGATTAAATAAGAAGTAAGTAATCTCATTTTTGCACTGGGAAATACTGTAAAAGCTAAGAAAATTCCAGAATTATCTGTAGGCAGTGTTTTCAGTATAGTACAGTGCAAATCATAGAAGTCATGGTGTACTTTGTCATGCACACAGTCCTACTAGCTTCAGAGAGACTCGTGGGAAGAGGGAATGCTCATACTACCAATTTGGGGCTTGCAACATTTCATATGATGAAGCTCTAACAAGCACATCACTGGGATTAAAAAAACCTGTATATCATAGTGTTCCACAATGTTTTGCACAGAGAATCTTCAGGAGTTTGATGGGCCGAGGGAAATGCAGTTAAATATTATTAATAGCTTTTAAGCAATTATTTGTATTTATACATATAATTACTCTTAATCAAAGAAAATTATTTTTATTAGGGTTTTTTTTATATTAATAGCATGACTGTTTTGACATCCACTTATTCCACCACTTTCTTCCTCATCCTTTTTCTTATCCTTCATTCATTAAGAAACCTTCTCCTAGGACCAGATGGAATGCTCTCACAGGTGCTGAGGGAACTGGCGGAGGTCATTGCAAGGCCATATTGGTAAGTCGTGGGCAACAGGAGAGGTGCCTGAGGACTGGAGGATAGCAAATGTCACTCCAATCTACAAAAAGGGAAAGAAGGAGGACCCAGGTAACTATAGACCAGCCTCACCTCCATCCCTGGAAAGGTGATGGAACAACTTATTCTTGGCACTATCTCTAGGCATATCAAGAATGAGGGGGTCATTAAGAGCAGTCAACATGGTTTTACCAAGGGGAAGTCATGTTTGACCAACCTTATAGCCTTCTATGAGGAAGTAACTAGGTAGATAGATGATGGTAGGATGGTAGATGTGGTTTATCTTGTTTCTGCAAGCATTCGACCTAGTTCTCTGAAATCCCTTTTCATGCCTCTAGGACTTGACATGGTGACCTCATCAGTGCCCACCTGCATGACCACTAGTGGGTAGTAATCAGAGGGCCACACCAGGCTTGAGAATTTCTTGGTTACATCAATAACCCAGGCCCCAGGGAGGCAGCAGACGTCCCTGTGAGATGGGTGTGTCCAACATATAGGGCCCTCAGTTCCCCTCAAAAGAGAATCTCCTACAACAATTACCTTCCTTTTGTTCTTAACAGAGGCAGTCCTAATGCATGGGTCAGACTGCCTTGGCAACTCCCTGGCCAGACCTTTTTCAGTAACCTCAGTTACCTGATTTTCCTGATCCAGGGCCATATACCTGTTCTGTAAGGGCACACGTGAAGGTGAGGGAAGCTGGGAGTGGGTTCGCTTGTTGCCTCAAGCAGGGACCAGATTCCAGTTCCCCTCTTCTCTCAGATCCCCTACCTCTGTCAGATGACAGAACGGCAGAAGATCCTCTACTTCTCTTGAAGCCTCCACCTTAAGGCTTTTTCTCAAGGATGGTAAGGTATTACTCCAGCAATCAATTTCTCTTTCACAATCCCAGATACTCCATAATATTTCCACCTCCTCTTTCAGCTCAGCCACTAGGCTGAGTAAATAATTCACTTGGTCACAGTCTATGTAGGTGTTCTCTCTGCTCTCCTCCGATCCAACTGACAGACAGAGGCATTTTGGGCAGCCAGAGACCTGGACAGTTGCATTCCTGAGAGGGGGACCTCTGTCTGGGTTGCCACTGTACTCCTGGCAATGTTTTTTGCCCGAGTGAATACCATGGCTACGTCCTCTTCGGGAGGGGGATGATGACCAGCTGAGTTCTTACCTTGAGCAAAGAGGGGGCCCATGCCCTGCTCCACGTGCCCTGCCTGAGCGAACTGCCCTGCAAACTGCCACACCAGGCCCTTCTACCACCCCACGCCCTGTTTGCCTACTCCTGGTCTCCACGCTCCCCAGGGGCTGCTCTTCTACCTGAGGGGGTCAGGCCGCCGTCCCTTTGTCTTCGCCCATGGTGAGTCAGAGCTGCCTCTGTCCAGAAGCTCTTACTCCCCTCCCAGGGACAGGGGCTGGGACTGAGTCTCTCTCTCTCTCTCTCTCGCCTTCTCTTCCTCGGTGTTGCCGAGGGTTTCCTTGTGGTTCAGCTGCTGCAGAAGGGGTCCACCAGCACGATCCCTTGCCCTGGTGGCCCTCGCCTCAGTGGCTTCACCAAAATGCACCGAAATTTGACACTGTCCCCTACAGCATCCTTGTAGATAAACTGGGGAAGTGTGGTCTTGATGACCAGGGAGTGAGGTGGATCATGAACTAGTTGAAAGGAAGAAGTCAGAGAGTTGTGGTCAATGGAACAAAATCTAGTTGGAGGTCTGTGACTAGTGGAGTCCCTCTGGGGTCAGTACTGGGACTGGTACTATTCAATATTTTCATCAACGACCTGGATGAGGGAACAGAGTGTACCCTCAGCAAGTTTGCTGATGACACTAAACTGGGAGGAGTGGCTGACACACCGGAAGGCTGTGCTGCCATTCAGCAAGACCTAGACAGGCTGGAGAGTTGGGCAGGGAGAAACTTGATTAAATTCAACAAGGGCAAGTGTAAAGTCTTGCATATGGGGAAGAACAACCGCATGTACCAGTACAGGTTGGGGGCTGACCTGCTGGAGAGCAGTGTAGGAGAAAGGGACCTGGGGTCCTGGTGGACAGGAGGATGACCATAAGCCAGAAATGTGCTCTTGTGGCCAAGAAGGCCAATGGCATCCTGGGGTGTATTAGAAAGGGTGTGGTTAGTAGGTCAAGGGAGGTTCTCCTCCCCCTCTATTCTGCCTTGGTGAGGCCACATCTGGAATATTGTGTCCAGTTCTGGGCCCCTCAGTTCAAGAAGGACAGGGAACTGCTTGAAAGAGTCCAGCGTAGAGCCACAAAGATGTTTAAGGGAGTGGAACATCTACCTTATGAGGAAAGGCTGAGGGAGCTGGGTCTCTTTAGCTTGGAGAAGAGGAGACTGAGGGGGGACCTCATCCATGTTTACAAATGTGTTAAGGGTGAGTGTCAGGAGGACAGAACCAGGCTTTTTTCAGTGATGTCCAGTGATAGGACAAGGGGCAATGGGTGCAAACTGGAACATAGGAGGTTCCACATAAACATCAGAAAAAACTTCTTTACTGTGAGAGTGACAGAGCCCTGGAACAGCCCAGAGAAGCTGTGGAGTCTCCTTTGCTGGAAACATTCAAAACCTGCCTGGACACATTCCTGTGTGATGTGCTCTAGGTAATCCTGCTCTGGCAGGGGGGTTGGACTAGATGATCTTTCGAGGTCCCTTCCAACCCCTAAGATTCTGTGATTCTGTGACTCCAGCTGCCCCCTTTTAATACAGGTTTTTGAAAGTTAGTTAATTAGTTTGGTTTAGGTATATCTCTGAACATTCTCACTAGTTTGAGTCCTACTGAAAGGTTAATATCCCTTCTCCTGTAAATTCTTATGCTCTGTCATTCATCTTCTTACATACTACCCCATTCAACCATGCACCATCAGTTCCTGTCCTTTTTACAGCTACCAACTCCATGTTATCAGCTTTTCCCAGCACTCTAGAATAGTTACAAATTGACACAGTCTTTATTGACATATCAGTACAGTGTTTATGTTAGTATTTATATGCCATATAAATGTCCTGCTTATTGCACATAAGTTATCCGTGAGCAGGTGTAGGCATCCTTTTAAACTCTGCAACAGACTGTGCAAATGTGCTTTTCAGAAGAATGATGGACAGAATGAGAATATTCACAAGTCATTGATAAAATACTCCTGTTTCTTGTTCTTACGTTGATATCAGAAGAAGAAGTCTTAATCTCTGAGAACTTGAGGGCAGACACAGTGAAATTCATTCTTTGGATGAGATGTTCAGCAGCAGGAGGATAAACAGCCCCTGGAGATGCCAAATCTGCAAGGACCTGCAGGGAGAGATGCCATTCAGCCAAGTCAAAAGAGACAAAGAGCAAGGGCGTGTGCACCAATGTTTTTTTACAATGGTGCGTTGGCTGTTTTCAGTCCTTGAGCTATATGGGAGCACAAGTCCAGTGAATGTGCAACACTTCGTAAGAGGTGACCAGAGTCTCAGAGGACTTGTGTCTTTCCTGTGTGACTCAGGAACCCAGCATCATCTAGTTGACTCACTCTCTCACATTGCCCTTCTTCACGTGTGGCACTTTCTTAAAAGGACACTGCCAGAATACTGTTTCAGATTTAATGTATAATTTCATTTTGTTCGTAACTAAGGTTTTCACAGTTCCATTGTATTCACACAGATCTCTGTGTGATAAGATACCTGAAACAGCTTTTGACCAAGAGATGTGAGCTACCTGTTTGAGTCCTTTACAAGACGTTATGTCTCATATTAGAAACAAAGTTTTTTTGTGTTTTTTTTTAAGTTTGAGTAGACAAACACCAATATATTAAATTGGGGGTGAAGGTGAATAAAAATAACTGTAATTTGGGGTTACTTCTACCTCAAACAAACAGTTTTTATGCTTCCACCCTTGATTGCATCTTGTCAGTACTCTGGAAGAGCAGGACTCTATATGCTGCAGAGCACTGCTTTATTCAGGCTGGCAGTGAAGATACTCAAGCAACAATCCTCAGGATTAAGTCACATATAAGCATGACAAACTTGCAACTTGGATGCACCTCTATCAGTCTGCAGTGCCATCTTGAGTTGAGGAATATGCTGTTTCTCATCTTGATTTGCTGTCATTTTGTTTGATTAAACAAAGGAAATAACTTATTTTATACCCTGTCAAACTTTAGCTGATTCTGTTTACCCTCACACTCCACCTACACAGAAAAAAAATATTAAAAGTCCTGAAGTATAAATGAAGCTTTTATATGTGGCTAACAAGCCTGCTAAAACTGGAGCTGTGAGTCACTTGCAGGTAATATAGGCCAAAGTTTTTAAATGAGAAAGGCAAGCCTTCTCAAGAAAGAGTCGAGAGTGATGCAAATAATTAGCACTCTCCTTTGCTCTTCTATTTTCTGGAGTTTTTTCTCTTTCTAACCCAAGATCCAGAAAGCAGAAATTTTGGAGATGTTGTTAGTTGACCCTGAGCACTTGTGAAATGTCTAGAGCGCTGTCTCTGCCATAAGATGCTCACTGCCTGTGCTCCTAGAGGACAGGTGGCATGAAACCCAGGCACCAACTGCCTCAGTGCTGAACTTTAGTTAAGGCAATTAACTACCCACCTATGAGTAAGGTTAGGCATTACTCTTGCTTGGACATGTACAAACTGGTGGAGCACTCCAAGCTCACAGCAAGATGCCCTGTGCCCATTTTGCCCCTGGTTTACTGCAGGAAAAAAATTACTCTCTATATGTAATATCTCTCTTTCAGTTGTACCTTCACTTAATGAGCCCCAGGGACCAAATAATGTTATCATCTGGCATTGCTGTTGTCTGGTACTTTAATATTAATTCACAAGGTGATTTTTTTAAACTTTTATAAGGGTGTTTTTTCTGTTTGTGATATGCATACAGTGCTTTTGTTCCAAACATTTCATTTCAAAATACCAGAAAACAGCCTACAGCATTCTCATCAGAAGAGAGACAATTAGCAAATAAGAAGGGAAGTGAACAGCCTGCAAGTTTTGAATCTAACAGAATACCAAAATAATTATGTGTGGGAGTGACAACTGAACAATGAACATATATGAAAACACACTTGTGTGACTGCAGTTTCTCATCCACACATCTGTGGATGCACTGAACTTAAGATCCTGAGAAAGATTATAAATGTTTTTTGACGTGTTAGATGGGTGTCTCAGGCTTTAGGATAATCACTTCCATTTGTAAGATTAAAAACTACAGCCCTCTTAGAGGCACTGAAGAGAATTATGATGACTCTTTTAAAGGTCTCTGTCACAACTCCATCGATCTTTGTCTCTTTAATCACTGTCTTTAATAAACTGGCCTAAAAGGAGAATTTTCTTTTGTCCTTAAATATGCTTCCTACTCAGCTCCGATTATTAATTAACTACAAGTGAATAGCAATAAATAAAATCCGAATTAATTTAAAAAACTTAAAAAAATAAAAGGGAATAGTTTTCTGTGACCTGTAGAATCAAACTCATGATTGCACAAAAAGATGCTGACTGCTTCATGAAAAGGTCTGTGAATCCCAAATGCTATTACAATGACTATTTGCTAGCAAAATTTGTATTGTTTATCCTCATCAGTAAAATTTTTTTACTCCTTATCCAGCAAGTAGAAATTAGATTATCACTGTTGTTTGTTATTTAAAGAAGCATTTGAGACTTTGCTTTCACTGAGAGTAAACATGTCTACAGAAAACTGCACATAAAGATGGCTAACACCACAGAAATTCCATGCTGGAATTTCAGAGTCCATTCTTTACTAACTGATCACTATAGCCAGTCTTAGACTTAATCCGGAAGACTTCTGCTGCATCTCACTCTGGAGCTTGAACCCACATGAAGCTCATAAGGGATGGAAAGTGAGTATATGAGCAGATCTGGTTGCAAATTAGCCACAGCCTGGGAAGTATTTGCTTATCTCTGGTAGCATCAGCTGTTAACAAATACACTTACAGGAATAAGGACCTCTGAAGGAGTTGTGAAATGGGAAAGCAGATAGTCTGTACTGGGCTTATTGACTTCCACTAGTTCTGGATCAGGCACAGCAGCACTATGTAGACCATAGGGTAAGATCCAGGCTGCTGTGAGTGCCTCTGCACTCCTGAGATTAGTTATCCATATGTAGAGTCATTGCCTGACACACGGAGATTTGGACTGGTATGTTAGATATTGGGCCAGTTATGGGATCACTTTAGAGCCAAGGACCTACATCTCTGTGCCTTAAATCAGCCCTGATAAGCCCCTGGATTTGCAAGTTACATAACATGTAACTTTCCTTAGCTGCAGGCATTATCAAACTAGTCATGGCAGTACACAGGCTGCACATGGGAAAAGTGTGTTATTGGGAAAGGCTCACACCTGGCAGAGGCTGAGCACTCTCCAGATCCATTTTGAAAGAAGTACTTAGCACATCTTTGGTGTATTGATAATTATTTTGCCTTCTTTGGTGAAAGTGACCTCTGTAAAGGACTAATACATTTCAAGGTTTTGATTCTATATTTAGAGATGTAATAGGTTAACCCAGATAGTTCTTGTAAGTGTTTTAATTAAACTCCAATTCTTAAAGATTATTTGCAGTGAGTAAGCTATAATGGTCTGTTTCAATCACAGAAAAATATTCAAGGTAGAAAAAAGAATAGTGAAAATGACCTTCCATTTTCTAACTTTCAGTGCAATGGCATCTGGCTGCTGTATGAGGCCATCACTGAGTGCAGCCTGGAATTTTGACATAATGCAGATCTCTAAGGGAAAATGAGATTCCATTCTGTTAGACATTGTGTTTGTTTTGCTGCAGAATGAACTGTCCCTTTTAGGACTCTGCTAGAGAGACACTTTTTCTTAGAAGTAGTATCTTTTTTCCTCTCATTTCACTGTTAAAAAACTTTTTTTTTTTTCTATGAAAACTGGAAGCTTTATTGGTTTTTGAAAACAGTGAAACTTTTAATCAAAAGAAAGACAAAGAGTAAAAGGAAAAATTGTGTCAAAGCTGGAATATTTTAATGGATGTTTTATATCTTATGCCCTTTTGGTTTAAAAGGAAGACTCTCTCTCCTGAGATAGCCTTTCAGCAAAAAAAATCTGAACAGAACTATCACTTACCTTAAAAATATAGGATGGTAACAACAATCTTGGGTTTTACTCTATAATAGTAATTTAACAAAACTGACACTCTCCTGCTGACTCACTGCTGATATGGTCCTGCTACCAGGAAATCTTTTTAAGTTCAAAGCAGAAGAAAAGTTGGTGGTTTTGAGGACTGTATCACAGTGTGATGGGTCCTCTATGTTGATGCTGATATTCTACTGAAGGAATACTGCTACTAAAAGCCATCAGTCAGTTGGCTAGAGAAATATTAGAGAGTGTAGCCATCCAAGACAACCCTGTGTCACTAGAATAATGAAACTATCGACTAGGAGGAAAAAAATACACCTCTAACTCAGGGAGTTAGATACTTTCTTTGGAATTCCTTCCCATAAAACAAGAGGTCTAAGCTGCAACCATTCTGTTGCTTGTTGTGCAAGATAGTACTTATAAAGCACAGGGTAAAAAAAAGAGATAAGTATAGAGACAGGTATTTCAGTAAGTGCCTTGTGCAGAATGGGATACCACTATGCATGTACAAACATGTGCAGAATAAAAAATGGTTAAGTTTAGTTTGTTTCCAAACTAATTTCCTTTCACTAAACTGGTTCCTTTATTAGGCATGAAAAGCTTTTCTTTGGAACGAGAGTTCCATACTGGAGAATGTTACCAGAGTTTGTTGGAATTTAAATGATCCCCATGGAAAAAGTGAGAAAACACTATAAAAGATGTATTTATTTTCCATTTATTTATTTTCTTTTGAAGACACCAAACTTCTTCAGAAACAATTCCAACACTCCTGAAGTGGAAATGTCATAGTTCAATGACAGGGAATTTACAGCTAAAGGCTTTGGGACAAGGAGTGGGGGTGAAAATTTTCTTTGATTTGTTAAAAATCAGTTTGTGAAGGAAAAGTTGACTGGAATAATTTTGATCTCTTGTGGTTTTGATAATTTTCTTGCAGATTTTCTGACATAAATGTCTTGCTTGCCCACTCAGTCAAATTCTTGGATAACTGCAGTTTTGATAAGCAGGCCTGGGTAATGAAATGGTTGAAAGTCATTATTCCAAAAACCATCTCTAATGATTCCCTGTTCAGCAATTTGTTCTATGGCATTCCTTCCTGTGTTTTCTTTGACTGCATTACTGTGTCTGACTTCAATTTATCTCTGCTTTTACACAAATATTCCAAATTTTGTTCATGCATCTTCATAAATGAAAAAAGCTGGTCCATCACAGAACTCACTGAATAAAATACCCATGAAGATGTGTTCAGAAAGTGGCAGCACTTGCTTTGAGAGAAAGCCAAACGAGCTGCTGAAAACTGGTTAGAATCAATGCAGGGGAGGAATTAGAGGTATTCAGAGTAGAGATAGGAGGCATAACATCCTCTGTGCTTTGTCAAAAATGACAAAAGGAACTAATGTGGGTTAGCAAAGTTACAAAAAGCAGTACCAAATTTTGCAGTCAAACACTCAGAGTAAAATGAACCTAGGGATAAAAGAGAGAAATGCTGGCTTGGCTGCAGTAAATGTCATCCCTGAATCAAACATAAAACAATGCAGGAATGACTAAGAGTCCTCCTTCAGCTATTTCCTCCTCCATTTCTCCCAAAATGAAAAGAAAATATAATCTGAACAACTTAGATAAGACTTGTTAAAGTGCTTGTAGTTTTTTGAAAACTCCAGAAAGAGTATTACTGATTCCTCTAAGGAAGAGTAGTGGGAGGGGATGGAAAGGCAGGACATTGCCAATGAGCTCTTATCCTGTACTTCATGAAATGGAGTCAGTTAGCTTGGCATGGTCTCATGGATAGGAAGTAAAAGGCTACAAACCAAAATTATAGGCTCCAATGCATCTTATGTATGCTTTCATATTCTGATTCATATTTGATAAAATTCTTATGCAAGGACTACTTTTTCAAAAGAGAAAATTGATACAATTCTGAGAAAGGTACCCAAGTACATGACTAGTCTTTGACTCCTTCTGGTGCAGACAAGAATCAAGAGCATTCAGTACTATGTATTGAGCATGTAGATTTAAAAAAAACCAAACAACCAAGACATCCCCCTCACCCTTCTCAGAAAGATTTTTCACTCGTTCTTTAATTCAATAGTAATTTTCTGTGAGGACTTTGTTAGGAGCATGGCTGCTTCCCCTAGTGGGAGACACACCAGCTCATTTAGACACTACAGCAGCAATCCACACAGAGGCATAAGTCACACCTTTAATCATAGCAATGCTTATTGTCATCTTGTGGGTAGTGTCCAGAAGTTTAATGAAACAAGAGTTGAATGGTTTGCAATTTCACATGCATTTTTACAGATGCATATGAACAAAATGCTCTGTTTTCATAAACTTGTGCCAAAGAAGCTCTCTTAATCTTCAGGAAGGCTGACTAAAACATTAGAGTTCAAACATGATGTACGTTTTTTCCTCTAAAAATGTCTTTCCACAAATAATTTCCAGCCTTCACTCTTCTGAATTTTGTTTTCTTCAGAAGAAATGAATGATTGAGCTTCTTATTTGCCATAGAACTGTGTGACCCTGCCTACAGAAAATGCTGTTTCTTCATCCACTGGTAATAAATGTAGGGGTTAACAGCATCTCCACCTATTCCTACAGGGACAGCCAAGACATACCTCAACACCAGTGGTCCTCATACACACTGCACCACTCTACTGGCTGCTCTGTCTCCTCAAAGTAACTATTGTTTCTTGACTGATTTTCCTCCACCATCAGCCAGATGAAACATCCTATGCAAGTATGTCTTTGCCTCTTCTTGGACATGGAGCAGTAGGTTCTTTATGGGTCCTATTCTTGTGACTAAAAGAGACCATCACCAGTACAGGGACTTACAGCCAGTCTTACCCCTTAGTACTCAATGGAGATCCAATTTATCTAGTCAGTAATGTCTCTAATGCAATTCATCTTATACTAAGATCAATGCCTGTGTTCTCTGGATGAATCATGTTCTGAACTCCATTACTCTAAGGAGACCAATCTTATTGCAAACACCTCCACTGCCATTAGAAAAGATCAATTCTACAGTAGGATTTAATTGTAGTACATATCTGATCTATATACCTGTTTGTATCACTCTCAAAATCCTACTATGAGCAGAATGGGAGCATACCCAACATGTAGAGAGAAGAATTTATTGTTAGTCTCATTAAAGCCTTGACAGTCTAATAAAAATACAAAAAACCCACCCCAATTATTACTACTAGTCCAGGCATAATAATAATAACACTCATGGTCCAAAAGAATACTGGAAAAAAACCCCTCTTGTTAACAACACGTATAAAATATTAATTTAAAAAGCCCAAACCTGCAAAGGCAAAATTTCTTTTACTACCTGTTTGTTTCTCTGACATTACGGTCACTCACACAGAGGTTCTCTTAATCAACAGGTTGTAGCTTCAGTGATACTTCAGAAGAAATGGGTGAGGATATTGAGAGCCATTGATGCCTTGGGTACTTTGCCAGAAGGGGTTTGATACTGGTCACAGTATTTCCCTCTTCCTTGGTCCTGCAGTCTCCTTGGGGTTATTTTGTGCTTGTTTCCTGACATGATGTACATATATGCTCCTTTTTTCCATTGCTTGCCAGTTTGATGCTTTTTTTTTTCAGCTGTCTTTGCTGTCCCTGATTCACAGGGACAGTGACCAGTGGCTGTTCACTGTGATTTGTGTTCAGATATCTGATATCTGCCAGTGTTGGTGCTCTTCCACAGCACATTTTATTCTTGAATTTATGCTACAGGCGTAGCTTCTGGCTAATTGTTATTAACAATAACTGCTAACCACAGCAGTGTACAAAATTTAATGAAAGCTAAAACCAATTTGGGGAAGAGTTAACTAGCTACTCAACAATTGCTATAATGGCTTAAAGAAGCTAAACACAGCTCAAGCCAAGACAAGCTCAGTCCTGTGGTCTGTTCTCTCAGTACTAACAGCAGTTGGTATTTTCTCCGCTAAAATAAGGATTTGAGAGCCACACCTGGAAAAGGGATTGAAAGAAGCTGCTGGAGCAAAGTATGATCTGCAAAGAGAACTGGGATGTGGAAAAATATTTTGGCTGTGCAACAGCTTGTGTGGCTCATCCTACAACTTGGACTGGAGGTAGGATGCCATCCATTTTTAGTATGTGCACTTGATTTGGTGACATGGTCACATTCACTTTCAGGTTCATTTTCTGGTGTAGTGTCTGTCAATTAATTTCTTCACAATGAAATATACCAAGAAATTCAGTGAGGTCACTCTCTTTTGAAATATCCTTGGCAACAATATTGAACACTGGCCTTAAGCCTTTTCTCTTTAATTGGCATAAGCTGCCATTTGAGTTATGATTGTAACCTTTGTTTTACTGTTTAACTCCCAATGGAATCCCATAGAAACGGTGTTACATCTGTAGCAAATTTATATGTTAACTTCTCTTGGTTGAGCTTTTTTTCTTTATGTTATTGCTCTCTTGCATTGTGTCCTCAAACATAAGATTATCATCACAATCAGTCTCATTTTTTGAAACAATAATTTCATCAGCACTCTCGTTTTTCACCACATAGATATCAATTAAACATTCTCTTGCTCCGACTAATTGTTTCTATCAATCTGAAAACCACTGCCTGCATCTTTAATTCTCCTTGCAATACCTGTCAGGGCTGGGTTTAGAAATTTTCAGCACAGTTTTTGTTTTGTTTTTTTGCCAAAAAGTGAAAGTCATGCTAGTTTGGAATTTGCACTTTTTTTTTTTTTTTTTTTTCCAAACCATATAGAAAAATATACCCTTCAAAGAATGCCATTTCCAAAATGAGTCAAGATATTTTATTACAGTATTTTTAGGTGTACATTTTATTTTTTTTTTCTGTTCAGAACAACTAAGTGTTTTGAAGTTTCTTCCAATGTATACATTATTGGCATCGGTGTGTAAACGTAATAATTTAAGACAACAGTTCTCCAGCAGCTCTGAGGAGCAGTCTTTGTAGTATATTGTTATGGCCCATAACAACCATCACATGATTGCCTCCTGTTTTGTGTTCTAAAAAGAATTGGCTCTCTCATCCTGGGCAAGAAAGAAGAAACTAGAGCTGTTCTTAGAGACAAAAGTCATCAGTGAACTGAAAGTGTAAGACACATAAGCAGCAGAGCTGTTAAAGGGAAGAAGAAAATAGAATAAAACTGGTATTCTAACTTTTTTTTAGGTTTAGAAAAAAAAGACATGGACATAGTTATAGACAGAGAAAAAAATGTCACCAAAAGGAGAAAAAAAAGTCACCAATAATTCTTGTCTCATTGAAGACAAAAAAAAATACATTAAAGCCTATTTTTTGATCCACAAATCTATCTAAGCTATGATAAACAGAGAAGAGGGTGAAACATATGACAGTTTCCCCATAAAAATAAATGGAAATACTTAACATTTTTTGATTCCCGAAAGAAATAGGTGCCCTCATCTGAATATCTTCCAGTGTACTCTGGTGTGCCAAGACAAATTATATTTGCCTTTGAAGTCATGCTCACAGGTGTTTCAAATTTGGGCTTCTCTGTGTTTCTGTATCATTTGTTAATCATGATGCATCCCATTATTTGTGAGGAGATATTTTGCTTTCACATGGATAGTGAGATTGACAGGTTTTTCTCCTACCATTTTATATGAATAATGAATTGTTTCAATGCACATATAGAAAGGATACCATTTATACTTAGTTATCATTTCCAGACTGTACTTTATCTATTTTTTACTGAGTAGAAATATAGCTCATAACTTACTGCAGTCTTTTCTACTTCCAACTTCTTTTCAGTATTATTCAACAAAATTATCTTGGACCACCTTGTCAGGATTGGTTTTGTGTGTGTTTGTGTTTAATTATTGTTCTGTTTTGTTTTCAGTCTGATTTAAATTAATTACTTCTGAAAAATTGGTCTTTATATGCAGAGGTTTGTGCTTCAAGAAGAAATGTATGCTGTTAGCATCTCGGTTAAGCATTATACAGTATCTTTCTTGAGTAAACTGCCAAATCAAGGGAAAGCTTATGCCTTCAATCCAAGTGAAGAAAAATGCATTAAAACTAAGGCAGAGAGCCATTTTGAAGTCTAAGATATTAAAATTAAAGAAGCCTTGGCTATTGCAGAAGCTACTTACACTGACATTATTTCAATTTTTCCCTCATATTCCTACTGTTCTGGATTACTTTGTGCATTATTTATGAACTTCTCAGTCATGGTTGTTAAGTTTACCTTTATTCTATTTAGTTCAGTGAGTAATTAAGTTTGTTTCATAGTTTGTGGATACTCTTGCAATTCCAGAAGTGTGCTAGTGAAAAAAAACAACCCAACAATATTAATCGTTGATCTATTTTATTTTTTCTCTTCAGAAAGATGCATTTATTTTTTTTTTTCACCTGGTGCTGTAACGCTCTCATTCTCCGCTGCTTAATGTCTTGCATAGCTACTAATAATTACAGCAAGAGAGTGAGATCTTCATCCCTGCATGTACAAATGATAAAAAAGAAAAAGACCCCCATCAAATGCCCGGGAAAAATCAGGTTTCATTTTTATTTCTTTGTAACTATTTCTGCATTGTTTTTAGTACCGAACTACTAGAGTCCCTTGCTGTTCTGTAATTATGCAACTGATACGCAAAAGAGTCTCCCCTCTTCTCCCCCCTAAACAGAGATGGCGGAGAAACTGCATAAAATGTGCTCTACCAAGTCACTTCATTGAATCATCTCACACTGGTACTCTTTTGCAAGAAACTGAGTAGAGCTAGATGCTTCAGAAGAAGATGCAAGACATGCTATATAATTATGAACTAACTTGCAATGAGCAATAAGCAGCTGGCTTGTGAACCTAAGCAAGAAGTTTGGCATTCTAACTACTTTTTTTTTCTCAACCCCATTTTTTCATATTGCTTTTCCCCCTCTCTTTCTCTACAGCAGCAGTGACTGTGCTCGTTATCTTCATAAACGCTTATTGTTCTGACCCTGGAGAAGTTATTTGCATTACTGTGTCAAATAAATATTTTTATAGGCTAGTTATATAGTAAATTCAAGTGGCACATCTTTTTCTCAGTTTGTCCTGTGTTGAATAAGTAAGTGACAAAAGATAGCTGCAAAGTAGAATCACATCAAACTCTACGGTATCAGGAACATAAAGAAATTCAGGGCCAGAGAAGCCAGAGTACTTTTCTTCAACTTATCTATTAATTCTATTTTTTAATATTAGAAGTTATATAATCACTGTCATAAACTTCAGGTTTTATGCATCAATAGTCCTGCCAGGAATTTGTTCTTGCTTTTCTGTTTATGACTAGAAACTGTCTCCACATTTCCAATATAAATTTATTTATGGGCAATGTTTAGCCCTTTCACTAGCCTTGTACTTCCCTTCCAGTTCTAGTTTGCTCTTTGGATAAGTTCATTGGACACTCTTGGATACTCACTCAGACTTCAGTTTACTAAACAAGTCCAGCTTTCCTAGGCTCTTCTCAGAAGATCATCCCACAAACTTTATCTTTGCTTACCTGGTGTGAAATTGGTTTATGCTAGGAACTGGATAATTGTGCAAAATTCTGGATAAGGTTTTACTGATATCTAGTAAAATATATTGATTGCTTCCACTTATTTACAAGAAGTACTTTATCTAAGTACAGTCTCTGGGGGACTGCACTTGCTTTTCCTTCAGGAGTGCATGACTTTCCTGTATTAGTACCCTTTGATGTGCCTATAACTTAAAGGGTCTTCTGGAAATTCTCCCTTAGCCTTATTATTTTTTTTTTAACCCAGGTTTATTCTTTCTGTTCCTACTGACATCCTTTTGATTTGTGCAAGTCTGGAACCATTCTCTACATTTTTCCTTTGGGCAGCTTTCAAAAAAATTATCTACCTAAAAAAATTCCAGGTGCCCTCTCCATTCAACTCCCATTGTTTTTCTACCAGTTAACTTTATGTTTCTCTTCTTTTATCAAAGTTACCTCTTTTGAACTAAAGAATCTCAGTTGCAGATTTACCTTTTGTTTAGATGAAATTAATTCCAAATTACTTTGCTTGAATTATTTTTCCATAACCAGATTTTCAACAGTGTCCTCACTATTTGCCAAAGCCAACTCTTATCAGCTTTGATAGAAAAAAACCCCTCATACTATTATGTCTAGGCAAATTTGCATCCAAATTAATAGTTTCTGCTCAATACCTGGAAATCTGGATCCTTCCAGAACCAAGAAAAAGAGTTGATACTTTATTTCTTAAATACTATTGAAGATGTTTTCATCCACATACCAGTCCAATCCTGTGAATTCCGTATTAGACTCCTTAACTTCCTCTTAGTTGATCAGAAATATTCCACTGAAGATTAGCTGTGGTTCTGCATCTTCTTCCATTCGGCATCATCATTCTGGTTCACTTCCAGCTGAAATCTGGCAAGAGCTTTTCTCATTGGCAAGGATTGGAGTCTTTCCCTCTCCCACTGGGATCCATTTCATCCTCAAGTTCAGATTCAAGTCCTCAAGATTCAATCTCAGGCACTCACTGAATGTGATCTCACCTACAGCAGTGAGCTTCGAAAGCATAATCAGAACAAATTCAAATATAGAAGCAGTAGATGTTGCATTGCTTATAGATCATCAGCTGTTCAACACTTTTTATTTAATGTTAAGGCTTCGTATTATCACTGTCAAATTGACATCAGGGCCAAACAGGACTGGAATAGAAATAGTAATGTGTGTTTTCATTACAGCTGGGATCAATTATTCTGGCTCATTATTTTCAGATATTCAAGCTTGTGTTATTATAAAATGCTAGATCATGTAAATGCTCCCTCTGCACTGATTCCTACAGAATATTGACTGTCTGATATTCTATTCCATCATTATTTATCATTATTTTGAGTTAGAGTTCTTTAGCTAATCTGTATGCTTCCTAAACATCAGTCCTTTATGACTGAGTTTTACCTTACAATTTTGCAGAAAGCTATGTCTTGCTGTTCAGATACATCAAAATCAATAGAAGTTCTACATAGGTAGTTCTTGCCACAGAGACTTTGTGAATCCTCACTTTTTTCAGTCAAACTTCTCAGAAGGAAGAGCCCAAGTCAATGGCAGGGGCTAGGGCTGGACCCATAGCCATAAAATAATCTTCTAATTAATTTTACTACATTTAGCACTGTACTACATGAACACCTTGCTTGCTTCTTCTGTAGATTTTTAAAGACCTATTTTAATGTGAATTGAGTTGGAGAAAATACACTTGGCTTAGCTGCTAATTGTTGACAAACAAGACAAAAAAGTAGATGAGGCAGATGTAATGGGGGCATAATGTAATGTTATCTGGCTAAGGATTTTAGGGACTGTCCCGAATAAATGTGTGGTCTACAAGCCCATCTCATGCGAGCACTGTTGTGAAGAATGTTTCTCTTTTCCTGCCAAAGGAGAGCTAGGGATGTGATCAGAGAAGACCTGAATCATTTATTAACAAGCCAAATGTTTCAGTTTTTCCAGGAAAATAAAAAGAGCTGTCATTAAAAGGGTGAAAACTGCTGGTTAAAGCAAAAAATAAGGGACAAGAGCTCTGGCTTCTGTTCCAGCTGCCAATACAGCAGGCAGTTATGACTACTGACTTACCATTTACAGTCTGATTTGCAGAGGTCCCATTAACTTTAGCTGGAGCAGGTGTGCTCAACACCTTTGAAAATAAGCTTCCTAATCATTTTCTGCCTTAGTTTCCCTGTTGGAAAAAGAGGAAGAAAATAACAAGGTCTAAGTCACTGCTTGTAAAGTGCTCTGAAATGTCCATTTAAGAACAAAAGGCACAGCAACCGCTCTGGCAAAACTGTCCTTGCTGCTCTGGGCTGTGCATAACAGGATGCAATATTTCAGGTAATGCTATAATGCCATACGCCTCCCCTTGCTGCTCTTGCCCTTGCCCTTGAATTTTTCCTGTCTCTAGCTTCTGCAGGCCTCTGAACTCAAAGGTACTTGATGTTCTCTGCTGCAAATAGCAGGATCAGATGTAACAAACTTTAAAGCAACAAATCAGTCTGCAATTGCTGCTTATTTCATAAAATGGTTTCATTTCATTTTTAACAAAAAGCTATATGTAAACATGACATGCTTCACTTGACACATGCCAGCCAGGTGAATTAAACTCATTTCATAAAACTGCACATTTCAGGCTGCAAATTCTTTTTATATTTCAGAAGTCTGGCTCTTTCTGGTTCCTGATTTGCAGGGAGCAGCTAGTACTACTATCCCAAAGGACTAAGGTAATATTAAGCTGATAAAATTGCTTCAGGCTTAGTCACATCTAAGGGGATAGATCATTCACACACATTGAACACTATGTGATGTCTGGAAGAAATATGGACTCACCGTTTCTGAAACAATATCTGTTAGCAGATTGCTTGCTAGCATGCAATTAACTTATTTCACTTATTTCGCTGTATTCAATTTTACATTGTAAACGAGAGATAAAAATATACCTGTGTAATAGGATTTTCACACTAACTTTTTGTGGGGGTTCTTTGCTATAAACCACTCTATTTTGCAGGGTTGTATTTACTTTATGTGCTGACGCTTTGCAGCAGAATCATGTTCTGCATATCATGGCATCTCCCAACTAGCCAACTTCCTTGGTGGTCTGACTATGACATCTTCCCTAACAAGAAAAACAGAGGGAAACCATCATGCTGCCATCAAATTTCAGAGACCTGGTGCAGTGGTAGCTGGGTATCTGCTGTCTGCATGTTTTTTCTTAGCAGCCCAGCCAAGCCCCTGCCATTTTGCCACAAGTGGGCAGTAATTACCTGCTAATTCAATTCACAAGACGTGACTCACTTCTGACTGCACATCATAACCCTCAGCCTGCCCTTTCTTTGGCCCAACCTGACTATCTGCTCTAGGAAGGAACCTGTAGTGCCATTTCACTCTGGCATACCCTCAGAAGGTGTTTTAATGTTATGTGCAGACGACTGTGATGGTGTGTGTTTCTGTTTGAGACTTTATGCTGATGAACACCCAAAGCAACACCTCCATCTCAGAGCCACTGCAGTCCCTTGTCCAGTTTTGTGTTCTCCTGCTCCCAACCATTTAGTTAAGAAACTTCAGAAATTATTTTATGTAACTGTGTCCAAGTTACTAATTATATTTAGAAAATTCTAGTGTTTGCAATATTGAAAATTACTGCCTTTTTTAAAAAAAGAAACAAAACAAAACCAAGTTAAACAAACCAACTTGTCTTTGATATGATTAGCAAGGATTTCAAGGCCAATGCTGCATGGTATTAGTACATTTTGTTTATTGTTCTCATTGCTTTAAATGATGAAATATCTGCTTCTGGTAAGTGGGACGAAATATGAAAATCCTATCTTTTTAAGGCCAGATTCTTGCCCCTCTCCTCTGTAAGAATATTATCGCCATGCTCTTTTGGAAAACTGAGAATTATTTTACCTTACTCCAGGCTCTTTTTAGACTAGGTTGTAACTTACATCACATGACAGGCAATACTTTATAACAAAAAGCCATATGTAGATGTGACATGCTTCCCTTGACACATGCCAGCCAGGTGAATTAAATGTTAAGAAAAGTCTGTCTTATTTTAAATTAGTGTGTCTTGAAATGTGCTGACAGCGGGCCTTGAAATTTGGCTTTAGGCAATAGCTTCCAGGCTCCAGACAGGAGGAGAGAAGAGATGGAATACATGAGTTCTTAACCTGGAAGATGACTGAGCTACTAACAGATCCAGAACAGTTTCTTGGATGCTGGAATATGAATAGCCATACTATGGGAAAAGTGACAGCTCTTATAACACTGGTATCATGCAGTTTAGAGAAGGAAGGTGTAGGCCAACAACAAGTTTCTCTCTTCTGAGTGAGAAGTGTCCACTTAGTCTCTGTGAGAACAATACCTTTTTTCATCATCCTGCTATGAACATTGTGCTCTCAATGTTTTGCTTATAAAGGTGTCAGTTCTCAAAACAGCCACCTGAAATAGTCTGTGGACATCCTGCACACACAGAGACAACACTTGAAGTGGGGTGTTTCTTACCTCCTGCGGACACCTGGGTCCGCTTTCTGTCCAGGTGGGACTGGGCACAGCTGGACCCCATGATCCACAAGAAGGTGCTTCATCAAATGGCTGGTTTGCAGACCTGCCAGAACTCTACTCCTCTTGACAAAGTCCAGTGTGAGCAAAAATGCTCAGCACATCCAGAAATCAAGACAATATTATTCTGTAGTCCCTCCCTACTGCAACCTCACATCTCGCTTGCTTTTCTGACCACTGCTGCTCGCTGACTTCAGCGGTCTGTCCATGGTGATGCAGCCAGAGAGATACTTTGATTTTTCTTGCAGAGAGACAGCAACAGAGGGTGCAAAACAGGTAAAAGAATTATCTGCCATTAAGGGAAACTGGGCATAAGACTAGAAAGTCTGCCTTTTATTGTATTTGTTTTTTCTTTGAAAGAAAGAGAGTTCAGGGAATTTTAATATGAAGCAGAACAAGAGGTAAATAACACAGATAAGGAAAGGTTAGGATTAAGGAAACACTGGGGTGAAACAAAGAGATTTAGATGAAAGTTATTTTCTTAAAAAAAAAAAAAAAAGCAAAGTTTGCATAAAAGAAAAAAGAAAACAACAACCCAACAGTTAAATGTATGTGGGCAGTCCATGTGCAATTTCAGGTTGCTACTCAGGAAAATGAACAACAAGTCAAGTAATGGAAAGGAGAAATGGAATTGCAAAGGATCACAAGATTTCAAATTAAGTGAACAAGTTGTGCATGGGAGGTGTGCAGACCATACAATACAGCTTGAACTGGCAGAAAGCTTATGACAGTGGTTCTGAATGAATGGCCCTTCATCTCCTGTGGCAAATTGAAGATAATACCAGTATTTCATAGTAATTTCACTTTTATTATCACCAAAAGTTTATGCCAATGTGCTATTACCTTAAATGTCTTTATGGTGCCAAGTGGAGCTGGACAAGAAATTAACTTGAGGATTAATTTGCTGACTCTGAAGAAGAGCGTACAAGGAGATTCTGCTTAAATTCATGTTTTCCTTGAAAAGCCAACATGAAAGGCCTTTTTTCTTCAGAATTCTGCTTCTCACATTGAGGCCTTGTGCATCCTGGTCTAGTGGTCTAGTGGGAGGTGTCCCTGCTCACAGAAGGGAGTTTGGGTGATCCTTAAGGTCCTTTCCAACCTTAACCATTCTATGGTTCTATGAGAGGGTTGTGGGATAATAGCTGTTACCTGCTAGCTTGCATCCTAGGTTTCAGCCAACATTCTCATTCTCTGTCCTGCCCTTCTTCCTCCAATCCCTTATGATGGTGTTTTCCTTGGAAATGTTTTTTGCTACTCATTGACAATATACCGTTTTTACTCTGCAAATGGACACCAGCTCCTGTGATTTGGTAGATGACTATCAAATACATTCAGGAACATGAGGAAAAAGTGATATAAGCTATAGTGAGACCATGTAAAATTCTATGCAGCATATCAAACAGAACAATTTTAAAATTCATATATTTAACTGACAGCCAAATGCAGCTCTTTCTAGGGACCTGATATGTGCTCCTGGCTTTTGCTTTTCTTCTGAAAACTGTCAGTCACATTCTGCATTGACATGGGTTTATGCTTCCCTTTGTCAGTCAGAGCAGTCAGCACTAAATGGCATTAATGTCATATTGGGGTAATGAAAATGCAGATAACCATCCCAGACACTGGTTAGGGAAAAAACTACTGATGCAAGTAGCTGAGGGGTCTATTGACTGTCTCATATTTCTCATAGAGGAGGGTATGATCTATAAATAGTTTTAGGCTTTCTTACTGATGAAACAGCAAGAATTTTGTTGCTGCTGGGCACAGGAAGCAGTAATAAATAGCCATGTGTGCATACACGGGGCAAAAAAAATGGTTTGCATTTTATCAGCTAAGCAAAGGATTAAAAATGTAGCTCTGGATCTTTTGCAAACTACAGCAGTGTGAATGGAGAAAAATGTGTCTTCTGTGTAACAAAGATAACATGAATGACAATACAGAAGATAATTCATCCATTCTGTATTAGCTATCTGCTGGATACTGCATCTGTGGAGGCTGTTTCCTGATGACAGATTGCAACAGCATGAAATAATTCCTGATGAAGCAAAGCTGACCAACTTGCCTGAATGTTCATGGTGACTGGGCATCTTTTGGACACTGAGGTATTAGAGGATTATACTGCTTCTCGAGGTAGCTCTCCTGTTCACTCTTACAGCACAACTCGGCTAATATGCCACTTCATGAATTCTAGCCAGACCTCTTGGGCTGGTGGAGGTGTTCATAACAAAATTGTTTCAAACCTTTGGGTGAAAAGATATTAAGAAAACAGCAAAAAAATCCTTTCATTTTGAACCAGGTTTAAACCAGTGTAAAACCACAGGTAAACATTTATGCAAACTTCAGAATGAAATGCCATTTTGAGAATATTAGTTTTCCCTCTCCCTCATCCCAGTCAAAATGATGTGACCAGGATGACCAGTTTACTACTTGTATGCTAATAAGGATGATGATGGTGAATTGTTGCTCTTTGAACCATGTACCTTCATGAAAATAAACCTATGAGGAGTTGCTGCTGTGCAGTTGTAGGACATCGGTATGTGTATAAAGCTTCCATCAAAAAGATCTTGGTGAGAATTCAGCCTCCATTGTCAGCCTTCCTTAATTTGGTCACTGGGATATTTATATATTTAGATACACTATGCTATACATATTTACATGTATTCTATATTTATAGCTTCAGAGTTATGATACTTTCTCCAGTAAGTTATGACTCAAGGAATAAGACTGTGCCAGAGAGCTGATGGGCACAGGGAAGCAGAGAATTTCTTAAGGGAATTTTTTATGGGAAAGTTCTCTACTGTATTTGGGGACTAGACTCGCTACGGAAAGCTTGAAGTTGCTAAAAAATGTGCTCATGACACAGAGATAATAAAAAAATTGTTGGACAGGTGCCCTACAAGCCTCAGTCAAAATCAGATCAATAATTCATAGGTTTGAAACTATTGAGAAAGCTGCCAGGTACATCACCTAATGTGTGCTAGTGAGCAAGAGGGGAAGGAGTTGAGTACATAGAGTGGATGGTGATTGCTGAAGAGTGTCTCCACAAGGAAAACAAACATGTTCTAGGTGGTTTGGCCAGTTTGTGATGTGAGGTCGAAAAAATTTCAGCACATCTCTTCATGAATGAAAGTCAGGCAGAAGGTAGAACCCAGACAAAGGAGCACAGGATTGGCAAGAGATTGGATGCCTAGCTTTGGGAAATTAATTACCTTGTTGGAAGGTACTCAGGGTACATACTGTTGCTGTCAAAGCAGTCAAGGTGAAGGGGCTGTGGTGGCTAAGCTAACACAGGCTCAGGGTAAGAATCACAGTGTCTGTTAACCCAGTTCTCAATCCTTTCTGAGTGCTCTTTGGTCTGTGGGCTAACATCTGAAAAGTTTGGTGTCAAAGCCCTGCTTTGTGATAGCTCCTGAGGGCATATTCTCTTCTGGGAGATAGGTGGAGCACAGAACTAAAGGTATTTGCGCTTTGTTCACTGAGATGAGATGGTCATTACTGATCTTGGTTGAGCCAGTCAGGAGTGGTCCTTGTTGCCTTCTGTTTACTCTCCATTTCCATTTAGACCTGGAGAAGCATCTCCTCTGCTCCTCTTTCCAGAGCATACAGATATGATGACTGTATAGGCTTCCCATGACATATGTAAGATCTTGTATATGCCCAGGGAAGACACACTATTTGCTCAAGCATTTGAGGTGGCTGATCCTTCTGCAAAAAGCAAGCTAGATCTTATGGCTTAGACCTACTTGAAGCCCAGACACCACTGGGATAGCTCTTGCATGAAACCCTGAGTGACTTTATTATCACTTTAATATGGCTCTGGTTTCTATGAGACTTTTTTTCCCATCCTGGACATGTACTATATACCCCATATCACCTAGTTTGCTTATGGTCATATGGTCACTTAGAACTTGTTAACTTGAAGTATGACCAAAAAGAGGTCCGTTCTGCCCACCATATGCAGCATAATGGATATGATATTTAGCCACCTGGCTAATAGTCTTTAACTACCTTTATAGCATTAATTATAACTGCCTATATGGAGTGCCCATTTAACAACTTCATTCCTTTGTCAAGACTCCATCCTTATTTGTGTATTGCACAAGGCAGAGTCAGAAAGAGTGGGAAGCCTGGTGCAACTTTGTCTAACACCCCATTAACAGATGCATTCATATAGCAGCAGAGTGGGTGATGGGCTGCTTATCATCCTAGGCCTCACTGTCCTGCATGACATAATGGGATGACTGATGATTTTGCTTTATTTACTAAGACAAAAATTATCAGACTCAACTTTAAACAGAGCTGGGTGGAGAACATCTGAAGTTGGCCAAACCAATTTTGACAACATTCCAAAGAAAAGAAAAGCTCCTTTGAAACTTTCAGAAAAATAGATTTCTTCACATCTGCTACACTAATTATTGAGCATCAAATTCTGGTGCCAAAGGCAAAGTCTGAAGGAACAGGCAGCCACTACTGCAGGCAGAGTGTGGGAGACTGGAGTCCACTGTAATCGCTAAGTTGGGAAGTGATTCACAGACACCACATTTTCCTGCTCTAGATATACCACCAAGTGAGGGTACATTTAAACATATTAATTCAATTATTATTTTTGTTTATTAGTTATGTAAAACCCCCCCACAAAACAGTTTAGAATGCTTGCAAACTCCTGTGTGAGGCAGAGAAGCACAAGAGAGTGAAAAAGCTAAAATCTATTCTGCAATTATATGGTTTACCTAGGTGTAGGAATACAACAATACTGACATAATTAAACAGGATGCTCTGGAGGCAGTATCCAGCTCAGAATGGCTCTAAATCTCTGCAAATAAGAAGGCTGGATAGTATTTCCAGGAAAGAATCTCTGTGTCTTATAGCCTTCCCCTGAAGATCTACAAATAGGCAAGGTAAGAAGCAAGATATCAGCCCAAATTGACCTCTCTGGCCCAGGCTGACAGTTCTTCAAATACATGAACAATGTAGAGGGGCTCTAGAACACCTGGCTGATTTTACAGTGCTAAATTCACAATTGCCCTGTCTCCAAGAAAACATACACTAAATGACTTAACATTAATGTACCATGCCAACCAATATGCCTGCTAGATAATGACACAGGTTGTGCCTGTCATCTATTATTTCAAATAAAATGCAGTGCATATCAGAAATGTATTTGAGAATCTGCTCTGCATATTTACTGGCAAGATAATATTTTTGTTCCATCCAACTGTTTCATAGCTCTGGAGCATATACTCTCCCCTGTCCTTCCTTCCCCCAATAAAGCTGACTTCATAGAAAGGCATTTTTCTAATTGTGTTACTTAATTCCTGAAAGGAGTCTTAAAAAATTGACTGCCTGTCTCCTCATTTTGCATTTCAGCCCAACACACGTACAGGTCTTACTTCATATCCTTTGTAGGATTTTTTTTTTTTTTAAAGAAAAAAAGAGAGACATTTATGATCCAGGAAAAATAAACTTTTTAGTGAGGAAAAAAAGACAGTTACTACCATCAGAATTTTATGACGCTCAGCTATAGCATCAAGAAGAACCCAGAATTTACATCTGCCTCCGCCTAGGATTTCTGCTGGGTACTATGTGCTGAGTGTGAGGGTGTCCCTGTCTTATGGTAGGTAATGCTCTGAGTCACTTCAAGGTGGCTGTTGCTGAAAGCATAGTATTAAGAAAACTGGGTAGAAGGCTAAGTTTGGCCTCTGGGCTTTTTGTACCCCTAGCATAAAGATGGCTGCTTTAAGCATGCTGCTTAGTGGCTTCAGACTTTCACAGCTGCAGCTATGACAGTCACACCTAGCTCTCTCTCCTCAAGAATGGACTTGACCACACTGACAATTGTGTCATGCTGTATTGTCCAAATAATTCTGAGCAAGATATTGGTGGTACCAGAAACCATCTGACTGCAGCAGCATGAAGATCCATTCTGGTTAATTTCTCCTGCTTCTTAGCAACTTTTTTGGCAAAGAAAATTCCCTCACATGGTGCACTGCTCTTCAGCTGAGCAGGCAGGTTTGGAATTGGTATTGGTATCAGTATCAGCGTCCATAGTGTGCTGCAGAAAAGCCTGTAGGCAGAGCTCCCACAGCCTGCCAAAGAAACACCTCTGTGCACCACATGCTGAGGTGCTTTAGCAGGATTACATCCAGCAGGATGCGGGAGGTGAGACCACATATGGGGTGTTGTATCTGGTTTTGGGCCTCCCAACACAATGAAATCAGGGGCAAACAGGAGGAAGCTCAGCAGAAGGCCACCAAGATGTTAGGATCTGGAGTGCTTGTCTGGTGAGAAGAGTCTGAGGAAGATGGGCTCAGTTACCCTGGAGAAGGAAAGGTTTCTGTGGGGGCTAACAGCAGCCTCCTGGTCCCTACAGGGAGGGTGTGAAGGAGATGCCGCCAGGCTGTTCAGCGTGGTGCATGCCAGGGGGACAAGGAAAAGCTTTTTAATCCTGTGGACAGATGAGAATTAGAACAGACTGGAGAAGGAAGTTGTGCCATCTCCATCCTTGGAGGGCTTGATGACCTGACTGAGCATCAGTTCTGACTCTGCTTTGAGGAAAGTGCTGAACTAGAGACTTCCTGAGGTCCTTCCCAGCCTGCATGGTCCTGTGATGCTCTTGCTTTAAGACTCACTAATGAAGTCCAGTTCCAGATTGCATAACTAGGATTAACTGGGCTTGACTAACAAGATGAGAGGTATACAGATTTGTCAGCACCTCAAGTAGATCTGTGACTGGTGAATGATAGATAGGTCTATCAGTGCCCAACTACCTGTTAAAGTTAGATATATTGAACTATTCTGACCTCCCTCTCCTTATTGTCTTGTCTAAAATAAAAAAATAAAAAAAATTCAAAGAAATTAAATGGGGAGTAGTATCTGGCTGAAAGGTAGTTCAGAAGACCCATTTTTTTCTGAAGTCTTTTGTGTCCTATTAGTGAAAATGGATACAAATGAACAGGATTATCTAATTATTCAACTGAAAAATGTCCTCTTGTTCTTTCTGTACATAAGCTAATGCTGGCCAGTGGAGAGTAGAAAGTTACTACCTTACTACTGGGTATTCATATGGAAACCACTGTAAGAGCAGCAATTTAAAGCTTTTATTTTAGGAGTTCTTAGTGTTTTCAGCAGTAAAATATGATGCTTTTTTTTTTTTTTCTTTTTTTCCTGTCAAGATCCTAATAGAAATAACACAGACATTTCCAAATACAATACAAAATAAAGATGCCAGATAAGCCCCAAAACTATACCTGCCTTTACACACTATATTTATCTTGTGTGCCTTTATATTTTGTAACTGTTTTTGTAACTATGACTAGCTATGGCTAGGTCTACAGCTATGCCTATTTCTATTACTACTCTTACTGTTCTTTCTATTGCTATTACAATTTCCATTTGATGAATACATTAGAATGATTTTCAAAATGGGCTTGATTTCTGAGTCAGCAAATAAAGACTTGTGAAGATCACAGCATCTCCTTCACATGCTTTGTAAGCTAAATGCTAATTTTATTATATAGTCATTATCTTTTCTCTTTGAAAAAATGTCACTCAGTTGTCATCTGAAAGGGAGTAACGTGTTACATTTCAATGGAAATACAGAGATGCAGCAATTGGTGGCAGTGTTGGAGTAGGCACTCTCTGTGGGCTAGTGTCCCCAATGCAAAGAGGTGCCTGCAGAAGTTGTGACCTCCCTTTTCCTCCTCCTCCTCCCCTCTCTGCTTCCTACATCTGTCCTGCTAGAGTGCACTGCTCTGGGACCACAGGGTGTGATCACAGTCTAGCCAGCTCCAAAACAACCTGCAGCATTAGGTTCAAAAGTCCACGTTTGGTGTTAACACCAGCCCATCTGACTTCTATCTGTGAGGGATTAAGATGTGCTTAGCTTCCTGCTCATAGAGCTGTGGATCTGGCAATTTCCCACTGACGGGTGGCAATGAGCGATGTGGCAGAAGTGATATTTCAAGATTGTATTGCAAATGTATGGGAGGCATTGGTTCAGGAAGGCAAGTGCCTAGTACCTTTTGAATTCTGCATCAGGTGTGTGTTGGTTTAATAACATGCAAAGCTGAACGCAGTGAACCTGTTTTCAGGCTGATGAGTTACAAATTTAATTCTGTTTTACTTTGAGCAACCAGTTTGTGGGGGAAATCTGGTTAGTGGACTAGATTGTTTTTTCTTTATAACACTCAATACCATCACTGTTTCGTGGGGGTTTTGGGGGGCTGAATGTTTCTGAAACTACAGTACAATGGCTGCTATGTAGATGCTGATGAAGACAATATGTATTTACTATGAAAATACTAGGGCCTGGAAAAGCTCCTTCCTGGCTCACACAATAAATGAAGTCATGGGCTTCTGAGTAATGTGTAACATCAGTGTTGCCCATTCATCACTTTAAGTATAGACAGTCACACTTAATTGGCTTTGGCACTAAAAGAAAACTCTCCAGCATAAACCAAAATCAGTCTACATCAAAAAGAAGGCTCTGATAATAAAGCCCAGGGTGGGACCCATCTTTTCACATGATATACCAGATATACTGTTCATCACCCCACAGTGCAGACCATCACCTTTCAGCTGCTTGCCAGTTTATTTTTTACCCCTTTGTCACATTTCCCTTCCACAAGCTTTCTTGCTTGCAGGTATGTTGAAATTAAATTATTTCATTCTTTTATGATTTATTCGCAGCTTGAGATTTCTTTTTCTGTGACTAGGGTAGAAGTATTTGAACCTTCTCTGTAACCCTTTGATATCTTTTTCATGATGGCTAGCAACTAAGCAGGATGTATATCTCACTCCCAAATGCTCTCTAAATGATCTTTAGAGAGAAAATGGTGGTGCTTAAACACCAGAAATGAAATAGATACCAATACTTGCAAATGCAATCCACATAAACTTCTGTAGGTGATATATGTGTAGTTTTTCCTCCTCATATTCTGTTCCAGCATATGGACTCTGCTAAAACAAGCAAATGCTTCAGCAGTATAACACATAATATGCTGCAGCGCAGTACAGGTGCACACAGCTACTCAGATGAGTGACAGTGTAAAATCCCCAAATAAATAAAGAGCTAGACTGATTTGACAGAATCACATATTAACTGAGACTAATGAGAGTCCCTCAGACACTCCTGAGATCCATAGCATTTCTGTAGTTTTGAAGCTTGAAACAAATTAGCAACACAACACTTTTGCGTTAACTGTTATTCCCTCTGTACATGTCTCAGCCCTAGATCTAAAACAGAGAAAGTCTTCAGAGGTGGACAAGGTCCTTTTCATTTAGTGTGAAATGTAGATCTCTTAGGAATTGCTAGATATGCCAGATCAGCAATTGTCTTCCTTTATTCTTCACTAGGTAACAATATACTTAATAAAATCATAGAATCATAGAATCATAGAATGGTTTGGATTGGAAGGCCCTGACTTGTGTCATAGGCATATCTATTTCCAGCTTAGTTTTTACAGCTGTATGGTTATCCACCAGATTGAAACAGGAGCTCATCATGTCAGTGTTATAGTTGACTGTAAGATGCTCTGTCCGTCCAGGTCTCTTTATTACACTGCCTGTGGAGTTCTGAGAATAAGCCTTGCCTGTGAACCAGGCTTATTGCTTTATAAATATTTGACCCACTGTGCCTTTCCTGTCCTTAATATATTTATTTTTCTGGGTGATACGATGACAGTGTGATAAAATGTCTTTGAGTGTGTACCATCGAGGGTCTTGTACTTTATTGGTGACTGCATTTTGCGACAGTACACTTGGAGAGGACACTGGCCACTGTGAACTGAGTAGTGTTTGAGTATATTTAACACTGGAGATATCAGCCTTCAATGATTTAGTATAAAAACTTGGCAGGAATAAAGGCACTAAGAATGCAGATAATTGGATTTAAAAGTGGCTTTGACTTTACAGCCATATAATAGGCTTGGTAAAATCTGCTGTTGATAAGCTGATACCGCTTTTGTTGGGAACTAAAGACATCCTGTTTTCCTGAAGCATTACAGGAATGAAGGGCTAAAATCTCTGAAAGTTCAGTGGCTACATGATTCATGTTTATTATTTTCCCTGGAAGGGAGTCTCTGATATTCACTTGGTGGAGATAGGAAAAAAAAAAAATAATGAAAAAAAGCAGAATACCATTATCATGTCACAGCAACATAATGAATGAGACAAGCCATTCACTCCACAAGGGATGGGCACTCTTGAGGTAGGCAATCCATAAATCTTTTTCATTGTGTTTGTCAGCAGTCATTTTTAAGGGCTTCTTTCTCAATTCACAGGTTGTGGTTATTAGTAACCTCATAGCTGTGCTGCAGATGCCATTGAGGCTTATTCATTGGAGCCATATCATAAATAATGGTTTTCACATGGTTTTCACATACTGGAGCAAAACAATCCATAGTATTTTTTTTATATATACATATATATTTTTTTTCCCTTAGTAAGCATGACTTCAATAACTTAAATGGAAAATGTAAGATATAATCATCATGCACATGCACAAACCACATTGACTTGGCTGCTTAAATTGGTGCAAGGCAGTGATATTTTTGGTAACACTCAGTTCTCAGACTTACCTTATATGTATGGAACAGAAAGGCAACTGCAGCTCTGACTTATATACACTTACATATATTTACATGTTGCTATTGCTGTAAACTCTGATTCCAGATACCACTTTTCACATGGCAGGCTGCAGTATCACTCCCTCAAGTGCAGCTACATTGTTAAGACATCTCACAGGATCAGAATTGTCCAAAAGTATACAATGAAACCTATGCTGAGGGTTTGTGAGCTCAAAATTTTCTTTCATGGCAAGGATGTTTGCAGGAATGTGGGATGCTTGATAGAGGGTGAAAAAAGCTTGTTTAAAAAGTGTATGTTTAATGAGAGCACAAAAGGTATTTCATATCTCAGCAAGAAAATGCCTGTAACCTCAAGACAGCATAAGTCTTATTTACTATGCAGTTCTCAACTGTAAAGTGGAAATGAGGAGTCTAAAGTTTTCTCTAAAATATGGTGTAAGTGTGGAAAATATGATATGTCTTCTCACATAATCAGTTCTAACTATGTATATGCACATTTTCTAGTAATAGTATTTCCAATCCTGGAAGCTTTATAGGTACATTGCAAGCTTGGCTAACAATCAGCTTCTTCCCTGGAATGAGTTGCACCTTAGTAGTGAGTCTCATAAATTTAATCGATAGGCACATACATCAGAATGGTGATTTATATCTTGGCTGTTGATCAATGACACCATACATTTGCTCCCTGTTTACGGAGTAGATGGAGTGTTTTGGATCTGTGCAATTGCATACTGAGCTCATGGCTTTACATTCCCTGCCAACTATTCTTTTCCAGCCTGAGCATATTTCTTCTGTACTTCGGTTTTGGATTTAGAAGCAAAATACAGCTCAGATGAGCTCCTCCCGAAGTTGCTGCTGCAGCTCTCCACATCCACCTAAACCCTCTCCACAGACTGTCAAAAAACAGAAGCAGAAGCATGAGCTTCTGTTCGAATTTTCAACTCATTTAATCCACTTAGCTTAATTTTGATTCTCTCTAGTGGATCCACAGGCTTCACAGGTAGGAAAGCAGCTATGCCAGTGAATATATTGATATTTGTCTTCTGTTCTTCCAAGCATTCTGGAGGAAATGGACTCAAACCAATTGGCTTGGAGAATGTAAGCCTAAACAATAGCACAAACTCAGAAGCAGAAATGTGGTGCAAGTTCATCTGCTGTTGGTTATCATTTTCAAGGAAGCAGGGACTGTCAGGTCACCTTCTCTCATCTCCTTTCACTGTTTCTCCAAGTTAGTAAATATCTCCTGCTACTGATAAGCTATTTGAAAGAACTGACATAACAATGTGGTGAACAGCTATTCAAAGCATACTGTAGAAGTACAGTCAAGGCCCTCCGTACTGGCTACATAACATGCTAAAGGCACCCAACCCTGTCGTGGGCTGCATCAAAAGAAGAGTGGCCAGCAGGTCCAGGGAGGTGATTCTCCCTGATTACTCGGCTCTTGTTAGAACCCCGCCGAAGAACTGTGTCCAATTCTGGAGTTCCCAACATAAGATACACATGGACCTCATGGAGAAAGTTCAGAGAAGGGCCATGAAGATGATCCAAGGACTGGAGCACCTTTCCTGTGATGATGGGCTGAGAGTTGGGGTTGCTCAGCCTGGAGAAGAGAAGGCTCTAGGGAGACTTTATAGCTGCCTTCCAGTACCTGAAAGGGCTACAGAAAAGCTGGGAAGGGACTTTTTACAAAGCCTTGTAATGAGAGGACAAGAGCTAAAGGATCAAAACTAGAAGAGGAGAGATTTAGTTTAGATATTAGGAGGAAATTCTTTCCTGTGAGGGTGGTGAGACAATGGCACAGGTTGCCCAGGGAAGTTGTGAAAGCCTTATCCCTGGAAGCATTCAAGACCAGGCTGGATGGGACTCTGAGCAACCTGATCTGCTGGGAAGTGTCCCTGCCCATGCAGGGGGTGTTGGAAATAAATTACCTTTAAATTCCTTACCAACTCAAACCATTCTATGATTCTATGTTCCTTTTGTATCTCACTGGACCATAATGGTGGCAGCTTCCTGCATCTGCTTGTAGGACAGCATTGGCTTAGAGTAAGCTCTGGACATTTAGGCTGCCCTTTGATAATTTTCTGGCCACTCAAAGTTATTTATCCTTTCTAATGCAGCCAAAATTGTCAAACTCATTTTCTGGGTCTGACCCTTTTCTTTGGCAGGTCTGATTTCCTCCTATTATTCTGTGAGCTGGGAAAGCATGCATCACATTCCATCCCTGCCTTCCTGTACAGAGGTGCCATCCATTACTGTGTCTGTACTTTTGTGTCCCTGCTGGAACTCGCCTATTTTCAACACAGCAAATATGTTGAAAACATCACCTCCCAAATGGGACCATAAAGATGGGACAAAAAGTTCAAAATGAAATGTAGGCTGTTAGACACAAAGTTGGACGCCTGGATCAAAGTGGTTGAATTTTCAGCAGTGCTAAGGACACGGAGCTCTCACTGACATACAAACTAGGAGCTTTTAAGATTACCATATTTTAATGCTCCTAGAATCTGACAGGTTGAGTGTGCTTAAATATGTGACATTGTCTGATGTTTAAATGCAGTGAAATCCCACAAGTTTCTAACAATATTACCAAATGTGAAAAGCATAAATCTTTCATTTAATTGTCTTGTTCAGCCAATTATGGCCCATGAAGATACTTACTCTGTCACTGCTTTTTTTTTTTCCACAGGAAAATTCTCATGAATCATCTTAGAATCGTCCTTTAAAATGCTCACAGATTTTATTCTAATGATGTCTTCTTTCACTTGCAGAAGCTTTATAAAGACCCATAAGTGATGCAGCAACACAATGGAGAAGAACATTTGTTTCAATTTCAATGTGAATTGGCTTACATTAAACAAACACATCCCCAGAGATGGCTGGACTTACTCCCTCTGCTCAGTACATTAGGCCCATCAGATGATTCACATGTACCTTGTATAACATACACTGATGGAATTAGAAAAATGTGAAATATCAAACGTCATATATTAAAGCACCTGTCAAAACACAAGAGCTTGATAGGATAATTTAAAAGTTCTTAGATTATTTTCTGAAACCTCACTTTTTAAATTTTCAGTTCTTGAAAAATGCAGCTTTTAAGTATTTTTTTGTCCACTGAGTAAAATTTTTATCTATATAATCCCTTTTGTTTCATTGATAAATGAAACAGTCTAGTTCTATGTGACAGAAATAAAGCTGGCAGAACCTATCCACATGCTTCCCAGCTACAGCTACCTGAAAGGAGGTTGTAGGGAGGTGGGAGTTGGCCTCTTCTCCCAAGTGAATAATGACAGGACAAGAGGAAATGGCCTGAAGTTGCACAAGGGGAGGTTTAGATTGGATATTACAAAGAAATTATTTACTGAAATAGTGGTTGGACAGTGGAACAGGCTGCCCAGGGAGGTGTTGGAGTCACTGTCCCTGGAAGTATTTAAAAGAAATCTAGATATAGTGCTTAGCAACAATATTTAAGCACTGAACAGGTAAATTAGGTTATGGTAGGGGGATTCAGGTTATGGTTGGGCTTGATGATCTTCAAGGTCCCTTCCAACCAGGATGATTCTGTGGTACTCTGCACCAGAGCAGCTTTGTGGCAACACGTCACTGCAGAGTTGTACTTCCATTTCAAGTTGAAAATTTTATAAAGTGTATTCTAGCAAAAGCTGTGCACAGAGTCTCTTGAGTAGTTCACTCAAGCTACCAGTGTCTTCTGTGTTTTTCTTAGTCGAGTAAATGTAGAATTTTCCGTGCTCTTGCTGATGCTCAAAGACATCTTCCTTTCTCCAAACTTGTTCTGTGGAACATCACACAGTAAAGGGGAAATAATTTTAGTTGGCTAAAGCGATAGAAAACTGGCAGAGCAAAGTAATCAAGTGCCTCTGAATGCTTAAGGAAAATGTTTAGATTTAGGGCCTTATGAGTATTTATATTAAGTGAAAAGAAGCCAGTCAACATAGTATTTGCAAATGTGTAAATCTGGTTGCCATAGCATAACATGTTGAATATTATTATTTTCTGTAGGGTACGTACTGATGACTTACATAAGAAACATGTTTTTGAAAAGAAAAAATAAGTCCTTAAAGACCTGTAAGGAATTTTAACCTCTGATTTGAATGCCTGATTTCTTTTCCCTTTAGTTTAAATATCTTTCTCGTATATAAATTGGAGATCAATACTCAGAACACAGGAGATTCATTAGTCTTATCTACTGCGTGGCATATACTAAAACTATCATGATTATCACTTGTAAAAAAAGTTCTTGTTAATGAAAGTACCTCTTCAGATAATTTCTTCACCGCCTATGATCTAAGATTAATGGCTACAGCTCAGCAGAAGCATTGTGAAACATTGCTTTATCCATTCTGAGGAATGATATAGATTTAATTAATTATACCTTGCTAATGAATTGGAGTAGAACATTGTGTTGGTGAGAGGGTCATTTTCTCTTAGAGAAAACAAATGTTTTGGATTTTTTTTCTAATAGTATTTGCTAATTAGTATTGAGGTATTTGTATTTAAAATATAATATGTGAAACATTCAGGTAAAGCTTATTTTATTTACATTTTATTATTTTATTATCAACTCAGAAAATAAGGAAGAACTACTGATCAGGAAGCACAGAGTAATGCAATAGGCAAAGCAACTTTGCAGTGCTTTTGTGAATGTCCTATCAAATGCCTTGTGTTAGCTTGTCAGATCTAATAAAAACTCTTTGATGCAATGGCTTCTGGATGAGTGATTTGATTTTAGGTAAACTGTGCATTCATATTTATGCTTTAAACTAGATGTGGCATATAATGTTCGTGTTTTGATCACTGCTCTAGTAAACACAAAGTCTTTTTTTTTTATTATTATTTTACAAGTAAGACAGAGTTTCACGATTGCACTTGACTTGCAAAACAACAAAATAAACCTTACAAAAAATGTCAGCATTCAATAAATTATACACTTCACATAAAGCTGTGTTGACATCTTAAATGAAGTATAGCTTAAAGATAAGGTGTTAAAAAGGAAAATTATAGATGTACAGTGAGTTTCTTTAAAACTATCATTTATCCTCATTCCATCACTGTAGTTGTCATTTTCTCTTCTGGGTTTTATTTTCTTATACATTTTTGGGCTAACGTGTCTGAATTATGACAGAAACTGTCATATTATGAATAATTCTTCATAAATGCAGAAGAGGATGAATTCTCTACAAACTCAATGAATATTTAAGGTCACATATATAGTATTAGCTCTGACAAATTGTTAAAAACTGAGGGCTCTTCTTAAAGTGAAGGAAGTTTCACTGAAAAACTGGGATTCTATTTAAGTATGTATTGCGTGTCACATGTCTATATGTTGAAATTCTTGTTTCTGAGAAGCACACATTGCCAGATTCATACACACTTTTCCTTCCTGTGGCTCTAGCCCAGTGCACAGTCATCTTCTTTTCAACCTCTCACACTAGCAGGATGATATCGTAAGGTACTAAACACTTTGGAACTTCAACTCTGGCTTATCATTTCAACAGGTTGTTTTGACTTTGAAAGAAGGAAGTTCACAGCTGAAATGTGCTAGAAGAAATTTTAACAAAGAGGGAATTTGCATGGATTAGCACTCAAAATTTCACTTATCCAACTCATCCATACCATACACAAAGGAGAGCCATTTACTCCAATGCCACTTCTCTTAACTGTGGCATTTCCTGATTTAATTCAGGATGGAATCAGGAAATAGAGACATATATATAAATATTTATAATAACCACAAAATGCTAACGATTATCTTCAAAACAACCAAAGTCAGGAAATTCACACTTAAGCTTCCAAAATCAACCAACATTTTAAAGCTTATTTCCACATGCTGTCAGCCTTACAGTGCAGGATCTGAGTCATTTATTATGCAATCACAGAGGTTTGAACCATTTCAGCCAACATCAGGATGAATGCTGGACACAGTTGCTCTTTTTCAATCTTTATTGCACGAAGCATTGGCCAGTTTTATTTCCAAATACAGAAAATGTGAAGTGGGATGCAGGGGTGGCTGATAGTTACTATGTGACTGGGTAGTTTCAGTAGACTCTGCTCTGCCTTTGGTCAGTAACCCTTACTTTACAGCTCTAGTTGAGAAATAGGTGTATCATACTACATTAGCAACTAGTGTTCTTAGAGTTAGCCACAGCCAAAATCATACAATGCTGTAGAATGTGCTAATAGCTCATTTGTTTTTTAACTCTGCTCCTGTAAGATGGTTTCTTATCGTGGTAGCTGTGTGGGGAGGCCTGGATTGTACATGAGGGCTGGCAAATGATAAAGAATTTAATCCCTTGAGAAACTTGGTTATAACTGCCTTGAAATTAGAAAATTAAATCTTTGGTTTATCAAATATCTTGCAAGTCTATGAGGTGCTCTCTTTCATGAATATGCATTTACAATGTTTTCTGTATTTGAATTTTAATTTATTAGTACACAAAAACTTGTGAATACTGGATTTTTACTAGTGGGTTTATGTTAAAAGGGTAGAGATGTCATACAATAAAATACAGAAAATCTCAAACTGAATTCAGATTTTTACTAGCTAACTTATATTTTGTTGTTCATTTGACAAAGTCTGCTTGCATCATTGACTTGGATTGCATCCTGTATTGTCTTAAGGGCACCTTGAAATTCTGCAGGCCATGATTCACTGTCCCAAGAGGTCTGAGAAATATTCTATTGACTTAAAGAGCGTATCAGAGCCAAGAAATCCAGCAGATTTTTGATTGAATTCATGAACTTTACAGCGGCTTGATGAAGTTCTTAAAGATGCAGATACTTTTTGAGAAATTACTGAAAATTAAACACTGAATCTTTGTGAAATTATGCTCATGGGTAATTCAATAACATAAAAACAAAGGGAAAGATGTTTAAGAAATATTTTAAATGAGTCATAATCACTTAAGAGTTCCTGCATATATTTTACAAACTCCTGCAAGACAGTTTTGCTCTTTGTTTTTGACTGACCTACATGTAGCTTCCAAATAGTCCAGTTATAGGGAAGTTTTAGTGTCAAAGTTAATTCACTGCTTCTTTTGCCCATACAGTATCTTCCTTTCTAAGGGTTATTTCAAAAGACATCAGTATTCCATGTCTGAGGAGCACATAAAGAGTCATTACTTTTTAGAAATGCAAAACAAATCTAATTTTATATGAATGACAAGTTTTGCTGCATAATCAGTGGAAGTTAATTTGTATTTATGACAGAAGTTTTTAAGGAACAGTTTTGGAAACACAGAGCTTGAAGAAAGGATATCCTTAGTCTTTCAGATGAGTCAAGTGAATATATACTGAATATCATGATATATGAAAAAGCAAATTTTAATACTGCGTGAATTCTGACACATATGAGAAAGAATTCCTTTGAATGCATTGATGTTCTAGAGGTCAGAACAGGGTTCCTAATTTCTGTGGAAAACTTTGGCATTTTAGTGAACTCTGTTAGTCAGAACCATGTTAGTCAAAATCCTGAAATACTCTGGCCAGGAAAAATGTCCTAGCAGTTCTAGTTACTGAATTTTTCAGTTCCCCTTGTTCCCAGTCAGACTACATCTTCCCTCATGCATCATAATTTCTCAGTGAAGCCAAAATGTCAGGTTTTTTTCTCCTCATATAAAGTTCTCCAATATTACTCCTCCTCATTCACAGAACATACTAGCAACTGCCTAAGACAATATAATTTTTAGTTTATGATCAAAAAATAATCGCGTGGTTGGGGTGCATACCTCCTTATTCTCCATTTTCTGCTGCTGGGCTCAAGGGCCTCTCTGGAAGACAGGCTACTCAAGTGTAGCATGACGAGTAGTTTTGGGTTTTTTTGTCCTTTGGCCAAATTCCATTCCTTATTACTCTATTTAGCCCACTTACCTTTCCAATGCCCAAGATATATATCTCATTCATTCCAGTTGTTTCTTTTATGCTCACCTATATTTTTACAGTCAAGAGAACTGATTCAGTTTACTTATCCAATAAAAATATACAACAACAATTTCTATCCAAAGCTTTGTGTAATTGCATAAAAGTAGAACATATGTATCTGAGAGACAGCTGGCTGAGAGGGCAAATTCATTGCCTTTGCACACAGGAGAAATTATTACAAGGGATATGATTTTACTAATTTGTAGCTTTGTCGGTCTAGCCCACCTGGGATTTGTTCTCAGAGTAAGAAGTGCAATTGAGCTTTTCCTTCTGTTAGAATAATCTTCCTATTAGAACTAAACTCCTGTATTTGAAAGGCTGAATAAAATATTGAATCAACTGAGTCCTTTCTCCATCTTCTTAAGAAGATTCCTTCCCCATATCTCTTCTTTAATGTCAATGTATAAAATAAAAAATGTAAGTAGAAAAGTGTGAGGTAATGTCACCTTGTATAGACTTGGGCACCTGCCACATGGAAGTCTCTCATCCTATACCTGGAAAGATTCCTAGATAACGTACAAATCTTTCCTTGAGGCAGGGCATATAGACAAACTACACAGCAGGAGAGATCTAATCTGCCATAGCTGAAAAATCTGCCTGTAGAATATGGTGGTTGTTGCACACCATGGCCGGCCACCATGGCTAGAGGGATTATTGCTAAGTCAATATTGACATGCTCTTGCAGACTAATAGCTCACTCACTGCACATTTCTAAGACCCATTTCTTAATGGGAGGATACCTTGGTGAGTTACATACTAAACCTAAAGTGGCAAAGGAAAAGTAGATTGGTCTCCTGTCTGCAGTGGAAAGTTAGAAGACAACGATTTCCCCAATTTCCAAAGAATTTCTTCAGTAATGGATTACTGTGATTTTCCACAGAGAGAGCAAATGGCCCTTGTCCATTTAATAGCCTTTGAAATAAAATCCTGAAAAACTGACAGGCAAGTGGAGAAAACTGATGAGTCAAAAAATGATTTACTATGATTAGTATTGACGGAAGCGTTTGAAGAAGTGGATGAATAATTTTGCAGGCCCTCTCAAGCTCAAAATTGACTGAAGTCTCCCTATTGCCCAACAGAAGCCTTGAATGTCAAAGATGTTTATAATCTATCATCCAAAAGCAGGCAGGAATCATAGCCCCAAAGAATCGGAATAATCTCTTTTTGTTTTCTTTGGTCGTGAATGATGCCAACCTGTAATTTGGAATAGTTTTAGTGTTAAAATACAAATGTTCAATGATAGAAAAGGTGGGACAAACACCCTGAGATATTTTAGTCCTGAGTGATTTGCAGAAGCCTTTATTAGTAAGGTGTAGCCAACCAGACTGTCACTCCAAGTTTTTGCTTTGCAAATCCATGATCCAAATAATTACTGAAAAGAAAATGAAAGAGGAGGAACTGTAAGGGCTTTTTGACTGTGAAAAATGATCAAGTGCATGTACTTTCTGTCTTCCTATTCAACCCTATATGTTTGGGTTAACTCTTGCTAAGCATCCCTTCATCTGCCTAATAAATGGAGGGCTTCACTTTAATTGTAACAAATATTATGAATATTTCTGTACACCTCTTCAGGAAAGAGAAGAGGAATCTTTCCAAGTATCCTAGTGGTGCTCTAGTGTGAGGAGGAACTTTAGGCAGAATTGTGTCCAAGAAAGATCTTACATGGGACTGGATGTGACCTAAATGTGTGAAAGCCTGGTTGTTTGCCAGAGCATAAAGAAAAATTATGAGGATTGGCAACACTCTGGCACTTGGCCAAGCGCCCCTTTCAAGACAATGCGCCCGCCTGTAAAGTGCATTATTGTTCATGTGAGTGAGCTCAAAAATGCAAAGCAGACTAAGAAATGATCTAGAGTTTGTGTGGTGAATACTGTTTTACCACCACTTGCTCCAAAATCAAGGAATTAACTGGGATACATCCAGTAATGAATGTATTGCCACCTTCTACTAGATTTCTGAGTGGTGCAGAGAGAGAAATGATAACTATGGCATTTCTTATGGACTCTAGATCTTTTTTTGGATCACTTTTCATTGGAGAACTTGAGATAGACTTTGCCACAGTGTGAGCTTTAGAGAAGATAAGGAAAATTGTTCAACCTTTTTTCACATTGCCCTATGTCCCCATTTTCCCTGTGGTCAGCAGAAGCGGTGGTGTGGCTTTCTGCCCTCTCCCTTCCCAATTAAGAGATTGCTTTCACCTATAAGCTGAGCAGAGGGCACATTGCACTCCCTTTACCCCTTGCACCGCTCCCCCTGCCCCATTCTCCTGTATCTCTATGGACTGAAAACAAGGTAGATGCTGTAAAAAATCTTATTTCACTTCAGACCTTGTTGTGTCTGACTTTTAACTTACACTGTCAAAATGCTGAGTTCTCACAATTATTCTCTTCTAAGCAATTACAGTGTAAGTTACCAGTTCATGTGCAGAGTGGCAGACACTGTGTAAGGTAGAGCTGCTGTGGTGATAACGAGCAAGGTTGCAGAGAAGTCAATTACATAAGACTGCCAAAGCTCAAGAGACTCAATTCATTAGTGTTCTAACTTCTAAATCAAAATTTCAGGTCCATCCCTGGGGACTGTTTTATGTATGAGAGACACCGCAGATAACACCTCAGGCCTTCTGATGTCACTGGCAGCAAAAGAAGGCAGATCTTTTCACTCCTTTCTCTTGGTTCCACTCCTTGTCTTTCTGGCCCCCTTTCTGTGTCAGTTCTGCACCCCAGATCATGAGCTTTAGAATAGCAAACAAAATGTATTGTATTTTTCTTAAGAAATGCTGTATAAGGGACTGCTCACGTGATAAATAAGAGCAAACCAAAAGTGCCACTAACAAAGACAACATTGACTCAATGAAGAAGTGTGGGGGAAAAAAATAAATAAATTATTATATTCAAATGTTCAATGAGGAGGAATATTGATTGAGGGAACAAGAAAATTTGAGTAAAAATAGACACTATGATCCAAACTTTTCTCTAAGTACGATTGTACTGAAGTTAACTGATTTAACCAGAAACAAATTTGATTGCATAGCTCAGAGAAATGCAAAGCATTTAATAGCACATAATGATCTAACAGCACTTTCTTTAAAGCTAAGAAAACATTAAATAAGTTGCAATATTAATATTGCATTAGCTCATTATTTATCTCAGTATTTGGCTAAGAATTTGGCAAGGATGGAGAGTAGGATGAGATGTCAGGGCCCTATGAATGCTAAAGGGAAATTATTGTAACCTAAATGAAAAAAAAAAAAAAAAAGTCTATGGCAGTCGAAGGCAGAAGGACTCTTGGGGTAAGAAGAGAACAGTAATGGTGGGGCTCAGGCTCAAAGGATAATTGTGGTTGTGGTGTTAAGGAAGTGTTACGGAAGTTCACCTTGAAGGATTAATACACTTGTCAGCTACCTGAAAGGCCAGTAGAATCTTGAATGACTATGAAAGCTGATGCAGATACTTAAAAGAGAAGAGGGCCTTGTCTCCTGCTGGCACTCAGTCAGCTTTGCTGTTAGGGGATCACCTGAACTGAAAAGAGCTTGTGCTTTGGAAGCGTAGATAAGGTATTTTAAAACAAAGTCCACTTCTCTTCTTTTTACTCCATGATCATTCTGGTTTTAGCAAAACCAAGAATTTGTTAGGAGTAGCAGTGGCTGAATAAACTCCTCTAGTCCAAAGGAAATTTTTTAATTTCCCTGAGGAAAGTACAGAAATCTGGATGGTTTCTTGAATCTGCCCTCTTCTTGCTCCCCTTCCCCTTTCTCTCCCAAAAGCTATCCATTTGTCTAGAGTTGCATGGGAAGTACTTGCAATACACGCACAGCTGATTAAGAAGAAGGGAGTCTATTGAAGTACTGATTCTAATAGGTGCAGACATTTGGAATTGCACATTGTCACACAGAGGTAGCTGAACTAGCTCTTTTAAAACCACTTGTATACCAGAAACTGTCACTTTGATGCTCTGCTTGAGCTAAAAAGCACAGGCACTTTATACCCAGCTGTGGTTAACACTCCTCAGATGAAATGGAGCACCTGATTGTGGGAGGTCTTCTGGTCTATCTCAGAGCAAAGTAGAACAAGGTCACTAATACTTGCCAAAGATAATGAACAGAGCTCCTAGAGAAATGAATGCATGACTGCATACAAGAAGGCCAAGTGCAAGGTCCTGCACCTGGGTCAGGGCATTCTCCAATACTAATACAAACTGGGTGACAATTTGATTGAGAGCTGCCCCACAGGGAAGGACTTGAGGATGCTTGGGGATGTAAAATTGAACAGGAGCCAGCAATGTGTGCTTTCAGCCCAGAAAGCCAACTGTATCCCAGGCTGCATCAAAAAACGCATGGACAGCAGGTTGAGGGAGGTGATTCCGCCCCTCTACTCCTTTCTCCTGAGACCCCACCTGGAGTACTGTGTCCGGTTCTGAAGCCCCCAACATAAGAAGGACATGGAGCTCGTGGTGCTAGACCAGAGGAGGGCCACAAAGATAATCCGAGGGCTGGAGCACCTCTCCTATGAAGACAGGCTGAGAGAGTTTGGTTTTTTCAGGCTGGAGAAGGCTCCTGGGAGACCTTATTGTGGTCTTTCAATATATAAAAAGGGCATAGAGAAAGACTTTTGCCAGGCCTTGCTGTGACAGTACAAAGGACAATATTTTTAAACTGAAAGAGGGTGGATATAGACTCAATATACAGATTTTTTTTACTGTGAGGGTGGTGGTGAGGCACCGAAACAGGTGGTCCAGAGAAGTTGTGGGTGTCCCCTGTCTGGAAGTGTTTAAAGTCAGGGTGGGGTTTTGAGCAACCAGATACAGTGCAAGATGTCCATTCTCATTGCAGGGGATTGGGACTAGATGATTTCTGAAGGTCCCTTCCAACCCAAACCATTTTCCAATCCTATGATTATTTAGGTGTATATTTACTGCTTTTTGCCTGAGTTGTCCCAACTCAAAAACTGCGCTAATGTACTTACTTTTGGTTGTTGAGCTGACTTGAGGAAACTTGCTTGGTATTTCCACATAACATTCTACATGGAAACATTCAAGGATTAGCTCATAAGGTCTTGAGCATATGAAAAAACACCAATGTTATACTAATATCAAACCCGCTTAGTCAGCTAGTAAACTGATTTGGTCAGGTCTGAAATGGATCCTATATGAATACTTGTAATAGGACTATGATTCTGAATGGGGGGGGGGGGGGGGGGGGGAAGCTTTTATTGCATGATAAATAAATACAAAACTAAATGGTGTTTCCTGACAGTAAGAAATTCCATAATGCATGTGCTGTAGTGCTACATAATTGATTTATGATGGAATCAAAGCATCCAATATAACGTAATAGATTAGAAATTCTTTGACAGACAGAGCTGAGGTTAATGGAGGGAACAGTATTATGAACTGTAGTATTTAAGCTCTTGTGATTATTTTAAAAGGGTGGTTACATTTGACATGGATAGAATTTGTCAGTTACATCAAAATAAGACAGCAAATAGGAGAAAGTTAAACCACAAGGAGACTTAAAGAGGTCAGAATATTACAATGTAAAAACATGACATACATTCATATAAAATACTGAGGAGGAAAAAAAAGCCATCAAAAATTTGAAGATGGATACCCTGAAAGTATCAGGGAACACCTGGAGATGATAAAAACCCCCACACCCTAAATATAAAACAGATGTTCTGGATCACATGTAGAACATGGAAGGAAATAATGTAGCTTTAATAACACTATTGTGTGAAATAAATATGCTTTTGGTTCCATTACACAGGAAAGATTGGAGAAACTTAAAAAAGAGAAAAGTGTCAAGCAAAATGCTTTGAGGTATATTAATTCAAACTCCTCATGTAACATTTTTGAAAGAACTCAAGTAATGTGAGTGCTTACTTCCCAACAGCTTTAGGACAGAGACATAGGTCAATCACAGATCTCGATTCCTAAAAACACTATAGCACACAGTTTTCAACATGTCCTTAAGAAGAGCTTTTTTTTCTTCAGGCATTGACTTGTTCTCCAACATACAGGGGAAATACAGAATTTAAGCAATACAGAAATATGGAATTTAATACAACATATTAAAAGGCAGAAAAAGAGTAACGTGAATGAAATCCTCCTGCAATGGCAGGTATATGGAATAATTAACACATGGGAAATGCTAATCAATCTGGTTTACTTTGCTGTGGTGTAAATAATGAGTTGAAAAGCAAGGTCTTTTCAGTACACCTTAAAATGAGATGCAATGCTTCTCAAACTTGCAGGGCTCTAAATAGCTAGGCAAGAGCTGAACAAATGGGAAAACTGCTCTGCCACTGATTCTTCCACTTGCATTTAATTCATTGAAAATTCTTGAGAAACAGGAATTTTTCCTCTGATTCTATTAAAAAACTGGCTGCCTTTCACCTTTTTTCACCTTCCTTTTCTTTCACTTTATGTTGGTTTACTTGTTTTGTTTTGTTTTGTTTTTAACACAGTGGATATATCCAGGAAAACTGAGGTGATGGGAAAATTTGGTTTCTGCAGTATAGTCATGAGGAGTTGCTAGCTGTGTGACCTGCCAATCTCATACCGGGTAGAAAATTTTGCAGCTTTCACTACTCTGTCCATTCCTGGGGCTGTCTAGCAGGAAGGAAGATGTAGCTTGTGGAATCAAAAAAATGGAATATTTTCTGCCTGTACAAAGAATAAATAGCAATAACATATTTACTATGGGGAGAAGTATAAACAAACCTTTTCTCAGTGTTGAAACTTATGAAAGCATTCATATGTGGAGGTGTATATGTCAGTGATAAGAGGAAGATAACGCAAAACATCGGCCCATTTCAGAATGAAACTGAAGTCCTGGATATGATGGACATAGAGGAGGCTGAGGTAATCAGTGACTAATTTGCCTCAGTCTTCACTGGCAAAGGCTCTGGTCACACCATCCAAGTTAGAGAAGTCAAAAGCATGGACTGTGAAAAGGAAGATCACCCCACTGTAAGAGAAGAGCAGGTTCATGACCATCTGAGGGTGTACAAGTGCATGGAACCTGACGAGATTAATCCGTGGTTCCTGAAGGAACTGGCTGATGAAGTTGCAGTGCCTCTGTCCATCATATTTGAAAAGTCTTAGCATTCTGGAGAAATTTCCACTGACTGGAAAAAGGGAAACATAACTCCCATTTTAAAGAAGGGAAAAAAGAAAGAGCCAGCGAACTATAAACCAGTCAGTTTCACCTCTGTGCCCAGCAAGATGATGGAGCAGATCTTCCTGAAGATTCTGCTAAGGCATGTGGAAAACAAAGGGGTGATTGGTGACAGCCAACATGGCTTCACCAAGAGCAAATCCTGCCTGAATAATTTGGTGGCCTTCTTCAATGGGGTCATGGTGTCGGTGGACAAAGGAGGAGCGATCAATGTCATCTACCTGGACCTGTGCAAAGGTTTTAACACTGTCCCACACAACATCTTGGTATTGAAACTGGAGCAGTATGGATTTGATGGATGGACCGCTCATTGGGTAAGGAACTGGCTGGACTGTTGCAGGCAAAGAGTCGTGATCAATGGCTTGATGTCCAGATGGAGTCTTGTGATGAGTGGTGTTCCCCAAGGGTTGGTACTCGGACTGGTGCTGTTTAACATGTTCGTTGGTGACATGGAATTGTGACAGTGGGATTGAGTGCACCCTCAGCAAGTTTGCTGATGACACCAAAGTGTGTGGTGAGGTCAACACCCTGGAAGGGAAGCTATCCAAAGGGACCTTGTCAGGCTTGAGAAGTGGGCTTGTGCAAACTGCATGAAGTTCAACAAGGCCAAGTGCAAGGTTCTACACCTGAGTTTGTGCCATCCCAAGTACAAATACAGACTGGGTGGAGAATGGATCAAAAACTATCTGGAGGGGAAGGACTTGGGGGTGATGGCAGATGAGAAGTTCAACATGAGCTGGCAATGTGCACTTGCAGCCCAAATAGCCAACTGCGTCCTGGGATGCATCAAAAGAAGTGTGGCCAGCAGGCCAAGAGAGGTAATTCTCCCTTTTTACACATCTCTTGTGAAACCCCAGCTGGAGCACTATGTCTAATTCCGGAGCCCACAACATAAGAAGGACATGGAGCTCATGGAGGAAGTCCCAAGGAGGCCACAAAGATGATCCGAGGGCTGGAGCACCTCTCCTATGAAGACAGGCTGAGAGAGTTGGGGTTATTCAGCCTGGAGAAGAGAAAGCTCTGCGGGAACCTCATAGCAGCCTCCCAGTATCTGAAGGGGGCTTACAGGAATGCAAGGGAGGGACTTTTTACAGGGGCTTCTAGTGAGAGAACAAGGGTTAATGGATTAAAACTGGAAGAGGGGAGTTTTATGTTACACATTAAGAAGAAATTTTTCAATGTGAGGGTGGGAGCCCCATGCCTGGAAATGTTCAAGGCCAGGTTGGGTGGGGCTCTGAGCAGCCTGATCTAGTGGGAGGTGTCCCTGACCATGGCAGGGGGCTTGGAATTACATGATCTTTAAGGTCCTTTACATTTCAAACCATTCTATGACTCTATGATTCTTTGAAATTGAGAACAACTAATTAATCGCATCAGCTAAACACAGGCTGAGACTGGCAGATCTTAAGTGCATAGCACTGAGGGATCAGCTTTAAACCACCTCCTATATTTTGCTTTTCCTCCTGGCTGTGTGAAATGCTGTTTGATGAGTTTCTCAAGGCTTCTCTAACCTGTGCTGACTGTGAGATTCCTAACAGGGTATTCTGACACAGGCCATTATTCTAGACTACAAGCCTTGTTGGCTCAGGACTCTTACTCATCTATGCTTCACTGCTATTCTTTCCAAAGGATTTCTTTCTAGGGCCTTGAATCTAGTGATAGCTACTTTATAATTGAGGAAGATCTAATACTAGCTTTCTGCAAATACTCAAGATTATGAGACAAAGGCACTGAATTGACTGTCTTTGAGTTTAAAGATCATAGGAGAGGTATCCCCAGGTAGGCTACAAAACCAGCTTTTCCAAATTATAATCACAAAATGAGCTGTATTGATTTGGTCCTTGAGAAGCCTACCATTTACAAAGATCCTGGAAGTCTAATGGGAAAACTTGCAAATGTCAGTGTCATTAAGAACTGCCTTGCTTTTATGGGTGAAAAGGGGAAAATCACCTCAAACATCAACATCAGTTTGGAAGGTGCAAAATAAATTTGAATTACATTTTAGTGTTGGTTTGGTTTGGTTTGTTGTTTTTTTTTCATCAGACTTTCAGTAGTTTCACAGGCTATCACAATATTTGGAGATCAAGAGTAGAAGGACTAAAAAAAAAAATCTTTAAGTCTTAAATATGGTTTCTACTTGGGTGACTTAGATACTTAAACACAGATTTGTAGGTGTTGCAAGACTTCAGACTTAGCCCCTCAAAAAGACTTTCATGCCTGATTTTTACTGAAGTTCACCCGAGGCTGACTAACTTGGGTAATAAGCCAAGAACATAATTCCCACTGAGTTGCAATGAAGTTCAGGCTCTGCAATTTTTAAAATAAATATTAATGCCATCTTGTTCAAGCTTACCTACAGTGGAGAAATTGCTGTACAAAGGCATGGTACTGTATACAGGAATGACAGAAAGCAGACATTTTACTGCTCATGGCTGATAGCTGCCGCTTCTCTCTGAAGTCAACAAGGTGCCACAGCAGCTGGGCATGAACAGGTAAAGCTCTAAATAGGGCACTTGGGTGGTTTGGAGATGTTTTACCATGTATCAACAGGCAGATCTCAAAAACAAGTAAATTCAGTCTTACTGAGAAATTATCAGCTTTAGACAACTGGATTGAATGCATGCATTCTGGCAGGCTGCTGAACCTTGTTTGCCTTCTCTATTTTCAAGGTCTCTCTGCTGCCTATTTCCTTTTTGTCAGGAGTTCAAACACTGAGTAGGAACACCTTGTTCTGGGCACTGCTTTCCAAAGTACTTGTTGGAAAGCCCACAACAAAAATATTTTACCACAGGTGAAAATAAATATCCCTGAATAGCAATTACAAACATGAACTGGCTTTTTGAAACATTTTGGTTGGGTGTTTGCTTCCTCCTTTTTTACATACTCAGTAATAATTTGTTGCACTCAATCAAATTATTTTAGAAAACATAATAAATATCAAGTATGTGTCAAAGCCATCTGGAAGTGTAATGCACTTACACACAGAAACAGTGAAATTGATCTGAGTATATTCAGCATTGGAGGTTGCTCTCTAAATTTTACATTAGCAACCTGAACACACTACTGAGGTCAGGAAAGCTCTTAAACAAAAGCGAGGACCAGCAATAGACTTTTAGAGCCAGAACATTTTGGAAATCCCATGAAACATCACTACCATCTTTGGCACTTAAATCCCAGTGAATACCTGGCCCAGTTTTCAGATCTATCTAGTTCAGTCATTTTGGGGGATCTCACAGATGTGCCCAGGTCAGGGCTGATGACAGAGGTGTCATCCAGCTCCTGATTAACACAATGTGAACAGCAGTTGCAGCTCCAGTCTTTGCCTGTGCTGGAACTATAGTGTCAGATGAGAAACATTTAAATTCATATGAGTAATGATCATTACAAATCAGACTCAGATCAATTATTAAATGAAGATTATTATGAAATATTAAAAGGAAGCTATAATACATAATGCATTTGTCACAGATTAAAAATTGGTATTCATATGATATCCTTCACTGCCTGATAATGTGTTTGGATATATAACATATTTAAAAGGAGTGTGAAAAGTAAGGATAAGAGGGAGGGAGTTGCATTTATTAAAACAAGAACTGAGCTTGCTAATGACTACTGTAAAAGGCAGTTTTCTTCAGTCTTCGATATTGTTTATCTCTGGTCTATGTTGAGGACATGCAGGTCACGTCATTTCAGGCCTGAGTACTGCTGTCATGATTAGTCTTTCAAGACACTACTTTGCTGTACACATTCTGGGAGAAGAATAATTTTGATTTAACATCTAGCCCTGTCACTTGTGTGGAAGTCCTGGTGATTACAGAGTGTTTTTGTACTAACAAAATGAAGTCACTGGTCAGCTGGGAGTTTGTCATGACAGAAAGTACAAGCAGTAGTGTCGCTTGTTCCCTGAGCTGCTTCTAAAGCCCTGCTGTGTTAAGATATTTTGCATGGCATCTGATGAGTCAGTGAGTCAGATGCAGCTTTCCCTCCGTGCTTGATGTACCGAGGACGTGATGCTGCTAAAAAACCTCATTAAATTCAGCTCAGAGTTTAAAAAGAGGAAACCTTGCTAGAGCAGTTATCAGATCAGAAAATACTGGTTCCATGGAAATGAGTCATTCTGGAAAGATTTGTTGCTCCCTGTAAATTTTAGAGTGGGAATCAGGCAGGTAAGCTAGCCAAAAAGTCAGTATGCTTGGTTCTCCTGGGGCACCCTGTGCTTCCTGATGCCCCAGGTGATGAGAAAACCTCTGTCTTACCTGATGTTGGCACACCTTCTTCTTCTGGGCTGGAAACGTCCTGTCCTTCAGCTGGTGTGCAGTTTTCCCTGCATGCTAGAACTGAGGAGGAGGGGTTTGTAAGCCAATGCTCACTCCCTGTCTGCTGTGACAGCAGCAGAAAGGGAGCAGAAATCCAGAAAGGAAGCTTAAAAATCACAACTTTGGGCTTTTGTGGTTTTTGGTTTGTTGTTTTTTTTCATCAGGATGGACTTTCCCATTTATTTCTGCTCTAGTGTTAACAGCTTCTGTTTGGTTTTTGTTTTTATTTTGGAGACCCCTATTACAACAACTGCTGTTGGCCAAGAAGCCATCACATCTCTACATGTTAACACATGGAGGTATTTGGTACCTCAGGAGGTACAGCTGTGTTCTGCAGAATTACTCTGTGAGCAAAGGAAACTTTTGAGGCACTTATGTTTGTTTTTGTGGTCTATTTTTGTCTGTTCTAGAAGGAATGTCACCCTCAAGCTTGAGTTCCAAGATATTATTGCCTGAAACGAGATTCCTAGGAGACTCAAAGAACATTAATATGTAATATCAAATATTAAATAATAGTAATTTTTTATATTTCTAAACGATAACATCACAGATTCTTGGGCAATAGCAAAATAATATTATTCTTTTTAAAGAATATTAATATTAAACTTGCTTTGTTTTGTTTTAAAAAGTCTTTCCTGGAGGTTGGAAAATCTCCTTTGAAGCCTTTTCTATCTCCTGAGTAAATGTGTGCAGTTATAATTAGACAGTTTTGTTAAACATGTATTATGTAACCAAAAACCTGGAACAACTCCAATGCCATTTCTCTCTATTGTGTAAATATATAATTAGGCAGGATTTTTTTCCAGTGCTGCTGCTGATTACATTTTCCTCGGTCATGCAAGAATGGGATTTTTCTGCTCTCAGACTTACCACAATGTGAGCTCTACAACAAACATTGACATGACGTATTACTGTTCCACTCCTAATTAATAATTCGTTGCCCCCTATAAATTTCTTTGGGTGTCCCCCTCTTTTAAGTGGGGCAAACCCCATGTGAAATCTGACAAAAAAATACCAAAGAGCAGACTAGGTACTCATAATGGCACTGAGCATAGGGATGACAGCTCATGTTTTGCCACCATGTGGGGCTAGTCAGAGGGGAATAGCTCTGAAGAGCAGATGGTTCAGTTGCTGAGCATGCCACTGGTACACAACTATGTAATGCCACTTTGCACATTCCCCATGCTGAGAAAATGCAATAGGTGCTGTGACTGTGCTTCATGAATGCTCAAGGAAAATGACACAGAGGATGTAGCTTCTGCTTCTTGCAGCCCTTATTTACCGAGTGAAAGTTTGGTTGTGAACTCTATTAGCCCTGATGACTAGTGCGGGAGAGCTAGTTATGAATGTTGAGCAGGGTGGGCTGTAGGAAGAAAATTCACCCTGACTACCTACAGCTGGTCCACTTGGCTGGAGATTACTTTATACTTTCAGACAGTGTATGCTTCCAAGGGACCTTTTTTTTTCTTGCATAGACCAGAAAAATACAGACACTTTTGTGTAAGCTTTGTGACATTGCCGGTAGCATGTCCTAGAGTCGGAAAAACTGGAAAAGCTGACTGACAGGAGCATGTCAGCATGGGACAGATACCAGTGTGGTTTAGCTCTGGAATAAATTTTTGTGATTTTTCCAAGAGCTTTCTGATAGTGAATTTTCATGTTCAGAAATATTTTTTAAGACAAGTGACTAATTTGGAGGACTCACAGGGCTTGGGCAGAGTTTTTATTATTTCTGGCTTTGATTGTATTTCCCCAAAAAGATGTGACTGTTAGCTATCACATTGAAAGGCCTTTAGTATTCAGGAGGCAGCTGGAGATTTTTTAAACATAATTAACATTTTAGTGAACTTCTGAAATAATTCAGGCATACATGAACCATTAAATACTCAGTGGAAGGGAATCTATCACCACTCACCAGTGAAATAGAGCAGTGTTGTGCTTCTACAGCGTATCTCAAATGGCCATTTTTAGACGGGTTGTCATTCTCATTTCTGTTGCCCCATATATAAACTATAACACCACTTTTTATGGTGAATGCCTCTATATAATATTAAAATCAGCTCACTTCATGAAGATTAAGATGTCTGAAAGCATTACACATATTTTGAAAAAGTAGAGCTGCTGTTTCAGAGAACTGCAAAAAATTAGAGCTTATTTCCACAAAAAAAATTAAATATGATATGATTAAACTTTCAGAGATTTGTGGTAATTCAGATTTAAAGTAGCATTTTTTCTATAAAAGAAAACAATCCACCTTTAGCCTATCATGGTTCTTGGACCTAATGAAAATAATGGAGGTTACTGGGGAAAAAAATAGGCAAATTGTGAAGATTTAAAAAAGCCGATTATAAAGTTCATTAAAAGACTCTATGAAGTGGTCCCTTGGTGAGGAATGTACCTTCAGTGCCTTAGTAATAGCTCCGCTATGAAAGGCCATGTCCACGGTCCATTTTTTTTAACTGTGGAAAGCTCATATCAGGGTGTGGCAAGGTATTCTGCAGGACTGATTAATTATTAATTGTATAAATAGGGAAATATTATAGGTCTATTATATTAAGTCTTAGATGAGTGAAGTAAAGCAATAGTGAGGCTGAAAAAAGTGCTTAAAATTTCCAAGGACACAAAATTCTTTCAACTAATTATTGCTACTGAGGACCAAAACTCATCAGGTCTTAAAAATGAAATAACAGAATTTTCCAACTTTGATTTACTGTTGAGACAAGAATCAGAGTCACTAACGCATTTCACTGCTTTCCTATTTATCTGTACAAGTTGTGGTTGTCATTGTGGGAAGTCCAATGGCATCCGTGCTCATTCTGCAGAGATAATCCAACAGCATAGAGAAAGCTAAGTGAAGGACACAAAATGTAGAGGAGATGCCTTTACACAAGCCTATGTGTTTCTAAGGCAATCTCATTTCTGTCTTTCTCCTTAGCATGTAAGAAACAAAAAAGCTGTCCCAGAGCAGCTTTTTGTAATCCACAGGTTTTAAATTTCAAGTACAATCTATACTACTTATTTTGGAGAGATGAGTTTTCAGAAATCCACAACTGGACAAAGTTGTTTTTTATTCTTGAACTCCATATTCTGGCTCAGCTGTTAGGGTGAGCCTGTAGGTACATATGTACAGCAGGAGAGGGAAGCAAATCCAGGGCAGAAACATCACAAGCTTTGGGATATCCAAGCTGTACTGATCTGCATTGCAGTGGCTGAATGTCTTAGCATCTGCAGAGGAATGGTGCTAAAATGATAAAAAATACAGAAGTTAAAAGAGAAGGGGAAAGGCAAAGTGATTCACTTGTCTTTCTGAGGTGCGTATTTTTGGAGCCCAGGGAAGTAACCTGTTCACAGAGCGGTTCACAGAGCCTTTTGGACTGAAATCCCAGGAAGATCCTTGTCTGTCCCATCTGCTCTCTTCCCCTTCTTCATAATCAATATATTCCTACTGTCAGAGAAAGCGTGAAACTGTTTGACTAAAAAAAACCTGCCCTGCATTAAGTGTCATGAGAGCTTAAGGTAGTTTTGTAACTTGGGCTGAGCAATTCACCTTAAAATAATAGTGTGATGTTTCCTCAGAGAGATGAAAACCAAAGCCTGATCTGTCATAACTTATAAAAGCAGAATGTAGTCAGTCAAACAGTCAGCAAAGACCTCCAGGTGAAGGGAATTAATGGGATTTATTAACGTGTTGCTGTTGCCTGAACATGTGCACTATACAGCTGTTGAATTAAAATGTACCACAGCATTTTTGCAGTGATGTTTTTTGTTGCATTTTCTTATCTACTGTTAAAATCTTAAAAAATAAATAAAAAATTAATTGGACTGAAAATAAGTCTAGTGATTAAGAAAGGCTGAAACAATGCACATCAAGTGAGCACTCACCTAATCTTTATTTGTGTTTTGGATAATTATATATGTCTGATTCAAAATAATATAGATCACGCAGAATCACACATAATTACCTTGGTTAGAAAAGACTGTAGAGATCACTGAGACCAATCACTGAACTAACCCTGACAAGTTCTAAAGTAAACCATACCCCTAAGTACTATGTCTATATGACTCCTGAACACCTTCACGGATGGTGACTCCACCACTGCCCTGGGTAGCCTGTTTCAATGCCTGATAACCCTTTCAGTGAAGAAATTCCTCCTAACATCCAATCTAACCTCCCCTGCTGATTAAATTACTTTTTTTTCCTCCATATTTATTAGTCCATATGACTGGAAGTTCACTTCATATCACTGTTAATTTTGTGAAAATTCTCTTTTATCAGAAACAGTCAATAGAACTTAGAACAGGAATCGTTTACACACAGGTTCTTCAGCATCCTAATTATTATGTTTTCAAATTCTTCAAAGGGCAGCCAACTCTATCAGAACTACATGACTTAAGTGAACAAAACTGATGTCAATATTTGCCTTTTAACCCTACAGTGTGATTTTATTAATCTGAATTATTCAGGGCATAAGTATTGATAGGAAATATTTTTTTCACAAGATAAAATTAGTTAAAGAATGTATCTAATTATTAACCGTGATAAAATGTAAAGCAGTGTTCTATATCATGGGTAAATTATCAGGTCCCAGAGAAGAGATTTTCATGTTTTGTGTCATTCAGATTTCCTCTTTTCTTTCAAAGTGTTAGAAGACTTTCGCGAGAAAGGTGTAGTTCAGAATTTTTTCAGGTATAAAGAAAACAGGAACTGTACACACATATGAGATATTTCAGTCTCATGAGAAGAAACTCTTACAGGATTTCCTGGACAGGATCAAGAACTATGGGAAATATTTTATTATAGTAGTGGAAATCTCATGAGAATAGACTGTCTGTCACTCTGATTTAAATAAACTTTGGATTGAAACTTTGGGGTGAGTATCTGAACAGGTTTATTACCTCTATACCTAATTCTCACTTAGTCAGAAAGGTCTATAAATAATTTAATTAGGTACTACAATATAGAAAATCATGTTCTGATCCTAAAAAATGTGAAACCTTCTGCTTGACACCCCTTGACTTTAAAATGGCTCTGCAAACGTTGAATATAGGGCTGATCCTCTATGCAGGTACATGAACTTTGTGCCTGCCTGAATGCCTTTATGCTTTCCTGGGGAATTGCAGTGTGACTGCTCCTACAACTCACAGTTGTAGAAACTTATATCTGCATGGAAACGGTGATTAGACATTGGAAGGGTCTGCCCAGGGAAGTGGAGGTGTTTAATGAGGGACTGGATGTGGCGCTTGGTGCCATAGTCTAGCTGATGTGGTGGTGTTAGGTCACAGGCTGGACTTGGTGCTCTCAGAGGTCTTTTCCAGTCTCAGTAATTCTGTGATAAAATAGTTTCTCACTCTGTTCTGGCTTGCAGCAAAGATCAGAGAAGGTACATTTCTCCATTAGGAAGTGCTTTGGGCTCCTGTAGGTGTAGAGGAGGGAGGTGTTGGTGCTTTGCTCTCCCTGACATGTCTTTGAGAACCTGCTAAAGCTGGTGGCAGCACCTGCTCCTGATTCAGGGATCTGGGGTGTTCTTCACCTTGCTGCTAGATGCACCGGCAACACATCTGGTGAGCAGATGCTGTAAGTTTTAAAGAGGGTAGCAGATGGTGGAATGCTCTTCTGCCCAAACAGAAGACATTATAACATCTAGGGTATCTGAACCAGGAAGGTACTCCATCTCTCCCAGCCTTGAAGTACCCTTGGCTCTATCTTGGCTTTATCCACAAACTATAGCTCTCATTCTGCCATTTTTTATTTCCAAAAAGCCAGTGCAACAATTTAAGTTGCTGCCATTCACTTGGTAGGATTAAACCTTGTATCCAGAGGAGGCTTTGCCCAGCCCCATGGCCGGGATTGTCTGTCCGTACAGCTACAGGTTCCAGCCTCAACCCTGATGTTTCAAGTTGCCCTACAGGCTGGCACAACCTACATAGTAGATTGCTTCCGGCATCACTATATTCCACCAGGACACTGAAATCAAGTAGCTAGAAGGAAATTCAAGACTGAGGAGATGAAATTCCCAGAAGCTGGCACACAACAGTGGAAATCACGGGAGGAAAAAATCGTCCTGGCGTTTGCAAGTAGCAGTACTTAGTACAAACCACATTTATTTATTTTTTTAACTGATCTTTCTTTCAAAGCTAAAATAAATTCTGCACACACCACATCATCCTCCCACATGGCCACTCACCCACACAAACCTTAACAGGGACAAGTCTGTCACCCCAAGCAAAATCCTATATATTAATTGAAATGCTATTCAAATGGACCGGGAAAGAAGATTAACAAAGGTACTGATCTTGTCACTTCTGTTGTGAAGTGGTGGGGTGTTACTCATATTTGCATGTTAATGGCTATCTCTGTTGTACAGATTTTGGGATTTAATTGACCCGCAAGGAAAATCTACTGATCAGAGTTGTGGAAAATATGTGAATTCTAATAACAAGAAAATACTCTGGAAAAGGATGAAAACTGAAAGGTTCTTTCCAAAAACACAAGTTCCAGAGTAATGAGGTAAAGTTATGTATTTAATTAGATGTAGACAATGTGGTCTCAGGAGAAAATCCCAAAAGTTTTTATTCCTTATAAAGATCATCTGAAAATGGATGAGAGAACTGAAGTATCAACCCATGGTCTGTAATTAAGGCAACTCTAAATACAGTGTATTTTTAATGGAACCAGCATATTCAGGGTGAAAGCAGAGTGGATCCTTACTGGAATAGGGAAGAAATGAACAACTTAAATAAAACATGGATGTGCTTTTGCCACAGGTGGGAAGATATGGACTGAGTCTTGTAGTGTGCGTAGTACCACTATATCAAATGATCATTAAGTAAATTACCCCATCAGTTTAAAGCCACACCCCTATTTAGTTCTAATAATTACTTCAAATTATATGTACAATTATATGTATGTAAAAATTATCAGGAAGTACATGAAAAGAATAAAAGGCTTCTACAGAGAGATTTTTTAAGACTCTCTAGGCAGTTTGTGACTTCATTTCTCCATACTGGGAGTTTCATATGGTTTTCTCTCTCTCCTTTTTTTTTTTTTTTAATTAAATTTATTTTTGTGCTGAAACCAAGCATAACCTAGATTTGAATAGGAGCAGATGTTTGGGCTTTAGCGTTCTCCTGCCTCCTTGGCTGTCTTTTTTATCCCTCTAGGGTGAGATACTGGATTTTTTATTTCATAAACTTATCATCAGCACAAGACAGCTTGTATTTCCTGTCTTCTCTGTCTGTTCCATTTAGGACCACAGTAATACATTCAGATTAATTTGCAATCTTCAACAGCAGTTCAATTAAAAACTTAGGCAAGTATCAACTGAAGATTTGCACAAGGTAATAAGATTACTTCTATAATCCTTCAGGACTCCATTATGGCCTACATGCCAGTTAGGCTTTTGCTGGAGGAAATCCCCAGATGCTCCTACAGAGGATAAAGTGTTACATTTTCAGGGATATTCTTTTGAGTGAGAAACCTTGACAGCAGGAGTAATGACATGCAAAATATTTGCTAACTCTCCTTTTCATGTTGCTTTTGATATTAAAGATAACATCTCTCTGAGAGATTGGCTGATGGTTGATGAAAATTGTGATGGAGACCCAAGTGCAGGCACAATGTCACTCACCTGCAGCACCGTGGGTTGTAGGGCTGAGGAGATGCAGGGGAGAGTGGAGGCAGTTAGGGGGGAGCAGCTGAAAACAGGGGATCCTATGGACTCAAGATGTCCATAAGACTGCTCAAACAAGTTAACATTACTCATTATTAGTAAGAACTAGTCAAAACAGGACAAGAATGGGCTCAAGTTGTGCCAGGGGAAGTTTAGATTATATATTAAAGAAAACTTTACTGAAAGGGTTATCAAACACTGCAACAGGCTGACCAGGGAGGTGGATGAATCACCACCCCTGAAGGTGTTTAAAAGACGTGTATGTGTAGTGCTTAAGGACATGGTTTAACACTGGACTTGATAGAGTTAGGTTAATGGTTGGACCCTATGATCTTAAAGGTCTTATCCAACCAGAATGATTCTGTGATTGTGTGAAAAACAAAGGTTTTTCAGACTAAGTCTGTAAAGGGGGTAGGTTTGTGTGTGTTTAGCTATTCTGAGACCTTTTGTACTTTAAAGGGGAATGTTTGGGACAATGGAATAGCCGTGTGACTTTATGACCTCCTATTACAATGTCACCATAAAATTTCTTGTGTCTTTATGGAACTTATTTTTATTGTACTATATTTCTGCACTCAATTTCATGTGTTTCATTCAGTTTGGTGAGTTTTATTCACAGGATCTAGGAAGAAAAATTCACATGCTCCCAGCTATTTTAAATGTAACAGGTGTAGGCAGATTAAAACATCTCTTCCATGTGATGTTGTTATACCTTACATGTAAGCTGCTTACAGTTTTCTCCCAGAATGCATGATCCTAGGAAACAGTTGGTGCTTTGAGGGATGTAAAAGTTAGAGAGTTCTGTGAAGTCCTGACAGCCAGTGGATGGATAGTCCTGCATTGTCCTGTTTTCTGAAAGGTGGGGAAAAAAAATAACTTTTTTGCTACCACATCTTAAACAAACTTGTTGGTGCCTCTTAAAAATCTTAGGACTATTGCTATGAGGAATATGGCTTAATGCACCATGTATTAGGGAGCAAAACCTCATACAAAAACACAGTCTCATCTAGATAATGCTTTCATGCATCAGAAAAATGATTTTAAAAGCTTTTTGAGCCCCTTCTGAGAAGGTACTTGATTCCCACATCATTTTGCTCAGAAGTGCAATCAAAATCTGTTAAGAACAAGACACGAACTAATTGGCATAGTTTAAAATATTTAATTGTGATTAGGAGATGGCAGTGTATTTTAAGAACATGGTTTCAAAGAAAGAATGTGTGTTTTTTTTCTTCAAGAACTGTTCAGTGGTTAGTTATCTCTCTGAAAACTTTAACAGTTCAACTTCAAACTTGAGTTTTTGGAGATTAAGCTGTTCTGTTGCCCCAGAAGATACTAATTACTGATGTTTAACTCAGCACATGTAAAGATCTTGCTGCTTTGCATGTTCTTGAATGTCTGAGTGAGCCCAATGCATAGCTAGGTTTCAGGAAATTATTTAGGATTTTGTTTTCCATGAATAACAGTATTAAGAATAAGACTGAAAACCTCAGTCTTCTGACTTTTTTAGTATCTCCATGCACAGTCAGAAACACATGCTTACTGCTATAAGCGTAGTGATGCACAGTTTTCTGGTGTTATTTTGGACATTTATTTATCTGTAAAGTAATTTTTTCTTACTGCCATGGGAGCCTTTCACTTTAAATATCATCAGTTGTGTGAAGATCAGGCATCTTGTCTGGGGCAATCAAGAAAACCATGCATCTGTCACCTCTTAGGGTGGTTGTGAGAGCACTTCCCAATGATGAGACATTCCTGTCTTCCTGCTGCTGCTGTCCCATTATGTCTCAAGGTAAACACTTTTGCAGTCTCTAAAACATTCCTTGCACATACCTGTATAGGGAGTTTAAGCCTACTGTCAATAGGTAGGTTTGTTTGCTTTTATTATCTTTCACAGATCCCTTAGGAGTGATCAAAAGACCACAGATGAATGGCTGAAAAAAATCTCTCTAGAGTAAAACAGAGACTTTATTCCCTCAGTTTCACAGTTAAGCTGGATTTTATTTTTGATACAAGTAATTTTCAACAGCATGAGTGAGAGAAGACTTACTTATATGGATTATAGGCACAATCCAGACAAATGTATGGGGCAGATTCTAAGAAATAATGGGCTTGGTTAACACAAAAATGAAGCTATTACATATATTATTGAAGGTGAACCAGAGAAGGAGGAAATTTTTTGAATTATAAATTTCTAAACAGGCAGCAGTTCACTGGAATAGCTGAGAAGTTTGACATATTTGTTCAAAGAAGACAAAAAGTGACAAATATCATATACAGAATGAAAGAGATGTAGTAAAGCTTGTAAGGTAAATTAAATTTATAATGTGGAATAAACATCATAAATCATAATCTTGGAAAGGACTTTAAGAGTTTCCCACCCAGGGAGGATAATTTTTCCTTTCACATATTTTTCTAATTTTTCAAAGACCTTGAAGACCTTGAATAGTCATTTTACTGCTCTGCACTGTCAGAAAGTTTCTCCACCTATCTAGTTTAATTCTTCTGTATACTCTATATCCTTTTAAATAACAAAATACTTTTTCTTTTTCTTCCTATATTTAAAAATAATCATACCCCTTTTCTTACCACAGCTGACTTTTGTGCCCTTCATGCCCCTCCAGTACTGAAAAATGTCCAAGATTTTTCTCTGCCTCTTACAAAAATGGCATTTTCCAAATTTGCTGAAACTTTCTAACTTTAATTCTAAGCTGAATTATGCTTTCATCTGCTGTCTTTCAGTGAAAGCAAGATTCTGCTCAAAGACCAATAGCCCCAAAGAAGGGGGAGGGAGGAATTTACAAGTTTTCAGTTTATAAAGAAAATTTATAAAGAATGACATGAGATGGATTTTAGCATATTTTTACAATTCTAATAGAAAAGCCATGAAACTTCTGAAATTTTGGACCACATATAATAAAAAATAAACCTTTAGTGATATGATCTCCTCTCACAGTTTGCATGTGATTTTAATAGGAGTCAAGAACAAACTAGGACAAGAAAACAGATGTTCAGATTAGAGGTTTTTAGAAGTCCTTTTCCTTGATCATAAACCTCTTCCTAGCATTTTCAGTTATTGCAGTGTGTTAAATATAGTAGTTCTTACTTAAGGCAGGCAATTATTTCTCTTCCTTGTCATTAGCACAGAAAATGTTTCCCATACTAAACAAGAGGCACCTGCTGTACCATAAGTATCTTGTATACTTACAGTAAGAAACCTTTACTTATGGACCTTCTCTGGTAAACAGATCCAGGGTTATCACTAATAAATGAAAAAATAAACAGGAGGAAAAAGACAGTTGTGTGACAAAGAATTGCAAGAGGATACTTTCAGTTTGTAGAAGATGAAAATTAACATACACATACAAATATAGCATTCTGAGGGTTTGTGAAGTTTGTCCTCTGAATTTTTCCTACCTTTAGAAGAAGGAAGCGAGGAAGCAAGCAAGCAAGAAAGAGCGAGTAATATCCCAGGAACAGGCACCTGATGTTTGAATTCTAGCTTTCAAGAGATGCTAGATAAATGTTTTTCACCTCTGAAATGGTATTTTCGAACCCCAGGACAGTAGCAGTCTTTTCAGATTGTAATGATTTAAAGTAGTAGGAATCTAGTGGCTGCTGCCCCTTCATGTGGATTCTGGCAATATCACATGAAGTGATTGTTCTAATTGTTCTAGGTTTGTTTGTTTTGTTTTGTGGGTTTTCCTTCCTAAGTATGTCCAGAATAAAATGCAACTTGCTTCATATTAGTAGAGCACTTCAAAGACTCCAAGTAGGGCTCCAGCAGCCTCAACGGGTGAAGACACAGATGGTCAAAGTTAGCACTCTAATGTGCCCTGCTGAGTGCAGCCTGCTCAGCCCCATGTAGCTCCAGGAGGTGCTTCAGGATGAGCCCATGAATGTATCAGTTAGAAGAAAGGAGGATCGTGTCTGTCTTCGTGCCAAACCTCAGCTTGTGCTGCCAAACCTTGGCAAACATTGAGATGAGGACAAGAACTGAAGCAGACTGAGAAAGGACAACTATTTATTCACAACTTTCTCCAAATTTGTTTTAGTTGTGCCCTGAAAAGAAAATGAAACCTTTAGAAAAAAATGCTATGTAAATTGGAATTGTGCTGAAACATCTGTTCTGAAGCTGAGATGTTCCAGTTCTCCATTATTTATTTTCTGCTGATTTGATTAGAAAGATAAGCTGGTTCCTCAGATGCTTTACTGCTATAAACTAAATAGAATTTTATATTTTGATTGAAAATAGTAGGTTTCTAAACCAAAACATTGCTCATTTACACAAGAATATTGAACTAGAACAACATGTATTAATAATTCTGTTTCTCTGCAAGTGCAGGCAGCAATGGGTAGAAGTTTAAACAAGAAGAAGGCACAGAGCATCTTTAGTACCTCTTGCAGAAACAGCATAGACAACAAGAGTTGTCCTAACTTCACAGTAAATGCCCAATTTAGGAGGCAGGGTCAAAAATATTCCCATAGTGGACTAGAGGGAGAGAGAAGGAGAATATGAGGACATTGCCAGAAACCAAGATCTAGAGGCAGCTGGGATATTTTTTCTCCAAACACATATGTGCCCCCAAGAATTGGGGTGTTCTCCTAATGGAGGGCGGCAAAAAATCTTGAACATTTCCTATCCTTCTGAACAGGGAGAAAATTTTCTTCTTGATCCCAAATATCATGTTCAGACACAGCAACAGCAAACAGGCATGCACATGGATACAGTATCACATACAAAAACTATTCAAAAAATAGCCACCACATGTTGATCAGGGGAGAATCAGTGCCTTATACAGAGCTGTTTTTAACAGTGAGTGCTTCCAATAATTTATGGAAAGGTTTAGAAGGAAAATGAAAGGCTACTTTTTGAATCATGGTGCCAGAAAGAGGATGGGAAGGTTGAATGTTGTTCTGTCTCTGGAGACTGCCAGTGAGCATGGATGAATAGAGCAAATGTGTTAACATGCAAGCATTCAAGCTAGGAATGTGGTGACCAGGTCTGGAAAGACCACAGCAAATTAGCAGAAGATTTGAATGGCTTTTAAATGTGATGTTATATCTTCGTGCATCCCTGTTTGCTGCTGCTGTGTCTGGATCATCCTAATAGCTGAAGAGTTACCTTTCTATAAGCTATAGTATAGCTTCTATAAGACAGTAATTTGACTATTTTTTTTCTTTGCTACACTACTCATATTCAGCAGCCTTGTACAGGTTACATCTGAGGTAGAGCAAAGGCAATCAGATCCTTTACAGACTTAATCTGCCTTGCAATTTGGGAAGAGAAAAAAAAGATCAGAAGGAATGAGGATGTTTAGACTTCAGAAGTATAGACCATATTCAACCTTCTCCTGTTCCATATTTAAAAGAACAGCAAAAAAAAAAGAAAAAAATGTTTTCCAGTCTTGCTGTAACAATAATCTTTCAGCATCTCAAGATGAATAAAATAAATGATGCCAAGGGACTGTCATCCATCCTTTTTATCCTGTATAGCATTTCCTCTATGTTAGTACTATTCCAGCTCCCAGAGTGTAATAAGAAAGACCAGGAGCTTGAAGGGATTGACAGACAGTACATTTTAATCACTGTAAATTTACTTTGCAGATGCTACCTGCTAGATCAGTCTGTAACTTTGCACATACAAACACAAAGATACTTTCACCTCTCTTTCCTTTTCTGTAGTAGAGGCAAACAGGTTCTTCTAATGAATGGAGCTTCTTGCTGAGGATGCTGGTGTTTCAAAGCACAGTTCCCCCTTGGAGTATCAGGTAGGCAGGAAATCTCGTCATCTAGGTTTGCTAGAAGCAACACTAACAGAAGCATGGTGGATTGTGCTCCCTCTGACAGGCGGTGCAAGCCAATGGACACAGGGACCTGTGACAGCCCTGGTGCTTTGAAATGGAGAGGCAGCAACTACATTACCCTGGCTTGTTGACTTTTGTGAAAATCTGGGCTGAGCCTGGAAAAAATATGTTTCTCCTTCTATTTGTAAAGTTCTTCCAAGTGTTCTTATTTCTCCAGTAGCCTTGTTTATATGATAATTTAAACAAAAATTTACATTACACGTCCTTGATAGTAATGTGAAAAACAAATTACTGATTTATGAGAAGACAGTAATTATATTTTTGAAGTTGTTGAGCAGAGTTGGTAGCACTTAGTACAATTTTGTGAAACAACACAGTAATTGAAGACAATACTTTATTATTAGAGTTTTTACACAATATTTTACTTCTCCTTCACAAAACCTCAGGTTTTTTTTCTTTACTGCCTGACTGTACAAAAATAAAACATTTCTGCAAAGCATCTACCTAGTAGGGATCTCTAAAGAAGAAAGGACATTCCTGGAAATGCTTGTATGTCATCTTGGAAACAGAGCGAATCAAAGAATGTGAAAACAAGAGGTGTGTGGAAAAGGTTTGGGAAGTTCCATGACTTGTCTTGAAGAACCAGCCTTATTTTGCCTTACATTTTTAGAACTGCTGGTACTTCATGTACTCTTAGAAATGTTAAGATCACCAGTGGTCAGGCCTCTGAAGCAAGATAAATGTTGAGTATGACATGAGAGGGCATAGATGTAATTCTCATTGCAGGTGATTACCTCATCTCTCTGGACCCCATTTCTGTCCACTACCTCATCTCTTGTTTCAGATTGTGAAATTCCTCTGACCAGAAAATGAACATTGTTTCCACAAAAGATTACGAAAAAGATGTTAGTTTTGGAAGCATATTTCCATTGAAAACTGTAATATTTGCATCAGCAAAATAGAAATACTGTGATTTTTGGTTTTCAATTTTTTAAAGGAAATATAAAACATTTAGTTGAATGCTTCATTTTCTCAAAACAGTAATATCGATGGAAAACTGTTATCCAGCTGAGTGGATTGACCAAATCTCAGTTGAGGGCATCAGGGTGCTGCTACAAAAAATGGCAGTGTTTAACTTTCCACCGTGTTTGGAAGACATTTTTGCTTTCTTTTTAGACCTTAGACTTTTTAGCTTAGAATGTCTGAGCATTTCCATGAACTTTGAAATAACAGGAGGATTTTTTCTTTGAAAGTTGCATAAACAAGAACATTAAAACATATGCATGACTACAAAAAAGAATTTGGGTGTGAAAGAGTCCTCAGGAGCTGACTGACTTAAATGGTCCAGTCCTCCAGATTGTATGTGACAGGAATCATGCCTAGTGGTGGTAGCATTTTATCAGACTTAAGAGGCTGAAGCATGCTTCTGGATGTCACGGTGTTTGATGGTTTCTGTGGGAAATAAATCCAATAAGCTCCAGAGATCATAGAAACATAGAATCATTAAGGTTGGAAGTGACCTCAAAGATCATCAAGTTCCAACCCCCTGCCATGAGTAGGGAACCCTACCACTAGACCAGGTTGTACAAAACCTTGTCCAGCCTTAAAAACCTCCAGGGATGGGGCATCAACAAGCTCCCTGAGTATTTTTTGTTCTTTTGGTAAAACTGGAAAATTACAGTTTTAAAGTTAAGTAAAAACAAAACCCAAAAAAATCTACTGAGATTTTTCTGCTTATTTCTTCAGGACTTTGGTCAAGGTGCTTAACAGAAATAACAAAATATGTTGATTGCCATAATATTATAGTGTCCCGTAGCTCTTACGTCATAAACTTGCTAGTATTTCTTGCAGAAAAAATAGCCCCTGACTAAAATATTTTAGGAAGGATATTTTAATTCTCAGAGTGGAACCAAACAAACTTTTGAATTGGCCTCAGTGTCCTTGATTTAAAAAAAAACCAAACATTTTAAAAAAATAAATCCAAATAAGTAATATTTATAATTAATTACAGCCAAGAGTTCTGAAAAATACCTACAAGTCTTAGGGTGCTCTTTTTCAGCTTTTTCTTTACATAGCTACAGCTATACAGATTGATTAAGTTTTATAAGTCAGTGTGAAAAGCCATGTAGACTGGGCTGATGTATGTAATATAAATAAAAAGGGGGAAAAAAAAATGTAATTAGAAATGCGTGTCTTTTCTTTGGATACTTCTCAGTACCAGAACTGGCTATTAGGAACTAGACATTTATACAGGACATTAGGAACATTTCTTTACCGAGAGGGTGTTCAAGCACTGAAACAGGCTTCCTAGAGAGGTGGTTTGTGCCTCAAGTCTCTCAGTGTTTAAGAGCCAGTTGGACAATGCCCTTAATAACGTGCTTTAATTTTAGGTCAGTCCTGAATTGACCAGGTGATAATTGTAGATCCCTTTCAAATGAAATATTCTATTCTATTCTATTCTATTCTATTCTATTCTATTCTATTCTATTCTATTCTATTCTATTCCATGCCATTCCATTCCATTCCATTCCACTCCACGATAAGAGGTATCAATTTTTCTAAAGCATTCATCAAATTTCTCAACTGGTCTGTTTAGGTGTTGCTATATTGAAGATTTTATATCTAACACATAGGAAATTTTATTTTAATGTTAAAAGTTAACAGAGCTTATCTATGGGCTTTGCCTCTTTAACTTTGCTAAAAAGTTAATAATTATCTGAGATTTTTAAATGCTGAAAATTCTAGCTAGGCCCTGAAAATAAACTCAAACTCTATGAAGTAAATCATAAAACATTCAGAGAAAGCAAGCCAGGACAAGAAACATTTCTGAAGTTTGTGGGATGGTCAAGTCACATACCATGTTCATACTACTGGGCTGTATACTTACCCAGCTGGCCAGCTACTGGTATTGTATTTTAAAGAACAAATAAGTAGGTTGCAAGGAATTTTCTATGGAAAAAAGGATCCACAAAACAACTAAACAGAAAATTGGAAACAAAGCCTGAGGACAGAGTAGTGGTCAGGTGTAGCTTTTGTTCTGTTGTTTGTTTTTTTTTTCCCCACAAAACTACTTGCTAACAAAAAAGGTATCACAGGACCAGCAAGTTTCATCCAAACCATTGCTTGTGGTGTGGATGGGATGACCTTTTCATGTCCTTCCACCTGTTGCTGAGATGATCTGATCTCATTTGGCTCCAATAATTGGCCTTTTAGATTGGATATTAGGAAAAAAATTCTTCACTGAAAGGGTTGCCAGGCACTGGAACAGGCTGCCCAGGAAAGCGGTGGAGTCACCATTGCTGAAGGTATTTGAAAGACTTGTAGGTGTGGTGCTTAGGGACATGTTTTAATGGTGGACTAGGTTAATGGTGGGACTTGATGGTCTTAAAGGTCTTTTCCAACCAAAATGATTCCATGATCCTAGTCTATGATTCTTCTGGGAGGCTGCCCCCAGCATGGCTCTAGGATATCACAGGTCCCAGGGAGTGAGGAGTGCTTGCTGTAGGAAAGGGCTGTTCCTGCTGGGGAGAGGTGGTGTGGGTCCCCTGGTCCTTATGTCCCTGATCTCATCATGGGAAAGGAAAGGTGAAAACAAGTAAAGCAAGGGTGACTTGCTGTGGGAAAGGTACAGATGTTAGTTCTACTGACTGAGCCAGCACGTCTATGCTTGATGCTTAGATGCCATCAGTGCATTTTATATTTTCTGTAATGCACACTCTGCTGCATTTTGTCATCAGTAATGAGGTTTAGGAATGAAATTACTCCTGATCTCTGGTGATATGAATGCTACCAACACAGCATTTAAAGACACTACTCATAAGACAAGGTAATTTTAGAGATGTCTCCCACAGATACCCATAACTTCAACGAAGCATTAATCTTTCCTCACTTCCCAGTGCTTCTACAGGGGCTCCCAATTTTCTCATAAAGTGATTAAAATTTTTTAAAAAATCCCCCTAGGAAGTCTGTCAGGAAGAGTTAAGTCAGAAGTGTCAGCTTCTTCTGGGTGCACTTCTAGCCCAAAAGGAAAAGAACTGGCACTGAGGAGCAGGATCCTAGCAGGATGCATCATCTCAAGTCACGAAGTGGATCCTGCCTCTGTGTCTTAGGCCAGGCACAGCTCTGCCTGCTTTACATCTAGCAAGTGCCTCTGTAGGTACCCCAAGGCCTTCTGTACCTCAGCTGTTTCTGTACATGTGGTGGAAACACGTCTTTTTTTTCTCTTGTGTCATTCTGAGTGCCCACATAATTCAGTTCCTCTCCAGCAGTTTCCACCTCTCCCACATAAATTAATTTAATTCCACCCATCACTCCCACTTGCAGATAAAAAAAGAGCAAGTACTATCTCAGTCCTTCATTAACTTTTTTTAAAGCAAAAAGTGCAAAATAATAATAATAATAATAATAATAACAACAACAAAACCACTAACAATGATAATAACAACAACAAAAATAACAACAATAAAGTAGGGTTTTGTAATGTTGCAGTTTTATAGAGGAAAAAACCCACATTTTAAATCCCTCAAAAACAGGTCATGGACCTCCCTGGTGACAATTGAAAACAAATGTTTATTCTCATTTCCTAGACAGAATGACTTTGCCAGATGGCTGCTTCTTTCTTTGCCATGGCCAGTCAGACCCACATTTCTTTTACTACCATACTCAGGCAATGCATCACTCAAGGCATTCGTTCAATAGTTTTTCTGAAAACCAGCAGTGTCAAAGGCTATCAGTAGTGGCAGCCCTTAGTTAACAGAAAGGGGCAAGTCACACGGGACAAATCTGTATCACACCATGGAGCCCTGTGCAAGCATAACTGAGATGGCCATCAGGGAAAATTGCAGTGTCCTTATGACCACTTCAAAACACAACTCTTGTGGTCAGAATAAATAGACATACAAAAAACTTTCACCTCTGCCTTCCTTGCCTCACTTCTTTATGAAATCAGTATTCTTTTATATAATGCCCGGAAATTTTATAATATGTTAATGGTAGGAAATTTAAATTAATTACAGATTGAATAGCCTAATATTGTAATAGTAAATGTGGTATAAAAGATCTTTAATTTAAGGTATATCTTTATTAATCTTATTTTACGAATTTCTGTCAGTGAAATACTATCTAAACAGAAAAAGCTCAGTTCTGTTGCTGCTTATTTGTTTTGCCTCCCTCCTTAAACTAAAAGAAAAGTCTTGAAATGCAAATGGGTTTTGTTTAACCAATGCTACTCGTGCTTGTTTGCTGGTGGTCATGTGGCCCCAGGCTTGGTCTGTCAGTCCTGGTGGCTCAAGGGGATCAGGAAAATGGCTGCAGCCAGCCAGGCTGAGGAGAGAAGAAGGTGGGATCGGAGGAAGAGAAGCCCAGATGGGCAATGTCCAGCACTGCCGTTGCTTTTACAGGAGTAGGTCTGTAGCCAGGTTCCAACAGGGATTACTCAGAAAACAGAAGTAGCTCTGTCAGGAGCCTATGAGGTAGAAACAGCAGTTTTGGTTCTACTTCTCCAACAAGCTATGAGTAGCTGGTTTGGACCTGGTCCTATTCTTTTGAATTTTAACTTTTGTTCCCTCCCTGTCTCTGCCTCATCCCTGAAAACTGCAAGTGTAGAAGCTGTACTGGTTTTTTATCACTTCTAAATGCGCAATTCACATCTTGTTAAAATACTCAGTTCTCTCTCTTCTTGAACGTGCTTTTGTACCTACACTAACCGCCTCCCTTGCCATCCACACTAGCTGCCGAAAAGTTTCCTCTTATTATGCAGTGTGTAGCATAATAGCAGTATATTTTCCTGCCATGTCTTATAGTACTGGAAAATGTTTATATATTGTCCATAAAACTGAACCTTTTTATAATCACCTCTTCTGTTCTCCTTAGTACCTCAAAATAATTCCTGAGCTGAGCCAGCTAATATCCTCCTGCTTAAGTGTTTCTGAAACCACTTCAGTTGTGTGTGCACCACGGGAAGGTTTCCTCTGAACTTTCCTCTTCCATCCCTGTCATTCAATGTTTCAGTCCAATGTTTTTTCCATTTCTGTTTCCAGTGAGCACATTTTAAAGTTCCAGATGGCTCCTTACACTTATATCCTCTATTTGTTTATTTCATTTCCATTTCTTTACTTCTTTTACTGTGTCAGTATTCATATTAGGTTGTGCCACTATCTTTAAACTCACAAGTGACATTCTATTTTTTTTTCCTCACTATGCATCTGAGAGGTGTAAAGCTGCACTTCGGTTTTAGTAACCAATTTTTATTATTTTTTTTTTCCCCAGAATCTTTTTTCTCCTTTTTCTGATTAAAAAACCAAAAAACAACAAACAAACAAAAAAACCCCACAAGAATTCCCAAATATAAAATTCCTCAGAAGAGCAATAGTCTGTTGATTTCCTCTTCTGCAGTAAGGTTCTAAACAAAACATATTCTCAGGATGAAAAGATGCATAGCCCATGTTTTCTTCAATGTCAGCTTCCAAACTGAGCTTGAAATAAATGTTCATTTTTTAATGAATTCTTTTGCTATTTATGCTGCACCTTGAATGAATATGGATCAGTACTTCTAATAAATTATTACTCAGAATTCATTTCCAGACCAATTGGAAAGGACAATTACATCTTTCCTAGGAGAACAGGGGAAAATGGGTACTATATTACAGTGCATTTGCAAAGTCTGCTTTTCAATGAGATATCCTGAAGGCACAACAAATATTTCAAACTCTAAGGAGCCACGGCATTAACTGCTCTAAGATGCAATTTTAACAATTAACATCTTAGCTCAGAAAAACATGTTAAGCAAATGCAGAAGTCTGAGCCAAGCACAGAAGAGGGACTGCTGGGAGAATGTTTCAAAATGAGAGGATCTCAAAGGAGGAGGACAGATAGAAGCAAGATGGATTGCCCACCAGCAATAATAAATCATATGTACATGATGCATCTGTGAGAAACAGCTAATGATTATACTTGTTTCAAAATGCAAAGACCAAAGGAAATCTTGCTTCAGATTCTACTCGATTGTTTTTTTATTTCTATGCCTAAATTTAGAAATTACATTTTATTTCTTTTCTTGCAGGTCCAGAAACTAGCCATATGCTGAAAGTAACAAGATAAATTTTTGATTCCAGAAATACTTGAGTTCAGAATATTGAGCCTGGGTTTTTCTTTTCCAGGAAAATGAAGTGCTGCAAATTGGAAAAAAATGCTGGGTACTGCTGTTAATGCAAGATCACAGATCTTGAAGCTTTACCTGTTTATGTAAAAGGATTTTTCTTCTATGAAACAGTAGGGTGATCTGGTTTAAAAACAGGTAATGTTGGAGTTGCAGGAGTTACTTGTTATGAATATATTATCCACTGTATTTAACTTGTTTTCATAACTATTCACTAAATAATAAATAAATCACTAAATAAAAATCTTCTATCTGTGAACATTTCACTGCAGAGTGTCTGTAACAGATGGTTGGTCACTTGAAACTCGTCCTTTTTCAGCTTCTCCAGCTGGCAGAAACATTTCTACTGTAGTGTAAGCAATAAAGAGACAAAGTTCTGCCTCAAAGGCTACTCAGCACTTCTAAAATTAGCAGTTATTCAGTGTTCATGGCATTAAGCCCATTAATTCCACGTCCTTCAAAATATAATAATGATAATAGTAACAACAATGAAATGCTTCTCAGGTTTTGCCAAAAAGTGAAACAGTGATAGTAAAAGTTAATTCTGGTCTTCAGGGCTCTGCTGGTGAGGGGCAGTATTATTTCTAAGCTAAGGTGCTAAAGAAAGGTAGGATAGGCAATAATTTCTTCACAAGTACAATGTTCTCAGCCCATTTTTTCCTTCATCTGGTGTGGTTCTCATTAGCAATCTTATGGGCTCACTACTCCACATGGCTGGGAGAGAGAAGAAACAATGCCACAGCAATGCGTTTATGCTGATTGCTGTCCCTGCTTATCTCTTTAGCCCACATGGTGGCAACTGGGGAAGACCCAAAGTCTACAGACATTGCTCCTGAAAGCAGGAGTGTTACTGGGCAGGGATGTGCTTGCTTGCAGGGGTCAAGGACTGTTAGTCAGAGAAAGAGCTTGGTAGAGGTTTACATCACTGGAGCTGTGCAGCAGACTGTACATAACACATGAAGAATATGTTTTTATAGTCATAACATCGATCCTCAAAAATATGAAGTTCTACAGTAAATATTTATGTAAGGTGTTAATTTTGTGTGCATTGTCTGTTTCTCTTTTTCTTATGTCACTCGCTGAAATTTCCCCTGAGATAGAAATGTTATTTTTGGCCAGATTGACTTTGTAGAAATGTATCTGAAGGTTGCTGGGTTCTTGTTTGTTTGTTTGGCAGCTGTTTTTTGTTTGGTGGGTTGGGATTTTTTTGAGGGAGGGGGTGGGATAAGTGAGAAAAATAATCTAAGTAGTGTTTTTTTTCCATTATAGTTGAGAATCACTTCATATTGACAGTCTTGGGACATGAAGGTTGCTGTCTCAGAGAAGGCCACCAGCTGCCAGTCCACCAGGCAGTGGTCCACTGAAATGCCTGCAGGAGTGCTTCAGGAACAGATACCTTTGCTGTGCCAGGCTAGAGGATGCAGAAGCAGCAACACTGCATTGTGTGTTTCATGTGTGGAGCAAATGGCTGGGGATAATCAGGACATCTGGGAAGGAAGGGCCATCCTCTGGGTAAGGGCAATCTCTTCTCCCTCACTCCCTGAAATGTGAGAGAAAAATAAGGAAATGTGTTCTGCTGTTATCTTAATCTTTGATTAAATTGCTGCAATTCTTTAAATTATCTGCCATGTCTTATTGATAATAATGAAACAATGTCATATACATCATCTCATGGAAATTCATCCCCTCAACCGCTCCCAAGGAGGGGAAAAGGTCAGCAGTTCCCTGAATTCTATTTGAGTGGCCAGTCCCTGAAGTCAAAATATGTGACCTCTTTACATACTGAAATATCAGGTAGATTGCAGTTTGCATCTTTTCAGGAAATAATGGCCAACAATATCCTGGTACAGTTTTCTCAAGTTATTATGTATGTACATACACTTGGAGGGTAAAAGTGTAGCTGAGAGGAAGAAGTGGTCCCACAGATAATTTCTGGTACATAGGTATGGGCCCTGACTATATAGTGATTTAGTGGTTTTCTTCCATCAGTAACTATCCAGGTGTTAGTGAAGAAGTTTAAATAACATATCAAAATTTTTCTTTTGGCTAAGCTATCAGGGTGACAAAGCCTATCTATTTAGGAAGCAATTTTATACTGGAATATCTATATTAAAGTATGATTTTAAAGCAGAAATGGATATGAAGGTAAGGATGATCAACCAACACAGATTTCTCATTGCCATTTTTCCTTTATTTCCTTTTTTTTTTTTTAGTTAGTTTGTTTGTTTTGGCACTTTTTTTTTTTTCTATATAGGAAGTCATCAGAGTTACATTTTTCCTGATTAATACATTCCTTCATCAACTCTAATTGCAACCATTAAATTAGATTGCCTCCTGTTAATCTTCCATTGCTTCAATCCTATTATGCAGAGAAATAGTGTAAACTGTCAGAATTAGAGGATGCAAGTGCCAATCTTGAAACTAGAGAAAAATATTGTTTTAATAAAAAGCCTTTCCATCACAGTGAGCCTTAAAGCAATACATAGATGGCATTTTCTTAAATCACCAGAAATATGCATAAAAAATGGGAATTTTTTTCATTAACAGGAAGAAATAAACATCATATCAAAGCTAATGGCATTCTCACATGCATCATTTGTATAGCTCAACAGACAGCTTAGAATTAAAGGGAGCCTCAGGCAAAGAGCTGGAGAAGTAAATAGGAGCACTTCAAGTCTTAATTTATATCTCAATATAAAGTTTATAAGGCTAGATAAAAAGTAGGTAGTGGAAACATTATGTCCCAGCCGTCTAGCCAGTCTGATTAATATCTCTTTGAACAGAACTTGTATTAAGACAGTTCAGGGAAGGCACAGCTGGATTTAAAAGGCAAAGCCTGGCACAGCTGCCAGACTTGGCATATAATGGAGGTGGAATACTTCCTCTAGAGCTACCTTATGTTAAAATATGATATTAATCTTGCAGTGAGTCTTTAAGATCTCATGATCTGAGTGAACGTATTAGCTTTTGCAGCACTGAAACATTCTACAGATCCTCCTGTGATTTTTTTAAGACTTTATCAAAGATTAATTAGAGCTGCAGCATGTTCAGGAAAATACTGCATTTTTAAATGTTAAAATAAGTTATAAACTGTCCCTGGTTTTCTAGTGTATAGATAAGACTAGCAACCCCAGGACTGAGTAAATCACCTTCAGTACCACTATAGTCCGTAGTCAATCGAATATTTTTTTATATTTGAGACAGTAAGGGAAAAATGTTTATTACTAGAATAAGCAGAATTATATTAATTTTCTGTGAAGAGTAAAATGCACACATTTAGAGAAATCTACTGCTTGTTTATTATATAATATCTAATTGAGAAAACTGGTATCAGTGGATCTTAAAGTTGGATTTTCATTCAGAAAACAAGTAACTAGAATGCCAAAAATCCAACCAAATGATCCCAGCTCCCACCCCCCAGAAGAGTATTTCTGTAAATTTCCAGCTTGCATTTTCATTCTAAGATTTCTCCATCAGTTTTGCACAGAATGATTTTCTTTTTCTCCTGTAGGTTATGATGAAGCTGTTATCAAAATTCATGCAGGCCCCCATTTGTAACAATTATTATGACAATGAGTGTCTTCCCTGCAACATCAAAGGTTATCTGGTATTTTTTCCGGACTTATTCAGGCTACTTCAACCTTTGTCATCCTCCTTTCCTTGTTGCAGCAACCTGGCAGTACTCCAGCTGTGGCCTGGAGGGACTAGTTGATGTCCTCTGCTAGGACAATTATTTCCATTTCCAAAGGGGTTGAAAGATGCTTTAATATACAATGTATGTTTTCATGACCTTACTTTTCTGCATATTTAATTGCAGTAGTCACCCTCAGCAAATTCTGCTGCTAAGAGCAAAGGTTGAAAAGAAGTCAGTTCTCCTGAATTTGGGAGAGGTATACAGCATCCTCTACTCAGGTGTGGCCTCGTTTTGATGGAGGAAACCCCTGGGTCTTGGGTAGGGGCAGTTGGAAGACCAGGTCTCCACCTCTGCTGCTGCTGGCTAACTTTGGTCAGTCGAGGGTGCAACTCCATCCCTGTCCCTTTGGAGCTGAGCTGGCTGGGGGATGCTGTAAGGAGAGATTGTGGAGGAGGCTGAGGTGCATGCCTCTGGTCTGCAGTGTGATGCTTTGATCACAGATAACTCTGGCCAGTTGTGTATAAAACTTAGATGATATAAAATGTGACTGACAGCATTTGAAAAGGATAGCTACTGTATTGCCAGGGTGGGCAGGAATGACTTTGACAGCTAAGTATGAAAATAATCTTCTTTCATAGAGTGTTTTCTATTGTGTAGTGTATTATATTCAGAACGGTGGCATGCCCTCAAATGTAAGGGAACAGAAAACAGAAAAATGGAAGGACAACAAGGAGGAATTGGTGAATGACAAGAGACACAGAAAAGCAAGGCAGATACGGACATGCACATGGGGAAGAAAAGACTGGATGAAATGGGAGAAGAAAGCTTCACAAAGATGCTGAAAGAAACTGAAGTGAGGAGAAGCAGAGTAATTCAGAGAAGAAAGTGGGAAAAAGTCAGAGTGAGTTGGAGAAGTCACTGGAAAGAGACACAAGGGAACTGCCTGTGCTCCCATGTGAGGGGAGGATAAGGTGAGCCAACCCATTTGTCACATTCAGCACCCAGTGCCTCCATCGATTACACACAACAGGAGCATCCATATCTTCTTCCAGGCATATCCTTGGCTCTCAACTCTTCCAACCTAAGCTGACATTTTAAAAAAGCAAAGGTGCTCTCTGAAGTGTATGAACAAGTTTGTCCATGCTGAGTTCCTTCCCCATTTGTAAGTGCAATCTGTCAGAGGGAAAGACCTGCTGGCACCAGTGGAGGGAGGCACCACTGATGTCTGAGGGGACCAACACTGCCACCACTGCTGCCCTCAGACGGCTTGCCTTTCTCATTCATTTTTCTGTTAAGTTGTCAGTCTGGTAGTGGCAATATCTGTATTGCACAGAGTTTCAACTGATGAGAAATGGCTTGTCAGAGATGGATGAGGCATTTTTGCTGAAGAATTTCTCATTCCGTGTCCTTGCTTCTCAGCTTGTCATATCAATAATAATTATAGTATAATTCTATGAAATATTTTCTAAAGCAGCTTATGTATTTGTTATGTATGCTAGGTTATGCTTATGTGTGTATTATCTTGCAATTTTTATGGTAAAAGTTACTATATATTTGCAAACTAATTACAGAGTAGTTTCACGATGAAGTTATTAGTGGAACATAGAATGAAACATTATAGGAAACCACTACTTAGTCCAATTTGCCCATCATTATTTGTCTAAAAATGTACATCATACTCTCAAAAGCATTTTGTCAAGAGGAGTTCATTGTCCAGATTTGAATGAGCATTTAAGTGCTTTCCTTCTCATCCCAAAAATTTTACATTCAGTCATCCCTCTACAAACCATGAAAATACTTCTGGTGGACTGAGAGCACTTCAGCATGTCCTCAGGTGCTTTTTGAGATAAGATGGAGATGGGAAAGAAAAGAGCATCTGTCTACTGGGTGATAAGGGAGAAAATAGTGTCACTATGATTTATGGTATAACTGAGATACATGTGGAGTATCTTTTTCCTTTTTTATTTCCTTTAAAAGAAATTGAGCTTTGTGCTGGAGGCCAAGCTTAAGACTATTAATTAGGAATTGTCAGAATGACTTGCAAGTGTGGTGAGACCTCTGTAAGATTAAGCAGCTTGAAGCAGAACAAAATTTTTCCAACACATGGATAATTGCACACAATTTACCTACTGAGCTTTGCATTATGTTTCAAAATGTTTCCAATAGCAGTGATCTTCATAGTCACAGCATTCATGAGAGAACTGTTATCTACTGAAGAAACATTACAGGTAAATGGTAGTTAGCAGCTCTGATATTTCTGCTCTTGCTATGTTATTAGGAGCTATGTCGCACTGTTTAAGGTCAGCCTGTTCTAGAGGGAAGGCTAACGCCTGGCTACCAGTGGCCTTACCTCATGTTGGGAAAGAAAGAGCTGCTGTTGAAGCTATTCAGGTCTCCATGATAAACCATGAAGTGGGGAGATCCCTTTGAACCATTGCTTTGACTTACAAATTGAGGCATAGGTGTGGTGGAACGCCATGTTGTCAATAAAAGGGGGAAAGGTCCTGGCTGAGGCCATGATTGGGCCTATTTGCTACTGATGGGAAGCTGGAAAGCAGAAAGCAAAGCATCACTGATGTCTACCAGCAGACTGAGGCACACTTCTGCTGGGAATGAGCATTGCCCATCCAAACATAGCACTTGGGCTGCATGTGCTCTTCCTCCTCCTTACTTGCTAAAGAGGTGTCAAGATGTTTTAAAAAAAATTATGCTGGTGGTGTATGAACTGCAGCTTGTTTTTGTCTCCCAATCCCTGTTGACGAACAGCTCATCACCTGTACCAACAGCTTCTGGCAGCCTTCTGTCACAAATGTCCTTGCCCACAAGGGGAGCACTAGTGATGCTTTTCTAGCACCATTAGACTTCAAACTGAGTTTCGGAAATATGCAGAAAGAACTTCTGTGACCCTTCACCCCTCTCTCTGATCATAAAGAAACCTGCAAGGTGCTACTTAAACTGTAGTAGCTTCTATGTTACTATTAGGCATGAAAATAGAGGCATCCAACTGAGACATTACAACAGCTTTATTACAGTGTAAATAAATGTGCTTTAAAAACAAAACAAAGCAAAAAACCCTGAATACTTTTTGTTCTTTCTGTTGAAGTTTAGCCATGGAAAGGGAGACACTGAAAAAAAGTACTGACAAATCACTTATTTCAAAACTGGAAAGAAAATGTTAAAGCACTAAGATTTGTACATGGACCTATTTTAAAACTATCAACAGAGTGATGACATCTTGGAATGAATGCCTGAAGAGTTAGAAAGCAGAGGGTAAATTAATTTCAGATGGTTGAGAGATATATTTTAAAAAAGCTTAAGTGAGAAACCAAAATCTGCCTTTCAGACATGACTAAAAGCACTTATAGAGAAAGCTTTTTTCAAAAAGTGACTTGAACTCCTGAGTTACAGACATCTTTAAAAAACTGTTTAAAAGTAAGACAGCTTTCTTTGTAAAGTAGAAAAGGTGAGAAATTTTAGATAGGCTTAGATGGGAGGTTTGTGAGGAGCTTTACTGAGTATTTCTGAGATGGGGCTTCAAGAGAATAAAGTTCTTAAAAACCTCAAGATTTGGATAAAGGATCTCAGGCTACTTACTGACTTCTGTTGCTCATTTCCCCAAACTAGTAGCAGTAGAGGTAACAGGAGCAGATGAAAATACGAGGAACATTAGCAAAGGCAAATTATTATTAGATTTTACCAGTAAGCAATAAAGAAAAAAAAAATTGCCCAGAAATTCAAGCAAAATGGACACACGTATAGCAATTTATCCTATAATATTCACAAAGAAAAGCTTATTAATAGATGGGATGTGTAACATTGCTGCCAAAATCTGTGTGTTCATCTTGGAACAGTCAGGAACATTTCCAGAGACTCTTCCTGTGGGAAGTGCCCTCTGCTTTCTCATCACTCTCTGTGCATCATGTGTTCTTGTCTATACCACAGAGAATAAGCCAACTTTAGTCGATTTAGTTCATTTAATTATTAAAGAATTAATTCTTCTCTAGGCTCAAGAGATATTTATGTATTTTCATGTAGTACAGTCTAAGAACATTTGTTCACAGACTTCAGACTCTGTTACCACTCAGTTTGCCAATACTTCATGTCACAAATCTATAGATTTTATGGCAACTTGGTGATAAAAACTTGGGATAAGGATTGCTTTGATCCGAACATTGCAGAAGCATAATCTGAAGAATGTTAGGATTATTTATCAGAAGGTTAAAAAACTTTATGTCCTTCACAAAGGCCAAATAAAATTAACTTTTCTTTATGAACCTATATCGTCTATATACAGCCATAGATTTGCTCTGCATGCAGTTATCACACTGTGATAACATCTCTGTTGAAAGCTGAATTTGAGAATTTTTGTTGAAGAAGTAGAATAGCACAGCACCAGAAGCAATTATATTTCTAATGTTATGAGGTTGGTAATTCCAGTAAATTATGTCTTGCATGCTTGATTCAATATTCCAGGTGTTTTTTTCAAAATTTTTTGAGCACCTCTGTCCTGTTTTGAGCCTGGATGAAGCCAATTTCCCTTTTTACTGATTTTTTTCTTCAGTGAGCTTTCTTTGAACTAGCAACATTCTGTTCTAGCTAGGCTGATAAGATATTGGAATGTTTTTCTAACTGCTGGGTCTTCAAGGTTGCACCTTCACTCTGCCGGCTCAGATGCTATGGGGAGATCTATGACACCCCCCAGTAGGTGGCTGAGTTAGACAGACAGCAAAACTGGCCAGAGATATTCCACTCCATATATCTACGTAAGCTCAGAGGAAGGTCAGAGATCACAGAAGACAACTTCCTTCCTGCTTCTTCTTCCCTTTTATTCCTTTCATGGCCGGCGTCTGGGGAGGACTCCGTCCATCCATCACCGTCGACCCCCAGGCTCAAGCTCTCCTGACCCTCATCACTTTCTGCTTTCTCCAGCAGCAGCTCCAGGATTTCTCAGAACTGCTCCAGCTGAGGGGAGTGTGGTGGGAGTTGCTGGGGGTGTGGGGAGGCGAGAGGCTCCTGCACATACCTGGACAAATCTGTATATAATTGTATATATTTTCTTATATCATTAGTGTTTAATTAAAGCTGTGTAGTTTAGTTTTCAATCCAGCCAAGTCTCTCTTTTTCTCTCTCTTTCCCTATGTGGGTGGGAGGAGGAGGGGATCAAGAGCGTTGTTGTCGGACTCGAGTCAAACGGTGACAACCTCTATATTTCATGTGAGAAACAGGGTCCTGATCCAGATGCTATCATGACGAAAAAGTATAATCAAGTAACAATATATTTAAAGAGATGCTATCTGAACCTTTACAGTTTCTAAGTTTGGGTTTCTGTTCAATATTGACAACATTTTTCTCAATACTTTTACAAGACTTCAATTAACAGGTTATTTTCAGGAAGCCATGTTACGTCCAGGAAAACGACAAGACAATTCAAGTTAAAAAAGCTGAATAATCTGGTTATATCAAATACAGAATATAGCAAAATAAGCTTCATTGATTCTAAGGCAGACATTTTCAATAAAGCCAGACACACACAGACATATTTAATCACCTTAGTAAAGAGGATTTGATTTTCTATGGCAACTGAACATCTGTCATATCCAGTGACTTCTCAAATGCTTTGAATTTTCTGTTCTAAAATGGTTGTACCTAGAACCCCTTGAGTAAATGTTCTATCTGCCCCAAGTGTGTGCTCCTGTTACCTCCTTTGTACTTCTCAGATTTTTTAGAGGAAAATTGGTAAGGAATGTTGTTTATTTTTGAATGCTTAAGCCTCATCAACTTAACTGACTTAAGACACCTACTTACATTTAGGCTGAAACACACATGCTCTCCTGGATATGACTGCTTTCCCGAAGTGTATGTTAGTAAGAGTAACACTTTTCATTTTATTTTATAAAGATTCTTTTTGTTTGATTGTTTTTGTTTTTTGTTTGTTTGGTTGGTTTGGTTTGGTTTTTTGTCCTGTCTGAGCCTAGGAATTGTAGAATCCCCTGGCTTTTTGTGACCTTCTGCATAATGAGATGAAATTAGTCACCTTAGTGGACCGTGTGGTTGGAATGAAATGATCCTCTCATTCAAACAGAGCCTGGCTGTTACTATCCACTTCTGAAGTGGATTTCCATAAGGCATAGTAGGTCCAAGTTGATGTGACCTGCAGGTCTGCTCCCTGTCATGTGCCCACAAGGACACCTCTACAGGAGGCTTTTGTCAGGGATGCTGGAAATGGTGGTGTCTGAGAGCCCAAGGGAGACTGCTGGGGCTATGTCTGCACTCCTGGGCAAGTCTGGGTTAGCCCTAATCCCTGTCTCCTTGTCACATCTGAGATGGACATGCTTCCTTTTGGCTTGGATGCATGTATAATTCCCTTTCTCGGATACTGCCAGAGAGGGACAACTTATCCTGGCAATTTTAGATTAACAAATCAACTTTGATTTGATGAGCCAATTTGAATTTTGGTGATGAATTCTTTAATAGCATGTAATAACAATGGAAAAAGAGAAGAGAGTGTTTCTGAGCAGTAAAACCTTAGAAAAACCAGATGTGGCATAGAAATTAAAGTTGTTGCACAGCTTTCCTAATTGACAGTGCTTATTATAGGCTTTAATAGTTTTTTTTCCGTAAAAAACCCCAAAACTGTTTTCCTGTGCAGTTGACTAGTTGAGGAGAAAAACTCTATTTACCTCATTTTCAAATCAGACAATTGATTTTTAAAAGCCAGAGAGAGCAAGAAATTAGAAAGTATGTTGTCTATATTTGGTGTTGCAGGGTGATGACCAACATTCTTACTTGTTGGCCCTGGACACCAAAACCTTCTTGTACTGTTAGAATAATTCAGATGCAAAACAGAGTGATTTACTCATATTTCAAATTATCAATATCTATTTCTAAAATTTATTAGTCTTTTGTATTATAATTCATATTAGAATTGGTTCATAGGAAACAAATCCTAAATAAAACTTTGCAATTTATTAACACTGAATCATTGGTCTATTTACAGACACATTGCTTCTGTGTAGCATGAATTCTGTAAAAAAAGATGCACAATTATTCTTACATCATATCAAGAATTCATACTGAATCCAAATCAGGAATGACTGATGTAAGTGAGCACTTTGCTCACTTACAGTCAGCATTTTTCTAAAACTTGGCTATTCTTACTGGTTACAGTGCTCAGATCTCATTTGTCCAAAATGGAGAAGAGACAATTTTGCTTCTTTTAAATTTTACTGCAAAGTGTTAATACATCTTTCCATGTTAGAATCTAAGGAAGTGCTCTGTTAGGAGAGCACGGTAATTTGACATTACATGGACAAATTCTGCCCTTGGATACGCATTCTGTGTTATATGTAAGACAAGAATTTGATCCACAATTGACACTTATGCAAAGCAAAGACACAAAGTAAATATCCTGGCTTGGAATAAAAAGACATTAGGCAATTTTATTTTGGGTTCAATCAAACGTGCTTAATCCAAAATGTAATGCTGCCTTTTCAAGACCAGAAAGTTAAAGCTTAGATTTCAGACACATTTATGTTGTTTTTATGACATATATTAGTATTTCACTCTGCTGGAAACCCAGGTGTAACTCTCCTCTACTGGGACAGTTTAAACTTACTTCCATGAACATTAAATCTTTATGGCTAGATTTTAAGATACCTTATGGTGGGTTGTTCACAGTTTCTCTTGATGACACTTTTTCTGTGGATTAATCACTTGTTCATGACCATGTTAAGCAAAGCTACTGGATCAATGATCCTTTTCTACATGATTTTACTTTTTTTTTTTTCTTTTTGTTCTATTTACATTCTTTTTACAGTATATCATAAGAAAGCATTTCCCAGGAGAAGATTGCATCCAGCACATTGACTAAGGCAGAATTCTTAAGAAAAATGGCGTATTTTCATGAATTCAAAGACAGATGTGCAAATATTCAGAAGAAGCTAAATTATGTACACATGCATATCCAATCTGACACACTCACACATGGACACGTCCAAAACCCAAAACAGTGGAAGTAACATTATGACCACTGCAAGCCCTCAGAAGTGCCAAAACCAGAAAATGAACCTTCAGGTGTATACATCACTATTACTTTATACTTTTTTGACCCTTTTACTCAACATACTGGATGTATTTGCTCTGGGGAAAAATCAGATTTAATTGATGAAAGAAGCGTCTGCTCCAGAAATTGAAATATATATAATGGCGGGTGATTACAGAATAGATATAAGATGATCTCAGGGTTAGTATTTCTGCCATGGGCTTTTTAGTATACTAGACAAGACTATGTTGGTATTTTGGGATGTTTGCCTGCATAGATGAAAAATAAGTTAACAACAATGAATAAGTCATTGTCTTTGTGTTCGGTTTTGGTGTTTGGGTTTGTTTTTTGGTGTTGTTGTAGTGGTATAGTGATGACTCACACAAGCGGAAAATAAGCACAGTTATACCACTTTGGTGTATATTGTAATGAAGCAATTTGTGCAGTTGACTTACAAAGTCGGCAGGTGAACGGCTCTGGCAAATTTAATGACAGAAATCCAATTATGTTGTCCTGTTTCCTCAGAAGAAAAAGAATTTATCTGATCCTTAATAAATGTATCATTACATTAGGTATTTAAAATCACTTTGTCAATGATTCTGTTGAGTTTAAAAGTGCCCTACTTTAGGATTCATGATCAAACCTAGTACGAGATTTCTCCCTGTTGGAGACCAATATTCTGAATAGTTTCTGCAAAATATAATTATACTGTCAGCGACAAATTTTGCAGTGTGTTGTAATTATTTAAGTAAGGTATGAATTTTTTCTTGGTTATAAGATTCAACAGTTTAAAATCACTAGACCAGTTTATCTTTTAATCTCCTATACTTATAACATTATAAAATTCCTTGTGTCTGTAACATTAAGCAAGTTTATGATTTATGGTTCCATGGTGCATTGTAGGGCTGTCCCATCAGCTTTTTCTACTGAATAGTAGCTTCTCTCACAGAGTTTTTTGTTTTATTTCTCTGCTCTTTGCTATTGTGTAAAGAAATCTCTGAACATTTCCTTTATTAATGCCTGCTTTAATTTAAACGTGATGTTACAGATTAATTACAGCTTCTGTTCTATCCAGTGAGCTAGAAGTCCTTCCTGGATGTCAGGATGATAATTTATTTCTGTTATCCCACTAATGCTTCTGTAATTAAACTCAATTGCCCTCATGAAAATCAGGCTCAAGGTCTTCATCAACCTTGGACCATGTGCTGAAAATGAACAAGCAAACAAAAATATATATAACATCCAGTCTTTTAGGCCAGTTTTTGTTGTTTGTTTTTTTTTTTGTTGTTTGTTTGTTTGGTTTGCTTTGTTTTGTTTTCCTTTCTTCTGAAGGCTCCTAGATGCCTTCAAAGTGGAATGCTCTCTGTTTTACTGTGTTTTTTCACTATTCATTCAATAAAAAGTTTCTATGACTAGGATGCAGAGGGACAATACTTTGCTTGGGAAAAGCACGGGTGTTTCTCCACCACAACTCGTTCAGAGGTGGTGTCCATCCCTGGTATGCCATTTAATAGAGCACACAGTTCAATCCTGTTCTGGGACAGTGCTCACTGCTAAAGGTGGCTTTGCTCAAATGTATCTTAAGAGACTAAGGGATGAGAGGGCAGTGGGAATTTGCTTTTCTACAAATTGCTCCTTCTAGTTTTTACAGTAATGTAGAACAGGTTTGGTTGATAGGGATCCTCAGGGATTCTCTTACAGCACTCTGGGCTCACAGCAGAGCTATCTTCAGCCTCAGGTCAGGTTGATCTGGGCTTAATTAATTTGAGTTTTGAATACAACCAAAGATGGAAATCCTACAGCCGCTCTTGTGATTTTCAGCAATCAGTTCAACTCAGCTGTTTTTCTGCAGTGTTAATACAGCTGCTGTTATGTGCCCTTGAGGTCCTGGCTCACATCTTCACAAGGGCATGTAGCAACAGGACAAGGAGTAATGGTTTTAAGCTAGAAAAGGGTAGATGTAGGCTGGATATTAGGAAAAAGTTCTTCAATATGAGGGTGGTGGATCACTGGAACAGGTTGCCTAGAGAGGTGGTGGAGGCCTGGAGACATTCAGGGTCAGGCTTGATGGGGCTCTGAGCAATCTGTTCTAGTGTGAGATGTCCCTGCTTATTGTAGGGGCATTGGACTAGATGACCTTTAGCGGTTCCTTCCAACCCAAGACATTCTATGGTTCTATGGTTTTATCTTCTATAGAATCCTCTTGAAAATTCCCATTTGCTAAGCTGATTTTTGCTTATTTTCTTTTTCAACGGACTTTGCATTTTTCTTCAGTTTTGTCTCTGAAAATGGGCACAGCAAGTTCATGCCACCTAGTATGAGCTACCTGATGGAACCATTCAAACAGGGAGCTGCAGTGAGCCCATCTCACATAATTAATGGAGAAGAATAGCATCTCTAGGAAGTACCTTTGCCTGCCCAGGCTCTGGCAGGTTTGAGAAAAAGGTTGTCTCAAAGTAAAAAAGATGAAATGTGCTCTTTCAGTAAGCTGAAACAAAGTGTTTCAAGTTAAGGAACAACTGCTTTTTAACTGACAAAAGCCTTTTTTACTTTTGCCTGAATTCAAAAATTCCGTTAGCTGCATTTTTCAACGAATGAGAGATTTAAGGTTACTGCTCTGCCTACATTAATTTTACATAATTAGATATGAGCTTTACAGTTCTGAGGTAGGGAACTACTTGCCTGAGTTTTACATTTTGAAGAAGTTTAAAATAGATTTTAGCTCAATTTTAAGAAAAACAGGTTATTATTTAGGTGGATTTAAAAGTACATTTTTGAATGAAAAAAAGGGTTTATGTATCTGCCAAACATGCGCTGCTGAGCCACAACTTCAATGAAAAAGAAGTTTTAGAATGCAACACAAAATTCACCATGTACTTCTGATTACTGGATTTGCTCTACAATTTTAACAAACTTTTTTTCAACAGAAAGGAACTCAACCTTTTTGAGTGAAGATGGAAAAATCTTTTCAGATTAAGAAGCAGTAGAAAAGGGTCAGAAAGAATAAACCTTTATAGATACAAAAAAACTACTATAGTGGATTAGCATAAATCTGTTACATTGTGTTAACACTATCCTCTTTATTATTTTATTCCCTTGCTTTGATACTATTACTGATAATACCTCTGCATTCTCTGTCAGCTGAATCTCTGATATTTCCTTTTGAAAACAATTGAGAAGGCAAACCTTAGTAAGGAGCTGTGATTGACTGTGATGATACTTTATTGCAGGATCTCTGTGGCTTTTCCTATTGGATGAAATGCATTGAGGGGAACAGGCAAACAGCTGGCATGCTAAACAGAGGGCGGTTTGCCATGCAGGGTTGGGGTACGGGGCTTCGGGATCTGCGTGCTCTGTTCTCACCCAGTGTGCTGCAGCCTGCCATGAGAAACTGCCCCTCAGGCAAAACGGGTCTTTGGCCTCCAAGATGCTGCTTGTGAGGGAAGCAGGGGAGGAGGTGATGGGGGTCACCCCAAAGTCTCCAAAAGATTAAAATATTTTCTTTTCTCCTCAGTGGCCCATTCTATTCCATCTCAGTTACAGGGGAAGCTTGAAACGTTTTACTACAATGGGAATTTATGTGCAAATGAGTTTTGCATTGCATTGAGACGCTGATTCAAATCCCTGAAGTGCCTGGGAGCCAGACCTTCTCAGGTTCTCAATGGCTTTTGGTAAGTGCAATTCTGTTGCACTGGGCTAATGTTACTAATGCTGTGATTCTTCACATTCAAGCAGGAGCGGGTTAATTTTTGCCATAGCTTTCTAGCTTCCATATCTGAAATGGCAGCCCAAGAAGAATCAAAACCATTCAGATGTGATTAACAGACTGTGTTTATCTGCTTCATATACAAATAGCAGCATTGTCCCAGTACCTCTGTTTAGTTCTGCAGTGATTCAGGGAAAAAAAAAAAAAAAAAAAAAAAAATTAGATAAAGGATGTTTATTTAAAAATGTTTTTCATGCTTGATTCTAAGTCAAATGTACATAAGGCTGGTTGCTTGCAAAGTGAAAACAGCACTTTTAGATGTTTCTGAAGATAAACCTATGTTTTAATAGCTTTATTGAAAGATTAATAAGTGTGTTAGGAATTCTAAAGCCTGACAAGTCTCCTCCCCCATCAGAGCAAATGACTACAAAATTGTGGATATATCTCTCAACCCATGTAAAATGTCTAAATTATTTGCGTAAACATTCTTCAGATTGACTTTTTGCATGTCTGCATACATATAGATTTTAAACCTTCAAAGTACCCATGCTCATGTAGTGATCCAGCTTCAGTTGGCATAATTTATGTAGAAAGTCCTTAAAGCACTAATATGCACAGTGCATTTCAATAATTTGGCTCGTTCTGCTCATTGTAAACTAGATTCAGGCAATATAAAAAAGAAAACACCACTGCATTACTTCACTGCAGTGAAAAAGCAAATAAAATGTTAGGAATTATTTAGGAGAGAAAGAACAAAACAGAAAATATCATCAGGCCACTTTATAATATTTCCATGCTCCATGTCTTGAAAATTGTATATAATTCCAGTGCAGGCCTCTCAAAAGATTGTAGCAGAATTGAAAATAGCGAGGCTGATCACAGATACCAGGCAGACTCTGCATGAAGAATGACTAACTAGGCTTCCCTGATGGAAGAGAGATGAAGTGGGTTGGTATGGCAGATGTCTGTGAAATAACATGTGAGATAAAGATGGTAAACTGAAAATGAGGTTACATGGTGCCTGAGATGCCTTTGTGCTTCAGGATCTGTAATGCTACAGGTTTGCTCTTTGAAGCTCTGTAACCTTTCACCCGAGCTCCCTGGAGCCTCACAGGCAGTTTTCTCTTGCATTCCCATGCCTTTATTCTAGTGCCATTGGTCTCATGCCCCTGCACCTGCAAATCCCAATGCTGTTGTCATGTAGGTTCTCATGGGAAGCTACTGCCACTGGCATGAGAAACTTCCCTGCTTATCCCCTTTCACTCTTGTTTTGCTGATTTTAGCTTACGTGTGCTACAGAAAACCAAGTGCAGCCCACAACAAAGCAGGTTACAGTCATTTAAATAATTGATAAACACTACCCAGAAATACACATGCACAGAGACTTAAAAGCTGATCAGTAGGTATGTCTGATGCTTCAGTAGTGTGCTCCAACCAGTGCTAATAGCACGACAAGTAGGAACACCAGTAGGGAGTTTAATCCAATTCCCATGGTAAGTACACAGTAGTAGGGAAAAGCATGGTGAGATTAGGGCAAAAGCAATCAGGGGCACCAGGGAAAAAGCAATGGGAGACTGAGGAATGTGAAACGGCCAAAGCTATAAGGTGAGGAGGCAGATGCTGTAACTGATGCCAGGTGCTTTCCATCACACCCATAGAGTTAGGGGAGTTAGGAAAGAATTCAAAGACAGCAGGATGGAAACGAGTGGTTACAGATGTGTATGATCAAAATAACTGGGAATGCACATGCTGTGTTTTGTGGTAATGCATAGCAGAGAAGTTAGTTACTGTCCCCTTAGTGCCTTGGTAAATCCAGGCCTGAAAGAGAGGGGAGTCACTGCAGTGTTGTGGCTGTAAGATGTCACTGTGTCTCCTCTATCTAACAAGTCCAGCCACAGTTAAAGATGTGACATCCTTCATTTGCATCCTTAGTGAAAAGTGCATATTAAAAAGACCAGGGCCAATATTTTAATTCCAGCTTCTTGATATCTTCAGGTTGAATTTTGAATTTTCTGACAGTTTAACTTAATGGCGCAGGAACAGAGACACATTTCTTTGCTTTTTTTTTCACGGGACAGTTCCCTGTGGGAACCAGACTGCACTTGTGACAAGTCTCTAGCCTGTCAAAACCAGCCATATCAACAACGTGAGCAATACTGGGACAGACCCACCAGGGAATGTATACTCAATGTATTTTCCTCTTCAGATCACACAGAAGCTTAGCATGCAGCTCAGACTTTTTTGTGTAAGAAAGCAGAAATATGTTTTCAACTTGTTCTTCTTGTGATAAACTCACAGGTTTGCAAAGGAATTTAAAAGCGAACAATTTAAAGTTAAAAGTGGAGCAGTTGTTATAGCTAAAATGAGTTGGGCATCTATAATGAGAAGATTCATTCCCTCCCTGCTTGTTTAGAATAAACCTTCAGTGTTTAAGTAATAAAAACTTTGTACTCCTCAGATGCCTTGAGTACTAGAGGGTGTGTCAGAAGAAGTTCAGTAATACACACTTATTAAGACACCATTAGCTGGCTTTTTGTGTTCAGCAGTTTCTCTAGAAAGAGGACAGGATTTTCAGATGGATGAGGGGCTTAGGAGCAAAAACTCAAATTACTTTTGCTGAGTTTCTCCCATTCTTTCTGTGCTTGACTGGATCATTACTGGGCAGAATGGTCTGCAATTGTATAAATCAGATTTTACTTATACAGCAGAAGCCATACTCCAGTGGGGCTGGGGCACACAGCACATGCACTCCAGTGGATGCATTCCTTAAAACTGGCCAGCCCTTGACAGAAGTAGTACTTGACAGCAATAGCACCTGCAGGTGCTAACAGGACTGTTGCAATGGAACAGAGTCCTGAGCTCAAACTGTTGTGAGTGAAAAGTTAAAAAATGAGATGGGGAAACCATGAAAGTGAATGGGCTGCCTAGAGTCATTCCGATAGCATGATGGTAGAGTGTAGATAGTGAGATGTCCCCTCTGAATCTCAGATGACCTCTCATGGTGCCTGCTTCATTGTATATCAGTGTTTCCAGACTGGACTGTGTCAGTCTGGCCAGACTCTCTGTGGACAGTTTATGGATTTTATTAGATAGTGGTGTCTCTGGGTGTCTTCCTATACCAGGCAACATATTTCATTTTGAAGTGCCTACTGGTCTCTTGAAATACTCCTGAAAACATTAAGAGAAATGTGAGCAAGGCCTTAGGCATGCTAACACTTTCTTAAAGCTATTCCATGATAAAGGATTCTCCTTTGTTTCTGTTAAGTTATATACAATATTTATATACATACATTATGGATATATTTTAAAGTTTTTTATTTCCCAGAGCTTGTGAAATACAAAAAAAGCAATATAAAAGCAAGTTTAGTGATGGGAAGGGTAGGACTAAGAATGTGCAGACGAAAAAGAGAGAAAATGGAATGAGTGTGCATGCTTCATGCCTTGGGGGCAAGAGCAAAAAGGATTATATGACACTAATGGAAAAGGCTTTCTTTTATGTTCAGGATACAGGCACTGTTGAAAGGCAAAACGGAATTTGAGCCAAGGAGCCAAATGTAACAAGGAACTTTCCTGACATCTCTTACAACAATGATAAAGGGTAATATGTTAGAAATACATTGTGTAGTAGAAACAATAAAATGCAGCAGAAGGATGTGAGAATAATGGAAACAAAAGTAATTTCAAAGTCTGCACAAAAAACATGCAGATACCGTCACCGAGCAGGTGATCTGGAAAATATTGAGTCTGGGGCTTCTAGAAGAACTAACTCAAAAAAATTAATCTTATATTAAAAAAAAATAAAAGACCAAAAAAAAAAAAAAAAAGTGGATTACACGGAAAATGTACCAGGCAAAATGATGCATATTAAAGGATTCTCAGAAAGTTCCGAAGAGGCATAGTTACATTATTTTGCTGCTGTAGCATGTAGCTACCTCAGAGGTCAATCTCCAAGGTCAATAACTGTTTTATTTTCCTTGATTCCAAGGCAAAAACCCCAATACTTATACAAGCACCCAATATGAAGACAAATAATAGAAACCAAAGGCTGTTTTGCCTGGGTAAGGTTGGCATTCATTGAAAACATGGTGTCATTTTGATAAATTGTGAGGGAACATCTCAGGGATAAAAAGTTTGATTTGTATTACTTCGTGCTCCTAGCCTGAAATTCAAGTGAAATGAAGCACAACACACGCTTATCCGCAAAGGCAACATTTAAAGTTCAGTCAGACTGAAAAGCTAGCAGGATCTTAGAGCACAACTGCTTGGAGACCATCTAAGGAAATGTATCTTCATTCCTATCAATTCAGCACCCTTTTTTTAAAGACACTCTTCACTTTTACATGCTGGGTTCTTCCTAACTTTCCCTATTTCAGGCAACAAAGAGGATGAGATGCCTCAAGTAAAAGCAGTTTTCATACTTTCTTTTGACTCACCTGCAAGAATAAAATCATTTTGTCAGGAAATTGAGTTCTTATAAGATTTCCTGTAGATGTCAGGAATTTATATCATAAACAGTGCCTGTAATTCTCAGAGAACTGGATACCAAACATCCCCCACCCCCAAAACAAAAATTGTTGTCACTTCAGCTGAATAATGTGTCCTGTAACAGCTACCAGTGCTTAATAAAGCATCCTCAGTTCTTGGGAGCATGGTAGAATAAAGAGGGCCACGTCTATTTGTCACTTAGGATGCCTGAAGACATTGCACACTGTAAACCAGCATTCCTACTCCACTCCTCTCATACCCTGCAGCAGCTCCTGCTACCTCCTTTGGCCCACCCATACATAAACCAGACCCAAGTGAACTCTAATCTTGTCTCCCTGACCTGATGTCTCACGCATTATTGCAGAATGGTGAATGTCCCCTGTGCTGAGTTCCTTTGGCAGTGGTTACTGCCTTGTGGCATTGTTGTAACAGGTCTGGGTTTCTCTGAGTGTTTGGATTGCAAGAGGTGTCTGTGCATGGAAGGAGCATGGAATGACCTTCAGATTCTTTCATTTCACATTTTAGCTGTATGTCAAAAGCTTATTCAAATTTTTAATAAGAATGGGATGGCAGGGAACTTGCTGGCACTTAGCAGTAAATACCAAGCAGCAAATGCCTAAGTATCAGTGTACAGCCCTGTTCTTTGCCTTGCCAAAGAGTGATGGGTGGATCCTGCCACTGAAGGAGGTTCTGCATCACTCGTTATGGTGCTTTTTAAACTCATCAGCTTCTCATATATCAGCTCTTGCTATACTTGTCCTAAATAAGAAGAAGAAAAAAAAATAGTCTGTGTATTGCACAGTATTTAGATACTCTGTGGTTCATTCACCAAACTGAACCAAAAATCAGACCTGGGGTAGGGGATCTCACTTCACTGAAGTCAATACAAATAAATACTCCTTAAGGAAGGTTCAATTTATCCTCCAGTTTTACATGTTAACTTTTTCTTCATTGTTCTGCAAAACTACTACATGATACTTCTTCCAAGTATTTGGGAGAAGACATTCAGTGCTCTGTGAAATTCTCACAGAGACAGATGAACATAGTGGAAAGTGATGAAAAAACTTCAAGAAAGTACATAATTATAGTGGTCACACTCTGAAGTTGTTTATTTCTGTTTCTCCTGGTGTTTTAAAGCTGATAAAGTAAGATTTCTAGATAGTTAGGTAAGTCTTGTTAGCTTTTACCAGTAATGTTATTACCTTTTTCTTTATATTAAAGATCACCAAACCATTTTTTTAAAACTTGCCTTTAAACTGGTTTAGGGTTTTAACTTTTGCAGATGGTTATAACTCTCTGACAACCAATTCATGGTAAACCTAAAAAAAATATCGTTTGCTGCCATTTAGATTTTACTTCCCTGAGGTTGCTGGGCCAAGATACACTTGAGCAAAAACACCTTCAAGCTCAAGGTTGGAGTGTCCCAAAGAGTAAGATATCAAGTAAGAGAGCCAGAAGACCTGTACAGTTAAGCAGGAAACTACTGAACAAACTTAAGTGGAAGAAAGATGCTTATAGATCATGGAAGAAAGGGTTGCCAATTTGGGAAGAATACAAGAATGTGGTTGCAGGGTGTAGGGATGCAACAAGGAAAGCTAAGGCTTCCTTAGAATTAAAACTGGCAAGGGAAGTCAAGGACAACAGTAAAGGGTTCTTCAAGTACATTGGAGGTAAAAGGAAGACTAGAGGAAATGTGGGCCCACTGCTGAATGAAGTGGGTGCCCTGGTGACAGAGGATATGGAGAAGACAGAGCTACTTAATGCCTTCTTTGCCTCAGTCTTTACTGCCAAGGCAGTATTCCCAGTTCAGGATTCCCAGACATTTCAGACCATAGAAGAAGTCAGCAGTGAGGAAGACTTTACCTTGATTGAAGAAGATTGGGTTCAGGAAACTGGACATCTACAAATCCATGGGCCCCAATGGGATGCACCCATGTGTGCTTAAGGAGCTGGCAGAAGTCATCACTAGAGCACTCTCCATTGTCTTTGAAAAGTCCTGGAAAATGAGAGATGTGTCTGAGGACTGGAGGAAAGCTACTGTCACTCCAGTCTTCAAGAAGGGCAAGAAACAGGACCCAACCCAGGTAACAACAGAACAATTAGCCTCACCTCCATCCCTGGAAAGATGATGGAGCAGCATATTCTGGAGGTCATCTCTAAGAACATGGAAGAAAATAAAGTTATAAGAAGTAGCCAGCTTTGACCAATCTGATAGCCTTCTATGATGGTGTGACAGAATGGATAGATGAAGGGAGAACAGTGGATGGTGTCTTCCTTGACTTTAGCAAAGCTTTTGACACTGCCTCCCATTACATCCTTGTGGAGGCTGAGTGAGTTAGAAGAGCAGACAGTGAGATGGAGCAAGAACTGGCTAAATTACAGAGCCCAGGGGGTTGTGATCAATGGTGCAGAGTCCAGTTGGAGACCTCTGACTAGTGGTGTTCCCCAGGGGTCAATACTGGGCCCAGTCTTATGCAACATCTTCATCAATGACCTGGATGAGGGGATAGAGTGTACCCTCAGCAAGTCTGCTGATGATACGAAGCTGAGAGGATTGGCTGATACACCTGATGGCTGTGCAGCCATTCAGTGAGATCTAGACAGACTGGAGATCTGGGCAAAGATGAACCTAATGAGGTTCAACAAGAATAAGTGTGGAGTCCTGCACCTGGGGAGAAAAAACACCATGCACCAGTAGAAATTAGGAGCTGACCTGCTAGAAAGCAGCCACATGGAGAAGGACCTTGGGGTCCTGGTGGACAACAAGTTATCCATAGGACAGCAAAGAGTTCTTGCGGCCAAGAAGGCCAATAGTATCCTGGGATGCGTTAAGAAGAGTAGGACCAGCAGGTTCAGGAAGGTTGTCTTCCCCTCTACTCTGCCCTAGTAAGACCACATCTGGAGTATTGTGTCCATTTTTGGGCTCCCTAGCTCAAGAGGGACAGGGATATGCTGGAAAGAGTCCAATGGAGGGCTATGAGAATGATTAAGGGACAGGAACATGTGTCATACAAAGGAAGGCTGAGAGACCTGGGGCTGTTTAATCTTGAGAAAAGAAGACTGAGAGGGGACCTTATTAATATCTATAAATATCTGAAGGGTGGATGACAAGAATGGACCAGTCCCTTTTCAGTGGTGTCTGGTGATAGGACGAGGGGAAATAGCACCAAGCAACACAGAGGAGGTTCCACCTCAACATGAGGAAAAACTTCCTTACTGTGAGGGTGACAGAGCACTGGAACAGGCTGCCCAGAGAGGTTGTGGAGTCTCCTTCTCTGTGGACTTTCAAGACCCATCTGGACGTGTTCCTGTCTGATCTGCCCCAGGTGATCCTCCTGCAGCAGGGGGGTTGGACTTGATGATCTTCAGAGGTCCTTTGCAGCCCCCATGATTCTATGATTCTGAATGTGAAAACTATAATTATTGGGTATTATGGTACATAAACTATCCAAATAAAATACAAATACTTTGCTACATCCTACTAGAGAGAGAACTGATTCGACAAAGGTATATTAAACCAATGTATCTCCGAATATGACAAGGAGCTGCAAAAAGAAGTTCAATCTTTTATGAGAGCTAAACAATTTTAAGAGCTCCTGAAATAGTGATATTTTCACTTCTAAGCTTCACTACAAAGACTTCCAAACATCTTGTAGTTTTGAGTTTGTATTAGCTTTTGGTAGCATAATGGCAATTAAGACATCATCAGTGATAGGACTAACATGCTTGGATCAGAAAACAATGCAGTTCCTGGTGGAAATTTATTGTTCTCCACTTAGCACAAAATTAATGCCAATGCACCCATGATGAGGAAATGAGAAACTTACATTAATCAAAGAATCACAGAATATTAGGAGCTGGAAGGGACCTCTGAAGATCACTGAGTCCAACCTCTCTGCCAGAGCAGGACTAAAAACTAAGGCAGATCACTCAGAAAGGCATCCAGACAGGTCTTGAAAGTCTCCAGAGAAGGAGACTTCACAACCTCTCTGGGCAGCCTGTTCCAGCGCATGGTAACCCTTACAGTAAAGAAGTTTTTCCTCAAGTTGTGGTGGAACTTCCTGTGCTCGAGTTTGAATCCATTTCTCCTCATCCTATCACAGTGCACAAGTGAAAACAGATTGTCCCTGCCTTCTTGATGCCCAGCCCTCATGTATTTGTAGACATTAATTAGATTCCCTCTCAGTCTAATGACAGGTGGAAATACATCAGATGATAGGCTTATAACCCTACATAAAGCTAAAGTTTGATCAACTGGTAGGGTTAGAATTATACAACAACATTTCAACTGTTGTCTTAACCTACCAAGTAAATGGCTGTGTTTGCCCAAGTAGGTGATTTAAAGAGTATTTTCTCTGCAGTTTCAGGGCAGAATAAAATGTCAACACACCTAGAGCCCTAGAAGGAGAATTTGTTTATCAGCCTGCCAAAATCACTGCCAGAGATCCTCTCTTTTACAGAATGCATTGTTTTTGGAGGTTGAAGAAGGGCCCACAGTGTGTGATAAAGACAGATTGGTTATATTACTATATTGCGATACCTGAAAGGAGCCTATAAGAAGGCTGGGGAAGGCCTGTTCACAAGTGCACGTAATGATAGGACAAGGGGTAATAGTTTTGAGCTAGAAAAGAGTAGATTTGGGTTGGACATTAGGAAAAAGGTCTTTCATTTGAAGGTGATGGGTCACTGGAACAGGTTGCCTAGAGAGGTGGTTGGAGGCTCCATCCCTGGAGACATTCAAGGTCCCTCTTGATGGAGCTCTGAGCAACCTGTTCTAGTTGGAGATGTCTCTGCTTATTGTAGGGGAGTTGGGCTAGATGACTTTTAGAGGTCCCTTCCAACCCAAGACATTCTATCTTTCTATAAATTACAGAGCCAGTGAATTTACACACATGATAAAAGACTATTCAATTTAGAATGGATAAAAGAACTAGGCCTGGATTTCTTGATACTGTTATTCTTAAACCACATGTTTTTTTACTCTACTTAGCTCACTTTTAATTCTGGCCATAGAACACTGGACTGTTTTGTATAATCAAAAATTCGAAAAAACATGAAGTAAAGCATAGTTTTAAGCCTAAAATACCAGAGTACTAGGCTTAGAGCAACTATGGTACAGGTCTGATGAGTCACTGAATCTGACTTTCTTCATTCCTTTATGTAGGATATATCTTACACATCCTCACCATTCAAAATCTCCAGGTTTCTAATGCAATCTGGACTTATTTGATAGTGCAGAGAAGAAAGACATTTCCAGATGACAAATGATCCCACCTACCTCCACTATCTTATTAAATCTTTCCTACTGGTTGTGAAAACTTGGTCAGAGAGAGCAGCACAGTCAACTGACATAGGCTAGACCTCCAGATTTTAATAACTCAGGGTAACTTATATGAATCCCATCAAGAGCTACTAGCTAGTGTAATTCCTCTGGAAGTCCCCAAATACCAGGTAAAATGCATCACAGAATTCACATAATGAAGTTTGATAAACCATTTCTTAGACAAAGTCAGAGGGAATAGTTCTCTGTATGAGTACTGAAGTGAGAAATGTGTTAAGTTGGAACAGTATGCTTAAATGTATTTAACAAGAGAAGAGCACAGAGAGCCTCATGGGGAATGTGATCTACTGTTTCTGCTTAGATGTCATTTACATTATTGCAGATGGGATTTTCTCCTTGTGTCAGAGGTACTCTGAAGCCGAAAGGTGCTCTATTTTTAGAGCTGATGTAGAACTTTAAAAGTTTATTTGTTCTCATTTTACAAAAAGATTAGGATCAGATAATATATTCTTAACAGTCCCTAAAATCTGTGCTTTCTCCCGAATGTTAATTTGGATTGTGGAAAGAAGTACAGAGTGGTGGCTGGGGTCCATTATATGCAAGAAAGTGTTAAACAATACAATACTGTTAATTAAATGTTAAAGTACCATTTAAAAAAAAAATATGTAGAAATGCAAAATTTTTAATTAATCAAAAAAAATGAATGAATGTTTTTGTTGGTTTTGCTTCATTTAGAGAGCACTGTTAACATTTACATTTCAACAAGCTACTACATCCTTCTCCTTCCCCATCTCCTTGTGAGAATTTAAGATTAAATAAATTAGCATACTCTCTCTGGAAAGCAAAGGCAGCAGCTCTATTTTGCAATAACTTCTTACTCGTGTTGAATTGTTTATTCAAAATACTGCAAAGGATCCTAAATTTCCTGTGTTAACTTAGTCTTAATGAGAGATAGGGGCAAATTCAAACAGAATTACAGTTGTATAGCAGGCTTCCTTCATAGATAAAAACAAGGTCCCAGGTTTAAATACTTCTGGGTCCAAGGGTCCATCCTGTTCCTGCAATAAGCATGTCAAGGCACTGACCTTGCATAATGATCTTTTTCAGAAACACTGTTTCTTACATACTTAAGCTCTGGCTTTTCCAGCAGCAGAGGCACTTCAGGCACAAGGGCACTTCAAAAAATCACACCTATAGCCCTACATCAGGCACAACAGGTCGCTTTTGTGCTGCAGCAGAATCTGCTCTGAGTTAGTGTTGTACATGGCTTGTGTGATCCTCATCCGTGCTAGAAAGTAAGCAGCCTATGCTGCATGAAAGGGTTCTGACGAGGCTGGATGAGATGCTGCTGAGATTAGTTAGGAAAGCTGGATGCTACTCAAGGTCCGTGAATGAGACCATGAGAGTGACAATGGGTCATATGTAAAACTCCAGGGAGGCTGTTCATACTCCCACAGGAGTGTTGAAGGAAGACCTGTGGTTGTTGTCAGGAACAGTAACACAGGTCCATTACTTTGCATTGCTTAGGCCTAACTCTAGTGAAATAGAGGAAGATAAAACAATTTCTGCTAGCTGAGTCCACTGCAGGTTATCCTGTTCCTGCAATACTTGTTTTGAGGAAGACAACTTATGTTTCACATGGGTGTTAGGGTAATCTGACACATGCAAAAAAGTCATGTTCTGAATATGGTAATTTCTAGCCCTGAAGTCAGACAGCATGTCCTAACAGCACTGTACTATGAGACATGCAGCCTTGTTTTTCATTATTTGGATGACATACATCAAAAGCTTTCTTCATACTCTGCTGATACTGCTAGGGAAGAAGAACCATAGGAAACCATTCTTCAAAGTGAATGCTTTACATGGAAATATTTAAGATAATAAAAAACCAGGCATGGTGATTTCCTTACCTCTGTAACTAGCTTTATTACGTTAGTAATGTCATCAGAGGCTATGCACTAATTAGTAAATATTGATGACCAATAGGAGAAATTCATAGCATGAAACATTTAATGGAGAACATGATATCCACACATTGTGGTAACTCTAGTCTGAGCTCCTCGACTGAAGTCCACTCAAGGCTAGGGCTCCTGAGATGTGTTCCCAAAATACATTTTCCAGTTTAGTTCATCCAAATGGATTCCAGGTCTGCTCTGTGAAATTACTCTGCAATGCCAATGCAATTGTACTAAACAGGAGATGTCTGGGAGATGTGCACCTGTTCTGAACTAAAACACTAGTGGAGATGCACCAATAAGAAACCTACTGATTTGGTACTCAGTGGGAGTCCTGTCCTTATTTTGGAACAAACTAAACTAGAAAAAAACAATATGCTTTAGCTTGTATCACCATTTCCTTGGACTATTACTTCTAAATAGAGACTTCTAAGTAAAGATCATCTTGGTACGTAACTATTTCTAATCAGTCATGTTATAGGTGAGTCACTTAAGCAATTAGCAGAATTTGGTTTAATTGGTCAAGAAAAAAGTCTAAGTTTATGACTCAAAAGGACTCACTTCTGAAATGGCAAAGGTGTTTTCCAAGTAGGATTGGAACATATTTGAAAAACTGCAGTTTTAGGCTGTAAAACATACAACATGAACTAAGTATTAGACTGACCTCAATTCCGTTAAGTCAAGTTTATTTTGTTACAATGCTGCTGACTTCAGCTGGTTTATTCTGAGGGCAAATTTAGGCTGATAACTTTGACAAAATACAATGGTATCCAGAGGACTGCCAAAGACATTCATCTTTATTTTTAGAATTCAGGCTTAAAAATCTACAGTCTTTCCCCAAATAAACCTCTCCTAACACCTGTGGATATATAGAATGTTCACAAAGTTTAGCACACCTCCCTCCAAGCTCTTCAGGACAATCTTTCACCATTAAATGTTGGGAGAAAAGAGATAAGCAAATAATGACAAAAACTGTTTGGCTTCAATATGTGTGAATATAACAAGGCCTTTTGACAGGTGGTAGGCCAAGATGCCTCCCATAAATGGCAATTTTCTCTGTACATGGGAATGCATCTATAATGATAATCTGTATTATTAAAGGTAGAGTTTGCTGACAGTAGGTTAAATATGTTTATAAATTACAGTAAGTCCTGTTTGAGGACAATGGAGTCGAGTTTCCTATGGGAAGATTTGACACATTCATAAATAGAAGAAGAATGGAGTGACAAAACAGTACTACAGCAAGCAGGTCTTTCTTTCCACTAGCCAAAATATGAGGGAGTCCATTTTGCATTGTGCTTTGCTACTATTTCCAGCAAATCTGAAGACCCGATATTTGGACATCTTCAGAAACAAGCTCCTGACAGCTGTGAGCAGATAACCTTAGAATTTATGTCATTGTCATTTGTTCTGGCAGTACATGTAGGTATCATCATAAAACAGGATGACTGTTTACGGAAAAGGAAACTTCTGTTTGCATTTCCTAGGCTGAAAGCCTAGGAAGATGGCTGAAAGCTGTTTTGATCCAATGTTTTTTGAGATAATATCCACTTAATACAACACCAACCAACTTTTTGTTTCTGCAGACAAATAAACATTAGAAAGTGTTTCCAAGGATGTTGTCAATATATATAGTCATTAACACTGATACTGTGCAGATTGAAATGAAGTCAGTCTATTAATGTTAGGTACACTGACCTGTCACAGCACAAGAAGCAGTAAAGTGCAGAAAAAGAGCTATCATGCTCATCCTCAAGGGTACATTATAGATTTATGCCAATTACACCAGGTAAGCATCTCTCCCATGATATATGGGTGTTACAGAGATATGAAAATGTTGCCCCTGGGCACCAAAGGCAGCATAGCTGTAGAAGTAATTTCCATTTACCCCTAGCTGCAAGATGACATTTGTTTCTGAAAGACTTTCAGTAAAGGAGAAAACGCAAAAATGCATCTTCTGTACTAATTTCAGATCAGACTACATCAGTGTGTTTTCTTTTAAAAACCAAGCTGCTACCATCCCTCCTCTCATTTCCACACAACTTCTTATCCTTTCCTGAATAAAAATAGACCCACATGTAGCTCCAAACAAGTGGCCCAAGTTCTATTTACCCATTGTTATTAGTTGTACTGCACCTTTAATGTGTAGCTGTCAGATCTTACAGAATGCCTCTTGATTGATACAGTTGAGAGACAATCAGGTGTCTCATTGTCCAGCTGAGAAAGGTTTTAAAATGGATGAGTCCAATGTTCATTTACACTGAAAATCTCTTGACTTTGCCCTGCCAATAAAAATTGGCCTTTCATATTCACCCTACATGAGCAGGGTCCTCAGTATGACTCTAAATAGCATACATGTGGTGTTTATGTTTATTGTAGGGTGAGCTTTTAGACAACCATCAGCCTGCATTCACCTCTACAGCTTTGCCTGGCTCTGATTTGTACATGAAATCTTATTAAGTTACTGCAGATATGTGCTGCAGGTATACTGCTGCATTGCTATCGAGCAGGAAATGGACCATAACTCACACAAAATGCTGAAGATATTCATGTCACAAAACATAAGATTCATCCCTTTTATGACTTTTTTTAAGTTGCAAAGTCCTTACATGCTAATTCAAGCAACATTTTTCCCCCAGCTAGAAATGAGAGATTGTCAGAAAAGTGAATCAGTTCACCAAAAAGGAGGCATCCATGATCTTGACAACACTATTCTCAAAGTGGTAAAGATGCTTAATACAATTGCATTCTCTGCTTTTTAATTATAATTATTATCATCAAGGTTAATTTTCTCAGTGAGGGCTTATATATTTGCAAATGCCTGATTAGACAGATTTCCTCAGATTAAAATGATACCCTCACGGGTTCATTTGATTATTATTTTTTTTTTTTAGTGAGATGTGTTTGCCAATAACTTCAAAGCAATACCAAACAGAAAATGAAAATATATAAACTATATCTGATATTTCTGATGTAAATTCTCAAGACCAGAAACTTGCCTTAGTCTGCATTTTGCTGCATATTTCAGCTAAATCAATAGAAATAATCATCTTTATTAAATTATTATTATTTTTTTCCAATAGGCAGAGCTCTGTGTTTATTTTATGTGGAACTGTGATGAACAATAAAAATTGAGTAGAAACATTTTATATTTTGATCTGTGTTCAGATAACTTTCTGTCTGTGTGCTGTAAGAAAAGGGCAGCCTTCCATTTGTTTCGGTGGGGTGTGCATGTGCCTCAGATACTTCTGGTAAACTAGTGTATTGTCATGGAGTTAATGTGGAGGACATGAAAAGGGAGGTCACAATGAAATCACCCTGCTATGAGATTTGAATCAAGCCCAGAAGGGAAAGGTCTCCATTATCTAGCATATTTTGCAGTTGATGGTCTTGTGCAACGTAAGCATAAAATGGTTGCCCTTTCCATGTTTTAGTCCTGTTATAAGGATGCAAAAGTCTGCTCTCCTCCAAGGCTCAGAAGGCTCACAGTGCAAGTATTTAAATAAAATAGTCAGGAAGAAAATACTTGTTCACCTGGTTATGAATTTCCAACCTGGAAAAAAGTGACCTGAAATGGAATAGGAAAATAGAGTGGCTGGGTGTTATTTAAGCATATAGTTTTAGTGCATCTCATGCATAGTTAACTTCCATTCTTCTTTAATGTTTCATCCAAAGGACACAAGGAGTAGTGCTGCGATAATTCTGTAGCAACATATCACCTGCTGACAAGTTTATAACACTAATTTCTGGAGTCTCTAAGTCTCCAAATGTCACACTGATAAAATACAGCTGCCTCTTTCTCTGCAGGCTCTGTTGCACTGCATTGCACTATAGATAGATACATAGGCTCACAAGTTAAGGGATGAAGTCCATACAGACCTATGCTTACATAGGCCAACTCCTGGAAAGCTTGTGACAGAGCTATAAGGTCATTAAGATCTTAGTGAGGGAGCCAAGTGCCTGGTAGAGGGTTCTGAAGGAGTTTTAAACCAGAACAAAGCTAGGCTATCTAGGATTTGGGGAGGTGATTTAGGGAACAGTTTCATGTGCAACTTTTCAGATTGTTCAGGCAACTAAATGTAACAATAAACAAAGTTGGGCAAGTCTCTGTTCTGCAACCTGGTTGGGGAACTGGACACTCCATCCCCCCTGAAGAAGGCTCAGGCCATGGGCCTGTCGCATGTGGCATCCTGCAAATAAAATAGCCTTTCCTGGGGGTTTTCCTCCTCCCTAGTGTGCCACTGGCAGTTGCCAGCCCCAGATTTGAAGTGGGCTGTGTTCAGTAAGTCTCTGGCCCAAACTCCCCTCCCAGGGAGAAAAAGACCCAGTGCAGCCAAGGCATGCCAGGAAAACTCTGCAGAAAGTAAAGCCAAAATATTTGTAAATAAACAAAGAGAGGAAATGGTAGATCCTGGGTCAGATGTCCAGCAAGTTTAAAATTAGTTAGTCTGACTGAGTTGTGCATTGATTTTTACAAACTCTAGATCTGGCCCATTGACTTTTCACTGGCTGCCATGGCATATAAACATCCTAAAGTGACAGGAATGTAAAAAAAGAGCAAAAAACTTGTTACTTTAATTGCTTTTGCTCGTACCTTTAAGTACAAATATTTCCTCCAAGGTTTATTACTTGCTATTTAATAATCTTTAACAGGACGAGAATGGAAAAGAAATTAACTTGTGTCAGTCATGCTGTTTTCTTCTAAGTCTCATACCTATCCTGAGAGAGAAAACAGATTAGCTGTTCCAGTAGCTTGCATATCCTTTTTCAGGTATTATCCTTTATTTTTCTGCTTTAAAATGTTGTGTCCATGAACGTGAAGGACAAATGCATTAAGCAGAGTGAGGCACAATTCAGAAGGACACTTAACATGGAGAATTAGATTTTCTGCTGAACTATGTCTGTGACTTGGTCTCCTCATTCCTCTCTAGAGGTTGGCATATTTTTACCATGAGGTCTCAATCTGTATAAACTGGGGCTTTTCTTTAGCATGTGCAGGGTCTCCGTGCTGATATCAGACCATCTTTTGGGAGGGGAAGAAAAAACTCTTGTGCAGAAGGTACTAAATGCTTGGTTTTTCCCAGAGCTGTGACTGAAGCATTGATTTTGTACTTAGAGACATCTCTCCCTTAATTTTCATGGCCTCATCTCCTTTTTTTCATGTTTGTGCCTTAGAATTCTCAGGAGGCAGGCTTATTTGATAGAAAATACCTGGTAGACTGATATTGAGGGGACACGGCAAGGAGAGGTGGATGCAGCTGATCATAAGGGAGGCAAAAAACCAACCATGCATTACCTTACCAAGGCTTACTCGGATTTTCACTATAAAAAACAGCCCCAACTCAGGAGTTAGGGGAGTTACCTAAAAATTCAGGGTTTTGGAGTCAAATACCTGCTCTGCAGGCATCATCTTAGGCCTAAATTACTAACTGTAGACCTAAAGCTTCTGAAAACTCAACAGGAATTTTTGCTTAAATTCTATTTAAGCAATGAAAAGACAAATAGTTTCATGCCTCCTACATGGGGATGTTTTAAGGTTAATTATATCAAATATATAATTTCCATTAATGGAAATGGCAATGGGAGCTGTCTAAGATTCATCCTTACATCTGAGGAAATAATAGGACTTCGCAGGATGCATAAGCAAAGATAAAATTAAGTTAGTACATTAATTAACCATGTAAAAGCTAATGATACATTTGTGGCATTAAGAGAATACCATTACCTTCTAAAGAGTGATAAAAGCTACAACCTCTGTCCTTGTCTGGTTGTTCTCCTCTCAGCACAGTTTCCCTGCTGGCTGCATGACCTATTTTTATTTTTTTCCCCTTCTCTCAAATTTCCGTGCATATCTTCTAGCCCATTTTCCACTACATTTTGGTCTTTTAAGATCCCCAGCTCTGCAACTCAGAGAAGGAAGCCTGCTTTGCTGCAGTAATTCCACTGACAGTAACAGTGAAATGAACATGCACCAAAACCAGCCCTGATCTGCTTCTTTGCATGCAGCAGCTGAGAACCAAACCGTCTCTCCCCGCCCCTGCAAAGTTTCAGGGTTGGCCCATCACGTTTCCACTTCCCTTATTTACCCTCACTCTCCTCTCTTAACATTTGCCTAAACCTTAGAAACAACAAACTATTAAAGCAGATAGAGATGCTGTAGAGGCGAGAGTGATGGTGTCCTCTGATAATTACCACCTTTGGGAAAAGCCGGGTCGTTTTATTTTCCAAGAGCTCTGTAGTTTAGTGCAATCTCTCGAAAATGAACTTCCAGAGAGGGTGTGTTTGAAACCATTGTGGCAGGGACATTTACTCAATGCTCTCACATACAAAAAAAGCTCAAAACTGAGCATGGAAGAGAAGGCAGAGCACTGCAACAGTCCAACAAAATGAAGTTAGTCTGGCACAGCAGCTGATGTATCTACAACAGGAATGAAAGTGATCACTGTGTGCTGGCTCACAGCACACACACCACTTTCATTCTAAATCTTTGCTTTCATTTATTAAATTTTTCTGATATTTTCACTTTTAAAAGTGAATTCGTCCATGGTGGCTGAGAGCTAGAAGAGTTTGAAAATTATACGGAGAAGCTTTCAAGTGCTTTTGAGCTATGCCACCTTTGGCAAGCATACTCACTCAAGAAAGCAAAATAAATGGGGCAATATTTAAGAAGAAGACAACAGAGTGAACTCAAACTGGAAGGCCACCAGCATACCTGAGAGAGATGGGAGAGACAACATCAGCTGAGAGGAAAGGGACATACCTTAGGGGCTGAATTACCATTCCCTCTATGTGGCTTCCTTCTTTTCCACAAGATGCCTTAGGAGAACCACATCTTTCCCTCTATATAAAGCCAGGCTACTGAAAGACAAGCAATCTGGAACCAGAGATAATGTAGGTATTGGACTTTGCTAGATTCCTCCTAGAACTGGCCTGCATTGAGACTTCTTCCAACATAAAATCATACAGCTTCTTGAAGGGTGTTACCTCCTGAGCCATTTTTTAATGTCCTACAGTAGAAGAAGGAATCCAACAGCCCACAAACCACTTCTTAGCAAGACTAAGGGACTGGAAGTCAGACCAAGCAATTTTAGAGCTATGACAGACCATTCTTCCCTTCCCAAGGAAATAGTGTGAATAATGAAGAAATTAAACCAATCTAGGCTTTCTGTATGTGCATATATTCTTTTATCTGGTGTGCTTCATATTTTACAGAAATCTTCAGATAGTGCTCCTGAGAAACATCAAATGTATTTTCTTAACTTGGAGGAAGCTTGTGGCATAGTATTAACCTGGTTTGTATTTAAAGGCTAGTTTAAACCTCCTGGAGGTACTTTTGTTTTACCGTTAATTCATATGTGAATAGTGAATAGTGCAAAGGTACTACTTGAGTTCAGATTCTGTCCTGTTAATTGCCTTCCCATTCTGTACATCACAAAACTCTGGTTGATGGTAATTCTCTTGATCCATGTTAAAATAATAAGAGTGCTCTACCTGAAAAGTTTTCAGATGTGGACACATTGTTGGCCCAGGAGAGTCTGCATTTTGCAGATAATATTTTGACTTATGATAGTTCCTCGTTTGGAGCTAAAGTGCTGGGGGAAAATGCACTTATTAAAATGCTAACTGAGTGTCTCCTCTGAAGTAATGATAACATCATCAAATTTCAGAACCACTGGGGCAGCTAAAGCTAGAGAATTGATTGACTCTCTTGCAAAGTGGCTCTAATTCAACTAATTAGATGTGTTAGGGTGTTAAAGTTCAGCCTGAGTGATTCATTGCTTTTTCAGCAACTGTACCTCTCTCATTTAAACTTTCTGAAATTTAAAATACACCATAATCATAGGTAAAAACAAGAAACAGCTTTGTGGTTGAATACTTATTTGTAAAATATCATGCCTGCTTTTTCACAAGGAACATAAAGCCTGATCATGCCTGTTCCACACAGAAATTTCCTGGTATAGGCAAATTTACCCAAATTATTTCCTTAAAGTTTCCAAGATACTAGGTAAGAGCTATATGCTACATTCTGGAAATAAGAGCTTCACATTGTGTGGTCCTAAGGACCTGTTTGCAAGCTTAATCCTGGCGACAAAAATCTTGGCAAATGTGCCCCAGTGGATCCTTCCAACTCTGCCTCCCTCCCCAAGTCAAGGCATGCAGAATTTAAGTCATGCACCATTATAGCACCCTACTAAGCCCTCTTTCCTGTAGGGAGGAGGCCCAATAGAGGGCAATGGTAGCTGTCTTTAGCATTTTGCAGTGGTTCAGGCCAGGCAGAGCTAGGGCTGTGGACCCAAGAGGACTTTTTTGGAGAAAATCCTATCCCAAGCAGATCTCTCCTATAGTTGCTTGTCCCTGCACTGTACCACTGCTTTCCCAGCTCAAATGTTTGAGGGCAATGGGAAAAAAAAAATAAACCGGCACAGGGTATTATTGATCCAGCTGGAACTTAACCAATTTTCTCTTCTGAGGTTATTTTTCAATTGGTTCCATTCCCCAGTTCAGGTAATTGTTTGGATGCATGAAGTGCTGTGCTGACAGCCTGGGAATGATGGTGTGGGGCTCCCCAGTCTCCTGCAGCTGGCACAGGAAGGCTTGCCACGGACTGCCACCACTCCAGGCGCGTAATGAGGCAGAACTCCGCTAGTCCTCCTTTTTTAATGGTTACTGAATTACACCTGGTACCAGAAGTAAAATGAACTATGAAAATAGCTTGAGTGAAAATGTAGAACAACTAAAACACTCAGCAGAGCTTAAACTCCAGAAACATGGTTTAATAGGAGCTTCATATTGTATCCACGAGCAGTGATCTCCAGTGGAGTGGAAAAAACTCAGAGGTGTCCTCGTTCCTGGCAATGGCCAGCTTTAAGGACATAATGGTTTTCAGTTAACTCTGGATGAGCATGTATGAACTGGTAACACCACAATTTGAAAAACATAGCAGTATCTGCAGAGTGCATGTGTACACACAAAGCAAAGTGCAAAACATATGAAACTTTGGAAAAATTAAATTCTGGTGTCACAAGTAGAGCTGCGACCTCACTAGTATATGGAGAAGCAGCAGTGAAGCCCCCAAAGAAAGACAGGTGCACTCTTAACATCTGAGGTGAAACCAGCCACTGCCACAGCCCTGGAATGTCTGGAGTTTAGCCAGTAAAATCCACAGAACAAGGGGATGCTTCTCTCTAAACAGATGCTGAGAAAGGGCAGGCAGTGCCCTAACCCCTCAGGTGTGATGAGGAACTCAAACCACCACAGAGGAAGATCTGGGGGAGGAAGGCACACAGAGGCTGATGCTGGAGCCCATGGAAAGCAGTGGCGGAGCAGTACATGGGAATACACAGACAACACTTAGGAGACACGAGTGAAGATGAAAGGCGTTGCATGGCATGTGAGTACTGGCCAGCAGAGTGTGCACAGTAGGCACTGAAGGACGTCAGCAGCACTCTTAGCTCAGAAGAATTAAACCCCAGAGAAGAACTAGCCTGATTATTGGCTTGCAAAGAAGTGGAGCAGTAACTATTTTAAGCTGGACAAAGGTGCATTAGCTAAGCCGCTGCTGGGAAGGGTGAAAGGCACACTTAAGAAAAAAACAGACACTTGAAGGTAAAAGGGTAAAGCTGAAAGTGGCAGTGGTGAAGCTGTTGCCTGTCAATGGCCATTTGAACTGTGTGTGAGTAAAGAGTACCGAAAAGTTTGTAATGAGATCAAGCTAAAACTGTGTCAGCCCCTGCTCTACTATAGATCATCTGAACGGAAAAGTAGTGGACCATACCAAGTATTGAGGACTCTTCTAAAAAAAAAGAAAATACAGTAAGGTCCAAAGTAGAGCCAAGAGTGCACAGAGACTCCAGTCACTCCTGTGGGGTACATTATAGACATTAGTGGAGGAGCTGTTGCATTAAAAAGCAAAGTAATTTGTCAGAAAGTAAATCCCCTTGCATTCTGGCTTGTCCTCAGAAATCAGAGGAGCCGGGAGCTGCTGGGCTTAGATTCTGATTGATGCCCAATTTGACGCCAACAGTCCAGTTGCACACAATACCTCTACTGGACTATCACAATTACGGATGCACTACTAACAATGCACTGTCCATCCAGTTGCATTCTGTGAACTCTCACAGCCACACTCAAGAATTTGCATTCAAGAAGTCTCACGGCCAGATTAATGAACAGTGTAATTTATTGAAGCAACAGATGTACAAATTATTTTAGATTGCCAGTGATAAATTCACTGTCCGCAAAGCACGTAGCACGTGCAAATTAATTAATATGGCCAGCTTACACATGTGTGGAACTAAAATGACTCTGTAGAGATTCCTGAGTTTCCCAGGGATGCATTTGGGATAGCTGAGCGTTTACATCTTACCCAAAAGCATCCCCATGGGGGGGAAGAGATGTTCAGCCTGTTGACTGGTCTCAAGGTCAGGGGAATGGGGTTGTCCCTGTCATGATATCTTCCCTGACATCTGTCCCCTCTCAGACTATTTTATAGTATTTTACTTTACAGGTGGAGCTTGAGTGACTCTAGTCATACACACCTTTATCATGATTGGTCCAAAATTCTCTCTCTTCATGTTTAAAGTTATAGACTAGAGAATATTCAGTGTGCAAACTCGGTGAGGGGTGGTGACACTTTGGCAGGTGGGTAATTTTGGGGATGGAGGTGTGTTTTGGTATTATGAGATTATAATTAACAAAGTTTACTCTGAGTACAGCATTTAATCAAAACTTGTCAGACTGTTGGCCCAGGCCATCACATGTGAAGCTTACCAATTTTATAATGTATATTGTGTACCTTTAGATCCCTTTGTTATCACAGAGCATGTCTCCACTCTGCTCCGCCCTCCATGCAGTTTCTCTTAGTCAGAACACCAAGTTCCCCTGATGTTGCCAACATCTAGGGTTGCCTAGGGAATCACTGTGGTACAAACTCATTGCATATTAGCTGCATTTCACCCTGCTTCAATGCTGTACCTTTTCTTAAAACATGAATATAGGTTTAATTTCTAAATCACCTCCAGCAATTATTCCACAGGGGTATCAATTTCCACAAGCTGAGGATGTGGTTCCTATTAACATCTGCATATTTGGTGAGGACTGAGGGAAAGTGGAGTGGAACAGATTAACAATGACAATTTGGAGAGAGTAGATAGTCCTTGGAGAAATAATACATGTTTTTTTCTTCAAAGATAAAAGTATCAGAGCACCAGACAGGGAGGGTTTTAAGGCACTTATATAATGCCACACAAAGTGTTCTAGAGCACACACTGTATTATTCTGTACCTTTACTCCAGTGAGCCATAGCAAAGTATTTAATATTTCCATTTTGTCTGACTAGTTGTAAGGAACTTGTTCTTGACCAACAACCCTCACAGTGTCTGAAAGCTTTTTATGTTAATTGTGTAAAATTCACCACACTGTCTACAGTCTGTTTGCTTTCTCACACATACAACCACATGTTTTTCTGCCCTTGATGCTTCTCATGAGCTTGAATTAAGACCAAAAGACAAATTCTCTTGATCCACTTTATTCATAAAAGTGATAAGCAAAAGAAATGACAGAAGCATCGAAGCAAAATACCCTTTTTGAAATCCGGCTGCTGAAATTTAGTCATATATGAATACTTTCATTCAAATATTTTAAAGCTGTAAACTTAGAAATATTTAGTTGTGCTAAGGAGGGCCAAACCCAAGAGCCTCCCGGCAGAGGTGAGGTTGCTGCAGTTCCATGCGCCAGGTCCAACCAGTAGCAAGACTAACCACGTATTTCCAATGGGCACAGGCACTTGGGCACAGGTGTAGAATACATACATGTATACACATAGATTCAAATAGGCAAACACACAGGGCATTCACGTGAACACAAACACAGCACTAATGTCCTCATCCTCCTCCCCTCTTTGGCATTCAGGATGAGGCTCCATTAGTGGGAATATATACATATATATGCAATGTGGGTTGCTCCGGCAGCTGCTCGATGGCCCTTAAGCTATATTTCCCCTTGACAACAATATCACTTTGGTGTCTTATAAGAAAAATAAGGAGGCATAAACATCAATATTTGAGATAGGATCTGACATTACTGTAGAGAGGACTGGACAATAGGAGAGGTAAGGAAATAGATTATATTGAAATGGAGAAAAAAATAAGGACATGCTAAAGGCTACATTTTGAAAATGAGGAATGCTTTTCATTGGTAAAAAGGTATCAGTCATTTACTGTAGACTCAAAGCTGACCAATTTTTCCTCACATATTTGATGTCTTCATTACTATTATTACAGCAAATTCTTAACATCAGAAATAATTACATGGTTACAGAACAGAATGAATTCCACTGTCTTATAAGCTTTCTGCCTGTGTGACCATCTTAAATCTTAAGACTGTCCTGAAGAATTTCTTTGCCTAAAATTTCATTTGCCTTTCATCCTGTTGTTTTTATAGTCACCCAGCAAAGGACATTTGTACATGTTCTGATTGCCTTCTCTGGAAAGACTTGATCTTGCTTTCCTTGTTGACCTGGCAGAAAGATCAACATCTTACAGTGACATTGCCCCAGAAATAACCAGGAAGAAGAAAGTGTGCCTCCAAGAGGAGGCCACATCCAGGATAATCAACACTTTGGAAGAAAACTGTTGCCCTCACTAAATCTAAATCCAGCCCTGCTCTCATGTCCCAGAAGAGCTGTGCCACCATGGCTGCCACACTTTTCTCCCTCCTCACCTCTCAGACAAATAAGCAAAAAGGTGCAGCACTGGAAAAGGACATAATTTTACCCTTCTCAGCTGAGACCTGTGGACCTCCCAGTCCTGCACAGGGGTAACCAAAAGGGTACCATCTCTCCTTTACACAACTGCACAAAAACATACTTTCACACATTGCATTAGAACTGAACACTTTTCTCACAGTCTGTCCTCTTTTGGGAGATAATTCCCTCTTTTTTTTTTTTTTTCCGCAAAACTCAAATGAACCCCAAGGATAAGCATGATTATTTTGGTCAAGCATTCCAGTTCCACTCGGAAAAGGCAAGATACATTTGTTACACTGCAAGAGACAAGAAAATAGGGCTTTAAATTTAGGTGTTAACAATAAGCATAAAAAGACCCCAGAATGGACAAGAAATTACTGATTTAGCCATAAAATTGAACTGTAAATCTAACATTATTTATATGTTTTAATTATTTCGGGACAAAATTGTGGTGACAAGTTTTATAGCTACTAGTCTCTATGGGAAAATTGGATAATGCATAAAAGAAGACGATAATAAATGTTGTTGCACACAGGAAAGAGCAAAGCTGTAATACTCAGGCAGCAATATGGAAGATTATATTTACGTTTTTGATAAATATACTGTTCAGTAGTGATTCAAGTTAGTAGTAATGCCATCACAGAAAGGGTGGTCACGATCAAACACCTTTCCTTAAAAAAATACTTCTGATTATTATTTTTTTGGACATAAAGGGACAACCTTATTTCTAGTTCAATTTTGTTGAAATTATTTCTCATGCTTAATCTCTATACTTTCTGGTGACAAAATGCAAGTGTTTTGTCACATATTCTATCATGATGCAATATGTATTAGCAAACAATCTTCTTTGATGGCCCTAAACACAAATACCTACAAGCTTTATTTACTTGGAGATTCTTTCATCAAGACTGAAAATAGCACTTCCTTGATTTGAATAGTTAGATGATCTTATAAAGGAAAAAATGAGATAATTATGTCTTAAAAATGCAACCTATAAATAAAACAAATTACATAAAGGCACTGATGAAACTGTAAAATCTGTAGTGGTCATGAATTGGTAGCATTCTTGTGCCCGTGTTACTGAGATATAAAGTCTTCATAGAATTTATTGTTTGAATTTATGTGTTGACATGCCTGCAAAATCACTTATGATCTGCTTATCACTCTTGATATGTGTATTTATATTCATCACAGATTTCATTGTATTGCAGCTGATTGCATAGAGGAAAAAACAAGTACATATAAATATAGCAGGATGGCTAGGCAGGTATTAATGCAAGATACTGAAAATATAGATGATGCTTTTTATATATCAGGCATCAGAATGAATTCAGTGAATTTATTTTTATTTATTTATTTTAGTTTTGTGCAATGTTTTCATGTTCATTAGCAACCTCGTCTGGTGCGAGGTGTCCCTGTCCACGCAAGGGGGTTGGAACTACATGATCATTAAAGTCCCTTGCAACCCAAAGCATTCTATGATTCTATATTATATGTTTTGGTGGTAAAAAAGATTCCTTACTGAGACTGATGCTAAGAAATCCTGCTTTAAAGGAAAAGCTGAAAACTGCTCTGTCAGATGGAGAAAAGACTTCAGGTGTAAAAACTCAGCTGAGAACCAAAGTTACTAATTAGCAGAAAGTTTAGCAAAACCAAATACTTTCCAATTCACTGCTTGGTACCAGTTTCTATGTGACAAGTCTGGCTCTTTGGCTCAATGGTACTTTTACTGTTCAGCAAATGGAGATGGGATCAAAGAGGATGAGAACAAAGTGAAAGAAAAAAACCCAGGTGATTAGCATAATCAATGGGAACTTACTGAATTACTTTCTGCCTGCCCACTGATTGTCTAGTTTTAATTTTTACATCACACTACATTAACCCAAGCAAAGTAGAAAAATGCTTTAAATACGGCATGTGTTTTTTTCAGTCCATAAATATGCAGAAGGCAATGTCTGGTAGTAGCTCCCAGTAGGTTTTGGTGATGTTTTAATATGACATGGGAATTAGTCTTCAGGGTAGCAGAATGGGTGGCAAGAAAAAAAAAAAAAACCACCATGGCGTGCAGTACAATATGTATCTATTTTTCTGATTTCCTCTCTACAAATCTGCAGACAAGTAGTCCTCTAGGTAATTATTTTAGTTTTATGAAGTTTTTCACACCTCAGAACACTGGGAAGTATTTGATTATTCAGGCAAATGAGATGCTGTACATTCTTTCCTTAAGCAAATTATATTTGTGGCAATGTCAACTATAACTAATTGAACTTTAAAAGAATAATTGGCTTAAAAGACCTAATTATTTGAATGACTTTGGAACCTATCCAAACAGAGCAAGTAACTATTTTTTTAGCTCATATTAAGTAACAGTGCCATGCTATGGTTAAAATATATACCACAACTCTGTTCAGACATATGTCATTCCTGCACTTCTTGGTGAGAAAAGAAAGATTTCGGGGTTCTACATTGAGTTAAGAAAAATGTCAGTGGAAACACAGGGGGAAAGGGCAGAGTTTGCATCTTAGGACACTGTAAGGTACAAATTCAAACCAGTACCCCTGAAATCTGCCTACCCATTTTTTTTCCCCAAGTACTTTTTTTCTAGCACTGCATAGGACTTCAGCTTGACAAAATTGGAATAATTATATATTGCCTAAATAGTTTCAGCTGTTATTAAGTTTAACAGCAGCCTAAAATCATAACAGAAGAGATTATAGAAAGATGTCTCTTTTTGCCATATTTTGCTTTGTGGATAATTATTAAAGCTAGTTGTCAGAAAAATATAGTCATATTTTTATGTCATTTTTTATTAATAAAGAGAGCAACAGAAATTAACAGTTTGGGGTACCTGCCTAACTCTCATAACCAGTTTCTCTTTCATATCAAATTTTGAAGACCCCATTATTTCAAGAGAATCAACTAACTATGTATCTTTTAAACATGATGTGATCCTTGTTCAGAGAGGATGTTACTCTATTTTTGTGACAATCTTTCATAGAGGATATGGGATAAAGTGCAATAGGCTACAGCAAAAAATCCACAAAACATGTGCCAAAAGCCTGGTATTTGTAGTTTTCTTGGTAAGAATTGGCTTTGTCCCTGAAATTTGGGAGCTCCCTGTGCTGTTGATGCCTATATTGAACGGGGTGTTTGCACATGCAGTTCCTTCTTCTCTCACCCCACATCTCACAGCTGCATGCTAAGTGGTACTCAGGGAAGAGGAGTGTTGCAGGTGCTGCCAAAGCAGGCTTGCTTCAGGGAAGTGATAACTAAGGTTCCTGTGCCAGAGTACAGTCCTAGGAGAGGAACAGCTTACAGTACAGAGGGGTCAGAGGGGATGGATGCTTTCAACAAAATAGGATGCAAGCCAGAAGCAGGAATGAATTTTCTACCTCTTCCAGAACATGGGGGTGTGGGACAGGCAGGACTGGGAGTAGATGATCGCTGTGAGTTAACTGTAGAGCACCAACAATATAAGCATCACTGAGGAAGAAAAATAAAAACATCCAAGCGCAAAACTCAGACAAACTAAAATTTCTTCAAACAGTGTTTTAAGGCATGCTGAGTGCCATGAAGGGAGAAATTAATCTAACAAACTGGTATCCTTAAATCCAGATTGTCCCATGGCTGCTTGTTGTCAGAGCAGCTGGTGCCTGCATGCTGAAGGGGATATTTTCTCAGCAGGAGCTGCTTAAATGTATAAGAACCAAGTTTTTGATGCAGTTTTAAACTCATTAGTCAGTTATCAAGCATCTAGAATATTTGGGGGTAAATCAATGAAGTGTTTAGGAAAGATACTAACCAGTACCTCTGGGCCAGAAACCAAATAGGTAGCAGAGCTGCTGTGAGGATTTTTGCCCTATTTATAAGGTAGCAGGGATTGTCTGTCCTTCCTTTTTCAAAGAGCTCGCTCCTGCTGCCCTAATCTGACAAGTCTGAGACCCAGTGAGTGGGACTCATATCTTTGACTCCTGCATCACTCTCCCCTGCTGCGATACCTTTGAATGTTCAGAGCATCATGGCACAGCGTCTCTCCGGTCCCAGGGAACTGTGTTTAGACACTGTCCATCTGGCCAATGACCAGCTTCACCTAAGGCACACAGGAGCTAGGTCATGGGGAATGATGGGCTGTGGCAGCAGACACTGAGCTGGGAATAGCTGTAGTCCTCAGCCACTCAGATAAGAACAAGTAATACCAAAATGTAGTAGTATAAAAATGGCTGAGAGCAAGCTGTGAGGACATCAGAACAGAGAATAAAGATTGTCATTTTATAGCAAATAACATTTGACAGCTGCCCTTTGTCTGACACCAATCTTTTCTCAATCTTTTCAAAACAATCTGTATTTCCAGTAATGACAGGGAGCATTCCAGGACCTTCTGGCATACAACTTTCCATGGTTTCCCATTTCTTACTGCCTGAACAGCCTGTTTGTGTGGGAGCTTTCACCAAGTTTAGAAATCCTTCCTATGTACTTCAGATGTGTAGAAAAGCCACACTGTGGGTTTACTGTTTTGAACTACACTTCTTTCCATCCCAGAGGATTTTCTGCTGGAAGAATGGGCTGTAGTCCAAGGTGGAGTCTGCCAGGGACTTTGTTGGCAGGTGTGTGCATGCTCCTCCTCACACCTACCACTGTTTCTGCACCAAATCTTCATGCAAATGGGCTACGCCAGCATTGTTTCACCTTTGGCAGAAAAATACCCTAAGCAGTGTTAGCACAGATGCAAACAATCAGATTTGGGGGCCATTTTGCGATCAGACTAGAAATGTTCCCCAAAGTGGCTATATCAGCTGGCAAGTTGATGGGCTCTCTGAACCACTGGTACCAGGTTTTTCCTCAGGACTACAATGGGGTATGCTCAAGGATGCTCAGTAGGAAATGTGTAGGACCAGACAATATGTACCCACAAGGACTTTGAAACTAACAGCCTTGCCAGAGAGGCTGTTGCAGGGTGGTATAAAACTGGCCACTTTGAACCTTGTCTTGTGCTTTCTCACATTGTATTTCAGGAAGGCTACAACTGAAACTGAGAAGTTCAAGTCTTGTTACAGCAGCCAGTTTCTGAGTGAATTTTAGCTATCACCTAAGCTAAAGTCCTGAAGCCAAGGCAGGCTACTCCATTCCTGGCCTTCTATACAGAATCTGTGTTAGCTGGTAATTACCTTCCTAAAACTGTTGAAATTAGTCCCAGCTGGGCTGGACTGTTGTCAAAGCTCCTAATATTAGGAAGTAACTGTCTGTTTTGCAGATCCAGACTTTTTCTGGATCAAAAGGAAGAAATGGAAACTGCTATGGCTCCTTGCAGGCAGATCAAGTCTAGAGGACATGAGATATAGAAAGGGGGGAAGAGTTTTTCTCTGCTCTGGGGAAAAAAGTCTTTATAGTAACCATGCATCAAATAAATAACTGTGTTTACCTTCTCCAATTTCTGATAATTATACAAATACAGTTTTTAAACACATTTTATTTTAAAGCAAGACATTTGCTCTTGGGAGAATACAAAGTGGAGAATACAAGAAAAATAATATATTTAGCAACAAACTTGAAGAAATAGCAAGGGAGATAATTCTCCCACTATCTTGCTCTAATCACATCATATCTCTGCTCCTGGTTTCTGCAGTGCTTGGCTTTGCTTTTAACACCCTGTCCAGTGTCTCCCTTCCTTACCTCTCACTCCACCTGCTCGAAAGATTTTTGTCTAGCAGTTTGTGACATCAACAATTCCAATAATTTCTGAAATGTTACAGGAAACGCGAGCACCTTTCTCTCATTGTCCACCACCCCTCTGTCTCACCAGTCCTTCCACTACCACACCACGCCAGCACGTACGGCTGTGACAAAGCCACTATGATTTATACTGACAACATTTTTACCTTCTTCCCTGTCCTGGTTTGAGAGAAGCAGGCGGACAATGTCTTACAGCCACAGGGAGCTCAGCCGACCTGGGCCGGGACCCCCAGGCACTGCTGGGTGTGTCTGTGCCAGGGACAGGGAGGGGTGGGGGGGCACACAGTGTAACATGGTTCCTTGGAGGGGCCTGTGCTGGGGGGGTTGCACTTTGCTTGGTTGTTATTGCTCCCTGTGTTGCTGTTCCTACGTCTTGTTTCCTTGCTGGAAAAGAACATTGTTCATTGAGGCAGGTTGCCTTCTGCCTCCCTAAGTAGGACTGGTGTGGCTGTTCCAAGGTTTTTTTGTGGGTTGTTACTGGGACCCTGGAGTTGTGCATCCCCATCTGCTGCTGTGTCCAGTTTGGGACTTCTCTGGTTGGGAAGTAATTACCGACTCACAAATGTGGATTCTGTATTTGCAAATTCATTTATATATTTTAATATCTTTGCATATTTGTATGTAATTCACCATTAGTATCAGTATTCTTTATTATTTCAATGAATCTATTCTATTTTTTTCCCAATCTTAAAGTCTCTATCTTATTCCCCTTTTGTCTCCCCCTGGGAGTGTAGGGCAGGGAATAACCGAGTATCTGTCACTATTGGCTAAAACCATGAAATTTCATTTGAAGATTTTCCGTTCCTCAGTTTAAGAGGACTGAAGTTTGTATTTATAGGAATAAACTGCTAGAAAAGACCATTAACACAGAAGAGAAAAGGACATTTACTCTTCCAGTTAATGGTATCAAGGAGAAGTTGCAGATGCAGGAGGAGAGATAGCCTGAAGAGACAACAATATAGCCTGAACAATGGGGAGTGCTGAGAGCAAACATGACTCTGCTGATTCACTGCCAAGTAATTAAACATACGTATGGTCTGTCTTTAAAAAGTTTTCTATCTCTAGTGCTTTTAAAGTGAAATAATGCATCTAAATGACTAAGCTTTGGTTCATCTTTACCTTATAATCTTGAGGCTACTTCTGATCCATGACATGTAGAAGAAATCTAGACCAGAAGCTCATGAAATTGAAATGCCTGCAGCACTCCAACTTCTGCCACTGGTATTTTGGGCTTCATATATAGTAATGCTGTGGTTTCATGGAAGTTAAGGTATTTTTAAAGTAAGAGTATTTTTAAAGTAATGCCAGGCATGTAGGTGGTAATGAAAACACATCTATTCTTTCTAATTAGACAAAATTCAGTGGGATTAATTTCAGCAAATGCTCAAATATTTTTTGTAACAATAATTCACTACAAGAAAAAGATTCAGATATGAAGAAATTCTGCAGTGCTCAGAAATTATATGTCCATGTTTCTATTAAAAAATTATTTGCATGTGTTTAACCAAGAAGAATCCAGTCAGCTTACAAGCTTATGCAAAAACTTACTGCACCAATTTAAAATCTTCTCTAGCAAGCAAGGCTTCTGGGGACTGCAAGAGAGAGATACCTGCAAGTTTGTATGTCCATAAATGTAATATGTTCCTAATACCTGTATTTACCTATGCAAACACACATTTACACAGAGAGAGAGAGAGAGAAAGCGGATAAATAGGGAGAATGAAAATACATATACAATCCAATGTTTGTCAATAGCTCCTCCAGAATACTTCCTGTATTTACCTTTTAAGTAATTCTGTCAAGCACTCCCTAACATGTAGTGATTATGAATACATCTGACTGGAAGATACTCAATACAATCATAACTTAAAGAATCTACTGAATATTGCATCCTGGGCAAGAGTGTTTATAATTTAGGTTGGAAATTTCCAAGAAGCATTTAAGTGATTTCTGAACACATATAAATAGACCAGGTTATCTATATGCTTTTAAAAAATTCCACTTGAGTCCTTTCCTCATTTATTGATTCTAGGCATGCTGATTTGGGGTTTTCAATTTAACTGAAGACATTTACAAGAAGGAATATAATAATGTGTGAGCTTTCCTGACAACTTTAGACTGATGTAGCTCTTTTAATGTCTGTTTTTTGCTGAAGAGATAGTGTAATTGTTTTGTCCCTCTCAACTGCTTTCACAACATCCCATAGGATATACAGGCTAATTTATGCCGTGTTGCTATAGGAAAATATTATCTTACAATATCTCCAGCTGAGATATTATGCCACAAATCCTTTCAGAAGCTGAATTTCAGAAGCATTCCCAGAGAGCTGCAGATAAAGAGAGCCTTATTTGTAGGCATCTGCGAGAAGGAAATGAAACAGCAGATACACACTACATGAGGAACTCATGTAAAATTAGTCATCAGTACATGTCCCCCTGAAAAAAGACCAGTTGAATGTGGGTTTCCAGAAAATGAGTGTAAAAAAAAAAATAAACAAGTATAACACCATACTTTCTTCACACACAGAGCACAAAATTCAACGTCTGCCAAGGGTGAATCATTTAACAGCAACCTATGTAGTTTTTTTTAAGAGGAGGGACAGACAAAATACCATATATTTTAAGATTTAAAACCACTGCAGGACAAAAAAAGGCATAGGCAAAATTTCCTTTTCTGAAATTTGTGATAGCTTTGTGGAAGAGTTGCATTGGAAAAACCCATGGAACCACTGAGTTCTTACCATCATAGAAATACTATTGCAGATAAGCAGAGGAGTTTGGGTAGGCAGCCTAACTTAGCCACTTTCAAGAGCAGAAAATGGTATGTTGGAAGACAAGAATGGGCATGGGTTTCAGACAATTAGCAGCAACTATCTGAAAAAAATATTAACTAAAATCTGAGAACTGTTTTCATGATGGCACAAGCATTGAAACTGGGGTAACACTGAAAATAATTACCTCATTCAAATGCAGGATATAAAATACACTCTAGTGGTATTTCTAGCCCCTTTTATTTATGGCTTGCACATGTTCCTAGAAGGAAATGTATTTCTTGGGGACTTTCCTATGAAGGGATAGCAATGTACATACTCTGTAAAAAATATATATTTTTTTTACTTGCAGATTCCCCCTGAGAATGTTCACAAAACCATCTTCAAAGCTCTTTGTGGTCCTGGGCCCATCCCACACAGAGACAAAAACAATGGTGTATGACTGTCGTGATGGAGAGCACAACATGGAGAACGAAGAAATTGCGAAGAAGAAACACTAAGGAATAAGTGGAGCAAAAGGTTTGCAACTGTGTCATATTTTAAAACATATAATTTCCAAAGACTCTTCATTCAATCACTCCAAATAACGAACACATTTCTAAAAATCAGGCTATCAGAGTAGTGTCATGTGTATATATTTAGTAATGCTGCAAATACGTTTTTTCCCCCTAAAAATAACCATCCAGTGCTCACACAGAAATGGTAAGAGTCCCTTTCTTTTGATGTGGTTACTTTGCACCAGTCTGTGGGCACGTGCACACTGCAAAGTCCCCTACCTGAACATCTGAGAAAAACAGTAGCACCCATCTTCTTCAATGGATCCACCAAAATGAATGCCCCCAAACCAAGCTGGCTGAGCAGGAAACATAATACAAGCATACAGATCTACATCAATGTGCTTCATAGATAACTCTCAGCAGTAGCTGTTGCACATGTAGGAGGTGCTGACAGGCTCCCAAGGGCTGAAAATCTGCTACAAAGATGGGGAAGAGCATGGGTAAGCACAGCATGTGCAAGGGGATGCATTTGTTTGTGGCTCCAAACTCAGGGCTCCAGCCCTCTGCTACTGCAGCCCTGGCAGGCAGCAGCATGGGGAAGTTCCTCAGCTTGCAGCCATGGGTCAAGGCTGTCCCTTGGGAAAGTATTTAAACACAGTGTGTCCTGGCAGATAGCCCAGAAGCATGACCAATTTCTGTAAAATATCATGACATTCCTGAGCATGGGACTCTATGTATGTCTGTAAATGTGCAGATTTATGCTTATGTGTGCATATACTTGTATACACACACAAATACTTCACACACTTTGTAGTTAATTCACCTCCTAATAGGGAGAAGATACATTGAAATAAGAAGGGTTTCTCCACTTTTCCTAAGCATAACCTTCCTTCTCTTTCATGGGCTGTAAAATCTCAGACACTAAACTTAGCTCTAGCATACCACCCATCCCTGACATCAGGCCTGCATAATTTTGGGTAAGTGCTTTCTCATCTGGGAAAAAGGTCCTTGCAGGCTGTTGTTAATTTTTATTTTTTTGTTTTCAATGTATTACAATGCTGCAGCTATGCAAAGCTGTTCTGGGATCTGAACATCAGGGCAATCTCAGGAGAGGTGGGTTAGCGGGCAGGAGGTGGAAATGTTGTCAAACGTTCAGTCATTTTATCATATAGCTGCTCAATTCAGTGCATAGGTAACACCGTCAGTACTGTGCTGGTTTGAATTTTAATGGTGTCCTTCAATGTCTTGGACAAACAGAAAATACTGAAAGCAACAAGCAGAAGACGGTTTTTCATAAAGAAAAGGTGGTTCTTCTCCACTGTGGCAGAAATTAATTTGTTTCCCTTGTTGGTGTTTGGCAAGCTTTTGTTCAGAGGCAATGCAAATTAAAGTGTAGGTGCTGGGCCTGCTGCTACTCCCATCCAGGGGTAAATCTCACTCACTTCAGCAGACATGGTGTGCTCTGCCTGCCAGTGTCAACAGGATCTGTGCAGACTGGGTGATGAGGATGTGGCCTCACACTTATCATAACCTGATAAAGACAAGAAGATGAGAGGTGAAAACTGAAATGTTTAGCTACTTTTCTGTGGCTTTTTGGTCTTATCAAACAGGCTGAATATAAAACATTGCCCCTGTAAGAAACATCTACAGTATCTGAGAAAATATTTACTAAATGACAAAAATGCTGTGAATTTAAGTGCTACAGTGTATTTCAGTTTAGCTTTCTCCTGGGTGAACTGACAGCAAGTGAAGTTTTCTAGAGTGGTATTTGTTGTATACTAAGGTTTCTAGCCTGAGGGTTAAATACTTTTTGCTTGTTGTTTTGTTTTGTTTTGTTTTGTTTTTAAGTGCAGAGCTACTGTAAAATGACTAAAACCAAGAAGGAATTTAAAGGAATTCACTCTCTGTTTGATCTGCCTCCATATAATCCAGAATAATGCAACAAGCATTATTGCATTTCCTGCAGTGCTACCAAGACCCAAATCTGGATTGCATCCTCTGCTGAACTCTTCTGTTGCACTGAGAGGTTCAGAGATATTCCTTGCCTGTTGTAGACCCTACTTAGGACTGTCTTGGAGAAATACCCTGAGTAAATAGACACAGACAGGACAGAAGTCAGTAGAATTGTATTAGCAACTAGGAGGTTTAGTGATTGACTAGAAGCTGTTTGGGGAACATGGCATCACCATTCAGAGGTCTGTGGAGGAATTTCCAATCTACACCAAAGAATTCAGGACAGATTTGTGTACCCAAAGCACAATCCTTTTGGAAGTTATATCTGACATGCAGAAGGTCCAGAGTTCTGCTTATTTAGAATTAAACCAATAGCAAGGTACCCTATATCCAACCAAAGATGCGCCAGTGTGGATGTGCGAGTGAGGGAGCTTAGCTCCATCAGTGAAACTCTGCCAAAATCAAAGGAGATGTTGGTTTGCTTCAGCTAAAACCTTGCCCAGGTTTGAGCCAGGATAAAGCCAATTTACTTTCTATTGATTTTTTTTTTTTTTTTTACTCAGTTAACTCTCTTTTAAGCAGTGCTCTTGCTGAAATTGACGGCAAGTTTTCCAGCTAGGGGACTGATAATGCTTGAATATTTATAGTTACTGCTGAAAGACCAAGGACACTTTGCTCCACTTGTCAGATCTGCTGCTTCAGACACTAAAGGAGCAGAAGAGTCATATCTACAACCTTGCTGTAAGGAGGAGTGGACTACCCAGGTGATCTAAAATTGGCCAGAGTATTCCATTCCATATACATAATTATCAGTATAAATTCAAGGATCATGGAAGTCAAGTTCTTCTTCCATCCCTGGCCAGCATCCATGGAGGACTCTATCTATCCAACTCCTTTGATCTTTAGGCCTGTGATCCTGACACCTGTATCTCTACCCTCAGCTCCTGTCTGCAATGCTGCTATCTCTGGAAGTGGTCTGGGACCCTTCTGGGACTGTCTGCAGCTAAGGGGAGTGCTGTTAGAGTTGCTGGGAGTGTGGGGGTAATGGTAGGGGTTTTGTATACTACACATATTTGTATATATTTGTACATTTTGGGTATTTTTTTATCACTAGTTTCATTAAAGCTGTCTAATTTAGTTTTCACTCCCAAAGCCTTTCTTGTTATCGTTTCTCTCCTTTCCCTATCTGGGTGGGAGGGGAAGGGAAAAAAAGAGAGCATCATTGTCATTCATTTAATTGCCAGCTCTGCCTTACACTGTGACAAAACTTTAATATGCTCTCTACTTTTAAGACAAAATTTACAGAAGTGTTTTCTAAAGATTAGATTGTCTCCTTGTGTGGTCAACAGTTTGACTGAGATAGGTATGGGCAATATTACAAAACGTATTGACACATTTAGTCCTTATACATGCAGAGCCACTCTGGACTGTGTAGCTCATTGCTGTCCACCTAATAAGAATCTAGATTTAGATTTCTTATGCTCGGAGCTGAGAGATTGAGAGTGCCACCATTGAGAACTGATTTTGTGCCTAAGTTTATATGGTAAAAAAATCTAAGTCTAAAAATAGCTAATCACTACTTTGGCTAAAAATCTGCCAGAGGAGAAGGGAGGGATTTTTCCCTCCTTCTATGTGGAAATCATCAGTGAAAAGGATGGGAAGAATGCAATAGCTGAGGGACAAAGAGAAGGATAACAAATCCACTTTAATACTGGAATAAACTCTTATCTGAACCTGTTGACATAATTACAGGTCATCTCTACAGTTCCTAAAAAGTGGCAAAAATTCTGGTTTGGGAGTCTTGAAGCTTCACAGAAATGCCAAAGTTTCACAGACTACAGTCAGCCAGCAGCTTCAAATATTTCCAAACAGAAGTCTTTTAGAAGTCTGTACTTATATGGTTTGTTAACAGTGATAATCAAAAAGAAATTCTGAATATTTTGTGCTAGGCTGCAGTTAACCAGCATGAAGAATTAAGCCATTCTTGCTGCAGAAAAAGTGATTTAATAAACTCTTAATAAATAGTTTAACAGACAGCATTAAAAAATTGTCTTTCAAAGCAAGTGAAACAGTGGTGACTTATGCTAGATTCCTCTTTAAAAAAACAAGTGCTGAGTATCGCAAAGGATAGAGTAATACACAATGGGCAGCCAGAGAGTGAGGTAAGGACTCAACTATACTCCATCCCCTTTGAAATATTAAGATAGGCCTGTTGCCAGGTGTTTGTATGATGTATGGGGGTAGCTGTGCAGGTGCCTTTGCCTGTCCTGGCCTGGTGGTGTTTCTCAGTGGTGCTTGGCTGAGAAAGCCATGAAGGTGCTGCTACTGTAGCTAGCTAGACATGTCCCAGGGTCAGGGTGATATTGGTGCTGGTGATGCCTGGCCCCTGCCATGCTCCCAGGCACTGACTGGGAGTTGGAAGCTGCATCAACTCGATGCAGGTTCGGGCAGAGAAAAGGCGGTGGAGGAGGCACATAAATGTGGCTGCAAAAGTTTCTGCTCTTTCTCCAGATCCAGAGTTTTCCTTCCTTGCTGGAACCAGTACCTTAAAAGTGCTCTGTGTGTCTCCTTCATGTGTTAATTATCAGAAACACTCAGATCGGATTTAGCACTTTTCGCAGTGGTTCTCCCATGGGCAGTGCTGTAAGAGGCAGTCAGTTTTGTTTAACATCTTTATAAATAATATGGAGCATTCACAGACAGCTCGGGGTGTTGTCACACTTTTCGTTACCTTTCAGTCCCTTGGCCAATTCATAACCAATTTGCTAGCGCTCGTGGTCAAAACAAGGCTTTCCTGCATCTTGTTGACAGAATATGTAGGTATTTAAGAAAGGAAAGATGGTGATACTTAATTCAAAGCAGGAAACCAGAGCAGATGTTATAAACAACAACAAAACTGCAACCATCAGCTTAGCAGAGCAGCATGTATTCAGCCTAAAGTACCTCACAGAGTGTGACAAGGATTTATTTCAAATGCATTATCAAGGCCAGAGCAGGCATCAGTCTAGGTAGACTTTGCTTTCAGCAGTGTGTTGGCAGCACACGAGCAACAAATTTTCTAATAAAGTACAAAGCACATCTTGTGCATGCATACAAGGTCCCAGTTTTGGTTTTTTGTGTGTATTTGTTTCCAAAACAATTTAAATAAAGTTGTGCTGGTATTGGCTTTCATAGAATATTCCATGAGATTCTAAAGCAAATTCTTTCCCAAAATTTATCTAAGCTCCATGGAGGTATTCTTTCTCCTCCACACTCAATTTCAATCCAGAAAAGCAATGAAATTAGTTTATTATGCTTAATTTTTAAAAATGCAGGTTTTTTCATGCTGATTTATGCTCAGCCGAATTACATCCTCTCTATTGAGGCTGCAGATGTCGTGACTTAACTAAGGACATGGCTGATGTTATTTGTTTTCAGACTTTCATTAGTCAAGATGTTCATAGGTTTCTTCCTCTTCATACTTTTACACATTATTTCATTATGATTGTAATTAAATTAACCAGATGGCAACTGCCAAGTTCACGTTTATTGCTTCCTTTGAATGACAAAACCCAAAATATGCTCACATTGTAATATGGGTTGAGATATTAATTTCTGCATTAAGGCTTGTGCTTAAGGCAGGATTATTGCTTATTATTACAGTGTTTACTGAATAGAGAAGAGCATCCTTTGAAGATGCTCAAAAGCTCAGGTTTTCACTAATTTGTATAATGAAGCCTCACTGTGTTGTTCAGCATTAATAAGGTATTTCATTGCTGAGGATGAGGGTGTGTGCTGAGTGCACCTTTGTGAGGGGCATGTTGGATGTCCCCATGCAAGTCAACGGATGGCCTACCTTTGGGGAAAGAACTCTTGGTCAGGACAGAAGTTCTTCAGTATTTAAAAAACCAAGAATATAATTCTTAGTGTTGTTGACATTGACTTAAATGGGGTCAGAGATCCACTCAAGTCATGGAAGAGCTGAGAAAACTGCAAAAGATCAGTATTTTTAAAATTATTTTTCTGCTTTTCCATCCTTCTTGAAAGCAGTGGGTTTTTTCTTGCAATTCTCTGTAATCATCAAAAGCAAAGGTGTTACAAAAACTTTCAAAAATCATATTTTTATTCACATTTCAGAAAGCATGTTTAAGTGTTTGTATTCTTTTGCTTTTCATGAAACATTAGATAACTTTTTTTTTTTTTTGGCCAAGACAAAATGTGAAAAGGGAAAAAAAGAAAAAAATTAAATCTTAATTTAATCTGAAATATTACAGATATTTTTGATAGAATGTATTAAAATTGAAAAACATTAAAGTTCACAACAACAAAAAATTCCAGTGAATAATAATGATAATGAAATCTACCGTTTTCAGTCAGGCAGTGGTATCTGATTAGAAGAGAATTTTCTTTCTTCTAAAAAAATATATAAAAAAATTAAATGTATTTTCATCTCTTGTCTGACTGAAAAATAAGGAAAACATTCAGAGACATCTAATGTCAAAAACACTGACGTAATTTTACATCTGGCAAACTTTCTGCCTGTAACATACAAGGTCAAGAGACACTTGAAAGGCTACATATGCAGATGGATGCAGAGATTTTCATTTTTCTGAAGGATAATCTTGGGTCTTGTTGACAAAACTATATTTTTCCTTGGGAGAATTTCATGTTTGTGAGAAGTGCATGTTTCCATTGTAAAATCATTTTCATGGAAAGTTCTCAAATGACACTGATTACTTGAATTCTGCCAGTAAATATGATTTAAAGTATTGCTATTACAAAGTTTCCTGCTATGCCTATTAGCTTAACAGCTTCATATAGAGTTTGACATTTGTTTAAATTTTATTCGTCTAAGCTTCAATTAAAGGAAAAGCCTACTGAAATTATAAAAAAACCTTCTTTGAGAGTCACAGCGTGGTCTTTCCTTCTGACATTATACAAATTAGCCTATTCTTAAGTAGCACAAAAAATCTTGAATCTCGTAAGCTCACTGCAGTACAATACTGTTATATACATTCACTTTCCACCAGCAATTTGCATTTGTCTTTCTCAGAGCAATTTTAATTTTTGCCTTAAAGATCAATATACCAACGGACTTTTAGACATCAATATCCAGACTTTAAGACTTCTATATCCAAAAGGTCTCTATGTCCAGCAGATCTGGATCCATACTCTGGTCCTCAGCCCAGATTCTTGGGGCTTCCTAAGTGGGTGCTGAAGAAAAGCTGGAAGCTTCATCTGCAGCAGCACTTGGTTGCTCTAATATCAGCAACATTTTTTTGACTGAGTTTAAACCAGTAAATAAATGTGAGGGTGTTTTCATGTCGAGCGCAAGCTCTCTGGCTACCATAAGCAAGTGTAGAACTGATGAATCAAAATAGCAATCTGCAGGGCTGGAAAGAGATTTTTGAGCACAATGAAAGTGCTAATTTCTGATAGCCACTTCCCTTCCACTTTCTCCCAGCTGCTTCTGCTATTGATATGCAATTCTTCTCCCCGGGGGCAGTGGCTGTTGATAGCTGTTTGCAATCCAGCAACCCCAGGGCACCTGCCATGCTGCCAGCCTGCAGGGGAGAACAGCTGTGAGGCCATGAGACATTGGACTCGTGGAGACTTTTGTCTCCCAGATACTGCAGAGATGCCATATGCAAAATTTTGTATAGTCAGGATTCGCACAAGTAAATAAGATTTGGATAAAAATAAATATTTAACAGGGGTTTAGCTAACTGGGTTGTCTGCTAGAAGCTAGAGCTACACAGTAATAAGAACTGAATGGCACAGATATATTGTCAATAACTATATATGCAAAAGTGAGACCATAATATCTTCTCCAGTCATTGATACTCAGATATTCTGAACTGGATTTTCACAAAGCAGTCTATGTTTGAAACAAATGGCTGGTTCATGTAAAGCTTAATGAAGGTCACAGCAAAACAAACAGGAAATAAACTCCCTGTTTCTTTGTCATAGCCTACAAAATCACCCTCTATTTCCATTATCTATTGGTGAATATACAAAACTGAAAGATTTTGTGGTCACACAAAATGCTATAGGGTGGAAAGAGCTAACCATAAGAGCCTTTCTGAAACTATGTTTACAAATAATGTATTTGCTGAAAGATAATCCTTGAGATTTATTTATCAGATAGGAAGATATATAAGCTAAACCCAAAATCTTTCCAGTATAAATATTGTTATTTGCACAGCAACTGGTAATTTGTGTTAAACAATCTCTTTAGAGATTTTACAACATTATTTGAAAGTATGAATGTTTTCTGTGCTTCCAGGATAAAATAAAAAACAATATAGCAGACCCTTTGGGATGGTAATGTGTTTTATTAATACATTTTATTAAGGCCATCCTTTGTATGTGAATTCATCCATGAACATTTTCATTAAGGCATCTAATTCTCATTCTGTTAGATACTGATATTCTCCCATGGTTCCATCTATGGAAATATGGTATCAGGCAAATGGTAACATAACAAAACAACTGAATTTTGTCTTTCAACTACTCATGTTGGAGAAATGCAGTTGAAATGTTCCTGTCAAAAAATACCATTATCTCAGTGGGTAGGTTTTACAAGATGACCTTACTCTCCAAAATGCAGATTCAGTGAGAATACTTATTTTCATAAATGTAATTCTGTGTCTTACATGACTGAAGCCAAATCCAATTCAAATTGCAGAGTAAATCAGCTAATATTTCTGTCATCTAGGCCATTGTATTATAATTTGCAATAAACGCACCATTGTTTGTTGATGTTTATATCATGTGTATGTTAAAAATATCTACATTTGGAACATTCACTATACTTATGTGACAAAATGTGTAATGAAGTAAAATTTATTCAAAAAGAATAAAAGTTTAATATATTCATAAAAATTGTATACTTTTAATTTTTATTGTACTTCCAAAAGTGGAGATTATAAGTAAAATTTTATAGAAAACAACTAACTATAGTGCTCTAAATAGTATTAATCTGACTAATTCTCCCCTGTCTCAACAGATCATTCTAGATGTATCAATTTTTCTCCTGTTGCAAACTAGCAGTGGATATTAAATATTATTTTAAATCTGTCTTCTCTTAGAAGATGAAGATATACTCAAAATGTTTACATTTTATTCAGGTTGATACAGAGCAATAACATTGAGAATTTCAGTATCTTTAAGGAAAAAGCTCATATCCTCTCACACAAGCACACACGATTCCCCTTTCTCTGTATTTTTATTTTATTCTAAAAGCTTAAATTTCAAGAATGTGATCTAAGGCATTTATAAAGAAAAAGAATCTTAATGACAGTTTTGTATATTCAGTTGTATATTTTAATTAGGATAATGAACTAGGTAATCATAATAATATAATGCTATTCATATTTATTAATGCAAAGCCTGTCTTAGGCATTGCACGCCTGCCCAGCTGTACACTGGTCTCTGATGACTTATGGTCTACTTAGGGTAGGTACAGAAATGGGATAAGCAAATGAAGCAGTGCAATTGCAGAAAACATGTTAGCCCCTTATTTTACAGTGTGGACTAGCTGAGGGAGGATAAGGAAGGTGGAAACAAGCCATTCTGCAAGCAGCAGACCGAATGAGCAAGTTCCCTCTGGCTTTATGAAATTTTACAGGGGTCAAATTGTCTCTCAGTTCTCCTCAGCTCCTTTGGCTTAACCTGCAGGACTAGCAAATGCCTATGGGGTCAGTGGGCTAGGACAGACTGGAAAATGAGTTGACAGCTGCCACCCAAATGAGAGAGGGCGCCTTCCCCAGGTAGGTTGTACAGTAGGGATGCAGAGGGATGGTGAATGGCAGCTTTTATCTGGGAATCATTAATGAGCAAAATACCTTGTAAACTTTCACTCCACAGAGCTTTGTGTGATGAAGGGTACAGTTTTATGAGGACATAGTTTGGACTCATAAACAATAAAAAAACACTGTTGACCATGGGCAGCCACAATTTTTTAATTAGCAGTGTTTGATACTTATCTGCTAAAATGTGTGCCAAATTTACATGTATATAAATAGGGTGAGTTTACAGTACTCTAGATTTATTTGGAATGGAGATCAGTTTAGAAACTCAGATCTGCAGACAAATTTCCTGAAATTAGATCCTTTAGCTATGTAGCATACCACTGATTTTGAAACCAGTTTGTTTTCTACTCCAGGCTTAAGGCAATTACACTTGTTTAGTCTCTTTTCTACCCTTCAAGAAGTAATCTCAGTCTGGTGTATCTGCAACACTTTCCCACCCACACATATATTAAACTTTACAGAGAATAATAAATTCCAAAACTTTCAAGATTCATTGGTGCACAAACTGGCAAACTGTAAGCATGTATATGACAAGACAGTGCAAGTGACACACTTTTTAATAAGGATGCTCTTGGCACAAACATGATTGAAAAGTTGAATCAAATAGAAATCAGACAGAGTCCTTTCTCATGATACTGATCATGCAAATCAACTGAGATCCAATGAATTGGCCTGCAAGACATCTAGGCAAATATGCAGTTTCACTGTATTTTATTTGAATAACCAACACTGACGCTGCTCTAAACATACAATAGCAGAGAGAACTCACCCAAAATGGGCTTCTGTAATCACAAAACAAAGGACTTCCCTCTCTAGCATTAACTTTGAAATTGTTACCATGCCCACTGAAAATGATCAGATGTTAGATACAGGGACTCTGACAGGTTTATTCTTTGAAAATAACATGATAAGGAAAAAAACTGTCTGTGGTTGAAGTTTTGAAGAGAATAAAAATCCTGTTGTTAAACACTGTTAGAGAACTTGGTATAAAACTTCACCTTCGCTGTTGTACCTTTTTATTTTACTGCAGCTATAATTGCTTTTACTATAGTGTATTTTATAAAGCATTTTGGCATTCATTTTACTAGCTTCTTTGTTAACTATTTATAATGATACCACTGGAGATTTATTTTTTACCATTTGTTCCCAGTTCTTGGAGCTTGGTGAGAAAACGTTTTGCCATATTGTTCATCCCATCACCAAAAAAATACCTAATTTTTATAGCATATCATAATATTTTGCCTCTGCAGTATAGCAATATTTTAGTTTCTGAAAAAAATTTGCAAGAAAATGTAAAACACTGTTACAGGCAATTAGTTATTCTTCTGTTGCTTGCTGCTAGCCATGGGCTTTTCTGCTGGAGGCAGAGGCTACAAAGAGGGTGACAGCCCACTTGGGATCTAGCTTCCAAATTCCAAATGCTTCCAAATTCCACTTCTCTTGTTCTGTAGTCCTAAATTACCTACCTGCTGCATCTTCCATGCAGTAAATCCCAGAAAGATAAGCAGTCATTGCATACAACACACAGCCTAGTCCTGATGGCATGAAGGTACCAAGCTGATGCACCAAACTTCTAAAAAAGTCCAAACAGTAAGTTTCTACTAGGATCAGATACAGTAAATATTTTCCAAACAGTCACTGAATGGGCCTCACACAAGGCATAAAGAATGGGCTGGTCCCCTTGCTAAAGCCATTTACTGCAGTAGATACGTTATTTTAAATAAATTTGCCATAGCAGAGGCTGATGACAGCCAGCACAGTTGTTGATAGATACCATGCAACAAATACCTAGGAAGATTTTTCTCCTTGTATTTGAAAGTGTGGTATTAACAAGTGAAAGGTCTATGAGCACATGGGTGTTCCATATTTATTTTAAGCAAGTCACTTTTTAAGGGGATGTAGTGCCTCCTATTTGACAATTGGTACAATTGGAAGAAGAAAACTCATGGAAGAGCATATATTCCTGACACCTTATGTGTGTTTTCCGAGTATGTAAGTTGTTCTTATAAGAAAAATATGAGTGCCTTTACCATTAAAACCTTCCATGCTTCAGATCATTGCAGTTAGAACACAACCTTTAGTACATTAAAATTAGTAAGAAACCATTCAATTATTCAGAAAAGATTCAAAGGAGTGTTACTTTCACAGGTTTATTTTAACAACACAGAACATAGCCACATCTGGGAAAGAGACACAGAGGCTGTTTTATTTGTGAACTGATTTTTGTCTGTCTTTATCTATTTGTAATAAACTTGAAATGTTTATCACTATCTGAAACCTGAAGTATCTACCTACATCAGGCTCCTGTGAATCAGCTGTCTAGCACCAAATAATGCAGTACCCTGGGATTTTGCAGTGCTTCTGAGCCAGATTCTTCCACAGGGAACAGAAAAGCCCTCAGGGTATGGCCACCAGGGATACTTTGTGCAGAACTAGTTGATGGCTCTAGGGCTCTGGTAAGGATTCAAATACAGTTTCGTTACTTCATGGGCCAGTTAGATAACAGAGTGTGGATTTGATGTTGGTACCTTTATTTATGCTGAATACCTCTCAATGTAAAAAGATTGTATAGTTGCATTTTTATACTGAGACTAGAGTAACTACTTAATGGATGTAATTCTGTGGAAGCCTTGGAGACTTAAGAGCACTCTTCTATTTTAGCTTGTTTCAAAATCATAGATAATATGAAAGTGGCAAGTTTGTATTTTTTATATAAGGGAATCTTTGAAGTTATGTAACGTTATGGTTCTTTAGCACTCTACCCTTTCTTCTGCTCATCTCTCTTTATGTGCTACTGAGGCTGTATAATGTGAGAATGTGCAATACTGGTCATTATAGCAGAGGCTGGCTGCTGCAGTCCTGCTGAGATCATGGTGATGACAGGGACTGGTGCCTCTGCTGACTTGTGTCAAAGTCATTGCAGCAATGATGATGGCTACAGCAACTTGTGCTACTTGAGCACCTGCCCAGGGAAACTTTGTGCTGTTACTGTGGTTTCTGAAAGTCATACAGAAAAGGCTGTAATTTCTGTGGACCAAAGACTGTGGAATCTGTGGCTGAAAATAATGTCTAGTGAAATAGATTTAACCTCTTACAGACTATCTTATCAGTTCAAACTGTTATTTTAGACAGAGTGAAACAATAGCCTGATTAACTGAGGGTCAGACGTACAGGGAGCAGGATTTTTTCCTCAAAGGCTCAAATTCTTTGATTTTATGGTTCTTGCATCGAGTGCATCCAGACTGAACTTACCATTTCTTAGTCTTGGCTTTAGAAGTGATTTAAAACTAGAAATATGTCCTGGCTAAAGGGGTCAGTTCTTACTCTCTTCAAGATAACTCCAATAGAAACATCTCTCACAGAATGGTTTACTAGACACCATCTTAGTGCTAAAGGGATTAAGCTGCTCTCTTTCAATAAGACACAAGATCTACATAAGAAGATTGGACTATAAGGGACCATACATACATATTACTTGCCCAGTGGTGGTCTGAGAGATGTATTTCAACAGTACAAGTACATGTCAACTGGTCAGATGCTAATAGAGCTATATTTTGATTTTAAATCCTTTTCTTTCTAACAGCATTGTTCAGACATGATGTGCAATATGTTTTAGCAAACAATTCTGGATAATAGTAGCTCAAACATATTACATCACTGCTGCCATAACATGATACAACCTGACAGGCCTGAGATAATATAATGTGATTCCATGTTTTCCAAAGAACAATTCTGTATAGCTGAATGCTGTTTTAAGTAATTTATGGCTAGTATTTATTTTACATAACTGGGAAGGAAATAGGAACACCCCATTTCAAATGTCTGTAGATGCTAAGAGCAGAGAGTTTGTGAGAAGCACCCCCACTAGTGGTGCCACAGTTACAAAACTGGGAAAAATCCTATTTGGTGAGATGAAACCAGAATCAAAACCAACTCCTTCCAATGTTGCTCACCACAGCTAACCCTAGCCATGTACCTGCACTTATGCCATTAAACATTTACCCCCCCCCCCCCAGCAAAGGGATTCCCAGCCCACCAGCTATGCACCTGCTTGCCAGGCAAGCACTCATATAAGCAGGGCAGTGTCATGTCTGAGTTCCTGGAACAACAAAGTGAAACAGCTGTAATTATTTCTGACACTTCTAATACTCACTGCAGTCACCTATAGGGCTTACAAAATCTAAGCATGTAGTCTTTCTAGACCAGTCCTTCCCTGTCTTCTGTAGCTTGTGAAATGCAGTAAGAGGTGTTAGCAATAGAAATTTTTTTTTGTTTGTTTAAAAGGCTAAATAGTTGTGGGGTTGTGGGTTTGTTTTTCTTTTTTTTTTTTTTGTGTGTGTTATTTTCATTTATTTTTTTGTTGTTTTGGTTTTGTTTTGTTTGTTTGTTTGTTTGTTTCTCCTTTTTTGGGGAGATTTCAATTTTAATTTGTAACCTGCTGTTGTAATACAAGTTTTGATTCATCTGGGGGAGAGGGAGATTTAACTGATCAAACTATAATGATTTTGTCTATACCTGAAACAGTGTTCTAGGTTCTTTTTGTTACAACTGAAGAGGAAAAAACGTTTTATGTGTGATTGAGATAATCTAATTCAGGTATCTGCCTGAGGTTGAGATGATTTGTATCTCAAAATTGCTTATTTTTTCCACCAAAATGTGGAGATAAGACAACCAGCTCTGATACTGATCTCTGTATTTAGAAGGTTGAAGTTAGGTCAAATCTAAAAGGATTAAAGATATATGCAGAAATGCAACACACTGACTACAAACATAATACAGAAAGTAGTTAACAGGAGGGTATCTGTATCAGCCAGCTCTTCAGCATCTTTGTTTCCTTCTCTTCTGCAGATGTATATATAACTAGAATTTGCAACCAGGACCTACCACAAGCCAAGGTAGTGCTTTCCCAATTAATCTCCAAGTAAGCATCTCTTATGAATTCAACAGACCTTTTGTCTGAACTGGGATCATGGAACTGTGTTCAGTGTTTATTTTTTGCCACTTGCTTTTATCCTTTACCTATAGTCAGTGGCAAGCTCAAAGTGATTCGCACCATTCTAGTAAAAATAAAAGACCTCAGAAACTCCACATTCTGTTATTCCTTCAAATATGTATGTTAAACTAAACTGGTAATGTTATAGATTCAAAATTTGTTTTTTATTTGTGACATGATTTGTTTCATCTCCTTGAGCATGAGTCTAAGTGTACTGTATATTACTTGCTAGTACTTTTTCTTTCTATCTCAGAAATATCATGAAAGTTAAATATAGCCCAATGATGCTAGCATAATATAAGACTTAAAAATAAAATGTAATAATCTTTCAAGTATCATCAAACAGCAATTTTAATCTCAGTTGCCAAGAACTGCTCATATGCAGCTTTAGACAAAGAAACAATTGCTTTATTCATTCCACCTACAAATGTGACTGTATCAGAGTTTTAGTCAATAACTGGGTGACAGATGCTTTGTGTTATTTCCCCACTACCCACCCAGGGGAAGATAAAAAGTGGAATAAGGGAGAGAGACTTTGAGGTTAGAAAAAAAACCCTGGAATAGATTTAATGAAGTAGTAATAATAATTATGGTGGATTACAAATATATACAAATATGTAAATACAGAACCCACATTCGGGAGTTGGTAATTACTTCCCAACCAGAAAAGTCCCAAACTGAACTCAGCAGCAGATGAGGGTGCCTGAGTCCAGGGTCCCAGTGACAGTCCACCAAAGCCTTGGAGCAGCCAAGCCAGTCCTACCTGGGGAGGCAGGAGAACATGACCTGTCTTGGCGCACAATATTTTTCTCCAGGAAGAAAACACGATGCAGGAACACCAGCAGCAGACGAAACTATGACATACAAGCAAAACCAACCCCAGCCAGAGAAGAGCCTTGTGAGGAGCCATTTTATATTGCATGTCCAGACAGGAGCTGAGTGGGTGAAGAAGAGAAGCAAGCTGGGAAGCAAGTTGCAGTACTACTTTTGCTCTTTCTATTTATCCAGCAGAACACCCAGGAGGTGTTGCAGAACTCACGGTCCTTATTTAAACTCAGGGAACTGAGTGGGTGAGAAGTCATGACAATGTATTACATAGTACTGAAGGACCTTTGCCTTCCCTTCATAGAGCTTTGCAGTTATCAGCACAGAGGTCAGTAGCACAGTCATTCTTCTAGTGAATGCTGAGAGCAAATCAACATCAACTGACGACTGAGTCCAGAATTTACAAAGAGAATTAATTCTTAAACGTAAATAGTATTCATACCTGATCATGTAGGTCCAATTACATTACATGGGAATCCAACAAACTAAGAGGAAGGGTGTTTAATACTTAAACTAACTTTTTAATTATTTGATACAACCTCATACAAAATTAACCAGTTATGTGAGAAAAGTGAAAAAATGCGGGTGTTCTGCACTTTCTATTGGGAAGTTGTATTCCCATTTTGCATAAGGTTAGCATGCACTTTGGGATGATGTTCCGTAATGGTAGATGAAATTAATATTTTATATGTATTTTATAGAGAGGTCTGATTATGAGAACAAAAGCAATACCCTAACATTTGCATAGGAGGAGGAATAATCAGTCCTATTTTAGCCAACTAATACCTACATATCTCTTAAATAACTAATGTATTTAACATTACATTGTCTCTTATGCTTGCAATATCCCTTGAGATGGATAATTTTGTTTTGTTTTATTTCTAAATATCCATGTACAGATGATAAAAAAAAGAGCAAAGGAGACATTAATAAGCTTGCTTTAATTTATTCAGAAATTCTGTGAAAGAAACCTAAAACTAAAATCTTAGCTGTGGACAACTTTTTGTTGTCCTCAGTAACTGTGGATCTGAAAGAATGGATTCACATATTTTCTTCTAACTCCTCACATAATATAAGCAAGCTGTTATTCCTAGTGGTAGGCCCAATATTGCATCAATTACTCCATTATTCTCTTCATATTAGTTTATTTTTAAAAAAAGCACTACACTTTTTTAATTTATCCTTTTGTGGTGGATGAAAGATTTCAGGTTTGGCTTATTTTTGGAAGTTTACATAGAAAGTGAGTGTTTCTGTCTTCTGAAGCCTTCCAAATTAATATTTACCACTTCTAATTATCAGGTTACATAGCCATCTTACAATTAACTGGATAGTGGTTCATACTGTGAGGGTAACACCTGTCATGGTAAGAAAAGGATTTAGACAGCTCTGAAAATCAAAACATGCTGTTGCTTTCATCATTAAATCATGGAAAGATCTGCACAATAAAGAGTTCCATAAACCAGCAGGTATTTTGTTAATCCACTAAGCAATAATTTAAATACAAATAATTTTAAAAAAAGGTAGTCCATTGGTTCTAACACACTAATTTCCATTTCAACAGAACTGATGTCTTGTGTTTAAGGCATATATTCCAGCAAAGAAAGTGAACTGGAGAGGTAAAGCTGATATAAACCTAAGGAGAAGTCTGAGGAATGTATCTACCATGACAAATGAGTCTCACAAAGCCTCACCACAGGGATGGAGTCTCAGGCAGTCAGCTGACCAACTGAACATTTTTAAATGCTTCATTTTGAAAGTCAACCAGGGACAGAAAGAAATTACCTCAGGGGCTAAAGATTCCCCACACTTTTACATATATGGCATATATATAAATGTTCTCTGTGTTGATGCTTTAAAATACAAATAAAGTTGTAATCCTGATTTACTAAATTAGGGCTGTCACAGTGCATGTGGGAGCTGCAGTCCAGAAGAAATGTGACTTTCTTCTTAACTTAGTCAATCTTTATTCTTGTCTGCAGGTAGAAGCTGTGCTCTATCTGAATAGGAAAAAAAAAAATAAAAGGGTGCATGTGCCACCTCCATTACACACGACCCTTTAAAAGTGAATGTGGCAAAGACCACCCAATTATTTCTTAGAGGCTCACTTTTTTTACCTGGTCTTTCTGAACTGGTCAGATTTACTACCTGATAAGAAGTGTCTTAGCACCCAGTTCTGTTTATCATAAGCTGAGGATTATAATGAACTTTGTGTTACTCCTCTTAAATCAATGGAGCTCCACTGTACATTGATTTGTCCTCACAATTTAAAAATAAGGTACTATTAATAAAAAACCCATAACTGAGTTCCAGCTTTTATGTAAAGAACTTTGTAGATAAAGCTGCAGAAGAACAGTGTTGGTGGTGTCCCCAGATAGCAAGATTCCAGGGTTTTCCATGAATAATACTCAAGTGAGTTTTTAAGGGCAAATTGACATTGCAAGTTAAATATTCATGCAAAAAATGGGAGTAGTAACTATCCCTTATTGATAACTTACATGACCACAGAATTAGAGCTCTGAAACTGAAGATGGACGTAAACTCACATGACTGGGGAAATGGTGTCTCAGGACAGGAAAAAAAGGTAACGTTAAAAAGAAACTAAAAAAGGGTTATTATTTGTTCTCTAGGGATTGTTTAAGTGTGTCAGAGGCAATCAGCCAGCAATCTCTCAGTCTCTTCACTTCAGTGGAAGGTAATGAAATTTAATTAGTGAGAAGAGACAGCTTTCACACTAAGAAGAGGAGTGGAGAGTAAACAGGAACATCAATGTGCACAGCGAATAATACCTCAGTACATAACAATCCCTATTAAAAAATGAATTAATAGGCAAAGCTGTTTGGCCTCTGCTTTTTGTTGCAGGGCTTTCTCATTTTGCATAAAAACCTGATAAATGAGCTAAAGCTATATTTTTGTTATTAACAGCATGAGGTTTAGTTCTGCTAGGGCTGAGGGGACAAGTACAATTCTGCTCCTTTACAGAGAAACAAATCCTTCTAAGTTTGGATTAACATGTTCACAGGGGGTTTTTGCCCATTAGAAGCAATAGAGTGTTTTCTGCTTGGTTTTACCTTTTTTTTTCCTTTTTCGGCTTGCCTATTTTATGGACTTATGTGCCCTGAAGTTCAAATAAACTGGGGTTTAGATTAACCCTGGTTTTATGTGCTTGGATCTCACTGAGAGCCCCCAGGCAAGGTTTGGTAAAATGTGCATTGCTAATGTGTCTACAAATGTTCACAGGGCTGGACTGCAGCAGAAGCACTATAAGCCCATGCCTAGGGTCTCAAATTCCTTGCACTATTTACTTCACTCAGGAGTGAAATTCTAATTACAAAGAGTTCCTGAAATTGTTGTTTGCATGCAAGAGCTTGGAAATATGACCAAAACATTCCTGAAAGGGTGAAGCATGACAGCTGTCTAGCTGGTCCAAAACACATCCCTGAGCGACATCCAAAGCTGCCCCAGAGGAGGGGGGTCTCTCCAGCCCAGCTCGACCAGGAAGGGATGGGCCAGAGGTCATAAAGGTGGGGGTAGGAACACTGGTCTGTTGAGACCCATCTTAGAGCTCTCTCCAGGGTACAGAGCAACCCTACTGCTGAAACCTGAAGGCAAGGTGAACAAATGAAGTCTGTGGTTCATTAATAGCATGTGCCTTCTGAAAAAAAATAATTAAAAATTAAAAAAAGTCAGATTCTGAAGTACTATCTGTACACTGATGACCTTTTCTTTCTCAGTTGTTCTTCAGATAATCTACCAGGATCCATGATAGTTCTCTATATTCTGAAAATACAGACCTTTTTTATAGATTTGTCTATATGGTGTCTTAGAAGCAATAGCAATTTGACCCAAATGTCACAGTGAGTTAAGCAAGCATTAGGGCTTTTTAAATGCAGAGTGGAAATAACCATCTTTTAATTCCTTCCTCTACCACAGGGGGAGCCTCCAGGAATTTAATTGTACAATTGTACAATTCTCCTTTGTTTGTTTGTTTTTTACCAAAGACTTGATGATAGTTGTTATTTAAAAAAACCCAACAACACACAACACAATAAACTTCAATGATTTTTATTTCAAATGGTGACTGTTTTACTTTTAAGACATTTAGAGCTATGACTTCCATGTCTCATGTATGTTTGTGGGGTGCTAAGTGGTAAAACAAAATAGAAGACCAAAATGACAAAGCTCAGGCTTACAGTTAAGTGTGTATCTAAGGCCCATCACGCTCCCTTATTCCTTTTCCTTTCTCATAGTAGATATCATTTTATAACTTGCATTTGATACTCATGTTTTCAAATAGGCTTTTGAACTTTTCTAGAGAAATCCATTATAAGAACATTGCTATATAAAACTTCAGGGAAAAAGTCAGGAAAACTACAGAGTATTAAGTCTATTTAGTATGTTCAAAAGAGCTTTTGCTAAAACCATCTTTCTGATCATATGTAAGCCAAAGAAATCTGGGGTACAGGGAGACAGTGTTTTACTCCTATGAGCAATTTCAAATGAAGCAGGAACAGCATTTCTGGTGATGAGACTGTCAGTATCTGTGTATGTCCACACAAAGTAAAAAAGCTTCTAGCTGTTCATTGGAAAAAAAAATTGGCCTTGAACAAAATACAGGCAGAGAAACTCCAGTTTGTTTCCAGTTAAAAACAGGCTTCATTTTGCACGCATTTGAGGATCAAACCTTAAAGCTCTGTCAACCATTTCAGATGACTACGAAGAAGATCCTATTATACTTTTCCCCCGTTTGTTACACTTGTGGATCATGTCTTTCAAAAACTCCAGCTTAATTTTTATTGTTAGTGCATAACCACACACAGAAAATATAATTCTCCGCTTTCTAGGGAGTGCTTAGATCTGCCAGCTTCTCTCAGTATGTGTCTAAAATTTCTTACTTTTTGTTAAATTGACTTCTGTTGGCCTAATGAGCATCCTTCTGAATCCCCTATCTGATTACTTGCTTGCAGCAGAATAATTCAAAGCAACCCAGCCACTGATCATCACTACTAATTTCTCTTGAGCAACCATATGAAAAAAGACAAGTGAAAGGGAATAAAGAATAAAAGGGTAGAAGATTCAGGCCCATCAAAAATTCAGAGTAAAGACTCTGAATAGCTAGGGCTAACCTAGCTGCAATGAGTATGTGAGTTTAGCTAAACAGATAAAAAGCGTAATTTGGGTGCCACTGGATTTTTACACATATCCCACCTTCTAGATTATATCATTCTGCCTTGGGCCTAATGAACTTCCAAGTGGGAGCCAGACTTGCTCAGAAACCACGATTCTGTGAGAATCAAGCATAGAGAAAGGTATCTTATGGTTACCTTAGAGAAAGATTTCTTATGCTCTTCTTGACTTAAAAGATAAGTTTCAAAGTGCAATACGAACAACACCATTTTCAGAAATATGTGACACTTTACATGGTAGGCAGCTAACTGAGGGGGGAAAAAGTAAGTTAATTGTTCATCAAGGAAAGAAACTTCAACTTAAATAAAGCTTTAATTTAATGTTATAAAATATGGTCTTTAAATAAATCCAATATTTCATGGGTCCCTGAAGACATTCCAGGATGCTTCAATTCAGGTATGTCCAGATTGTATGAAAAGAGTTGCAAACCATTATTATAAATACAAGAGAGAATACATCATCTGGCATCATTTAACCAACCTGAAAGATAGTTGTACAGGAAAGGAGGAAGGGAACAAGCCTTTTTGCTTAAAATCAGTAACTAATGGCACTTGCTTTTCAGTATTGTACTTCATTCCATGGTCTAGAGGCTCAGTTATGCCACAACTGAATGAAATTAGCTCATTTCTGACTTCAGCCTTTTTACAGGTGCTTTCTACAGGGTAACCTGTTTGGATGAAAAAGCCCTTAGATGTCTCACCCTGCAGCTTCCTATACCATAAAGTATGTGCTTTCACATGGTATAACCTGCACCAAATACATCAGAAAGCATCAGTACTTGTGAATAAACTGTGAGAAGATGCTCCAGTTCACACTGTTCTGCCTCTGGAGAGAGCACATGAGACTAAATAGCATAGTACTGATACTAGTTATGTTGCTCTATATGCAGCTGAGAAGCACTCAGATATTCCAGTAAGGGATGTGACTGAAGAGTTTACACAAAAATAGAATTTCATGAGAACTGCAGAGATCTCTCAAATGAAATTATATTAAAATGCACCAAAGAAATATTATAAACCTTCCATCATATTCCACAGTGAGAGATGTAACAGAATGAATTTAGCTCACTGTTCTGAAAAAGAAGATTATGTGAATGTTTGTTTGAGCCATGGTTTACAATATGACCCATGATTTAAAATATATCCAACAATATTATTAGGAGAACATAAGCACAATAATACAGCCAGTTTGGATGTAAGATCTATAAAAGATTCATACTAACTCAATCAGGATAGTGGAAACCTAACGGAAACATTTAATTGTTCATGAAGATGGCAGAGATTTTATGCCATTGAAGAAAATGTTTGATTAAAATGTAGTCTACCCTCAGATGCTGCCTCTCTAATGTACTTTTTAAACCTTAAGTGAATGAATACTCGTGTTGAAATGTTGCCTACGCATTTTTACAGTGTTCACAATAGAATGTTTCTAATTTTGTTTCTATACATTTTAATCTAAATCTGCAAAATCAGAAACTTCTCATTTACATATTTTCCCATCCATCTACAGTGTTTTCAGCAGCACTGCAGTGCAGCATACTCAATAACAGACACTGTCAGTGCACTTTAATACTCCAGGTTATATATATCCTCAGCTGATGTATATGAGCAGAGCTTCACTGATTTCAATTGTGTTATGCTCACACTGAGTGATAAGCCTCTTCAAGAAACTACACTGTGGCAATAAGTCCAGAGCAGGTGACACTCTGCAGGAAAGAGTACAAAATATGCTCTAGAAGAAATCAAATGGGAATGTGGTGCGATTTTTCATTTGTTTTCTTTCAGGACTGAGTCTACTTGGGATTTTGCAGACTTTTTCCTGTAGATTTGAGGTGTTGGTTGTACTTGGACAACAAATTTTCACTTAGCTGCTGAGTCTTGTAGCACTAGAAAAAACAAAGAGAAATTGATTTTAATCTCTCTGAATTGTGGTGAAGCTGATATTCACTTGAGGAAGTATCTGCTGAAAGGTATTGTCTTTCAGCAGAAGGCAAAAGAAGGTGAAAGCAGAATATGAGCAGAGCACGCAGAAGGCATCCAATTCACAAATGTCTTTGAATTGTAGACATCTTAAGACATCTAGCTTTATGTGGAGATACAGGTCTGTGTTAGAAGTTCAGCAACAAGGCAAATTTGTTCTAGTAACAAGATTCTGTAGGCTAAGGTTCCAACCCCTAGGATTCTATGATGATTCTATGATGATTCTATGAAGGTGTGGGTATGGAGGGTTTGAGAGAGCTACACACAAAAAAAGTAAAATGGCATTTCATTTTGTCAGGGTTGACCGCTAAGAGTTGACATAATCTCTTCTCAGTAATGCCATAGATTCAGAGACCTTTAAGGCCACAACTGACTTTTAGGTCTCTTAGTCACATTCTGCAAATGACCCAGGCCATCCTGCACCTGCGTTGTGGCAATCCCAAACACAATTACAGGTTGGACATAGAGTGGATTGAGAACAGCCCTGAGGAGAAGGACATGGGGGTGTTGGATGATGAGAAGCTCAACGTGGGCCAGCAATGTGCACTTGCAGCCCAGAAAGCCAACTCTATCATAGTTTGCATCAAAAGAAGTATGGTCAGCAGGTCAAGGGAGGTGATTCTCTCCCTTTACTCAACTCTTTTGAGACCCTAGCTGGAGAACTGTGTCTGGTTCTGGAGTCCCCAGCACAAGAAGGACAGGGAGCTGTTGAATGAAGTCCAGAGGAGGGCCACAAAAATTATCAGAAGGCTGGCCACCTCTCCTGTGAAGACAGCTCAGCTTGGAGAACAGGACACTCCAGGGAGACCTTATAGTGGCCTTCCAGTACCTGAAGGAGCTACAAAAAAGCTGGGGAGGGGCTGTTTACAAGGACTTGTAGTGAAAGTACAAGAGGTAATAGCTTTAAACTGAGAGAGGGTAGTTTAGGTTAGACATTAGGAAGAAAGTTTTTAGTGTGCAGGTGGTGAGACACTGGCACAGGTTGCCCGGGGAAGTTGTGGATGCCACTTCCCTGGAAGTGTTCAAGGCCAGGTTGGATGGGGTTTTGAGCAACTTGATCTAGTGGGAGGTGTCCCTGCCCATGCAGGGGGGTTGGAACTAGACGATCTTTAAAATCACTTCCAACCTAAACAGTTCTATGAATCTATGAAATTCAGTTTAATGGAAATTCACTTGTATATACCAGCACTAAATCCAGGAGCTAAATCAGATTTTCTTAGGGCCTTATCTCCTAGATTACCTTCTGCTGTGCGGTTGTTATGTGTGAGATTATGTTAATGAAAAGAAGACAGTGATTGATACAGTGAACCTTTTAGCTGCTTCCCCACTGCCAAGTTTCCAACTCCACTGGGGGTGACTAGAAATCTCATGAAGGAACAGTAAATATTTTACAGTGAAAGAAGACGATCTATTCACCCTACTGCATTTTTGTATGTCAGCTGGCAAAGGCCAGTGAAAAAGCGAGAACTAGTAATTTCAGATCAATTATGCAAACCTGATGGTGTTTCCTCTGCAAAGGATATCTGCATGCATATTATGCTTGCGAGAAGCATATCGTAAAATATAGCAGTGAAAAAGATTTATGTTAACTTTGTAGTATTGCGGGGACTGATTTTATCCATACACTGTCTTCTTTAAGAGCCTTGTAGGACTTGAAGTGTCCACAGAAAGAATAGCTTAACAGATAACCCCTGCACTGTCAGGAATGACATAATCATTTTTACACTGTAAATATTAATAAGGTAAGCTTTCTAGCAAGGGCAGCTTAGGAAAATGGCCATCAGGAGATAAATTTAAATATTCCTGTTTTGCTTCTATCTGTTGTTTCCTCCCTGCTCATTGCACATGTGGATAGGTTAGTATCCAAAGTTAGACTTGAGTATACCACAAAAGGCCAGAAAGACTTATCATTTCACAGTGGATCATACATTTTTCAGAGATACCTGGCATGAGGAGATCTAAGACAAAGAAAGTCACTGTTCTTTACAAGCGGGCGATTATTGTGTTCCACATAAACATAATAATTAGAATAATAAATTCAGCAAAACTAGTCATTATTTATGAGTAGAAATAGACAATGAATTCAAATTAAAGTAGTAATGTATTCTTAGGCAACCGAGAAAGTCAGCAATTGCCAAGTTATTAAGACTTAGATGATGTTGTACTGAAGAAGGGCAAATGGGTCAAAACCAGTTAAAAAAAACTAATGAAGGAAAGGTGAAAAAGTTTCCTATCACTGGCTTAGTATATCACAACTACGAAGACTTGTCTGATTAGAAAAATCAAAACAAAAAAACCCCAAACTTTTTAATGTGTTCTATATACACTGTGTGGATTAATGATTTTACTTTTTTTTCGCTTCTACTTTTTCTTACTTTCAGTCTGTGTTGTTCTGAAATGACAGGCTTGTTCTACCCTTGTACCTACTGTCTTTGTGGATTTTCAGCCTTGGGTCAAATGAATGAGTTGTTTGCTGTCCATCTTTTTGTTTCTTTCCTCTTCATTTCACTAATTTCCATGATTACTTCTCAGTTTGAAATGCAGTAGCATTCAATTTACATAGTAAAAGGCTCGATTTAAACACATTTCAGCATATCAATCAGCTATTGTTCGCTGTATCTTTGTATGGCTTTTAAAGAGAGAATAAGAAAAGAGTATTGATAGCATATGAAACCAGGTCACCAATCTTGATTTTGCCTGTGTCTGTTAAATAAAATAAAGTTAAAATGTGGTAAGGCTAGAGAACAGGAAAAATTGCCTAGCTAGAATATAATGTCTGCAGATACTAAGTTACATTTTTTAGGAAGGTAGAGCATTTGCTGATGTTTTAAGGCAGTACTGACTTTTCAGTACTGGTTCCAGTAATTGATATTTGTCGTCCTACATTTCTGTTGTACTCAAATTTGAGATGTTTGGTTTTCAGATATATTGGAATTTCCCTGTAGGTCACACACAGTCATTTCCATCTCCATCTGCAATTTAGAGAAGTGAGCAATTCAATATCAGAAATTTGATCAGTATCGGAAATGTGTGTTTACTTCTCAGTAAATTCCTTAGCAGTCCATTACCCTACACACTGAAGGACTGAAATGGAGAGCTAAATATTGAGTAATAGGAATTTACTGAGGATCTGAAATATTAAGTTAATGGAGAAATATTATATTACTCTGAGCCCTCTTAATAACATCAATTTCTAGAGCTAATACCTGTTCTAAAGGGTCGCATGTGATGATTATTGTTTACTGTGGTGTGCAAAAAACTTAGAATCTTGTTATGCCTCTCTGTATTTGGTACATCTACCTGTTATTTCCCATATGGTAAATTATTTTGGACAGGGAACCTTATTTTGTATTTTTACATGATGAAACTTTGTAGCCTGAAACCTCAAGCTTTAAATTATACAGTAACACAAACAGTAATACTAAAGCAACAGGAAATATTATTCTCACAGATATAGGAAATAGGACAAGGTATCTCCTTGATGAGGAAATAACAGGAACTTTAAAATACACTTTATGGATATCAACTGCTTTTTAGTCCTTGTTATGATAATTTCTGCCTTTATTATTATTATTATTGTTATTATTATTAATTATAATTATTAGTAGTAGTATTTCTATGCTGCTTGTGTAGAGCATTGCTTTTACTAGAAGTTCATAAAGACGGGAACAAATGCCATTGTGTTTCATGTGGAGCTCTTAAAGATCAGCAAGCATACTCCCATTGAGTAACTGAAGCTTACATCTGTAGTCCCCTGGACACAGGACACATGGTTCGCTTTTTGACATAAGTAGTATATACCAGAGTTAATTTGATAGCTCAGCAGTCGCAGAATCTTTAGGCTAGACTTTACACTCTTAGCTGGCATTAGGACATGATCTCCTGAAACAAAATGTTTAAAAATAATTTGCAGCTCCCCCTGAGCTATCCAAACTATAAAGCTATGAATAAAGATACATAAAGAGAACAAATATCGGAGCTATGAAAATCACACAGCCGGGAGGAAGCCCATGAAAATCAGTACAAGCTGCAACATATACTTAGAATTTTAATATTTTGTGTGAGTCCTTGAAAGCTATAATTATGTGTGCAAGGTAGGAAAAGATTTGAGAGCAGAAAATCTCAGAAATATTCAGTAACAGGTTATCAAAGAGAGGAACTTCTGGTTATGTTCATTCAACACTGATAATCTTTTTTTTTTTTTCTCAATTCATGCAGCTCAATTAAACCAATGCTTGCAAAGTGCTTTGGAGGTGAAAACAACTGCTACATGATGCTATCATGCTGATGATGCAGCCAGTGAATTCTTTCACATATCACTCCTTCAGGACAGGAATAAACAGGCAAGAAAAAAGAAGGCAATTCCCTACATCTGAGTGCCAAGAAGTTAGGGATCCCCAGCTATCAGGGGTTCTCATGCTGCCTGTGACAAGTCTCACAGGGTCTGACTTGGCCAGCCCTTTGGGACCCTGCACACCTTCATGAGTAGCTGCAGAGGGTTACAGTTGCAGAGACACAGCCATAAATGCTGTCCAGGAGTTTGCCACAGCTACCGTTCAAAACTGCAGCCCTGATGTAAATTTCACCAGATGTTTGGCCCAGGTCAAAGTCCAGGTTTGGGACCTGGCCCCAGGCAAACTGTTAAACCCTTGAAACTGCCCCTTGTAAGGTGATGGGGGTGAGGGCATGCCAGCCCACCTCCTGACATTGCAGGGAGGAGGTGAGCCACATCCAAAGAGCAGATGCCAAGGGAGCCATTAACCTCCCTGTTCCTACCTGCTGCACCTCCATGGCCTGAAAATGCTAATCTAAAAATTACTAGACTGTTATGTATATGTGTATAATAATTTATGAGTTCCTAGATGATGCATAACTTCTCTAATCTCCAAGTATAATGAGAAACATTGGGAGTTGGTGTGCCATGGTTGGCATATTACCTAAAAAGCAGGAAAATGATTACTGTTAGCTTACTTTTTCTAATAGACTATGGATATCTGAAACTCACATGTGACCAAAAGCATGTCAACAAGGTTTGGTGTCTTTTATTTAGATAGAGAATAAAATTTTTCTATAAAGGAGGAGGAGGAACAGATCCTGTAGACTGTGGATCAACAGGCACTGTGCCTCATAGCTCTATGAGAAAAAATGAATGTTTGGGACAATTCAAATCTATAATAGTATTTTTTATTAGAACAAGGTTTTCATCATCTAGAGAAAATTGCTCTAAGTGACTGATTCTGCTCTAATGCTGTGTTCAGTCTAAAACCACCATCACATCTTACGTCACTTTTCTTGAACTACTGGTGATAAGGTTGTATATGCAAATAATTATCATTTCAACAAATAAAAAACAACCAAATCTTCCCATTATGTTGAAGGAATGACTCACTTGACATTCTGATTCTAATGGATACTTGAAAAACAATTTTAGTATGATGCTATTATTTCTGGGATAACAACAGAAAGTGAAGATAATCTTAAAACATGGTATTTTAAGGCTGTTATCTGCTCCTCAGAGAACCAGATTAATGGTAACTAAAGTTAAAATAGTTGATAGATTTTCTCTAAGTTAGGATAGTGCAATAAAATGAAATGTGTAGGGGTTAATCTTTCCAAATAAAGCTGAGAGAAAAGTGTGTATAAGAAGGTTTTCTTTGGTATTTTTTTTTACAGAAATTTGGTTTTGGAAATACTTTTAGTAACAAAATAAGATTATTTTTTTCTGAATGCTTCTGTAGTAACATATTCCAGCGACGGTATATGAATGATATTCCTCATTTTAAATGTAAGAATTGATTAACTAACACATGTTAAAAGCACAACAATTTTACCTGTTTAAATAGCTTGTTTATAAAATATATTTCCTGCCTACACGGTTCTTTATTAATAAAATAGGGTAACTGGGAAGTACTGGTTTTATTTAATGGAAACACACAGTTTCCATTAAATTCCAGAATACACAGAGTTTTTTGATATTCATTCAAATTATACCAAAGCATATGGTGGCTGAATCTTTCCAGCTGTACTTCATTATTGTTTCCTAATATAAGATTCTCTGTTAGGAAGACATGTGGGAATGTGTTGATTCATTCTGCACAGGACAGAAGGGAATTTATTAATTAAATGAACATGTATTGTTTGGATTAGTCTATTATGAATAAACCATTGCTTCTAGTCAGACCTTCAAACCAGAAATCTGTGACATAGTAAGAGAATGCTATGATTCAAGGATGGTTGGACTTCATGATCTTCAAGGGCCCTTCCAACCAGGATTCTATGATAAGGCACAATAAACCCAAATCTGTAATATATGCTTGTTGTGGTTTGGGCCTAACACGACAACAAAGAACCAGACCCATGGCTGCTCACTCAACTCCTGTGCCCCACCCTCCCACCCCCCATGCACTGTGAGGGGGAGGACAAAGGCCAACTAGAAGCTCATGGGTCGAGACAAAGGACAAGGAGGGTTCTTCATCGATTAAGGACACAGGCAAAATAGCCTCAACGTGGGGAAAAAACAATAATTTAATGTCACACCAATCAAGCACACACAAGACACAGACAACACACAGAGCAGTCCTTGCATATGTTACCCCACCCTTCCCTTCTTTCTGGGCCCAAAACACTTTGTTCCTGGTTTCTCTCCCTCCCTCCCCCCAGAGGCACAGGGGAATGGGGATGGGGTTTAGAGTCAGTTCACAGGCTGGTGGTTCTTGCTGCACCATCCTCCTCAGTAAGAAGGATTCCTCACAGTCCTTTCCTCCTTCCCCACGGTGTCCCTGCCATGGGAGAGTGTCCTCCATGAACCGAGGTCAGGAGCAAGCTGCTCCAGTGTCGGCATCCCAGAGAGTCACGGGCTCCTTTGGGAACCGTCACCTGCCCTGCCATGGTGTCTTCCACAGCTGCATAATTCAAGTCCACTGGCAGCAAATCCAAGTTCACCCCTCCTGGCACCTTCAGGGAATGTTCCACCACATTCCTCCATGAATGCAGGGGGACAGCCTGCCATCTAGCCGTAAGTTGCAAAGCTTCTGCTAGGGCACCTTCTTACCCACAGGCACTGCTCTGCCTCTCCAGCAGAGCTTTTAACTGCTTGCTCTTCTCAGGTCTCATCTGAGTTCTTTCATATGTTAATTGCTGAGGCACATCTATTGTCTCTCTAATGTCTCCTTGGCTGGTTTTGGAGCAGGGGGAGCTTCTCTGCTTCTTGCCGGAGCCACCCCTGGGGCCCTTCCCCCACTACCAAAAAACCCACCAAACTGAGCCAGCACAAAGTTCTTCAGGATAGAGTTTGATTTTTGGTCTTTTTCAAAAAAACTGTAAATTCAGAGATTGATAGTAAAATTGTGAGTACATGTGCTCAGGATGTGAAGACCCTTGTAGGACTCAAATGTATCTCTCCAGATCTACTGAGATCCCCAGCTATGACACTGTGAGGTGGGAGAATGTTCTCCTTCCATGTTATGTCAAGAACCAGAAGAAAGATAAACTTGCTGAACCAAAGGGAGAGCAAGGAAGATGAAAAGCAACTGTAGAGGAAACACCAAAGCAGTTAGAAATCTTGGAGTCTACTTCCTGCACCTAATTAAATTCATATTTTTCCCATAGTTTTTAGCATAAAGGTATAAATTTATGTAGTGAAACAATTTTGAACAAGTTAGCACATATAATTGTGTGTATCAAAAGGGCCTCTACTACTTTGGTTTAATCTCTTTCTAGAGATTCTCTCAGCCAGGAAAAACTTGCCACTGGTATCTTGGGAATAGAGGGATACTGTGTGTTTGCGATTCTGCCAGATTTGTATATAATGGTTCTTTTTGTCTAATTTCAATTCTCTTTACTGATATAGTACGAAAAAGGGAAATAGAATTCAGTATTCAGAAAGAAAATTAGCAAAGGTTGACTTTATTTTTAGGTAGGTCATATAATACATGTTTGTTAGTTTTTTTTCTCTAACACAAGGAGTATCAGGCAGCTGTTTGAAGAGGGGACTCCCTGTGACTGAAAGGGAAAAAAAAAAGAATTTCATGGAAGTACTGAATTTGCTGTTTGCAGCACTCCACCTCTTGAGAGCATTAGTACTATTGATATAGTCATATTCCCACAAGCATACAGAAATCCTCTTCTCACCCTGCCTGGGTTGTTCACTCTTTGGGTTCCTTGCTTCTAATTTGTGCTTCCCACCATTGTGATGTACCAGGTCAAACTTTCTTTCTCCAAAAGCTCTTTGCTGGACAGCCGCATGACTCATCTCCTGGAAGAGTTGACTGGGTGGCAGGAAACCTGCAAGGAAGAAAGCTGGCTTGCAAGGAGAAGGAGGACCCCTAGTGGAAATGGTGCCAGAGTGCACTATAGTTGATACTGTTTCCGATTAAGACTTCAGGTGGAGATAGAAACTTTTCCTTTAATTAAAAAAATGGTTTGGAGAGTCTTTGAAAGAAATAGAGCCCTCACTAGAGAAGAAATCTACAAGGGTAAATCTACAGTGAAATATGTGGACAAAGAAAGAAGTCTGATGCTCACTTATCTTGACATTGATAACCCAAATCTCTCTAGGGACACCATTTGGGCTATGCATTTCCCATGAAATGTAGATTTCCTAATGGAATATAAATTTCCTACATATTTTCTGAGTGGTAATCTGGTAAATCTGCAACACCTTAGGCCACAGAAAGTAGGCTGTTTACTATCTGTAATTTCAATATCCTGGATCACTTATCCTCTCTGAATTTGTGTTTATACATTTAACATTGTTAGTCCTGACTGCCTAAACATATGTAGAAGGTATATAGCAAATGACAAACGTTACATCAGAAGAAAAATTTTTCAGTGAAAATTTCTTCAAATAACATAAACAAATAAACAATCCTACCAGAAGTTTTACAATAAAATCTTACTGGTTTTCTGTTTGTTTGTTTCTTTGTTTCTTTGTTTTCTTTAAAAACTTATGTATAGTGTGTTTCATGTGTAACAGAGGAAAACATGCTGTTACAGTACCGGTAAAGTCTTCAGTTGTACCATGACAAGGAAAAGATATTCCAAGTTAAGCTCCCAGAATTACTGAGATTAACCCATCCATGTTGCATTCCCTTCTGCACTAAGTGGCAGTAGCTTTATCTGATCAGACGATTCTTGTTACGAGTAAAGTGAATTTACTCAGCAAGCCCAATATAGAATGCCAGAGTTGTGCTTGTTCAATCATAATTGAAGAGCAGCAAAAGAGCACATTAATTGTTCTTTCCATGGCCATTTTCGACCTAATTGCCATGAACTTTTCTGCCAGGGTTATATTTTCACTGCTTTAATGATATTAGTTGTCTTATACAGGGTCCCTTCAACTCAATTGTGACTTTATTACTAAGGCAACCAGTTGTGTATTGCAAGCAGCAGCCATTTTTTTTTTTTTTTTCATCTTTTCACAGCTTGACTGAAAAGCAGTGCTTTTAAATAGCATTTTTCTTTTGTCTTTAAAAACTAAGTCCCTAGGGAGCAGTACCAATTTACACTAGTTGAAGATTTGGATCAAAAAGCCTGAAAACCAAACAGAGAGCAGGGTGAAAAGAACCAACAACCTAAGAAACTCATCAGTGATGAAACCATGTGATGAAGGAATCCTGAAAGTCTGAAAATGCAGCTGAGGTCCAGCTCTTTGATTAGCATCATGCAGTCAGAGTTGTCTTCTGTTAATGGCAGAGATGAAGAAAACTGAAAATATATTTTTTGCTTTCTGGCATAGTGGCTTGAGCATCTTCCGTCTCTGTCACGTACAGATCATCTAAGGCATAAAGAGTAGGGTTTTTCAGCCTGCCAGTTGACTTCACTGAAAAATTATAAATTATGTCCTCTGTGTTCAAGCAGAGAATTCACTGTACTCTAGCATTATCCTTTTCTTAGAGATCCTGGGGTTGGTAATCTCCTCAGAGCCCTGGGCAAACTGAATGGACATTGTGATTTATTTGTGGTTGGGTGTGATACTGCTTACATAAAGAACTGGTATGCATAAAGCAGCTGCATTAAGGATGTACAAGCTGTCTTTGTAAGGGCCACTTCTAATTTCTGAGTATTTGTCTTTGCAGTTCAAATTTTTTTTCGCCTTAGTTGGTATTTATGTGTGATGTGCTCCACTCAGACCAACCGTATGTTATTCCAGTGTTGCTTTTCTAATAAAGCCACGCGTCCACTTCCAGGAGGAGTCTGCTCTTCTGAATGTGTCTTCCCCAGAGCTGTGGTGCTCAACAGACACTGTCTACATGCTGCAAGGCTTTTCTGGACCACGTGGAGCCGAATCCCCAACAGCCCAACGCAGGCACACTCAGCTCTCGCCAAGGTTTGGGCAGGAAAGTGCTGCTGCTCCCACTGCTCTCCCCAGGCTGGGAGCTCTTTCATCTGCAGGAGCCTCAGCTGGGAACATCTGTGCAGGAGAGGTGATTGCTGCTGAGACCACACCCCTGGTTCACCTTCCCTCACTCTGCACCTCAAATGCTGTGTGTGACTGTGAGTACACACACTTGTGCACGCATGCGTGCATGCGTGCATGCATGCATGCACGTGTGCATATACGAGACCCATATACTGCTTGGAGGCTAAACAGTCTTCTCCTTCACCATGTAATCCTTAAACCTAGCAAGAGCCCTGAAATACTGCCCTCATTCCCTGTCAGGCACTGTTGTGGCAGGTAGCACTGGGCTTGTTGCACCATCCTCAGTCAAGGACGCCATGGGGATGTACCTGCCTGGTCCTGCCTCAGCCCCTCACCTAGAGAGACTCCTCCTGCCCACATCTCTGCTCTTGGGGAATATAGCCAGTTTAGCCTCACTGTCAGTCCCCAGGTCCTCTGACTCCTTACTTCATTTGGGATTTCCCCCCATCTGCTGTCCCTCTGGCTATACTGGTGAACCCCAAGGTACCCCGACTCTGTAGTAATTTTACAGATTGAATATGGGCAATAGCTGAAATCTCTTGGCTTGAGTGGAAAGTTTTAACTCAAAAACAAGATCTGATTTTTGGCTGTTGTGGATCCATCCCACCAAATTTAGAAGGACAAGCACGCCTGACACTGCTTTTCCAAAATACAGCAATGCTTTAACTTCAGCAAAATAGTTACAAGCAGGGTCTGTTTTCACATATCCATGGTGTTTTGTTTGTTTGCTTGCTTGTTTTTCCAGTGTGGATAAAATATAACCTCAACAAAATAGTTACAAGGGTTTGGTTTGGGCTTTTTGTTGTTCCATTGGCTTCTTGAGTTGTTTTTGGGTTGTTTTGTTTTTTATTTTTCTTTCAGTATGGACAGAATGATGTATTTTTTCCTTAAATGTATTCTTGGAAAAAGCCACTGTATTTTGGCTGAAACATTCAGAGAAGAAAACAAAAACAAAACACAGCCTGAGGCAGATACCAGACATGGAAAGATCAGCCTAAATCTGTAATTTTTATGAAGTTATGAGCAACAGAAAACAGAGTCATAGGATGGAAATTGTCAAGCAGCTCCTGTAATAGGTCCTATTGGCTCTGCCTGCAATGTTCAAATCACGGTGTGTAGGACTGAAGGCACTGCTGCAAAGTGTGCCCCAAATAAAAGGACTGTAGACATGCCAAAAAAGAAACATCAAGCAAATAGTAACATGGGTCTGTTTTTACTTGCAGCTAAAAGGCACAGTTAAAGCAGGCTATTTTTTCCCCACTGGCTGGACTTCTGAAAATGGGGCAAATAGAGGGAGGTTGCGGGTATAACTGGACATACTGCTGGCAAGGCTGCTGCAGTAGGCCTTGCTCTGATCTGGGCTTTCACAAGCAAAAGGCCACTGAAATTCAGTCTTCATTGCTTGTCTGTAAAAGCAAGCAAGCATAAAATTCTGGCTTCCCTCTATTCCTGAGCTAACCTACAAAACAAAGAGACCAAACTGAGTGCACCAGCCAGCGCTGGGTACAAAGACATGAGTGAAGGTGAGAGCAGCAGCACAAGGTGCCAAAAAGGGAGGCTTAGTCCCGTGCTCCTCATCCCTACTGGCCTTCCTAGGGCCAGCAGCACATCAGAGCCCTTAGGGCTGCAAAAGCTGTCTTAGTCACAGAGTATTAGCAAGAGATTTAAAATATTTTGGTTTTTGGTTCTGAAAATTGGCTTTTATTCTTACCCTTTTCAAACAAAGCTTTACAAGTTGAGAAAAATCTCTTTAAGCTTTAGTATTTTAGCTTGTCAAATTACTGAAGAGGATTTAAGCTCATTTTTTCTTTTACTTTTAATATGCAAAAAAGTGTTGTCTATATATAAGGACTGGTTTGGTCTGATGTTTTGAAGATTTTTGAATGTTAGTTTTATGTAAAAAGACATAGTGAAATATTAGGAAAAACCTAATTATTTTCAGAGACCTTTTACGTTCTCTTTTACATAATCCTGCTCTTAACAAATTAGCACTATGGAGTGAAAGTTTGACTGCCTTTTTCTTATGGTAGAAAAACTTCATGCTTTCGAATTTTTTTTTGTCTTCACCTTGGACAGAGTAACTTTAAAAGGATCCAGTAAACCTGTTCTTTAAACTGAGAAGAAGTGAAAACAAGGTATCTCATAAAAATGTGAAGTGGGAGAAATTCCCTGCCATAAGTTACTTTTTTTCAAAATGTCAACATTAAGAAATCAATCAAAAAGAAGAAAAACATATTTTTACATATTTTTCAGTTCTGAAAATGTTACTGGATAATTTCACTAAAGTAAGAAATCTCAAATCAAAGGCTTCTCTTGGGAAAATCCTCATAAAATTATTTTTTTTTTCCTCAGGTGACTACTAATGTTACAATATTGGAGACATTTAAAATGGTGGCATCAGTTAAAGTCCAGCAAGACTGTAGAATGTAACCTACAGCAAGACTGTAGCTACAGCAAGAATGTAGAATGTGCCACAACCAGTATGACTTTTTTAACAACTGGTAACCACAAAATAGCTATTTTTAAGAAGAGTTTTTAAAAGAAATTTTGCCTACAAAAAAAGTTCTGGGTATTATTTTGTAATTAAAAATTATCTGCAATAAAGAAGTTGGTGGAAGCCTTAACCAAGGAGAGACAATTTTATGTCCACAATATCTCTGGTTTTATTTGGTACTATAAAAGTCTAGTACAAAGCTTGTTCAAATAAACGAGAATCTTTCAGTCCTGATAGAATTTTATTCATGCCTTTAGTTTTTGATTTCTGTGAGAAGAAAACATGTAGTTAACCCTATTTCTATTATTCTGTTTAATCTATCTGGTTTTATATTCTAATATATTTAATCCTACATTATTAAATCCATATTTTGTCCCTTTTGCTTTCCTTTCAGGGAAATATTATCTATCCTTGTCTTTAACTTCCTGCAGTCAGTGCTGATCTGTAGCAAATTGCAAATTAATTACTTTCATTTTGAGCAATCATTATGCCATTTATTTGCCTTTTCACTGGAGCTATACAGCTGTTATTTCTAGCTAGCTTCTTTAATGTTAGAGCCTGCAATCTCACCCTTCCTAAGAGCACTAGCAATTAACAGTGAGTTTTTGTGTTTACCTGGGGCAGTCATGGTGAGCAGTAGAGTGCCTCAGCAGCCCATGTCAAAAAGCCCTTCATAGGAAACTTTCTGTTATGATTTTTTTCTAGGGAAAAAAAAATAATTATTCGGTGTGGCAACCTACTTGTGTTTCTGTTCATCCTCCCCAAACCCCCGAAACATGAAATTACATACTAGAATATGTACCACTTTCTTGCACTGCCTGTTGCTGGATCCCATGACCAGTGCTCCACAGAGTCTGGATCATGAGTTAAAGAGGCCTTAAGGATGCTCCTGAGAGAGCTTCCTGCGAGGTACAAGTGTGTCTCTTGGTCCAGATAGCAGACTCCAGCTCAGAGCCTTTTGATTAGAAAGTCATCTTGGGATGTAATTGATCAGGTGGACAACATCTGTTAAAGACAGGATGATATAACTTTAGAATCCTCTTAAGCTACACTTGATAAGAAACATCAATTAATATGTTAAAGGCTCATAGGAAGCAGAATCACAAAAGCTTTGGAGAGGAAAAAAGACAGCTACTGATGAATCTGGACTGTCACACTGGCAAGGCTGGATTGGTCTCTGCAGTAAATTCTCCAATGTTTTATAAGGGTTGTTCTTACTTCTGCTAGAATACTATTCCTCAGCCTAATCAACCTGCATTATTAAGATAATTTCCATGAAATCTAGTTCTAAGTAGTACTCTGCTGGATTTCATTTTGCAGCTTGCTGTGGTATCTTCAGCAATTCTTATCTTCCCCTTGCTTTTACAGCAGTTTTGCATTTGCCAGCTATTACAAAGTTATTCAAGCAAGGTCTGCCTATTTTATGCCTTAATTTTCTCTCATAAATCACCTCTATTTGTGATAAGGTGAACTTTTACGTTCCTATTACTGTCTCTCTGGTAGTCATTGAATAACTTATCCAGTAACAAAAATAACAAGACTACAACAGAAAATAAAAACACTTTATTGTAGACCATGACTTCTAAAGTGCCAACATTTCTGAAATCTCAATGTATTGATTTTTGAAAATCAGGGTCCATATTCAAGTGCCAAGACAACAATTACTGGATACTTTCGGAAATACAATCTACTATTTTTTTCATGAGTAGACTTGTAACTGATACAGCAGTAGTACTGGTGCTTAAGGTGTTAAGGGATTGTTTCTGAAGGTTCATGCTAAGGGAAAAGAGCTGGTCTTGCAAGTACCAAATTTCTTATTATCGTTTTGCCAGATTAATCAACTTTAGATCTTCAATTTAATCTTTTCTATCTCTTTTTTCTTGAGCATGAGAAAGAGCAAATTGCTATCTTAATTCATGCCTATAGCTGCATTGATGACACTAATTCTGAGCTCTATAAAAAAATATATATATATAAATGACAGAAGATCAAGACGAAAGATAGATTTTGTTGACTGAATTACATGGAAGGGTGGCCTTGGGGGCATGAACTTTGCTGGAGTTATAAGGGGTGCAGTAGTGTATAAAATTTAAACTTTTCTCTGTGGATGAATGTCAAGAGTGGTTTGCTCTTTTCACAAATGATCAAGTAACTGTAATGCTGGATATACAGAAAACCTTTTAAAAATACCCTTTTTCCCTCTCAGAATATCCATCCAGCACACCCACAATGATGACACTTTTCCAGTTGCCCTCATTATATTATTATAGTGTTGCTGATGCTTAGGGAAGACCTGCCTGGCTGAGTTTACTCAGTTGCACTTAACTTGCAAGGAGTTATCACAGCTCTTCCAAGAACCTACTTGTTTGAGCTTTTCCAGCTGGTTGATCCTTCATAAAACCCAGTGCAGTAAATTATAACGGGGGGGGGTGTGTGTGGTGTGTGGTGTGTGTGTGTGGAAATCACCTGGGAAATTTTCATTTTGAAAGGCCAACTAGTCAAAAACCATGCCAAAATATATTGGTTTTGATGAACCTTCTGATCAAATAATATTCATGTCTTGCCTCTTTTCTCTTTATGCTTGTCCCTTGAGCAGCCTGTCTTTGTCAACAGTTGTGGGACTGTGATGGCCATGGAGCTGTGAGGTGTCCTGGCTTTGCTGCTGTCTTCAGTTTGGGGTCGATGAGGTTGGCAGGACCACCCTGTGGGAACAAGCTGCTTTGAGCCAGGGGAGCAGAGGAGAAGGAAGAAGGGATGAAGGAGGAAGGAGATTTCTGAATTTCCAGATGCTTTTCCATGGAGGTGTGAGCTGAAGACTCTGGGCACTGCATCTCTCTTATGAGGGATTTGCAGCACTGCAACAGAGGCTGCCTCCAGTGGGATATTAGAGTCAGCTTTGCCAAAGCTGGATCAAATTTATAGCATCCAGATACCAACATTTCCAGTCTCTGAAGTCAACTCCACATGCATTCCAGAGCTGTGGAGCTGGGGAATGAAAGCCAGAATGGCTTGTATCCTGCTCTCTTGGGAACTCTTCTTCTGTCTAAATTTGGGATTATTGTTGCCAGAAACAAAGAGATAGAGAACCATGCAATGATTATTTTTGTTTGTTTGTTTGTATGTTTGTTTTTAAAGTGAACAAAAAGGCATTTTGAGAGTTTCCTGCTTTGACTGGTTCTTTTGTATGTGAATTGTTTATTCCTGTGGTCCCACACATGATTGCCAGGCTGTTGGGACACAGTGCTCAGGGACCAAAGGCAGAAGGTGCAATGCCCACATAGGGACACTAACACTAGGATAACAGAAGGATTCACACTGCTACATTTGGTGGCTAGATTTGAAATACCTGTTATGATCCTTCTCACTTGTCTTTCAAGGACAAGATAACATATTTTGCTGAGGTTGCTCATTTAGCACTTTTTCGCTGCCCTCCCACCTTCCTATAATTGTGTTTGTGTGAACCAGTTTCCTACCTGACCAAAAGTAGACTACAAAAAAATGCTGAAAAATGCAACTAAATGCTTTCATAGAATTGTACAGGAATTGAATTCTAGTACACATTCATGCTTGCCACACTGTATATTCTCCTTTTCTTCTCAGTAGGAGGAAAACTTCCCCTTTTTTAGTTAATTTTGGTCTGTGGCCTGATAACATTTTATGTACATATATATGCCCAATATATTACTTAAAATTAAGGATAAGTAATTACATTGTTATCAGTGACATCAAAATTCCTTTTGGTACCAAACTAGAGTTTCCTCTGTAGATTGTTTCATGATGTTTGAGCACAAATATTTCCTTTTATGCCTTGGGAAAAAAAAAATAATAATCTGTTTGTGGAAAATTAGTATTTGGTAACAGTTTCTCATCCCATACATTTAGGAGTTTTGCAATAGAGAAAAGTATAGCCAGTATATAGTATATACTTTAAAAGATTGAACAATATTTTGTGAGCAGGTATCTGGAAAAGTATTAATGAGTGAAAAGAGTTCTAAGACAAGTTTTTAAATGTATTTCACAAGTTTGTTTAGTTTGAAACATTAATCCTACTCTAATTAGCACTGCAATACAGGGAGCCTTGATCACTCTCAGTGGAAAGAGGCTGAACTTTTCATTTCAACTTAAATCAGGTAGGGGCCAACACATGCAATTTCATTTCATGCAATAAAAGATACCAAAATTTTCATGCTAAAACTGGAAAGAATAATTAAGCAACGCAGCTGGGTGTCTGGATGGCAACTTGCATCTTCTTGTGACAGAGAAAATAGAAGAGAACATCCTGTTGAAAAACCTTTTATTTATTTCTTGCAGATAAAGAACTATCTGGAAAGCATAGAACTGTGCTTTCTTTGTTATGCTTTAAATCCTTTAAGATTGTACAAGACACACAGGTCATATAACTTACACATGCTACGTTTATTGCCAATGATAAAACCTTTACAGTTACCGGGGAGAGGTAACATAAGAGAATAGTGTTAGAAAGATAAATTGCTAATTGAAACCAGCTATTTTCTAACCAACTAAATACGAGCTTCAACTAGAAATTCTCAGAGGAAAACTGTGGACCTTTTTGGTAGGTAATCTCATTAATTCCTGTTTTCACCCCAAACAAGGCTGCGGCAATTTTACTGAAAGAATTTAAAGACTGGAAATTTGAACACTTAGGTAGAAAGAAATTATATTGCTATAGAGAAAGTAATTTAAAATATTTCTTAACATATATTAAAAATCTCAATGTTTTGGCGGAAAATGCAAAATAAATTGAAAAATATAAACTAGCTCAATTTTCATCCTGCACCCACAAAACAATATAGGCTTCTTAGATGGCAAGCAAAGAAATACGAAGACACTGACTTTGTAAGAAAGGATGTGCTACTTGCATGCAAGTGAGTGACAACATAAATTAGATTGAGGCAAATTTTGTTCCACAGCAAGCAGGGGGTTGTGCAAGGGTAGGAGGACTGAAACCTTTGGCTGAAGAGATTAGTTCCACAGAGCTCAGAGGAGCCTGTGGAGGGTGGTGGGAACAAGGTACCAGAGAGAAGGGAGCAGAGACAGAGAGTCCTACCAAGGAACAGCACCTGGGAAATGCTGCAGGCACCCAGGCTGCCTGGCAGTCACAGGTAAGGTATCATCAAACCTTTCTTCACCATCCCATAAAGCATTTCACTATCACTGCTTATTTGCAGTCAATGCACACTTAAAATATCCTGAAGCTGGGTCAGCAATAAAGTCAATTATTTCGTGACTAGCAACAGAGTGTGTGGCTCTGTTGTGATATATCTCATGGTTGCCAGGGTAGCTATCTGCCCTGCTGTAAGGACTCCTGTGTCCAGGTCCTTAAAAAAACAACTGTTTGTGTTGGGGTCAGAAGAGCCCCTGGAGGTGTGTAAAGTGAGAAGAACGTGCATCTTTCAAGACAGGAGAGAAATGTAACAGGAAGAAAATAGTGATGACATCCAAACACTGCAAAGGAGCAATGCTCCATGTATCTATGGAAATGGAAAAATATTGTGATAAAAAGCCCAGCCAACTTCTTTGTAGAGCATTTCAAAACCCATCAAGTAGACTGAGGCTCCTCCACCACCCTGAAGGGTCAGCGAGCTAGAAAGGCTTTCAGACACCTGCACTCATATGTTACTTTGAAAAATGTTAGCAGTATCCAGGAAATTCATCCCTGCATTAGTTATTCAGCTCTGTAGGACTGATACTCTGCTGAAAGAAGCAGGGTCTCTCTTGATCAGATCCACCCATGGACAACAGAGTACAGGTGCAGACACAGAGCGTTTTCATCAGTATCATGATGACTTGCCAGAGGAAACCAGCATGATGCCAAGTCCAACGGCTTTAAGCTAAAAATCTGTCATGTTTTCAACAAATCGTACTCTTGAGAGATGGACTCCTCAAAAAAAAAAAAAAAAATCTCATTAAACTTCAGGACTTTGATCCCAAGAGCTGTTATTTGGATCTTAGGAGGAGCCCTGCAAGACAGATGAAACTAAAGTTGTGCTCTGGTTGCACAAGAGCACACTGTCAGGCCAATTAAACTGTGTGAGAAATTTCAAAGCTCAGGCAGTGGATGAAGCGTGTAACAAAAAGCCTGAAGTGATTCAGGGGCCCATGCAAAGCCTCCGTGAATGGAAGGAATGGTGTTAACTGACCCAGACGGGGAAAAAAATTGATATGAAAAATGAAATCTCAAGGCTGGCTTTTCACGGCATTGTGTGTTGGAAGGCGTGGAAGCCGGTAGATGGGACACGTGAAAGTTGAATTTCAGTGGGAAAGTGAGTCTGAATTCAACTTCTGTGACCTTTTAGCTTCTTCTGTAATTGCAGATAAGCACCAACGCTGAAGAAAAATGTCATGGATTTGCCAAACTGCTTACAGATTACAGTCTAATGCAAGAACATGGTTGACATATTGAAAAAATTAGCTATGTAGTACCTTGCATAGTGATGTGCTTTACATACAGATTGCAAATACTGTAAATAACACTTTGGATTTGGCTTATTCTTATTACCTCACCACATTGATTTCTACTGCTCTGCATGAACCCATAAAACAATAGATTTGAGAGACAGCTCATGGTTGATGTGCCACTTCTTGTTGGTAATCACTCTTAGGACTACCCTATTGGTAATTTCTCTGTTTGAAATACCTTTGAAAATATTTTTTATACCTTTTTGGGGTTTTTGTTGCTGGTTTGTTGTTGTTGGTTTTGTTTTTTTTTTCATTTGCAAGAAAATATTACATTGGGGTAACTTGTTCTTAGTTGCTTTACCATTTTATTGAATCATGTCTATTAAATGCACATTTTCACTGCAAAACTGCACCTCTGAGGTAAATTCTTCCTTCTCCAAAAGTTCAGAACCATTTCACAGATGTCACAGTGTCATTGCTGACAGATGAGTTCATCACTGCTTTCAATAATTGCTAGGAAACAATCACAGAATCATATCTCCTGCTTTCAGGTACAGCTCAATCAGAGAGGGCTTTGTGTTCAAGGAAGGATTTCTGCTATGTTCTCCAGTGTTTGATAAAGTGGTTTGACCCCACACTGCAGGCTGTTCTTCCCAGAGCACTTAGTGGCCCAAGCCAAGTTGCAGCTAGTGCAGCTGTTTGGCCCAGGTTGGTTGGCCTGGGGGCTGCTTGGCCCCTGGACCTTCCAGGGTCCCAAGGAGCCTGCAGCCCTCTTTGATTTCCTACCCAGCCTACTTTGGGAAGAAGCTGCTGAAACACAGAAAACTGGAAGTTAAAGACCAGAAAGGCTTTGGTAAAACTGTTTCCACTTCTGTAAACCAGGCATGTTCTTAAGCAAATCTCAACAAATAGAGTATTTTATAATAGTTCAGGTAAGATGGGAGGGAAACAAAAACAAACAAAAACAAACAAACAAAAAAAAACCAACAAAAAAAAACAAAACAAAAAAAAAAGAGAGAAAGCAAGAAAGCCCAGGAAGCAGAATTGAATGAACTAATAAGCAAGCAAATAGCTCTAGAAATTGGATGTCAAGTTCTGCCAGTAGATTAACAATGCCAAGATACGTTTTATGAATATAATTTATATAATTTTATATATATGTGTATCTTATAATTATATAATAATTTCTATAGCTGTAGTTAGAAGTGAGATACTACTGACCTGTTTCCCATATTTTATAACATACTGAAGTGGAAGTGCTCTCCAAAAGTAGTAATGAAAGCAAATAATTTTGTTATTCAGGTTCCAAAGTTCACTCCTTCTAAGAAAATAATGTGTTCAGTTTCTTTGTTTTCTTGTCTCAGAGTCTGTCTGTTCAGCAGATGTTATTTGAACAGATGCTGCATAACCTGGTTGGTGAAGCACTAACCTGAGACCCAGGAGACCTAGGTCATATTCCATAGTCTGATGTTGGTCCTTTACATGACCTTTGGGAAATTTCTCACCTTTCAATGTCTTGGTCTGAGCATTTATTTCATGGGGATGATATTATCCTCCTTTTTAAGGCACCTAAGAAGCCATGAAGAAAAAGGGGTTCTAAAGAGTTATTGTTTCCCTCTCACCCTTGCTTGCTGCCTTGTTGCTTTCAATAGGAAGAATACTCTAAGTGAGTAATTCTTATAGAGCTCAAGGACCTAATGGTAGTATCAGTAATTCTACAGACTTTCCCTCAAAAAGAATTACAATGCTTTTTTAAACTCATCTTTGGAAAAAAAATATTCCAGTCACTTCTGCTCATGAATGAAATTACCCTCTGCATCTCCTCCTTCACTCCCATTTCCATGTGGGTCAGAACCTTGCCAAAGGTACCCCTTCCAGAATACATTTCTGACTCTCTTTGTGACTGAGCCACTTACTAGATACATCCTGATGTTTCCCACCAACATGTGAGAAAAACTAAGAAAATACTTAATTTTCTAATAATTTCTGTTACAAATTCATTTCTAAATTTGCACATGACCTTCATGGGTCAAGTGATTAAATGTATCAGAAATCTTACTATAGTAACATGGAATTTTATGATCTATTTTACAGTGATGCTCATCTATTAAGTATTTTTTGATCTAATGTAGATTTTTTAAACATACAATATATTTAAATATATATAGACAAAACAATATTTCCTATATAGTAAATTCCCTGAATTTAGTATGGAAATATCACAGACTCTATAATTAGATTAAATTAAATTAAGAAAACTGACAGGGTAGAAAATGAAAACATTGCTGGAACTACACACAATGAAGCAGTTTATACTTTATCAAGATGAGACTCAATTATTTTTTTCTTGTTACAAGAAATTATAAGGAACCAAGATTCTTAAAATGTTTACAGCAAAATGGTCCTGGCAAAATTAAGATTTTCTTATCATCTGCATGGTTACTCTGTGCCTGAAGTCTAATTATCAGCTACTGCTTTTCCTCATAGTTTCGTATATGTGTTTTTCAGAGTCCTAACACTTCTGTGTCAGTGATCTAAGCATTTCATTCTGGACTCACAATCTCATATAAGGGCGGGGCGGGGGGGGGAAAGAAGGTGGTGTTTTGACAGTAAATCTCAGACTTATGAAAGCAGGACAAATATGTTGTCATGTATTTTTAAGAAAAAAGGTCCTCCTATGCTTAGTCTTAGATATGAAAGAACTTCTGTTTATGTTCTCCAACATTTTTGGACTTCAAGGCAGAAAAGTTTGGGTTTTTTTCTCTTTCTCTTATTTTGTGCAACAGATGCTTTAATACATTTTGCTTGTGCATTTTAGGTGAAATTTCTCATTTTAAATTGCAAGTCCCTGGCCAACAGCCTGACAAGTCATTGGAAGTGAGGGAAACCAACAGGCTTTAGATTCAGAAGTTGCATGCATCTGTACAGAAAAAAACCCCTTTTCATCATAATAGTTGTCTTGAGGGAGACAGAAGTAACAAATAGTAAATAATCTCTTAAAAGATAAAGTCTTTAATTTAAATGAATTGCACAGTCCAATCTATATTTCTCATATACCTTCAGGGGCTTCATTAAGGTCATTAAATGGGAAAAAGAACTCCCCCTCTCATTTCTTATCCTCCTATTTTTAGACTAAATAAATTAGGCATAATTTATATCAATATGATTATCTTAACTGGAAGTAATTTTCTTCTGTGTTTCTTCCTGTGGTTTTATTTCATAATCTGTGTATAAGCAGATATTGTTTTTCCAACATGGAAGGCTATTTTCCAAGCATTATTGATTCTATTATCCACACATACACAGATACAGACTGTTAGAGCATATTTTGTGGCTTATTCTTTAGTTGATTGTTTAGTGTTTCTTGTGAGCCTAGCATATCTAAGGCAGCAGGGGAACTGTTTGCATTCTCCCTGTAGCCTGTTGGGATGAGGAAGGCATTACTGTATCATCTCTTGAAGGGGCCTTTCATTTTGTCTACTGACTGCAAAGAAAATCTATTCAAAGTATCATATAATTGCATTGATTTAAAAGGCATAGATCCACAAAAGCAAAAAAAGGTATTTATATTCCAGGAAGTATGTTGCAAGAGGGGGACAAAAAGTAGACTAGATAATAAACTTCAGGTCAAAACAGATTTCTTCACAGACCATTCACTGAAACTTATACTTTCCTTTATTTAATTGTAATTTACCAAGCTTTTGGGCTTGGAGTCCTGTATATTCATGGCTGTCCTCCCCTGCAGGGGGAGTTGCACAAACCTGGCTGAGGTCAGATCCTGAGGGACTGACTCAGGAGATCCTGTTCCCACCTTCCCCTTTAAGATTACAGGTGATTGTTATGAATAAGAATATCCTCAGAAGAATTCATTTATTTCTGCAGTCTTTCCAGCAGTTTTATTGCGTAATCTGTGTATGACCACTCATTGTTTTTCCAATAAGGAAGGCTATTGCTGAACACTAAGTCTGCCATTCACACACTATTAGAATAGGTTGCCCTTTCTGTTGTTTCTCTGATGGTTCACAGTTTTAAGTGATTCTAAGATTTCTAAGTAAGTGGAGGAGCTGCTGGCAGAGGTCACTGCTGATGGGTTGGCACAATGCAGAAGGCCAAGCAGTCACCATAAATCATCACTGTGTTTTGTCATCTGTACTATTCACAGTATTCAGTGAGGAAGCAGACCCTACCTGTAGAGAAAAAAAAAACGCGGAAAGACAGTAACATAATGTACACACCCAGCCTTGTTGTTTCAAATATAATACAAATGTTTTGCTTATAAATACTAAAATATATTACTAAAAGGGTTCAATAATTCCTAGCTTCTTATGGGTACTGAATTCTTTATGTATTAACTGTAGGAATAAGCACTGTAGCAAAGACGCTCCTAAATCTTTAACATTCATAACAGACTTGCCTAATACTGGAAAAGGTGCCAGTGTTTGGGGCAGAGCCGAGAAATGTATAGCTCAGTAGTCTGTCTCTGTTACTGGAAGTCCAAGATTTTGAGGGTGGAAGAAAAACAGTCTTCTGTGTTGTAAGATTACAGATTAGATACAGTTAGATGTGACGTTAGAGGCACTGTGGAACATTTGAGAATCAGGCAAATTGTCTGAAGAGAATTCAGCTGTAAGAAATTCAAACATCATATCTCTTCGTATTTTCGAATAGTATTCTGAGCATAATTTTATCACCTTGTCAGGCATCTTTCAAAAGGAGGAAGGGAGTGAGGGGCACTAGACAGAAAAATTGTGAATTGAGATGTTTTTTAAATAGAGAGAGTCAAAATGAGTCTCCAAGTAGGTATTTTTCTAAGTACGTGGCAGGCAATTTTTCTTCATGCAATAAAGTGATTTTTGCATGTTTTCAAGAAACAGCTACTGTGCACAAGCTTTTTCTATACATATATATGTATTTTATTTTTTTTTTTTTAAATCAAGCCTCAACAATAAAGTTAGATACTTACATTTCTATTCAGGTACTTATGCAAATCATCACCCCCTTATAGGCGCTTTCACCTTTATAACTTAGCCACCTCTGATTTGGCAACTTTGAGACTACCTAACATCAATAAATAAATTACCTTTAGTCTAGGAGTGTTTAATGAGTGTTTTATGGAAGATGTATGAGCCACTGTAAAAAGCAGAGGAACTTGTAAATGTATTGCATCCATAATCAGCCAAGTTATGACCTTTTGACCATTTCCAGTCGAACAAAGTGTACTTTTGAACATTAAACCAGCAACTGCAATTTAAAAACTATATGACTTCTGAATGAGAAATTTTATAACTTTGGGAAAGTGAAGGAGGAATGAAAGTCTTTGCAACTACTTCTTATAAGCGTATAAGGCAAGACAAACTTTTCTATAATGCTTAGCCAGTGGTATATTTGGACATGGAATCTTGTTTTCAGAAACTGTCATGATACATTTACAAATGAAAAAGAGCATATTTTGTGTGGAGGAGGAATCTTTTGTAGATGTGAATATCATGAGCTTTGTCTTTAGGCAAAACCACTTAAATAGATTTAGCATTAAAAAAATGACAGTGTATTCCTTCCCCATGACCTGAATCTGGCATGAATCATCCTTAGTCACATTTTCATAAATGTAAATTAAATGCCAAACCTTAGCAGAAGTCATTAGGAACAATTAAAAAGCAGTTAACAAATTTATGGCTGTACCATTGGATTGGTACAGCTCTGCATTACATCAGCTTTATGGCACTGGCTATTCCCCTTGGTGCAGTTACATCAGCATCATGCTGGCACAGGAGAGCAGAGACACAACCTGTTTCTTCAACATATAATGGGTAAAAATTTAAAGTTGCTCTCCAACATATTGTCAAGCCCATAGTCTTCTTATTCAAAGCCCTCTTTCCAACATGGCTGACTGATTCAAATGGGACTGAATGTGCCTTGGGATGTATTAACTAGATGTGTACCGGCACATAATCTTATCTTCACTGCTTCACTGCATTATACATTTTACATAGAGCATTCCTCTTAGCTATTCATCTCTCACACTGAAGGTATTTAAGCTTTTTTTTTCTGTTCTGTCTCACTATTTAATTTCCCTAAGTACTGACTCACTACCATGTTACTCTAGCTTTCTACTGTGCTCAACTTTGCTATAAGAAATGGACATAAATGCAAAAGTAGCAGAGTGATAAATCATGTCTGCCATGCATGAATTATACTTGCTTTGGGTAACCCATTAATGCCTTAAACAGTGTGAACCACATGGCTTTGCTGTTTAAGGTCCAATGTATTTATACACTAGTAGGGAAATCACATCTCATGTTTATCACTGTTTATTTTACCCCAGGAATATAAACAAACATTAAACTTAATCCTCTCTGCTACATTTTGCTTAGCATAAACTTCTCAGTAGTCTTAATTCTTGAGTAACTTCTAATCTTTGACTTTGTAAAGTAGAAAGTCTAGTCTAGTCTAGTCTGGTGACTACTGGTTGGTTGTGCAGCAGCAAAGTGTTTTCATCAAGTTGGAATTTCCGGCTCAGTTCTTGACAATAGACATGTTAAATATGATTGTCTCCTTCTTTAAAGCCTCAGATTCACCACTCTGGTTTCCATGTTACTGTGTTTCAAACAAACAAACAAAAACAATGCTGGAGCAATCCAGCAGGATAAGCACACACTGCAAGTTTCTCATTGAGAAGTGCAGAGGAACCCTAATTTCTGCAGCTGAATAGGAAAATATTTTGAGGAGAGAAAATTATAGTTTCAAGTGGGACTCTCCAAAAGTCTTAGCATAGATCTTAATGAAGATAAGGAGAAAATAAAGCATTAAGAGACATAATAGTTGAATACTGAATTTTCCTGAAGGCTACAGCTGGGATCTGAATGGGCTAGAAAGGCAATATTTCATTTTCAATATGAAAAAGTTTCACCTGAGGAAAAACCTTGATCTCTCACTTCAGATAACAGAGGAATTTAGAATTGCTTACAGAGCTTACTCCCATCTTTATTGTCTGTAGATTTTATTCCAAAGAAACAGGCTTTGTTATTTTCTAATCCTTCTGTTTTTCTCCCATGGTGATAAGGACCATATTATGAACAAAATCAGGAAGTGTAATGGAAGCATTTCGTATCTAGGGGAAAAGACATGTTTCTCCAGATTTCACTAAGGCAAAACAAGCCTGAACAAAGAAGCTTATAATTTTAAAAGCTGGGTTTGCTTCCTTTAGCATGACTGCTCCAGGGCAGTGGGGAGGATTTTTTATTGCTTTTTCTTTTTTTCAAAATTTCCCTTCAGCTAGAATATGATTAATTGCTGAAGGGGAAAAAAAAAAAAGAAAAAGAAAAAAAAGTGTTCTCTTTGCATAAAATGGTGCTGAACATATTTACCGTCTCAGTTTGAAAAAACAGGAATCTCAAAAAAGACATTTTCTGTGATTCCAGTGATGGGCTGTTATCTGGAAACCCTTTTCCCAGAACAGATGTTGAAAGAATTGCTTCAGCTCCCCTTCTTAGGCCTTTAACTTCATTGATATACAATAAACACTCAATGTAATGAACAGATTTATCAGGATTTGCTAATGAAAATTAGTACAGAGGATTGCACTGTTTAATGGGCCAGAAAAAAAAAAATAAAAATCTATCAGTCCTGTAAAGTGACATTAACCATCACGCATGGGCTGTTGCACAGTTTGCAGTCAGGTTGTGTTCTGTTTTCAGGGTGTCAGTGGGGAATAAATCTTGCACAATCCTCCTGGGACTGGTGAATTTCCATATTTTTTCTGTTCCTCCCCTGGTGGACAAAGGTCCCATGTGTGCTAGGCATATCACTTGCCTATCTAATGGGTACTAAGTAGCCTACTCCCTCTGGTAGTCCTCCCTGGAAAGGGGCAACAGTCTGCTGTTAACTGTCTGCTGCAACCAGCTCTCTGCTGCCAGCTCTCCACTGGACACTCCTATACCAACAGGTAGAACACTGATGGGTGTTCTGCCAAGACAGCTTTATATGGCTTGTCAGATGGTGCACGGCACTATGCTGGTCCTCCCTGCAGCAGGGCAGCCCCCTACTCTCCAGCTTCAAAACCAAAACTCTGCTGTAGTTACCCCTCCTGCTTTCCATCCTGCCTGCATATTAGCTGTCCATGTTAATGCTAGCTAAAATTTCAATTTTTGTATTTCAAAATGGGAAGGCTTGTATTACAAAACAGCAGGCTTTCCCACCAGTGCTCAGGTGCCCAGCTTCCCTTCCGGGCCCCCTGTCACTTGCCCCCCTGCCTATGAGCTTCCTCCTTCTCCCCCTAATGCAATGTGTGCTGCAGGCAAGGCAGGCATGAGCCTGCTGACATCCCCCCCTCCACCCTCTGGGAGAGACCATTGACTGGCAGGCAGTTGGGGCTCCCCATGGCACTGCACAAAGCCCCTGCCAATGTTCAAGGGCCTTGCAGAGCTCACCAGGCAGCAGGTAGGACTGATGCAGTGTCCCACAGTGGGGAGGACCAGGGCTGTGCCTGGTGGCAGGGAGGAGGAGGGCAGCACCTTGTGACAGAGAGCAACCTCATGGTGCCATGCACCATCTGATGATCTGTGTAGACTTGTCCTGGTGGAGAGCTGGTGGTGTAGAAGTGTCCAATGGAGAGTTGGTGATGGACAGTTGGCAATGGACAACTGGCAGCAAAGAGTTGTCCTAGATTCCTTGTCACTGGGAAGGAAATCAGGGATGTTCAAGTCCAGCTGGCCCACAGGACTGTAGAACAGATACATCATCACGGGAAGAGGGTGTGAATGAGAAAGCAGACATGGTCCTGTTTGCCAGGTGTTTACCTTTCATCTGTTATGGTAATGTATTGGCTATTCTACAGCTTATGCTGTTGCTAAAATAAATGTCATCTGAAGGATGGTGCAGCTGCCTCTGTACCATGAACAGGCTCAGCCAAAGCTTTCCAACTGGATACTGAAGAGATTTATAGAGCAGAACAGAACAGTAGAGTAGAATATAGGAGAATATAGGAGAAGAGAAGAGAAGAGAAGAGAAGAGAAGAGAAGAGAAGAGAAGAGAAGAGAAGAGAAGAGAAGAGAAGAGAAGAGAAGAGAAGAGAAGAGAAGAGAAGAGAAGAGAAGAGAAGAGAAGAGAAGAGAAGAGAAGAGAAGAGAAGAGAAGAGAAGAGAAGAGAAGAGAAGAGAAGAGAAGAGATTTCAGTTGGAAGGGACCTACAATGATCATGTAATCTAAATGTGGCCAATAGCACCTCACCTTCTTAGAGTCAAGTGCTTGCAAGCACCAAGGAAGTTACAATGTGTAAAGAGACATGGCACACCACCAAAGCAATAAGATTCAAAGGAAAATCAAGTTTGGTCCTTTGAACAAATGTGTGATTTCCAGTGACAGAAAATTTCTCTTCTAAGTAGTAGGAAATAACTTTTATGTCTCACTAGTGGTTCTCTATCTGCTTACCTCTCACTTCTCCAACATAGGACATTATTAATTAATATATTCATGTAGTATTAAAATTTTTAAAAATGCATTTGTATATGGAAAGCAAGTAAAATTAAGCTGAGTACACAGCTCTCCAAGAACTGGAGCCCAAGAGGGCACAGTGAGAGCTTAAAATTTTGATCCTTTTTCATTCATCTTTCAGTCTCTGTACTGATGTCTATCCTCATTTCTAAGTTTCCATGTACCTATAAAACTTTCAGCTTCATGCTGCGGTTGTGTAATTTGTCACACTTTCAAAGCCATTTGCTCAAATGATTACAACTACTGTTCAAAACCCCAGTTCTGAATACTAAGGAACGAACATCTTTGTAATCAGATGTGAGCAAGTCATGCCTGTTTTCTTGCTAACTGTTCTTGTGTCTATAGGGAAGAGAGTTATTTTTATGAAAAGTTAAACTTTAGTTAGTATCAGTATAACTTATTTTGCCATATGCTGTAATAAAAGCAGTACAAAGTCAAAAAAAACAATTTTCATTTTATGCACACAAGTTAACCTGAAGCTTTTTCTACTTTGCTAGAGGTCCAGCAAGTACAGTCCATAACTTTGTGCCTTCAGCTTTTAGGTGGAACTAATTTAATATTTATTAGTTCATTTTCATAACAGTTATCACTCATTGCTGTTGAGCGCATTCTTTAGGCCAGCTAATAATCTGATTTGACGCTTTATCATGGAAAACAGGTGAATATTTATTTTTAAGGCCTTTCTGATAGTTGAGCAGTCTGAGAAGGGAGAGCAGAATTGGTTGTTTTAGAGTGTTTGGATGAAGGGAGGAGTTGTTTTATCAAGGCCAGATTTATGAAAAGGATGCCAGTGTAAAGATTCCTGTTGGATTTAGTCCATGTGTAATACCATGGTTTGACCCCAGTTAAGTACACAAGGCATGTCTCATCTAGATTGAAATTACAAAAATGAAGGTAGTTACATTAAAGAGGGGATAAAGCTCATCTGTGAACACTTGTGGATATGTTTCTGCTCCCTAACTCTAACAACTGCCTATCAGATTTTGTTTCTTGAGGCTATTCACAAGTAGTCACACATTCCTTCTGTGATCTTATGTCAGTAAAAATCTGTGCTTTAAAAACAGAAAATCCCCTTCCTGCACTGACACGGCATGTTTACAAATTTCATGATGCCCATTAGATGTCTCCTGTTATGAAACCCAGGAAGGAGACATACTTAATTAAAATTATTTTTCCAGGTATTCAATCTTAATCCTATCAAGGCAGAAAAAAATCATCAGAAACAAAGGAAAGGTAATTTGCTATTCAAGTGTTCTTAATGCATGAGAAATAATTGACTCTTTCCTGCTTTCCCTTAGCTCTGTGGGATTTTAATTTTGTTTTAGCACAGTGCTTGTTTTAATAACCTATACTGATAGCCTTAGAGAGTATGTTCTTCTACATTTTTGGGCTTACTACAATACTTGGTATGTTAAGTTGTCTTAATACTGCTTGTCATTTAAACTTATATTCAAAGTTGTAAGATAATTTATTTGCTAGACCTGACCATTTAGGATTTCTTTCACTCTGATTCATGTTGGCTTTTGAAAGATTTCTGCTTATAAGCCTTTATTATTGTTTGTTGTTTTGGGTCTTTTTGCTGATCTGTGAAATACTATGATTTCTTCAAATATTGTATTCAAATTTGATAAACAGATATTAAAAGAGCTTTTGTTCTTAAAAGTGTGATCACTGACAAATCCAGGTCATTATATTGTACTTTAAATTCAGTTTTGATGCTGGTTCTCCTTTGTGGTTTTAAGCAGTAATGTAAATTATGCAGGGGAATTCCGGTTGCATTAATACATCTCTTATGAAACCTAATTAAGTGATGCTAGAGCAACGGCAGGATATTTAAATAAAGTCTAAACAACTCTGCCCCCAGTCACCACATGGAGCTGCACATCAATCCACAGCTGATCTCAGCTAACAGGGGTTCCTATTTTTTTTGCTCTTTCCTTCTGAAGGTTTCTCTCTTGCAGGGAAACACAAGGGGAGAGGAGGCACAGAGAAGAAGCTGGCAGCTCTTGTGAGAGTTGCTGACAAGAGGCATGTGACTGGTGGCAGCCAACATGGCTTCACCAAGAGAAAATCCTGCCTGACTAATTTGGTGGCCTTCTACAATGAGGTCACAGCATCAGTGAACAAAGGAAGAGTAAATGACATCATGTACCTGGACCTAAAATTTTAGGGTTTCTTCATTTTTGCTCAGGCTGATGTTACCTGAGCCAATTTTCTTTAAACAAAAAAGGACAGATAAAATAGATGTGCTGGAGATTTCAGATGCGATTATCTACACCACGCAACTAATTTCTTATCAAGAACGTGTAATTTTTAGAAAGAACACCTGGCAACATTCAACAGCTGTATTTGCAAGTAATTTGGTATAAAAGCCAAAGGCCATAAGGAGTTATGCACATACAGAATAGTGCAAAGCCAACTGCTGTAATTCTCTTATTAAATGGGACCAAACATGGATATTCTGTTTTGCTTGCTTCGGATGTTTGCAAGCACATAAAAGCATTTGGGAGAATAGAGGCCTACTGGCTGTATTCTACATGACTAACCACAGAGCCAGGTATTTTCTTACCTGTTGCTACTTACCTTTTCACAGCAGATTTTATTGCATTATTTTTCATTACCTGAGATTCTTTCTTTTGGAGTTTGACAGGAGGATCACTAGTTTCATTAGAGCGAAATGACAGTTAAGATAAGAATTAAGAATTCACTCTACAGAGGGCAATTGTGAAGTCTAAGACTCTCTGGAAGTCAATGGATCTGTTCTGTCTCCTTACTCTATTTCATTTCTTCTGCACTAATTTAATAGATAAAGAATGGAAAGAAACAAAATGAAAGAAGAAAATATGTGAACATTTCCCCAGCCTACTGCTTATTTAGATACATACACACACACACATATTTTAAGGAACATTTAAATGGTTTCCACGGTTTTGCTGTGATTTAGGTACTCTGACACTCAAAGCTGAGGCTCTCTTACCGAGCAAAGTACGTGGAAATGTACATAGAAAATTAAGTGATAAATTTGCAAAACTAGCTTGGGCAACCATAAACATTCCTTGCTTTATATAATCAAGCACCTAACCTACTTGTTTTTGCTGCTGTGGGACAAAAAAAAAGACAAAAAAAAAAAATCCATATTTGAAAGGAATAAAATGCTGGATAGGTTTTCTTTTTTGAAAGATTTTTGAAAGAATCAGATTTCCAAAATCTGATTCTTTTCCAGTGTCCACGATAGGCCAAATGCAGAGGCTTGAAATTAAAAAATTGCAGTTCCCCACTGCTTGGACTTAGTAGTTGCCAAAGACCTAAATACAAAAAGAAGTTGCCCAGCTTGAGTAATTCTTGGTATACATTTTGAGATGACAACATCGGGCAAAGAAAGGATGGATCTGTAGGTGAAAGTAATGCTGCTCCATACAAGCATTTTCTGTTTACCAAACAATAGTATTTTATAGAAGATAGCATATGAAGTGGCTGGCAATCGTTGGCCTTCCCCACTCTTAATCCAAAAAATACCTTCGCCACCATCTTTACCTGAACAGCTGTGCAAATCTGTGCCAATGTCCAAAAAGCATGCAAAACAGCAATGGAAAGATTAAGATTCCCCAAGATTTACAAACCCTTAAGGAACCAGCTTTTTTTTTTGAAGTGATACCTGAAGAGAAAATATTTATACCAGAAATATTTCTACATTTTCCTAGTGTACAGTTGCTACTAACCAGGCAGTGAGTCATGCCAGGGGAGGTTTAAATTGGATATTAGGAAAAATTTATTCACTAAAAATGTTATCAAAGCACTGGACCAGGCTGTCCAGGGAAGGTGTTGAGTTACCATCTCTAGAGGTATTTAAAAGATGCACAGATGTGGTGCTTAGGGACATGTTTTAGTGGTGTACTTGGCCGTGTTAGGTTTTATGGTTGCAGTCCATGATCTTAAAAGTCTTTTCTGATCTAAATTATTCTATGTTTCAATGATTCTATTAGAAGGCTTTTTAAATTTAATTCACATATTATTAGAGATGAAATGCAATGTTTTCAACACATCTCTTGTGAAGGATTTGACTCAGCATCCCTGGAAGTCAAAGACCTAACCCAAAACCACAGCTGTGTTCACTTCTCCGTGTCACTCTCAAGTGATGACATTGAAATCTTGAATTCATTTGTGGGATTTCTATGTAGTGAAAATATTGAAAAAGATGTATTTACTTGTTTATTACGATGAAAAATCAAGTATTGAGTGTGCAAGCATCTCTAGCTTACTCCATCTGTGATAACTGTTATGCTCTGGTGTTATATGTTATTAAAATACTATTTGCAACAAGGTCACTCAGCTTTGCCATCTCTGCTGCTTACAATCTCCCTTATGAAAATGTGTGGTTAAGTGCTCATTTCTCTGTAAAGGTGGCACCTCTCCAGCTTTGTACAGCTGTGGCCACACAGCTGAAACCATGCCAGCCTTAACAATATTGTGTCCCAGAAGATGGTGCTGTTGATACTAAGTACCCCCTCCACATCCCCAACACTAAAAACCTTTATTTAAAGGTTTTATTTGACTGTTGAAGAAGTTTTTCTCTTTGGAAAAAGAGAAGGGAAGGAGGATCGCTACCCTTCCAAGAGGTGCTTGACCACCAGCTGAACAAGTCAGGGTCTAGCATCTCTCCATCTTGACCTGGTTGTGTCTCTGCAAAGAAACCATTGTGCGATGTCTCTGCTCTACCTCCTTCACCTCCTGTTACAGATTTGATGAGTGCCTTTATAACTTGCAGTAAGGCCTCCTAACTCTGCAAATTCTACTGGAAAGACAAATAATGCCAGTCTTTAAAAGACCACCTGACAACCCAGTCATTGCACTTTTGAGTCCGAAAGACATTCCTGTTTGATGATTTCCTCTTCAGCCTACTCTAGGTGAGGATCTCAGTCACATTACTCTTACGAAAGAAAAGCTATTAGTACCTCCTTGTATTAGTCAGTGTTTCACACTAGCAATTTCAAGGTATACCATATTTTTCAAGGTGTATACAATGTTTTTCAAGGTATACCAACATTATATTTGATCTAAGTTTGCATCAAACTTTAATCCAAAAGTTGTTAGTTCTTTTTGTGTACGTACTCCCATTAGTTCAGGAGCAGTGCCAGTTTTCATTTTAAAGGTTTTGATTTTAACACTATACTTTCCTTAAAAAAAAAAAAAAAAAATAGGCTATTTGTCCAATTACTTAATATTTTTTAACTTCAAGTAATACATGGAGGACTTCTGATTTCACAGGTCTGAACAGTCACTGATGATGTCAAATATGAAAATTGATTTAGCAGAAACATCAGGAGAAGAAAGCAGAGGTCTGCTGTTAAACTGAAGGCCCACCAGAAAACACATCAAAATCATGAGAAATAGTATTGCTGACTTCTCTACATATTGGAAAAGCTGTTTGAATTTCTAGCACAAATTAATTTAGAAAATTTTTCAACATGGGATGTTAATTGTGTCACTGTGTTTTTGAAAACATTACATTCATATGCACAATACTAGATAGATATTATCATTTTGAAGAATTTTTAAACATTTTTCTTCTTTTCAATGAAAGCTTAATGTGGAGGTAGGTGTGAAGGACTGTCAGAGTATCTTATTGTTAGATGTTAGTGTATTTGCCACCAAAGCTAAGAAACTGCACGCTGACATATCAAGAATACCCTGTGCCAGCAAACACGTTTCAGATAACGCATCTTTGTTGTACAACTAAAAGCATACGTGCTGTGAATATATTAAGAATAGGATCTGCACTTGAGCTGAGCCCATAATGCAGGCTTACCATCAAAGGTGAGGAATGAAATGTCCTACTTCTTCCTTCAGATTGGGTACTCCTATGGCAGCTCATCCCGCACCGTGGCAAGCAGACCTGGCTCTCATTGACAGCAAAAGCTCTAGTAACAGATGTTAAAAATTAATTTAAAACCCCACAAAACAGCCCCAAACATTAATCTGGAAACATCATTGCAGTCTATAGGCAACTACACAGTGTTTAATTTTCTTATGATGAATTTGGCAGTTTCTCAAAGAAGTGTCTAGTCTCATTTTCACTGAGGTACTGCCAATGTCCCCATGATCTTAGGGTTCCTTAGAAACTGAGGTGTTTCAAGGTTATTTTTTTCCCACATGAAAGAAACAACCAAAACACTATTGTAATGTTGGGATGCTTTGTGGGTGAATCTTTTCCTGATTTATTTATCCTGTGAAGAAAACCAATTTAAAAATAAATAAATAAATAATCAATGCTATCTTGTGAGACAGAATACTCTGTGTTGCATTTGGGTTCCTCCTGCCTTTTTAAGGAGATGGGGATTAGGATGACAAGTCCCTTCAGAAAGCCCATGGAGCTCCAGGATTGCTGCTTCAATCTGTGGCAAACTTTAGATGACAACAAATATGATCCTTAAAATGTCAGATCTACTTCCCTAGCAAGTGACTCACAGTGGCCACTAGGAGCATTTTTTTGTTGCTTGATGTGTAGTGAAGTTGTTCCCAGTCTGGCACATTTTACCACATTGCTTGATGCTTAGGTGTGTGCCTTCACTCACAGCTTAACCTTTCATCTCCAGGGGTTTAGTCAGTGTCTTCCAGATGGTCTGAGACATGAGCGTCCTTTTTACCGAGCAAAATAGCTCAAATGCAGAATTCAACATACAAATGGAAACATCTTTCAAAAAAATAAAGACACATTTAGACAGGTGCAAGTACGTGGATTATCCTCATGAAAAATTTTCCATCTCAGCAAGTGTTAAAAAGTTAAGTCATGGCATGAGTCATGTTATCTAGGCTTAGCCCTGTGTACCTCCCAGCTGGCAAGATAAACAAGACTTCTCTCTCTGTACCTGTCTGGCTCCTGGGTATCCATCCAGCAGGCAAGAAGTCCACAACTTAACCTTCCTTCTCTTTTTCCAGCCTCTTTTGGTCCTCTGGATGCTGCTTGTTAATGAAAACTAAGAGACTGCTTTCAACAGTCAATGGAGCTGACCACATCCATGCCTGGCACACTGCAGCCAGACCTTGAAGTGGCTCTGGTCCTTATGGGTGAAAATAAGAGCAAAGGAGAGTGAGCCCCCTTGTACTTCACCTCCATCAGTAATACTTGCCAGGGTGGTTTCAGCTGCAGTTAGCAGCCCCACCACATAACAGCTATGCAGCATATTCTTCTGATCTCACGTACATACAACACCTTAGAATAGCAGTGCTGCTTCCTCTTCTTTTCAGAGACAAGATTACCTGTTTGCCTATATGATTCCTATATAATCACTCTGCTTCATTACTTATTTTACAGTAGGATTTCAAAAGAGAAAGCCTGTTAATATATCTTAATCAAATGAGTAATTCAAATCATCCAGTCAACTGGATGCTGGCTCTTTTCTCACACTGACCATTTTTCATGGAGGTATTTTCTATATTAAGATATTTTGGTCTTTGGATCATAAAAGGTTGCTAAGCAGTGTATGTGTTTACCCCAGAGGAAAGGTATAGTCTGCTGCTTTAAAATATTCCCTTAGTTTAAAATGTTGTATTTAAGAACGAGCAGCAAATAAACAAAAAACTCTCTTTCTGTCAGGTAACACAAATTATATTTGATGGTATATAATTTATTCTTTCATCAAAGGTTCTGTTTCTTTGCTTGTGTGTAATTTTTATCTAATACCTATGGGAGAATTATTTGCCCAGACTAGAAAGTATTTGCACAAAAGAAATGCAACACTTACTTTAACTGCTTTATCTTCCTTTCTTCTCCCTTCTTTTCTTTACAGCATACATTGTGAAAAAGAAAATTTCTCTGATACTGCATTTTACCATGCAGCACCCAAACAACAGTACTCAGCTTCTTGAATAAATATTCAGTACCCAGTTATTTTTCAAGATTATTAGAAATGCAGTATATCCTCCTGTATTGATGTCTGTTTTATGAAAGCCAGAAGCAAAGCTTCTGAACTTAGCTTCTTTAAGTGGTGGGGTCATTCACTGTTTGGAAGAAGCAGACCCATTGGTACACTGGAGTGCATCCTTCCATGTAATTTTGTGGGGCTTTGTTCATTTTGCTCTTGTCTTGCTCTGCCCTATCCACTAAGATTCTGCATCCACTCAGCAATCACAGGGACACTTATTTTGGGCAATGTCTCCTTACTTTCAGAGATCTGTAGCTGATGAGCAAGAAAGCAATAATCCATATGAAGTTACTAACAAATGCAACAAAGAAGTGATAAGAAGCAGCTCCGTGCATTACTATGCTGGAAGTGCTGTGGGTTTTGTGAAAGCAGGTTGTCTTTTAAAGACACTAGCATTTGGTCTCATTGCTGTTTCTGCTTCTTCTTCATTTCTGTCAATCTGGAGAACTACAATAATGACAGTAAAAATAAAACAAAGCACCCACTTGTCTTTGTCTACACTCATAATAAAACATCCCTGCCACGTTTCTAAAGCTGCAGGGGATGATGTGGTGCAGGAAGCCCTGCAGCTGGAAAGCAGGCCTGCTGAGCTTGGCAACAGTGGCATCCCAGAAGGCTCAGTTGGGGTGTCTCTGCTCCTGTGAAGCTTCTTGAACTAATTCCAACCGTTTTAAAATGTCATTTTGAAGTTTCATAAAAAAACAAATTAGCTTTCCCTGATCTAATGGGGGTGTAGGGAGTAAAAGAAGAGTGGTATTTGATATTTTGAACACAATATTTCCACGTGGAAGAAGGCTTATTTTACAAACAAATTTTTCTATATTTGCAACATTTTGTCCGGCTTCAGTGATTGTCTGATGTACTACTATCAGATCTAATATTACAGATGAGTCAGAGGTGCAGAAGTTATATCAAGAGCATGGGCATCACTTGGGCTCAGCTCCACAGCTCCAGCAAGCCCAAGACTTCATGGCAGTGTCCCAGTGGGGAAGGAAGATGGTCCTTGTTACAGTGTTGGAACCCACATATGGCACATAGGTCACAATCAAGACATAAAATTCAGATTCAGATTTGTCTTTGGTTCCCCAATTTGCCCTCTTTTGGCAAATACCTTTACCTGTACTCACCTCAAGTTTTGCTCCAGGAGATTTAATCATGGTATTTCTTCTAACTAAGGACTATATCCTGTCTGGCTCATGAGCTGGTGTGCAGCTTGGCATGGAGATCATGACCTTTACTCTTTGTAAAGAACAGGTATTGCAGCCCATGCACTCTGTGATTTCTTTTCCGACTCCTCCATGGTCATAAAGAGGCGAGACCAAAAAGGTGTGGGGCAGTTAATGGGCACAATCTCTGCCTATTGCAGAAGCCTCAGATGATTTATTCCTCTCAATTTATCTCCGAATAACAGACCAACCTTGTTAGTGATTACATCCACAAAACACAAAGACAATTTAGAGACAAAAAGGAGATATGGAAAAGCAGCCAACAAAACAAATAATTTCCTGATTCATTTCTATTCAGACTAAGTTTAGGATCAAGTTCTATCCTCTGATACATTGGTAAAAATCTGAACCCTCAGTGGTACCTTACCCCAGAAAACCCTGGAGTTACTGTGTTTTATTTATGTGACTGAGAGAAGAACTCAAATCTCTCTGATCAGAAGCTATTTTATATTTCAGTGGAATTGCCAATTCACTGGGATACAAGGATGTGAATTGGTTTAATTAAATTTACAGAAGCAATAATTTTTGTGATTATGACTTTGGTTTATACTATATTTTAATGTCTGTTGTTTTCTACTTTCAGAACTCTGTAACCATCATAAATATTGCTTTATACCTACCAGACAGTTTACAACATTGACTATTTTCAAACTTTTACTGAAATAATTTAGTCTTGTTTTTTTTCTCTTATGCATTTAAAAGTAATATTTCTTTTTTTATTCATTAGAGTACATCATTTACCTTTCTTGCCCCAATGATTTCCTAAAGTCCTACAGAAAAAACAAACAAACAAACAAACAAGACAGCTTCTAAAGCTATTAGACAGGATTAACCAAATTTGACACAGGATTTAGATCCTAAACTCCTCATAAGTTTGTGAAAGACTTTATCTTAGGAAAAGCACAAAGTGGAAGAAACGTATGTGGGAATCCCTTAAGCATCAGTGCACTCACAATAGCAACCACCAGGAAACCCAACTAGTCTTTGTCAATTTTGCTCCCCACAGAGCTTTGACTTTTCTCTCTCTAATAGAGAATATTTATATATTCTTCTTTACAGAATGCATTTTTCTGCAGATGTTTCCAGTGTAAAACTCATGCACCAAAATGAGCCAGATTATGCCAGTTAACCTCAGAGCTCAATGCAATCCATGTTTAAAATGAATCACAAGACTTTATGGTAGTACTGCGAGTAAGAGGAATTTAGAAAGCCCTGCTCCACTGAACCGTATGGCAAAACTCCCTTTCGCACTAATTGTGCCATATTTTTGTCACCAGAGAGAGAAGAGTAGCATTTCAGTATGCATTTGCAGGAATATTAGCCTGTAATCCTCTCTGAAGAAGGGGGAGTGACTGTTCTTACAGTGCAGTTTTTTTTTAAATTAAGCTGCTTGTCCTAGGAGAAGGTAAGGCAGCAGACCATCTCATTGCACAGTAAAAAGCCAGATTTTCTTCCTAGTTTTAGCAAGAAGCCAGACTGAATTTGGAGGAACTGCTCTGCACTATAAATGAGACCAGCTCCTAGGTCTCACTGATCCCTCATGTTAATATTGCGCTTACTGAAAAGTGTGATTGTACTGGATTGTGCAGCAGAGAAAAAATTGCCAGCCTTTTTTAGGCCACCAAAAAACAACTTGTGGGAATGGCTAAGAACAAGTAACTGCACTTTAGTTACAAATGTAAGGTATTTTCAGCAGCTGACAGCACAACCTGTCTTAAGTGATGTACAACAAAGTGCAGGCATCTTTTGGGTATCATTGTAACAGATAAGGAATGAAATGCATTATGTGATTTACTTAATAGCTTTTGAATGGGATGGACTAATCCTTTCAAATGAAAACTTCTTCTCAGGTAGCAGAGGCAAATAGTCACTAGTGAGTCACACTGTACCTGACAAACCAAACAACACATGTTAACAATATTAAGAGAAAAAGTCATTAATGGCTTCAGCCCCATATGCAAGAAAATGGATAAAGGTGATAGTAAAAGGTGAAGTTACTAACTCTGAATATTAGACATCTTACTGTGGAATTCAAATTTCACAAAGTAGATGAGGTTAGGCCATGATGTACATATAGAAAATTCTGTTTTAACCTTGTTCTTGTATTCACAAGAACACATATTCTTACTCTTTCAAGCTTACATAATTTAATTTGAAAAGTGACCTGTTCTTACTAGTATTTGTTCAGGTATATATTGCTACAGATAGACCGTGGCTGCTGTGGTAGTGTTAAAATTAAATTCAGTCACTTTGAATCTGTGGGATACATTTTGAAGAAATCAATTCATAAAACTCAGGGGAGTGACTATTATATTAGCAGACAATGGATTTGTTTAAAACAGCTTAGTTAAATATGTGGTACTTACCTTAAAAATGTAAACTCCTCCTCCTGTCTCTACATCTCTACTGATGCAAGGTTACAGATGGTTTCACATGAAGTGTTTTAAACCACAACAGATAAAACTGAGCCCTTAACAGTGATGTAGATATCTTCCCTAGACAACTTTTCTTACTATTTTTCTAAAGGCAAAAGGACTACTTTAATGATAACTGTGTGTCTTAACTACCGTATAATTCTGTTGTAGCAATTTAATAGTTATTACTTCTACCTCCAGTTGGAAAATGTGCTGCCTGGGGCTCACGGTTCATCCCAAACACCAGCAGTGTAGCTTGCTGCCATTTCCTGATGTGCTCTGAATGACTGTTGTGCTTCATTAGCACCCAGGTGCCATCTCCTTTTCTTCTCAGCTGAGCCAACTGATGACTGTGTTAGCTGAACAGATTTAACTCCATCTGGTAAAAGAGAGTTGACAACTCCCATTTGAGTCACTTGGTCTGTATATTAAGGACTATTTACCTTCATTGGGTTAAGAGGTGTATGCAAGGGCAGAATTTGGCCCTGAAAAACAAAAGAAGTCTTGGGGAAAGAAGCTGCCAACTCTTGTTTAGCCCCATAGTGAGGAGTGTCAAGGCCCTACTCCGCAATCCTTCTGTTCCTGTCACCCCTCAGCAGACCAGCTCATTTGCAACCATGAAGAGTATAACCCTTGCCTCTGCTGTGAGGTTGTGATTAAATAGTGAGTAAACACAATTTCAGGCTGCTCTCTTTAGGGAAGCTGCAGAGTTGTAAATGAGAACAGGATTTGGTCCTCACAACTCAGAAGGAGCCTTGTAAAGTGACACTGTCAACGGCATTTTGGCCAGTGTATTGGCAGAGATGTCAAGATAATGTTCATCATCTGTTCTTCTTTTGTCACAGCTCAGCAGCAGAGTATTTCAAGCACACATAACCTCCACTGCTGCTATGAGATCACTATTTATATCTGAAGTAAATAGTGAAGCACTTTGCCAGCCTCAGCTGGTTTCAATGGGATGCCACTGAGAATCAAGCTTGGCTGGTAGCATAAACTGTCAGTACTAACTTCTCAAGTTCATCATCCCTCTATGCAGAATCCCAAACTGCTTCAGAGCTAGTGAGGAAGCTGAAAGACATGCATACAAGCTCTTTCCTTCAAGAGACCCTTTTAACCTTTGCATTTCCACTTCAAATGCTCTTTCATTGGTGGCAGATGAAGTCTGAAGCAGAAAGAAAAGTCTTGGTTTGGTTGCTCATCCTTTAGGAGAAACATAGGTTCTTAAGTACATGCCTGAAGCCCAGGTAGATGTTTGAAACACTGCCCTGGGCCAGAGGGAACTGAATAGCTGGAGTGAATTATTTAATTTGTTCCATTTTTCTGTGAGATTTATATTGTGAGCTGTTTAGCACCTTCTGATCTTATGGAACAGTGCTACATTTCATGCAGAATGCAGGAGATTGCTCTAAAATAAGTAGCACATCCAATGTAATCTGTTGTCCTGGAATTTTGTCTCCCTATAAACACATGCCTCAAAACCACACGGAAATGTACTATGCATCTGAGCATCACTGGTACTACATAAGAGTTAATAGGCTGCTATTGGGTTAACTGCACGTTTACAATAAAGTCTTGTTCTTCCTAGTTTGTATACAAGTGTATGGGAAAGAGTGAAAACATGTTGGATTAAAAACCCACCTTCACAGTTCCTCCTCTAAGACTCATCAGTAAAAAAGGCATTATTTATTTTCTTTTTCCATCTAATTTTTTTTCAATCTTAAAAATTATTATGTGGGGGTTTTTAAACTGAATATTAACATTAATTTTAAAATAGAATATAATTCTAATCCTTTATCCATTTTTAATGTCAACAGGAAATATTTCATACACAAATTTATGTCAGTGGTTCGCTGTTTAGGTGTAATAAAATCTAAAATACAGATGCTTGCTCTCACTGGACCAGTCTGGACCACCTGAACTGATTGATCACTTGGGTTCCCAGTCCAGTTAGTAGATAGAGCAGGGCTGCCCTGAAAAGTAAGCCAAGAAATTTATGTGCTGAATAAACAGCCATCTCATACCAGTCCTTTGCTTGCACATGCATGAGACAGTATGAAATCACCACTGTGTCATAGCTGTGAACAAACAGACTTAGTCTAAGACCCAGCTTGCAACCCTCAAAGAGTTTAGACAGAGAGCTACCTGAACTCTGGATCACATCAAAGTTTGGCTTGAATTTAGGGCCTCTGTGCCATGGGCATTTTACAATGGAATCTACAAGAATAGCTACACCTCAGTGCCTAGAAAAGTCTCATGCCCGTTTTCAGGCATTAAGAATTATGCAGAGTTAGCTGGTCAGCTTCTGTATTACTCTCAGTCACAGCAAAAGGTATCTCATTTGGATTTTGTCAGTCAGATTTTTCCAAACTTTTTTCCCTCATTGCTTTTGAAAGGGAAAATTAATCAGAGCTGTTTACTCTTTCCTAAGCTTTTTCCTTCCAGAGAAAAATGTCTGATTAAATAAAAGCAACTCAATGAGATTCTTATAAAAGTACCTTCACAGCTGCACATTAGCACTTTAGTGACAGTCTAAGTCCCCTCACTTCATGTTTGTATTTGCAATATTTTCAACAGCTCTGGCAAGTGTAAGCTCTTTCTATACATTTGCCTGATCACCTTGTCCTACCACACAGTGAACTAAGGACAGCCTCTCTGTCCTGTTGTGTATCATTGAGAGGGCATGAATGCTGTTCTGATACAATTGAGAACCGATTTGTGCCAGATGTGATTTCATATGAAGTGTTCATATAGAGTCATGTCTGCCAGTATATTTTATAGATACACATTTTCTAGCTGGCTATGCCGACAAAAAACACCTCATAATACAGCTTTCAGGCAATTTGCAAGCTTAAGAAAAGTTATATTCTAGCATAAGCACTTAAGTGAATCATCTATATGCAGTTAAAAACAGACTCTGTACTAGCAAATATAATTTACTTCTAAAGTAGTTCAGGAACATTAGTAAGGAAAGAATGCTTTTTCTGTAACTGCAATCCCACTATGATACAAAAGTGCTCTTCTGGGACAGACTGCAATTTAAAAACACATTTCTTAACTTTTATCTCCATAAATTCCCTCTTTCTTTTCCCTTTTCTTTTAAAAATTAAATGAAAAAAAAATAGCTGTTTAGTTGACAGAGTGGTCCCTGCTAATTTCAAATAGTGAAATCTTTGCTTCTGTGTCAGTTCAAAATCCATCCTGTCTTCATTAAGACAGATGTGCTTTTTTAAATAAGGAACACACTCTTTATCAATCTCTATGTCAGTTGTATTCTAGATGTTGGTTTAACTTTGAATATTACAGTTCTATAAGAGATATTTCTTACACTTAGATTGGGTAATTTAATCAAAGACCATAAAGTACTTCAAACCAGCAGAAGCAGGTAAGAGTTAAAAACATGGCTATTTAGTTACAAACACAGCCACGTTCTTGGCTGATGCAAATGAGAGTGTATCCAATGACATCAGTGTAGCTTTGCTAATTTTTTTTTGCAGTTAAGTATCTCACTTATAGAAAACAGCAATGGAGAGTAGCTTATGGCAATTTCTTATGTATGGCATATTGGGGGAATTAACATGATTGTGCCAGTCTTTGCTTTAAACCATTTCCCTTGGTATTCTCCCAGTTTTGATCTCTTCTCTGGTTTTATGTTTTGTTGTTGTTGTTTGTTTGTTTGTTTATTTTCCTGTCTCCCTCTGATCCACAGCATATGCCAAAATACATCCTTTTCCATTTTTATATTACCTTGCACCATGGGGACACAATACTTGGTTTCTCCTTCATTGCAAGGACAGAGACCCAGGAAAACATTTTTGTTATTAATTTTCCAGTTTATGTCTACTAGGATGTATGGTTCCTGTCCAAGTGTTCCATTTCAGCAACAGGGGAGATAGAAAACTGCATTTTGCACAATGAACTCTACAGAGGCCTCAGTTTACATTTTATCAGAAGTATGATGATATTAGCCAAACAGAGCAACAAAGTTAAAAAATACAGTATGCTGTTACAAAAGCCCACAGGATTAGATTTGCAGCTGAGAATTCAGTGAAATCACATTAGAAGTCTAATTACATGGATTGCTGGCTTGGTGTAAGTGACACCAAAATAACAACGCAATTCTGTCTGAAAAAAAAATCACAAATTAACGACAGTTGAGACTGCTGGTTTTAGGTTTGCCTCTTCAGTCTCAACAAAGCATGAAAATTGGTCATGTCAATAACACAATATGATTATGTTACCTGCTTCTGCAGTTATTCATGTTTGATGCAGTATGCCTAGTTAAGTCATTAAAACCAATCTTTTCACTGAAAGAATTTTTGTTGCCAAATAAAATCTGGTAATGCATATTGACAAATCATTTTTCCATTTAAGATAACAAAACTAAAGTTCATTTCTCAATAAATTATCCCCCTTTTCAAAATTCAGCAAGGAAAGCCCTGCAGGTTCAAACTTTAATTATTTAAATGCTTATAAAATATACAGCTTGTGAGGTCTAGGTGAGCAAATAAGTTGAGGGAGCGCTGAGCCTAGGCATTTCAAAACTCTTAAGCATTTGGAATAATTACTAGTTAAACCTTGAAATCACTTAGAAAAAGGTAAGACATGCCAGAGGGAGGTGTCAGAAACAGGGAATTATCCTCTAACCTTATCAATTATATATTTCATCTGTTAAAAACTATGGGAAAAAAGGTAATGTTACATTTGAGTTTGCTGATTCTGTAAGGCAATGAGGAACAAGTTTTTGCTGACATTAATCCAAACAAGTTTCATGTTTATGAGGTTTTTAGCCAGTGTTAGGGTATCAACATTGACTTCATGAGTGGTACGTAGTGCATGTGCAAATCAGTGCCTGAAAGCACGAATTCTGAGATGCAGCTAGTGAATGTAACTCCTCTGAAGAATGAAGACCTTCAACTGAAATCTGGCCTCACTGGTGAAGTTATTCCTAGATCAGGATCCAAGTACATTATTGTGTTTTCCTTATCTCTTTTCTACTTGCTATTAAGTCTGGCTGTCTTTCTGTCCCTATTGCTTTGTTCTCTGCTACAGGCATACCCTAAGCCTACCTTAGGGCTGCTTGAGTTTGGAACAGGTAACTTACACATTCAGCATGCTTCCACATGTCTCTCAAACAGATTCCTCAGTAAATAGTCACGAAAATTAGAAAAACTGGCCTTGTCAGCAGTCCTTCACCCTGTTTTCACTGTGATAGGACTCATTACTGCTGTATAAGAGCTAGAGGATTTTTAACCTTCCTTGCACAGAGGCAATGGGTGCAAAAATATTATTGTGATATATGTAGGGAAAATCAGATGATTTGGTAAGAGGGGAACTCCCTGAATTTTGCTCTTATCAACTAGGAATCAATCAGATATATTATGCAGCTGTATAAAATATACATTGAGTCTTTGTGTTGTACCAAGAGGATGACACTTGGCTCAGTATCAAAAAAGGGATCCCAGCTCTGGAGGAGCACCAGGGCCATATTTGAACCAGCTCTAGGCTGAGACCCAACCTGACATCCAAGATGTGAGGAGGGAGGCAGCCTGCACTTCCAAATGCCTCTGTGGAGACAGTTTTGCATCTGAAGGACTCCCAACCCACTGTTTCAAGGGAATGCCTCTCATCAGCCACCTTTATGTAGTCTTCAGACTTGTGTGCACCTGTGATTTGGGCTGTCAGTAGATTTTGCTTTTGAGCTATGGCCTGAGTATGAATGCAGAATTAAAAGAGGTATTTGGGGGGATTAAATTAGGAAGATGGGGAATAAATAAATAAGTACAATACAATAAAGTAAAGTTAATAGATCAAGCTGCTATCTGAAATCACAAGCTGTGTACAGGTATCCTTCATGGCTTGTGAAAGGAGTGGGCTCAAACTGGCATGGAATTCAAGTACCTTGTCTTTCTCCTCCTGTGCCATTGGTACCTGCTGTAGTTGTTAGAGCTTTTTGTGGCAGTACTGGGTCCCTGCTTTGATTACACCATGGATTCTGAAGCAGTCTTAAATAATACATTATAATAAAGTCAGAAGAAGGAAGGTACAGAATCACCATCGATTCATGTAATCAGGATATACTAATGGGGATTGTGTAGGAATCTATGAATGCCAATTTTTAGTAGCGCAGACAGGTAGAGTAAAATAACCAAAATATTATCCTAGCTCTGATCTCTAATATCTATGGATATTGAGTGAAACAAAATTAACTGATGCAACGCACGAAAACACAGTTCATTATATTAAATGTTAAAAAACCAATAGACAGAAGTCTGCCATTGGTACATTAGACCTCGCTCATTAAGAACTTTGGCATGGTGCACAGAGAAGCACCAGGGAAGGGCTAGACATCCCTGATTTTTCCCATGTGGAAAACCTCTGCAAGAAGGCTACGGGAGCTTATTTCCAGAAATTGTCACAGTCTTTCCCCATTTATTCTTTTGTTGAGAGTTTCCCCCATGCAGAGCAGCGCATGTCAGATATCTAAGAGCGCTGCAGGTTATCTGAGATCAGGGGTGTTCCTCAGCTTCAAATGACCCTTTCCAAGGGGACAGGAAGTAGATGAGGGGGCAGGAGAGAGGACAGGAGGGTGCACAGGGCAAAGGGGTACAGGCAGGTGTGAGACAAGACATATCTGGAAAAGAAAAGCCAGCAAGAAAAACAAATAAAAAACAAGGGGAAGAACCTTTGTGGAAAGGGAAGGCAGACAAAAAGCAAACCATAGCTTAATCCAGGTGAGGTGGCACTGAATTTTTACCGGTATTGCTAAGGATATTGCTAGGTCATTCAGCCTACCCTGGCTGGAGAAATGCTCAGGAGAAACGGGCATCCTCAGTTACAAGTCTGGAAGACCAGCTGTCCAAAAAGTAGCCAGAGAGCACCCAGAGGCTTTGACAGTGATGGCTGCACTGCAGAGTGTCTCATAAATCTCTAGCAGACTGTGATGACCATGATGATGTGTGAAGGTGTTAACATTTTCCTCTGAAGTACTTCCATCCCGTGGGAGCAGAGAGGAGCTCTGGTATCATGAATGATGCTGTCAGGTGAGTTCAGATCTTTGTATGACCTCAGGACAGTTTGAGAACAGACGGAGGTCTCTTATTTTATTTGACATTAAAGAAGCAGTAATATATGGGTTTTAGCATACATTGCCTCATTCCAATACTCCTGAAGGGTGGTGAGACTGTGGTAGCTTATTGGATATGAAGTGGGACTTTGCAATGCTATTATTCCTTCCTATGTTTTTCCACATCACTGTGAGATGTTGTTGCTGGTTTAGAGTAATCTACAGAATAGTCTCTGTGTCACAGATCAGTGATGCTTCACGGTGAGGCTCATAATTTGATTTTTGCAGATATGTTTTGTATTTCACTCCATAAAAGTGAGATGATGTTCTGTCTGAAAGAGCTCAAGAATTAATGTCATGTCATCTGGAAGATTTGTTCTACCTGGCTTTCATAAAGGCTTTCTTTAAAGTCAAGGAAAAGATTAGTTCTTGTGGATGATATATACCCTGCCAGATAACACAACATTCCCCTGTGCCATGGCTTCAAATTCTTCCTAGTATTTAAAAATGACACCTTGGTATAAAAGCTGAATTTTGTTGCAGTATTTTCAACTGGATAAATGAAAACAACAACAAAAAACACACAAAAAAACCCCCTACAACAACAACAACAACAACTCACTGCAGGTTTGCAGTGAAAAGTAGGATGCCATCTTCAGATTTGCACCAGTTACTGATATTGAACTCTATGACACACTTCAGTGTGTCACAAGAGTTGTAAAAGAAGGCGAAGAAGAACAAAGCATCCGCTCATATCTATGAGAAAAACTATATGAAAGTCACTTGTGTGGTCCCCTGTACACTTAAGTACTTCCAATTCACTAGTAAACTTGGTATGCATGAGAAAGTGTTTTGAGTGAAATTCTGACAGCATGGGAAATATTATAATTTATTTCAATTTATTTAATCTCTTGTGTCCTGAGAAGTTTTTTTCTCAGCAAGCCAGCAGGAGCACCCTGAGCTGGTCCTTTCAGAGATCCTTCTACAGAGCAGCCTGAAAGAAAACCTTCTTCTGCTAGGTTTTCATTGTGAAGATGCTGTTAAAGAATAGCTGGATAAATATGTGACTTAATTACAATCTAACATGCTGCTTGTGTCAGAAAATTGGGGCAAAAGTCAGCATTGCTAATTAATAACTGTTGAAACCTATAATGCAACAACTTTCTGAATTATTGTGAGAAATTTCAGTAAAGATTGTAGGCTACCTCGTTGATGGGCTGTTCATGCAAATAATTAATGTAAGTCACTTCACAGCTGTTAAAGTATTAAATTGTATGTAATCAAGTCCCTGACAGACTTAACTCCGTCCATCTGTTAGGAGGATTCCCTATCCCTTTAGAAGAAGTGACAATACAATTCAAACACCCTACTAGGCAATGCTTTCCCTCCAAAATTAACAGTAAGCTGTTTGATCAGCATCAAAACAAATGTCTGTTTGTTTCTAAATATAGGTGCTATATTTCCAGATATATGTATATATGAAGAAAATAGGTCTCAAATGAGTAAGGACCTAATGAAAAGGGACTTTATTAACTTATTGCAAATATTTTGATTTATGCCTACAAAATATTGGTAAATTTGAAACTTGGATTTCTTTTCCCTACTGCTCTGAGAAAAAAGAAAGCAGGCCAAGGAGACAGACAAAGTGTAAAGATAATTTGAGAAATCAGCAGATGCTAATGTTAGAAATGTTCTGTACACTTAGCTCTGCCTCAACCTTAGTTACCATCTTCCCTCCCAACATGTCCCATAAAGACCACCATTGTGATTTGTCTGGATTAAAGGTTTAGCCAGGCTAAATGTACAAACCCCCCAATATTTTGATATGTATGTTGCATGGTTATTGCATGTAAACAGATGAAATATGAATTATTAATGAGGTTCTTGGTGTGAGCTTCATCTGAGTGGAAGTGCTTCCAAGAGCCCTCTCTTCCCTGACATTTTCCCAGTCCCTGATTCCAAGCCTTGCAAAAGCCCACAACCAGTTTTTGCCCTCACATCCCCTTCTGTGTCTTGATGTCTGAGTCTGTTGGGGGTTATTCTGGCATTTCTCTTTCAGAAATTTATAATTGTATTTATGCTTTCTAAGACAGGAGTTAGACATGTGAAAGTACAGTAATGTGTTTAGAAATGGAATTTAAAAAAAAAAAGCTAAATACAGAAAGCATATGTATTATCAAATACAGTTTATTTCCTGATTTAATTATGTGAGAATGGTGATATTTATAACTGAGAATTAGCTTGTATTGCACATGTAATGGACTTTGATTAAGAGACTAGCCTCAAATCCTGAAAATTTTTCCCAGCTACTGTTTGTCATGCCCTACCTCTCAGTCTGGGTGCACCCAGGTACGTGAAGAGACAGCTTTTCTTAGCCTAGTGGAATTACATACTAGTTTAAAACACGTAACCAAGGTAAACTAGTGTTCAAACACCATTAAAATTTAATGTACTTGCATAAGCATTTCATAACAGTTCCAGGCTGTGCAAAGACAAATATTCAAATATGCAAGTACATATTTTTTCTTTCTCTTGAACAGAAAATGAGTCTCGTTTAAATTTGCCCCTGTCAGTGCTGGCTCCAACCACCCTAGCCTCAGCAGTACTCTGATGAGCTGCCCTTCCCTCAGCACTATCCGGGCTTGTTATCAGCTCAAGAACGTTCAGTGAAAGCCCCCCTTCTTTTTTTCAGAAAGCACTAGGATACTTCTTTTTTCTTTCCTACAGATGATCTGGAGTCCCAGTGCCCTCCCCTCTACTCCTTCTTCTTTCCGTGTTAAATACTGTTTAACTTTATGGAACAAAGTTAACTGTATCGGTGGTGTGAGATGGTATGCACCACCAAGACTCCAGGCTTGAGGCCCTGGGTCAGTGGCATGAGAATTCATCTGTATTTTGGACAAACAAATGATGATCTCCCTTTTTTCTCAAACTGCAGATCTAGTTCTTTGCCTTCAGCTCCTGTATGAGAAGGAACAATGCATTCCCTGCTCCAGGAGAAATGTATTGGGCTTTGGACTGCATTAAAAATAAATAAATAAATAAATAAAACAACCAAAAAGCCCCTCTTTTCCAATACTGGTGCTGGTCTTTCTCTCCAGGAGTTAGGTCCCATATTTAGAACAGTAATTAAGTCAGTTAAACAGCTCAACATATCATCTTATGAAATATGATTAATATTTTCCATTTAATTTACTTTGAAGCAAGAAAGTAATCACTAACAACAAAAAAACCCCTCTACATTCCAACAAAACAGTAAGCAAGTACACACACCTTCAAGAATTTTTTTGTGCTGGAAGAGGTTGATGTGACTTAGAAACGCAATAAGCCCTGTCAAGGCTTTAAAGTACACCTTTTCTTTGATGTCATCCAGTTTTTCCACTTACAACAATGAGTAAAGGAAAAATGTTCGTTTCACAAGCCCTCTTCAAACTGAACACATGTAAGGAAGCAAAATGCTAGTCTGCAGATGTCACTCATCTGCTGTATTAACTGATAGGATGTAGTGAGATTTCTGTATTGCGTGAAATATCAGTAGCTTCCAAGCTGAGCCGTGTTGTGGTGAATCCAGCGAATGCAATGCAGAAATGTGAGCTGTGAAGTTTTTTCCTCAGCCCTGTAGGAGAGGACCCCTTTTGCATCCCATAGGAGAACCTACAAATTTACCAGGCACTCTGGCAGTGTAATAAGTAATGATTTCAAGTTAGAGGAGGGTAGATTTAGGTTGGACATTAGGAAAAAGTTATTTAATATGAGTGTGGTAGATCACTGGAATGGTTGAGCCTTGCCAGAAGGTTCAATGAGTTTATCTGTTTTCGTAAGGGAACACTGGCAGTACATACTGCAGCCTTTCATGTTGAAAATGTATCATTTAGCATGGGTGAGATCCTGGTCTTGGTTTCCCTGTCAGTTCAGAGCTGTTCCTTTGACTGTGGTGAAGCCCCTGTGACACTGTGGTACTAGAAGGAAATTCAGACTCTATCCTCAACAGTTTACACAGATTTTTGTTTGCCTGACTATGCATGAACAAAAGCCTGACCTTTTATTTTATCTTTTATATTTTTTTTAGTAGATTAAAAGACAGAGAAGATATTCTTGTCACAAGCGGTGATTTGATATTTTTCTTGTTGTTGAGTGAATGCACTTGGGTTATTTGAGCAACAAAAAAGCCCTAACCAGTTCCCCATTCCTTCACTGTGTTTTCAGAAAGTTTAAAGTACTCCTTTTAGCAGTGAACTCCTCTTAACATGTCTAGTCCTACATATAGCTAGTAAAGAAGATATTTCAGCTAACACTTTTGAGATGAAAAATCTAAATAATTTTTAATTCTGTTAGTCAATTACTTTAAGACAGGAAATAATTCCGAACTTAGAATTATAGAATCATAGAATCATTAAGGTTGGAAGGAACCTTAAAGATCATCAAGCTCCAACCCCCCTGCCGTGACCAGGGAACACTACCACTAGATCAGGTTGCACAGAACCTCATCCAACCTGGCCTTAGAAACCTCCAGGGATGGGACATCAACAACCTCCCTGGGCAACCCATTCCAGTTCCTCACCACCCTTATAGTGTAAAATTTCTTCCTAATGTCTAACCTAAATCTCCTCTCTCTCAGTTTAAAACCACTACCCCTTGTCCTATCACTATCTTCTCTGATGAAAGAACTGTGCTTTTTCTTTATATAGAATATATATTATATATTTTATATATATATATCATATAGATATCTTTTTATATATATTAGAGATTGTTGCCTCTTTAATAACCATTCAGGGTAAATAAGGAAGATCCAACAACTTCTGAAAAAATTCTGGGCACAATCAAAGAAATATGACTGCAATCCAAGAATGGAGATAAAAACCTTAAATAGATTCAAGATGGTCTGGTATGGCCCAAGGTTGATTACTATAGGAAATGTCAGCAAGGACTTAGATCTACTGAGCTATGATATCTGTTAGAGCTTTCCATTGAGAAACCTAGAGAGTGACATGCTTTCAGAGGAAGACTCTGCTTTCCTGTTTGCCTTTAAGACAGCTTGTGTTGAAGAGGGATATAAGATCCTGCTTGACCCCATTGGCATTCAGATGCACTGAACATAACCAGGACTCATTCAGCAACACTTTGCAGGGAAGTCTGAGATGAGGACATTTAGAGCTCCAAAGACAAAACAAAATGCAATTAAGTTGCATCAAACAGGTTGAATTTGTATTATTATTTTTTTCTAGTCTTCCCCTTGCAGCTATTTTAAGGAACTGATTTATCTGGGTAAAATCCATCTTTGGTTCCACCAAGTCCAGACAAGCAACTCTGTTTACAAAGAAATGTAGGTTATTGCTTTGTTGCTTCAGGATGTCAGAGAAAGAATACACCCACAAGTTCCTGAGAAGAGATGGGAGAGTAGAGGTCCACTAAGTTGTAACATCTTTGCAGTATCATCTTTAGAACTAAACTTAAAAGTTGTAGACTTATTTTTGAAAGATAGTGTTGTGTAGAGCTGGAAATGAGTGTAGTGTGTTTCACAAGGATTTCTCATTTTAGGGGACCTGTGCTTTACAGCCAATTTTTTTTATTATTTTTTTTTCATGAGTTAGTCAGTGAGGTAGTCAGTGACTTAGTTCTAGATCTTTATGTCAGATATTTAACTTGCACTGATTTCAGATCTCTCAGATTGATGCCTGACAGTCATACCTGGAGGCAAGTTAGCTGTTTCAGATAAGCATCCAAACCTTTGAATACTTCTCTGCATCAGAACTTAACTCTAAGCCTTTTGAAATACACTCAGTGCTACTACATAAATATTCATCCAAGGTAATAGTAATTGCAATGGTATTGTGTCACTTCTAAATAAGTAAAACCTCTTCAGAAACACCTGGGAAACCTGCCTGACTTTTAAACTAAGCATAACTATCTTTTTTTTTTTTTAATGTTTGTATTTTATTATATCTGAAATAGCCCACTGGGAACATGGTCAAACAGATGATTTTGAGAGTTGCACACTAAAGGAATGAGGAAAGCATAAAACCTTTCTGCAGGGAAAAGTAAATTAGAAAGATTGGTTTCATTAGAAAGCACATAAGCTTTTGTGATCCATCTGTTGGCAGTAGATCTCCTTACTAAATATACCTGGATGATCAGAACATTGGAATTTGGAAAACGTTAAAATGTATACTGGACAAAAAAACCCCAACAAACAAAACAACAAAACAAACAAACAAACTAACTCCAGCAAATTTAAAGCAGAAAAATATCTGGCAGGTAAAATTTAGACAGAAATTATAGTTCCAAGTTCTTGCAGTTGTTCTAGTGAGAAAATAGGATCTGCCCTGTGCGGAACAGGTGGATCATTGAAATTGGAGGAAAAAAATCTTAAAACAGACTGCTGAAGGACATCACACATATTAATGTGGACCCTTTTCATCTTCATGTATCTACACTGCCATAGGTTCCTTCCACATCTTTTCTTGTCCACATCTGGGAGAAACTCCTTCAGTACAACTCAGTACTGACAGCTGCCCTAGCAAAGGGGCTCAGCCAGACTTTCTGTTGTTTTCCTCTGACTCTTCAGTACTTTTGGTGAAACGGTCTTTTAATGAAGCTTATTCTCTTTTCATGCAGTTGGCTCCCCTCTGAGGCAGCAACTCACATTCCTGCACTGACAGGGCCAGTGGCCAGCTTTGGGCTGGGCTTCTTCCCTGTCAGTCCTTTTGTATCTGTCTCTCCTTTTGGAGAAGAAAATGAGGTCCCAGCTCACTTTTGTTAGCTGTCTTTAACTTAAGTCTCTCCCAGACATGAATGCCAACCCACACAGAGGAACTGGCCTCGCAACTGCCAATTTTGCAATGGAATTCAATCTACTAGGACTCTGCACAGGGGAACAAAGAAAGTGTCTTCTTTCTTCTTACTTGTAGAATACACATACACTTGGGCCCCAGACTGTCTTCAGGCTACTCCTTCTGCTTGTGTGGAACAAACATCATGGACTCTTCTTGAGCCAAAAAACTGGAAAATTCACACAGGACTTAGTTTTGGGCTGAAGGAACATGTACAATGACTGCTCTTGAGTTCCTGATTAGAAACACTAGTATAATGCATTCTATCCCTCTCTTGTCTGAAAGGGAAATCATGAAGGTAACTTCATTAATATTTCACACTTTAGTAATATTTCAGACAATTTCACGTGAGAAAAAAGCAAAAACACATTTCTGAACAATTTCAGTGGCATCTAACATGCTGGACATTCAAGACATAGATTAATTTTTTAAATCATTAGATAACCCTGTGGTGTCTAGCAGCTTCTTGCTCCCATATTGAGTCCTAGATGCATAATGTATAGCTTCTTTACTTAGTCCAGTAGTGAGTTCTTAGTTGGTTCCTAGTCCTCAATCAAATGTAAGTCATGGTCCTAAAATGCCTTAGACACCCTGTAGAGCTTGAAGTATATAGTCCAACTTAAAGTCAATGGGAATATTTCTGTTGACTTCAATAAAAGCTTTTCTGTTTATTTTGTCCCCCTTCACAAACATAGGAAACTTTTAAGAAAAATTAATATATCCTTGACCAGATTACATTAAACCTTCCAGTCTTGTATAGCTTTGCCAATATACTCAGGAGAAGAAGTTACTTCCAAAGCACAAATACTATTTTCAATTGTAATAAGTGCAATATTAACACCATTATGGTGTTATTTCAGCAGTAATGTGTGTAACCAGACTCTGGGCATAGAAGTATTTTTTTTCCTGGGGTATTTTTGTTTGTTTGTTGGGTTTTTTTCATCTGAAACTTCTATTAAGCGGCAAGCAGGTGTTAAAAGCAATAGAGAAAATCTGTTTCAATTCTTATTTTGCATTTTGAATGGAGCAAATGAGTAGACTAATCCTGGTTGTTGCATATTTAATGCTTTATGATATAGAAATGGCAAATAAAAGTTGTTTTTACATACAAGATGTGCATGTGCCTACCTTCCTGCAATGTAATCTGACAGGTCAGACAGCTGCAGGTCATGGTAATGCACCAGTATGCCACATATTTAGTCTAGTGGCATACCTTTTTTAAGATTTTATCCCCTTCCAGTGCAAAATGACATTTATTTTGGATTCAGTCTGCATCATAAAAACTAGCAAAGCAGACGTGATTATTCGGCCAATCACTTCATTTTGTGCACATCTCTTTTATCACAGCTGACTGAATCAATTTTAACATCCCTGACTACACTGCATACACTAACTGGATGTTGGCTTAATTCTCAATTGCTCCTTCAAAAGTACATGCACAGAGCAGTTATATTTGGCTTATATAAGAAAAGCCTAAGAAATATGGTTTTGGTTTGTCACTAAACACATCCAGGTAAATTCTCTCTAATTATAAGATACTTGCTTGGAGCAAGATCCAAGCTGTCTACTCCATGCCTATGTTAGTATGGCATACCTATGGCTAGTCTAAACATGAATGTTTAATTTGTGAGCATTACCTTCTCTGAGGTCAGTAGCTGTTCATTATGCAAAGCCAAATGCATTTCTTTTGAATTTTTTTCAGTTAAACCAGCAGCTGGACATCTCAGATTGCTAGGAGATAAAACATTTACAGGGAGACTAAGGAAATTAGTAACTCTGTCTCTTTTGCAACATACATCTGCTGCATTTCTGTCCAAATTCAGAGCTTTAAGTAGACCAACTTTAGAACTTATGTATAATCTGATATGGTGTGTTCTCATCCAAAAAATTCATACTATAGCTTTTTCCTAAGGTTTGCTGTAAATAAAAATAAAGTAATACAACTCTATCATGGGATAATAACATATGAAACACCTGTAAAACACAAGTACAGTCTCTCTCCATTTGAGAATAAATCCTACTTGATTTAGAAAATTTTGATCTGGTTAGAAACTTCTGAAGTATCAGTTCTATCTCAGTGCTACTGTAAAATACAGCTTTTTGTGTTTTAACAATGTGAACAAATGCACCATTTTCTACAGTATTTTCTACTTTAAGCCTCAAACTTGCAAATTGTATTCATAAATTTGCTGTTGACACTCCACTAAATTCTCTTTGAAGTTGCATTTGTAGGAGCAACTCACACTGTATCTTGATGTCACTGACTTGAATAGGTTGGAAGTTGAATTGTAGGAAGTGGTAAGTTAGGAAGAGAGTTCTCAATTACAGTTGTTTTGATACTAAAGTCTGCTAATGTGAGACTACCAAGGCTATTATTTTAGAATCATTCAATTTGTCAGTTCATCCTCCATCCTCTGAATCCTCTACAAAAAACAAGGAGTTATAGTAAGATTCCAGCACATCTCATTAACAGGCTGCATAATGATGATCTTTTATGATATCACCACAAGTAGTCACAAAACATCACTAAAATAAATAAAGAAAATTATCATGGTTTTGGTTTGGGGCTTTTAATGTGTTTATTTATATATATTTCCTTTCATTTTGGTACAAACTCTAATATCTTTTTTATCAGTACCTAGATTTGTTTAATCTTAGCCTTCACCAGCCATTATATTAAGCAAATAAACATAAAAGGAGTGACAGATTCATTTGGTGTTGATGTTTAGTCAGGAGCAGCAAGCAGCTGAAGGATTCTATATTGGTTTTTATGTTGCTACAGGCTATTTTCCCTTTGGTGAAAAAAGAACATTTCCATTTAACTCAGCCACAGGGAATTGCCTTTATTTTACAATGATCACCTTGTACCCATGCATACTTTAATCCATTTTGCACCAACTATATTGAAATCCCATAGCCCATGATGTCATTTGATCAGTTTCTCTTTAATTTAACAGCATTCCAATCTGAAATCCTCTCTGTGATAGAAATATCTTGAATTCTTTAGTTGATTCTAGTCATTCACTCAACAAAATCAATTTAAAGGGGAGATATGCCTGAGCAAGAACTGAACAAAAGCTACTGAGGAATTTAAGTGTTTGTCCTGTGGTATGTAGAAAGCTACTTTCAATTTCTCTGCACAAAGAGTAGAAATTTAAGTATATAGTGAAATCACTTGTAAGGAGGTATTCTCTTAGATGAGAGACTCATATATTTGTAATATAATAGAGGGAATAAAGTAAACTACCATCTTGCAGAGAACCATCTTCCCTACATATTTTCTAATAATGGAACCACACACTGTGCCACCAGGCATTCCTCTTGTTACCATCAGCAACTGCATATTTGACCTGGGCAGGATATGGTGGCCAAATTATTCTAGCAGTGCAGTATCTTTCTTAGAATAATGTCTCTTCTGTGATATGCAGTCTCAAAATAGATAACATAAATTGATTTTACATAGTAGTGTTTTGAGGTATTTTATTTCATATGTATAGATGAGTTAGTCTAACATTTCCACAAATAGGATTAACAAGATATTTTTAGATGTGTTTTTAAACATAAGGTAGTTGGTAGGTAAAATAAAATGGAAAACTTTGTGTAATCAATTATATTTTCAGTAAATGTAATTTTATGGTAATTTTATTTTCATTTTTTTTTCCCGCTACAAAAACCATGGTTAGTATCTTGCTGGGCAAAATATATACAAAGCTGCCTGAAAGAGATCACATACTTACTTCAAGAACTCCAGCAAAAATAAATTAAGGAGTATATTTTAAAACTCCATCTCATCAAGTGTCTTTCAGACGGATTATTGCAAATTTTGATATGAGCTATAAATTTGTTTTTCTGATTTGTAATTATCATCAGAAGCCAAGCGTTGCAGTTCTCATTTCTGTATCTTCAACCAGAGCAATTCTGAAGCATCCTGGCAGCACTAATATTACCTAGTTTATATTTTTGGTAGTGTTGCAAGTAAGGCAAATATTCTTTTAAATTCTAAAGAGCAAAGAAATGTACAAAGGGTAGAAATTATACTGGCATCAATATTACAAGAAGGATTTGGTCTGATGGAATTATAGCAAGTAATATGTTGTTATACTAGGATAAATTAAAAGCAATAGAAAAGTCCCTTTTTAAGTTTTTTAACCAGGCATTTTCTGGACATGGCTGATCAGTGTGCAAATGTTGCAGACAATAAATATTCAGGGGTGCAGGCTCTGTGATGGTGCAAAAAAGGAGGCATGGCAGAACAGTGCTCTCTTTCCAACTGTAACATACATCTTTGTAGCAGGACGCTCCATCTCTCAGTGTGCCTGCCTCCATTTCCCTCTACTACTCAATTGCTTTTTGTCTCTCAATTTTACAGGCCCAGGCCTGGAGTGAAAAGATTGCCATAGGAAAGGAAAGGGCCAAGCAAGCTCTGAGCTGGTAACAATCTTGAAAGTACTGAGTGCCAAGCTGACGTTCATAGCACGAGCTGTTTTCTGATGTTGAAGAACACAGAACCCAGCCTAGCCCCAACTAGGCCTGAAGCAGAGACGAAATATGAACCAACAGATAAAAAACAGTTTGCTTTGTTAGAAAAGGGCCTTCTTGTTTTTCCCCACGGTTTTTCTTTTATTCACTAATGAGAGATTTTGGAGATATGGCTAAATAGTTAAATGACAGCAGTCAATCCACTTTATTCTAGAAAAGCCTGGTCCCACCTTTGATCAGGGACACTCCCGTACACTTTTCCAGGAGATTTGCTGGACCTTCTCCTCTCCAGCAGGAACGCCTGCCAGAGAGATTAATTCTGAAGAGTTAAGGACTGGACAAAGGAACACCCAGCTGTGGCTGGGCGAGGGTGAGAGATATTAGCTCCCTTATTGTCTTTATTAGTGAATTTAACAGTAAGCAACCTTTAATCACTAAGTTTTAAATTTTAAGATTGTAGGATCCATAAATTTTAAGCTTGTAGTCCATAATTAATGTTCTAGATCTAGTGTAAAACTTGGTAATAAGTTGCCAACATTTTAATGGTTATTGTTTGATCTAATTACTAGTAGTACATGTTATTTGTAAGATACCTTTTCCATTCTAATGTCAGCTTCTGTTCATATCTCCCAGTTTCCCCACAATTTGACTATACTTGTGCTTTTTACTCTAAACCAGTTAAGTCCCTGGTGCTGTTTGCAGTAAATCTTGATCTGCACATACACTTCTCATCTGCTACCTCACCCCATTCAAGGCAATCTTCTATAGGTATTTATTACTGTTCAAATTAGCTAAGGAAACACTGGTTTTTAATGTTTGCAGTTTTGATTTGATAGCTTTTTACATAATCTTTATATATATATATATATATCTCAAAGGAAAAATTCAGCAAGAAAAGGAAAAAAAATAGAAAACTGAACAAAAGATCTTGGAAAATATGGAAATATTCTTCATTTTTCAAGAAATATTTTAGTTTTTCCAGCTCCTTGAAAACAAATTTAAACAAAATAACAAAATTGTTGCTGTTTTTAATAACCTTTGAAAAGGAAATTTTTATATTGGTTGAAACATTTCCTTTTCTTTGTACAAAATCTTCATGCAGCTGATTTGATATAAGACTCTCGCCTGTATCTGTAAGATAATCTTCCATCATTTCAACATGCATTGCTTCCTGCCAGCATCTCACAGCCATTTTTGCAGGTATCTTCAGGTGTTACAGGGTAATTGATAGGTAACTGCCTATCACTCCCCCCTCCAACAGTGAAGCAGAACATGTATATGGCAAAACATGAGTAAAGGCTGAAACTGTTGAGACAGAGCTTAGGCTCAGATGAAAACAAGATATAAAATTGTAGTGAAGTATGGGTTGTACCACCTTTGAAGGACTCTATCAAAGACCTTAAGTGTTATTAACTTTGGGTTCAACATAGAAATCTGAGCATTTATAGCCATGTTGTCTTTTATTTCTGTATTTAAAGTAGGGGAAATATTTGTCATACAATAATTTCTTTACCTATTTTTTTAACTGTTTGCACATGCATTTGTTCAGCCTTAATTTTTAGCCTTAACTCACCCTAATTTTTGAGTGAAAATTGTAATTTCATTTATCTGAAATTCTGGTAAATTCTTCATGCAAATAGGCTTTAATACTTGCATTTTACAGTTGCTACAAAACATTTCATTAGAAAATTAAATCAATCACCTGAGAAATCCAGATTGCCCTATTTGCTATAGCTGTTGTCCATCCTGTAAAGAGCTTTTTATGTCCACTGTGGAGAAAAATAACTCTCTGATGTGGACACAGCAGTTTCCTTTTATGAGTTTAGTTGTAAGGTTTTTGCTTCTAGCTCTGCTCAGTGGGCTTCTGAATCTGATTGGTAAGCCTGGAAATAGGACTAGCTAATCAAATCTGGGACTGTTGTAGGTTTGGGGAAAGTGAACAGAAGCAGAGTTCTTTGCCTTGTGGGGATGATTTGTCTTATGCTTACAGAGTTTTGAATTGTAACGACAGATGGCAAATCAGTGTCCTCATTGTTAGTTTGGTTGCTAAAGTAGACCTACATTTTTTTAATAAGGCCATTGATGGCTTAGAAATACCCATATTAAGGGTAATATAGATCCCATGGTGCACTGCGGTCCTTCAGACTTTCTAGTAGCAATTTCCTGTTCAGCGTTTCACAAAATGACAGATGTGGGTGTTACTATACATGCAGTTCAAATTCATTCTCCACAAAAGACAGTAAGATGTCAGGGAACTATTCCAAAGATCTGCTTTGCATTTAAAAAAATACAAGATGGTGAAACATAGAAGTTCTGAGTCTTGAGGTCTGTGCCTGGAAAGAGCATCTAAGAAACAACCTTTTTTTGTCTGAGATATTAGGTGGGGAGGGGGAATTGGTGGATATTCATACAGAGGCATTTGCTTATGTCTTGCTTCCAGAAGCTTATTTAAAATTTGCTTAGCCAATCATGTACCTCAAACTTATTCTTTGGGAAATGATCATCAAAAAGTAGTTGCTATGGCACTAAAAAGAATGGCTGGCAGTACTATTGTCCTGAGACATTTCTTTTTGTGTATGTTTATCACTCAGCCTAGTTAATTTTAGACTTCAGATAGGTTCTTCAGTAATACTGCTATTTTATTAGAATGCTAGACTGCATTTTGAAAGTGTCCTTTATGTTTTGCTGCAGGTGCTGATAGTGAAAAGGGAGAAGTGATTTGCAGGATGAAACAGACACTCTTTGAAACTTCTGTAAATGTTCACTTGTGATCACATTCATGCAAGAAAAAATGCAGAGATATTAATAAACACACTAAAATCTTGCTGCGGCAATAGCCTTGATTAGACTTCAATATATCTGATAACAATATCCTTGTCTACTGTAAGTCTTTGGTATTCTTTATTTTTTCACTTTGTCTTTTATTTTAATGTAAAAGCTGTTCTGTAAAAATACATATTTCTGTAAAGTGTTGAAAAAACAGTTCTGTACATGTGGTCCTAAGAAGGGAAAATTCAGGACTTAAACAGCTACAGGAGAACATCTACTGGATGTGCCAGAGCTCTGTGACACAGAAGTCTATGTTATGTGTACAGCAAGTACAGTTTTTGTTTGTTGATGTGTTTGTTTATTTTCCACAAGGAAAGACAACAAAGTAAATGAAACAAGGGAAGCAACTAGAGAGTTGTTAAAGTTAATTGAAACTCGACAGTGCTTGTACAAAAGAAAAAAGTCAGACACTCAATAGCTGTAAATCAGCATCATTTTGTGACATAAATAAATTACACTGATTACAGTATGTACAGAAAGTTTTCTCTTCTGTTATTCTAGTAAGAAACATGTTTGTTTCAAAGTGGGAGTGCACTTTAAAAGATACATTTTTCATAGGGAAAAATACCTCAGCAAAACTTCTTTGGAGGCAGTAAATTTCCCTGGGAACTCAAAAGAATCCTGTAAGTTGCAGTAGTTGTGTTCTCTGAAGTCCCTGCAGAGGTTAATCATCATGAACATTTTCACACATCATTGCCGAATGAGAGAGACATGCCTTAATGTTACCATATGCAGTGCTGGAAGCAAACAAAAGTCAGAAGACTGGCACTCTTATCAGACATGCTGAAGAAGATACAGCACTTCAGAGTAGTTTTTTCCATAGTAACTTAACTTACTTTTCCTTCATTATTCTATGTTTGACCTGACATAAGTACATAAATACCAGAAGTCTGATTTCAAGAAGAAATATTACTTCTTGGTAATGGTTCCAGGAATCACACTTCTACTCACTTACAGGCTTCAGTGTAGTATCTTACAATGAAGCGGAGAAATGAGCTTTCAATGCGGCTGCAATTGCTCACGCTGAGTTGAGTGGCAATTTTGTTTTGCAGAGTAAGACCCTGAGTCTAGAGGGACAGAGGCAACAGCATCTTCTGAGGCCCATAGTTGCCCCCAGGAGCTGAGGACACTCAGAGCTCTTCAGGATCAGCCCAGCACCTCCCAGGACTGTGTTCTGATAGCAATAGACAATGTTGCCTCAGCACTGGTACTGAGAGGCCTGGAGATTTAAAACTATGGAACTTCTGAGCAGCAAAGCAGTGTATTAGCAGAGATTTTACTGTGACTATCAAAGAAAACTTATGAGCATCAACCTAGGATAAGTAATTCATTTGTTTAACAAAAGACAGGAAGACAAGCATCACAGAAGGGAAAAATGCTTTCTTAAAACCAAATAGGACATTCCTGTGATTATTTAGTGGTCTATTTTATCTCTGTGACAGCCTTCAGAAATTAACTGATGCCTCGAAGCATTCAAGTAATGGTGCTCTCAAAGCTGCACTAGCTGCATAACTCAATGAAATCCATGGGGATTCCTTAACACAAACAGAATCCTGGAAAATGTTGTGGTCAGCATCAGCACACACAAAAGTGCAGTAAAAATGGACAGAATTTATGATAGTGTTTCAACTTACAGTAAGCTATTAGATGGAATTGTTCTCATTGCCTTCTTCCGTGCAGCATAATAAAAGTCAGCATTTTATTTACATCTGTATGAGGAATATCATTTAGGGACCAGTTTGTTAAATAGCTGTAAATAGCATCTTTACTACCCTTTGCATTGCTCTACATCACTTTGTTTTGCTGGGGAAGAGCGAGCTTGTGCAGCTCTGCTGCCTCCTGTCCCTGCAGCTGCAGTCTGTCCTGCAATTTCTGGGGGATGATAGAGTAGCAGAGCTCTCTGTGTCTCTGCTGCATTTCTCTTCATATTGACATCTCACTTCCTAAGACATCTCGAGAGGTAAGCAGCTGCTAAATACTGTCCTCCAAGTTCCACCTTTTTATTTTTCGGTGCTCAGGCTCCCCAGTAGCTAAGCATAAGTGAACCCTTGAGGCTCAAGTATATCTTATCCTTTGATTTTTGTTTCTCCTCACCTTTTCGGATTAGGTTTATGGCTGTATTCTACATATGCATTACTTCCCTTTCTTCTTATTGTTCTTCATCCTACTTCCAATTACACATCCTTTCAGTGTCTGTGCTATGTGTCTCTTTTCTCTGATGTTCCAGTTGCTACATCCAGTCTCTGAGGGGGCTGCTTTTTATTGCACAAGGTGCAGTTTATGACACAGACACATGCACTCAAAAAATTGCACACCCCTCTGCCAAAAAAAAAAAAAAAAAGAAAAGAAAAGAGAAGGTGGGGTGAGACTGGATGGTCTGCCCACGTTAACCTCACAGACATGCAAAAGCACTTGGGAGTAACTTTACATAAAAATAATCCTCTTTAAATTTAGTTAGGGCACTAAATGCATATTTATACATTTTTAGATATACAGTCATTCCATGTCCTTTGGCTTCAAATGGGAATGATAACAATGATGGCACAGCTGAAATGTGTCTCCTCTCCTAAAATGGAAAGACTGACACACTCAGAGGTTTCTTTCCCAGCAGTGTAGCAGCTTTTTTCTCTGGCACATTGATTTGCAGCAGTCTCTAGTATTCATATTGGTCTCCTGAGTTGTACAGTGACGAAAACCTAAAATAGTTTATAATGACTATTATAAATTACTAAGTACTGTATTATAAGACTGCCTAGATGTCATAGCCAATGTAATATCCCCTTGAGCTCTGGACTGTACAAATCCCTAATAAAACATACTCATTGACCCTGAGATTTTAAGCAAACAAGATCCACAGTGAGAGGAGAAAAGATATGTCAGCTTTATTTACATGCAAAGAGCTGAGAAATCAAGAGGCTTACCAGGATAGAAAGATCAGTGATAGAAAAGTCTGGATCTGAAGCAAGCAAGAAAGCAAGTGTCACAATTTGACTCAGGATTGGCAATTAAACCAGTGACTTGATGCTTAACAGAGTTCACTGAATTAAAAAAAAAAATCAGTAAAAAGAAAATTGGCTTAATCCTGGCTCAAACCAGGAGAGCAAGAAACTGCTTTTCTTCTTGAGGATGTGTCAAATATGTTTGCTTATTTTCTTAAAAAAGAGAAAAATAAATAAAAATGGAATGACAGAATATAAGGAGAAATGTATATATATTTGAGTAGAAGAAAATAAAGAAAATATAAACAAGTTTCTGAGTAAACAAAGGCTTAATTTGTCAGCTGTTGTACTCAGACTATGCAAGGGAGATATACCCCTCTGTGAGACAAGATTTTGAAAATTTACAATGCTTTCTGGAGTAGGAAAAATCTCAGATATTTGCAAACCTGGTAAAGGATACTGGATTGTCAACTTTGCTTTAACTCAAGCAGAGTAGAGAGGATTGACTAATCAACATTAGCCCAATTGAAAGGGTCAGTTATGATATAACTATTAAGATAGAACTGCACCACCTCAACACCTCTGCACACCTGTAGCATGCATAGATGGCACATCATGTCATGTGTGTCAAATGCATAACCATGTCTGGTTAAAATACATAAATTATGAGGTCAGATATGACATGGTACTGTCAGTACCAGAATAATAACATCAGCATTTTCTAAGAACCAATTGGTATACAAATACCAAACAGAAATAGGAATATAAACAAGAGCAGATGCCATGTTTTTCTTTGAATGACAGCGGGGAGTCTCCACTCTCTCTTGTCATTTTTCAAGCTGACAGGGAGGACTGACTCCAGCTGGATCAGATGTCACCCAGAATTACTAACCATAAACCAGAACAGATACAGCTGCACAGGCTTCACCAAAGACAAGCAAGCCAATAAGGTATGAAGGAAACTTCAGGAAAAGCTGCTGCTCTAGGAGTATCTCACCCAAATTCAAACACTTAATTGCTGGGGATGTGTGTGTAGCTTTCTCCCTGTACAAATGTACCCTGAAATATCTGTACTGCTAAAATGAATTCCAGGTGCAACTTGCAGTTGAGAGCCCCTGACTCCAATCATGCACAAATATTTGTGGAGAAGCTTTCCTATTTATATGAACACCTCAATTCCGTATATGCCCCGTTTGTGGGCCTGGCTTTGTCTCAGTCCTTACTTCTAGAGGACTGGGAAAGGAACTGCTGGAGTATGTTGTGGCTCATACATGTGGAGTTTCTGCCCATGTGAAGTGGTGAGAGGTGATAAGAATACACATCTCCTCCCATGCTGAAACAATTGACTATCCAGACCTTAGATTTCAGAAACATTCCCAATTCCCACAGGACATCCATAGCTTAATGTGATTTATAGAGATGTAATTTGCTCAGTGGAAAGTGCTCTGACAAAGTGAGACAATTGTTTTTGAAAATGTAATTTTAAAATGTCCTGTGAATAGCAGCTATGCCTGAGCACTGACATGGAACCAGTGGTGATCCCAGGACAGTCCTCCCCTGCTTGGTGGGGCTGGGGATGGAGGCAAAGTGCATGACATGCTTAAGCACATGCGAGGTATGGGTTATAAATGATCTGTGGGATTTGTTTTTCCAGACATGCATTGTTCCAGAAAATTGTTCCATAAAATTTTCACTGAGCACAGGAAACCCTAGCATGAAGACATTCCCTATTTCAATCACCGCCAGCTGAGGAGCTCTGACAAGAATTCCAGTTACAATCTAGACCCTGCCATCACTTACACTCATAGAGAACTATTAAGTATAATGGGACTGTACAAGTGTAACTGAGGTCAGAATTTGGCCATATTTATTTTCCACATATTTCCACAGGTATAGGCCATAACTGTGAAAATCAGATTTGAAACAAAAGTGAAGGCTTTTGTTTTCCTGTAAAATGTTAATTTGGGTATATACCTTGGATGTTGTTGTTTAGCCTCCTTATTTTTACTTTTCATGTTAAAAATGAATAAATGACAGTGCTGAGGGACTGAAGTCAGTTTACTAAGCTTTTCTGAAAGGGTGAGAAGTCAGCCATCCTAAGCCTTCTCTTTCTTGTACTACAAAAAGATAGAACCCATTCTTGTTGAGTGTCATGTACATGTGACCACTCTAGCCAAATGCAAGGTGAAAGTGGCTCTATTCCTTTGCTCAGGATCTTGCCACATTTTAAAATTACATATCTTAAGAACACCTTCAACTTAGGATTGACTGATTGATTGATTGATTGATTCTGTGTGTCTATGGTTTATTATCTATATTTTAACAGCTAGAAATCAATGTAATATCCTGTTATAAGTCAATGTAACATCCTTTTATGCAGTTTGATTTCTTCATTAAAGAAACCAACTAGCTTTGTTTACTTTGTTATGTGGTACATTTGTTAAAGCATTTGAAATTTCTTTTACAGCTACAGTAAAATAAAACCAAACCTTTTGTACTTCAGCATTTCTCTTATGGGACTGGGCTTATTTCAGCAGTTTTGAACATTTACTAACTGTATCTTTTCCTGTTTCTGTCATATGCAGAAAATCAGTGACAGGACAATTTTCTTCATAACTATGTACCTTATCTGAATCAGAATGGAAAAGAAAATCTACTGCAAAATGTCCCATATTACTAGACAAATCCAGTTTTGCAGACTTTCCTGAGTCACTTTGAAAAGTGACAATAGTTGATCTTAGGTTCTGATGGATGGTATTCTCAGAGCCTAAATTACTTTGAAGTAACTCACAGAAATGTGGTCATAAAATATTTTGCCATTGAATAAAATTCATCCATCAGACGTAAAAAAAAATTATCCAGAAATTAGTAAGTGTTGTAACAGTGTAAATGATAACACTGCCCAGAGAAACCTTCTGCAATTTTCTCTTTTGTCTTGGGTTTATATGTTAGAATAGATTTAAGGCAGGAAATGAAAATGTTTCCACCACCTGGGTCTTTAAAAATATTCCCAGTTGAAGAACAAAATGCCAATCATGCTGCCTCATATTTAGGGCTCCCATACAAGCTCACTGACGAAAGATGAAAATCACCAAGCTTCAGGGAACCAAGAAAAAAATATTATGAAATCATATGGAGATAATGAATGCTTTGTTATCTTTAGTGAACTAAAAAGAGAAGTAAAAAGGTTAATGGCAGAATAAAAGTGGACTACTACATAATTATATGGATTTGACTCTTCCTTCTTATTGTTTTAACACTACTTCTAACAGGGACTCTTTTTTGCCAAGATTTTTAAGCAGATAGAGTTTGGGGTTATGAGAAGCCTGAAGCAATGAATATTCAAAGTAATAAGGAATATTTTTCACTGATCTGAATTTTTACTTGTCCTCCAGTCACAATATGTTTTATGACATAGTATCTGTACGATATTGCAAATGCTGATAACAACCTACTTACCCAAGTGAGCTAACTTGCTGAATATTTGGGGTTTTCTTATTTACATCATGATTTTAAAATGGTTTGGTGATCTGTTTGCCACTGAGAATTAGCAATGATGAAAGCAACAGAAGATATCCCCAAGCAGCGGCTAAGGTTATGAACTTATGAAAAAATTATATTTAATTCTAAGGGTTCCCCCATCTCGTCTACCTTACAGCTAAGGATCATAAGAAACTGCAAGTATAGTAAATTACCATTTTGTTTATTCAGTCTTTGGAACATCCAAATGGAAGGTGTCCCATTGCCTTCTTGTACACCCTCTTTTTTTGCCACCACCTTCTCTTTGAAACATTATCCATGGACACTGTCCTCCTGAATGCTCTTCTGACCTTGAAGAATGAAAACTGCCAGACTGGGGCAAATGGCTTGGCAGCACTGCTGACATCAGTGGCTTAATGTTCAACTCTAGCTTCATATAGGAACCTTGTAATTTATACTTCTGAACCTATGAAAAAAAATGCATGCATCAGAGAGCTAAATCCAAAGGAAAGGCGGGGGGAGAGGGGGCAGGGAATGAAGGCAAAAATCTAAAAGTATTTGAAATTTTATCCAGTTTTAATTATGGCAACACAACTCAGCAACATATTTTTCTTTTTTTAAAGTGTAATAAGAATGCGTATCTGCGGGGTTTGTTAATTACTAGCTGCTAATAAAACTTTCCTCTAATCTTTGCTTCTTGTTGGCTGTCTAAATGAGGAGCTCTGCTGTAAAAGCAGTTAAGATGTCCTTTGACCTCTGAGGACATCAAAATGAAAGCTGTATTTCTGAAAGGTTAACTAGTCTGTGAAAATACAAGCCCCTTTCAGGTTTTTTTAATACACTTTACATAGCCTTAGATTAAATGTATTTTGGGTCCATTAATCAATCATAACTCATTGCTAATTATGGGTTAGGGATACCAGCAACAGTTCTGACAGTTCATATACTAAAGGTAATTAAGTTGTTCTAATTATTTTTTTAACATTAGATTCATTCTCATGTGGCATAGCTAGAATGCCTTTTTAAAAGGGCTTCTGATGCTGAAGAGCTTGCTTTTTGCTGGGAAAGAGGGAAAAATTAGAATCCCCTTTGAGTTTAATCACATTTTAGTTACATTTTTCTTCAGTTTTTATATATTGTTTGCAGCCCCTCTGTAACTGGAGGATCATTCTGAGGAAAACTGATTATAAAGGAGAGGAACTGAGTGCTAAAAAATGTTATCTTTGCAAGTCTGCAATAAAAAAATAATCTAATAGTAAAACAACCTACCAGTAAGAAGGTGAGTAGGGAGGCCTTTAAAAGTTAAGGGCTAGTATTTTACTTCCTAAATGTGGATACCTATAGTAGCTCTGTGAGGGTTAGTAATTATATAAGAGATTGGGTTCAAATTACAAAAACTTCCTCTAAATTCTCTACCTTACATGAGCTCGGGAAATTTGGATGATCTCTTCACATAACACAAGAAGCCAAATTATTTTCCATACCTCACAACTCTCTAAGTTGTTCTCATTCAGAGTTTTGGCTAGTGTTGTCTCTTATTAGAGTAGGATAAAAATCAGGAATTTTTTATGCATTTGAAGTTTAGTTGTAGAGTAAATGTCTGCAACAGACAGATGGAAGAGAATAAATGAAAGCCTTTCCTATTTCCGGTCCCCTACACTATATCAAGTGGAGAGGGAGAGGAGAGGCTTCCAAGGTTCCATGTTTTTATAATTGTAACCACGTCATTTTAGATTCTCCACTTTTTAAAAACTACTAAGTGGAGACAATAATAGGAACAGCTTTTTTCATCCAAAGCTCACCATTTTCAATAGAAGCACCTTTGCAAATTCTCTTACTTATTTTAGTTTTCTTTTTCAAGATCCTTCAGGAATTAGAGGGGAAAAGGACTCTGGATAGTTTAATAGATCTAAAGTTACCCACAATAGACAAAAAAGACAAAAAAAAAGAATAGAAGAAAAGGATAATTGCTGAATGCTCTGGGACAACCATTAATTTGTTTCTTGTATTAATTACCAGAGTGGCAGATTGCCAGTTTCTGACTGTTTACAGTTCTACGTGGTGCGTTATGTACATGTATGCAAATATTTTTGCAAGTGCTGGGTTTTGAGATGTTTATCTTCTCTTTTGAAAAAGTAAAATAACATATCAACAAAAATACTTTTTTTCTCACTCATTCCATCTAAAAATACTGAGCCAAGAGCATATCTAAGCAATTAGTAATGTATTTGCAGCACATTCCCATGTTTAGCTTCATCTCTCTTCTCAAGACAGTGTCATAAATTGTAAGTAAGAGAAATGGCTCAGCACAAAATAACTTGCCAGGCAATGAATTTGAAGCAGTCAAGGATTCATCATCTGCCTTTGCCATTCTTCTCTTAAATGCTTTTAATGTGCTTGTAATTGCTGGTGGCTATAGGTCTTTCTTCTTGGTCCTTCTCCAAATAGGTTTCTGCTGGGGTTGATTTTCACGTCTCCTGTATCTTGATTGCCTCATTCTCAGAGAAGACAATTTCAGCCATTTCACTAGGTTTGTTGTTTTTCTTGCTGGGAGATTAATCAATCTCATCTTCTCATCTGGAGAAAGTCCCTGCTGTTTATTTTAGGAGTTATACTTACTGTTTAAAATTGTAAAATTTTTTGATCATCTATTTGATCACTAAACCCACTTGTCTGGTTCACCTCCATTTCCATGTAAGACTTCTTTATATCAAGTGGAAACCAACTATGTCATAGTGTGCAAGTCTGTATAAGGTTCCAATTCAGTGCAGTGCTTAAACATGTATCTAACTTCAGACACTCAAGCATCTTACCATAAGCTGCTTTCATGCCCAAGCCCAGCCATGAGTCTAAGCTCCTTGTTGAATCAAGACTTAACTGTAACATATGTAAGGCAAATAATGCCCGAAATCGTCAGAGCCACATTGAGGCTCACAAGCCAGCTGAGGATTCAGCCAATGGCCTCTGTTGATAACCTTGATTTGTGTAATTAACGATAACAGAGGATTGTTCCTTTGGGTCTGCATTTTGTGAGTTAAAGGTATGCATGCAAATCCCTTTCAGAGCAGTTCATCTCCCTTTACCCGTGCAATCAAAGAGTTAGCTTGATCCAGCATAATTTTTTCAGTTGCTTCTACAGTCAATGAAAAGTGATGAGTGTCTTAGAGAGAAAGCCTGGATGACTAGCCTGGATTAAGTTTTACCAAAGTTAGGTAATAGGAATCCTACTCCTTGCATTAATTAACTCTCTATCCTTAAGTATTAATTTCTTAGTATTACTCTAGAATTTAACATTTAACATTGATTTATAATGTAGTGTAAGCTTTCTGAAGGATTAATAGAATGTGCAACATTTTATCAACTTATTTCTGTAATTCTGTAATCAAATGTATGCTGTGAATGATTTATTTTAAGATATGAAATCTGATATAAAGATGTCAAGAGCAGAACAATTTACAGAGGTCACAATTTGCAGCCTGTAGGTGGCAAAAATAAGTTTACATTAGGTACTGATGCATACAGAGAAGGATTTAAAATGTATCAGAAACTCTGAGCAAAAACTTCTGAGTTTCACAGGAAAAATACTCTTGTCCCTTCAGGCTTGTCAGTTAAATCTAACACCTCCCTTTCTGAACAAGCTGTTGGCTTAGGGTGTGTGGAAAAGGGAAAAGGAACAAAGGGGAGGGGCAACTGCTTCCTCTGCTGGAGATATCTTTTGCCTTGGAGACCAAATATTGTGAAATTCTTACCAGTCAGTTTATATCAAAAAGATAATGCAGTGACAGAGGAATTACCAGACCAGATCAGATCAGCGATGTGTTTGGCCCAATAGCCTGTCTCCAGGTCTGACTGATGCCAGATGTTTCACAAGAAAGTGTTGAAGTCTGCATGATGGACAACTATTCAAGTTCAATATATTTTTAATAAATCTTGCTAAATTCAAATATTTATTTATAATAAGATAATATTGGCATGAGCTGAAGAAACCCACCAGATATTTCTCATATGAAGTACTTTCATGTGCTGGATTTTTACTGGTTTTACTATTATTTTATAATACTGAAGCATAAAAGTGAAGAAAGGGCCTGATTTACTTTTTATTTACCTTCTCTCACATCCTATCAAACACCATCTGTAAAAAAAAAAAAAAGTACTTCAGGAGAGTAGGTGAAAGGAGGAGTTTCCATGCTCTGAAACTATGAGGTTTTTAGAAATGCTTGAATCTGTTGGTTCAGCACATATTCAGGTCAGATGGTTTCAATGCTGCAATAATGAAATGTTTTGCTGTCCCCTGAACCCTGTTGGTGACAATAGCATTCCAAGCCTGGCAAAATGCATAAATGTTTAAAGATGTTTTTTCAAACTAGATTAGAATACATTTTCCAAAGACATAGAAATACTTTTGTCATGTGTCTGGCTGACAGTGAAATGTTTGTTAATGATGGCAAAGTATGTAAAACTTGAGAGAAGCATCTTTTTATTGGTTTATGTCTGAATAGAGAATATTTTTTTTCTTTTTTACCGCTTTCTACTCATTACTTTTCTCAAAATAACAATTCTAAATTTGCTATTCAGCTAAGCTCACATTCTAAAAGACGGGCTTGACACAATTAGGAATTTTGTAATTGGAAGCACCTCAGGCAAGGGGCTAAGGGGAGAGAACAGCAGAGGATGCGAGATTCCCCACTTCCATGCCTGTTATCAAAGCAGGTAACAGGGCCCTTGAAGTTTTGCTTCTCGTCAGAGTCCTTTTTAAGCATTTTGGCAGATGGTCCTTTACAAGGTCCTGAAGGAAGACCTTTCAGCTGCTCTCTGAAGGGTCTGCAAGGTCTAGGTGTTCTTGCTTAGGGTAGAAGGAGACCATCTAGCAGCAACACCAAGTACAACCCCAGGTCTCGAAAGATGGACCCCTGTATGCATTGCCTCACCTCTCCACTACCATCTAGTCACCTTGATTTTCTGTTTTCATTTTTCTCTGACTAAGGACAGTGGCTTTTTAATAATTTAGTTGAACAAAAGCCTCATTGATTCTCCCACATTTGCCTATCATTTTGTTCTGGACACCTAACCTGACACAACTATGTATTCTTTTTGTCTGGAAGCAGAGATGATAACAGTAATCACCTTGTTCTGATAATGCCACATGCAGAAATAAAATCACACATAGTACACGGTGCTGTTTAGATGCACGGGGCATTCAATATTTTGCTGATTCTCTGTAAGTTCCACTGGAGTTACTCCAGATGAACACAAAAAAGAAATCTGGTTTAGTGGGAGGTGTCCCTGTCCATGACAGAGGGGTTGGAGCTAGATGATCTTTCAGGTCCCTTGCAACCCAAACCATTCTATTATTCTATGAAATGAAACATTTTCGCTTGTTGTTTTTCCCCATCCTTGGTGATATGTCGAATATGCCCAAATTCCATTTATATTATTGCCTTGACTTAGGGTTGAGGATCCCATAGCCAGGATAGATTAAACTCAAGCTGATATTGAAGGTCATCTATATAAATTGTTATTTTCCTTCATTTAACTGTAGCAATCTGTAACTGGAAATGCCATGGAGTTGTCACAAGGAGATACGTTCACACCTCATCTCTGCCTCTCAGGCACAAAATGGACACTGTCCATCAGCTGAATACTTGTGTTTCTTAAGAGCTGATGTATACAAGCACTTAATCTACAAAATGGTTATACTTTTGCCTCTGTAAATGACAGCTGTATTTCTCCATTGTTCAGATGTACTTTGTTCATAGTTGGTACATATGGCATCTTCTCTTATGTGTTAGATAAACACAATCCCCAATTCAGAGCACAGTGTTGAAAAGTGTTACAGAAACAGACACTTACATAGGCAAGAGATGGAACCTTCCTAGTGTAGATGACCTTGGAATATTATTTTCAATCCTCTAAAAGCATTTACAAATGCTTTCAGTGAAGATACATTTTCATTAGTATTTTCATAGGTATTTCCTACAAACTGGTGTCATGCCCCTCATGCTCCTTTTTCTGCATGCGGCTTCAGTCCTGTGCTATCAACAGTTGAGAAGCCAGGGCCAGAGAAGTGCATGCCAAGCTGGATGTACACAGTAGATATTTATATCAGATGCATCTACTTCTTACAAATGCTACCTGTGTGGAATGTTTGCAGGCTCAACCTTTCAATTAGGCCAGAAGGAGTAGCTCTAGTTATACTTCTTACTTCAGGGCCATTGCTAGACATGAGCCCTCCAATTTCTGCTTCCCACTCAAAGCTTCTCTTTTTCTTGCTCCTGACTTCTTCAGAATATGACATTTGTCATACATACCTGCCAGTGATGTGCAATGTTAGCTTTTGATGCAAGGTAAAACAACATTTCCATCTTCATGTGGCATACATCCAGCTTTCAAATATTAATTCTAAAGCTGTGGTTTTCAAATTGATTGAAATTTAGACTAATTTTATTTTTAAAACTGTACAACTAATAATAAGTCATGCTATCATATGACACTAGACACTAAACACTAGTTGAATCTAGATAGTTACAGGGTGGATTTTTGTTTGTTTGTTTGTTTTAAAAAGTAACCAGGCTGGATTTAATTGTGATACAAAAATGGACCCATGATCTGTATATCTTTAGACAAGAGGCAAACACTGACATAAAATGAAGATCAAGAATTTGGTGAGGTTTTTTTGTCCTCTCCTGTTTTTGTCATGCATATACCTGGAATATCTGCAGGCTGTATTGTAAATATCAGGGTTAAATTCCCTCTTCCTGGTTCAGGAGGCATGCAACAATACACAAACAATAGTTTCCTTCCAAGTTTGAAAATGCTTGCAAGTTTTATAATCTTGAAGGCTTGCTGGGTTTATTTTTTGTAATTTCAGTAACAACTTATGATTAGATGCCATAGATCCTAGAATATATATTTAAATATTATCAATAAATTCATTTCGGTGTAACATGCATCTGATTGTTTATCCCAATGTATTTCTGTCTGCAAAAGACACAGCTTTTGAAATACAATCATAAGTAGGTAGGTAGTACTGACTTTATGTTCATAACTGAAATAAATGGTACATTTTATGTGTATGATCTATTTTTTATATATTGTATATTATATGTTGTATTATATATTGTATATTGTATTTATAGACCTATACATATGTGTATATACATATGTAAGTACACATTTAATGACAAATGGATTTGAATGGCCTGCTGAATGTGGTGGAGAGCCCACAGAGCTGCTGTTTTGATCAAGGACAGCAAACACTGGGTGGACACTCAGGTACCTCCCAGATCAGACACAGCCTCAAGGACTCAGCCATGGAAGTGAGGTACTGTGTGAGAAGGACAGACGGAACCCACAACCCCACACCAAGAGCAGCAGAAGGATTCACTTTCCATTGCATTTCAGGAGTTCTGGCTGGGATGACAAATATAGTTAATTCCCACTCACCATCTTGGGGCTGTACCATGTGTATAGAAATGAAGAAGTCCTGTTCCTCCTGGGGAAAAAATCTTACAACTTGTTTTTCTTTTTCAGACAGACTGCATTTATGCATTCCCTCTGATTTTTCTCCTGTGCATAATTTTCTATTTATTTACACTCATATGGCTTTTTCTCACCCATCACTCAGTCTCTTGCAATTGTGCCTCTTACAAAGCAAGACAGAATTTAACCTCGTGGGTCACACCTAGCCTTCAATGAGCAAACTGCCAAGAGCAGCAAGCAGCTGCCTTGCTCATGCATGAACCATTCCCATAACACAGAATTGTGACCTCCAGACAGTTCAGTTCTCCAGTTCACCCTTGGTGTCAGGCAGAAGGGCTTCCAGTGCTCCTAGGACTGCTACCCACACCTGCCACCACTGGAGCTGGCTTTTTCTAACCAGGTTCAAGACTGCAGAAAACATTCCTGTTGCACATGAAAACAGGAGAAAGAGGCTCACCCAGCAGCCCTCTGGTCTGACACTGCCCCCAGTTCCCTGCACCCTCACAGAGAGGAGGACAGAGGAAACCAGAGCAGCCCCTGCCCCAACTGGCTGCTTTTCATGAATCATACATTTCTACTACTTTGACCAGATAATCACAGATAGGGTAGGGAGGTCTTTCTTAAAGAATGGTTAACTGAAGTGTCTGTATTCTGACGCAGGAGACCTTGGTTGAGCAAGTTAAGGTTGTGGGGTTTAATGTTTTTTGTTTGTTTGTTTGTTTGTTTTTATTTTGTGTGTGTGTGGGGTTTTTGTTTGTTTGTTTTTTCTTGGTTTTTTTGTTTCTTTGTTTCTTTGTTTTTTGTTTGCTTATTTTGGGTTTGTTTTGTTTTTTTAACAAGGAAAAACTTCCAAATAATCAATTGAAAAATCCTAACCAGAGACAGTCACAACAAAATCACATTTTTTTTCTGACTAAGCTAATTTGTGGAAATTGTAAAGAGATATATTTGTGGCAGTTTGGGGGTACTGTTATTATTTTTCCTATTTCTGATTCAAATGTGTGTGATTTCATTAACTGATAATTGCTTCTGATGTCAAATGCAGAAGGAGATAAATGGCTCACGGATCAGTAAGTGGCAAGATGTCAGAGTCACTTATTGATTTTTATCTCTAATTTACTCTGCATTGAATTTAATTATAGCTATTACACTCCACTTACTTGAAAAAAAAAATACAAGGAAGTATTTGCATGAAGTTTGTTTAGTGCAATTATACTTTGATTGTTTTAATATGTTGCGTCTTTTGAGCTAGAAAATCCGTCACTGAAATTTCTGCATTGGGAAAATATCCGTCTATATCATTCTTTAATCATTATGTGGAAGCACTTCATCAGCTTCATGAACATTTATTTTTAAAGTAGTCTATGTAAAAGTTTAAAAAACTGTAATATTCTTTCTAGGTGATTTTTTTTTTTTCTATTTCAATGGTCTGCTCACATGAAGTGTATTTTAAGTTGAACAGAACTATGCAAAAAAAAGTTTTTATGAACTAGTATGGAACTACTTTTTTTCTGCATTTTAAAAGTGAAATGTTTTGATTTTTCATTTAATATTTTAAGAGGACCTTTGCCTAACTTGAAATTCATAAGGTAAAATAAAAAGGCTTAAACTGAAACTTTTGCTTTTCATTTTCAAAATATGTTTAATTTAATCTCAAAAACATTTCCTTCAAGTATTTGAGTTGGTAAGAAAATGGAAGTATTTCCATTCCATTGTGATAATGTTTTTTTATATCAAACAGAAATAATAGGTTTTTTGCACAGTGATATATAGATTTATTTCTACAGATCCAAGGTTTTTAAAGGGAAATTATAATTTTGATGTCATGTGAAGGATTTTCCCTGCCATTACAGCTAATTTTCTGCTAAACCTAAATTTGGTTTTATCATTACATTCCAGTAAATGTTGTGTTAGAAACATCAGCCTAACATGAAGATTTAGTACATTTTATTGGTGATCGCATACTGGAATGAGTTTTGTATAATATGACCCAGATATATTTTCCATTGTACAAAAGCCTTTGAGGACGGACCTCTGATAAAGGAAAACTGTCAAAATTATGGTAAGGGATTACAGTTGTTTGATTCCCTGAGAATCATGGAAACACCATTTAGAGGAACAGATCTAGTCTCAGACATGTAAGGAATAACAAAAAAGAAGTTGTGGAACTCTGATGTCTTTCTTAATTTCTGAAAACAAAAACCCCTGTGGATTGCATACTCTAAAATATATTGGTATTTCATAGGGTAATCTGCTTTCTAGCTGTGAATCAGGATGTTTTTATTCTTTTATACTCACACTATCTACTGTAACAACTTTGTGTGGCTAAATTCCCTTCAGAACATCCCATCCTCAGCATATTTAGTGGTCAGATTTATGCACGAGTGTCCTCAATTAGGAAACACAGAATCAAACATGTAGCCCTGTCGTGGGAAAGGAAAAGCTTAAAAAGGAATGTATTTTTGACACCTATTAGTAAGCCTTGTTTCAGAGTGAATTAAGATCAATTGGAGTACTGCCATGAATTTAATTTAGCTGTAAATGAGTTCTATGAGCTGATACTCATGTCAAAAATCCATGTAACTTTCTACGTTTGCAGAATTATATTATGCACTAAATATTTGTCAATTATTTTTTATTGTCAAGGTAATAGCAAATATAGTAGAAATGTTTAACTGTGGTGTTTTTTAAATTATAAGTTGTGTTTTGGCAGAATACAAGGTTACTCATGAGGACACAGAAATGGATAGAAACTGGGGGATACAAACTGTTACAGAGTTTTTTAAAAACTTTGTATTCTTATTTAAAAAATCTCCCCCCCCCCAGTTGTGTGGGCAGAGCCTTGTAGATGTGCACAAAGAAATTCCACAAAATACCATGTTTTTCTTTAACATATTTCACAAGGAAATTTTGTTTTCTGAGCAACCTGGCAATATATTTTACTGTACTTGAAGCAAGTAAAAAAGTAAATTTTCTTATGCATAAAGTATGGAATGGAATACAAAGATACTTGTTTGTAAAATTTCACAGAGCTGCGTAACTTTTTGAGAAGACCCACGCACAAATTACATATTTTAAATTGATTCAAATAAAATAATGTAGATTATTCAAATGGTTGTCAAATTTTGCTTATAGATGAACTACTTAATTAAAACCTGTTTAAAAATTGTTGAACATTATTATAAGGTGTAGTGACACGTTCTTCACTAGATTAAGCTTGTTTTGACACCTTTTGTACTGATTCCTCAAACTGCAACAACATTTTAACCTCTTTTCCTAAGAAAAGCATTTAATGGAAGATATTTCTCCACATAATGTGAGGCAAAGATTGATGAAAAAAAAAAATAAAACAAATTGTTAATTTGTTTTACACTCACCCTTTCCACTGCCTCTGTCACTCTTAACTAGTTCATAAGACCCCACTATTCTTCCTCAGCCAACTAACTTCTCATATATTAAATTATTTTGTAATTGTTGTATCACTTTCAGTCTCTTCTTTACAAATTCCTTCCTATCTTTCCTGCTTTTGTCTTATAATTTCCTACTGTTTACGCTTCTTTTTTGTGGCCCTTCCCAGTCTGGATTGCTAAATTAGTTTAATCAAATTTCAATCCTATGCCTAGCTTTTCCAGGCTTTCTGAATGTTTTCTAATTCTCCTGAGCATTTCTTATGCTTTTTCCAAGAAGCATCCATCTTCCCTAAATCTAAACTTCTCTGCTTATGCAATTCCCATAGGAAGTCTCAACGATGTAGTTAAATGCTGTTTTGTATGCTGTTTGTTACAATTTTTTTTCCTCTCCTTTTGCCTCCCTGTGTCCAGGACTAGAATTACAATCACTGATGTAGTTTACCTTATCCTTTTCTGCCTTCAAAGTCCAGCAAACTGTTGATTTCAGATGTAATTGCTTCTTAAATCAATGTCTCTGTCATTTTGGACTGAGGGAAGAATTACCTCTTACATACTGTAAAGCTAGTTCTTGCAAAGTGATTATTTAAGCTACTGAGACAGACAGCAGGTTTCTCTAAACCATTTTCTGCTATAATAACTGGCCTGTTTCTATACATGCAGTCATTTCTCTGTATTGTTCTGTAGTTAGACTTAGTTTCTTTGAGCTCCCTTAGCAGAGATTCAATATTCTCATCATTGTAACAAACCCAGGAATCCAGCACCACTAATATTCTTGAACTCTGATAAGTAAAATTGGCAATTTTCCTTAAAGATCACACTTTTTAATAGCAAATGCTTTTCTTACCAGTTGGACCACAGCTATTCACTAAAGTGGGACAGAGAATGAAAAATCTTTGCCAATTTCTGCACTGCTTAGAGTGTTTCAGCCTTCCTATATCAGTCTTTGGCACTGCTCATTGCCCCAGACATCTGCATCTCCAGCAAGCAGGGAACCCAAAGCCAGCCCTTTTGATTACATCAGAGAATTTTAGGGTTTCTGGGTGGAAATAATGGCGGGAAACTCTGAAAGCTGAGTGCACGGTCAATGATCTGCTGAGATTTCATCCTTCACCCTGCATTAGCTTGGCTTCGCTGATTCCCACCTCCCTCTTCTCTGTGGTGCCATCAACAAGAGGACCATGGTAGAATTGCCCTGGAGCAAAATGCCTGGTAACTGGTTGACCAATAAACACAAGTAATTGGTTAGCCAGGTATTGCCATATGGACCAATAAGCAGCTGAGTCCCATGTAGCTTTGATCTTTGTCTTTTCTCCAGGTACTGATTTCCTTCTCTCTTTCCAATCTGTTTTGAAGCGGCCAGCAGAGGTCAGAAAGTCATTGAGAAGGGAGGAACTAATAGACAGGTAGACAGGCAAACAGAAAGCATGGTTTGGAACCTAGATTTATTACAAAAAATATATATATAAATTATCTACAGAAATTTGGACAAATCCCTTCAAGCAGTAAAGATGGTTTGCTTGCATTCCACTTTTGCAGCACCGGGTTGCTAATCAACAACTCAGGATATATTTATACTATTGACATAAAAAGAAAACCACCTTTAAGAAAGCTGTATCTGCATTTCTATTGCCATTTTATATGTTCTTATTCAGGAAAACATTCTTCTTTAAGAAATCATATGACCATATAATCAGCTTCAGGTATATGTTGAAGTCCTGTAAAAGGCCAGACTGTATTCAAAAACTTGCTTGTAGTGGCACCTAATAATGTGAATCATTAATCAGTAAAGGAGTTTTCTACAGCACTTCCCTGAATGGGGAACATTTTGAGCTTAAGTTTTCATAAAATAAAGATGACCTGAAATTTGTCCTTGGAATAGTCCCACCAGCTTACTAGAGATTTAGAGACAGCTTGAATTCAACAGGGAATAACATACAGTATTTTGATGTTTCTCCATGGATTTAAAGCCACATTAAAATCTTAAGTAGCTTTGCAAAAACACTAATTGTTTATTACAAACAGAAATAGCATATTGCTATTGCAATTGCTAAACTCTGACTTTTTAACATCTATAAATATTTTGGTAATTACAAACTTGCATAATAAGGCCTCAGTCCCACAAATGTTTTTATGGAAGTTTAAATTCTCTGGAGTACCACCGCCGTAAGTCATATCAAGGTCTTCCCACTGAGATTTGTCTTTTTACATCTGCATCATTCATTCAGTGAATGAGTTCTGAACCATAACTGAAAAATTTGTTTGTTCAGCCAAGTTGTTTTTCATAGAATCATAGAATGTCTTGGATTGAAAGCAACCTCTGAAGGTCATCTAGTCCAACCATCCTGACTTCCAGCAGCCTCTATGATGCCGTCGGGTTCACAACATAGCCCCATACAATAAGCAGGGACATCTCCAACTAGAACAGGTTGCTCAAAGCCCCATCAAGCCTGACCGTGAATGTCTCCAGGGATGGTGCCCCCACCACCTCTCTAGGCAACCCATTCCAGTGATCCACCACCCTCACATTAAATAACTTTTTCCTAATGTCCAACCTAAATCTACCCTTTTCTGGCTTAAAACCATTACCCTTTGTCCTCTTATTACATGCCCTAGAGAACAGGTCTTCCTCAGCCTTCTTATAGGCTCCTTTCAGGTATTGGAAGGTCACTCTAAGGTCCCCCTGAGCCTTCTCTTCTTCAGGCTGAACAACCCCAACTTGCTTAGCCTGTTTTTGTTGTTCTTATAATTATTACTGTGTGTATACATAGGGAATTTACTGGGTCTCCATCTTAAACCATTTTTATCTGCCACCTATTGTTCCTTGATTCCTGATTTCAGGTTTTATTTGGGAACTTTTTCTTTCTACTAATGCATGTGTAATTTAAGAAGTTTTAATATTCAAGCTGAAGATTCATGCTAAAAATGGCACCCAAAGACAAGTCTTCTGTGTTTCAGAATAAAAAGCAACTCTCCCTTGTGAAATCAACCCTCCCAGGAAAGATGCAAGTAAAGGCAGTAACAGTATAGGAGGCAGAAGCACTTATACACTCAAGAAAAAAAGCAAAGATGTAATTTGAGACTGAAGAAAAGACAGAGCAAGAGAGGGAGAGGGGGATGAAGTCCCAACAACAAACATGCACAACAGCGAGAAAATGGAAAACAAATAGTCTTGGAAGATCCTTGAACTAAAACCTGCAAAACTTCAGCTGTTTTTGCCACAACACCGGCAATTCTCTGTGGGATTATAGGCATACCTCATCAAATTTCTGCACCTGATTTACACGGCCTGTGTTTAGCCGACTTCTCTACTGGTGTCCATGTTTTTGAACAGCATACAATGTGACCTTGAACTTTTCTGAATCTATTTGATGCAGCTGTAATAGAAACAAATCATAACAGGAACATATTGTAGTTTCTGTATGTTTCTAGTACAGTGTTTTTATTTTTCTTCTCATATCAAGTTGATGAAATATCCTGTTTATTTACTTCTGATGCAAAAGTCGCACTTTTCAAAATAGAAATGGACTGCACTGGACCAAATATTATGAGAGCCTCTTTCTTAATAATTAGTTTTATTCCCTCCTTTGTTGTACCCATCAGTTCTAGAAAGACAACACAGATTGAACAAGTGGAGATGAAACTATTCAGATTGTCTGTTGTACAATATTCAGATACTTGTAAGTTCAGTGGAAGGTAAAGTAATGTATTTAATAGTAAATGAGAACCAAATGAGATTTTAGTCCTTATTTCCCAAAGACATTGCCTGGTGTGGAATGTATGTCGTATAAGGAAGGAAAAGCTGTATTACTTGGAGACGTGTATGACTGCACCCAGAACTAGATTTATATGAATCCCTTTCTGAGAGTGTCAACAACCTTCTTTCAACATTAATTATGTCTGTGATCCTTAAGCTTTCAAAGAAAATTCAGAAAAGGTAGCCTTTATCTGAGGCAATTACATTACACTCAGCTGAGGAGTCTGGGGATTCTTGTAGTGCTTTATATCCATATAGAAGAGAGTGGTAGGCTTTAATTAAATAAAAACAATTACAGTCTTACTTATGAAATTTTACAGGAAGCCTCGTAGAATTGTGCATCTACTGTGGATTCTTCAGGTTGTTTCCAAATAGGTCATCCTTTCCTATTAAATTAAATGGGAACAGTTTTTTAAAGCTTACTCTAAATTTGCTTGTCTTAATTGGGAAAACAGCAAGGGGGCTTCAGTTTTTCAGAAGTGCCTTACACAAAAAGATTTTTTTCTACTGACTTGAGTGGGAGCAAAGTCCAGGTACCACTGGGCAGGTCTGAAGGTCACACCTGAATATTAAAAGTTTCAAAAATATTATTTTCAGGTTTGACTCTTAAACTTAACCTATCAGTAGGTCTTACCAGACTAAAACTTCTGATTTTTTGGTCTTAACAAGTCTGATAGTCACTTAATTGCAAGCACCTCAACTACCTGATTCTTGTCCTTTTGTCATTCCAAAATCAGTCAACAGTGAGTAAATGTGTGTTCTAGGGATCTGAAAACAAAACATACTATCAGGCTCAGAGCTACTAAAGATACCAGAGAAATATTTAGCCTGTCAGTTTTGTTTCTTTGCTGTCTTTGTGAAATAGAGTGTGCTATTATGGCAAGGACAGACCCATCCTTTAATATGCTTTTCTGGAGTTTTCTTCTGACTTGAGTGAAAGGTTCCTTCATTGCTCCTGTGAGCAGTTTATTTGCCTTTATTTCTTCCAGATAGTTCTGCTTATATATTGCCTTCCTTCAAGGCAATGTTCTATACAGGCAATACCCAGTTAAACTGTGGGATTTTGACTCTGGGAAGTTCTTTGTGGAGCAGATGATGAAGGTGTGAAAGCTGCATTGAGACCTGCACATGACTGGAGTGGACCGCACAAACAGTTAGCAGAAAAAAGACTGAAATAAAGGGACTGTAGAGAAAATGCTTTAAAAAAAAATCTTCATTAATATATCATACTGGTCACAGTCTGTTTGTAAACCCTCTAGACCAGAAGGTATCAACCAGAGGCAGGACACAAGGGCAGATGGACCACACTTTGGCTGCCCTCTTTTCACGTTTTTCAGTCCCAACATGAATCTCTGGAGGACTGTGGCTCTGTGCCAGTATAAAACCCTAACTGACTGCCTGCAGGCACAAATACCCCAGGGTTGGGGACAGAGCACACGTATGGCACACTGATGGGTGGCAGCAGAATCAGCAGGTGACCAGCAAGGTCTGCAACAAGAACACACTCACTGGGGGAAGCATGCTGGTGAGGTGGTCTACAGTTCCTTGGTGAGTAGGAGCTTATTTCTGGGTTCAGATGATGAAAAAGCTGAAAGAAATACAGAAGTGTTCATTGGAAAGTGCTAGAGTGAGACAAAAAATGTGTATTTCAAAATTATACTTTCAAAAAAAGTTTGCCTTAGGAAAATGTCCAGTGTTAGAGATGTTTCTGTTTTTATTGAAAAACGCTAGACCCTCCACTTTATAAAAGTATTATTACACACTATATTGATATGGTTATCAATTTCAACCTGTGTTGTGGAAGCAAAACACACACAGGAACACACAAAGAAATGTTTCAGTTTGCCTGCTACCTCAGAATCAAACGAACAGTAGGTATTTGTGGTTGTTTCTCTCCTCCTCTCTCTTTGCCCCCACAAGCCTTGACCTTTCCTTTTCTGCCATCTCAGAAAGGAACTCAGTATAAAACATTGCCAGTAGCTTTAAATAATTTATTTAATTTTATGAGCCAGTTACAATCCAGTTCACATATTAGCCAGAAGAAAAGGAATAGTTCTCCCTCTCTTATCCAGTCCTTTTGTGATTTGCATTTCTTCAAGAATGTAAAAAATACAGATTTGATACCCACCTTTGCACATGTACTGTACTGGTTGAAATGATAGTAAAACTTTCATCAAACCCCTACTCTGAATGAGGCAAAGGTAACTTTTTTCTTCCAAATCTCAAATTATTGCCTTTACCTTGAGGTATTTTAACACTGGCATCTGCTGCTGGCAGCAATTTCATGTCCTTCAGCAATCTGTTGGATGAAGAAGAATAGGAATGGCTCAGCTATCACAGCTGTCAGTAAGCTGGTGAATGGGCACATGTGCAGAAAGCTGGAGATAACACCCTTACTCCATTTCAGAGAGGACGGCACTGCAGGTTGTTGCTTCTGCTGCAAATGAAGGTGCATGCAGGCAGCCTCAGCATGGAGCCAGGGCTGCTGCTGAGATCATCCACTGCCCTCAGAGCCCATTTGTACCTCCCTGGGGCCTCTGGCAGCCTGAAAACCACTATCATGGGAACTGCACTGGGTACACCAATCCTTTTACGTAAGAATGTATTCATGCATTCTCACCATTAGCCATGCTAAGAAAGAAGCATGGAGTAGAGCACAAGGATCTCAGAAAATATTCTTATAAAAATCAGAACTGCCCTGGTGGTATCTTTATTTGGTGAAAAGGGGAGTGAGGAGATCAATTCACACCGGTGTTTTCCACAACTTTCCTGAAGTTAATGTTTGCCAGTCGTGGCACCAGGTGGCACTCAGATGGCAGAATTGCAGGGTGAGCTGGAAAAGTACCCCAGGCCCTTGCCAGCCTCATCACTTGCCCTGACAATCCTTACAGGCATCACCCCTGTCAGGGAGTCGCCAATACCCTTACTTTTGCACATCCCCCTGGGGACCTCTGGTACCCAGCAAAATGACTTGGAAGTAGTCTTCAGTCTCCACTGTTACACACGTGATGCAAAAATAATGGGCTCAACCTGTTTTTTGCCAGTTTGCAGGGCAACAAATTTATCTTTTTCCCACAGCCCTTGGCACAGGAGCCCACAGGGCTTGTGCTGGGCATGCTATGCTGTGAGCTCAGCTCTTCTTCAGGATGTGTTGTGCCTCATCCCTCACTCTTCTCACCTCTTCCTTGTTTTGAACTGTTCAAGCTTCATATTACACCATTAGTCAGGTCTGTCACTTTTGATAACCTGGCAATTGCTGCATCCAGTTACTTTTAATTACCCTTCCATTTAATATTTTTTTTTTTAATTTGTATCCAGTTTCTACCCGGGGTCATTTTAATTGTTTGTGGTTAATAGAATTTGAAAGGAACATGGTTTTCTCATATTTCATTCTAAGATAATCCATTGTGGTTTGCTATAGTCATCTGCTGCTGTTGATTTACTGCCATACAGAGGATTTAATTACCTAGAGATCATTGTTATTACCATAAAATCCCCGTTTATTAACTGCCATATCAATTATTCACCCTGTTGCTTATTGATCTGAAATCTCCTGAGCAGCCTACTTCCTGGGGCCCATTTCATCCCAAGTACAAATCTAGTGAGTTCACTGGAGTCCTGTAAAAGATGAAGCTGCCTCCTTCCTCTGGCATACTGATCTGCCAGTACTTTTATTGAGATGCCTACTGATTGTGCAATCACCTGACAGATTTGGTACTGCACCAATTTACAGTTCCTGTGATTCATGATTCTGCTGATAGTGATTGGCCATTTGTCACCATTACTTTTGCTTTGCTCCATCTTCCCTGTGAATCCCACAGTTTTTGGTTTTTTGTTGTTTGGTTCTTATTGATTTATTGATTTATTTATTTTGTTGTTGTTTTGGTGTGTGTGTTCTCAGTTTCCATCTGCCTGTTCAACTTTTATTTCATTTTCCTTCCTCTCCTCTAAGCTTCCTCTGCTTGCATACATGCCCTTCTGTACACTCCTGAGCTGTGATATCACCTTTTCTGTGTTTCTGTTATGCCACCTGTAAGTCCTTAAGGCATCTTCTTTTCCTCACATCAGGCACTGGTATCTAATTTCCCCATTCTTAGCTTTTACTTTTTGTTTCCTAGACACAATTTGCATTTTGTGCTTGCTGCCAAGAGTCCTCTCTCATTCCTTCTTCCTGACCCTTTGGGAGTCTTGTTCTTATTCACTCCATCACCTTCCTCCTTATTATCTCTGGTACAAAGAAGAGATGAAGCAGTCACACACTATTAACATATAGAGATGCTTTGTGAATGTCTTGGCAGGTCTGATACATCTCCTCTGTTGGGAGGCAATAACACTCTTCCGTCATAAAACCTTTAGTTGATATTTGAAGAAATGTTATAATAAGGTGAGAAGTTTCCAATATGATGTCAGGCAAATGTGGATTCTACTGATAAATACACTTTTCCAAATGTCTGTGATTTTCTCAAGAATTCTATAATTTATCTTATAAAGTACACATAAATGTAAACAATTCCAGACTTTGCCAAGTATGTGAGTATAGCTATCGAAAGAAAAAAGGCAATAACTCAGGACTGGCTTAATATTGTAGTGAGACTGAAGTTGAGCTAAAACATGAGTCTTTGGGATCTGCAATGATGTTGCTGGTGACTTCTGATCAATAAGGTAAAAACAAATATTTATGGTCTTCAGGAATTAATGTTCATGCTAGGCATAGGCTCAAGTAGCAAAAACTCTGCCTTCTTCTGATCTGAAACATGTCAGCACCATCAGCTTCTCTGGGACAGAAGTTTGCTCCACTCCTCCTGGGAACTTCACTGGGTTCTGAGTTGCATCAGCTCTGAAGGAAAATGGTGTTGGCCTGTACATGAGTTTCTTCCTCAGCCTGGACTTTTGTTTATGACTTTTTTGTTTAAAAGCTGGCAATAATTTAGATGAACAGTAACAGCCAGTAACTGAGATTGTCCTGCCATTTAAGCAACCTCATATTTTCCTGTGTAAATTTCCCTGGAAAATCATAGCTCAGAATGTGACTAGAGTAATCATTTCTGGCCTAACAGACTCTCATTTCTGTAATCACTAGTATAGCTACTTCCCTCAACTGTTTGAAATAGAAAAAAACCCCACAAAACAAAGACTGACAAAATAACACAAATTAAGTGACTCAAGTATATTACCTGTCTTGCACAAATACTGAGATAATCCAGGGCTTGTTTATTTTAATTACATGAAAGCACTAACAGTCTTATATTAAGGAAACATAGTGTTATCATAGTTGATTTTTAAATTATTTAACTTTTTTTTTCTTGTTTTTTGTTTGGTTGGCTGGTTGGTTTTGGTTTTGGTTTGCTTTTTGTTTGGTATTTGTTTTGGTTTCGTCTGCTTTCGTGTTTTTTGTTTGTTTGGGGTTTTTTGTTGTTGTTGTTGTTTGTTTGTTTGTTTTTTACCAGAAGCTTCTCATTTTAGCTGGTCTTGCTGTGTTCATGCCACTGAATCAAAATAGGTGGCAATAGCTGTCATGAAAATACTCTTCAGAAGTAAGTAATGGAGATTTTCTATGTGTGCTGACCTTTGATCTGCTGGGAATATATCTGAGGGATTGCAGCTGCTTCAAGTGCCCTTGAGCAGTCCTGTCCTGATGCTGCCTGTGCCGTGAGCTCTCTGAGCCTGCAAGAGAGCAGCATAGAGGAGACTGCTATTCTATTAACATAAATGACTATTCTAGGGTTGGAAGGGGAGATTGGTTGAATGCCGTTTCACTGCCCTTCATTAATGCTGCTGGGTTCATTACTGCCTTTTTGTCTTGGAAACGCAGTTTAAGGTCTTTGGACAGTGTTGCCCTTAAATATATCTCACCATGGTGAGAGTCAACATAAGAAAGCACCGGGGCAAAGGATTAGGGAATTATGATCTCCAAAGAAAGACTCACACAGCATCCAATTTAGTGCTGTTTAAACCCAAGAGTATTAAGATGAGGCAGAGGGTGAGTGCTAGCTGAGACAATCCTGCCCTGGTGAACTGGTGCCCTTGCCACAGCACCAGGAGAGCTGCACCTGAGGGCTGGCTGCTCCCTACACATAGCCTTTGAATTTATGAAGCTGTTTAGAAAGGGTTTGACCTATGTTTCATGAGAACAAACTCAGCCTGGAGATTACTAAGGAGTTAATGGAGGTTAAGCAGCTTCACCTCAATATGTTTCTTCTTCCTGAGTAGCACTTTAAACTTGGCCCCACATGTATTCGCTGACCAGGAGTTGTTATTCGAGTGCACCTACAGGGCAGCGGAGTTCAAGCATCACCTGTGATTGACTGAGAAGACCTAATTATGCTGACAGCAGGACACTGTGAGCCTGTGGAGGATAGGAGAAAAATCTGAGGGGAGAATGATGTGGTGATGCAGGGTTAGATAAGTGCTGAAATCGCTGAACCTCCTGGACTGAGGCAGTCAGATATTACCACAGATATTGCTGTCACATAAATTAGACTATTACAATGTATTATTTTGTGACAGTGGCTCTGCTTCATGCAGTCCAGGATGAGGCAAGATAAGACAGAGGCTGCACCTGTGACTGCTGCCAAGGCACCCTAGAAATGGCTGGTAGCACAGCTTGGTCCCCAGACCATGTCCATTTTGCTGCCAGAAAGTCCTGCCTTCCCTTGCCGAAGGAAAACCTGGGACTCTTCTGATGAAGGTGGCTGTGCTGAGTACAGTGAGTTGGGGACAGCTCACACAAAAGGTAAAAGAGATTTGAAAATTCTGAGTTTCCCCAAGACTTTCCCCAGGGATGCCAGCCACTTCACTCAGACCAGCATCCAGGCCACCCCTTCAGAAAGGAGATGTGGAGCCTGCCTTAATGTGTATTCCATACAGCAGCCAGACCCAGTCCTGCAAGATTTGAGTTCAAGTAGTTGTTTAAGGATTAACCTCAGCTAAAAGAGGGGTCACTTGAGTGCATGGATTGACAGACCACCACAGCCAACCCAGGACAAGCCAGTGACCCTGGTAGAGGAGAGCCTCCCTGCCAGGTGGGAATTAGTCCAAATGAAAAGAGCAACAACATTTCAAGTGACTTTTAAAGAAGTAGTTTCACACTGAGGGAACAACGGTTGGAGGACTGTTTTTTTCACTAACAATTGTTTTCCATTATTATTTTCATCAGTTCATAGAAGTGTTGAGTAGGTTGGTATTGCACCATACTAGGAACCACATTTATTCTATTGCCTGCAAAAGAAGAAGCGTATGTTCATATCTCTTTGAATTAATGGATGAAAAACAGTATAATTGCAGTATTTCAAAATGCAAATCTTTATACTGTTTTCATAAGAATAAATTTATGCTTTGCTGACCAATAACATCCTCGTTATTGTTTTGGTTGGTTGGTTTGTTTGTTTAAATTTGAATTTGCCTGATACTGTTTGCTCCCTACTGTTTTCTATTATAAGAAGACATCATTTATATTGGCCAGGATATATGAATGTTATATCACAGCATTCAGACTTTTTTATTTTATTTTTTAGTTAGTAATGCAATATGAAGGCATTTAATGCCAAACATTTAATAAAAACAAATAGAGCAAACATGAATAGCAAGTCTTCTAATGAATAAATCTGAATAATAAAAATCCCCGTGGAGCACAGAGGCAGATAGGTTAATTCTTTTACTTGAATATTAATCCTGAATGAAAAAAATCACAGAAGGGTTTTCACATTTAACACTTGGCTATCCATGAAACTCAGAGAAAAAGAGCTTTTATTCTTAATATCTGCACTGTAGTTGTATTTGATTAAAAGAATCAATGAAAAGAACTTTATAATGTGATCTCTGTAGTGTTGGAGAGGCCGGAGCACCAGCAGTGCTGCTTTGGTTGTTGGCAAAACTTGCAGCAAAATTAAATTGAAGGGCACACATTGAACTGGTTCTGAAATGTTATAATGGAAGTACAAGACTGTCCCCCTTTCCCCTATCACTTAATGTATTTTTCCTAATCAAATCTCATAGACAAGAAGGGATTAAATGTTCTGGCATTCATCATTCACTCTTGTCTGTTCTTTGGGCCTTGTTTTGTTCTCTTTTCAGTGGTTCTTTAAAGGAAAAACAATAAAAAAACCCAGCAGAAAAAAAATAAATAAAAATTAATCCATTCATTCAACCACAAGTGAACATAAAAGCTGATTTTTCTCTTCTAAACTTCTCTTCTAAAGTTATTCTCAAATTAAGATATATTTCATTACCAGTACTCATTCATTTTAACAGTTGCTTTTATTTAAATAATTAAGCAAAATTTGCATGTAGTCGTGCCTGGGTTATCAGTGACCCAGAAATGCCTTCTCACAATGACATGAAAAGCAGATGCTCTAGCTGGCACTCTCAGCTATACGTTCACACTCCAGACTATCCCCCTGGGTTTACAAGGGCTTAACTAGGCTGACAGGGTCTGGCAAACTGCTAGGTGTCTGGATGGCACCAGATTTTCACACCTGAACCTCTTAAAATAAAACTCAAAATAAGTTTATGACAAGCAATGTTGAACCACAAATTCCTGTGGTAACTCTGATGAACATCTGCTTTAACAGTCTGGAAGCAGGGTATTTTTTATATTAGTGGTCTGGGACATGCTTCTGAAATGAAGGAGAACAAAACAGCATTTTGTAAAACAAGATACATCCTAAGGTAAATGAAAGGGCAGGGAATGTCAGAGAATCAAATGAGCAACACGATGACAGATTAAATACTATATTGTCTATAAGGTGCGACTGCAGATCCTAAGCAGCTATTTGAACAAGTCAGATGGGTTCTGCTTTCCTAATTTACACTGAATGCTGTGGAATGAAGATCTGTATAGCAGCAGCCAAAAAAACCCAAAGCAACTAATAAGATATTATCATGTAGAAGGATGGGAAAGACTGTCTTTCTGAAAGTATTATAATGTCAGTGCTGTGCCCTCATCTACAGTATGTGCTCAATCCTGGTCAATCTATTTGAAAAAGAGATAAAGGAGATATAGAAATAGGTGATGAAAATTGCTAAGAGCATAGCACAATTTCTATGATGAGAGATTGTCAAGACTGAGACTGTCTAGCTTGGGAAAAAAATGAATTTAAAAGGATATGACAAGATTATATAAAATACAGAATGCAGTATGGGAAAAAAAAAAAAAAAAAGGAGCAGATATTTTTCTTTACAGATACATTTTCTTCTAACACAGGAATAATCAAGTCTTCAGTGAAACTGAAACTCAAGCAACATAACCCTGAGGTGGGGAAAAATATGCAAAATTTACTAGTACAGCTCACTGCCAGTGAGCCTTAAGGTTGAGTTCAATTCTTGAACTATTTAAGTACATGTGTAAGTAAGGAGAACAAGCACCATTTCTGTGATGGCTTAGGCCACTTTCAGGATGCAGAGAGGCCCGGAATGCCTTTGCTGCCCCTCCTGCAGTGGTCAGTGTCTGGAGCCTGAAGCCTCATTTGCACCCTTGGGCCAATAGGTCCTCCTGCAGTGAGACATTGCTCCCATGTATGGAACTTCAGGTGAGAGTCAGGCAGCCAGATTTATTGTGGAGTCAGGGAGAAGAAAAAGAAGTAAATTGTTAGCACTTATTGTTAAGGTAGGGTTAGCACACATAGATGTAAGGTTTGGATGTGAACTGATAATGCACCATCCCAGAGCTCACGCACAACATTTTGCAAGCATGTACATGTAGATATCAGCAATATCATATCTACTGGAGTAAAAATAGTGAGCAATTTATAAAATCACTGTGTCTCCAGTCACAAACCAACTTATTAACTAATGAAGACAAACTTCTCACTGTGGGCAAGGTCCCCTGTGAATATTCCTGCGCTTTATTTCCTTCAGGATTATTTCTTAAAGCCTATGTGCTGTGACAGGAGGGGTGGTGGGTTGGAAGAACAATTAGTCCTAACCAACCTTTCTATTACTCTTTCCCCATTCCTAAAATATGTGTCACTACATAACAGTAAATAACCTACTGAAGTAAAATTTTGATTATCTGTAAAAGTGAATGCATTCACTCTCTAGTTAAATGTGAGGATATATTAAATGTGAGGAACAATGAAAAGAAAAAAATACAGAAAAAAACCCCAACCAAACCAACATAAAACAACAGAAAACTTTGTTTCCCTCTTTCAAGGAAAGTAGGAGAAATGAACTTGATGTCATCACCATATAAAAACAAAATAGAAAAATAACAAAGAAAAATCTATGTCCTGCTCAGAAAAGACATTCTGGATAGCCATGTCAGAGATTTATACTATCATTGAAAGAGAAACAGCTCTTTGGAAGAATTTATCTGCCATTTTAAAAGCTGCTAGAGAAATTCCTGGTTTACTGCATCCTTTAAATGAGTAAATAAAGGTCTTATGAGTCTGATGTGCAGATTACTGAACATATTCTGATAATCACCATTCAGAAAGCAAAGGAAAACTTCCTGTGATTTATATTGCTGAGAGAAACTTTTGGCTTATTCCAAAACAATGCAGAAGCTACCAAAAAAGCATATTGAATGAAGCATGAAGCAAATGAAAATCTGGGAGATTAGTTTCTGAGACTGAAGCACACTCATTAAGAGAGAAAAGAAGATGTTAATATAAATGAAAAACTATTTAGATGTCTACTCTCATTCACATGCTGAGAAAAGGTTGAAGAAAATTGATTTGGGAAATCTATTTTTTTAAAAAATGTAAAAAAAAATCCAATCATTGGGTGACAATAAAACAAGTACACATTTCTTTCTGCAGACACATAGAGAATTGAGAAAAGGTTGTAACAGAGAAAAGCATGTAACCTGCAAATGCCAGCTAATAGAATTGCTTTACAATCATATCTTTCATGTAGAAAGAAAGAAAGAAAGAAAATACGGGCATCGCCCAAACCTTATATTCAGCTCAGTCCTGCTAAGAAATATTTGAATGTAACTAGAAAGGAAGCACAAGGACTTATTAAGTGATTAAAATTTTCGATAGGAAGAGAAACCTCTAAGGTTTCAAAAGGGGCAAATTCATAACTGTCACAGTCCTTCTCAAAGATAATAAAAAATGAGGAGAGGAGGGAATAGAAGAAATAGAAGTGAAAGCATCAGTATTTTATTTTGCTAATTATTAATTTTAAGTCACTCCAAAGAACTATTCTTTTAAAAAGATGTTCATTTTGTATCAGGACCACTCATTGCCTTTTTCAAGAGAAAACTATTGAGAAGTTCACTCCAAAACCAGAGGAATACGTACAAAAGCCTTTTCTTCGCAGTAGTACATGAGTCCATATGTACAAAAGAGCAGTCTGATGGGCAAGTATATGCTGCCTATACTAGGGACATAAATATATGCAGGGCTTTGGGACTGCATAAGGAGAGGACAACCAGTCTTGTGACAATGAAGTCAGAGTTGTCATTAAGGACTTCTCTAGGACTGAGTGAAGGGATATTATTTTTCCATCACTGAATAGTTCTTAGGGACAATTTTGCTAAGAAGGTGGAAGAAAAATAAGTAGTGAAGAGATGGCAGGCCCTGGTAATGTCATTTCTGGCTTAAACTCCTGTCTTGAAATACCCTAAACTACTACATTACTCTGTAATGTATTGAAAATGTCTTCTTTAAATAATTTCTAAATAGAAAAAAGAGCATGTATTACACTGCTAAAATTATTTTGATTTAAAACTTAAGTTATTGCTAAAGAGTTTGTCAGTTTGTACCTACTCAGAAAAGTGACTTAGCATTTTTGTTACAAGATAACCATAACTAAAAATCCTTAATACATTACTGAAATTGTAAGAAGACAATAGACAAAAATGAAAACATGTAAAAAACAGATAGTAGAATTTTTTTATTTAAAAAATTACATTTTATCCAGCAGATCTCATTTTCTGTTATGCTTTCCATGGCTATTGAGCCTTTGAAATAAGAAGATTTCAACAGAGCTAGCAATGCCTGGTGACTTTTGAGACACAAGTTTTAGACACACTCTTGTCTAGTTCCTTCCTTATGTGAAACTGCCCACTTAATTCCTCTAGCTGAGGAGATCTGATGAAACATGACAGCAATATTTATAAAAACCAAAATCACAGCTGTTTCTAAATCTCTTTTTAGATACACCTAAATATTTTCTAGAATACGAAGTCAAGCACACTTGTCTTGGAGCCTATGCAAATAATGAAAATACAAGCTGATCATCATTCTCTTGTTCCAGCACCAGAACTCTTGCCTTGCTCATGAGGCAAAGCCATTGCCCAAGCACAGCTGAACCTGAATTTTATATCAGAACCAGGAATTTAAAGGCTACTCTGATACGTTGAAAACTGATCACCTACTTACGTGTTTTCTTTAAATAGAAAGCCCTTCACAGCCCAGGTCATCTTTATGCAGGAACTTAGAGAGCTGCTCCATACAGGTTAGTAACCTCTCTCTCGCTGAGTTGTAAAAATTCATATTCTAGTTGTTGTTCTTAGATGTCAAAGAAAGTTTTTCCTAGGTTTCTATTTGTTAGTCTTTTTCTTCTCCACTGGAGAATGAAGGGGTTTATTTCTTTTTTTATTTATTTTTTGGTGAAGCTATGTTCATTAATGATCGTGTTTCTCTTTAGCCGTATCATGTACTTTGACTCTTAAAAACCTCTTGGGCATAATGCTGTTTTTCAGCAAGGGGTTGATTATGCATTGTGTGAAAACAAGTATTTTCTCTCAACACAGCACCTTTAGACAATGCAGAAAATTCCAGAACTGTCCTCCTGGTAGGGTAAAGAAAAACAAGCACCTCAGTCTGACTCACAAGGTAACCATCATCAAGGTTATTCATCTCTTACCTAAAATTACTCTCTTTTCTAAAATTACTTCTTACATAGAAATCTTTCTTCTCTCAACATTTAGTTTTCCTGCCCATGAACCTGTCATGCTGTTATTGTCCAGAACTGGATGCAATATTCCATCTGAACACAAAGGCATTATTATACCTGAGGTATTATTTTCTACTCCATTACATTTAGCCGTGTTTCCCTCTTTGGTCATTGTTTTGTTTTGGTTTGACTGACATTTGTCATCATATTGCCTGCTCACCATGGCAGTGTGTTGGCTTTCCCTAAGTTCTTCATTTCTTCTAGTGGTGCCCTGTACCTAAAAGGGTGATCCTCTGATCACCATTGTAAGTGGTCTGTGGGGATGCCACCTTGGTGATGCAGAAATTGATTTTGTGAAGCGAATGTGTTTGCTTGAATCTTATGTTTTAGTTGGGGCTGAGGCATGACTAGGGCAGAAATATGTGTTTGGTAAATATTACATTTACTTTGAAAAAGCAGGGAACGTATAACCCGGAGATTTAATGAACATGCTGCTGCTTAGCTGCCAGGGTAGATGCCCTCCTTAAACTCACCTTCTGTATTCATTATTACTATTCCTTTACAATATTCCAGTAACACTTTTTCCATTTAGAGATCAATAGTGACAGTGACTGATAGGTAATATAACACGCAGAGCAAATAGCCCTGTCTTGTACCTAGACATGCAATAATAAAAACTAAATGAAATAACAGCTTCATAGTTAAGAATTTCAAAGTGCAAATTCTGACAAATGCATCTGCATTTATAGCTCTACGAACAAATTTAATTCAGTGCAGTTGTGCACCTAGCTACCTTTTATACACACAAATCTACAAGTTGTAGATAGCAGTGTGACTAGGTGCTTTTCTGGGTGTTTAAGTTAAATTCCCCCCCCCCCTTTTTTTTTTTACACCTACATTTACTGTTTTAACTGTCACATTTTAAAAGAGATAACTGAATGAAACTTTTAAATAAAATATAAAAGCTCAAACAGTGAAGCTTGTATTTCCTTCATCTTAATGTTCAAAGCAGGTAAATGGCATTACTTCAAGCTTTCTTTCTCTTATGCTTCTCTCTGCACTTACCACCAAGGCATTTGTCATCTACATGGTTTGCATAATTTTTGTCCTTTGCTGCAGACCCCAAAGGATTTAGATGCTTAAGATGGGACTTCAGTGGGGATTATACGACTAAATCCAAAGCTTCATTCCTCGAAATAATCACAAAATCTGCCAACTATTTTCGAGGTGTCCAGTGCCTGCAGACACCTGTATTTTTAATGTTAATGTCCTTGAGTCACCTCTTTTTGTTTCTTCATATAACTCAAGTTTCCTTAGTTTTGTCAACACTAGAGCCGAGCCCACAAACAAAGTGTTCTGCTTACTGCTTTCTCTTAGGATCTGCTCTGAGAGGCACAGCTCTGTGCATCAGCAGTCACCAGAGGAGGTGGCAGCATCACTTCTTCAGGCTGTGTAGTAACACTTAGAGGATTTCTCTCCAAATTTCAGAGGTGCTTTAAACCACATCTCCCATTTCCCAATAAAGTACCCAATGAAAAAAGCTATTTACAAGGGAAGGGCAGGTGGTGAGGGAGTTCTTGTTTGCTTTTATGGAAACAAAGACCCAATTCATGGAATAATAAGGGAGGCAGGGAATGCAAGAGAGACAGGAAGGTTTTTGACACGGTGACTGAAAAACAGTTCAAACTCCGCTTCCTGAACTTTGTGTGCATTTTACATGAAACAGTAACTGGATAAAACAGCAACAGAATTATGGGAGCAGGAAAGAGGGAACTGGGTCCCTTCCTGCAGTTGCTGGACTAAGGAGATATCACTTGTTTTGCTCCATGTTCTTGGGAGGGTGAGCCTGTGCAGTTAGTACTGTCTTCCAGGGAAGGTTCGTATCCCTTCCTTTGGCCACTTTTCAGCCATAGGACTGACTTTCTTCAGTTTTGAAGTAGGGGGCTAAGAACTAGATTTACCGGAGAGGATGGGCATGTAAACATTGGAGTTGCAGTAGAAAGCTTTTAGGTATGTGCTTTTCCTGTTTCTCCTCCTCCTACCACTGCCCTCTCCCTTCTGGTTCCATACACAGATGCCAGAGCCACAGACCCAAGTGCAATGCAAGGGAAGAGGCAGGTGTGCTAGAGTAACAGTCTTTAAAAAGCAAGACTGAGCAGGGAGCCACCTAGAAATAGGCAAAGAAAAATAAAATAAAATAATGGAAAGCAGACTTCACAGCCTTCCATTCATTTCCTTTGCCTAGACTTTTGACATCTCTCTTGAGGCATCATGCAGGTGTTTCTGTCTATCTGGAAACCAGACATGGTTCTTTTAAAGAACCGAGCAGATAAAATCACTGGTTTTATATAACATGCTCTCCCAGCAGGTGGGAGACCTGGGTTAAATTTCCCCACCAAATACAGGAGATTAAGCTCCATGCTTGCTGTGCTCTAGAAGCCTGCCCTAATCATGAGGCTACAGGCACCTAATTAAGGGCCCTTGATTCTTCTCTTTAACTTTGCAGTATCCTAGACTGTAGTATGCTTTTATTACCAGGTACTTCTGGGTCTTTACCACTGGCAGCTCCTTATGTTCCACTTCCATACTATGAGCTCCACAGTTATTGGGTTCATGTGAAGGAATAACCTTTCTAACACTACGAATTTCAGGATTTCTGAATCATGTCTCTTACCCTTAGTGCTACAGAATAAATCAAAAGAAGAAAAAAGGAAAAAGAAAAGTTATACATAACAGAGCTGCTATGAAGTAATTCTTTGCTATATCTTTGAGTCCTATAAAAAGCAGTCATAGTATGACAGTATTATCCACTGAAAAGCAAGGGGGTTTTTGACTTTTGATCCAGAATAGGAATTGTCCCAGTATTTTTGATTTTGAAGTTCACAGCATTTAAAGTAATTCTGATTATATTTGCACTTCATTCTCAAATTCTTTGTATATCAGACTCAGAATGGATATGGTTTTCTGATTGGTTCTGTTTGGCTTTTTATTTTTTAAATGTAAGAAATAAAGAAAAAGAAAACAAAGAAGATCAAAGATGTTTAACCTAATACTTGTCTGAATCATCCAAGTCTACCCTATTCTCTACAACTGAAGTGGGCAAGTAAAAGAAAGGCACTTCTCAAGCTTCTCCTCTCAGTTTAACAACAGAGAGAGATAACAATATCCTTTTCTAGAGTTACTAATGAGGACATTTCACTTGGAAATTTGAAAGAACAGAATCACAGGGTCATATATTGTGGTTTCTCTTTGTACTTAGGCAACCCCCTATTAAAATGAAAAGGCAAGCTTCCTAGGGCTGAGTGAACTAAATCCTAAAAATTACCTAGGGCCAAACCTTCAGAAAGTATTTAAGTTCCTAAATTTAGTTGCTAGGAATGGCAGGCAGCAAGTGCTCAGAGAAAGCTTTCCACCTTCGGCTGGGTGGAAACCTCAGGACATCATCAGGAGGAGATTATCCCTGTTACACATCAAGCGTGGGACTGGAGGGCAAAGAACTAGAGATTGCAGCATTAATACAGCAGCTGCATAGGTCCTGGGAAGGTGTACTGTATATCTGTGGCAAGGTTTTGACCAGCAGGAGGCTGCAGGGATGGCCCCTGTGGGAAGAGGGCTCAATTGTCCCATGCAGGACACAGCCATGCCAAACAATGGACCCACCACAGGGCACAGCTGAGCCCATCAGCCAAACTTGTGATGCCTCTGTAAAAACTTATTTAAGAAATGGAAAAAAACACAGGACAGGCAGATGGGAGGAAAAACGAGTGAAAGCCAGAAGAGGTAACACCAAGGTCAGAGGAGGAGCTGGTCCAGGCACAGGAGAAGAATTTTTCTGACAGAACTGCAGCCCATGGAGCACCCATGCTGGATCAGGATTATCCTGAAGGACTGCACCCCACACTGGAGCAGTGCAGAAATGTGAGGAGGAAGGAGTTAATTTGATCATCTGTACCAGCTGCTCTCTCACACTCCTGAGGAGGAAGGAGTGTGAGAAAGGAGCTGATACAGATGATCAGAGGAGTCAATGGTGAAGGGCTACAATGGAGCCTGAAAAGCAATGGAGGAAAGGTGATGGAGTTACCAGAGAGAGTCAACCAAAGGGGCACTAAATTGATTAAGGAACTGGAGATAATTTCATCTGTTCTAAAAGAAAAAAGGTGACCAGATGTGAAATCCTTAAAACATCTCCTACCAATTATGATAGAATTCAAGACAAAAGACATTTTTATAAAAGAAATGTTGAACTAAGACTTGACTTTGTAGCCTATACTGAATAACTTAGAAGTTTTAAACCCAGTATTTTTCCCAATTTTACTTAAACTGATGGAAGGAGAGTGAAGGGAAAATTGTCATCATCACATCCTTAGGACATTCAAGTATTATTTCTAAATTAGACAGGAGAAATGGTTATCTGTCACTTTGTAAAAGACTAGTTTATCATCTACAACTATCAGTTTCACCTGCCTCTTCTTAATTTATATGACAAGCTGATAACAGATCTTGGTCATTATTACTGAACATGCTTGTGCTTTTATATAGTCTTAATTATTTTATCTAACATTAATATTAAACTGAATGAACTATAGTGTATTTGTTCGTGTGGTATACTGAATGGGTAAAGTATTTTATCAATTTATCAATGTATATATACAGTATTACTAGATGCAATCTTTCTTTATAAGGGATTTTTTTTTCCAACACATTTTTGCCACCAAAGTAGAAAACAAAATGAAGTAACACATTCCAGCTGTCACTGGCATTCAGCATTGCACTTCGATCTCACTGTAACTCTGTTACTTTTTTGGATTAGGAGACATTGTATTTTCTATTTTCCGCTTTCATACAATTACACAAATAATATATTTACTTAGAAGCTCCATCGAGTGAAATTACATTAGCTGTGTTTATTGAATTTGTTTTGAAAGCAGAGCTTCCTCCACAGGAATGATCATTACATAGCAGCCTGGCTCTCCTCCATCTTCATAGTGGCAGTTTGCAGGTATTCTGTGTTTAATCTCTTGGCAATACTCTGTCCTATTGACAGTACTGACCAACCTGGTGTCTGTTCCAGTGTCAGAAACTTCCAAGAAGCTGAAGTATTTCAGCTGTTTGCTCTTAATCTTCCAGCAATATATTCTGACAGAGTTTGTTATCTATAATTTCCCCTTTGTTAATATACAGCGGCTGCTGCTTTTCTAGTCTTTTATTAGTATAAATCAGGTTTTCAGATACATGTTCACTTTCAACTAATATCATCAACAACCTACCTCACTTCTGAATTGCTGGCTATATTTCTATTATTTAAACATCTTTCTTGCATAAAGAAAATAATACATTTATCTGAGACAAAAAAACTAAACCAAAACATAACATTGGTGAAAATAAAATATAGTGATACCTTGAAAAAGTGTGTATGATATGCATTACTGGACACATTTGAATCTTCAAGTACTAGTTTGACATATTATTAACATTCTAAACACAGAGAAGTAACGGTACTGTATCTAAAATATGTGTGTCTTAAAAGCAGGTGGATACAGTTTTTGTTTTGTTAGAGATGTTTTGTCACTGGCCCCTCAATTCCTTGGCATGCAGATGATAGGAAGCATGACCCTGTCCCCCTATACCTCTGCCATTGGTGGCCTGTAGTTTTCACTTGTAATTTAAAATCACTGGCTTTTTTTCCCCCCTCTAATTTATTTTTTTAAATTTTTCCCACAAAGATCCTGGCTAGACCACAGCTTCCAAGATCCATCTCTTTAAGTACTTGGTATAAGTCTGTATGTCCAATTAGACACCTAATAAAATATCAGCATTTTCAAGGCTGTCATTTCAGCTGATGTGTACTGTACAGACCTCTAAGTCCTATAGACGTGCATTTTTCTCCTGAATATTTTTTGCGAACCTATGTGGGTGATGATGTTGCCTCATCAGTAATTAGTTGCTTGCAGCCTTAGCTCAAAACTGCAATGCAAGTCAGGCAAATTAGTGGCAAAGGGTGTACCTGTTTGGTGAATCTTAATTCACTGGCATGCTGAAATAATGCTAGATAAATGCTGTTTGCAGACCTCGGTTTAGGATGTCTGAAGATCAGGACAGTTTATATTGTACAATTAATATAATATAAAATAATATAATTGCATAATACAATACAATGGAATAATTCTAAGTTCTAAGTATAGAATTCTAAATTATAAATTCTAAGTATAATATACTAGAGTTGCTTTTCTCTCTTTAAATAATATATATTTCCAGTTAATGGTCCAGGTGTCAATCTGACACAACTCTAAAAGTCATCTACCTTGAGCAAGTTTGAATTGCCAGCATCTAAAAAACAGTTAACCTGTAAATAGCAGAGAAGTCAGGCTTAGTTTAAGAGTGCTGAATTTAAATTGCATTGTACTTGATGGGGTCATTTGACAACATATTTAATATCCTAAGATTTAATTTCAAATACCTTCACTACAGAGCAGATAAAATCCTGAACGTCAACCCTAACTAAAGTTAAATTTTATAGCTTTGCTGCTGTTATTTGTAGGACTAGGTTTATAACCCACATTTCCTAAGCATGTGAGGGATTTTTTTGTAGGCTTAGGTTTGATAATTTCTGATGTCTTCTGTTCTCATTTCCCAAGTCTGGGAAACCATGGAGGCTGAAAAATTTATAACAAGACCCTTCAAAGTGTGAATTTAGTTTTTGTACTCTCAAGGAAATTGCCATTTTACTTACAAAACATGTTAGTCTAACCCCAGAAAGGACCCCTTCATCTTTGTGTTACATCAGAAAGGAAAGCATCCTGGCTGGAAAGTCTCCTTCCTCTTTTTTTTTTTTTTTTTTTTTTTTTTGTTGGGTTGGGTTGGATTTTTTTTGTTCGGTTTGGTTTGGCTTGTTTTTTTTGAATGTATCAAAACCTTATGACTCAAATAATTTTAATAACATTAAAGAGCAATTCATACCTAAAAAGATTGCTACTTTTGATGAATGAAGTGTGGTGCCAAAGGCCACCCTTAGCCAGTCCAACAAAAAATGAGTACTCAGCAGACACACAGCTGTCATGGAGCCTTCATGACTTTAACTCCTTGAGCCACATAGCTTTGCCTTTTAGCATACACAATATTAAGCACCCAAAGGAAAAAGAATAGACTATACTTCCTACAGCACATGCTTCTGATACGGAGATTTATAACTAACTCCTTCAGAATGTCTTTAACCTTACTTAGATATTTGATTTGAGACTCAGGGTGTGGAGGCAGAAAGGAACTAATAAAAATTCTCTATTTAGACGGACAGTTAACAACTAGTGTTGAATAGGGAATAACTAGTATTAACCTAAACTAAAATAATAAGTTGAGTTTAAAATTAACTAAAACATAAGTAAGGCTTTTGAAAACCACCAGAAGACTTGAAGTGTATTCATCTAGGTCCAGAGACATTACTGGGCCGAAAAATACCTATTATTCCTTGAAAGCGGTAAAGCAGCTAAGTTACACTGAACTATTTTATGAAGCAGCAAATGTCAAATGGATGTTCAGACTTCCATTTATGGAAGCACAACTTCCATTTACGCGTTAGTGACTTGCACAGTCAGACGATGCACCTGTGGTCCTGCACATAAATGGCATTTTATATTAAGGTAGTATTTAGGTATCTGAAGACACTGTTGCCATGATGCCTCAAATTTATTGGTTAATAATGTCTTCAAAACATGTTGGGCAACGTATTTCCCATTGCACAGATATTTTGACAAAAATGAATAATCAGTTGCTGTCCAGTTGGAAATTTGATCCATTTTTTCTTGAAGTACCATTATAGCGAAATGTCAGGCCCCATTCAATACGAGCTATAACTACTCAATGTTACACTTGGTGGAGAAGAAAGCCAAGTTGCATTTGAATAAATGACAGAAGCAGAGGATGAAGAGAAAGGAGTGTACAAGATGTCCCTTCAGGCTATTCCTTCAGATCTGTTTATTGCTGGATAAAGGTTTTACATAGATTAATTAACTCAGGGTATAGGTTATTCACCTACTGTATTTATAGGTGCAAAATAACTGCCTAATAAAATACAGGGTTTAGATAGGTAGGGCTCATGCATCCTCCTCCAGGAAAAAAACAAAAGCTCCTGTAATCCTGCTGCAGGGCACTAGGTGGGGAGCGACAACCCGGCATCTGAAGAAATGGGATGGAGAAGGCTGGCACACCCGAAATAACACAATTCGCATTTCTCTCGGGCTGCTCCTGTCGCGCAGAGCCAGCCGGCAAAGCCGCCCGGGCCCTGCCCAGCCCAGCGCCCGCGGGACGCTCGGAAGCAGCGCTGCAGCTGGCGGGGTCCTCCTCGCTCGGATCCCATTGGGTTTGTGACGATTCATTTATTATTCTGGTAATTTTACATAATGCATCCACCTAATCCATTCTTCAACAATCTAGATAATATACTCCCTTTTCCCTTTTGTCCTTTTCTTTGTTTTGTTGTTTTGCTTTGGTTTGGTTTTAATTACAATTTTTGAATTTAACATACTTGTTCTGTTAAACTAATCTAGGAACACTTGAATCACTGACCAGTCACTGGAAAGCCTTAGCCTCATTTTTCTCTTCTCAGTGATTCTCTCTTTAAGGACTTCACTTCTATCCCTCATTCTTGTCACAGCTCTAGTTGCAGAATCTTCAGGTTTTTTGGGAAAATATATTTTAAATTAGTAGCCTCAGTGTGAAACAACAAGTGTCACAGCCCTTCTCCTTCTGAATGTAAATAATGATAGATCTGGAATATCAACTTTCTTTTCTCTTTTCACTTCCTCTGGGAAATACCTTTCTTTTAAGCCTTGCTAAAGATATATATAAATAGTGCAAGGCTGTATCTAGGAAATTAAAACAGAGACAAGACCACAAGTCATGGTGGACAGTCTGTGGCAGCAATGATCAGTTTTTTGTATCAGAGGCAGACCTCTACATTGCAAAGTCTCTACATTTTAAATAACTTCAAATCTGAAGGCCCATGGAAGCTCTCTTGCCTTCTGTCCCTCATCTCCTCCTGGGCTGTCTCCAGCTCCAAACTAAGCTCTCCTAGAGCTTAGGCCAGCCCTGAAAAAATACAGAGCTGGAGCACTGGGACACTGTTCACACCACAGAAGCTTTTGGAATGTCAGACTGACACTTCACCCACAACAGCCAGGGATCTACCCACACCCAGGAGGGAGAGGGCAGGTTCCCACTGAGGGCAATTTGCAACAGGTCCATGCCAGCTCCTGGGCTGATCAAGTCTGGAGCATGATTACCACCTTATCTAGATCTATAGGAGCTTGTTCTTTCTTAACAAGGTTTCCATGTGGTTTGGATCAATCACTGTTGCCACTCTGAAGGGCTTTTCAGTTATTCAGTGTCCTCCCTGAAAGTTTACCAGTTCATTCATGTCAAACTTAAAATGAAGTTCCATGCTTTTAAGAACATAATGTCTCCTCCATTGCTCTGTCAGGGAAGTCTGCATCTCTAGATAACTCTCACATAGAGGCTTTAATGCAATACCATTATTCACAATTAACAGAAAACAAACAAACAAAACAACTGCATTTTGTCTAAAAGCAAAACTCAAAAGCTTATGTCTGAAAGTTGGCATTAGTAAGATTAAAGTAGAAATAATTTTGACTATCAGGATAATTGGCCATTTGAATATGTTATCAAACAAATTCTGATTATTTTTCAGCATTTGTATATATTTTCTTGCACTCCATAATTATATTGTTGTTTTTTTTCTCACCCATGTTTGATTTCCCTCTTCATAATAGCGCACGAAGTCCAGGGCTTATTTGGTTTCTCATATAAGCCAAATTTTATCTAAACACTTTATGATCTGCAACCGTCTGATTTTTCTGGTGCTATTACTCTTAAAACTATCAGTCTTTGTTGTACAAGTTGCACATCTCAAGGTCATTAAGTTCCAGAAAATAACTATTTATTTTTGCAGTTTATAAATCCCCATCCAGTGACTTCTTTGTAAAGCTTATGAAAAATGATGTGGTCTATAGCTCCTTGTTCACATCTAAACTAATTCTTCAGTGGATCTGACTAGGGTTATACCTGTAGCTTATCAGGAATTCTAGACAGGCTGCCACCTAACCCCTTCTCTTCCCGTGAGTGTTAAGTAAAGGGTTAACTCAGTGCAGGAATGATTATATTAGATTTTGTGCTTAGTGTTGTGCAAGTCAGAATAGGGAAACATAAGAGCTGCCTCTTAAACACTGCTACTATGATCTTAATTTAGGTAATATACTTCCTGGCCTCTGTTTTCATGGCAGGCAGACTCTTCTCTTCATTGTTACACTTAGTCTGTGGAAAATGTCAGGGTTACCTCAAGGCCCCCTACAAGTCACCCCAGCAGTTCACTCAAGTGACTCACACACAATATCAGCATTTGGTTCTTCAGGAGTTTGTTCACCACGGCTTGCGAGTTTCTAAGTTTCTTGATTTTCCAGGCCACCCAAATCTTTAGTGGCAAAACCAGTAAAATGGGTCTCTGTTTTGAAGGAGTGATCTTGCTGGCATGTTGCAAGTCCACTCATGCTCTGTTTGAGGCTGAGTGGGCTATGGAAGCATTAGATTTAAAAAAGAGAGTGCAGAAGAAAACTTCACACAAAATCTTCCACATGGCTTCTTGAAGGGCCCTAGACAGGGGAGAGGAAATAAGAAGCCTGGCTTTGGCTCTAGTCCTTAGGGACCAGTGACCCTTTTTAGAATGGCCACTCTCAGACAGCTGCTCTTCTCCTTCCCAGAGACAAGTTGAATGGAGACAGTTGCCTACCTTGATAACTCACACAGGCTTTGGGCTCCCTCAGACAGCATCTTCATCCTTCTGTACTCACAAGCTGTAAGCTTTGTAATGGTAGGTGCTCTGTTCTGCTGTTCTGTGGTTATGGAAGCTGAGTAAGTATTGTGATTTTCTGTGACTTGGGCTCTTACAATCTACAGAGCACCTCAGAAATGCTCAACACATAGCAATAAACGATCATATGAGAAGGCAGAGTAACCACATCCAGGACAAAAGCTTCCCTCTGCAGCATGGAAAGAACTTAAATACATCCAGCTTCTCAGCTGGATAAGAAAACACATTTTCAGTTGAGATCCATAAACCCACAGCTTTGTCTAATAGGTGCAATGTTCACTTGTTCAGTCGTTAAATTAATTATGGCTGTCTGCTCCATGTGATTTATTGTTAATGATAATGTAAGGAGGCTCCAGGTAGGTCTGAGGACCCACAAAGCTAGGTGCTATAGACAGCAGTGAATAGATTATCTCTGAGCTTGAGCTCCTCCCCAAAACCACAGGGATTGTAAGAGAGCTATGGTCAGGGAAAGCAAAGTGTCTTGCCAGGAGCACATACAAGGATGGACCAGGCTTGTATTCTGGATCCAAACGTCTTATGTTATCTGGGAGGGCCAAGTCTGCTCTGCCTCCCAGCTTCACCAATGTTATCCTTCAAATTCCTATGCATTAAAATCTGTCACTTAACATGACGTACCTGATACTGTTTTAGAAGCAGAAAGTTTCCCAGTGAGTCTCCCATGTCATAGGATGAGCAAGGTGAATTTTCACACACCTACCTAAAAGTGAACCCACAAAGAAACAACTGAAGGAAACATCCCAAGAGGAAGTACCCAAGAGGAAAGACCATTTTCTTGCCCAGTTATTCTATTTGTTGTGACATCTTGCATTTCCCTGGAACAAATCCAGATGACGAGGAATGCAGCTGACTTTATTATACATGACAGAAAAACATCATGAAGAATAACTCATTTAAAAGCCTTTGGCCTTCATCTGTTGTTCTTTCCAATTACATTTTTTGTGAGATTCCCTGGCTTTGAGGCTTAGCCAGTGCCTGAAGGGACAGGGAACCACAGGACTACAGGGAGTACAGGGAACAAAAGGAGGCGATGTAATGAGCTGCTCTTAGAGAAAAGAGTAAAGATCACCTTAAGAGTCTTTTTCTGAAAAAAAACTTTTAAGAATGTAACGATTTCTCCTGCCTGTGAGCTCCCCAACTCGTCTCTGAACCACTTACTCCAAATGCCACCTTCAGAAAACAGTTATCATTTTTCCTGTTAGCAGCTTCTCTCCCTAGAAAAATTAACTCCACTTTCTGGGTGGCTGCATAGGCTGCCTAAGCTGTGGGGCAGACACCCAGGGTACCCCAATGAAGTTCCTCTGTCCATACCTCACAGCCCCTTTACTCAGCCAGCCCGAATATATCCTCAGTCTGATATACGTGATGCCTTGAGCATAATTTCCATTCAACCACTTAGCAACATCCTTTTAGTAACGGTTTCGTGCCCTGATTGTTTTCTCCATGCTGCTTCTAGCCAACACAGTGATAACACAGTCAGTGCAGCTGCTGGTGCATGGAAAAATGCCACAGGATAGAAAAACAGTCTTCTAGAACCCTTGGTGGCATCTGCAGTGTTATTGTCTTAAGCTGCTCAGACTTTCTATCTGTCTGCTTATTTTTCCTTCCCCAGCTGTCATACTTTGCAGCTCCAGGAATGGGACAAGCATCCTGTAGAGCAAGGGGCATGGGAGGCAGGCTCTCCTGAGACTTCCCCCACAGTGAAGCAGGTGACTTGTCCTGAAAGGATAAGTTAGTCTGGAAAGGTGAAGGGTAACAAGGGAAATTGTGAAGTCAAGGAAATCTGACAAGCCAGATAAGGCAAGCTTTTTTGTGAAGCTGAGACATTGCCTGATGTACATTTCTTACACTTATTTAGAAAAGTTGTCTTCAAGAAGTAAAATCCCCTAAGATACATTTTCCAGATTATTTCTGTAGGATACCCCTCATCAAACTGCGTGTATATGCTAAATAAAGGGACTTTTAGTAGGAATTAAAAAAAAAAATAAATAAAAATATTTTGCTTCTACAATGCTTTTTCATTTGGATTTATTTATGACTTATTCATAAATAAATGACCAGTTTCATCACTGACCATCAATTTCCTTTTACACCAAAAGGTATGTTGGAATAATGAATTCAGAGGTGGTGCAAGATTTATCAGAACTGTAGGCAAATTGAATTTTCCATCTCCCTCAAATGAGGTTTCTGGTTTGGTTTGTGGCTGGGCAAGTCCTGCCTCAGGAAGAAAAGAAGCAGGAAGGAAGAAGAGAGACTGGATGCTATTTGAAATGCTTGGTCACTAGACTGTGGTCCAGGTTATTACAAAATAAGAGCCTGAAACCCCAAGGGTTCCTTCCTAATGGGGAATGCCTTTATATTCTGTATATCTGCAAATAGATTTGGTTAAATTTCCTTCCGTCTGTATGCTCCAAATGACTGACTATAATTTGGAAGTGTTAGAACTCACCAGAGAAATAAAACTGTGGAGGGAAATTAGGGCTATGACCATCCAGCTGAATCTGCAAGGCAATACAGGAGTTACAGGCACCGAGACAACAGACTTTCATGTAGGTGCCAACTCCGTAAGTGGACATATGGAGCTGGGCCAAGAAGCACACCAAGCTTTACTGAGGTCTCTGGCTCAGCCTCCTGCTTCAGAAGGGGTGCAGCACCAGTGACCAGATGCAAGCTGAGGGAAGTCAGAATGGACTCAGCTGTGGCCAAACCCCCCTGCAGCAGCAGGCACCATCCCACATGCCCCTGCTCTGCCTTTGGCACCGGCAGGAGCAGCCAGCCCTCAGCTTCCAGTGCTCTGGCAGAAGCTATCCATATCTTCATGCCTGTGGCAGTCTGTTGCTCTAGGCAGCTGCCAGTCAATTTGTTTCACATATATATATATATATCTACGTGTGTGTGTGTTTTTATGTATGTGTCTGTCAGTGTTATTTAAAATATAAAATGAAATAAAAACTAAACCTCAACAAACCAGCAAAAATTCAATCAATGAACAATTACAGTGAAGTTTTTCACTTTTACGCTGTCATGTAATGAACGTACATCATCCACACGTGACTGAATTTGCCCTCTAACTATTCTCAAAACAACACAAGATGCAAACAGTTCTGTTTACTATTACTATTTCTGGGAATCAGCAGAAACACATGCAGAGGTGCCAACTACTGTAGTGCCTTAGTTTTTCCTGATCAGTTCTGTAGTGAAGTTTGGACACAGAAATAAACTCCAGACACCCTATAGCATGAATACACCTGCTCAACACATATACTTGATTATCCTTATCTCTGCACATCCTCACTATTTATCCTGCACAGTCTAATTAATTATCTGTATGATCACTTTCTTTTTCTGGGGCAGCATTTGACACAAAATGGTTACCAAGGTGCAACAGCTTGTGATAACAGTTCCTATTTGTCATGGAAACGGATCTGGCATTTTTCCTCACTGTATTTAAAAAATAATAATAATGCAAATATAAGACAAGGAAAAAATAAAATCCAACAATTAAGCATCCCAGAGCCTAAGAAATTACCAGAGAGAAAGACATGGAGCCAGTGTGTTATTTATAGCAGCATCTTAGTCTTAACTAATTCTAAATAAAAAATTGAATACTAAACCAGAAGAAAGCAACAGAAACTTTAAACATCAGAAAGCATGATCCCAAACAGATGAGAATGAATTATTTGACTGCCAAGGAAGACTCTTGAGGACAAAGAAAAAAAAAAGGAATCTTCCAGCAAATAGTTAATGGTAATGCTAAAGAAAGCACAGTGCTGAAAAACAAATAATCCTTGAAAAACAGGTTACCTTAAACAGTTCTGTGAAATCTTCTATTGATTTCATCTGCTATTCATCTATTTACATTAAGTTCTTATAATGTTAATTTCCCACAGAAGGGAAACTGAAGTTAGTCTTCATATTGGATTAAATTCACAGAGAGGATTGATTGTTATGCTAGATAATGTCTCTTTAATCAACATGTCATGTGTATTTGGCTGGCTCGTGTAATAATTTATATCCTATTGTTTTGGAGCTTGGTGGCTCCCCTTGAAGTGACATCTGCTAGAAGATCCCCTCTGCAATTCTTTTTCTTTTGTGAGTCCTGACACTTTCACACTGTAGTCCATCATTTGGAGCACACAGACAGAGGAACTTAATCAATCTGGTTTCAGGTAATATTGACCAGAATGTAGAACCCGTCAGGTGAGGAAAAAAAATAATCGGCATTTCAGGATTTTGTTGTGCCATAGTGGAGATCTGTCACCGTTTGACTCAGGTTCGACAACAACGCTCTCGATCCCCTCCCCCCCCCGCACCCAGGCAGGGAAGGAGAGAGAGAAAAAGAGAGAGACTTGGCTGGATTGAAAACTAAACTACACAGCTTTAATTAAAACACTAATGAATCATACAAGAAAATATATACAATTATATACAGATATATTCAGATATGGGCAAAAGCCTCTCGTCTCCCCCCACCCCCAGCAACTCCCACAGCACTCCCCTGAACTGGAAAGAGTCCCGAGAAATCCCGGAGCCGCTGCTGGAGAAAGCAGAGAGTTATGAGGGTCAGGAGAGCTCGAGCCTAAGGGTCGACGGTGATGGATGAGCAGAGTCCTCCCCGGACGCCGGCCATGGACGGAAGAGAAGGCGAGAAGAAGGAGGAAGCTGTCTTCTAAGATCTCTGTCCTTCCTTTGAGCTTACGTAGATATATGGAATGGAATATCTTTGGCCAATTTTGCTGTCTGTCTAACTCAGCCTCCCACGGAGGGGTCAGAGATCTCCCCATAGTGTCTGAGCCGGCGGAGTGAAGGTGTAACCTTGAAACCTCAGTACTTAGAAAAACATTCCACTGTCTTATCAGCCTAGCAGAACACACAGTTGCTAGTTAAAAGAAAGCTTACTGAAGGAAAAAAAATTAGTGAAAAGAAAAATTGGCTTAATCCTGGCTCAAACCAGGACAAGATCACAACTTAGTGACCAACCATTCACATGATCATGGGGTCACTGAATGATGGAAAAGTTTAGGCTAAAGAGAGAGTTTAAAAATTTTAGCATTTGCTCAAAGCAGATTTAGCATCAAAGTAAGATGAGGGGGCTCACAGCTTTGGCTGGACTCTCAGCCCCCCTGACACAACTGGACCTTTGTAATAATAAGGAAGGAACGTGGGCTTTAATGGAAGAACAACTGCCACATCACCTTTTCAGCCTGATCTGCTTTGCACTTCAAACATAAATTTGAGACTGTTGCAAGTCCAGACATGCTTTGTGTTCACAGCTCCTAGAAGCATATGCAAGCAGTGGTTCCACCTTCAGATACACCAAGGTCTAAAATCCTACCCTTGAAGACCTGCATGACAGATAGGACAGGTCTGGCTATTGCTGTACCTGCCAATGTGGATTCTCCATTTTGAACATCGCAGCATCTTGCTGCAGCAAGGTCACAGGCATCCCTGACACATACAGGGTCTGTCACGCACAGCAAGGCAACACGTAGCTGTAGACAACTGGACTGAAGCTACTGCAGTGAGGTAGCCCACATGAACATTGGCTAAGAAATGCTTGAGGGCTTGGCCTGTCCCCAGCTTTTGTCATGAAAGAAGAAATTCAGCATTAAACAGCATACTCCAAGATGAAGAAATTTATAGCATGTGAAATAGCCTGATCTTCAGCCAGCCCATAGTCTTGAGTAACATAGGAGTACTGTGGAAAGGCTTGTCATGTGGACCTGCTGCCTACTGAACAGTCCTTTGCTGAATGTAAAATGTCCTTCCTGCTCAGAAAAAATTTCCCCCTTCCTCCGGTTTTTGCACACATTTCAGATTTTTTTACACTCAACTTTCCCTAGTTAAGTAGGAAAATAAAAGGATCAATATTCAAGTCTTTCATGCAGCTTTTTCTGGAAGCAGGTAATAATTAGGCAAAGTAAAGAGTAGTAGGGTACTTAAACATTATCTCAGAAACTGGGGAGAAGGTCTGGGGCACCCCAGCTCCTCATGCTTGCTGTTTTCTTTACTCAGCACCTCAGGCTGTACTCTGCTCCTATACCCATTTTATATTTTTGTCCCGTCAACTGCTGTATGATATGAAGACTCCAGAAGACATCTTTGTTACCTGGCACTGAGATCATGGCAAATGTCTTCTGCTCAGAGCATTAACCTTCCTGGAGTTACAGTTTTCTAATGTGATTGGATTTGATGTTGTGTCATCAGCATCTCACTACTAAAAGCAGTTGTTTATGGATATCACCTGAGTTTACCAGCATTTTGGACATTCTATTAGTTCTCCTGACATCCATTTCTAATTTAACAACATAAGTCTGGTTCTTTTTCTTGCTCCTTTCACATCTCCTTCAGAATATCCTATAGAGAGCCATTGATTAGAAAGTCCAAGGACAAGCCTACTAAATATATTATCAATCCCATCCTTCTTTCTATCTAGAAGTTGAGGTTTCTTTTAAAGTCCCTTAAACTGGTGATCTTGTTTATTTAGAAACATTAAAAATGAGAAAAAAACCCACCAATTAAATTGTGAAATTACGTCACTGTTTGCAGTAAGTCTCTATATTGAACAGGACACAGCCCACAAAAATATATCATTGCAAACTTGTTGTCTTCTATTAGTTCTCCAAGTTAGTGCCCCAAGTTAGTGACTTACAAAACCAGTTAAATTTATGTAAATGTGCATAGGAGGATGCACTTAACTTGGTAATTGTCCAAACATGGTTCAAATCTGGAGGCATTTACAAAGCAATTTCTGTAATGACCCCATGATACTACCTGGCAACACAGCACAGGACAAGCCCAGATGTAGCTGAGAGGGGGTAGTATTTGCTAAACACCAGATTTAGAAACAAAGAGAAATTGTGTTGAAGTAGTGACCAGAAGTAAGGACTCAAGAAGGTTGCCTGTTTTACTTCATCTCTGAATAAAATATTCTTATACAGATTTTTAATAAAAATGGAAAGTAACCTTCCAGGAGGGGCAGCCTCTGACCTTGAGCAGGAAGGAAAGTGACTCTGACTCAGGTATTAATTTCCAGAGAAGAAAAATAAATTTAAATAATACCTGTGTTCAGCATTATATATTAAATGGCTCTACTGACCTTCCTAAACTGCTTAAAGGCTTTACGGGTTGCACTCTTGAGAGATTCAGCCCTTTTCATGCACATAAAGGATTTCTGACTTGGAAGCTTGGGTTAAAATCCAAGGAATAGACGCAGAGAAACATATATGCTCTCTTTCAAGGTACATTTCATTATCTGTTGGCTCTTTCAGATCTCTTTGGGATATTAGTTCTTGTTGAGATCTATTTCCTTTCTTCCTCATGTTTATTACTGAACGTCTGGACCTTCATTGTATCAGCCTGCACCATTTACCTGCGCAGCACTGGCTAACATACACAGTAAGCTCTTTACAACGTGGTATTTTCAGCCTAGAACCAGAATTATAGTTTTGTTTCCTAGCCTCTGAAAGCATTTTGAGAACAATTGATCAGTAGTCTCATAGTTAACACACCATGCTGACCTAATTAAATCTCAAAAAATATAATTCATACTGCAGTTAGGATCTGTGATTTAAAAAGATATCACAACAAATTTTTCTGTCCATATAATCCATGCCAACCTTGTGTATCACTTCATGTGGCAGTAAATAGAAGCATTGCAAAAAAATCCCAAAACAACCAGGAGCACTTTATAAATCCTTTCCGCTTTTGCTCAGTATGTAGCTAGAACTTTCCCAACAAGTTTAACTACTTTCCCAATAGACCACACAGGTAGAATCAATGAAAATAGACTTCCCAGCCATGTCCCTATCCATCTGCTGTTTTCTTTCCTGCTGTTCTTATTTCGCCTTTTCTGATAGCTTTTGTTACTAGACAATAAGAGTAATGATTTAACTTACTGGTTATTCTCCTTTGGCTTCTAAACAGCTCCAGTATGTTCACAGCAAGAATATTTTTTTCTGGCTAGGAGCTGATGAGGGAGAATAGTGGTGTCACAGCTTAATGCAAATGAGTTTGTTAGGTTTATATGGTTACCAGCACCAGGAGAAAATGGCTTTCATGAGGAAACAAGTTATACGATATAAGATAAAGTGCTTCATTAAGAAAAAAGATTGTATTATTCAGATATTATTGCTGGAGAGCTTGGATGAAAGGAAGAACTTACTGTCTTGTGGCTCAGTAAGGCTAAAATCAGTCAACTGGGGAGCTTGGGGAGTTTCAGCCACTTATCCTAGTTTGCCTGGGTGAGGTTAGCCAGTTTGTTTTGACATCACTGCTATGTCTCTGAATATTGCTAATGTAAAATGTCACATTTTTCTTTTCCTATCCTGTTGTAGCCCAGGAAAGCCTTTTACCATCACTCAAAACTCGAAAGAAAATTCATTCTACCTTAATTGCCTGTTGCACTTTATGCTTCTAGCTGAAAAGCTATCTGAACTTCAAGCTGTAGGGGGGTGAAGTCAAGAAACACTCGAAGTCTCACCAAAATTAAGTTGTTTGGGGAGGGGAAGAAGGAGACAGGAGAGTTAAAATTCTAGGGTAAAAGCCGATAAAGGAAACTGCCTGGTCTTCCTGCGAACATACTGATGGCACTGTAGGGGAGAAATCTCATGCTGGGATTTCCCAACCCCATGCTGGTGATTTCTCCTTCAAGCCAGATTTGCTTCTCTACAAAAATGCAAGGACAGGTGATACTGACTTTGTTTTTGTAAAGAGAGGGAGTCAGTAACTCCTTTTATTTCAGGAAAACAGAAAAAGCAGAAGGACTAAGGGGGTTTGTTTCTAGCTGTGTGAAAGCAGGCATTCAGTTTATTTTCTATCTTGCACGTCAGGAAGGTCTTATAGCTAGGAAGGGCTGTAGGAAGCTTCATCTTCACTAACAGCTGGGGAACATTTCACTGCTGATGCTCATAGCAGGAGATGTATGGAGCTAGGCTGTGGGAAACTTATATGTCCATTTTAATTTCCTTTCCTTAAATCTGTGGAACTAATTTGGGGTTGAGGGATGTAATACTCATGTCTATGAAATACAATGTCTCATGTAATAGCTTCTTCATGTGAGAGTAGAAGGAAGCTGGACCCTTGCATGAGAGTTGTTGGTCACCAAGAGGGTAGGTGTGTTATAAGACAGCTAGGTGATAATATAATTTGGATATGTTCTTTCAGGGCTGTTCTACCATAACGCTCTGTCTTCTATATATGCCCTACTAAAGCCTGACCTCCTCCTGAAAATAAGCAGTACTGCTGAGGGATTCTTGAGGTTTTTCGTTGGTTGGGTTGTTTTGTTTTGTTCTGGTTTTTTGTTTGTTTGTTTGTTTGTTTGTTTGTTTGTTTTGTTTTGTTTTGTTTTCCAGAATTAATAAAAATAGATTCTGTGAATTTGTAACTTCACTGTTTGGTACCAATAGCTGGCACTGAGTATCACTGACCAGTCTGCTGTTGTAAATACAAGGTCATACTGGAATACAAGGTCACTGGAAACTGTTGAAGTGAGTTATCCAAAATGGCTTTATTTCTTAAAGAGCGGAAACGACACATCAGATGTATCCTTTTCAGTATGTTCTGTACTGGCCTTGTAGTTATCAACAGGACTTTTCAGGTATCATGTCATGGGCAGCAATAAAGGACAAAAGTCCTGATGTTTTCTGCCATTTTCTGTGAAATTTAGATAACTGGCAGTATTAATATAATTTTCATTTTCTATACAGATCAGAAATTAGAATTAAAAACTTCTACTATATCTGATTGTATACTACACTAACCTGAAGTTATGAGTTGTCTCTCACATTCAAGTTTTTTAAGCAGAAAAAAAAGCTATCAGCAAGAGTTGGCTTTCTGGTCCAGCAGTCAGTGTTATTCAATTAGATGTCTTGGCATTTGTCTATACATTTTTTCTTGAACAGCACTCATGATTAATAAGTCCATCAACTTTCACTGCCGCTGTTAAATTCAATTTGCAGTTGTCAGGTGCTTTCTGAAAATATGAGAAGATTGGCTGAAATTCTGGAAAACTCCATCTGGCCTTTTTTTGCTCCGCAGAAGAAGCCACACATAATCTGTTAGCACCGTATCAGCCTGTGCTGACCAGATATGATCACCTGAGGCTACAGCCTTTCTGGTTTCGCACAAGAGGAAAAGCTTGATGCTGAGCTTAAAGCAACCTGGCACATCATGCTGTTCATCACCACCACAGGCAGTTTTTTAAATGCTGTCATTCTGCAGTACCAACCTTGCAGGAAGGGGAAATACATTACCTCAACTCCAGCAATAGTTTATAATGAGAGCAAAGTTTATTAAATGTGATTTGTCTTCTATTGCACAATTAGAGGGAAGAAATGCCACGTTCTATAAAATAGTTTTACCTTACGTTTACATCATGTAACACTTTTACCTGTCAGGAACAGATTCTACAGCTCCACAAACAGCAAGCTTCTGCTCCCAACAGGTAAAAAACTGCTATGCACAATGCATTGATTTTCCTTCAAGTGCAACACAAAAACTATGCTAAAGTTGTAATGACATTAGCAGATTATTTAGTATGGATGTGGATGAACTGTGCAGTATTTTGTAGTTACTGGGAAACTACAAGAAGGCTTTGTATATTATTTACACAAACACACAAGTACACAACTACTTTGACTTATTTTTTTAAAATCTTTTTGTCCTTTATACTTAGTTTCTGTTATTTTCCCATTTGTCCACAATGCCTAGTTCTATCTGAATTATTTTTGTACATTGTCCCAGATGCTACAGGTTGCTGTGGTAATTTATAAATAATACCAATTCAGTAACCACAAAATTGGGTTCCATGTTTCAAATTGTTTTCTGTGACCTTCTTGTTTGTATCATGACCCTTTTTTGTAAGCAGTGGTTTGCATCAGCAATTCCACCTGTTCTTTCAGATTGACTACCCCTGCTTTGTGCTGGAAACAAACTAACAAACAAAAAGTAGTGGCAACAAGTAATAAATGTCTTGCTTCATGCCTTGGTAATGTGATATCAAAACTAATAGCAACAATCTTAGCAGTTTTCCAAAATAGCCCATTCAGTAATTTGCTATTAATGTTGTGAATTGTTCTTCCTGGGTATGTTTACTTACTACGCCTAATGGTTTTGCCCTTATAATTCTCCCTGCCTCGGTTAAGCTAACATCTATGACTTTCCTGTTAGCCTGATGCTCTTCCTCATCATACAATAAAGTTGCTGACTGATGTTATGCAAAGTACAATTTCCAGTTCACGCAGTCTGATTTTGACACCATGGGATTTTAATTTTGTCACCTCAAAGGTGCTTACAAACAACAGCAAATTATAAAACCTCTGGTCAAGGACCTTTGATCTTTGAATGTGTTACAAGGCACTACTAGGCAGTATGTACATACTGACAGATAATGCATATGGTGCTGGGATAGAGCACTGCCTTTACCTCTTCTCCTTTCCAAGAAGAGTTTCTGATCTCTTCTGAACTGAGTCAGGCTCCTAATGTGTGGTCCTGGAACTACAGCAATCATTTTACTATGTATGAAACCAATTCATTTGGATCCGAGCGAAAATATAGCTCAGTTAAAGTTTTTCAACTCACCATTAGCGCAAGAATTTGGCATTTATTTACAACTGTTGTAGCACCTTGGCAGAGGGTTATTTACTGGCTTTGCTACAATTTCAGGCAGAAGGCATTGGCAGAATTAGTTCATGTTCTTCCAAAATTTCAGTTCTTTGATTTTGATACAGCTGTGACCTGTCTTGGCAGCTTTTTGCACTTTCCTGATAAGTCAAGCAAAGCAATCTGTTAATCAGCATTACCAATTTCAAAATTTCAAAGCTTCTTCACCTAGATAACTGTATAGACTGAGGTCTGATAGTAATGACATTTCATAGAATGATAGAACTATTCAGGTTGGAAAAGACCCTTGGGATCACTGAGTCCAACCACCATCCCTACTGTACAAAGTTCTCCCCTAAACCATATCCACCAACACCACATCCAAACGACCCTTAAAACACATCCAGGGATGGTGACTCAACCACCTCCCTGGGCAGCCTATTCCAGTGTCTAACTACTCTTCCTGTGATAAAATTTTTCCTAATGTCCAGTCTAAACCTGCCCTGTTGCAGGTTGAAGACATTCCTCTTGTTCTGTCATTAATTACCTGTGAGAAGAGACCATCACCAACCTCTCTATAATGACCTTTCAGGTAGTTGTAGAGACTGATGAGATCTCCCCCCAGCCTTCTCTTTCTCAAACTTAACAATCCCAGCTCCTTCAAGCATTCTTCGTAAGATTTATTCTCTAGGCCCTTCACCAGCTTCGTTGCCCTCCTCTGTACTTGCTCCAGCACCTTGATATCTCTCTTGAATTGAGGTGCCCAAAACTGGACACAATACTCCAGGTGTGGCCTCACCAGTGCTGAGTACAGGGGGACAATCACCTCTCTACTTCTGCTGGTCACACTATTTCTAATACCAGCCAGGATGCCATTGGCTTTCTTGGCCACCTGGGCACACTGCTGGCTCATATTCAGCCCCTTGTCAATTAGAACCCCCAGGTCCTTTTCTGCCAGACAGGTTTCCAGCCACACTTCCCCAAGCCTGTAGCATTGCCTGGGGTTGTTGCCGAAGTGCAGGACCCAGCACTTGGCCTTGTTGAAGCCCACACCATTAACATTAGCCCAATGATCTAATCTATCCAGGTCTCTCTGCAGAGCCTCCCTATCCTCATGCAGATCAACACTCCCACCTAGCTTGATGTTATCTGCAAACTTACTGATAATACACTCTATGTCCTTATCATGATCATCAATAAAGATGTTAAACAGAAACGGTCCCAACACTGAGCCCTGAGGAACACCACTTGTGACTGGCTGCCAGCTGGACTTGACTCCACTGACCACCACTCTTTGGGCCCAACTGTCCAGCCAGTGCTTGATCCAACAGATCGTATGCTCATCTGGGCCATGAGCAGCCAGGTTTTTTTTGAAAGTTCTATGGGGAACCGTATTAAATGTTTTTTGGAGGTCCAGATAGACAATATCCACAGACTTTCCCTCGTCCAATAGTCGGGTCATCAGGTTATAAAGATCAGGTTTGTCAGGCAGGACGTGCCTTTCATAAACCCATGCTGGCTGGACCTGATCCCCTGGTTATCCTCTATATGTCTTCTAATAACACTCAAGATGATCGGCTCCATGACCTTCCTTCATACTGAGGTCAGACTGACAGGTCTATAGTTTCCCGGATCCTCTCTCTTCATTGCCCTTGGACTCCTTGTAACAATTTCATCACTGCCAACCTGAAAAACCAGCAGTGGATAGTAGTCAGAGGGCTGCACCAGATCAGAGTTTCCTTTTAACATGTCTAATTCGAGCCCCAAGGAGGCAGCAGACTTCACTGTGGAACGGGTGTGAAGGACCAGACCTTTCCTCACACTAATATAATATGCCCTTTAGGTCAGCAGTCATAGAATGGCTGCTCCATGTGGCACTTTAAACCCTCTCCTGCCTGCCTCCTCTGCCAGAAAACAACAACTCAGACGCCATGAGGGGGAGGTAGCTAGCTCCTAGCTGCTAGCTAGAGAGGGTCCGTGGCAGGAAAATCGCAACAATGCTGCAAATGACAAGTCTGCCTGGTAACAGCAGTGGTGGGAAAAAGTCCCTACCTGATTGGCTGAGAAGCCCCAGAAACAAGAGACTGGCCAATTGGGAGCAAAGGAGACCCATAAAAGAGACAGCGTGTGTGGTGCTTTGGGTGCGCTTTTGGATGGGCACCAAAGCTGCTGCTGCTTGCTTTTGGGGGGTGACCTGCGCCTTGGGGGTGCCTGCCAGCCAGAGGTCCCCGCTCCTGTTTCTGCTCCTGTTTACCTGCTAGTCCCGGCTCCTGGCTTGTCCCTGCTACTCCCGGCTAGTCCCGGCTCCCGCTTTACCTGCAGTCCCGGCTAATCCCTGCAGACCCGGCTCGCCTGTGGCTTTTTGCAGTCCTGGCTGCCTGCAGTCCTGCCAGCCTGCCTGCAGTCCTGCCAGCCTGCCTGCAGAACCCGGTTGCCTGCAGTACCTGCCTGCTGCTGAGCACGTGCTGTGAGACTTCTTCCTGCTGCCCGTGGCTCTCCCTGAGGTGTTCCTGTCTCACTTACCTGCACACAAACCATGACCCTATACGGGACAAGCTTTGGGCATATCCCTCTTCCCTCTTCCCTTCTGTGTGATGATAATTAATCTGGGTGTGTAAATAAGGCCTATCTATATATAAGTATTAGAGCATACGTAAGTTCTTGGTATTTGGTGTTTTAAAGATATTTTACAGATCCTATGTCTTTTAATTACCCTCTTTGAGTCTCCTGCCCCAAATTGTTTTATTTTTTCCCCTCAATAAACCATGTATTCGTAAATTCTAATTGGGGATTGGCTGCTGTTATTGGAAACACTAGTGAGCATTGAACAAGTGTCTCACCCAAATAGTCAGTGCCGAAGTTCACTGCTCCTCTGTGAGAGGTGAGCACTGTGTGCGGACCTCTTGGCAGATCCCGATAAGTTAAATTCACTCCAAAAAGGAGATATAATAGGTCACAGATGGCGACATATTAATTTCTGGTGTCAGAAGTGGGATCTGGGGAGTATCTTGTCGTGCTCACTGTGCTTCTAATAAGAACAAAACCAAGTAACAATGGGAGCAAAATTCAGCAGTGATGCAGCCAATGGTGCTGTTTGCACTGCAGAAAAGGACGCTCAAAACGGGTTAACTGTACAGCAAGAACTTGAGCAATGCCCTATTGTGATCACTTTTCAGAAACACCTGGATGCCCATGGTTATCTTCCCTCACCACCGTTATTTTCTATGGTATTAAAGAAAAACAAGGAAGGGAAATTAGCTGAATTAGCAGAGGATTTGCAATACCTGGAGGGGGGAATAAAAATTCCGAAGTCTATAAAAAAAAACATCAAAAAGTGGGGTATAGATTGCCTTAATGCACAAACATTCTTTACCCTTGCTATAGTAATTTGGAAAGAAAATGAGGAACTTCACAATGAATTGGCCACTCTAAAATCTAATAATTCGGCCAAATTTGATGACTCTAGTGAGTCTGACTTTGAAAGCTTCTCTGATTTTGAGATGTGCATCCCTTATAAAAAATGCCGTCCTTTAAGTGAGGAGCTAAGCTCTGACTATACAACAGAGGAGGAAGAACTGAGATCTTGCTCAAAAAAGCCTGTAATGGAAAAGGTGCGCTTTGCCGTGAAAACTGGCAAATGCAGGTCCACCGTAAAGGGCAAACTTAAAAAACAGCAAGCACCACCCTTATCTCCTCCCCTCAGGGTAGCAACTCCTCCCACTACTCCTCCCATAACACCAACAGCTCCCCCTGGAGGAAGTGCCCTCCAGCTATCAGGCCACACCCACTTACAAGGTTACACCCACTACACAGGAGGGACAAGCACCGGCCAGTGTACAAACACACAGAACACCACATCCCTCTGCTCTTATGCATAGTAAGGCAGAGGGAGGATTGGAATCCTTTATATGCGAAATGACAAAACTGATCAATAAAAGAATGGACAAATTAGAAAATAAATTTCATTACCTGGCTACTAAATTAGAAAGTGCTTCCTCTTTCTCCGCTTCCTTCTGTAATACTGATAGTTCAGAAGAGGAAGGGGAAAGGCACAAAATAAAGCGCAAGCGTCTTTGCCCAGTCGTGCGTACAGATATTTCATACCACGGCGAGGGTGAAGTAAAACAGAAAAATGTGGTATATAAGGAGACAATGTACACTCCAATGGAGATAGCACAATTAAAGAGGCAATGTAGCCGCCTCCCTTCTGAAACAGATATGGAGTATGTCACTCGAGCATCTGCTTCAGGGGGAGACAACATCATGTTAACTGAGGAAGAAGCCTCAGGATACTGGGGATCAGGAATACTGTTAACAACAGGAGATCCCAGATATCCATGGACCATCACACAAAGGGTTGCCTACAACGTGGGCTTTATAGACCCCCTTTCATGGGCTGAACCCGCTGTATTGAGAGGTGACTCATCCAGACTTTTGGACAATATTCACAAAGCAGCTGCTATTCAATTGGTATATAATAATGAGCTGGTCCCTAATGAAGGAAGCCCTTTTAATATCAGAATTAATCCTGACCATATGAATATTCTGATTCATGGGCTACCTGAGTCATTGAAAGGCATAGCCACTGGCATTAAAGAAAAAGTTAGAACCTCATCTGGGGCAAAGGGTTACACATGGGCAGATCTAGCCCGGGAACTTACTGACTATTCAAGAACATATGGTATGCCCAAGGTAGAACTGACCCGGAAGCCTGCTGCTACCAGACAGGTAGCTATTCAGTCTCCGGTAACCAACCAAAAGCCCTCATGCTGCCATAGCTGCCATGCCACCTTGGAGCCCTGTGCAACAGCGAAGGGAGTCACGGGGTGAGTGGCAAATTGTTAGCAAGAATAAAAATGGTAAAAGGCAGCAAACCAATAGTACATGTAAGGATCAACGCCCTGAGCGTAAGAATACTTTGTCACAGGGTGATACAGGGCCTTATGCTCAGCTAAAGGAGGAAGCTAAGCATAAGGGTATCCCACCTGGGCTTTTAGCCCAAAATTACTCCTACAATCACCTCAAAATGCTAATTGAGGAGTGGCCTGCAAAGCCCAATCCAGGGGAGAAATCCCATAAAAAGAATCAGGGAAACTAAATAGCCGTACCTCTGCCAACAAAAAGAGGTCAAAAAGACAGCAGAGGGAGGAGAAAGGGGATAATCCAAACACAGTCAATTCGACTGACCCTCAGAGTGGACCCTGGGAGGCCACCCCACAAGAAGAACATGATTGGCAAACAAACCAATCAGGCTCTAAAACCTCAAGTCCTCCAAAAGTTTGGCAAAATGTGTTAAGACTTGTTCAAAACAAAAATGGGGACTTGGAACTTACTTGTGCTGTTGGACCAAAATGTCATCCTGTTACATATGTGGTTGACACAGGAGCACAGATCTCCACACTAAGAGCACATGTAGCTGACCAATATGGCATCAATGCGTCTCTAAAATCAATATTTGTTAGTGGTGCATTTGGCAAGCCCACTTTACAAAAAACAGCAAAAGTAACCCTGAAATTGCAAGGGGAAGATGAGACCATTTGGACCCAGGTGATCGTGGGTGACATTCCTTATAATTTATTAGGAATGGACATTCCTATTGGCCGAGCGTGGAGAGATGAAAATGGCCGTTTCAGGAATTTTGGCATGCCCACACTCAAAGTTAGGTTGCTAAAAAGTGCTCCCCGTCTGCCCCAAAGCAGGATCAGAAATGTGCGGCAGTATCCAATCCCAGTCGCCGCAAAAGAGGGCATAAAAGAGGTAATCAGCGAGTTGAAGCAAAAAGGCATTATTGTGTCCTGCCATTCTCTCTTTAACTTGCCAATGTGGCCTGTTAGAAAACCAAATGGAAAGTGGAGAATGACGGTTGATTTCCGGAAATTGAATAGTAACACAGAAGCCCTAACAGCTGCTGTGCCAAATGTTGCAGACATAATATTGGAGGTACCAGCACATCCTGTGCTCACCTCTCTTGATATCAAAGATATGTTTTTTCAAATTCCTATTGATCCTGAGGATCAGAAATATTTTGCCTTTACTTGGGATGGTGTGCAATACACTTTCACTAGGCTACCCCAGGGATACAAGCACTCACCCGCACTGGCCCATCACGCGCTTGCGTGTGAACTTGAAGAAATACCTGTCATCAAGGAAAACAGCAAAGTTAAAGTCTATCAGTATATTGATGATGTACTGTTAGGGGGCCAGAGTGAGGAGGAGGTGCAGGCGGTTTATGACGCCATAATTGGGCATCTAACAGGTATGCAAATAGAGATCCCTGAGGAGAAAAGGCAACCCCCATCCCAAGAGGTAAAATTTCTGGGGATAAGGTGGAAGGGAAGCACATGGAATGTTCCAGTGGGTCTGGTCGACAAATGGGCCCTACTGTCCCCCTCAGAAGGGACTCACCCACCACAATTACTCTCTTTTTCTTCTTAATTGAAGAAGACCTAAGGCGTGGGGGTGAGTGACAAGCCCTGGGTGATTCACTAGGTGGATCTACCTCTCCATCTTCATTTGCCTGGCCCTGAAGTTCCAAAGCCTCATACCTATTTTTCAAGAGCACCTGGGAGGGTGGGGGGGGGCTGTGAGGATTTTCACTTGCCTCTCCAAAGAGAGACCTCCCTCCATTCTTCTCTGTCCTGTGAATTCCCTCCTTCTATCTGATGATGGGAAGGGAAGTGGATCCATCACTTGTTCAAGAACCTCTTCCTTCTGCCCTTGCCTTGGGGTGTGGCTCCACCAATCTATTTCGCTTTCGCATTGTCTGATGCTTCTTAACCTTTCTACCTCCTCCCTCAGTTCAACCACCTGCCTGAGCAGATCACTTACTTGCTCACACCGCACATGCACGGTGTCACTGGCTCCCTCCGGTACCAGTGCCAGGCTCAGGCATTTGCTGCAGCCCCAGACCTGCATGGCCGCGTGTCTGCAGAGAAGCTCAGTCTGAGTTCCCACATTCTGCCTCACTGCATTTTTTGTTCGTGTCACGACCGTGATCGTCTGTCTAGCTCAAAGAAAGCAACCGCTGTTTGCTGCTCCTTGCGTGCCCCCGCGCACACACACACGCTAAATGGCTTGTGCCGACCCGCTTGGGCCGCTCTCTGCGATGGCGGCGACCAGGGCCGCCGCATCCTGCCCTGCACTGCCGCTGCCCTGAGGAGCTGCTGAAAGGCCGCTTTTAAATTTTGCCGCGGTTCTCAGACATGCCCCTGACACCTCAGCCTTCCGGTTCTTCACGGGATTCCCGCTCAGTCTCGGGTCTCCTCCCTCTGTCCCGGGTTCACCTTCTCCGAGAAGCCCAGCTCAGTCTCAGAACTCTCTCAGTAATTACAAGAACAGCTCTCACTGCTGCCGGTGCCGCTCCCCGCTCTGCGCTGTGGCCTGGTCATCAGCTGGTTTATGAGGAAGCGGTCTGAAAGCTGGCGTGCAGCTGCTAGAACAGTAATAATCACTCCTGACCAATTTCTAGAGAAAACTAGAAGTCTTTTGTCAGATATTGAAGCTCCCAAGCCCCTCTGCCAACCTCTCACCAAACTTCAAGTATGACAGAAACATGGAGATTAATATCAATAACTTACTTATAGCAGAGAAAGAAACATGATGACTTGCTTAGAAATAGAAAACATTAATCTGCTGTAACTTTGTTCTGAAAGCTTGTTTGAAAATCTCAGAAAAACTGTAATTTCCTATTTGGTTTCCTCATCCTTGCTTTTGTATCTCCTTACAAATCCTCTTCGTATGTACTTGCATTGCCAATTCCAGTTGTCTTTTTCAGAGTAGTAACTTAAGGACTTCCATTGTCCTGTCTTAAAAACAATGGTCCCAGCAGACACCTAGCTCTTGCATCTCCTACTCATCAATCTTAACAGTTCCTCCCGTAAAACTGCAAGGTAGGTGTCTCTGAGTAATAGAGGATGTCCGTATTTTGGAATGCCTTTTAGGCATTCATTCTTGCCATGTCAATCTGTAGCAGTCAAGTGCCAAAAAATACTCAAATCCCTCCTCCCTTCAGTGGGCAAATATGTGCAAAGCCTAATGACACCTAGGACACCCAGCTTCTGTATACAATCAGTTGTCTCATTTCCAGATGGATATTCAGTTCTTGGCTGACAGCTTTGTAGGTGCTCAATGGAGATGTGTTCCTGGGATGTGGGCAGGCTGGCCATATGAGGAATGAAACAAATGTCCAGATTGCTTGTGGAGATAAATCCTTCTGGTGCAGAACTTAATTGGATGGATTCAGTTTATTCAGAGTAGCAGAAGGGCAGGTATCACATTAACCATGTAATCATTCTGTCTCTGCTCCTATTCTGATATCAAGATGCAGTTTAGATGAGAGTTAGTCAGGTAAGGCAGTACATGTCTGCTACTCCTGAAGCAGTATTTCATGTCAGGAACTATATTTTTCTCTGTCTTGCCCACTATGTGGTTTGTGGTTATAAAATCCCCCATAAATTGTACACTTCTCTTAATTTCTCTGGACACTGCCTCAATAACCAGTCTCACCCCGACTTGTATTTTATAAAAAATGTCTTCTGGTTAAACTCCACTTCTTTAGTCACTTTCTGCTCCACATGTCACAATTACTGGCAACTGCAGTCTCAGTGTCTTTGGATTACTCTCTGTAGAAAAACTGTTCTTGAATATACCTATTTCTAAAAGTAATGACAGTTTGCTTCTTTGCTGTAACCATAAATTCACGTTGGGTCTCTTAAGAATATTTGTCTAACAATACTAAATTGGGAAAAAGTACATTAAATATAAAATAGAGAACAGTGCAGTGTCTTGGAAGTTCCTCCTTCTGGGATGAAAAATATTAAAATACTATTTTAATTTCATATCAGTAAAGCAAATATTCAATTAATATTAAATTATGGCATGAAATTAACAGTTAGTTAATTATGGAAGTCAATTGATCAAGCATCGGAAATGCTAGCAAATGACACCAAACACTATAAAGACAGAAAAGTTCACTTCTACTATCAAATAATTTGTTTCATTTACTTGCCTGCAAATAAAATTCTATTAATGACACTCATGTTTGAATATATTTGCGTAAAATAAGTAATGGCTACTTATAATCCAATCAAAATGTGTATTCTTGCTTAATTAATGACCTTGGTGGTTTTTTAAGTATAGTTATGCCACTTCAGTAAATTCCAGATTTATTAAAAATAGCTTGACATTAATAACTGACAGTTCTTACTCTAATGAAGTTCTGCCCAGCATCAGGATTAGCTTCAAAACTTTACATAATTATAAGTATATTGAATGTAACTAGGTATGCATGGCTGCTGGAGTTCACTGCTAGACTAATTCTGGTGACAGCAGTATTGCAGTACTGCAGTAGCAGAGCCTTTTGAGGTGTTTTTAGTACAAAATCATCATTCTAAGGCCCAGAAACATTTGAGGCTAATTCTTACATAGAAATAGTTTAAAACTCAGCATCTTTTATTGAGTGAAAAGGTTATCTGATGGCTTACTATTACTAAGTATATCCTAAGAATGATATGTCGAGTAGGGTGCACAGTAAACCTCTCTTTGCCAGATTGCCAAGAAAAACAACTAAACTTCAGAGGTTCTTTCTGATCGAAGGTCATGCTTGCTGTTGAGTTTTCAAGCTACTTAAAAGTGTGTTGTTTACTAAAAGAACACATGTTCTGCCAAACTTCTACATGTGAACACTTTTGTTGTTTGCAGAGTACATGTCGGTTTCCCAGAAGAAACTGTTGACAGCTTTGTGTAGCTCCTCTGTGTGACTTGTAAAGCATCCTTTAAGAAAAAAATACACTCTTTTGAAACATCTCTAAAATGTGCTTGCAGTCATAAGACATCTTCTGCCTCCTTATTAGCTGACTTTAATGCTGTTTTGTTATTTATGGCACAGACTGAAAGTATAAATGTCTCTTCATTAATCTATGACTCAGGTTTAAAGAGTGTTGAGATTTGGGGTTTGGGGACCATTAATGCAATTCTACCATTTACCCAGCTCTATGACATCACTACCAGTTAAACATAACCTTGTAAACTAACAGTATTCTTGCCATCTTATTAATTGCCTCCTGGGACTTAAATGCCTTTTGGCTTCACTCAGTGTGGCTTTTTATACGGAGGTTTCTCAACCATTAATCTCTACACTCAGGATTCACAATCTTTCAGCATCAGAGCGATAGCCCCAGGATAGGATAAATTGTTTTTTGTGCCACAATTAGGAGAAATATATGTACGTTGAGATCCAACCACTAAATTCCCTCTTGTCTGGACACGTAATACAGTTGTCAGTAGCTAAAGATGACACTACTACACTTTGAATAAAAAGGTTTTTAAAAGTATTTTGGAGAAGAAGAGAAGAAAAAGGAAATCCAATTATTTTCTAAGTTGTCTTTCCAAAACATGACTAGAACCTTGTGAAAGTCTTACGCTAAACAGAGTAATATTTAAAATGCAGTAGAAGTGGTTTGATTTCATAGATGCACAGATAATTTTAAGCTGTTTGGAAAAAGGATACTTAATTAAATATATTTATTTAAAGGAAAAATAGAGAGAACTCTGTGATCCTCAAGTATCTTTTAGGTCTGCTGCATTTTTTCACTACCCCATTATACTGACTACAAAAGCAAGAGAAAAAAAATTAATAATACTTTGTGTATTATATTTATTTTTAAAATTTTCATGTAGTTTTTGGGATCTTGGAAGTTATGTGATACAAATCACTGAGCAAGGTCCTTGAGGAGAAAAAGTTCTTGGATGTAGATGGAAAGGTTTTGCAACCCTCCATTTAAGCTTTCTTCTTCCCTCCCTCAACTCTGCACAGTGGTTGCATCTTATCAGCCTGACCCAGCAATCATAGGTGACCCTGGGAGCAGTACAGTAAGTACCGACCTGGTAATTTTGCATTTGATTGAGTAAGATTGAGCTTGAGAGAGTGAGGGGCTACTTTTTGGGCTGTAAATATTAAGGCATGGTGATTTCTTTGCTAATTGCCTAAAATTGTAGAAATATGGGGTGGGAATTAGTTACATTCATTGAGATTCAGCGCAATAATTTAAACTCTGAGATGTGGCATCCCATTGGGTCGGAATGAATAATATAAGGTAGTGAGACTGCCTTCTGTCTTAAACTAGAGTGTTTCATTTCCTAGTAAAATGAACTGAGTTCTGGTATTTTCATTTCAACAAGGGCAAACTCGGGCTGAGAAATGGTAATTTAGAACTGCTTTGAACTTCTGTATAGTGTCCTCTATAGAAGGACACTTACTAAAGGCAGAAAGCCTTAAGAATGAGTTTAAAAAAACTGTAAAAGATTCTTGTCCCTGTGCTCAGTGAAAGGCTAAATTCTGCAGAAGCATAGGAGGTCCAGGGGCACCAGGTCTGGACAAGGCATGCCAAGGGGAGCATGGCTCTGCACCAACATTCCTCCCTCCACACCTTTCTCAAGTTGTCAATCATAGCAAAAGCCCAAGGAGAGAGTGGGCTGCTCGGTCCTGTCCCCCCACTCCCCTTCCTAGAAGGAAGTGTGAGCTCCTGATGAGCAACAGCTGTGACTGAACTTATGTGGGGGAAAGAGTGACCACAGCAGTTTAAAATCCCATGTAACCACCATTTCATCAAAGTCACTGAGGCAAAGGGCTCCGGAGCAGAGGATCATGCCGTGGGACCTTCCCAAAATGGCAAAACCACAGCAGAAGTGCAAGATGAAAGAAGGAAATCTTAAAAGCTCAGGAACAGGCCATCCTCGTGTGTCAAAAGACAAGCTGTTGGGGAAGAAGACCAGCCTGTCTGAATGAAGAACTTTGGCTATAGCTCAGGAATGAAAGGAGAGTTAATGTTGCTCTCTATAACTACCTTTTTGCTCTCTAAAACTATATGAAAGGAGGTTGTAGGGAGGTGGGTGTTGGCCTTTTCTCCCAAGCGAATAATGACAGGACCAGGAAACAGTCTGAAGTTGCAGCAGGGGAGGTTTAGATTGGACATTAAGAAGAATTTATTTACTGAAAGAGTGGCCAGGCACTGTAACAGCCTGCCCAGGGAGGTGGTGGAATCACCATCCTTGGATGTATTCAAGAAACATGTAGATGTGGAACTTCAGCGCATGCTGTAGTGGCCAAGATTGTAGTTTGGGTGCTTGTGGGGCGGTTTTTGTGTTTGTTTTTTGGGGGGGTGATTTTGTTTGTTTGTGATCTCATAGGTCCTTTCCAACCATGACCATTCTGTGTGATTCTGTGGGCAGAGTCACTGTCTCTGGATGTGTTTAAGAGTCATGTAGTCATGGTGCTTAGGTACGTGGTTTAGCAGTGGACTTGGTAAAGTTAGGTTAATGGTTTGGCTTGATGATCTTAAAGGTCTTTTCCAACCTGCATGATTCTATGATTCTGTGAAAGAGAAAGTGCGTTAAGTAACTCTGGAAATTGTGCAACTGCACAATGCCTAAGAGCACAGTTAATGGGCAAAAGTGGATGGAACAGTCTGAACACACTTGCAAAAGCAAGGTAAGACTCGATGGAGGTGGAGAACAAGTTGTCTGAAATTTTCCAGCTATGGAAAATGCAAGATTTAAAGAAGGCCTAGATTGCTTCCTGCTGTGAAACCCCTCATAACAACAGCACCCCAAGCTGTGGAGTCAGCTCTCTTCCTGGGGTTCTGTAGTTTAATGACTTTGTCAAATTCCTGAATACATTTTGTATTGTGAAAACAAAACGTAAACATCAGGTGCATTGAAATAAAATAAAAATTGAAACATCTGGGTATTCACTGACTGATCTGCCCCTACCTCTTTCTGCATAATTCAAACTCTTTGTTACGCATTGCATAAAATGAGATGGAGATGTTGCAATGGGAACAAAACATCACATATTGACTCTTCCTCTCCCAAAATAGGCATTGGTGGTTATTTTGGCTGACTACCATTGTATCACCTGTAATCACACAGTCAAGGACTCCACTGCTTACAGCCACTTTCATTATAGAAACCCAAATCGTTTTGAACCCAAATATTAGTTTATTTTTCATTCCAAGAAATTAAAAGCAAATGTGACTTATCCTAACATGGAAAAGCACTTTGCCAAAATTATAAAGCTGACTTTCCATACACATACATCCCTATATCCTTTAAGTGTCAATGTAGTTTTATCACGATGCTGAAAGTAAAGCACAAAGGCACAGTTCTGCTTTGGGCTCCTAGCAGAAGTTCACAGTGAGAAGCCAAATGCAATATCACTGACAATCATGTAATAAAGGTCAGGCAGGTCTCAAAGGGACAAATTTGACACAAATGTTAAACAGGTGCAGTCAATGACTCTGCCATCCAGATGAATACATGCTGTTGTGTGAATGAGCTTGCATTTCTATACTGTGGAGAGGTAAGCATGCAGTATAGCTGCAGTCCACATCTCTGGTACAGATCCTAATCTTTCTACATGCTCCCTTCCTAAACACATAGTCACAGAGGCAGTCTGTGCTTTGAAGCATAGTGTTGTGTTGTGGCCATTCCTTGACTTATTTTTTGCATTCACACCATGACAGTCTCATATGTGTGGCTTGTGGGGAACTTTTCTGAATGTTCTCAGTGAGCTTTCATATCAGAGATTTACTGCAAGGATAGAAGAAATATCACCAAAGAGACTGTATGTTACAGCTTTTGGGAAAACTAACCACGTTCTTATTTGCAGCAACGCAGTCACTGGCAGCCCACCAAGATGTGCATATCTCTGTTTATTGTTTCTTGAATGCAGTTGGCTTTTGGTGTGTATAAATGGGAAGCTACAGTGAGAGTAGTTAAGTCCCACATGTATACGCTGATTTATAAAGAATGAAACTGTGAACATAAACAGTGAAGGATAAAGTCCAGTAGCAGCCAATACAAGCTCTAAAATTGAAGTTTTGTTTCCTTTCTAAGATATGTTCTATAACTGGCCCCACAGATCTTTGCTTTTACTGGTGCGCTGACTTTTTATGCTGCAGACTAGGTGCTCCTAACAGATGTGTATGAATATAAAGATATATGGTATTCTATAATAGCACCGTTAATTTGTAGGCTGCTTTTCCATAGTACCACACAGTTTTCCATGTTTTGTGCCAATGGATTTAAAGGCAAGTCATGTTCTTTTTGGCTCTATATTCCTAATTAATGATTAAATATGAATTATCTCCAGTGCCCACTGATGGCATGAGGTGATCTGACAGTTATGGATACTTGCTGTGATTGCCAACATTCTCAAACAGTATTGCTCTGAAGAACAATGCTGTTGTCAAGAGAATAGAGGTAGGCAGAATGGGCATGAAGTCTCCATGCACTTTATTAGTGCTTTTTAAAAAAAATCAATACATGCAGCCTAAGAAAAGAGTTTAATTGTAGCTGCTAGGCACACTTTGTTAGCCAGTGACAGTTTTTCTGGCTGAAGGTATTTCAGAGAATGTCTTCAGGTCACCTTGCACTCTGAGCTGCAGATACGTAGCTTCCAAATCTGTTTCTCAGAACTGCCCCACATTCACTTGGACACAGACAGGTCCATTGCTACTGACTCTACATTTTACCATGGCACCTTAATGATCCTTGTAGAATCCTGAGCATGTTGATGCCAGAGTGCAGGGAGGACACAAGTCTCCAAAGTCTTAACCTCCAGCATCCCCACTGAGGAATGATTAGCGCTCATCCAGCAGATCCCAATGCTTCCAGCTATATCAGCTTTATGTTCCCAGACACAGATAGGCTTAAAAATCAACAGTGGAGCTCCAAACACCCATCTGCATCTGTGTTCCTTTCCATTCAGAAATCTAGGCAGGGGATGAGAATTGTTTTTGCCAGTTGCTTAGTGTTCCTCTACCCTAGGATCTGCCTGGTGTGGGTACTGATCTGCTCAGAAGTAACATAAACTTCCAATCAAAATAGTTTTAAAAGATGGAAGTAAGTTTTTAACTCAGTCAGAGTTTTTTGTTTGGTTTTTTTCTGTGAGTAGAATGTAGGGAAAAGAAAGAGTTATGGACAATTTTCTTTGAAACTTAGAAGATATCAATGTTGCATATTGCTTCTAAAAATATATCAAGTGCTTTCCATGTCCCTCTTTTCAGTCAGCTTGATTTTTATGCTCATATTCCACATGACTATTGGTAGATTTTAACAAACCAAAACTCTGCTGTACAGTGGCTGCCAGATGAGTCAGTAGGTCATTGAGGGCTGTATTGCTGCCCTTTCTGTGTTCTGACTAAACCACTTAATTTTTAAACCTGTTGAACAATGGAAGCAGGATTTATCTTAATCCACAATAAGAAATCTTTTCTTTCTCTCGTTCCTTAGTTGAAGTAATGATGGAAGTACATATAAGTTTTACTTCTGCTGGAGAAGGGGATCAGATATGTCCACTGTTTTCTGCTTCCCCATATGATTTCAGAAAGCAGACATCTGTCTTTGGCAGTCCAGGTAATGCCACTTCTTTCTCCTCCAGTTGGACTCCTGCAACATGGTGTTAGCAGAGTATATGTATTTTCTCTGCCTTCCAGCATCTGTTTTTCAGTCTGTCCCTGCTGAAATGTCAAAAATGTCATCAATAATTCTAAGAGAAAAGGAATGTCAGTGGTTCCTGACAAATTTTGTGGCAGAATCAGTATCACTATCTGAGGAAGAGAGAGGCAAACAGGTGTATACTTCAAGTAACCAAACACATGCCTTGGACAAGTAACAGAGATTACTTTCTTCTTCCCTCTCCTTCTCCCTGTTCCTCTCCCTCATTTCCCTCTTTCTTTTAACAAACCTAGTCTGCCGAGTCAATTCCCTTGTCTGTTGTTCCACCTCATAGACAGCAACAATAAAAAACTGATTGATCATCTATGTCAGAGATTGTACGTTTGGCCATCTACGGCATTTGGCTATTTGTGAATCACTGATGAGGAGCCTTTCACAAATGATTGAAAATAGTTCTTGTGACCCTTCCACCAAAATTGTTGTGAAGACTAGGTGAATCTGTTTTACCATTACAGGAATCCCAAGAGAGAATAATATAGTAAAATACAAAGAAGAGGGACTAAGTACATACACACACACAAAAAAGCTACAATAATAAAAATTACAAAGCTAAATTGCACAAACCAGCGAAAATACAATGCAATTAAAAATTTATGTATCAGTGGATTTTTTTCCTTCCTGATTTGGAATAAAACTTAAGACTATCTGTGGAGTACAGTATAACTAAATAATCTTTCCTGTGGAAGTTCATTTTCACACTAGAAACTGTGTCAAAAACCTATATAAAACATAGGTAAGGTTGTAAAATTTTCCTTTCACCAGAACAGAAAGACAAAAAAAAATTAGCTGCCATGACCATTGTTAGTTCCACTGTTTAAGGTATTAGATTTTGATATTCTGAGTCTTTTTCAACCCACAGAAAGCATGTTAGTCTTGTATACAAATTATATTATAGTATACAGATATTGAGCACTGGTTGCCTTAGCACCAGCATCCCTAAAAACATATAAAAATGGTTAGGGCTTTTGAAGCTTTTAATTATAATTTCAAGAGTGAGATTTGCCATGAATCATTCACTGCATTCTGTTGGCTTCATGAACCAGAAGTAAGCGTAATTTGCATTGTATAGTGATATAATATGAAGAACTCAACAATACCCACATTATGACAGTGGTTTCATATTCTTCAGGACAATAGCTGCTTTTCACAGTTGTGTCTTCACCATCATCCAGGAAGTCTGTTTCAAGGAAAACCCAAGCAAAAAATCGCATTTGAAGACATACTTTTTGATTAATTAATTTCTTAATACCTTAGGTTTCCTTATGAGTTTGATTTGAGAGTCTTATTCACATGTGAAATACAATATTCTCTGAAGGCCATCTTAAGGTGGTCAATTATACAGCAGGAGCCTACCTCTGGCTCACTCAGAGCACCACAATAGCTGCATGTTAAAAATGATATTTTCAAGGACAACATCCAGTTAAAAATATTTGAGGTTTCTGTTTGTTTCCTTTACTTTCTGCCAAAATCCAGAATTTCTTACATTGCTTTTCTGTACAAACTTCCCAAGCAATCAGGTGACTCATAGGTAGTCAGAACAGGCTAATTGATGCACTTCTCTAAGCTACAATAGAGGAAATAATTCTGGTGAATCTTCATATGCCCAAATGACCTTTCTTAGGACTTAAGTATTTTAAGTTATTATCACAATTACAACCTAATAAAAGTTGCTACTCTTCAGTCATTCCTGATAGTAAAATAAATCAACCTTTGCATAAATAAAGTATAACAATTTTTATAAATAGACATTCACGATTCTGGTATTGCTTGAAAGTGATCCAACTGACATGAAGTAAAAACTATTTTCACAGGTCCATCTTATGGGGGTATCATTATAAACAGGTAATTTTCAGATTTGTTCATGTCATCTTTAGCAATTATAGTCATCCCCTCAGAGTTTATTATCCATGCTTCTTCACAGCTCCTTACAGTGTAGGAGTCACATGCAACACTAACATAAAAGCCACAGCATTCTTTGGCTTATGTTTTGTAAATTCGGGAGTGCACAAAAAGGTTTTATAATAACGTTTCTACACTTTTCCTGTATCATTCCAGGAACTGCTCAGTGAGACCAAATTGTATTGCAAGGAACAGAGAATCTCTCTGATCTGATCAAAACTGTAACTCATGCATAAAGATTCTGGATCAAAGATTACTTGATCAAGTGGTGGACTCAATGAGAGTGAACACGTTGGTTCTTTTATGGTGGCTTTCATTCCAGTATTCTTGGGTTGTTGTTTTTTTTCCTCTTACCACTTTCAAAATATTTTTTTCAGTCAAATTTAAAACCTTGATAGTGATAATACATTAATCAATTAATTTTCCATGCAATGCCTGTGAATTGTGTTTAGGAAACACTGAATCAGACTATCTCACAATAACAATATAACATGCTCCCAAATGCTTGTGATCTCTTTAAAGAAAGAATGTAGGCTCTGAAATCTACCTCATGCCTCAAATAATTTTGTTATAAGAATTTATTGCATTCACCAGGCAATAAGTGGTTGTGGTGGTGGTTCTCAGTAATGTCCAGTGATAGGACAAGGGGCAACTGGTGCAAACCGGAGCATAGGAGGTTCCACTTAAATGCGAGAAAAAAAAAAAACCTTTGCCATGAGAGTGACAGAGCACTGGAACAGGCTGCCCAGAGAGGTTGTGGAGTCTCCTTCGCTGGAGACATTCAAAACCTGCCTGGACAAGTTCCTGTGTGATGTGCTCTAGGTGACCCTGCTCTGGTGGGGGGATTGGACTAGGTGATCTTTCGAGATCCCTTCCAACCCCTAAGATTTTGTGATTCTATGAAATTAACCACTTTACAATAAGCTCAGTATTGGTACCCTTGCAGTTATCAAAATCTTTCAGAATCAGAACTGATCAACTTGATACCACATCTAATTTTACAGGTACCACTAAGCTCACCAAAGGCTCTTCATTGACTTAAAAGACCACATCCTTCAGATTTATTCGAGCCACACAGCTTCAATTTTCTTCTCCAGCATTTTGATCTCTAACTTAGCAGTTATTAAAAGCTTTTTTTTTTTTTTTTCTTAGCATTAGCCACTGTATTAGTAAACAAAAAGATATACACCTGCCTCTCATTTTGTGCAAAATAAAATGAATGGCATAATGTCATGTCTGCTCTGTGAAAAACATTTTTTTCCCAGGGTTGTTGCTCTGGGACAGTTTGGATAGAGTGGTGCATTGGGAGCTGTGCAACTCTGCTCTCATCTATCTTACAAGTGATTCCCTCCAGCAAGCCCTCCTGCTGCTTCTTGTTGCTCCCCTGTAACATCCTCCTGCCCTTCCGTTCTCTGCATCAACAATTTACTAATCCCATCACCCATGCCAGCACATCTCCCCTGAAGAGGCTAGTGGCTGAGCTGAGCAGCACAGAACACTCTGTGTCCTCCCTTGCCAGCCATTGCCAGGGGCTGGTGCTCACCAGAGAGCTGCTGTGACATCTCCACTGCCTGTAGGGTCTTTCCACCCCTGACTTCAGCTCTGTGTAGTGGGGCTTTTTCTCTCTGTGCAAGTGCTGGCAAGAGGTGGAAACTCAGTGTGCAGGAAGGCAACAGGTGTGAGTGAGAGCTTTCACAAGAGGAAGCAGGGAGAGAAGGATTGTAGTGTGAGATTACACGTCAAGGCAAGGACCAAGGCAAGGTCCTGTTGGTCAGCTCACTTGTGTCAGCCCCACCAGAACATAGTATTCATCTGTGCGGTAGATGATCCAGTTGAGATTTTGCAGTTAGAGTGCTTCACATGATGGCCTACATTGCTAAATTGTTGCACATGTTAAAGGAGGATTACATGAATTGTGAGTAAATGGAAATACTTAGCACAGAGAAATGTTTAGCCTAACTTTGTATTCTAACCTATCACAAGAAAAAACAACTTGCAACCAGAGTTTTCATTTAGTTACAAATTATTTCTTCTCCTTTTGACTCATACTAATGTAGCTTATTTATTTTTAATGTGTGAGCTGCACTGAATTGGTCATAAAATTTTACTGAAAATAAACAAAAAAATCATTTGCATTCTGACAGACTAGGAGAAGACAAGAACAGTTGCTCTGTAAATGATTCAAAATCACAGAGAGAAATTTTAAACTTCCAATTTCTGTGGAAAAGACAAGACTAAATTTTTTTCAGATCTCTTAAGAAGGAAACAAGCTGTTGATCTGAAGCATGACAGTTCATTCAGGCTAAATTTTACTATTTGGGTTTTTGTTGTTGTTGTTGTTATTTAAAAAAGGGGTTATCATAAAATGTAGTTTTGCCATTGCCATACAGTTCCTGACCAACAGAAGACAAAAGATACCCTAAATAACCTTGTTAGTGGAAGCCACATACAAGTTAAGCAGTGGTTTACAAGTCTTTACAACAGGAAACACAACTCACTCTTCTGAAAAGCAGTAATTTCATGCATGGTCCACTGTGTTTATGGATATGAAAAAATGATGACTTGTCCCTAATAAAAATGTTAATGTAAGCATTACATATTCTTTAGGAAACCTCCGTAGCTCTTCTTGATAGTGGAATATATTGGTTGAGTTGTTTATTCAAGATGCTGGTATTCCTCAGATGAAAAATATTTTTACTATTTCTAACTTAAGGTATAAAGCATAAATCTCATAATTTTTTTTTTATTTCATTACAGAACATCTAAACAAAGTGCCTATGCACATTGCATAGAATCATAGAATCATTTAGGTTGGAAAAGACCCTTAAGATAATCGAGTCAAATAATTCACCTAACACTGCCAAGTCCACCATGAAATCGTGTCCTTAAGTGCCATGTCTATGTGCCTTCCACTTCTAGGGGTGGAAGGTGTGATTAATTTCACTTCCAATTAATATCTAGTGCTCTTCTTGACTCCTTGCCCTCCCTTTCCACACACACTCTGAATTCACACAGAGTCTTTGTGGCTGCATTCAGACATCTCTGTAATGAAAGATGTTAAATTTCCTTGTCTGTATAAACCTGCTATGCATTGTCAGAACAATCTAGGTATCTACAATCACAAAGTATCTTTCCCATTTTATAGAAGTTAGTGTATTTTTCTTGTTCCTTAATTTTAGCTCACTAAACCCACATCTATTTCATTTGGGCACTATTCAAGTAAAGCCCCTGAGGTAATTGCTCTACTGGCAAATTGATTACATTTACCAAATGAATAGTATATAACAGTAATGACAAGTAAATTATCACTGGAAGAATGTTTGGAATTGATTTAGAAGCCTCCCTTAATAAGTCAATATCTATTTCATCCTCAACATCTCTGAGAAGGAAATACAGCTGTAATGAAGTACAGACAGAAGCCAGCAGGGAATTGATAGAGGAGCTTGTGACTGGTGGGCTTCCTCCTTGAGGAGAGTTATTGAAAACATGACAGAGACACTAATTATACTGAAACAACCATTGCAAAGCAACTGTTTAAATTTTATTGGCTGATATGGCATGAGTTCTTGTTGCAATACACTAGCATCTGTGGGTGTTTAAGCATATTTTATTTGCTTAGCTAGCATGAGAACTAGTTTCAACACTTTCTGACATCTGTGGGTATTGAAATGTACTTACTGAGTTTCTACATCTTTGCTTGTGTGCCACACAAACAAAACAGACATTGGTTGATAAAGCAAATGTAAGAAGATATTGAGGCAGTTTCAGTGACAGAGATTTGGTACACTGTAATTCAATTTGTCATTGAAACATGAATTTCCCTATTAGTTACAATTAAATTCTAATTTTATGTAATACTGAAATTAGAAAAAAAAAAAAAGAGTAGGATGTGCAGATCTCTAACCAGGAAACATCTCCTTTAACTTAGACATATGAGTGGGATTTAGGGGATCAGTCCTTATTGCTCACTTCATTCCTCATTTCTTAACTTCTCCTGCAACCTGCTGGTGGAACCTTCTGAACCATTCAGATTGGAAAGAATTAAAAGGGGGAGGTGGAAAGGCAGCACTGCTTTTGAAGTAACCATCCTGTTCAACACCAGCTGTGTTGAGTCCATTTGCTAGTTAAGCAGATCTGAAATAATTATGCTGAGCTTGAGATTATTTGGCCTTGTGGGCAAAGTGTATACCAAGTGGTACTGGTTCAACACAGCAATGCTCTGAAAACCTTGTAGTGTTCAAAGTGTGACACCTGTAATACCTCCCCTTGAAGTCACTTTTACCTCTGATCAGATGTCAACCTCAGCTCACACTTCAGCCTCAGAGGGATCTTTGTCTCCTTGCCGCAGCGCTTTCTCCTCTTCTGGCCAGCCCTCAGTGCTAGATGCCAGACATTACCTTCCCTTTATGGTCCCACCAGGTTTATATCCACCTATTTTCTCCATTACCTCCTCCAAACACCTTCATATTCCTGTTGAGGAGTTCAGTTGGCTTTTAAGACCTGGAGCTCTCCTTGCAGTAACATCATTGGTCTGAGGGTGCTCTGCTGCAAATTCAGAGAGGTACATACTTGGCTTTAAGAAGTGTGACTTCAAGTTGAGTTTTGTCATATATGTTCCAAAATAACTTCTTCCAGGACTCAGAAAGGACAGTAAGTGGTTTGAGTTTATTCAGCTAATAATGAATAAAAGCGACACAGTGTAAATAAATGATGGACAGATGGTAGTGGGTAAGGAGAGAGGATCAAGATGCATCCTGCTTATTTAGAAAGTGTTTTCCTCCTAAAGCTCTTCCACTGTCAAGTCTAGCATCTAGAAAAATTAGTAAAGATAATGGGTATTAGGGAGTTGAAGCTTTGTGGAGATGACTGTCATTGTAACTAAAATGTGTGATTCAATGGGTGTCACCGAACACATTTGGTCATTAGGAGATAATCTGTATCACTAGTCTATATTGCTTTTATATCAACTACCTTCCAATTTTTGTGCTTGTCTCCTTGCTCCGGCATTGAGGGAAATGTATAGATTATACCAACATATTGACTCCTTACTTCTGCCTTTTTAAAATTTATTATTATTTTATTATGTCCTTAGTTCTAAACATTACAGTGTTATCTCCAGTGAAATTGTATTCAGTTATGTACCAAGTATATGATAAATAGGCCCTTAATAGCCTTGAATTCTGGCCTTTTCTGGAACGTAAGCTATTGGAGGGCACAGTTTCTTGCATTCACTCATAGGCTTTTGGTACTCTGTGATGAAATTTGTTAGTGAAGTTATACTTAGATGCTGACAGGAAAATAATATGTAAATCCATTTGTTCTAGGTCTGCCCCTAGTTTCTTTTTAGCATAGAAATTACTGCATTTCAAACACCTGTTCTCACTTGGAAGTCAAGTCTATAATAACTAATAGTAACAATTCCAGTACAGATATTGTACTGGACTGGACATTGCCTTTTCAAGCTTTGATTGTGCACACCTTTTGTAGAAGTTAACACAATTTTTGTGCATGCTATCCAAGTTTAGATACCAGCAAAAGGAACTGCAAAGGAATGCTCAACTTCATTTATAAGTGAGCTGTGCTGTGATGAAATAGGTGATGATAATTGATAGAGCTATCCTTTACTTCTAGAGGTAGGAAACAAAATAGTAATTTGTTTTCCTTGGCAAAGAAGTGAGGGAGGAATTCTGGTAGAGGTACATACATACATATATAGATATATCTAAAAAGGCTTCCTGAATTGGCATAATCTAGATGACTAAAACCACATTTAATCATAACTCAAGAAAAAGTTTGAGGTGCCATATCATCCACATCAGAAAGAGATATAAATAGAGAAATCACAGGTATGTAAAAAAATTCTATTAGAAATTATGTATTGAGGAAAAAAGCTGAAAGCAGTAAAAGTCGTTTTTATGAAAATTACATTTGCCTAAACTGTCAGAAGAAATCAGGAAAAATTTAAATAAAACATTACCTCATGAGGAAACACAGACAGTAATTGATGATCTCATTTCCGTAAAACATCAGATCCAGATGGGATTAGTATTGAATTCCTCCCAAAAATATACTGACATAATTCTACCTTGCTCAAATATATATTCACACTATTCTATAAAATGAGCATTTTCTTCCTTGTTCAGAGGAATAACTACAATATTAATAGCATCAAATTTACTCTCAGAATATTGCAATGGGAATATTCTGTTGCTTTTTAAATTAAAATATATCACACTAAACCAAAAAAAAATCATGCCTTGCAGATTTTTCCATGTGCAGTATATAATTTTTTTTAAGAGATAATTGCAAAAGATTTTCTGGTGATGTGCCTCCAGCCATTGAAGGTTACAGCCTTTGGCCTGTGAGATGAGGCTGCTCAGACAAAGCTGAGATGCGCTTACTGCGTCACAGTGAACTTGATGAAACAGCACGTTGGGTTCCCTGAAAAGTGACAAGAACAAGCTGTAACATTGTCTGTGTTTTGTGTGAAAATGTAGCTGCAGCAAGCATTTTACGCATGGCCGTACTGGTAACAACAAGCATCACCGATCAAAGATCCTTTTGAGTAGTAGTGACAATCACAATTTATGGGCAGTCAGTGGCAACATACAGGGAACCCTAAATATGAAAGAAGTGGATAATAGGAAAAATAAATTAAAAAAATAAAATAAAATGTCTAGTTTCACGCTTTACAATTACTTTGAGAACTGTTTTATATCTCTTCTACCTGCTTCCCTGTGAGAGGATCCCAGGTACTCTAGGGGAGCTCCACTGCCCACAGTGCTGAGTTACTGCCCTTGGCCATCCTCCTGTCACTAGACAGAAACATACATGGGCACTCCTGAACTGCTATGGATAGGTGTTACTAGAAGCTTTATTGGATTTGGAACAGTTTTGCTTCTGGGATTTTGTTTCTTTGTCTGTTTTGTGTTTTTTGTTTGTTTGTGGTTTTTTTTTTGTTTAGGTTTGGTTTTGTTTGTTTGTTTGTTTAGTAGTATCACCTTTTTTGTTTTTCTTGGTTTTTTTGCAGAGCTCAAGATTCAACTCAGATCTCCCAGAGCACTCCCCAGGATGTCTGTATTATGGCTAGAGGCAGATGCTGAGAGACAGCTACCAGGTTTCTAGTGCACAAAGGCAGCAGGTCACTCCATGGAGGTGAGGCACATGGCCCTGCTGACCTCCAGTACTCACACCTACGGCCACTCTGCCTGGGCTCACCCTGGTGTGCTGGCAGGCATGGCAGATACAGCCTGGGAAGCAGGGGGCAAAGTACTGGGGGGAATTTGTCACCCCTTGTTTTGCCCAGAAGGGAATCACAAAGTACAGGTTAAAAAGGCATGTGCTATGTCCAATGAAAGAGACAGATGTGGGAAGGAGATGTAGGGACTTAAGGATAGAGAAGAAAAGCATTGTAGTATCTACCTGCAGTGGTAAGAGTTTGGGTATCAGAAAACGGGGCAGGCAGTAGTGGAAAGAAGGCTCAGGTGTGTCTGTGTCTGCTCTCAAGTGTGTCTGTTGTATTTTGCCCAGCCATAGAATAACTTGATCACCTATTAAAGTGTTATGAGTAAAAGTTTGCATTGTTAATAAGTTGATTTTCGCTTCATCTATCACATGTGTGGCTTTCAGCTAAAGCCAGTTCTGTATCTGATGCAGCCATCTATTAATCCTTTGATGCAAAGAAGAATAAGTTTTCATAATCACTCACTGAAAGCAGAGTTAGAAGGGGAATATTACTTAACTTCAAAGTGCAACTACAAATTTTCTGTTATCCTTAAAGGTAAAGGATCTCAGACAGTGGAGCTGCTCTTTTAAGAGTAAGCAAGTTAGAACAGGGATCGTACATCGCAGAAGCTTTTAACAAGGTAATATCTTGAAGTAGAACAGAGAAGGAAGTTTACCCTAATGGATCTAAAACAAAGTTTTTACATTTGGACCCTTTTTGCACTAGCCTTCTTCTCTAATCAGTAAGGAGGAATAGATGTTGCCAGAGGTCATTCAGTTTTGAGGCACCCCAGAAAGTGACTCAAAGCTTCTGATTATGTAGGGACTATTTGTCATGTTATTTAGGTGCCCAGGGATAGGCATGGTGAACTGAAAATTAATCAATTAAAAACCTCTGAAACCTCCATTGATATCTCAGGAGTGGAGATGACCAGCTACCTTCCTGGTACTAGAAGGCTAGAGCCCTGTTCCACCAACTAAACAGTTGGCACATATTGAGCAATGTCTCAACCCACTAAATACATTCTGTCAGTGACTGTGCAGAGAATAACACTCCTTATCAAGGCACCAATGCTCCTTGGTGGTGAAACATGCATCTGCCTGCTCATTGCTAAAGATTTTCACAGCTGATGTGTTCTGGTTATCACATTCCCCTGCTCAGGTTTGACTGTTCCTTAGCCTGCAGCATGGGGTGAGAATTAGGAAATGTGAATGATGGTCTTGGAGAGGGTGCAGTGTCCTCTGTGGGCCATAACGTATGTAAATCAAATGAAATATAATTTCTTCTTTTTTTTTCAATTGTGGTTTCTTGTTCTACATCCTATCTACAGGTTTTCCTCTGCTGTCTCAGCCAGCAGTGCTTAAAAAAATATAAATATGTTTTTAGTGGTAAAAGAACTTCCAGAGTGTGGCTTTGGTATTCCTGTACCGGTTTTCCAGTTCAGCAAAAGATGAAATACTTGGACACAGTATCTGTTTGCTTTGTATATACCTTTTCCACCTCTATTCATTCCTATTCTAATTCCAGTGATATGATGTGCAAGGTGTTTTCCATACAACCCTGCAGCTCAGTGACCCTGAAAGGTAATGGATTCAGAGCTCTCAACTCTGCCTGACCCATTGTTCACAGTGAGCTACTTGTCACATACATCACATCCCTCTGGGGTCTGAACTGTGCCACAGGAATATTTTATAAAGCATACAGCAGAAGAAAAAGGTACTGAGGGTGCTTTCAGTTGCCTCTGGAGTCAATTGTCATTTAATGAACACAGTTTTTATTTAAACTATTTTGTCATATCTAGTACTAAATAACATAAAAGAACAGAATATACAAAAGAACTGGGATAGTATCATAGGTCTGACTTGGCGATCAAGCAGGGGCTTATGCAAGCAGCACACATGCACAGACGTACGGAGTCAAAAGACTGTTAACTTTCTTCTGCTTTGTTTGGTTTTTTATAGATATAACATCAAAACATCAGAGCTTCTGCACTGTCTTTGTTAGTCTGCTGTTGTCAGAAATGTGGTTCTTTCAGAGTAGAGTTGTGCTGGGGTGCCTGATGACACAGAGTGCCAAGCTCTCCTCTCCTCCCCACCATTCACTCTGTGTCACATTACCTAGGGCTGCTGTTTGAGGTCATCTCAAGTTGGTTTTGAGACATTTTTACTTTTGGCTCAGAAACATGTTTATTCAGAAAACAAGTAAATATTACCAATTTTCAAGATACAGCACACTATGGAGGCTCAGTACTCCAGGAATAGGAAATAAAGGAAAATATGAGGTATAAATAACTACAATTAATAGTATTTCTTTGGTACATCTCCTATTCCATACTGTGCATGGCTTCTTAAATCACCCTTCAGTCTTTGTATGCAGTACAAGACATTGCCCTAGTAGATGCAGCAATCTTATTTCCAGCCACTCAGCTACCTGTTTCTAGCAGGGCTCTGTCTGAAGCACAGATGTCTTGTCCTGTCCTGTCACCACTAGTCTCTGGAAGGCAGGAAGATTCTTATCTATAGTAGGTGGATGTCACTTAGCCACAGATGTTTCTGAGGAAAACAGAGGTTCCCTGGGCTGTCACTACTCAAAGCAGCCATCTCAGGGTCTCTGCCTTTGTTCTACAACACACAAGAGCCTAACACTGCCTCTGTATTACAAATAGCAAAATGAAGCGGAAATACTCAAACAAGACAGCTTCAAATCTAAACAACTATAAAACAAAATGCATTACTATTAAATACTTCAAGACATAAATAACTCTGGATTCAGATTTCACAAATAACTTTATCCTAATTCTCACGTGTACAACCTCTCATTTGTACATTCATGACTGTTTCTTTGCACAAGAGAGGAATGAATACAGTGGTGGTTTCCAGGCTGCTTTTCTGCTGGTTCTTAGCAGAGTTACTGATGAACCTGACACTACAAACAATTCCATCAATAGTATAACAGACCTTAATACAGCTTTTTCACAGCTAGCTCTGGAGTACAGACAGCACCACTAAATGGCACCATTTTCTTAATGTAATAACCTTTCAATAATTTAATCAAAGCTACTGAGAAAAAGTGTCCTTCAAAAAGTTCATGTAATTGCACAGTCCTGTCTTTAATCTGAGCCTCTATCTCAGAGCTCTTAAGAAAAAGAAAAATCTGGCAGTGTATTTTCTCTGGTTCTGTCAAAGACTAACTGGGAACAGCAGAAGCTCCCTATTCAAAGCCTAGTGTTTTCCATTTGTCAGAGGCCAGGAAAAGCCATATGCTTCTGAGGATGTAAAGGTTCACTGGAGGTAAAAGAAGAAAAGGGAGAAAGACAGCAGCAATCTCTAAAGGGACTGCAGTCTGAAAGTGGTGAGTCTGCTCCCAAGATTCATTAGCTGTTGATCTCCTTCCACCACTTGGGTTATAACGTGATGACAGCTTGATGGTGATGGAGAGAAGCCACTCTTCCTCCTTGATGCTGACCTAGAGAATTAGGATCATGAACCAGTCACATAAGTGTGCCTCATAAAACCATTCATGGCAATTGCCTTGCCACCTGCTCCCCTGCTATTCAGTACATCAAGGGCAGTTGTCAATTCCTCAAAAGTCAAAACCATTTCACATCTTGCAGCTGTCCCCAGTCTTCAGGGAATAGATGCAAGTGAAATGTTTGTATCAATCACCAGACTGTATGATCTCACTTTTAAGTGATTTTTAAAATTTTATTTGGGAAATTCAATATATTGTCACTTAATCTGGAAGTTTTTTGAACACTGTAGATGGAGCAGCATAACAAGTAGATCTGGGAAGGAATGAATCTCATGAACCTCTGGATTTTTATACCTTATACTGTGTAGGGGAGATGCAAAGGCATTCCATCCCTGCTTTCCAGCCAGCTGGGAACAGATCAAGGCCTGTGAGCAAAAAGCCTACCATCATGTCTTTTACCCCTAGAACAGAGTATAAACAAATGTGATATCAAAAAAGTGCTATTATGGCTAGATGTGAGCAAGCTACAGACTTTTTTGGCTGGTTGGTCCAATCCCCATCCCTCTGTTCACTGTTTGACTTAAAAAAAGAAATAGTTTGGAAAAGCTGATATAAAAAATGAAACCCCTTCACCTGAACCAAAAACTTTTCATTATAATTTATGTCCTTAAAACACGCTAAAATGCTTGACTTTAAAATTAGAATATAATTTTGAAATTAAAAAAAAACCAAAACAGATTTTTAAAATTATTCTTGTGGAAAATGTCCAAATAGAAGAAGTCCTCTCTTCCTTTTCTTATTCCCCCACATGCCAGCTCCCTTCCAGAAGGACTAAAATAATTCCCCAAATTCACAAAAAAAATTATAATCTATTGAAACTACAGCTTTCGATTAATTTATTCTTCATGCCGAAACCCCCTGGTCTCTGATCTAGGTAGAGAATTAGGCTACCAGATTCCTTTCAACAGCTTCAGTAGGTTTTTTTCTATAGTTTTTTTTATTCTTTGTAGTGTCACTAGGAAGTCACAGTACCATCAAAACCCATGTGTCTTATGTTTCCTTTTTCTTTATTTTGCCTCACTACTGAAAAGGAATTAAAAATTCTGCTTAGTTTTAATATTATACAAAATAATCTCATAAAAAATGTTCTTTAGATGTAAACATCTGGATTTTTGGAGGGCAAAGTTAAACTAGAGAATATTTCTTTAAAGTTTTGAAGCCCCTGTGTGTAATCAGAACTTTCCAGCTAGAAGAATTTAAATGGCTTTGAAGACTATAAAGTCTGTCCTGTCTCACTGAGAAGACGTGACAACAGCTCAACAACAACTTTACCATTCAATGCAAATAAGATCACCAGATAACTCAGTCTAGCCAGAAACAGGAGAGGGTAGGGAGTAAATTTGCAAGTGGTTGTATATTTTCACCTATTACACAATAAAATCACCTCTGTAAGTACAATATTAGTACTGGTCAGTTGTGCTAAGTTATTGTTAAATTGATCTTGTTAAGAAAAGAAAATCCAGAAATTATAAAAATGTATGGTCTCGGCCTTGCTGCTTTGTTAAAATAATGCAAACTTTTTCATTTTTAGCAATTATGTCAGGAAGCTGAATTGGACTTCTCATTCTTTCAAGGGCAGAAAAAACCAGCATCTTCCTAAGTCCTTAACTCCTTAGAGGCAGGTTTTAAAAGACACCATTCTTACTGAATGATCCTGCTGGACGACATGAGCTGCCAGAAGAAGAGGCTCTTCTTCTCCAAGTGGTGTTTGACCACAGTTGAGGATTTCAGGGTAACTCCAAAGCACAAGGCCAGCGTGAGACCTTGTCTACTCCATGGCTTGACCAAGTTGCAGGGAATTCACATTTGACTATCAGTCTCTTCTTGCCTACCTCCTTCAGGGGTGAGAAACCTGAGACCCATTTCCCCTCACATTTTGAAGGGTCACTCCTTCTTCAACCTCCCTATGCTTTTCACCTCCACTGCCTTTAGGTGAGAGGCACCCTGGGGAAAAGGTTTTGTCACCCATGAATGTAGAGCAGTACCACACGGACAGGATCTACCACACACATTTCCCCTTTTCCCAGGCTTGGGAAGAGGAAACCACTTCCCACTGTCACCTCTTCCAAGCTCTGAGCCCTACAGTGAGGAAATCAACAAAAAATCCAAAGGATCCTTATGGAGGAATTGCAGTGTTGCCAACCCTTGAGATTTTATTGTGATTTTGTAACTTCAGGGTAGTTCTCACAGTCCCATTTCCTGGAATCAGGATCCTACGGTAGATCCTGCTTTTCAGTTTTACAGAGAATTTTTAGCTTTTGTGGTTATGGAGAAAAAAGGTTTATCGTGTGAACTGAGTCCAAGGTAAGGAACCAGAAGGCAAATAAAAGAAATCCCTAAAGTATGACTATTGTTATTTAATCATCTGATTGCTGGGGGACAAAAAGAGCATGACTTGTGGTTTTAAAGTGTTTTTAGGGATGGCAAGAGTTGAATGGGAGAAGCAGGATATCTTCAGTGTTTTCCTGAATGTTGTAGTTACTGTTTAAGTGACAGAATTAAATAACCACATTTAAGGATAGCAGAATCCATTTTTGGTGTAAAAGCATTGTGACTTTAGAGAAAAAGAGAAGAATTTTGAGGAATGGAATCCATTGTCATGGACAAAAAGAAAGAAAGGCCATGCAACTTCTTTTTGAATATCTTTTTTTTTTTTTTCAAAAAAGAGCAAATTCAGGTCTGCACATTAGATGTTCACATAGTACACCGGCTCATTAGTGACTATGGAATGCTGTCTGTCCTGATTATGGAATGTTTCCCTGTCAGAAACACTTTTATAGGCTTTTGGGTTTCATCATTTACTCCTTAGGTATTTCCTACTCCTAAGATAATTTCCCACAGAGGAACAGTTATTGTTTCCTATCAGCAATTCTGTGTTTTGGGACACAACCAAATTGTCTGCTTTAAATTCCACCTTTCTCCAGAATCGCTTATGAGATGACAATTTCACAGCCCATAATCTGGAAAGACTATAATACAATCTGCATAAGAGTTTGTGCTGCATTTATATCAAATTACAGAGGATAACACTGCTGCTTATGTTCATTATTATCATCTGGTACCATGCAATCTTCTTGCTTTCACAGGCTTGCATAATTTCAGTGGTGCATCTGATTCTACAATGCGGAAATGCTAAGAACTATCACTGTAAACATCACCTTTCTATCAGATTTGGTGTAGACTACATGTGTTATCTCTACCTATAAATGTCCTGTGTAACGGACATACATCCTGGGGAGGGCAACCACGATGGCAGCACTCCCAGAAGGAGATATTACCTTTTGAAACCTAATCCCTTTGTTTAAAATTGAATATGTATGATAAATAACCGTAACACAGTTCCAGATACCCATATACAGCCTCTTAAGTGCATCCCAGTGTTTTTCTCTGGAAACAGTGTTGTATCTCCCTGGTACAAAATAACTATAATGGTATTTAAATAAGTTTTTGTCATGTTTGCCTGTGTATTTGGCCTCCAAGTGATTCAGTGTTTGCAAATAAACCACTTTTTAAAATTTATTTTTATTTTTATTTTTTTTAATGTCACAGGGAAGTACAGAGAGGTGAGAATGTAAAACACTGAAAGCGAATTTCTACTGATTCAAACTCCATTCCAAGTTCACTGCCATGGACTGTACCACATTTAAGGTCCACCACCAACATCACACTTTCTGTGTCCTATTCCTCCAGTCTGTCCTGGGGGTTATCTGGATATTTTTCCACCAAAAAGTGTCAATAATTACTAGCAGGTGGAACGAAATTCTTGTGAGGTGAAAATTGATGTAAGTCCAATGAAGTCAATCTGGTCTTGAATGAGTGAAGGCTCCAGGGTGGAGTGGCACTGAATGAGGAGCTTGGAGGTCAGTTCTTTACTGAATAATTCAACCTTATATTGGATATAACTTTCTTTTAGATCTTTGGCTAACCAAACGTGTTGAGTTTCCAGATGAAAAAGAATATAATTGCAGGTCTTGGCTGCTTAAGTAAAGGAGACTTTCAACAATTTAGGGTCATTACTCAATGTCATAAGAAAAAGGTTTTCAGGAAGATGTAGCAGATCGCTTCAGATATTTTACACTCTAGTTATACATTTTAACTAAGCTGATGAATTTCTTTTACCTAGCCAGAGGGCTTATCCAGCTGACCCACTATTATAAATGGCAGCATAATAGAAGTGATTTCCTTGGCATCTGGCCCTGAAAGATATTGTGGCAAATGGTGCTTTTACTCCTGTTTCATCTTCTCAATTATTTGCTAAGAAACAGAAACCTCAGCTTTTCACATGTAATGGAGATGCTTTTTTCTTCAGACAGGCATTCCTGCAAGCTGCATGTGTTTACAAATTGATGCTCTTGTATTGTCCACTGTGAAGTCATGGCAGAGGACAAAAGCTCAGGAAATTAAATCATATGCCTACAGAAGTTAGCTGGATCTGGATCCTGTCCAGAGCTTTTAGTAAAGCTGGCAGCTCTTTGCCTTGGCCATTGCTACTGAGGCTTCCAGAGCGAGGTTATAATTAACTGTGAAAAACTAACCAGAATTAAAATACAATTCAAAGCAAACTATTACTTAAGCGTATGCTCAGATTTTTCTTATAGTTTGGAAACTGAGACTTAGATAAAACTTTTTAAGCCTGTTGCTGAAGAAAAAAAATCAATTACCTCTATTCGTACGGATACAATTAAGTAACAAAAGTCACAAATCCTGAAGCATCACTTCAAACAGGTGCCTGAGGCCCTTCCTTTATATCCCTACCAATAAAGACACCCAAAACCTGCTTGCTGAGCAGTGAAGGCCCCTGTTATATCACAGGCATTATCAAATACCAGTGTTTCTCTGGTTTTGATATTTGCCCACTGAATTTTCCTTGCCTTTAAAAGGAGAACAAACTTACTTCCAGGAGAGTCATAGACAATGAAAACGTCTGTTGTATTGTGTTCTTCATGGATGCAAGTACTGTTTTTTTTTCCTGAGGTGGTATAGTCTGAGAAGATATTATAACATAATGTTTATCCTTTCTCTAAGACATTACATAATATTTATAAATTTTAGAATTTACATCCTAGAAATGTGCTGCAAACATGTGAATATTCTTCTTGTTGGTTAAAATGGTAGCATGCAATATAAATGGATAAACTAAAAACAAGATACCATCACAATGTAATGTAAGGAGTGTAACTTCAACACAACTAAGATCCTAAGAGATAAAATATGGACTCCTACCCTACATCAGCAAAGTTCTGAAAACAAGGGATTTATTTTTAATTTTGAAAATAATTCTGAATAGGCAAAAAATACATACTTTCCCCAATTTGCTATAATTTTGTGCCTTTCTCATAGCTCTTCTTTTCTCTTTCTCTACCCATGCATTTTGTTTGGGTATTAAATGGTTCCCTCTGGGCAGGACCAATTATTCATGACATACTTCTCTATGTAAGATTTATTTGGGAAAACTGTTCCTATGGAAACTGCTGTTTTCAAACAGGCTTTTATTAACTTCAAACAATAGGATTGCATATACAATAGAGAATACATCTTTTATTAGCAGGCATATTCTAATGACTTTGACAACCAAATAAATTGCTTAGAGGAAAAAAATCATAGACTCATATGTTGGTTGGAGTTGGAGATAATCTTGTTCCAAAGCCCCCTGCCATGGGCCGGGACACTTCCCGCTAAACCAGTTTGCTCAGAGCCTCATCCAGCCTGGCCTGGAACACTGCCAGAGGTGGGGCATCCACAATTTCTCTGGGCAACCTGTGCTACTGTCTCACCACCCTTATAGTGAATAATTTAATCCTAATATCTAGTCTGTATCTACACTCTCTCATTTTAAAATCAGTAGCCTTTGTCCTATCAGTACATGTCTTTTTAAAACGATCCTCCCCAGCTCTTCTGTAGGCCCCTTCAGGTACTAGAAGGCCACTATAAGGTCACCCCAGAGCCTTCTCTTCTCTGGGCTGAACAACCCCAACTCTCTCAGCCTGTCTTCATAGAAGAGGTGCTCCAGCCTTTGGGTCATCTACATAGCCCTTCTCTGGACTCACTCCAACAGATCCATATTTTGAGGTGGGGGCTATAGAACTAGACACATGTGAGGCATATTCTGTGATGTGATGAAGTGAGCATTTAGTTGTCAGCTGGTAAATACAGGGAATTAGAGTAACTGTTCATTTTACCCAAGTCCAGTCTCTTAACATTTCAAACCAAAGTTTTAAAAAACGTCAGTCAGAAGCCTGCACTGGAATGCTAGGAAAAACAGCAAGTGCCTCATTTACAAATAAAACACTGAAGGTTTTAACTTCAGAACTCTGAAATTCATGTATATGACATACCTACACTCTTAAGGTTTTGGCACTAGAAGCACAATGACAGATCAAGATGCCACAGACGTTTGATTTCTAAGGCTTTGGGACCAAGCTCTCGTAATACATTTCCTCTTTGTGATGTTTTGCCATTTGTTCTCTCCTTTCTCAAGCTCCTGCTTATCTTCTGGTCTTCATACTCCTCCAGTCAAAATGAAGTACAGAGTAGTTGCAGCATAGCCCACTTGAGCAGGTTTTTTATGGAGAAAAAAAAAAAAAAGAAAATTATCTGCCTGAACAAACAATTAGCCTTAAAAAAAAGTTATTTAGGAACCTACTTCATTCATTGCTTGTGGACTGGATTTTGCCTCCTTATTTGTCCTGAATCTGTTAATTTTCTATGAGCTTATACGGGCAACATGCCTTCAGTTCTGCAGACTGCTTTCCTAGGGTTTAAAAACCTGTTTTGGGGAAGAACTTATTTCCCCATTTGGATATGAGAATTAAACATGCATTGATTTATTTTTCACCCTCTCATCCCACAGACAAGAGGCTAAAAGACTTGAATGGAAGGAACACCGAAATTTCTATCCCTGTATCTTGATAGTCTTTACTTTTTAACTTCTTATAGATTGCACATCTTCCACCCAACTAAAACCAACAGAAAACACTTTATTTATTTCTCTATTTTTCTGGAGACCTACAGACCCATAACTGAATTAATTTCTCCAGTTATATTCCCAGTGTTCCTAATTTCTTTTATATTGATTGTATTTTCTAATCTATAAATCTCAAACCTGGTCCACTATGTCCCTGTGAGAATCTTCACTTTCAGCCCATTGTGACAACACAGAAAATATAACAGCTCAGCACCCAGAAGGCAGATCGATTCATTTTCATATTAATTATATATGTCCTCTTACTAATTGTCATTCCTTAAGTAATAATTTTTAATGTTTAAGGTGATGAAAACTTCCTGAGTCAGACTTTAAGTTACATGAGAACTGGAAGAAAAAGCATACTGCAATGTGGATGTATTGCTTTTAAAAATAACTAAATAAAAAAAAAATTGGGCATTTTTTGCTTATTTTTATGGTGTGCTTATTAGACAAAGAAATGCAGAGTGTTTACCAACACCAGGGTTCTGTGATTTGCTGAAGACAGAGAATTTTCAGAAATACCAATGACCCTGCTCTTATTGTGTCATTTGATGGGAAATTCATCATTTTTTCCATGTCAGTGCAGGGCATTTCTGAAAATCTCACTCTTGACCTACTTAGAGTGATTTATATTCTCATTAAAAAAAAAAAAAAAAAAAAAAAAAAAAAAGGTCTAAACAAAATGGGAGATTTGAGAATCTAAAACCTACTTTTAATCCCTAAATGTAACATTAGGTATCGTAGGTGTTCAGTTGCCAAAGCTCACACTACTGCCACTTAAATGCATAGATAGCTCATTTTTCATTGTCACTTTCTCCAGCAGCTGCACTTTTGCCTTCAAACATTTACACAGCCACCAAAGTGCTGCACAAACTGTCACCGGCAAGATTTATCTCATATCCATGATTCACAAATCCCCATTTTTGAGCTTTTCTCATATGTGGGCTTGATCCTCTCAGCCTGCTCTGAGTATTTGAACTTTCCATGTAGCTCCACTTTGCTGGGATCCTGGCAGCAAACTCCATTCCTGAGGTCCCCAGGGCCAGCAGGCCAACCCTCCTACACAGCAGGGGAGAACAGAAAGTGAGGGCAATAGAGTCTCCTGGTCACAGAAACTTCATGATTCAGAAAGCTTCCCTTGCTCTTAATATGTGGAATGGGTCAATTTCATCTCTCCTGTTTCTCCTCTTTGTTAATATATTTCTATATTCACTAAAGAAGAGATGTGCATCTAAGTATACTAGGTTAATATGAAGGCCATTGTGTTTGTGAAACTCTCTCACTCTTCATCTACCCAATGAATGTTTTGATTTATGCTTGAGGAAAAGCGGTAAACAGCCACATTTTTATTGTATTATCTAATCTGTAAATCTAGAGCCTACTATGTCCCTATAAGAATCTTCACTCCGTTTTTTGGGGGCAAAAAAAAAGGTAAGATTGACTCAACTTAGACATTTCAGTCCAAAAAAGGGTTCATGGCGGTGAAAGAGGTGTATTTTCTATCCACTACAAAATTAGAAACATTTTACATTTTGGAGGAAAGATCCCTGCGTCCCAGTTCTTTGCCAGTTTCCTATGGGCTGTTGCTACCTGCTTCTGCAGCCAGCTTGTTGGCCTCTGTGTATCAGCTTCTACAAGCTCACTCCACTCTACAAGCAACAGATGGAGTGCTAAACCTAGGGTTCCAAATTCCCCTGGGTAACCAGGGGCCAGCATTTTAACATCTTAGAATTCAATATTGTAATGTCCAATCCTCCCTTGTGAACCTTGTTACCAACTGAACCAAAAGGAATTTCTACAGTTTCTTGTATGATAAAATAAATGTTTTTCTAAAACAGGAGCTGATCCAATGTGTGATTAAAAATCAGAGGTCTGAAGAGATCAGTCAACTTGTCTTACTCTCCTTGTAGAGGAGAATTAGCAGAAAAGTAAATATTGATGCTTCTAAACATCGTATTTCAAAGCCTAAGGAAAAGAAAGATAAGGTTATTAGCAAAAACAAAACAAAACAAAACCAAAAAAAAGGAAAAGGAAAACTACTCAGAGAATGGAATAAGTATATTTATTTTTTTAGAAAACTGCTTGTTTCCTTGAGGTGACACACCAGCTTCTTTCCAAGTATGTACCAGCCTAATCAAAGTCAAACAAAATTTCACACATTTCATACATTTGACCTCTAAAGTATTTTAATCGTCAGAAAATACAGAGTAGTACAAATCTAAGATATCCCCCAGCATTTTATTTGTTCTGTACTTGGCTCTCTGCAGAATTAAAGTGGTTCCTTTTCTCTGACTTCTGAACTGAGTTTACAATCTTGATATAAGGGATTTCTATTTCACTTTCATTATTATTAATTATTTTAAAACACACGTGTAATATGCTATTCGCTCATTGTTTCCAGCTTAATCAGCTAAAAAAAGCAACCAAACTGATGGTCATTGAGTTTCATTAAATTGCCAGATCGATCTTGAAGACTGCATTGAAAAGCTCTATTTTCAACAGCAATACAATCAATTTTTAAGAGAAGTCCCATGGGACAGGGTACTAGATGGTAAAGGGGCTCAAGATGGTTGGTCAACATTCAAGGACCACTTCTTGCAAGCTCAGGATTGGAGCATCCCAATGGGTAGGAAATCAAGTAAGGGAGCCAGGAAACCTGCATGGTTAAATAAGGAACTGCTGGGCAAGCTCAGGTGGAAAAAGAGAATCTATGGATCATGGAAGGAGGGGCTGGTCACTTGGGAGGAATATAGGACAGTTGTCAGAGGATGTAGGGAGGCAATTAGGAAAGCTAAGGCCTCCTTGGAACTAAACCTTACTAGGGAGGTCAAAGACAATAGAAGTGGCTATCTGGTCAAGGGAGGTTCTCCTCCCCCTCTATTCTGCCCTGGTGAGGCCACATCTGGAATACTGTGTTCAATTCTGAGCCCCTCAGTACAAGAAGGACAGGGAACTGCTTGAAAGAGTCCAGCAGAGAGCCACAAAGATGATTAAGGGAGTGGAACATTTCCCTTATGATGAAAGGCTGAGGGAGCTGGATCTCTTTAGCTTGGAGAAGAGGAGACTGAGGGGCAACTTTGTAAATGTTTACAAATGTGTTAAGGGCGAGTGTCACGAGGACAGAGCCAGGCTTTTTACAGTGATGTCTAGTGATAGGACAAGGGGCAATGGGTGCAAACTGGAACACAGGAGGTTCCGTGTGAACATCAGAAAAAACTTCTTTACTGTGAGAGTGACAGAGCACTGGAACAAGCTGCCCAGAGAGGTTGTGGAGTCTCCTTTGCTGGAGACATTCAAAACCCACCTGGACAAGTTCCTGTGTGATGTGCTCTAGATGACCCTGCTCTGGCAGGGGGGTTGGACTAGATTATCTTTAGAGGTCCCTTCCAACCCCTAAGATTCTGTGATACATCCTTTAGAAGCTTGTCTGCTACAACAAGATAGTAGGACTTCATGGCATCTTTGTGCTGTCTTTCTAGCCTTTCCACACGAAAACTTTGGGTCTACATAGCAAAGGCATTTGTGAGGAAGAACAGACTCCTGTGGCTGCTTGGAGTCTCTGCCTAAAAAAGCATTCCAGTTCATTCTGAAACTTCATGACAAGAGCAGACTGACTGCTTATTTCTGTACAGATTTCTTGTGCCTTTTGATCAGGTAATTTCCAGTTATTTCTCTTGAGCTTTCAAGTATTTCTGTTTTCCCATAAGGAATGGTAAGGAAGCATTAAATTTACAGCTAGTCCAGCGATGGGCATTAGCTTTATCTGGTACACAAATATGGAGCCTTCTCCCAGCAAATTCATGCTGATGCTGACCAGCATGGATTTGTGATACGTGTGCTTTGCGCCCGCCTTGGCTGCCAATCGGATTTTCAAGCCAGTCAAGCTCTTTATTATGTTCTCTGCAGAGAATTATTTATCTTCTGTCTTCTCATCCATGTTTCCCATTCATCACTAAAAACAGGGTCTGATGCAGTCCAGCTTGTATCCTGCTGAGAGACGAGGGGAAAATTTTTGGGGAGGGAAAAGAAAACAATCCCAGGATTTTTATGGAATAGAGTTCCACAACAGATCTAGTTGAGCCTGAATCTTCCAAGTTTTCCTGTGTGCAACAAAACTCTTCTGCTGAAATATGTATAGCCTAACTAGTAACTAATAGCCGAATGGAACGTAAAGGAATTTGCCAGCAGCTTAATTTGTCTGAACAGACTAGATTAAAAGAGCAAGTAAAGAAAGATCTTCTTCCTAGTGATCCATTTAATGCATCTTTAATATTATGAAACATTTTAACTCTATAATGTTAGGTGCTGTGAAAAACATCCATGTCTAGTTGTAGTGTTATAAACAGGACCAATTCAGAGGCCAAAATTATAAGCTTATTTTCACCTTTGTTGCAAAGACAATATGAACACATCTAGCTCCTTGTCACCCCCATCACTGGTAGCTAAAAGGGAGCCCCAGTCTGCAGCAACTGGATGATTGGGAGGGGAAAGCAGAGAGCATAAGCACAGCTACGTGAAATGTACAGGGCACAGCATAAAAAAGGGTGAGGCAAGTACCTAGAAGAGGATTCTTCCGGAAAAAAAGGAAGAAGGGTATCAAGCAGGGAGAATTTCTTGGTGGTATTTTGGGTGGTTTTGTTGGGGTTTGTTTGTTTGTTTGTTTGTTTTGAGAAAATTAACTTGCATTAAAAAACATAATGGACCTGTCCTGTGTGAAGGCAACTTACCCTTGAGGGTGCTCAGATGGAAATGCAACAACCTATGAATGTTCTACTTAAAAAAAAAATAATATCCTTGTTAAAACCTGACTGGAAGATACACAAATCCCCAATTTTCTCCTAAGGATTTACCTGACAGGATTTTTAAAATGCCAGAGTTTCAACTAATCAACACTTAAAGGCATTACAGCACTATATATATTGTAGCTTTGTTTTTTGTTGTTGATTTTGGATTTTTTGTTGGTTCTGTTGGGTATTTTCCCCCTCGGGAAATCATTAGTTAATAAATCTGTGCTAACCTTTCTATTCATTTCAATATTACAACCTGGAGAACTCTAAGGTGTACAATTATGAGAGCAAGTGAATCATAAATATAAATAATCCTAGGAGCATAGTTAAACCTTGAATGGGAACATAAGGTCAGCTTCAGTTAATAATTTGGATAAATTCAGCCTTTAATGGATTCTAGAATCAATGGAAGTATTTCCTTTTTTTAGACATACTAATGCAAAGAGAATTAAGAGAAAAATTGTATTGCAATGTAAGCACAAAAAATTGTTGAACTAGATCAACAAATGAGAATATGAATCTTAGAAGTCTAGGCTTGTTATCCAAGCTGAGAAATGCAAAACATCTGTATGGCAGATAAATAAATGAGAGACCAAATTCTTACTGCAGTTACACCCATAAAATTTCCGTTATCATACTTGGGCTACATGGTGATAGGTATTTTAAGTACTGTCTTCATAGTCAATTAAGGGGTGGTTTTGTAGTATGTTACAAATACACTTCTTTGACCTGAAATAATCTCTTTAAAATGGCAGTTTAATGCTTTAGAAAATAAATATTTGCTGCAAACATTTTTTTCTTGAAAAAAACCCATCAAACCTTCATAAAATAGAAGCTTGGTTCAGTCTTTATACAAATTTTCAGTGCATAAGCCAAAGCCATTATAAAAACACATTTCTGAGCTATAAAGCATGTACAGAAGTCCATTTTACATTTAATTGTCAGAGTAGGCAAACCACTTCCAACAAAGCACAAAAATAATGATTTTAGATGGAAATCTTTCCTCTTACAAAACCCTAAATAGGAGACTATTTTTATCTTCTTACTCTATTCAGCTCAGTTTACAAGAAAATAGTATTAAGGGGTATGCAGAGTAGATTAACCTTCTCCCTCATAAACTTCAATAGGTTCCAGGTAGCTTCAGCAAGAGTGTTTTCCTCTGCCTGGCTCCACATTGCAGTCATATTCATATTGTGTGGCATAATAAGTACAGAAGGGGTATTTTCACCTGTGCCGCATGTGTGGTATTTTTCTTGGAGATAGAGGGAAGGTGGCTTGGGGTAGTAAGAAATCACAGCTGCCAGAACTTTTGACTGGTGAATTTTAAGTGTATTCGCAGCTGTGGGCAGTTTGAGAAAAGCAGTATGTGCTGGGTGAAGAACAACCAACTCCAGGAGCATTTTGGTACCTTTTCTGAGCAGAGCATCGAGTAATACCATCCAGATAAATCAAGACAGCTTATTTTAAAGTTCTACTAGAAACTCCAAATCTACACAGTTGTAACAAGTGGAAAACATCAATCTGAAACCTTCACTATTTCAGGAGAGAACTTTCTTGCATAGTACTTTTTCTGGGATTAATCCTGCCTGTGCACCACCACTCACTTCTAATATGTTATCAAGAAATATATTCCAGCTTCTTTATATGGGTGGCAGAAGCATAGTTGTAGCTACCTATTTACATCTCTCCTGTGCTCTCTCTGTTCTTTGTTAGGTTCAACAAGGTCCTTATTCCTTGAAATCAATACACAGGAGAACAAAAATGTCTTACAGAAATCAGCTTCCACATGTCTCAAAAACCTTACCCTTGGAGTTTCAACAGAGGTCTCTTCTCTCCTCATGCTTTGATACCCTTAGTGCAAATGTATAACAATGCCACATAAGCCATTAGTGAGCATATTCTTGGGAAATACATGGTGGGTCATTTCTCCTGCACTCTTAAAGGTGAGTAAAAAAAATTATAATAAACTGAATATCAGGCTTGAAAAGGGCGGAGTAATTTTCTTCAGAAGGAATAAGAGGAATAAAGAACTATCATGCATACTATCATTTCCTCTTTATTTCTAACTTCTGTTGCCTGTCTGGGAAAGCGATACAAAGTCTCGGGAAGTGAAAAGAAAAGGCTCCTACCAGTCTCAGCTCTTGGCTGACTAGGTGTGCACACAGGGTATGTAAAAGCACCTGTCTGACTATCTTGAGCATAACTGCAGAGAGCAAATTAGGCGCAGAATTGACCCACAGATGATGCCACTTCTTCACAGCAGTCAGGGCTGCCATCACAGAAGGGATATATATAGTATATGCCACAGCCAAAGTGTAATCTCATTTGTTTATATTCACAATGCTACTTGAATTGGGGAAAAAATGCTGATGGTAAATTAGACCTCTCTTTTGTGATTGCGTTTTGTACCACAGGAATAGTGGTATATAAAGTAATTACACTCCACTGCAGAGTTACCACTGAACAAACAATAATTAATGGATTGTTTTAATGTTACTACAATTTTGCTAACAGTGTTGAGCCCAAAATAATAGAGAGCTATTTTAAGGCATTACTGAGCATGTGTCATTCTAATTTCCAACTAATCTAACTACCAAATGTGAAAATGGGCATTGAAAAGATCCAAAAGAATATTGAAAGGAACATGCTAAGTGTGTTTATGCTTTAGGCAAAGCTAAGACAAGAAAAATACTTTAACATGTACAGATCTTATGAGAGAGAAAGAGAAAATTGTTTGTTTTCTGTGGGCCATGTAATGGGAGAGAGCTTAGGAGAATAGTACTAAAGTGCTCAGCTCCTAACACTTTCACTCCCTGGCAGACAACTTTGCTTGTGCTACTAAGATATTATTAAAAAGTGTAGTAAGCAGTGGACAGAAAGTGATTGCTTCCATGGGTCAAAGGAACCCCTTTGATTGCTAAAAACCAACCTTCAGGTTTTTCTAGCAATTTCCTCTCATTCTTCCATCTCCTTCTGCCAGCAGAAGAAACAAGAAGACAGGCAGATAGTGCTTAAGAGAAAGTTTCAAAGGCATCACGTGCTGCTCAGGAGGAATCTAAGCTTCTAGTGCAAGATTTCTGAAAATTCTAACATTTTGTATTGTTGATCTTTTCTCTATTTTAACCACTATTTCATTAAAAGAAATATTCAGTGCTATATCTATCATATTGTGCTAAAAAAAATAATGATTGATCAAACTTTTCTAGTCAACTGACAATTAAGACTCAGTCTCTTTTAGGGTAGTAAACAGTCTAGGAAAAGGTGCTTTTGGCTTGGCAGATGAAAAAAAAAAATCAAGAAATGTACTGAACTTCTTACTTTTGAAAATAAGCAATTATCAGAATTAACTAATCATGTTTCCCAGTGTCATGGTTTGGGCCTAACATGGCAACAAAGTACCAGCCACATGGCCACTCACCCAATTCCCTCTGGGCCCCACTCCCCCTGCCACCCCCTTTCATCAACCCCCCATCACATGCACTGGCATGGGGAGGACAAAGGCCAACTAGAAGCTCATGGGTTGAGACAAAGGACAAGGAGAGTTTCTTTACCAATTAAGGTCCCGGGCAAAACAGACTTAACTTTGGGAAAAATAATCATTTAATTTCACACTAATCAAACACACACAGGACACAGACAACACACAGAGCAGTCCTTGCATATGTTACCCCACCCCTCCCTTCTTCCTGCACCCAAATCACTTTGTTCCTGGTTTCTCTCCCTCCTTCCCCCCAGCGGCACAGGGGGACAGGGGATGGGGTTTAGAGTCAGTTCACAGGCTGGTGGTTCCTGCCGCTCCCTCCACCTCAGGAAGAAGGATTCCTTACAGTCCTCCTTTGCTTCCCCACGGGGTCCCTCCCATGGGAGAGTGTCCTCCACGAACCTCTCCCTCATGAATCCTTCCCACGAGGTCTGGAGCTGCTCCAGCCTGGGCTTCCCACAGTCACGGGCTTCTTTGGGAACCATCACCTGCCCTGCCACGGGGTCTTCCACAGCTGCATAATCCGAGTCCACTGGCAGCAAATCCAAGTTCATCCCTCCTGGTGCCTTCAGGGAATGTTTCACCATGTTCCTCCAGGAGTGCAGGGGAACAGCCCACCATCTCACCATAGGTCACAAGGAAACTTCTGCTTGGGCACCTTCTTCCCCTTCTTCCTCACCAACCACAGGCACTGCTCCGCCTCTCCAGCTCACCTCCTTCTAACTGCTTTGTCTGCTCAGCTCTTATTTCAGTTCTTTTGTATGTTAAATGCAGAGGCTCATGGATTGTTTATCTAATGGATCCTTGGCTAGTTTTGAAGCTGGGGGAGCTTCCCTGCTTCTTACCAGAGCTACTCCTGGGGCCCTTTCCCCACTACCAAAAAAGCTGCTAAACCAAACCCGCACATGCCACCCCTCACCTCTGCAAGAATCATTAGCAAAATCTATGTGCTTTTGGCTTGGCCGATGACAGAAATGAAAAATATGTACTGAACTTCTAATTTTTGAAAATAAGCGATTATCAGAATTAACTAAGCATGTTTCCTAGTTATTTTGACTAGAAAATTCCTATGGGTTCTCACAATTTCTACTAGCTGCTGGTGCTGCCTGTTCCCCATCCTTTTGTAATTATGCTAATCTCTAGGTAAGTGTTTGAAGACACTCCTTCTGCTCTCTCTAGCTGTTAGCCCAAGCTGTTTTTCATTATGGTTTGACAGTGTACACAGGTTATATTGTCCTTTCAATCTGTAATAAGTTTAGGGACTGCACATGGGAGAATAAAAAGATCTGTAATGTTTAAATCAAATAGGCTTCTGTTATTTTTCCTATGTTACTAACATCCACCGATTCTGTGTGTTTGCTAAAGCTCAGATAAAGAATCAAATTACTTCTGCTGTTAAAATATGACCATCTGATCAAATTATGCTTGTCTCATTCTCTTCCTGTGAACAGGAACACTTATCTTTCACACTGATTAATATAAAATATTTACCTGTTTTGTTTGTTTGTTTGTTTGTTTTAATATAGCTTGTTCTTTTGTTAGATGATACTTTTTAAACTGTTCTATTTTTTTTAATTACAAAAAAACTTTCGTAATTAATTTAGGTACAGGAAATTAACTCTGACCATGAGGGAACTCATAAGAATTGGGCATCTTACTCCTGTTAGGTTTGTTTGTCAGTATGTAATACACTAAAAAAACCAACTCGTAAATAAAATATTAGAGAAATGTCACCATGTAGGCTTAATAAGTAAGGGGGTTTTTGGCAGGTTTTTTTTTTTGTCTGATTGGGTTTTTGTTGTTGTTTTTTTTAAAAAAAGAAAGTCAGAAACAGAGCAATTACATTTTAATTGCTTTACTGAAATGTATCTGATACCATTCTAGCCCTAGAGTTTTGCCTTTCCTGGAATTCCAAATAACTAGGGAGTAGCAGCAGAAGTAAAAAATATATTTTTTTTTTTTTAAAAAGAAACTTATGATATGAAAAGAGGGAACTGTAATTTGCAGTTGATGTCATCAATATGAGCTCAGTTTACCTGGGAGTAATATGTAATACTGGGAAAAATATTTAATGGCTGCCTTAATTTCAGTTACCTTGGTTTGTGTTCCCTTGTGTGCACTTAGTAAGCCAATGGGATATTATACTATCAGCCTTATTGCTCTTTTCCCCATAGAATCTCCAACTTGTGCTTTTCATTAAGAAATGTGTTACCTTCTAAGTAGCACATTTAAGCTTCCTGTAGGTTCTACTTGCTTTCATTTTTATGAATCTTTTCAAAGGTAGTATGATGAATTCTTCTAAAATGCCTGTGCCTTCAATCTGTTCTCCATGGTTTGGAGATCTGGCACAATTTTTAATTGTTGTTTTTGTATCTTTCAATGGTGTGTTCCATGATATTTCACCATTTTCATTCAAAATCTAGAAATTCCCCTAGTTTTGCAGGATTTGTTGCTTTTGCCAAAAGGAACTGGATTTTCCTTTATAGTAGCATCCTCTTGTAAATCATCTCTGTCAGTCACATGCAGCAGCCACAAAGTATGGATTTCTCTTTCATATGTGGGAACATTTTAAGAGGAAAAAAAGACCCTCCTAGCTTTTTCTTTGTTCAATTTTGACTCTGTTTAAAACTAATCCCAGCTGCACAGAGGTAGATTGTTCACCATCAGGTTTTCTTTAATTTTATCTTCTTATGCTTGATGAGCTGTTTCACCGATCAGTTTTATGTTGGAGTGGAAATTGCAATTGTTTATCTGGTATCTCTTTGCCAACAAGTGAAACAGTATAAGCAGAGAAAAAGCCAGAGAATTATGCATAAAGTAGTTTAATTTTAATTCCCTTGAAAAGTTCTGAAAGAAATAATCAAACTGATCACTTAGAAGTACTGAAAAGAAAAAAGGCAATGGGTAGAAGCCACTATGGATTTGTGCATAATCCATGTTGAATTTATCTAATTTAATCTGAAAGCCGAGTCTGAGGGCTCATGGACAGGAGAACTGCACATGATGTTATAAGCAAATAAAGAAATGTGTTCTGTATGAATCGGTCCCAGTACCGACCCCTGAGGGACTCCACCGGTCACACACCTCCAACCAGATTCTGCCCCATTGACTACAACTCTCTGACTCCTTCCTTTCAACCAGTTCTTGATCCATCTCACTACCTGATCACCAAACCCATACCTGATCAACTTATCTACAAGGGTGCTGTGGGAGACAGTGTCAAATGCTTTACTGAAATCAAGGTATACCACATCTACCGCTCTACCATCATCTATCCACCTAGTAATTTCCTCATAGAAGGCTATGAGGTTAGTCAAACATGATTTACCCTTGATAAAACCATGCTGACTGCTCCTGATGACCCCCATATCCTTGATATGCCTGGAGATAGTGACAAGAACAAGTTGTTCCATCACCTTTCCAGGGATGGAGGTGAGGCTGACCGGTCTATAGTTACCCGGGTCCTCCTTCTTGCCCTTCTTGTAGACTGGTGTGACATTTGCTATCCTCCAGTCCTCAGGCACCTCTCCTGTTACCCATGACTTACCAAAGATGATGGAGAGTGGCCTAGCAATGACCTCCGCCAGCTCCCTCAGCACCCTTGGGTGCATTCCATCCGGACCCATCGATTTATGCATGTCCAGATTACTCAACTGATCCCTAACCCAATCCTCATCTACCTGGGCAAACTCCTCCTCTATCTTGACTTCTTCTGGGGCTATATGAATCTGGGGCTCATGGGGAAAGCCTGCAGGAGTAAAGACAGAGGCAAAGAAGGCGTTCAGCACCTCTGCCTTCTTTATATCCTCTGTCACCAGGGCTCCCACCTCGTTCATCAGAGGGCCAATATTGCCTCTAGTGTTAGATTTGTTAGCTATGTATTTGAAAACGCCCTTTCTATTATCCTTAACCTGACTTGCAAGGTTAAGTTCCAAAGAGGCCTTAGCTTTCCTAATTGCCTCCCTACATCCTCTGACAACATTTCTATATTCCTCCCAAGTGACCAGCCCCTCCTTCCATGATCTGTAGATTTTCCTCTTCCACTTGAGTTTGCCCAGTAGTTCCTTTTTTAACCATGCAGGTCTCCTAGCTCCCTTACTAGATTTCCTAACCATTGGGATGCTCTGATCCTGTGCTCGCAAGAAGTGGTCCTTGAATGTTGACCAGCTATCTTGAGCCCCTTTACCTTCTAGCACCCTGTCCCATGGGATTTCCCTTAACAGTTGATTAAGGAGGCCAAAGTTTGCCTTGTGGAAGTCCAGGGTTCTGATCCTGCTGGGTATTCTGTTCCTTCCACACAGGATCCTGAACTCCACCATCTCATGATCACTGCAGCCGAGGCTGCCATTGACCACCACTGCTTCAACAAGGCCCTCCTTGTTAGTTAATACAAGATCCAGGAGCGCTCCTCTTCTAGTTGGCTTGTCCACCATTTGCATTAAGAAGTTATCATCAATGCATTGGAGGAACCTCCTAGACTGTGAAAGGCTGGCTGTGTAAGTCTTCCAGCAGATATCGGGGTAGTTAAAATCTCCCATGAGGACTAGGGCCTGTAGTTGTGAGGCTGCTTTCAACTGCCTGTAGAAAGCCTCATCAACTTCCTCATCTTGATCTGGAGGTCTGTAGTAGACCCCCACAACTGCATCACCCACACCAGCCTGCCCCTTAATTCTTACCCACAGACTTTCAACTTGCCCCTCATCGGCCCCTGCACAAAACTCGATACATTCTAGTTGCCCTCTCACATAAAGAGCAACTCCACCACCTCGCTTCCCCACCCTATCTTTCCTAAAAAGCACATAACCATCCATGACCACATTCCAGTCATGTGAGCTGTCCCACCATGTCTCTATTATTGCTACCAGATCATAACCCTTAGCCCGTACACAGACCTCTAACTCTTCCTGCTTATTCCCCATACTGCGTGCATTAGCATACAGGCATTTAGGAAGCAAACAGAGCACTCTGGTGGGACCAAATCCTCCTCAGACCACCTGCCTTCGGGCCCTGTTGTGTTCCTCTTGGGCTTGTCCCTAACCGACTCAGTTTTCTCTCCTTCCCCCATCACGCCTAGTTTAAAGCCCTCTCGATGAGCCCTGCTAAGTCCTGCCCCAAAAGCCTCTTCCCCCTCTGGGACAAGTGCATCCCACCTGCCACCATCAGGCCAGGTGTCTCATATATCAGCCCATGATCAAAAAAACCAAAACCCTGTCTTTGGCACCAGTCTCTTAGCCATTCGTTGACCTGTAACCTCTTCCTATTTACCTCCCCACCCATTCTTGCAGGAGGAATGGAGGCAAACACTACTTGCGCTCCAGACCCCCTAACTAGCCGTCCCAAGGCCCTGAAGTCTCTCTTCATTGCCCTTACGTTTCGTGTAATGATTTCGTCACTGCCAACCTGAAAAATCAGCAGTGGGTAGTAATCGGAGGACTCTACAAGATTAGGGAGTTTCCTTTTAACATCCCTAATCCGAGCCCCAGGGAGGCAACAGACCTCCCTGTGGGATGGGTCCGGTCGACAGAACCGGAATATATGGGCAGGATCAGTTCAAAAGTATTGTTTCTATCACCTGCCTTTTTGTTAACTATATTAACTACCCTAAACATTTAACAGACCCAGCCTTTCTTGTAGCTTCATACTCAGTATCTCTTTTGATGTTAACAATTATCTGCTGATAACTGTTTTCTGGGTGCATTTTTAAGAACTTGTCTGTGTTGAAGAACAGAGGTAGAATTCAAACTGATCTTGGTAACTTGCTTTGAAAAAAATAATCATCTACTCCATCTGGCCAACAGGGAGACAGCTCACCCAGAAAGGAATAATCTGCCAGGCAAAAACAGGTAAGGGCCTAATTGGTGGCATATCAGTTCTGCAGAAAGAGATCTAAGGAGCTGAATAGGAAGCTAAATTGGAGTAAATATCATTGCACTTGTGAGAAAGGGAAAAATTCTACTTGAATGAACAGAAGAATGTAGTATATAAAAAAAACACGGACATAATTCTCTAGCCAGTATGGGTAAGACTTCAGCTGGAGTGCTGCAGAAAATTTTGTGTACTACAATTTGAGAATGACTTGTACACATTAAAGAAGCAGCAAGAATGGTTAATAGTTTAGAAATTGTGATATGGGTGGAAAGCTTGATATTAAACTTTCTATGCCTTTTAGGATTGATGACACGACCAAAGATTTTGTTTCTGAGAGCAAATTCGCCAAGTGAATAACAAAGGTATAGAGTCAATCCTGGGCATGTGAGTGAATAAAACAACTTTTTTAGTATCTTCCACCTTTAGTATTCCAAGAAACTATCAATTCTTAGCCAATTCTTATTCTGTATCAAGGACCCTATGCCTGAATTACTGACTATATGTATACTAATTAAATATGGAAGTGGCATAGGCTCAGGTCTTCATATGTGACCATCCACCCTGTTTAATTATTGGCATGAACCCTGACATGGTTCTGATGATGCCAAGACATCCTCTGGAGCATAAGTCTGCCCCAAGAATTGCTCTCAGCCAGCTGAACATACAAGATTACCTTGTTGTCGAGGTTGTGGGGGGAGGAGGTTAAAGAGCTCAGCTGCAGGAGCACAGATGTTCTCTGTCCTTTTCTTCAGCCCATATCGTGTTGTATCTATTAGTATAGGCAACAGTATGTGCTTTCATGAAACTCCAAGTAAATGTCAGGTCTTCTACACAGTGACGCTAGACTCATTGGGCTGCTCTTGACTATTCTGAACCTATTTCTCTGGCTCCAACTAAGTTTCCCCAGTTACCTTAAAATGTTCCTAAATTATTATTTGGTGACCCACTTATTGGATGAGGGAAGGGCTCTGGTTGTTGTCTACCTTGACTTCAGCAAGGTCTTTAACAAGGTTTCCCACAGCATTCTCCTAGAGAAGCTGGGCTCTCATGGCTTGGGTGCTCATATGCTTTGCTGGATAAAAAATTGGTTGGAAGGCTGGGTCCAAAGAGCTGTGTCCAGTGGAGTTAAATCCAGTCAGCAGCCGGTCACAAGTCGCGTTTCCCAGGGCTCAGTGCTGGGGCTGCTCCCGTTCAACATCTTTACTGATGATTTGGGTGAGGGGATAAAGTGCACCCTCAGTAAGTTTGCAGACAACATTAAGTTGAGTGGGAATGTCAATCTCCTTGAGGGTAGGGAGGCTCTGCAGAGGGATCTAGACAGCCTTGATCCATGGGCCAAGGCCAATGACATGGGTTTCAGTAAGGCCAAATGTCGGGTGCTGCACTTTGGCCACAACAACCCCCAGCAGAACTATAGGCTTGGGGAGGAGTGGCTGGAGAGCTGCCCAGCTGAGAGGGACCTGGGTGTTGATTGACAGCTAGCTGAACATGAGCCACCAGAGTGCCCAGGTGGCCAAAAAGGTCATCAGCATTCTGGCCTGCTTCAGGAGTAATTTGGTCAGCAGGACCAGGGAGGTGATCCTGCCCCCATACTTGGCCTTGGTGAGGCCGCACCTCGAGCACTGTGTGCAGCTTTGAGCACTACTGTGTAGGAAGGACATCAAGGTGCTGGAGAGGGTGCAGAGAAGGGCAACAAGGCTGATTAGGGGTCTGGTGAACAGGTCTTATGAGCAGAGGCTGAGGGAGCTGGGGCTGTTTAGTCCGGGAGGCTGAGAAGAGACCTCATTGCTCTCTACAACTACCAGAAAGGAGGTCGTAGTGAGGTGCGTGTTGGCCTCGTCTCCCTAGTGACTAGAGGTAAGACAAGAGGAAATGGGGTCAAGTTGTGCCAGGGGAGGTTCAGATTGGATATTAGGAAAAAATTCTTCATTGAAAGAGTGGTGAGGCATTGGAATGGGCTGCCTAGGGAGGCGGTGGAGACCCTGCCCCTGCAGGTGTTCAAAAAATGGGTAGATGTGCTTCGGGAAATGGTTTAGTGGTCACGGTGCTGTAGGGCTGACAGTTGGGCTTGATGATCATGAAGATCTTTTCCAACCTTAATGATTCTATGATTCTATGATTCTATCCTAGTTATCTTTTAAAAAACCCTGTTTTTAAACCCCAAAATCTCCAAATCTAAGAATAAATGCTCATATTATTTCCTCTTTGGTTTGATTCTGCCTATGCATACAGGAGTTCAGCTAGCAAAACCAAACTGCCAAGCAGTGCTAAAGCAGAAAGGCAAAGCCAGGCAGTCATGAGTGATATTAGAACACCTTCAGCCCCCTGTCCCAGGGTGACAGAAACAAATAGGGGGGCCACAGCAATTTGGAGTGAAAATGAGCACTGACATGGGGGTTGCCAGGTGGGACAGTAACAACTGGGAGGAAAAAGAACCTATTTGAGAGTTGCCACTATGGTCAGTGTAATAAACAGCTGCCACCTCCCATCAGCAGCCCTGTCACTGTCAGGTCCTCAGGGATTCATTCAGATTGTGTTCCTGTCCCTGATCAAAGCAAGCAGCTGATGGAGTAAACATGCTGACCTTACAATCTGCCTATAATAAACCCCAGCAATACTGCTCACTCTAACTTTGGGCAACCCAGACAGCTTTCTTAAGTTGTATTTGCTAAAAATCAATTCCTAATGAACAGTGTAGCTGGAAAAGAAATGAAAATATCCTATCAATACTGGCAAAATGACACAAAGGCTTATTTGAGCTTCATCATCAACTCATCTGACTGGGTGTGAATACCCACTTTCTCTTTGCAGTGTAATTGTAGCAAATAATCCTTACATTTCCCTGAGAAGAGCATTCCCTCTGGTTGCTAGAGAAAAAATAACATATTTAGCAATGCAGCCATTTTCATTATATACGTTTCAATCAGGAAATAGAAGGAAAGCAATTTATTTTTATTTTTTTTCCCCAGGAAGCTGAGTGATTTTCTAACTAAAAACTCCAATGCTGCAGGTAAATGACTTAGTGGCATGAGGCAAAAAAAAATTATTCACCACGCAGCAGTTGTTACCTTGACTTAAAAGGGGAGCTAGATTTTTATTTATTTTATTTAAAACAAATATATGTTTTTGGTGATTTATGCTTCAAAATTTCAAAGTTCTGATATTCTTAAATTACATGGGCAAGGTCCCCAGAACTTTGTTTAAATCTTTTAACAGAAGTTTTAAGACTCTCACAGATGGCAACCTTTCTCTATTACAGAAGTTGTATTTTCTAGATGACAAGTAGAGAGTCTCATCAACTGTGGAGACAGCAGCTGGGGCAAGATTAATTAGCAAAGCTGAGAAGGTTGTTGTGCCTGAACCTGCAAGACAAAGAGAAAAAATACCCTTATTCTTAGGCCAAACTTCAAGAGGAACATAAATAAGTTTTTGGGTTGTTTTTTTTTAAGATGACCAAGACTGAGGTTTAATTCACCTATTCAAAGCTGTTACATATTTTAGATATAGAGGAACAGCTGAGCACAAGTGATGGTCAAACACATAAAAGTTAGAGATCAGCTGTAATATTTTTTTCAGGACAGTTCTCACATTTTTTGACATAAACATAGAGTTACTTATATCAGAAAACAGCAACTCCTGTGTGGGTTATCTATGACTATATCTGTCAGCTTGACTTAATTTGAGAGCTGAGTTTTAACTCATATTTGTCATAACATGGGACAGAATTTCATCATTCACTAAAGGGGAAGTTAACATAATGAAGGTGAACAGTCTCTAAAAACAAGTATGGATCTAGCTAGTTGGGATACATGATTGTCAGATTAACTTTCTTGCTTAAAAGGTTGTTTAGATTTATTTTATAGATAAATGTGTGTGTACATTCAGAGGTGATATCTTGTAATCATAATGTCCTTAGCTATAGTAATTGTCTTGCACAGATGCACCTGAATGCAGGGCATTTGGTTGCTGGCAGAATCCCACTGTAAGCCCTGTTTTAGCCACTCCAAAACCACAGCAACACTGAAGGAACATATGTTAATCCTACTAGAGGTGGTGTAGCTTCTGCTCAAAAGCTGTGGGAGAAGGAGGTTAAGGCAGGCTGGGTTGGCAAGAGCAGTGATTGCATTGTGGACATGATGGCTGGGAAAAATGGGAGAGATCCAGAAGAGGGACAGTGCCTGTGACGAGACACTGTGGACAGGAGAAGAGAGAAACCAGAGATCTGGAAGAAAAGTTTCTGAGTAACAAAATGTCCTGTTGTGGGGCTACCTAGTTCAGCCACAAGCCTCCAGTTACCTGACCGGCTGGAGTAGCAGCTGAAGTGTCTTTGTAACCTATGACCTGTTAGTGGTGGTTACAGCTAAAATGCAAATTGGAGAAGTTCCTAGGCTGTTCTGGTATGGGAAAGTTTCACAGCTCAAGGAGATACAGCTTAGAATTGTCTTCATAACCTAAGTTTCTTGTTTAATTAGTTTGGGTTTTAGTACGTTATTTCCTGCATACTATACTGGAGAAGAGGATGGTTAGGGACTGCTGCTTTTCAGCTATCTTCTCATTCTTTATGTTTTGCCCTTTCCAGCACTCTCAGACATTAGGTCATCTGGGCAGGGGTAACCCTGCAGGTGTCCTTTTTCTCATGTTCCTGTAAAGTTTCTTCTGCTATTTTCCCGAAATAACTGATCAGGAAATAAACAGAATTGGAGAAAGCAAACTCTGCCTGGCCATAATGAGGAACAAAGTCCCTCATTTAAAGTAGAAACTTTTCTCAAGAGGTCTGCTGCTCTGTTAGGCTGTGAAATAGCTTCCCAAGGGAAGGAACAGAAATCTTACTGTGTGAAACAATTTAAATTGAACTGAACAGAGCACTGGCATATATACTACAGGGAGTGCTTTTGTATGGCCAAAGAGCTAAGGAAGACTAACTTAAAGGTCTTTTCTGTATCTTCTGGCAGTGACCCTTTGGAAGCAAAGGCATATGAATACTGTGTATATGATATTCAATAGAAAATTAGGGGATTAACCTTTCTTCAACATAGGATAATGCAATGGAAATTGAGGAAAGAGATGTAGCCTTGATATTCAGAGCTTTTTACTGCCGTGTAAAGGGTTACAGTCCTAGAAAATACACTGTCAAGAGAAACAGTCAAAGTTAAGGATTTAAAGCCAAAATTGATGAGTATCTAAGCTGGCTGCAGCAGAGCACAGATACAGTCTGGAGTTACTGCCTTCATTCACAACACAGTGTCCTGCTGTCTTCCCAATCAAATATGATCTCAGTATTAGATGATTTCTAATTTTGAGATTAAAAAAAAAAAATAATCTTCAGAAGTACACCAAAGGCACGGCATTGCTTGTGGTAGCAGTGGGAGTCACGTGAGAGAAGCCACAATATATCATGGTGGGGGGAGTTCCTGATGCAATTTGCAATCTGTGGGGGAGAATTTAACCTCCAGGATGCTGAAGATAATATACTGATGCAAATAGCCATGAAGCAATTGCTTTTTCCTCCAGGCCAGATTCCTGGCTCCTATTTACATTAGCTCCAAGGTTCTCTACTCTTAGATTCCTTTCACTTTTTCCCAGGTGTGTACAATTATGTCACCTTCAGCTCACAATGACAAATTCAGAAGTGGTGTGAAAGAGGATAGAAATCAAGTCTCAGCATGCTACCAGAGGCCTGAAGGAGTGAGACTCAAAGAGGATTTGCCTGAAGATTCTAGGCCAGAAACTTTTACTTGCAGGTGGATCCAGCTGTAAATATAACTTGAACAGTGTGATTCTTTTACATGTTTTCCTCTCTGTATCAGTTACTAAAATAAAAGAAAAAATCCAAATATTTTGTTTCTTTTCGATGTCAATGACTGACTTTTGAGAAAAGGAGCAGGACCCCCTCTTGTGCTGTCTGCTCTCTAGATGGGTGAATCTGTAGGTCCTACTGAAGAACATAGAGAACCTGTAGGGCTCCTTTCTCATGTTACCTCAATCTGCAGGAGTAATTCTGTAAGGTGATTTTATAATATGTGTTTTTCCCTACTTGGTACCCACTAAAGTTAATAATCTTGTTGGCTTTATGTCACCATTTGACTCAGGTCCGACAACAACGCTCTCGATCCCCTCACCCTCCCACCCAGGTAGGGAAGGAGAGAGAGAAAAAGAGAGAGACTTGGCTGGATTGAAAACTAAACTACACAGCTTTAATTAAACACTAATGATATAAGAAAATATATACAATTATATACAGATATGTTCAGGTATGTGCAAGAGCCTCTCACCTCCCCCCACCACCAGCAACTCCCACCACACGCCCCTGAGCTGGAGCAGTTCGAGAAATCCCGGAGCTGCTGCTGGAGAAAGCGGAGAGTGATGAGGGTCAGGAGACCTTGAGCCTGGGGGTCGATGGTGATGGATGGATGGAGTCCTCCCCAGACACCGGCCATGGACGAGAGAGAAGGGAAGAAGAAGAAGGAAAGAAGTTGTCTTCTGTGATCTCTGACCTTCCTCTGAGCTTGCGTAGATGTATGGAATGGAATATCTCTGGCCAGTTTTGCTGTCTGTCTAACTCAGCCTCCTACAGGGCGGTCATAGATCTCCCCGTAGTGTCTGAGCCAGCAGAGTGAAGGTGCAACCTTGAAACCCCAGCAGTTAGAAAAACATTCCAATGTCTTATCAGCCTAGCTAGAACAGAATGTTGCTAGTTAAAAGAAAGCTCACTGAAGAAAAAAAAAACAGTAAAAAGGAAAATTGGCTTCATCCTGGCTCAAACCAGGACACTTTAGTAGTTTTTAAATCAAGACCCTGTCCTCTCTGTGAGAAGATCTCCAACTTCCCCATAAAACCAGGGCAATGCTAGTGTAAGGGATGGTGGGTGAAAGATTTCTATGATATTAACACATCATTTTTAATGAAAGTGTCATGACAAAAAAATAACCCACCCTAGTAAAAAATTAATTCACAAAACAATTTGCACTGTAAATCTCACTTCTATAGTTTGCCTGCTGAACTATCTATTATAAATTAGCTCATTTTAAAATTGATGAAGTCTGCAGAATGCTGCATTCCCTCTGGACCTAGGGCTCTACACATACTGTCTCATAAAGGATAAAAAAATAATTACTGAAGATCACCCTTTCTCAGACAAGTGTTGTGGACTGTTCAACCACTCATTTACAATTTAAGCCCAGAGTCCTCACTGAAATATGTTTTTAGATGCTAACTGCAGGCTAACAAAATGTTTATTGAAATTCACTAAATTAGACAAAATAAAAAAACAACAACTTGCAATTTTATGGTATAATTGAAGCTGTTAATTTTGTGGAGAGTAGGGGAAACAATGAAATAAGATTGTAGAGTTAATGTTATTTTATTTTATTCCTCTCTGTCTCACACATACTGACTGCTTCCTGATTAGATTAAATTGATGGGTAAATAATAATCTACTGTTTCACCAGCTATGTTTGAGACTTTCCATTAATAAAAACTACAATTTTGTTAATGTTTCTTTAGGAAGTATTTTTTTAAAGTTTAAGCATCTGATACACAAAACAATGGGGTAAAGAATCGTGTTTCTTAAAAATGACGGGTTGTTAGTGGTCTCAATGCATGTATTTGTTTTGGAAAATGTTAACGTGTACAACCAATACTTTAAGACTTGTTTTCTTACAATGATGTACTTGAAAACAAAGTTTTTTTTTTTTTTTTTTTCTAAACTTCCCTTGTGTGGATTTTTTGCTATTACTCTGTGTAATGAAAGCAGTGAGTTCAACTTAGTGTGGAAGACTCAATTCATGTTCAAAGGATCAGGTTTTCTTTTGGTGTAAATGAATTGACAACAGTTTAACACTTCTCATTTAAACCACCTGAGATTCTGCTTTTTGTTGTGGCCTTTTCCACCCCTTTCCATCCACGTCAAACAGCATTGCTGAAAAGGTACTGAGGTCCAGATCTGCAACGTTATAAAGTACTGATCTTTCTTTGAAGTCAATGTGATTTGCATTCCTAACTGCCTTTCAGCAGCCAAGACTGAAGGATACAGTGATGTGAAGACACATACAAAGTGAAGCAACTGCACTTTAAATTTTAATGTCATTGCCTTCAGTTCTTTAGGAAAAAAACCCCACACAAACACAAAAATAAACAAAAAATAAACCTAAAGAACTCCCCCAACACCCACCCCAAAGCCAAAACCAAACACACAAAACAGAACAAAACAAATAAATAATTTAAAGAAAAAGACAGGGAGGGAGAAAAGAAAAAGAAAGGGAAAAAAGACAATCCAGAGGCCTTTGAAAAAAACCCAACACATTTATTTCTTGTTGATCCTTCCTCTCTGGTAATTCTAACATAAGTGAAATAGTATGACAAGGAACTCCCAGGTGATCCCATGTCACTTTTGGCTGTCAACCTAGAAGCATACGTGTGTCAGTACCACAAGCTTGCTTTTCCTGCCTGTTGTTTGAGTTTCACTGAAATGCTGTGTGCTACGGTGCCAATAACATACCATTCTGCCAAATCCAGTGGGGAATCATCCCAGGTACAAGAAAGAGCTCAGAACAGTGTTCACTTAGTTCGTATTTCAAATTAAAAAGGCTCATGAAACACTTAAGCTGTTATTTTTCATAGATCTCCAATACCTAAAATGCGGCAGTGATTTCAGACTTGCATATCGCATTGAAGCTTGTGCTGCAAATCTGGAAAAAATTAGCACACAAGCTATGATTTATATAAAAGGTCCCTTGCATTTTGGATGGACAGGTTGCCATACCAGACAATATTTGGCAAAACAAAGCAAAACTGTGCCAGTAGCTGTTGTGTTTCCCTACTCAGTCACTCAGAGCATGTTGCAGGCATTTAGCCCATTGCTTGTAGTCCATCCAATCTGCACCAATATAACTGGCAGAGAAACAAAATCCTGTGTGGTCAAACTTGCACTTTGCACAAAAAAGTCAGTTTCTTTGACCTCCTAATTAAGTCACCTATTGATTTCAGGAGTTTGTAGCTGGCACCATTAGTATTTTGCATTAAGTACTTGAAGGATGCAGAATGGGTGAAGAAACTTCTGTGAAAGCTGTATGCAACACATTGCTGCAATGCAACCGTGGGGGGCCTCCTGGAAGATGCCAGCCAAAAAACCAGCAAAATCACTGGAAATCATCTGCTGACCATGATGATTAGACACAAAGTTTGGATCATCTCATAAACAACACATCGCATTTCCATGAAATGGATGAGGGATTGAAGATCTGTTGTATGAAATTTTTTCAGTGTTTTAAAAGCAATTCTGGTTGCTGCTGATGGTGTTTGCCTCTTGCTTTATAAATTCTTCCACTGTAACAGGCTAAAGATGATGAATGAGACATTGATATGAGCCACTCAGCAACAGATGGTGAAATATCACTCTTCCAGTGTTTAGGACATGATTTTAAACAGATATGCACTGGAATGCTCTTATACAAATTCTTTTACATTGTAGGCAATGTGAATTAATTATATCCATATGGGGGGCTTTTAATTCTTAAACAAACAAACAAATAAATAAATAATTCCAAGTCTTGTTATTTACAGTAAAACATATTTATACTCTTTAAAAACAAAGGACCAAAGAGAACTAAACTTTCCCTCCTGTAATCATTAATTTTGCAGTCATATGAAAATGGGTAAGTAGGTGCTATAAGCTGGATCCATTTCGTGTTCAAAGTGACATCATGTGAACAGGAACAAAACAGTTTTTGTTCTGAAACAAAGTAATCCACTCAGAACAACATCAGTCAATTTTCTCATTCACTCTACTTCATACTGTTAAGGGTGGAGGACCATGAGTGTCTGCTATCTTGTAGTGGAAACGTAACTGGCAGAGATTATACAACTTCCTTGTATACAAGTAAGTCTTTTTCCCTTGCACCAACAGATGATGCAAAATTATGTGCTACTCCAGAGATCTGGAGTAGCACTTTTCAATTTCTTTTTACTGATCACAATTTGTTGTTATGTGCTCTCCATAACAGGCTCTATTTTACTCAGGATCTTCTCCTTTCCCTTAAGCTGTGTATGCCCTTCACACTCCTCCATATAACTTTTGTCAGCTGTAATTTTGAGAACTGTTTTTTTTCCCCTCCATAATCACTACAGCATCCTTTCCATAGGTACTACATATCACAGTGTGATAAATACAGACAAGTGAAGACTTTCTTGGGTTTGGTGCATGCAAGAAAACTTTCAAAGTGTTATTTAGGGAATTATACAGTTATGTTATTTAAAGGAGGCTAATAGGAGAATATTATTTGTCTCTTTACTTTGATAAAATAAGGCATTTAACAGTACCCTAGCAATTTAGACTCGAATTAGAAGGGCTACCAAGTATCCTTACTTGTTCTCTTCTTTATTGAAATATTATAGCCATATATCTAAATTGTTTTTTAATTGGTCTACTTAAGGCCACTGAAAGACCGTCATAGTTGAGCCAGCTTATCCCCTGCTTAATCAATTCAGTGTAATTCAGTAAACGCGTTGTGCAAGCTGAGAAAGCTTTAATCAAAGCTTAAACCGGAGCAAGTGAATATATAAAGAGAGGTTTGAATCAACTGAACTGGAACAATCTAAAATCAAATATCTTCCTGAATCCAAGGCTGTGGTGGAAAGTCTGTTACATCTGAAGCTGTAACAGATGAGGAGTGACAGAGCTAGTTTAAAGAGAGCATCTGGGGAGACATGTGAAGTTTCTTCAAAAGCTGTAGAAGGCAAACAGGCAGTAGGAGCCCTGGGGAAGATGTGGTAGTAAATTAAATGAAGGAAGAGACGCTTTAGGGCTAATAATAGTTTTCTGTATTCTAATAACGATCTTTGAGAGCACTGGGAGAAATGCTCTGTGATTCTTTAGAGCTGCTGCAGGAGATCTCTTAACCTAAAACTTCAGTCAGAGTGTCCTGTTTGAACTGAGTCCTTTGTATCTGTCCTGGTGTTATTTTCAGACTTTGGTCTGTGAGTATAAAGGCCAAAGGCTTGCTTTAAAAAAAAAAAAAAAAAAAATATATATATATATATATATAAAACCTGATTCTTTCTTTGTCAGAGGTTTCCTGATGTTGCTGCTTGTATCTGAAAATTACTCTGAGGCACGACACCAATGTTAAGCCTTGGCCTCTACATCTAAATTTTCTGTGAACTGGATTTAAATAAGGTGGTAGTCTTTCTGGTTTCTCAATGAACAGCTCAGCGGCCTCCCTAGATTGCACCCAAAGATTTGTGCTGCTGAGGGGCCACTCCAGACCCCAGCTGAGAAATGGGAGAGGACTGATGCTGGCTTCTGGCCTGTTTGGAAACAGACAAGAAAGAGGATTGTAAGCTTTTGGAAAAGGAAAAAGGAAAGGGAAAGGCAAGGGGGAAGGGAAAGGGACAGGGAAAGGGGCAGGGAAAGGGAAATGGAAAGGGAAATGGAAGGATGTGGACTTTCTTTTTTGATCAGACTTCTGTCACAGAATCTCCCTCAGTTGTCATGAATGCAAAGGTGTCTGAATGACTTTATTAGCCCAACACATTGCCTGTTCCTGCAGTTAAGGGAGTGAAAATAGTGCCAAGCCAGTGGCCTGCACAGGTGCCAGGGACAAGGGCAGACGTCGGAGGTGCAATAGCTCTCAACGGAGTCGAGGGCCAGGCTTTCTTGCTGAGTCCTGTGTGCTGGTCCTGTGTGCCAAGCTGCTGAGGGATTTGTGACTCCTAGCCTACAGCACAGGTCCTATAGTTAGGGATCCCTTTGTCCACATTTCTTTCTAGGGGCTGGGAGTGCTCATAAAATAGCTGGCAAAGGGAAAACTTTGCATTCTGTGTTGTACCCCATCCCTGGAGAGTGCAATTAAATACTACAAAATTAGGCTGTATCTGCTGAATCATTAAAGGCTGAAGCTGAGAAGGGGAATGAGAAATGCAGACTTGACACCAGCATGGAATCTTGTAACACAGGTGAGCTCTCCCAAATCTTTCAAAATTTTGCGGTACACAATTTCACTTTTCCTTTGCATTACTTTGTACCTCTCTGGATCTTTATGCAACAGTCCCCTGAAATCACTGTCCCACAGGAGTGTGCTTTAGCCTCTACATCTTAAATGATTTTTTTTTTTTTTTTTTCCCACAAGCTGCTTCTTAATTCAATAGCTCACCATGTTCAGTACAATAATATTTTTATAGTGTTCTATCCACTTGGTTTATCAATACCAATGCTCCAACAATGTAGTGATTGAATTATTTTTCCTTGAAGCTGTAAATATTGTTAAAATTTTGGCAGGTCACAGCAGAGTAGACATGGGAAGTGAAAGTAAGCACACCTAACAAGCTTTTTTCCCCCTTCAGTCAAGATAAAAGGCCTCTAGTCTTCCTGGGTAAAACATAATAATAATAATAATAATAATAATAATAATAATAATAATAATAATAATAATAATAATAATAATAATAATAATAATAATAAATGCAGAAAGACCTCCTGGTATAGGATGATAAAGTCTTTTTCTCTCTTATTTTCTTGTTCACAGAAAATTTTGTGTTTCTGACTATATTCTCTGTGGGGAGAATATATTCAATTAAAAAGTAAAGTGAAGGTTACTCAGTATATTTTTCCTCCATAATTTATTCTCCAGTAATTGCAATATTGTACAAAGCATCTCAGCACATATTTTTCATCTGCAGTAAGAACACCTTTACATCTTCTTGACATCTTATATTTTCCTTGACTTGATCTGAATAGCATCATTCAGGCAGCAATGAACATACATTGGTTTTGCTTCTTCAGTTCTCTGAGATCTTCCACCTTTTCTCTTCCAGCCAATTTGCATTTCCTTTTTAGCAGGCCAATCTTTCCTTGCAGCTTCAATATTCACAAAAATTACCTTTGAGGACTTACCCATCTTCTGTGCTGACAAATTTCCCTCCTTTTACATCACTTCTGTGTTTCAGGTAAAATCCTAGGCTTTTCTTCTAACCGTCAAGATATTGCACATGTCCAATCTTGCTGCTTTGCTGCTGTTGTTTTCTTGTGTGAACTTTCTGACCCATTCAGCCAATGTGTAGAGCTTTGACTTTGGTGCCTGACTTCTCTTACTGCCTTCACACATGCCAATACTTTATGCATATTTTGATGGCACTGAATTAATCTGTAAGGCTGCCACAACCACCTCCTTCAAATCCTGCCTTAAACTCTTTTTTTTTTTTTTTTTTTTTTTTTATGACACCAACACTATTAATTAATTACTAATGACAGCTATATCAAGAATCCCAATCCCTGTATGTGCAAACTAGCTCCGCAAGATTCAGAAAATGTAGATATGCACGTACTAAGCCCTCTAAGTGTATGAATGCTTTGCTGTTATCCTTGTCTTTCCTTAACGTTCATTGAAGTTTCTGGTTAAAAAAAGCAAATCAGATGAGGGGGGCCCATATCCTCAGAAGTTATCTGATTAATTCTGCAATCCAACAGATCCCTTCTATTGTTTTCCTGTATCTGTTTTAAAGTAATATAAATTCTATATCATTTGGGAGCACAATTATATGTGAATGTATTTATTTCCCTGCCCCCAATTTAATTGTACATTAAGTAACTGACTTTAAATTATCCTTATCTATGCTATAAAATACCTTAAAATTAATACAATTATTGGTGCTTCGTTGTTGTTTGAGTTGTTCAGGGGTTTTTTCCCTCAGAGAAAAGAATTTAAAATATCTGAAATCTGTCAAAGAAGTTATAAAATGAATTCCTAATGACAGTGTAGGCTGTAAGCACATTTAAGTGTATCTTATTAAAACTTTGAAGTATGTGAAAGGAGCATACCTATATCCTGAAGATATTTATTCTCTACAACTTGAAAAATAATTTAAGATAGAAGGCATGCACGGAAAAGCAAGGCAAGTAGCCATTGGAATTGCAAGGAATTTCTTCTTGTGAAAAATTACATTTTAATTAATCTAGCACTGATACAGAAAACTTGGACACAATATTTAAATTATGAAAATATTTCCTTGTTTTATGCACAACAAAGTAACTTATGAAGAGTCTATGAAAATATAGTGATCTGGTGGTTCCTACCCATAAAATATGTTCAATACAGTATATAAATGCTAAACAAAGATACATGGGAGCAAGTATATAAATCAAGCAGAATTAATAAAGCAAACCAATTGTCTGAGAGTGTAGCCCTGAGGTAAAAATTTTAGCCTTGCCTGAAAAACGAGGCAACTTTGTCAACATTTTTAATAGTGCCCTTGGGTGTTCACTGCAGCATCACAAGGTCATACCTCACCAAAATTTCTCTTTAAGGATGTGCAACAGGCATTTGTTAATTTGCTGCCTTTTGTCTTTCTGCCAAGGACATTTTTCTTGATCCAGAACTCCTGTAGAGTTCAGAAGGACTTTCAAGATCCCTGCAGCTGAGCAACTTGCCTTATGGTATGAAACATCTCTAGGCAATCTGAGTGGCCACCTGAGGGCCATGAGCTGGATGCAGCTGTTAGCCCCAGGACTTGTGCTGCTCACATTGTGTTACCAGCAACATAATATTTTGTTAACACTGTTGTCCAACAGAGCTGGAGTTACCTGAGAGACCCTGTGAGAGAAAGTGAGATAATAAAGTGCCTGGAGTGGAGCTTGCTGTCCACATGCCTTGCCCAGTTTTGTCCTACAGTGGAGTAGTGGGCCCCATTGGAGCCATTTTCTTGCCTGCAAGGTGCCCCATTGCTCCTCCTCCCTGTGGTTCTTTGATGAAGCTGATACCTGCCCTGAATATAAGGAACCAAAGCAGGGTTTGGGGATAACATTCAAAATGAAGCTGGTTGGCCCAAACTAATGCGCAGGGGCTAAAATAATGTCTGATGGAGGTTGCAAAACCAGAAATCTTTTTTATGAACTATGCTGGTTTTCATTGTAGAGCTTGTCCCCACTGAGCTTGTATCACAAATAAGTGTAGGTGTTAGTGTTTCTTTCTTGTGTTGATGAATCTCACTGTCTAGCTGCTCCTTTTTCACCAGCTGGACCTACTCTGCAATGGACATCAAGACATGGACATGGTATTATCTTCCAGGAACCCTGCAATAATTTTGTGAAGTATTGATTAATCTCACAAAAATTAATCAAATTATATTTGAGTACCATTCAGGAGTGAGCAACTGTTTTCTGGATGAAGCGACTGATGTGCACCTCATGGTCTTGAGCACATGATTCTGTGCTTCATCCTTCACAATGATCTTAAAAAATCCTGTTCTTGCCCTGGATGAAGATACGTTAGTGCAGATATTTTATTGCCAAATGTACTGTAAGACTGGGCTCCACAAAGCACTTCAGACATGTGTGAGCCATCCGTTGATATTGCTGGAGCCACAGACATTGCAAAAGATAATTATATGTGTAAGTAAGTAATAGTTTTGTTGGATTAGGGCCTGCATCTCCTGACGTCAAAAAACCCAACACACCCCAAGCCATGTTCAACAGTAAGATGAAGAAAGCAAAAAAAATAGTGTCATAATAGCTATCGAAGTTTGTAAGGTAGAGAGAGGAACTGGGAAATATATTTCAGACAATAAAATTTCTCTGGCACTAAGTATAGTAGATTTTTTTTTCTTCTAATACTCTTATATAGTAATATTAAATTAGTTACACACTTGTATATATTTGTTTAGGGAAAGTTACCCATGTTATGAAAAAATTAACATTTCCCCACTAATAAATATCTAGAGTATCAGATATTTCCAACTGGCAAGAAAAAAACACAGGTTAAAAGAAACCACCTTAAACCGTATTTTTATTTACTGCTGAAATGTCTATGAAAAGGAAGACAGCTTTTTTCAGTTGTCAGTTTTCATGCTTTTCCATAGATACTATACATGCACTTACTACATAAGAAATAAAATTTCATTTCAGACACTCATTTTTATTCCAATGAACATTGCATTAAATTCTAAAAGAACATTATTTTGAAGGTAAGCAGCAATCTGAATTGGCACAATACCTGCTGATTTTTAAATTTCCTATAAGATTCATGCTTTCTGCATTAATACAATAATTTCAGCAGCATATTATTAGAACCTTTGTATAAAATCTGTGAATAAATTAAATGCATTTTGGTTTTCTTTTTCTTTTTTTTTCTGAAAAAAATAATGCTTGTCATCTAGCCAAACTGACATTTTGCTGACAAGCTTGAAAAGAAAATTCTCTTTTAATGCTTGAACTAGACAAGATAATTTTTCTTTTTCAAAATGAGATTCAGAAAACAAAGTTGAAGCAAATAATTAACATGTTGATCCTGTTTCTGTTTGTTTGAAAAAATTAGATGAAAAACTAGCAGCATGGTGACTTACTAATATAATAACTTAACTAAATAAGCAGATAAAATTCCAAGGAGCCGAAAGGAGAAGGAAAACTTGACCATGCTGTATATTAAGTACACTTGTGAAATTGTTACTCCGTATTCTCTCTATAGGAAAACTTACCTGCATTAGGCAGGCAATTTATCTTTTGTATTTTACCTGCAAAATTTTCATGAATAATAATAATAAAAATGTACCAAAAGTGCTGAAAATGGGAAATTAAGGTTTTCTGGGACTTTTTTTATTTGGGGAGGGAGATTTTTATAGATTTTTTTGCTTTATCTTTTCTTAATCCATCTCTACTCCATATGTTGATGATAGTCTACTGGTTTGAAAAAGAAATCCCAAGAACTAGTAGTGTTTGAACTACCTAACCTTGTACTCACATTCAAAGCTAGTAGTTGCTTATGCAAAAATGCAGCCTGATCTTCTCAAATGTTGAGTAAGTGCTGTTTCATAGGTTTTTATGCTGAATTTATGCTTTGAAACCTTCAGCAATTATTTCAGTCACTTGCTTCTGCTCTGTTTTTTTAAAGTGCAAAGTTTAGATTGCTGTCTTGTGTTTCCTGTCATTTTGAATGACATTCATTGAAAGTGGAATGACAGTCTGTTTGGAAGCATATATGATAGGACATATACATCCCAAACCATATAACGTCAGAAACCTCTGTCCAGTGTAGAGATGTGGCAACGGCATTATTAGACTCCTTATTTCTATTTAATGTCCAAAATTCTTTTTAACTTAATTGATATTCAAAAGATGCAAGTCTCATTATTTTGTCAGAAATTCACCCTAGTTACTGTAAGTAAGCATGTGATTATAAAATGGGCCAAATTACCAAAATCAGATTATCTTTTGACAAGATGTATTCTGAGGGTGCTGGTAAGGAAACCTTACTGTGACTACAGCTATATGTGTGTTTAGCACAGTATAACATATGTGGCAACAAACAGAGAGAGAAAAAAATATTAATATAATTTTATTCCTTAATGGGGTGTGTTGATAAGATATTTGAATCATAGAATAGAATCATAGAATCCTAGGGGTTGGAAGGGACCTCAAAAGATCATCTAGTCCAACCCCCCTGCCAGAGCAGGGTCACCTAGAGCACATCACACAGGAACGTGTCCAGGCGGGTTTTGAATGTCTCCAGTGAAGGAGACTCCACAACCTCTCTGGGCAGCCTGTTCCAGTGCTCTGTCACTCTCACAGTAAAGAAGTTCTTCCTGATATTCACATGAAACCTCCTATGCTCCAGTTTGCATCCGTTGCCCCTTGTCCTGTCACTGGTCATCACTGAAAAAAGCTTGGCTCCATCATCCTGACACTCACCCTTTACATATTTGTAAACATGGATGAGGTCATCCCTCAGTCTCCTTTTCTCCAAGCTAAAGAGACCCAGCTCTGTCAGCCTTTCCTCATAAGGGAGATGTTCCACTCCCTTAATCATCTTTGTAGCTCTGTGCTGGACTCTTTCAAGCAGTTCCCTGTCCTTCTTAAACTGTGGGGCCCAGAGCTGGACACAATACCCCAGATGTGGCCTCACCAAGGCAGAACAGAGAGGGAGGAGAACCTCTCTTGACCGACTAACCACACCTTTTCTAATGCACCCCAGGGTGCCATTGGCCTTCTTGGCTACAAGGGCACATTGCTGGCTCATGGTCATCCTCCTGTCCACCAGGACCCCCAGGTCCCTTTTTCCTACACTGCTCTCCAGCAGGTCAGCCCCCAACCTGTACTGGTACATGCGGTTGTTCCTCCCCAGATGCAAGACTCTACACTTGCCCTTGTTGAATTTCATTAAGTTTCTCCCCACCCAAGTCTCCAACATGTCCAGGTCTTGCTGAATGGCAGCACAGCCTTCTGGTGTGTCAGCCACTCCTCCCAGTTCAGTGTCATCAGCAAACTTGCTGAGGGTACATTCTGAACCCTCATCCAGGTCGTTGATGAAGATATTGAACAACACCGGTCCCGGTACCGATCCCTGAGGGACTCCACTAGTCACAGACCTCCAACTAGATTTTGTCCCATTGACTACAACTCTCTGACTTCTTCCCTTCAACCAGTTCATGATCCACCTCACTACCTGATTACCAAGCCCATACTTTATCAGCTTATCTACAAGGATGCTGTGGGAGACAGTGTCAAATGCTTTACTGAAATCAAGATAAACCACATCTACTGCTCTACCATCATCTATCCACCTAGTTACTTCCTCATAAAAGGCTATAAGGTTGGTCAAACATGACTTACCCTTGGTAAAACCATGTTGACTGCTCTTAGTGACCCCCTGATCCTTGATATGCTTAAAGACAGTGCCAAGAACAAGTTTTTCTGTCACCCTTCCAGGGATGGAGGTGAGGCTGACTGGTCTATAGTTACCTGGGTCCTCCTTCTTGCCCTTCTTATAGACTGGAGTGACATTTGCTATCCTCCAGTCCTCAGGCACCTCTCCTGCTGCCCATGACTTACCAAAGATAATGGAGAGTGGCCTAGCAATGACCTCCGCCAGCTCCCTCAGCACCCACGGGTGTATTCCACCTGGATGCATTGATTTATGGATGTCCAGATTGCTTAACTGATCCCTAACCCAATCCTCATCTACCAAGGCAAACTCCTCCTTTATCCTGACTTCTTCTGGGGCTATAGGGATCTGGGGCTCCTGGGGACAGTCTGAAGGAGTAAAGACAGAGGCAAAGAAGGCATTCAATACCTCTGCCTTCTTTATATCCTATGTCTCTAGGGCACCCACCTCATTCATCAGTGGACCTATATTGCCTCTAGTGTTAGAGTTTTTTGCTATGTATTTGAAAAAGCCCTTTCTATTATCCTTAACCTGACTTGCAAGGTTAAGTTCCAAGGAGGCCTTAGCTTTCCTAATTGCCTCCCTACATCCTCTGACAACATTTCTATATTCCTCCCAAGTGACCAGCCCCTCCTTCCATGATCCATAGATTCTTTTTTTCCACTTGAGTTTGCCCAGCAGTTCCTTGTTTAACCATGTAGGTCTCCTAGCTCCCTTACTTGATTTCATACCCATTGGGATGCTCTGATCCTGAGCTTGCAAGAAGTGGTCCTTGAATGTTGACCAACTATCTTGAGCCCCTTTACCATCTAGCACCCTGTCCCATGGGACTTTCCTTAAAAAACTGATTGAGGAGGCCAAAGTTGGCCCTGCGGAAGTCCAGGATTCTGGTCTTGCTAGGTACTCTATTCCTCCCACACAGGATCCTGAACTCCACCATCTTGTGACCACTGCAGCCAAGGCTGCCATTGACCATCACTGCTTCAACAAGACCCTCCTTGTTGGTGAGTACAACATCCAGCAGTGCTCCTCTCCTAGTCTGCTTGTCCACCGTTTGCATTAAGAAGTTATCATCAATGCACTGGAGGAACCTCCTAGACCTTGAATGGCTGGCTGTGTAAGTCTTCCAGCAGATATCAGGGTAGTTAAAATCCCCCATGAGGACCAAGGCCTGTATTTGCGAGGCTACTTTCAGCTGCCTGTAGAAAGCCTCATCAACTCCTTCGTCCTGATCAGGACGTCTGTAATTAACCCCCACAACTGAATTTGGACTTCCTCAAATTTTTTTCAGAATGTGCCTTATTTTTTTTGTCTTTGGTGTGCTCAGCACTATGAGCGATATTTACGTCTTTCTCCCCCACATGCTCTTACATGGTTGAAGAACCATGTCCTTAAGACACTAATAAAGTGAGAGTCACTGCTTCTGCCTTCTGTGAATCTGACATTATTAGCTATGTTCATCAACAGTGATTCATGATGCCATATTAAGAGAAATCTTTATTGCCAGGGAGTGCATGAAGGCAGTGCATGAAGGTAGGAGACGATTTGATTTGAGTCTGTGGGAGATGAGAAAGTATGCAGCAGATCCCTCTTTTATGAAAATTACAGAGGTTAAAATATTAACATGCAGAGAGAGCTGGCTGAAATAGAAACAACTAATTTTATCAGTGTAATCTCTGCTCCAGCAAGATCAACTTTCCTTTTAACTAGGCTACACAAGAAGGATGAGAAAAGAAAATAGCTAGTCAGTCTATATATGATCAAGTTTTCCGTTTGCCCTTGTTCTTCACCTGCATTTTTTGAGATCAAGAAATGATTGAGGCATGGCTTACATCTTACAGTAGGGCTGTGGGGACAGTGCAGGCCCCCTCTCGGTTCAAGGTAAGAGCTCAGCTAGGGGTCGTCCCCCCCTAGAAGCAAACCTAGCCATGGTATCCACCTGGGTGAAAACCCTCACCAGGAGGACAGTGGTGACCTAGACAGGGGTCCCTCTCAAGAATGCAGCTGTCCAGGTCTCTGGCTGCCCAGAGTCACTGAGGATAGCAGAGAGAACACCTGTGTATGCTGTGACCAGGTGAGTGATTTACTCAGCCTAGTGGCTGAGCTGAAAGAGGAGGTGGAATGATTAAGGGGAATCTGGAAATGTGAGAGATTGGAGTAACACCATACCATCCCTGAGACAAAGCTTCAAGGTGGAGGCCCCATGAGAAGTAGAGGATCTCCTGTCCTCTTATCAACAAGCAGAAGCAGGGCACCTGAGAGAAGAGGGGACTGGAAGTGGGTCCCTGCTCTGGGCAGCAGGCAAAACCCCTCTCACACTCCCCCACCCTCACGTGTGCCCTTACAGAACAGGTATATGGCCCCAGAACTGGAAAACCAGGAAACTGAGGTTACTGACAAATGTCTGTCCAGGGAGTTGCAGAGGCAGTCAGCCCCATGCATTAGGACTGCCTCTGTTAAGAAGAAGGAAGGTAATTATTGTGGGAGATTCTCTTTTGAAGGGAACAGAGGACCCCGTATGCTGGACACACGCATCCCACAGGGAAGTCTGCTGCCTCCCTGGGGCCTGGGTTATTGATGTAACCAAGAAATTCTCAGGCCTGGTGTGGCCCTCTGATTACTACCTACTAGTAGTCATGCAAGTGGACACTGACGAGGTGGCCAAGGCAAGTCCTAGGCCAATGAAAAGGGATTTCAGATTACTGGGTGGAATGCTTGCAGGATCAGGAGCACAGATGGTCTTTTCCTCAGTGCCTTCAGTGGCAGATTCATGAATGGCTTAGAGGCTGGTGCTGTTGGAGTGAAGAGTGGACAGTGAGATGGATCGAGAACTGGCTAAACAATAGAGCCCAGAAGGTTGTGATCAACAGTGCAGAGTCCAGTTGGAGACATGTGAGTAGTGGTGCTCCCCAAGGGTCAATACTGGGCCCAGTCTTATGCAACATCTTCATCAGTGACCGGGATGAGGGGATAGAGTGTATCCTCAGCAAATTTGCTGGTGATATGAAGCTGAGAGGATTGGCGGATACACCTGATAGCTATGCAGCCATTCAGAGAGATTTAGACAGACTGGAGAGTTGGGCAAAGATGAACCTAATGAGGTTCGACAATAATAAGGCTTGAGTCCTGCACTTGGGGTAAAAAGCACCATGCACCAATAGAGATTAGGGGCTGCTTTGTAGACCTTGGGGTCGTGGTGGTCAACAAGTTATCCATGGGACAGCAAATGTGCCCTTGTGGCCAGAGGCCAAATAGTATCCTGGGGTGCATTAACAACAGTGTGGCCAGCAGGTCAAGGGAGGTTATCCTCCCCCTCTACTCTGCCTTAGTAAGACCACATCTGTGTCCAGTTCTGGGCTCCCCAGTTCAAAAGGGACAGGGATATGCTGGAAGGAGTCCAACAGATAGCTACAAGAATGATTAAGGGACTGCAACATCTGTCATAAGAGGAAGGCTGAGAGACCTGGGGCTGTTCGGTCTTGAGAAAAAAAGACTAAGAGGAGAGCTTATTAATGTCTGTCAATATCTGAAGGGTGGATGGCAAGCATGGGCCAGTCTCTTTTCAGTGGTGCTCTGTCATAGGACAAGGGGAAATGGCACCAAGCTACAATACAGGAAGTTCCACCTCAACGTGTGGAAAAACTACTTTACTGTGAGGGTGATGGAGCACTGGAAGAGGCTGCCCAGAGAGATTGTGGAGTCTCCTTCTCTGGAGACTTTCAAGGCCCATTTGGACATGTTCCTGTATGATCTGCTCTAGGTATTCCTGCTGCAGCAGGGAGGTTGGATTCAATGATCTTCAGAGGTGTCTTCCAACCCCTATGATTCTATGGCTCTATGATTCTATAATACCACAGCCTACTCCTTCTCAACAATATGGATTTTTTCTCTGAAATGTCCCAAATATTGAGATTGTGTGTGAAATGTGTTTACCTTGAAACTTTTGTTGTACTTGGGCTACTCCCTCTGGCTTCAGCGAATCACGGAAGACTTTCTTTCTCATTTAATTGTGTAGGTGTTTTTTTATGGAAATTTGAATTTTCCACCAAAAATGGCCTCCATATTTTTGTCACAATTTTCCTCATGTCTCTTCATTTCTGTTAAATAATTTTCAAGAATTATTCGAATGTTTAAAGCAGTGAGACTACAACCATGACTCTAACAACATCTTTACAACATTGTACCACTAGCAGACTGTGTATCATAGAATCATAGAATCATAGAATCCTAGGGGTTGGAAGGGACCTCGAAAGATCATCTAGTCCAACCCCCCTGCCAGAGCAGGGTCACCTAGAGTATATCACATAGGAACGCATCCAGGTGGGTTTTGAATGTCTCCAGTGAAGGAGACTCCACAACCTCCCTGGGCAGCCTGTTCCAGTGCTCTGTCACTCTTACAGTAAAAAATTTTTTTCGGATATTCACCTTGAACCTCCTATGCTCCAATTTACACCCATTACCCCTTGTCCTATCACTGGTCATCACTGAGAAGAGCCTAACTCCATCTCCCTGACACTCACCCCTTACATATTTGTAAACATTGATGAGGTCACCCCTCAGCCTCCTTTTCTCCAAGCTAAAGAGACCCAGCTCCCTCAACCTTTCCTCATAAGGGAGATGTTCCACTCCCTTAATCATCTTAGTAGCTCTGCGCTGGACTCTTTCCAGCAGTTGCCTGTCCTTCTTAAACTGTGGGGCCCAGAACTGGACACAATACTCCAGATGCGGCCTCACCAATGCAGAATAGAGGGGGAGGAGAACCTCTCTTGACCGACTAAACCTCTCTTGACCGACTAAATCTCAATGACAACAACACATGCTGTTGGGCAAAGTTGTGCAGTTCCATTGAGTTACACAAAACAGTTGGCTTAATAGTTTTCTACATATCCTGAACAATATTTACCTGATATAAGTTTAAATGTCTGAACATAAATGCTCACTGGAGACAATTTATGACAGGGTCACCTTGTCTTATTTAACTGTAATTTTCATTGTCTCCAGCTGAAACTTCACTTTGTTTACTAATGCCATTGATTAAGGCCATCCAAGACTGGAGCATGTATAATGCAACCTTGCAAGGCTTATGCAATGTGCTGTATAGAGTCAGCTTTTGGAAAGAAAGAAAGAAGAGAGATTATCCATGTCTGAAAATTCTGAGCACTACTTTAATGGTAATTTTTAGTAGTCCAAATTTCCATGTAAATTATTTTAAGCAACGTACAGACCTGAGATTTAAGTTTTGAAACAAACCTTTTCCAGAGGGCTGGGTAAAAACTTATTTTAGCCATGCCTTAGCTCTTGGGGATCTCTTTGATAACATTTTTGCGCAATTACTGGAGAAACAAAGTTTGAATTTGTTAAAGAAGTTAGCTGTCTTCTGTGAGGTTGATTTCTTCTTCACCATCAGCCTCTCTCTTTTTATCTGTAATCCTCCAAACTCATTGTCCCACTCCTAGGAAAACTGATCACAAAACTGAGCAAGGACTTTTTGCAGTGAAAGTGGTTTTAGACTAATTTTTTTTTGTTTGTTTGCTTGTTTCTAAGAATGGAGCAAATCTTATTTGGCTAGTGAACCCTTCTGTTTTTTCTGACTTTTCCAAGATCTCTCTTGGTAACAGGACACCTTGCTCAGAGTAATAATTGTTCCAAACAATTAGCTGTGGGACATAATTATGGATCTGGAAGCTGCAAGTCTCCTATTGACTTGTAAGCTTTAAGTATATGAGGTGTTATTTGAAGCTTGTTTTGTTTCTGAATAATTCTTTAATTAAATCTTCTTGTTTTCATTCTTTCCCCCTTCATGCTCTTAGTAAATTGCTGGCAACAACAGTGGCAAATTACTGAATGCAAAAAAGTTTAGACATAATGATAATTTAGTTCATTGTAGCAAAAATCTCCCATAGAGAACCTTTGTTTACCTAATTCTGGTTCTGTAGTTGCACTTAAATTATTCCTGTTCTTAAGAATTGACTACTTATCTTTGATAATGAAGATGTAATTTTCACTTTGCAATAATTTTAAAGGGCTCATATTTTTTTGAAACTAATTGTCTTTCTTCTTGCATTAAAAAAATTTTCAATTTCCCAATGCAGTTTCTTAATATTAAGGCATAAATCAGGAGATATTACTAAACACAAATTATTAAAATCTCTGTTGCTCTTTTCTGTTTCTGTCTGTGAAAATGTTTCTATCTGTAAAATGTTTCCAACTCCAAAATGTCAGTATCTGTACAGTCTTTGCACTTGAGCTTCAAGCTGATTCAGAGTAAATTAGTACACAGACTTTGGGCTCAGGGGGTAATACCCCTGGTTTAATTCCATTAATAACAACAACAACAACAATAATAGTAATAAACTAACCCCCTAACCTCTGACCCAAAATTAATTGCAAGGAATAAGGGTCCTCTTTTTAAGCTAGGCCTTGCAATCAATCTTAGAAAGATCTTTGGAAGGCACACTGCAATCTCACTCAAAAAACTGCTTATACATGTGCTCACCCTCAGCAGACCTACTGCCTTAAGGAGGTCTGTTTCTGTGCATGAACTTGGGGATGGACTTCCACTGTTTTTATCTATTGACTGGGAATTTTTCAATCAATATTCAGAAAAATCAGACTGTACTTTGAATGAAGTGAAGTAAAAACTTGAAAACTTGAAAAAAAGTTTGTTTTTATTCATGTTCCAGAAGTTCTGCTTTTTTTCCTTTGCTCTCTTTTCCTCCATCCATTACTTTCTCCCTGAGAATTACTGTTCACTCATCAGCATAGTGTCCCCATTTTTTAGCTTGGAGCATGCCTAGTTTTGGAATGTGCTGGCATTGATTTATGACTTTTTCATCCAGACCTTCACGCTTCACAGATAGTGAATTTATTTCCTAGGTTTTCACCAGTAGGTCAAAAATATCTTTAATGTTGCAGAAGGTAAACAGTAAATGAGTCCGAGTCAAGATAATGCCTGCACTCCCTCTATGACAAGCATTCCAAAATTGTTCGTAGTTTGCAACCGTGTCAAAGTATTCACCACTACTCAGGGAGTTGGGCTGCCTGTTTAACTTTGGACTCCACATACTCACTGAATAGTAAACATTCTTATCCTAGGAAAAAAGGCACAAAATGTTGCATATGCATACGTAATAAAATATTACGGTGTAACACATTTATGATGGATAAACAGTGATTTTACCAGCAAAGGCCTCCTGTTGAAGGAAATTAAAGACGTTACTTTAAAGTAAGATCAAAACTTCCCAGCTGATGCAGAGTGCAGTCTTAATAAAAGGGGAATTTTAGAGCTAAAGAAATTGGAAAGTTTACTTAGGTGTAGGAGGAAGCATTACTCCATTGATTTAAACCCAATGTTTTTTATTGTAGACTACACAAGGCTGCATACAGTTAAGTTATGTCTTGGAGAGAAAATACTAAAAATAATGAGAAGGAAATAAAAGAGAATAAGTAATACTTAGCAAATCACAGTCAGTAGTTCTACAAATACAGCTTGAAAAATAAAGTTGCAGGTTTTAATGGGAGAATTTTACAGCTAATATAGCCACCTAAGTCATCAATTTATTATTAATTAGCTGTAGTTCCTCTCGAGGACTGCACATCCAGGTTTTCAATGGATAGTCCTTAGCCCAGGTGACTTCAGCGTAAGAGCAGATATATCCCAGCTGGGAGTGCCAGCTGTGCTTCCCTGGGGCTGGGTGCCGTGGTAGCCAGCTGGCTTTGGGAGAGTGTTTAGCCAATGGAATCAAATGTCCACTAGTGCAGCATTGTCTCCTGGAGACAAGGTTCTGAATGGTCCTGCAGAGGCTCATACATCTGCATCTGGAAAAACACGAATCAGGTTCACATTGCTTACCAAGTCCTGGAGCTAAACTGATGATATTATTGAATCCACTTTGGCAGTTTTTAGACCTGCAGACAGTGGGATCATATTATAGATGTGTTTCCTATGGATGTAACCATTGGAATACTCTTATCAGCTGTGTCTATTTTACATGGCTTTCTGGTGTTAAATTTGTATTCTGTGGTGAACTGCATAGGTAAAATTGTGCATTAAAATAAGAATTTATTTGCAATATTTAGTTCAGAAATCCAAACAGATGTAGTACAATTCATCACTACATGCATCGTGATTTGATTATTTCTGTGCTGGAGGGTTCTTGGGCACATAAAAGTATCTGAAACAGTAGCATATCTATCTCTCTAAAAGATCAATAAATTTCTTTTTTGATCTGAGTCCAGCTGGCAGCCAGAAGGTGGAGGTACAGTAGGGCTGTGATCCACACACCTGCAGCTTGTGGTAGCAAGCGTGTTGACAAGACTGCCAGTTTATGCCAATATCTGAAAATTGATCAGCCAACTACAGAATAACCATCTCATTTTTGTTGGAGACCTAAAAGAAGAGGCTTGGTTTTCCTTTTCCTTATCTTTCCACTCCTATAGACTTTTCTGGCTTGCCTTCCTTTGTATTTTGGGCAAGGAGTTGTCCTTTGGAAGCTTCATATGAGCGGCTAGTGGATTTTGTGGGGCAGCAACATTAAAAATTCAGGCAGAATTGCTTTACCAGTAAACCACTATCAAATTTCTGCTTGGATATACTCATTTCCAATCCCCCTGTCTCCCTTACTGGAGATTTCAAACTGTATTCACACGCATTCCTTAAAGTCCTGTTTGCCATTTACAAGACACATGGAAGGTGGTGAGTGAAGCTGCTTCCTGGGACATAGTAACTCTTCTCTTTGGCATGGCCCTTCACTGCTTTTATTGTAACATTCCACCAACCAGTTAAGTTACAAGAGCTTTGTTCTCAGTGAGAAGTAAATTATTAATACACTAGCCCTAAAGAAGAGGAGGGAGTTGGTTGTTGAAGTGAGGTCACTGTGAAGTGTGCACAAAGACAATCACTCAATTCCAGCAGTTATATGAATCATAAAGGACCACCCCTGACTTGAAAACAGCAACGTGATCTTTTCTGTTGTTCAACACTAGTCATGGGTGATGGAAGAACAAGATAGTATTAGAGTCCTGCTACAGCCTTCTAATTGATCTGGACTTTGGTTAATCTAAATTAATTGAGTTATTCTTTGCTCATTATACATTATTACTGAAGATCTGGAGAGGAAATTCACAACAGAATAAGCAGTAAATGGCAGCTATGCAAATAAATCAAAGAGGTAGCCCATGTATCAGAAAAGACAAAAAGAACGGCAGAGTGAACAAAAAAAGTGACTAAACCATGCATTTCTATGTTGAATGAAAAGCAAACTTTAAAGGTTCAGTTGTTCACTCTCACCCTCAAACAGGCAGATGTGCTTCATTTCCTCCCTTATTAATTCAGTGACTCCAAATACATGTAAGTACAGACTTTGGTTATGTTAAATAGCTGAGGATATGGGACTGGATGAAACCTTGAAAGCATCCTTAAACAGATGGGAGGAAAGGATAAGAAAATTGGGGGAGTGAGAAATGAAATAATCTTTTAAGCAGACTCTAAGCCAAATCAAATAATAAGTATAAAAATACTTGTTTAAGTAACACTTGCAAGTGTAAGACACGAATCCCTTCAAAAACATATTTTAGCAAGTGCTGTAAGTAAAAACCTCCATAAGCTCCTCCACAGAGGAATTTGCTGATATGCAGGGAAAAAATCTAGGCTTATATTAGAAGGTGCTAGCATAAAGAAGGCTTGCTGGGTTTTGAAAGTACTTGTCCTCTATCAACACTAATATCAGTCAATGTTTTGTAAATACAGTTGAAAGATCTCCAAATGTTCTGTGTACCCCCTCTGTTAGGTGGCAGCGTTGGGCCAGTCACGGGCCACTCACAGCATTCATGTGGTTTTAGCATTCACCTTACCCACAGTGACCATAATTTTATTTTTTTTTAAACTAGTGATTATAAGTAAGACACAGTGAACTAGCATACATGCAGGCATATGACAGAAGGGCTGTCTTGTGGTAGGACTAGACCCAGAAGCTGTACTTTAATATATCAAGGGTGCAAATTTGGCAAATATGTAGTACTGGCAACTCCGTTAGGTTAAAGCATATAAGCCAGATCTTCAAAATTCCTAAGAAGTGACTTAAAGTCACCAATAAGAAAGAACATTTTACAAATTTTTGTTACTGTTTCGTGGATTTTGAACTAAATGTGTTTGGCCCAAATTTCTCCCAGTGATTGTGAGAGTTTTGGGGTGTTTTGCTCTTTTTAATTAAGATGAATGGTCACATGCATCCAGGAGTTTGTAGCTTTAAAAAAAGAAATAAATTTAAAAGCCCAGCCAAAACACTACCTTAATAAATGGGTTTAGGTTAATGAAATGTCATGAGATTTAGCAACTTTTAAATGCAATAGAAAGGGAGGACTATGTCTGTGTTTATCCTCTGTCACTCAGTAAAAGTCTGGGTTTCTTAAAAATGCAGCACAAATATTTTGATGGAGAAGGAAGTCTGACATCTAAAGTAGTCCTTGTTCTTTGTATTGAGTGGAATTCAGGGTACACTGTAAGGACCAGAGCACTCTATTAAAGATACCTGTTCTTAGAAAAAAATGTTAGGTTGGCTTGCCTAGAGCTAGACATGCCTACTTAGAGAATACATAATTAGGATGTGCACAGTTTTCCAGACCATTTAGGAGGGGTTTTACTGAGGGGCAAAAGGAAAGAAGACTGAGCGTAGCTGAGTTCTAGTGTTACCATCTCTTGTTCATTCCTTGTGATGCTCAGCAGCTCTTAAGTTACTGCCTTAATCATCTTCCAGCTGTTCATTCTGTTACCCTGACCCACCACTGCACCCCTCTGCAGTGTACCCTCTTCACTAACTCTGACTTCATGTCTGCCTCTGACCCTCATTAATTTACAAAAGTACAGCATGGAAAGTGGGAAGTGAAACAACTGGGCAAGAGAAATATATATTATCTCCATAGGTAGGGAACTCCATAGAAACTAAGGAAAAATTATACTTGCTACTGAACAGTAATATTGATAACCTTGAAAATTCTAGTTAGGTTGTGATCACAATGTGCCAAAGCCCTGTATGCCTAGCTGCACAAACTCAAAATAGTCATTGCCCCAGAGAGTTCACAGTCTAAAACAAACTGGTGTGGTGACATACTGAGCTGTCTCAAAAGAGATGGAAACTGCAAGAGGTGAGTGAGGCAGCTATAGGGCAAAAGCTGATACAGGAGACTGACAGCAGGGCCTATGCATTTGGTAGGTTAAGGTGCAAACAGGGTGTTTGTAGCATTGCAGGAAGTAAAGAATTGCCCTGCGTACAATAAAGAGCAAAAGACTATATATTACAATATATATGTATTATTCTGAATCCTGCCTTTGAAACTGAAACCTTGATCAAGTGTCTTCCATACCTGCTGCTCTTTCCAATCCTTGATGTTCAAATTTAGCTTTTCAAATAATAAAAAAAAGCTTTTCAAAGAAGCTGTCTTTAGCATAGTATCCTATTTTCTCTTGGGCTTTTAACTGTGCTGGATGAAAAATGAATTACTCTTTATATGCAAAATAATTAGATTTAAAAACCATGGAAATGGTGTTTGAATCATAAAACATCTTTTATACTTCAGCATCAACTTACAATAATATGGGATGGTTTTATCGTTCTAAGCATCAAGTTTAATAGTATAATAATGTTAACTACATTCTGAAGATACATAATTCAGATAAAAAAAAAATACAGAAACAAAAGGATGTATCAGAGAGAGAAACAGAAAGAAAATATGCAATTTTCCTCAAGTTTCTTTCCCATTTTTTTTTCTGTTGTTTACATGTGCTGTCTTTTGAAAGATGTTGTGAGTTTTCAGCTTGTCCTAATTATTACATTCTATTTTGCATATTAAGGATCAGTATAACAATTTTTTAATAAAGCATTTATTATATGGCATCAGTTATGAAAATCTGTCCTCTCTGCCTACATGGATCTGATGCTCACATCTGAGCTTTTTTTCAAACTCTATGAAGCCATCAGAGAAACAGAGGGCAAATGTGATTGTTCCTAAGTCATTCTTCAGCTAAAGAGGCTGACCAGGTTTCCTGACCCTAGATATGGTTTTCAAGTGGGTGTTTACTAGAGTGGTGTAAGTAAACAGTTGTCTTACGTTAAAGAACTGAATATGAAGCAAGGGGATGAGTAGATAAAATGCTATTTTCCAGCACCTTCAGAAAACACAAAGTTAAAGACCTTATCACATGCTATGTAGATCAGAACTTTCCTCCAAGTTTCCGTATAAAAAGTATTGAACAAATTTCAACCCACTGCATAAGGCTTAGCCATTTGATCTTCTCTGATTCATTCCTTTACATAAATAGAGAAAGTGCCATTGTAATCTTACAAAGAATGCATTGAATCCTTGAGGTGTGGCACCAATTACTGGTACAGATTTTTAGTAAAGAAAAGGACTGCATATAAAAGTCATGGATATGTCATATGGTAAAATTGTTTGTCAAGTCCAAACAGTCAAATGGCTTATGATTATCTATGTTTGCTATTGATCTCAAAATGTAGACTCAATCTGTGAGAAAAATGTATAGAATTTTTTGCTTTAGTTCTTTTCTTTCTCTGATTTTCTTCAAACTAAAAGTCATCCATATAAACTTTTGCTTCCTCCAGGCCTGCCACAACTTTGCTTTTTTTTTTTTTTTTTTTGTCAGATGATTCCTAGGGTGGTTTGCAATGCTGAACTCAAGATAATAAGAGCAATACTTTTATATTGGATTATAAATATCTCCAGCTTGGTACCATCAAGGCACAGCCAGTCTGCTGTCTGTACTGAGAGAAATGCAGTCGCTCATGCTGCCTTAGTTGCTCTGTTGTGGCAGCACCAAGAAGGAAGAGCACTGTTTGAGAATTTCCCTGTAGCAAAGAGAAGATGTCTTCCATAGTCAACCCTTTACTACCCCTTCTCCCTAAGACATCTCTCAGATGTACAGGTATTTGGTGAGTAGTGTGCATGGCTACATACTCAACTTGTGTCAAGTATCTGAGTATCTTCCTGTTTTATTCATTGCAGATCAGACTCCCAGAGGGGACATGGTGAGAAGCTAATGAAAGATCTTGAACTTTCCTCCTGGGTTCCAATATCTTTTCTTAACAGAAAGCACTTGTGAGCCTGCTTATCTTGTATCAAAGTGTTATACAGGCTTCTTGAAGTAAGATTTAGGACCAGGTGTAAAAGAAATTAAACTACACTGCTAGAGGATTACAAGAATAAGATATTTTCTGCCTTCACCCCAAGCCTATGCTATCTTTGCTCTCAATCCCAAAGCATAGTAGTCATGTGAAGAATCTCCTGGTTCCTCTTTGAAGACGAGAGTGACAAAGAAGCTGTTGTTCCTTGCTGTTTGAGATACCAATCCAAAATAGTACCTCCAAAAAGCCATGTGCACTCAAAGTCTTCAGAACATTTCTGCACAGTGTCAGCAGTTATGAGTTTTTGTAATCAATCTCCAGGCTAGCACATGGAACCATGTACCCTGACAAATCTCAGGCTTCTTTGCCCAAAACCTGGGTACAAGGGACCCCTTTCCACACTTTCCAGGTGATCTTGCGCTTTGGCAGCTTCTTGCTCAGGCTGAATAGCATAATCCTGTCTGTAAGGCACAGAGACATGCATGTGTGGAACAGAATAATTTTTTATTTATTCTTGTTTAAATATTTACTGTATAAAATTAATCAATTATAGTTTGACAACTGTATTAGATTGTGTTATACAACCGCCAGTTGAGTTAGAAGGCAAGATCAATAAAAAAATTGATGATCTTGTTTTCCCTGAATTAAATGGATACTTTGAGGTAATTTAAATTATGTATTAAATAAACAGTGCAACAAAAAATATATTCAAGACAAGGGTCAGGATAATAGGTTTTGAGGACTGATAATTTAAAATAATTGCTAAAAAAAAAAATAGTTTCTGAAGCTAAAGCATATTGTTGCCATACTGAGAGTTCACTTTTTTAACTAGATCTGTTAAATTTTTAACTTCTGCTTGCTGCATGTTTCGTACTTTAATTACAGGCCAAATAAACTCCATCCAAACTTCTGCCAGCTACACAAACTCTTAATTTCAGAAAATGTTTGTTATGGAGCTAAGTAGTGATCTTTTGTCTTAATTTTGGGGGGATGGGAGCTGTAAATTAGCTGGTTTAATATAATACTATGTTTCCATTGGTATTTTTGACCGACTTTTGTTTTGTTACTATTTGTTAGCATGCACACTTTCAATCTTTCCCTTATACACACTTTTTACTGAAAATACTTCCTTCATGTATTGTGCTTAACTTTCCTCCATTTTAACCAAGGGATTGGATCAGCTATTTCGTTCTTTCTGGTTTGGAATAGTAATTTTACACACAGCTGGAAATAAGTACTTTAGGGAATTCTTAGCTAAAAAGACATTAAATCTAAGACCATAAGTCTAAGGCATTAAAACCTTAAGTCTAACATTAAGTCTTCAGGAAAATTAAATGAGGCCTGATTTTGTTCCCACCAAAGAATTTTCAGGGCCAAATGTGAAAGTGAAATGGCACTGTGACCAGATTTGGACAGTACAGTTAGGAAACTGGGTTTTTTAATACATGCTGCATCAGCAGGGCTGTCCTAAATAACAGGGAGGTCCTGGGAGCAGCAGATGAACTGCACAAGCTCAAAGGTGGAATATCAAGTTAGCAGGAAGACTGGACTTAAAGTAAAGCTTGCTGAGGAAAATGATGGCATCCTAGTGAGAGACATAGCTCTATCACAAAGGTCAGACAAGTACCTGCAAGCAGGGAACCAGATGTGGCGGGGGATGCTCTTTAACTTGATAAATTGACATTGTTTTTGGAAAAGGAAAATATGTTATTGATTTGGAGTTTGCAGTAATCTCTGATCATACAGACAACTGTATTCAGTTTGATGTAGCACTTGGACTCACAATTAACATTGTTGATAGCTGCAGGATTATGCATGTGACCTAACTTCAGCTTTACTTCAGGACCGTCTTGTCAAACAAAGTATTGGTGCATTCTGGACCAATAGAAAGGTGGAGCATGAAGCAGGTTATGTATTTGTCATATCTTCCATACAGAGCACAGAAAAGGTCTTTCTTTAGATCCCTGAGGGTTCTTATTTGGAAGATCTGAATCTAGCAGTTTTTCTTCATACCACTAATCTCGGAGGAGATCAGATGAACTTTTCTTGCTGTATCCCAGATGATCTGCAGCCCACGTCTGTCCTCTGGGTAGGCTATGGGCACAGTGTCTGCAAGCAGGAGTGGGAGGGTGCATGACTAATCCTGCTTTCCCACTCTTGGAAGTATTCTTTCTCAGCAGTATGTATGAAAACTAAAAGTGAGTCCAATTAAAGTGGACTATACCAATAAACAGAGAACACACAGCAACAGATGAGTGATTATGTAGGGTAAACTATTGTGGTAGCCAGCTGAATGCAATATGCTCTGCTAAATTTAGATCATATATCACACACATGGGTAGGTGGTATGTACTGTGGTCAGCTACCTTGGCCTTGTTTGCTGTCTTATTGGTTAGGTGTTCAGGTCTGAGCTGTTGTAAATTCTTCTACTTTTCAGTGCTTACTGTCAAATAGGCTGCCTGGGGAGCTCACAGCTATAGTCCTGTCTAAAGACAGAATTTAAAATGTTCTCAATGTTCATTTATTCAGTTCTTTTCTGCTGCCTACTGCATTTGGACCCTGGTTATAAGCAGAGCAATATACGATTAAGTTGTTATTGGTGCTGTGTTGCAAAAGCTGTGTCTATCAGCTGAAGTGAATCACTAAAGCTGCCTCATGATTTTAGCTACAGCTATTTTTCGTGCAATTAAAAATCGTGCTTGGCACATATATATGACTGACCAGATTTACGTTCTTTCATTCATTCTGGGGAAAAAGCACCTATCATCATTTATGTATGCATTCAACATTTTGCATGACAGGCTTTTCAAACCTTATGAATGTAAAACAATAAACACTCCAGGGCAAGATTAGGTTTTGTTGGGTTTTTTTTTTTTTTAGTATGCTCGTAACACCACAAAGACAAAACCCATAACAATGATAGATAACTAGATGGTAGAGAGATTTTTAAACAGTTGTAAGAGTGTTTTCCAACAAGATTTTTAAAATATTTTATTTTATTACTTTTCAGTTGCTGCTGCTAAATATTGAATGTTATTGTTATCCCCTTATTCTATATACGAATACTTGGGGTATATTCAATATATATGTGATTATAAGAAAATATATTAAAAGTTGCAGTGTTGATACATCTTGTTATAAAGCTATTCCATCCCCTGCTAGATACTCTTTGTTTGATCTTGCTAGACTCTAAATCTTTGTGGCACTTCAAATTGGTATTTTTGTACTTTCTGATAAAAACTTCAGACAAAACTGTTCAGCTGTTTCTGAGAACAACATTGCAAGAACAACTTGTTATTTGACCAATTTTAAGTAAAATCAAGTTAAAGTAGATAATCGTTGTGTTCCAGTACACAGTTCTGAACGTTTTTTATCAACGGCTTCCTATTTTGAAAAAAAAACACATTTTTTGTTTCCTTTCCATGTTCACAGGAAATTATAAGCAAATTAGAAGCACTGGAAAGTTTTCTGTACTGAAGGAGGTAGATTTTCATATCTCTATACACTTATAATGTATAACAGAAACTTTAATTTGACTATAGCTTCTGCAGCTGATGAGTAAGGAAAAAGGCACTTCTGACAACCACAGATTGAAACGGGTCAAGCACATATGCCAACAGTCTACCAGTAGTTCTGTAATGCAGGAAGGTGAAATAAAGCTGCCATGAAGGTGGACATAGAGGTCGGATAACTGAAGCTGTAGAGGATGAGAGAAAGAGTAAATTTTGAGATGAACCAGAAAGAAACAAGGAGTCTAGAAGGACGGAGACTGACTCTGGGTCTTGTATACAATAGCACTTGTGCAACAGCCTGTGCCACTGGCCAAGGCAGAGATACAGCAGGAAATAGATCTGTTAGGCATGCAATTAGAGAGCATATGAGAATGCATGCACCAAGGCCAGACAGCCAGATTTAATTCTGCCTTTTCCTATCTTTCACATTCCAAACTAATGAAAAACATCGTTTCACTAACATAACTTTCATTCCTAATTACAGAATAAACTTGATACCTATATATATAGCAGCATCTTATCGTCAGTTACACAGCAGTAAAGGAGCTTAGGCTTAAATACAAAATGGATTCTTTAGAAAGAGAATTGTCATGCAAATGTTTAGAATTGTGTGTCTTCTTAAACAACAAACAAACAAAAAACCCCAACAAAATACCCTACCAAAAAACCCAAAACAAACAAAAAATGAACAACAGCAAAAAATCTTTATTAACTTTATAAATAAAGTCATATGAGATACCGAGTTAGATTTAGCAGTAACATAGAGGAAGAAATGTTTTGACCATGTAGTGGGAAGAAATTTTTTTGTGAAATAAAACATCTGGAGCTACACTTCATAGAGAGCGGTGTATCAAAGGTGGCTATTATGCACACAGAGGGCCTGATTTTCCAAAGGGACAAACTTCTGTCTGCCTCTGTTTTAGTGGGAAATCCAAGGGGTCAGCAAACTAGCCTTTCATGGCTTACAGCTGTATGTTTTAATGCCACCTAATGTTCATGTGCATGACTCTCTGAAATTCATGGACTATCCACCTGGCAGAGGGAAGGTAAACATTGGTTTCCAAGAATCCTGAAATTTCTCTAAATTATAAGTGCAGGAAATGAGCAAAAACTTGGTAGAGAAAAACCTTCAGAGATTCTGTATTAAGCTGCACAGTATCCTACTGCAGCCAGGAATACCCTTCAGTAACAAGAATTTTCCCACTATTCAAGTTAAATGAATCCTCATTGTCTGGCCGTGGAACAGACCATTAGTATAACCTGTATTGGTCAGGGCTATTTTCAAACAATTCTGCATCACTGTTTGCTTCGATTTAGGCTATTATATGCCTAGATAAATATCTGTGCAAGACATTAAAAAAATAATCCAAAACATAGAAAAGTTTTGAGAAATAGAGTTTGGAGAGAGAAGTGGCCTAAATCAGAGGAAAGTCTAAGAGATGCAAAAGGCTAGACAACTGGCTTATATATAATCTCCTGACTTCTTCAGTTTTTCCAAAGAAAAACACCTAGTATTCAGTTTCACAACATTAGTGATAATCAATAATCAAAAAGAATGAATTTTCGCCTTACATCATATGTAAATATCACAGTGAAACTTCAAGTGGAACTTATTGTGTCAGTTACATTCTGTAATTTATTATTTGTATCTCTTTCAAACATATGTTTTCAGAGACATTTAACACCTAGTCCTAATACCCAATGTTCCACTTCCCATCATTTTGTACAGCTAGTCCTGACATTTCGTAGGTCATGTATCCTTCAATTAGTCCTTTTTCCTAAGTCTAATGTCCCAAAAGAATTACAAGACTTTAGTTCAACTAAAATAAATAATGGGTGGGGAGTCATATGCCAAGCATAGCATTTATTTCTGGTACAAAACATACGTAGTTGTCGGATTCATAACTCGAAGCAATGAAATAAGTGGGATAAAATTAAGAACTCTTTTTCACCTCCCCAAACCTTAGCTAATCTACTATTTATGGGGTCTCACTTCACCTGTATAGATCAGAAATAATTTCGTTGAGGTTTTTTTTAATGGTTACTACAGTAATGTCTACAAGACATACAAAAGTTTGGAGCCCTCTTTTCTAGATTGCACTCAAATACAATCTTCAAATATTACAATCTTAGTAGGCAAAGTGAAGAGGTAAGAGCAACAACAGGTTTGTAAAGTTGAAGATCAGTGGTAAAAACAAGAAAATTAGCACTAGGAGGCATAATATTAGTATTAATAGCTGAAGTATCCAAATAAAACATCATTTGGAATTATCTAAATCCCTTAAGTCTCATTGAGAGATGTTCCTCCAAATGGCACATCAGAATGCTTCAGGCAGACCTTGTGAAGACCTCAGTAGGTCTTCTGGGCACTTGGACTCTACCGGTAAAACCATTCTCAGCTTTTTTTCTCTGTCCCCTTTTGCTTACCTTTCTGCTTCTTTTCAACAAACAGTAATAGACCCCTTATAACTCTATTAGAGGTGTAGATATTACACACACAGTACTGTGTTTCAGTAGAGTTTGTTTTCCCAAAAGATTTTTAGAGAGAGTGAAGTTTGTTTACTCTTGTAGCTTGTCTGGCAACCGAGCTTTGTATTGAAGGCAACATTTATCTTCTCATTTAAATGTGAAAATTAGGTCTAAAATCATGTCTGCACAGGAAGTATTATTTAGTTACTGAGTAGTGAATGTTATTAATATGGCCTTCACAAACCCTGAAATATGCTGTTGCTTTTTTTCACTTCTGAAAACATAGGTGGTATGTGACTGGAAAGACAGATTAAAAGCACGTACTGTGTAGCATCTAGCCCAGTTATAATGAGTTATCTTCTTCTTTTTTTTTTTTTTCCCCTTCTCTGTGGATGGCAGATCTAATATTTTAGTGCTGTTTTAAAAAAATTGCACTTATTTCACACGTTCTCCTATTGCATTATTTTCTTCTTTTCCGCTCTTACTCTGTTCAGCATTTGTCTCCTTTCCTGTCCAGATTATATCATAAATCTACAATCTACTTCCTAGAGCTTCAATTTAATCACTGGTCAGAGAGAAGATTATTCATGTTTCTGCTGTATCACAATTTGAGCTGTATACTCTAATCAGCCTGGAAACCCTGTGTCAGATGACGGCTCCTGCCTCTGGCGATTTTATGGGATCTCTTCCTGCAGTCATCCCAATGTAGGGAAAAAGTAGTGCTATTTGGTCTCCTGAAGTCTGCTTGGAAAAGGTCTGTCAGCCAGCTTGTCTTTCACAGATCATATTCAGATGTCTTCTATATAAGAAAAATGTGAATATTATAAACTGAAATTATATATATAAAATTAAATCTATATACTAAATATATTGAAATAATCACATTCATAGGTCTGGGTTATGTTTTCTGTTTTTGAGTGGTTTATACTGGCTTTTAAACCATCAAGCTTGATAATAAATTCTTGTTAAAATATCAGAAAAACAAGTATGGCTATCATAGCTTTAATGTCATACCAGACAGTTCTGTAATTTTCAGCTGTTTTCAGCGTCCTGTAAAACTATACTTTCCAAGGTGTGAGGAGGGAGTTTCAATCAATCAACCTCTTCAGCAAGATACCACTTTGAGGCAAAACAACTTTATTTGCCCTTAGTGTAATACAGATGCTCAGAAATCACTTCTGATTGACCTTTACCTTAATCAGGCCAAATAAAAACTTGCTTGTTTTACACTAACTGATGTCATTCAGAATAAAAAGGTGCTGCAGCCAATGTGCTGATTGCCAAAGCTAGAAAAGCAGAAACACAGTAAACTACATGTTTCATGTGGTTTCTCCAGCTGGATCAACAAGTTTAGGTAAAACTTTCTGTAAGAATCCAGTGTTTCATAGTGTACCTTGTGATATGCTCCAGGTTCAAGCAAAGATTTACTACAGCTTAATTTAATCTAGGAATCTGGATTGTGTTTAAGAAAATAATTTCAAAATCATCTTTAAGTGTCCAGTGTCACTAAGGTGAGTGAAATAATGTCAGTGCTAAAAGTATGAATGATAATAGAAAGCTTCAAAGGTCACTCTTTATGTAATCCTCTGAGATAGAAGTTTTTTAGTTAGCCTTGCTTAATTGTAGTTCCTTATACAACATTGACTGTACTTCTAAGATTCCATTAAAAAAAAGAAAAAAATCAGTGGAAATTGGACACTTCTTAACTATGTTATCTTACACATTTACCTCATGCAACCAGTTAACTACTGATCAGTTTGTGTAGTTTTACAAATAGAAAATCTAACCTCAGTTAACTATTTTTAGACAAAACTTGAATTACAATCTAAACATAATATGAGCATAATCTCCCAATTTGAAGAAAAAATCAAAACCAAGATGCATTTCCCTTATAACAGCATCCCACTGTGGCCCTAAGGTGCAGTGCAAAAGTACTTGCATTTTATGAAGAAATACTTATCATAAAGTGTTCAACAGATAATTTGTTCTAACTGGCTGTTTTAGGGGGAAAATTGCTGCAAGGTTGTCCTGGCTAGACACAGCACTAAAGCTCTGTGAAGTAACTATAAAAACCTTTTTTTTTCCACAGACAAAGCACCTCAAAATTCTATAAGTGTCTAGATTTTATGTAATCTGGTATAGCACTAATGACCATACTGTAAATTCAGACTGAAAAACTACCAGAGTGAAGGAGGTAGGCAGCCCTTGAATATTGATTAACTAGGAACTTCTCAAAAACTGTTTCTCAGTTCTTTGGTAGTAAAATGGAAAACTAAGGCATAATTAAATGTGAGATGAAACACTGAATTTAGCAAGAAACTAGAGAATCTCCTGCCTGTGTCTCCTGGATAATTACCTGTGCCGCAGCAAAGCATCTGCAAGTGCTTCCTCTGCCAGAAGGGACATATTTCATGTTGTTGAACCACCAAGAGTGTGTTCAGCTGGGACAAGCCCACAAGAAAAGCACACAGAGAGATGGAAGTACTGAAAGAAGATCTGCTTATATGCCATTGCTTGGACACTGTGGACAAAGAACCCCTATGCATTTTGCCTTTTGAGAAAACATACAAGAAAATAACTCTTTTTTAGATCAAATTAATACTGTCTATGTCAGCATAGTTCTCTCAAGTCTACAGGCATTTATTAGGTTAGATAAATAAAATATTGCCTTATTTAAAGAGACAGTGCTCGCTCTCTATCTTTCAATTGTTAAGTTTTATCCAGACTGAAAATCAGCTCTCTGGCCTTCTGTATCACTGTAGAGCATTTAAAAAAAAAAAAAACAAACAACAACAAAAACAAAACAAAACACAGACCACTGGGTCAAGATACTATTAGCTTTATTACTATAGGAAGCTGATGTATCCCAGACATGGATTTCCACAGAGTAAGTGGCAGGATAAAAGAACAGAGTTAGAAAGCACATGAGAAGTAGGTTACTTTGGAGATTAGGTTTATACAGAGAGACTGAGTCAAGAAAAAATCTTCAGAAGGAAAACTGGCAGAAAAGTAGGGAAAGCAGAAGACACTGGTGGGAATGCTGGTGGGAACAAACAAACAGCAATGAGGTAGGTTAGCAAGCCTGGTGGTGTATGTGGTATCTAAGGGAGATGTTCAGAAGTGGATTTTCATTTTTGGCCATTTCTGAGAGAGTCTCAGCATGGGTTTCTGAGGTGTGCAGGTGTGAGAGCTGAGTCCACATTTATGGGATGTAAGTTCTACCAATATTCCAGCATAAGTTTTCAGTTGAAAGTATTCAATATGTTTAAAGAATACTCTATTTTCTGGAGATCTGCTGTGAAACAGAAGTAAAACAGAAGATCTAAGTTAAAACACAACTCTCTATTATTTGGGGAATAAAACATTATTTTTTGCTAATTGTTTCTGGAAAGAAAACCTTGATGTTTGTTGTTTGTTCCCAAAACAAAGTGAGTTGCTACAATGCATTATGTAGAGCTGCAAGACATCTCCACAACCCCAATTATTTATAAGAATTTTTCTTTTCTCTTTCAAATGCAAGGTCCTTGACTAGAAGACAATGATCTATTACACAAATATTTCAGTGGATAGCATGAAGAGTGGTAAATATATGGAAGCCATTGTGACAAGGATAACATATAATAAATCCATTTTAAATTAATATAGATGAAAAACACGTATTCTCTTGTACTGTGGAATATTTGCACAGCCAGCTCAGAAAACTGCTCGTAACTTAAAAATATTTGTTTTTCTTTGTTTAAGAATTTATGGCCACCTGCATGCCATCCATTCTCAAGGCCCTCGACCTTAGGAGACCAGATACAGTAACTCAAAATATCTAGCACAACTATTATTCGAGAAACAGAAAGAGGGGGAAAAGTAAGGCAAGACAAGTGATGCGCTGTCACTGAGACTCATCGGTGACCTCATTGTTTCCTTCTGTTGCCTCATCTGCTGACAAAGAACTTCTTCACATTTCCCACAGCCTGTTGTGGCATTGGAGAGTAGCAGTGGCCATATTGTAAGCAATGCTATCATATTTGTTCACTGTCACCCACTAAAGAAAGACTGACTGCGGCAACAAAACAAATAACCACCGTGATTTATTCTACTAGACAATGGTTGGTTTTGTGGTGGAGGGAAGGACCGTAAGTTCTCAGAGTAGACATATGCCCATGGGACTACCTCAGGTGGAGATCCAATCTGGGGTTTGAGTGTGGCCGCAACCCACAGTATAGAAACATATATATAAACATATATTTCTCTATAGAAAAAAAAAAAAAGTGGTACGTCAATCTGGAAAGCTCTGTCAACAGTTGAAGAATAGGCCTGGCCACAGGCATACCCATGACTCAGCTCAAACCCCACAAGGGCTACCATGTGAGGGGCAAGGGGTCATGGGTATGGGAACCCAATGACACTGGACAGGGTAGTCAGGACCCATGTGTTGTTCACACAGGGCCCAGCACATCTGCCCTGGGATGTCACTCACTTTGGGGCAGAGATGGTTTGTACAAAGAGGATACTATAAACTGTTTTGGCCCCAAAACACTGACTTTAAAAAATCGTGTCTTCCAGATCACCAGTACGAAAACCTTTCTTAAACCTGGACTTCAGTTCTGAAGTATGAAGAAATGATGAACAATAAGCAACCATCCAAACACATCTGGCATCCGGCAGAGTGTGCGGTTCCATTCTTCAGGTACAAAGAAATATATATTATGGAACTAACAGTTTTTGAGAGTAGTGAAGCTCTGAATTTGTCCCCTGAATGAGTACATGAATAAATTTATGACACTTCAGACAGGTGTATATTATCCATCCTTCATTTCTGTTAGGTTATTTTACTGCTTATGTTTAGTCCCGCCAATGTCCATTTGCAGGCTTTTATGATAATTTCCACACATTTAGTCTGAAATTGACAGTTCATCCTGCTATATATCATGCCAAACTCTTGTTGATCATCTCTGCCCTTATTCTTTCCCAAAGTCATAACCTGTATTCAGAAATGAGGAACATTGCTTACGCAGAGCTCCGCTTTTCAATGTCCTGGAGTCTTTAAGAGCTATTTTTCAGAACAAGCTGCAAGTCATATTGCAAATGCTGATATTAAAGAGGCAGCACTTCCTGCCTCCTATTACACCTGTGCTTATCCCTGAGACTTTTACTTCCATTAACAACATGATGCTTTTGAGAATTGAGTGCATTCTCATCAAGTTCATTCCCAATTGGAGCCCTTGCAGGCTGCGTATAAGTACTGCTGACAAGACATTCTGTCACACTCCAGTTTTAGGCTGCCCTCCATAATGATGATATATTTCTTTAAGATCACCATAACAGTGTAACCTGGAGTCCTCAGCTGTTCTGGTAATGGGGTTAGCTTTAAAAGCTGTTAGCAGCTTGTATGCTCTGGCCTCTGCTAATGAAAGGGTATATGTGTCTCTCAGTTTAATGTAACTTCTACTGCACCTATGACACTGATGGAGTTAAACCAGCACTAATGATAGCAAGACAAATGTATAGATAAAAAGGTACTTAATGTAGTCATATACATACGATGCATAGAAAAAGAGAATTATAGCTTCCATCTTGATCTAAATACAATTCAAAACAACGGACTGAATACTGCTTGATATGCTCTGCACAGATGTGCATCAGCGATGTAAGACTGGAAAAGTAGTCCACGCTTGCCCTCCGAGAAGGGACAGATGAGCTGCACAGGTCATTGTCATGTCTCACGTCTTGATCTACAGACACAGGCATTTGGGAACATCCCTCCACACTGCAATACATGGCTACCACACCCATGGTTTGCCATTACAAGTATTTAGTTGAAAAATGTGCACAAAAGGCAATGCACAACCACATAAGCCGTCATTCTGATTCCACTCCTTTTCCTTCAGTTACTTTTATTTGCAGTTTTGAATAATCTGTTCTCTAGTGGTCCTTCTGAGAGCGAGCAAATAGTTTTACAGACCAGAAGTGATGTGGGAAAAAGGTCCAGTCCTAATAATTTGATTCATTTGGGGAAATACAACATCAATAGCTTTTTTTCTCCTAATTTTTAAGCCTTCAGTTTTCAATTTCTGATAGTCAAGAATGTTTATTATTTATTCATATGTTTATTTTCTCTTCTGATCCTCCACTATGAAGAGTTACATGAATTTTGGTTGCAAATATAGATTTTAGGAAGAACCGTGTATTATCATCTACCAGCTAGGAAACTTGCAGTGATTAATTCAAAAGAGGGGAAAAAAAAAAAAAAGTAAACAGTATATTGCCCAGTTACTTCTGACCACTAACTTCACAGCTGATGACAACCTTCTCTTAATCTACCAATACTTCATGGCTACGATATCATTCTCCGTTAAAATAACTGTAATCACTAAATGAACAATTGATTTGTTGGAAGTTGTTCTCTGAGATTCAGAATTCAAAAACCTCAGTAGTAAAAAAAATATATTTTTTTTTTTAGTATTTTTATTAACAAAAGGTAGCATAATATTACTTTTGCAAATACAGCTGTAATTATTTCAGAGTATACAGGAAATTGCCTATAATATCGCTGAGAACCTGGCTATGGTAAAACTAATTTACAGTATTCTGTCTTCCCATCAATTAAAAATAAAATATAACTAATTTTTAGCATTGGGAGTTCTTAAGAACAAGTCTCAGAAAAGACTGAAACACCTCGAAGGTAACACATGCTTCCCACTTCCATTAACAGCTTTTGTCTTCAAACTACCATAAGACCCTATTTTTATTGGTTTTCAAAATACCTTTCAAATCTCCTTGTGACTAGGCAAATGCTGCTGCCCCAGGTGCTAAACTGCAAATAGTTTTAAAGGCTGTTTTTTTTTTTTCTTTCTTTTGAGAGCTGCTTCATCTCCAGTTGCAGCTTCTTCAAAGAAAGACAACCATTAGAGAAACAGGCTGCAGCTGAAATCAGGAATATTTCTTGCAATTTCCATGATGAAAAAAATGTTATTTGGGGTTACAAACACTTGCAATATATTTCAAGTAAAGTATAATTATTGCTTTAAAACAAACAACCTGCCTAATTCTGATTATTTCCTGGTTTATGCATTTTAAGCTGCTGTCCAGTCAAGTATTTTAGTACGTATCTATGACTAGTCAAGTACTGTGCTGTCTTACTAACCAAGGCCTTTCCCTTTCATCTTCTGCAAGCACCATTCTGAATCTGTATTTGCTCTCATAGAGGTAATTAGTGTCTGTCATAAAGGTTCAGGCTCATGTCAGACTTCTTGCTGAAAAATGAAATTATTCTTGTTTTCAATATATATTATTTCCCTATTTCTTACAGCAAAGTTTCAATAAAAGAATGAAAGAAAGAGCTGGGTCTTGCCTTGGTTTTATTCTAGGCCTTAATTTATTTGTCCTCCAGTGAGATGGTCTACATTTCCACTCACAGGAGAGGTAGGGAAGTGGTGACTTGTTTACTTTTAAAATAAGTTTAATTTCTTAAGGATGGTAGTCCAGTCCTCTTCAGTTTGTAGAAAACAAAATTCCAAATTAATTATTTGAATACAATTTAAAAGAGAGTAAAGTGATGCTGGGAAACTTGGAAAGCTTTTCTTTTTTTCCTCTTCTCCGTAAAGGCTGTCACAGGTGGGACGCTGGCGAAATATGTTATGCAACTGGGATTTATTTTTTTCAGATGAGTTTTAGCTGTAAATGCAGACTATTCTGAAAGCATTTCACAATTAAAATGAATGCAAATTTTCCAAGGAATAGCTTTAACATTTCAATATTTATAATTAAGATATTTAAATCCATTACTATTATTGGTTCCTACCATAGTATTATTTCCCCTTAAAAATGCTTTCTGCTTTGAAGTGAGGTGTTTTGACATGACTTACTGTCATCTATGAGTAGGTAAAGTAGGTACATAAGCCATTTCACTAGTTGCTAAATATGCTGGAAGTGATTAATTGCAGTGCCATTAAATTATCATTCCAACACATTTGGAAAGCCTAATTTGAATGGTACTACTGAGCAATACTGCAAGTGAAAAACAACTGAGTGTGACAAATGAATAAATTAATGCTTTTAACTGGAACAATTATTATAATGGCTTTAAATTCTATTATTTGGGGTTTTTTACATTTCCTCGTAGTCTGGGCAATTATTGACCATTTGTTAAAATCAGAGGGTTTATAGCCCCTCTATGCTTTTTAAAGGACAAGGGGTAAAAAAAAAAATTAAAAAAAGTAAAAAAAGAAGGTTCAAAGCAATGTTCCTGCAACCTCTGAACTAAATACAAATGAAAACAGTAGGAGGCTTTATGCTGAAATGACCAGCGTGTAAAAACTTTATGCTGGTTCTAATGTGTATGGACTGGGTCTGCAGGCAGAAAAGAAAAGGACTGGTGTAGCAACATTGTTGAAACTCCTGTCTTTGAGACACTTGCTCATTGGAGTTATGCGGAGATAACAGCCAGATGCTTGAGCTCACTGCACAATGTATGAAAAAATTAAAAGGAGCTGCTGAATTTTCAGTCCCCTAATGACAGAACTAGCTGCAGTTAATCAATAGGGCAATACTGAGAATTACGTGGTTTAAATCCCACACTTCTCCTGGGATTCAGTGATTTGTTCAGTTTTATCAGTTTCCTTCAGAATCCATAATCTACGGGGTTTTACTGGAAGCCAGGGTTTTGTCTTTATTTAGTGTTATTTTCAGCCTTGTCGTGTTAAATCTATGACAGACACAGCTCCTTTGGAGATTACTGCTCCTTCTAAGATTCATTTGCACTGTGGCTTGAGTTGCAGTTGTACATGTCTGTGCTCTGCCCATCTGCCATCAGGTAACTGAAATTGCATTCCTTTTAGCTAGGATGGGACAGGCTAATCATTGTCTTCATCCAGGGCTGCAGTCCCAAACATAACAACTCAGTCATCTCGGGCCTTTCTGTGCTTGAAATTACTTCCATGACAATGGAGTAGAAATGGTACTAGTGGATGTCTCTCAGAGGATGTCCAAGCCAACTTCCAACTTCCTTGGTATTTCAGAATCTCGCATGCCATTATTTGTAATATTTATCTAGTTTGCGCTTCCTTGGACCTAAAAGAGAGGAGAAAGAGATGCTTCCTTAAATAAGTCTGAACTTCCTGGGGTCCAAAATGTGTTTTCTCAGTTAAATACATTCTGTTCACCCATTCTAACACTTGAAATTCAGTTAGGCAATCATAAAAATCTGAACTCTGAAGTTTGAATAACTGCATTGGATTACCTTTGCCCAGTTGGTCCAAATGAGTGTGAACAAGGTGTCGCAAGGGAGTGGAAAGTCTTGAGGTCGCTTAAAGAATCATTGACAAAGGTATTAGGAAACAGTTATTTAATATAGATTGGTAAAAGCACAACTTAACAGAGTTCAATGGCAAGGTTCACTCTATTACTTAGTGTATGGAAGGAACATTATAGAGGTTGGAATTGGACTGGAGTGATTTACACAGGGATCAGAGGAAATTATTTATACAGCGATAGGGGAGATTGAGTCAGCATTGGGTTGGAGTAATTTGCACAGGGATTAGGGAAAAGAATGAGGAAGGCCCTCCCACTGAGTCATTAAGTTCAGAAGGGACACCACTGCTTTCTAAACTCCTTCTCAGAGGAGGCAGATTGCAGCTGAATCCAGACTTAATCCCAGACTTGGTCAACAGTTTATGTCTTATAAAGGGGTAAGGAAAGCCTCCTGTTGAGTTACAAATTTGTTTTCTAAACTCCTCAAAGGAATCTTGGTGTGGCTAAATCCAGTTTTAGTCCCAGACTTGGTCAGTGGTTTATGACAAAAGGATTTAGGTACAGGGATTTCAGTGTAGTGCCTTAAAATATAATTATGAGTCTGATGTGATTCCAAATAGCAGCAATTTGAGGTTGACTGACACTACAATAAGAAATAACAAAATTAGGTTATGTTATTTTCTAGAAATACTTAATTAATAGCAACTCTTGATCAATAACCAATAATTTTTATATTAAAACACAGTGATTCAATAAAAGATTTAACAAAATTTCTAAACTAAATTGCTTGCATACCGAAACACAGATATAGAGGTTAACCTATCATAGAATCATAGGATCACTTAAATTGGAAAAGACCTTTGAGGTAGTTGAATCCAATCATTAGCCCTACTCTAGCAAGTCCAGCACTAAGCCGTATTCCCAAGAGCCACACCTAGACAACTTTTAAGCACACCCAGAGATGGTGACTCAACCACCTCCCTGGGCAGCATGTTCCAATGTCTGACAACCCTTTCAGTGGAAAAGTTCTATGTTAAGATGTTAACAAATTTTGTTACCTAATGATCTTCAAACTGCATGAAAAGAACTTGTAGTGAAATACTCTTACAATTGATGTCCACAAGACTGAACTATAGTAAATTATCCACTATAAATGGTTCTTCTGCAAAATTAAAAGTACTGAACTACACACACTGTTCTCCTTTGGAGAGACAGAACTTCCCTTGTGAGGCATGGGGTTGCAGCTTGCTGTGATCCTGGGGAACTCCAAAGGACCTCATTTTAGGGTTAATAGTCACAGGGTCACAAAACTATTGACTTTGGTCAGTATTTTTCCATGGTGGCCACAATTAATCTCAGATGATCTTTGGTAACTTTCAGAGTGGGCTTGTGATCCAAGCAGGAGGGGTCTCAGGTACTTGTTCCAGACAACAGAGTGCCGGGTATGGTTAGGGAGTGCCTAGTCTCCCCACATTACTGTATTTGCACTAGAACAAAAAGGCCCCCAATTGTTTCAACTCACTTCCCCAGTAGGCAAGACTGGAAAGCACCAGATTATCTCAGCCTACTGCACTTGCAATTGAAGAGGAACAACATTGAGCTCACCCGCTTATAAGCAAAGCAAGAACAATGCTGTCTCGTATGGACATCACAATGTGGCCCAGTGACCAGGGGGTCTGCACCACCACACAAGTGCCTGTGCCAGCTGCATGGTATTCCTCCTATTGATAAGGAAACTGATAGATCTGTTTAACTTGAGCTGTTTCGCAGTTTACATTCCCCTGGGATATTAGGGAAAAGATTTTCAAAGCCTATGATGTGCTCATCCATGATAAAATCCACATGGAGAAGGAGGAGGACTCAGGAAGCTTGCAGGGTTCATCCTAGAGCTCACAGGGACTTGACCTTGCAACCTAGCTAATCCTTGAGAGGCCTGCAATGAAAAGAAGCCAAAAGCTCTGAGTTTTGCCTCTCTACTATGCTGAGCAGCACAGATTCCTTGAAAAATTTTATCTTGATTCTCGTTGCTTCTATCATATATGCTCTTGTAAATGGCATAGAGCACAGAATGGGTGTTGATGCTTTCTTGAGTAGGATTAACCACAAAATGTATAGTCCTTATTTACAGGCAGACTTTTTTCTTATTTACATTTTATTCTTTGTCCATGGCAGTGGCATTTAGTGATGAATTAGACCATAGAAATACATTTAAGCAGAGTTGACTTTCATTTCTGGCATGGAGGAGGAGGAAAAAGGGATGGCTCTCTTTTAGAAAGTTCTTGCATACTTCCAAACCCAAGGTTTTGTCTCCTCTTGCCACCTATGATATTACATTCAATTACAATCTCAGACATTAAAAATACGTTAAAACATAACCTTTTTTACTATTGATAAACTGATGTAGAGCTCCTTCAGAAATCTAAACGACCACTTTGCATATCATGATATATGATATTGACTGTTTTCAAGATCCTTTGTGTATTTAAAGAGGAATTAATTTAAAATATTGCTTCACCTTTTTTAAACCCAACATATGATTTTCATCTAGATATTAAACGATTCTAAAAGTTTTCCAAATGACTAGCATTGCCAAAAGATACTTCTCCCAACTTTTCCTCCAGTATTGACACAGCTGTGTTAATGAAGCTACTGGAATTGCCATGTAATTGAACACTGGATATATATCTGGGATTTTTCCAGTTTCTTCAGTTGTGCTACTTAAGATGCTCTTCTGGCTGAATTTAGAAAACAGTAATTAGCAAAAGACATGGTCCCTTTTCCTTCTTTTCCTTTCAACTGGATGTGACATTTTCAAGTATTTAACTTTTCTTCTGTAATTGTACTAAACATAAAACAATGGGTCAGTTGCTGTCACTGCTTCCAGCAGGGAATGAAAACACCTGTGTACTATGGCAAGATACTCTTTTTCCTGCTGTCAGGTATAAAGAGAGACACCTCGTTTAGAATGATTTAAAGACAAAAGCTAAGAATATTTTTTCTTTATAACTACCTTTAGATAAATAAGGACAGTATTAAAAAAAAAAACAAACACCACAAAACAAATAAACCCACACCTCATATCCTGGCATGATAATATATCACACTTCACCCGAACAGTGTGTATTTCACCTGTCACACTATGCCAGATTGACTTCTAAACTAGTAATTTAAACTAGTCTTCAGAACAGACTCAAGAGCACACTTAGAGGCCACTTTATGCAAGCAAAGACCTCCTAGCTCAGCTGAGAGCTTAAAAAACTTACTGTACCATGCTAAATCCAAAATAAACTGTGCCTGGCTAAGTGGATGCAGCTCAAATGTAGATCACTGGTTTAGATTCTGGTAATGCTGTTTCATTAATCAGTTTACTTCTGCCAGTAAATGTTCAGTTAAAGAACATTTATCTCTGGGATGAAGGAAAGGAAAAGCCATCAAGACTGTTACATCTTTGCCTAAAATAAAGACAGATATGTCAACCACAGAGTAAGTATGTTTTTGTAAAAATAGAGGAACATGTCATTCCATTAGCCCCGTCCTCAGCAGCAGGAGACATCAATGTTACTTTCAGTTGAGGGAAATGCCTGTGATTTTAAGGAATGCTGCAAGTACTCATTTTGGTTCTCCTGATCCCTCTAAAAAACGAAGTTAGAGAGAGCCTGAGAGTAAAGCATTCTGTCACAAGGTATTCTTTAGTATATGAAAATGTGTTTCACTGAATTACTGCTATTAGGGGAATAGAGATGCCTTAAAGTTGACATTTTGTTTCTTTAGCAGCTCCTGAACACTTTAGGATATATAGTCCTGTACAGAGTCTTCCTACAAAGGGTCTTTGTGTTGTACAGAGTCAAGGTAAGCATGAGAGAACCTCTGCCCACTTTTGAGCTCTGAGTATCTGGAAGTTGGAGACTAGCTGTACATAAATCGAGGCAATTACAGATGAAAAGGCTGCTGGAGTGTTTTCTACTGGATTTCAGAGTTAGGGGAAGGGTGAGTTTGATTTTAGACAACTCAAGTAGCAGGGATCACACCACTATCTCTGAATAACATATTCTATAAAACTCATTAGTAGGAATGTTTCTCAGAGTATTCAATGTAGTATTTATCTCATCAGTTTCATTATGTACTCAGATTGAAGCTCTTTACTGTTTAAAAAAAATAATAATTCAATCTTTCTATTCCTTCATGTGTGCGTCCTTCAACGACTGGTAAGCATCTCCATCATATTAAAAAGCCATATGTCAAAATGTTAAATATTTCAAATCACTCCAGATAAAATTCTAAGTATCTTCTGGTTTATGGAGGAAAGTCTACCGTCATCCAATCATAAAAAGTCTGCAGAGGTCTAGATGGAGCCTAATTTAGTGCTGTCGTTCCTATTCCTAATGAGACGCTATATTCCCAGCCCAGGATGGGCAAACACAGCTACAGACACTGCAAAACCATGGTTTTAAGAGTGATAGAATTACAGTATTATATGTCAATGCTCAAAATAACTGGTTCCCTCTTCTTACTGCAGGAATTTAGCTCACTGCTGGTGCAGAAATGAAAGAGCAGGATTTCCTCAGGACTCAACTGTATGATTTCTGTATAGAAGATTTTGAAAATTAGGTGTTAATAATTGCCATTAGCTTATAAACGTGAATAAAATTAAAAAATAATTTGTTAAAATAAGCTTGGTGTAGATTTATACATAAACCCTACTGTATTACATATATATGTATTACATATGAGAGTGACCTCAGTAGCCATATTTTTTTAGTGTTAAATTCATTTTTAAAGAATATTTCAATACAATGCTTATACAAGTGTCCATAGCATCCTCTACTGTCTCTCCTCCTCCATATCTTGCTTCTGAAAGGATTCCTCATTCTTCATAGTGTGGTCCTGATGTGTGCTGCCTGATACCCAGTTCCTGCTTTCAAAGACAGCTGCCTACGAGTGACACAGAGGAAGTATGTTCAATTTCCCTTCATGCAGGCAGCACCTTTCATGGTAGATGCATCTTATTCTGGCATCTATGAGCTACTGAGCTATCATTTATATCCGTAAGCATTTCGATCTGACTGGCAGTGCTGTGCCTATGGCTGAAGATCTTTTCTCACTGTTTCAGAAGCAATGCCTGATTATGTGCAATTTGAGCCCTTGAGCCTTTGCATCTGAACTGCCTTGTTTCTATAGAGCATGGAGGAACATTTGAATTTAAATCTGCTTTTCCTTTCACACTACTTCTCTCCCTTTCTCATGTTCATTTTTTAAAAAAAAACAACTTCAAAAATATGTTAATTATAGCTACAGACTGTGAATAGGGGTGATGTTATACCAGAGAGGATAGTATGAAGAGAATTGATGATGCATGAACTTCACAGGTTTGGTATGGAAGGGAGCAGGCAATGAAGAAAAGGAGGCATCAGTCACCATTTCTCAGACTTTCTGGAGGGGCAGTGACTCTCTTTTATTCATCTGATTTCATGAGACTCCTGCAGCCCCTTCCCAGGATGCCATGTTCCTGGGGGTCTAGCTGCCAGGGCACAGGGTGTACACAGAAGGAGCACAATGGCCATGCTGCAGCCAGGCCTGACCCTTACCCCACCTGCAGGTGCACACCTCAGCCCAGTCTCATCCAGCCCTGTCCCCACTGAGGTGCCAGATGCCTGGGACTGTGGCCACCCCCAGTTGCCCTGATGCTTGCTGGGGTGATGGGGTGGGCCCTGCCTGCCCAGCTCAGCCCTGCCAGACCCTCCACAGGGAGCCTCTGCAGTCCCTGGTTCCCAGCTCCCAGAGGAATGCCAGCCCAGACAATCTGCACAGAGATGTACACTTCCCAGTACTTAGGGATTCCTTATTCCAGCCCTCAGGGCTGCCTGAAAGCTCCAGGCAAGTTTCAGCTTCTGCACCTGTGGTGGAGGGAACCCTCTCAACCTCCGTGCTGCATCCCACATTTGCTGTACACACCTTTTATGAGCAGCACTCCCATGCTTTTGTCTCCTTTAGGAGAGGAGGATCCCACAGCTGCATTTGCTGACAGGATGCTTTGCTTACCCACAGGAGTGTGCTGGGAGCCAGGACTGAAGACAGGCAGCTCTGCAGGGGGAGAAATTTGAGTAATCACTTCTTTACAGCATATGCATTGGCCGTCTCTCAATGCAGTATAAAGTGACTGAAATCCTGCAGAAATATGTTCATGGCTTTTGTCTGGAAAAGCCTTGAAATCCTTATGGACAAAGCAGATGGAATTTATAGGCACATTGGCCAGAGCAATCAAAAGGAGAGATGTGGATAGCTAAAGCTGAGCTTTAGGTAGACCCTGGGTTTGAGATATCAAGTTCAGGGCTGTTGACCACAAGTCATATTGGGTTTTACAGCTGTCCCCACTGTCCAGGTTCTGTCATGTTCTACTTTGATGTCTTTGTCAAAGCTCCATTTTACAGGCTAAAACAACCTCTGGTAGTCTGAATGGCTTCTATAGAAGAGGAAAGCAATGGATCAATAGACATTGTTCTTGTATTTCTCAACCCTGAGGTCTACTGTAGAAGGCCTGCTTGAGGTTGGGTGCTACATCCCATGTGAGCTACACACACTGTTGGTACAATCAGTTAGGTACTGCAAGTATACTTTCTCCTTTCCAAGGCTTGGCTGCACCCATGAGAAGAAAATGAGATTCATTCTGCATTGTTTTGTTTTCCCTAGTCCTGCTCTGTTTCACTGAGTGACCTAAAGCTAGAGCACACTGGATATCTTAAATTCTGAAGAGCATTCTACCTACAACTTCATCAGTGTATGTTATATCTACTGGTCCATGGTGTACGGGCTTTCTAAGTTGGAATTGTGAATACATCATCATGTCACCTTGTGATCTGTGACTTTTAACCAGGAGCTGACTGGGGAAATCTTACTGGCCACATTATTTTGTGAATGAGTGAGGGGATGAAGTGTAGACACTGGAAAATGTTAGTGTGCACTGACACCCAGAAGCTGTATGCAGGAAAATGTGATTCTGAGGCCTGCAATAAGACAGGGGAAATGATTTGTCATTTATGCCACCTACATGCAGTAAAAAGATGAAATGTGGTTTGATGTGTAGAGGTGATACTGAGTCACCCTACTGCACCTATAATTGTGAGTCATGACATCACAAATAAGACGGATTAAAATAACAGCTTGACCCAAACGTTCAAGTATTCTACACAGTGATTGGAAATTAAGGAAAGCCACTACGGCTTTGATCAATTAATGTTTTAAATTTTTCTCCATTTGGCACATTCTCCTTTTGCCCCACAGCAAGAAAGTTATGCTATTTTCTACTTGGGGTCCAGTTGCAATATTTCTGTCTGTTTCACGGAGCAATCAGCCAGAAGGTTCAAATAAGTAGCATTAGCAGTCAGGGGACTACTTTGAAACACCATCTTCCAAAAGAGGGAGTAGAAAGAACAATCATTTAAGAAGGAAAATGAGATTTGCATTAAGTGAACAGAGGAAACATCTTCAGATGCTACAGGCTCTGAACATCACTGCCTCAGCCCACTTACCACCTACTACTTCACTCATGACAAGCAAGCTTATGCTTCAGCTTTTTACTTTCCTATCACAAAGCATGCATGTAAAAATGATGACTTGCAGATACAACTCCCCCTGAGAGCAAGAAATCTGCACAGCCTCCTTGCTCAGCTAGTTTTAAAAAGAAGAACGTGCTTGGGATGCTTAATGCAGCAGTGCTCTTCTAGGAGCAGAGGGAATACTAAGAAAATGGCATTTCTTTGAATAAGAGTACAAGAACAGATGAACTGGGTCAAACCAAACCTTCACCTAACTCAGCATCCAACTGTGCCCAAAAGGGATGAGGGAAGACTGTGATGCGTGCAGTATACAAAAACTGATTGAATATAGCCCTGACAAACCTGACCTAACTTTGAAGTTGGCCTTGTTTTGAATAGGAAGTTGGTCTAGATAATCTCCAAAAGGGCTTATTTAACTTAAATTGTTCAATCACTCCAGAAAAGTCTTTTCCACTACTAAACCAAATGTGACCACAACCTCTAATGACATACAGCTCCTGCTATAGCTGTGGGAAGTACCACCTCCCGTACTTCATTGGAAGAGCAAATCCCTATTCTATTACACACTGTTATACAGCCCCATACTAGAGAATCACAGAATCACAGCATCTCAGGGATTGGAAGAGACCTTAAAAGATCATCCAGTCCAAGCCCCTGCTTTATTTAGTTTTGTGCACCAGATACTGAAACATGTCCCCAAATAATTATTAATTCAAACTAAATATCACATTGGCCACCATTACAAAGGAGGTGTTTCATAGAAGGAAGAAAAAACACACCTTATATGAGGTCTTATTTTAAATAGTGAAAAAGTTTCTTGGGATTCTTTCAGTCACGCTGTTCTACTGAAAGATTAATTTGGCCCAAAACAAAAAATCTTTATCTTTTGTTGCTCATCTTTAATATAAAATGCTGATTTTTTTCTGTGTGAATCAAACCCATTCTTCATTATTTTGCCACATCTGCCTTTTTTATCATGGGTTTGGCACACTTGAGTGGAATGAAGCTCAAAATTTAAGGACTTTAATCTTTTAAAATATATATTTACTGTCTTTATAATATAAATACAGGATCAACTGCAACTGATGACTGAAATTAATCATTTGAAAAGCCACAGGCTTTGCATTTCCCATTCAACAGCCATCTTCTGATGCATCTTGAAAGGAGTACAGTGAATGCCTTCAAGAAAAATTAAACTAAAATTCTTCCTTCCTGAAATGACCAGAGTAATAAAATGGTGGGGTATATGGAGGAAAATGAGATGCAGTTTCTGGAAGGTTTTTCCTGTGCAAAATAGCCTGCTAAAAAGCTGATGAGCAAAGGGCTGTGTCTGGGACCACTGAGAAGCAGAGCTCACTCTGCAAGGGGCTCCTTGGGGTTCTATCAGATATTACTGGCTTTGCAGAAGGAGCTCCTCAGAGGTCTGCAGCATTTAAATATCTGAGGAGGCTGTGCTTGTTAGAAGAGGAGGGGAGCAAATGTGCAAGAGGGTTTAAGACCAGAACTGATGGTTTTGTTGTCCTCAGGGAACAGTTTTCCAATTGGCTGTGCAGAAGAAGTGCTCTGCTTCCTTTTCTTTCCTACACAGGATCAGTGCTGCTGCTCCCATTAAGACTGGCAGGGGGCTGGCTGCAGACTTCATGCTTCTTTAATACTGGAAATAGTACTTGAAGAGCCAGTGCGAAGAAATGCAGCAGATCTCCTCTCCTCCCACTGCAGAAAATGTTGTAACTGAAAGTTTAAAGCCAGCTCTCCTTCAAGACCTTCACCTGCCTTTATGAAAATAATTGACTCAGAAATAAATATTCATATCTGCTTTGAATTACCTAGTCAAGGCTCATCTTTAAACTTCTTACTAAAATTCAGGTAAATAACTCACCAGGCATGTCCAGCTGATCACTTTAGAGAAAACATAAAATTTTGAGAAAAACACTTCAGCAGTGAAAGCAAAATATTTGCAGGGGGAAAAAAAGGGCTTGACCTAAATAGTTCATCTTTGTCTGACTGAAATAAAAACCACACAATGAAGCACAGTAGGTTATTTTTTGAGCAACTGTTTCTTAATCTGAAAGAAAATCTTGCATTAACAGCTGCTTTTAACAAATTAAAAGAAAGCAAAAGCTGAAGTTTGTGAATAAAAAAGAGGGGATGGGGGAGGGTGGGGTGTGTTTGTTTTGTCTTTTTTAATCCAGTTAATATATAACAGTGTGTTCACAGTTGCCTAACCTGGAAAAGGAGATCTGAACTTGTGCCTATGAAGATTTGAGGAGGTTCAGCACATACTTGACCAAAATAGGTTTTTGATATGGTCTTTCTTCAAATTCTCCAGCTGAAATGAGAGCTCACTGTCTTTCAACAATAGCTTGCACATTTTATTAGAAATGTAGAAAAGAAAAAAGAAAAAAAAAAACAAACTATATTAGAACCTATAGTTAGGAACTCCAAGGTAACAAGCTTGAAGTCAGATTTCCTACTCAATATGAATATGAGCCAAGGTCTCCCATCTTTCCTCGAGAGTCCCTCTATCAGTTTTTCTCCATTCAATTTTACTGGAATTACTTAGGTTTTTTATTTGAATACTTCCCTGCTTTTTTTTTTTTTTTTTTTGCTTTTTTTTTTTTCCTTTAGGAAAAATCTGAATTTGCAAATATTTGGAAGAACCTAAGCATATTCTTAGGAAATTAAGTAATTGTCAAAAAAAACTACCTGGACCTAAGGGTAGCATAACTTGATCAATTCTGTTTAAATAAAAGCTGTGTTTGAGCTGGTCATAAGCTACAGGCAGCACTTGACTATGAATTTTTACTCTATTTTGTCTTGTATAAATTGAATGCTGAAATACTAATGACTTCTGGGAACCTTTGTGCAGCAACTGACAGTGCTACAGAAAGAAAAACCATGTAACAAATTTTGACCTCAGGACTGTCTTTGAATTGTGTTTTCATTAACTTTAGAGATACCAGGGATTATGGCACTGTTGAGAGAAAGAACTCTGTTACACTTGTATTAAATCATTGTAAAAAAATATACAAAAGCAGATGGTCCGTTCTTTGTCTAGCTCACTTCTGTCTTTGTGAGCACTTTCTTTGTACTCCTTGTTTTCTCCCTTGAGCTTGGAAGACAGCTTTTCTACTCCTTTGTTAAAGTAAGGTTAGGGAGCTGTTGTTTCATCTAAAATATCATTTGTGAGATTTCAGGAACTAGTAGAACATTTGTGTCTATTTTGTGAATACAGAATCAAGAATTTCAGCATGAAGTTTTTGCTCTAAATTGTGCCTCAGGCATTTATTTTTCACAACCTTGTGCCTCAAGTGTAGAAGTCCTCCAGTGGGGAAATTATGCTCATGAGCCATTGTTAGGTATTTTTGCAAGTTGTGAGTCTCATTCAAAGTGCAGGAAAATAAATGGGGAAACTTTCTGTTTATTTCCAACTGATGAACTGAGGATAAACGTCTGAAGCTTTGCTGCAGATGTGAAACCCTGTTTCTCTTGAAGTCAGCGCAGAACTCTCTTGAGCATCTGTGGATTCAGGATCTCCTTCAGATCTTCAATACCCACTTTGAGATGGTTCAACTTCATCCCCCTTGCCTTGTGTTTGTAGCTAAATGCCGTATTACTCACCTTCCCATCATCAGGATACTAGTATTTTTGCATCAGAATGTGCAGCTTCATCAAAACTAAAATAAGTTTTGAGATCTGGATTTTTTTCCCTGCAAATATTTGTCCCAGTTTGAGAATGCCTCATCATGCTGGTCTCAGATGACCAAAAAAAGAAGATTTATTTTGAATTTAAGACTCAATTTTTATATTTTTTTTTAGTCTTTATTTAAATATTTAGTCTTAATTTCAGTTTTAGCCTTATTCTATATATTTTATCTATTATCTATATGAAAATTCTTGGCTGTTAGCAGCAGCAAGCATGCTGATGTTTTCAAAGCTCTAATTTTATTTACTGTCCATTGAAATATTAAGGTCTCCAGCTCCCTAAAGCCCTGCTCTGCCCAGGAATGGGGACCTTCCACCACTGCTGCCCATGCAGCACTCTGACATAAAACACAAGGCAAGTAAGCAGACAAAAACTTAATGAGAGAAAGAAAACAAATAGCTGACTGCTACCATTTGAAGAAAGGAGAGAGCAAGAGAAAAACCATGAAGACTGAGTTAGCAACTGCCCAGGTTTCTAAGAGAAAAATAAATAAGCTCTAGGACACTGCTGAATTCATGTTAATAACATCACTCAGTCTACATAATTTTGACTTTGATAAGTAAATAATTAGTATTACAATGTAGAGGTTTACAGATAATAGTCTCCAAATATATATCATCCATTAACTGCATTGCCAGCAAAGTATGATTTCCAGGTGCTTCTTCAGATATCACATTCTCAGCAATTGTTATCAGAAAGACTCAGTTTTAACTGCTTGGAGAACTAAAATACCCAATCTAATTGGAATGACTACTGCCCATTTAATTTCAAAGCCATTCCAAACACATACGTTTTGCCCCTGGGTTTTAAATTCAATTTATGGCCCAATTTGTCATCTGAAACATGGAGGGCATAATTGCCTTAAGAGAAAAACACAGTTTTACTGTTTTTTAATTGGACGGGAGGGGGTAAAAGTTGCCTCATGATGATTAAAACCTTCATGACTAACGTTGAAGAAATGGCATGAATTAAGGAAAGACATCATGCATGGAGCTGTGGGAACACACCAATTAATGGAACATATTTCAGACTATGCTTTCTGATAAGGATAAAAAACTTTGATTTAAGGTGCTCAGACTCCCTCACAAAATTACATGAAACTCAGAGTTCATTTGTTCACTGAGTCAATGGGGCACAGCAGAGAAAAATGCCTCTAAACCTTCGGCAGAAGAGAGTTTAGTTCACTTTAAAGCCAAATTATGGTCTGAGTTATTTGCTACAAAATGCCAAAGGATACACAGAATATATGAAAGCAAACACCAGAGAGCAAGCTTTACACATTACCTGGGCAAGATGCACAGGCAAGAGAATATGAAACATAAAACACGTATGTCTGAATGACAGCAACACTTTGATAACTTGTATTGCATAGCAATTATTTGTAAGCGAAGAATGTATTTTAAACACAGGCCTATATTTAGAGTTGTGTGTATCTTCCCACTTGAAACTTCCCAAAACTTTCAGCTGTTGAGGCACATTTCTCCCAGGATGAGAAGAAAGTTACCATACAAGGATGAGTGTTTCAACATGTCAATTTTTAACACTGCTGTTAGGGAAGAATCTATTTTCCCCTTTGTTTGGAAAACAAACAAATAAACTATAACAAGAAAACGTTGACCCCATTTGTGTACATCCTTAGCAGGCTGGAGTAGAAAGTTAAAATTTGGAAGGCAGACAGAATTTGGAGAATGAGAGATGTTTTACAGATTCTTAGGGGGAAATTGGTTTCAATTTAGCTGAGTGATGAGCATCTTAAAATTATAGTTTATGAATATTTTGAATAACACCACTTTTATAATGGTCTGAGGATGTAAATTGTGCATTTTGTGTTGGACAGTGAAATTGAGCCTGGAATTTTGATTCAGGCTAAAAACTAATAAAGTCACTTTTCATGTAATGCAGTCATCTAGAGCAGAGGTTTTCAATTGCATGATTTCATGTTCTGTTGATTTTAAGGGATACTACAGTACTGCATAACAATCTGACTTCATTGTTTGTGGTTTTTGATTCAGTCCAAATTCATAGTAAATTATCACTGTGTAATCCAGAGAAAAATTGCACATGACGCTTAGGAGCTGGGTATGGAAAAACAATGTAAATTCATTCTACTGACTTTACTGTCAAGGGAAAATTGTTCCATGATATATGTTTGCAAGTTTTGTCACCACTTTTTCACTTTTACCATCAAAGTAGTACTTTAAAAATAAATTTTAAAAAAAGCCCCCAAACTAGCCCATGAATCATTAATCTGAAACTCTCTCCAGTTTGATTCATTGCCTTCTAAAGTGGTTTGCCTGGTTTTGGGTCCTTGAGACAGCAGTTGTACCCAAACCAAAATCACAGGTATTTTTTCTTAATTTTTGCCCTGGCATTTGGACACCCTGGTTCCCCTGACATATGCTATTATATTTGTCTATGTATTTTCTAATGGTAATGCAGGAGGTTATTTCCAATTATTTCAGTAGAACTTCTTGAACTGCACAAGTTTACCTGAGTATTTATTCAGAGAATTGAGGTGCTTATCTCTGAAATTTTCAAGACAAACTTAAATGATTAAAATTACGAACTTCTTGACCCTCAAAAATTAATACTCACATATTTCTGAAATAATCTTTACCAAACTTTCTAATTTTTTAGGAATGTATTATAGCCTGAAAATAATTTTCTTTCATATTGTTTAGGTTGTGGTTTTTTTGTAAGCTAAGAAAATATGGTGAAGGTCATGCTGGTAAGTCACCAGTATGTTTGTGACTAAGCTACATGTCACATGGAAAAAAGGCATGAGAAAGACAAATACTGAATTGAAGAACGCCCATAAGGAGAGGCAGAAAGAAAGTGATTGATACAAGCTGTTCTTCTTGAATTCTGAATTGGTCCATCTGTGTAGCCCAAAGCACTGGAATGAGGTAAAGGAATATTTGGAAAGTTCACATAACTTATTTAAAGCTAAAAATAACTGGTAATGTTAGAAATTAACTGTTTCTTTACACACACATCATGCAAATGACTTCTGCCTGGAAATAAATGAGCAGCTTTGAGGAGAAAATAAGAAATCGATGTAAATCTCTGATTCAGTAAAAGTCAAGAGTTCAGATATGCATAGAGTTAGTAACTGACTGATTTTTTGAAATGCTGCCGTGGGTGAATTTCAGAAGTATTTATTTTCAAATTGAGTTGTCAGTGCACTGCCAATTCATAAAACCAACTCTGCAGTAATATCAGCTCATCACAAAATAAGCTGACAGACTGTACCATATTTTTGTAGTGAATCACTTAAACCATGAATCATTCATAACTTCACACAGGTGCTGAAAATAGTGAAAAAACTGATGTCTTGCTAGAGAAGCCTGGCACATGCCAGTGACAGGTTCTTCTGTGCAGAACAGATCAGCTTTTAATCCTATTAGGAAGGAAGATCAAGGAAGGAAAATAGAAAAAGTGTTCTCCAGTCCTTCCTTTTCTATTTCCTTCCCTCCATTTTTTACTGATACTATCTTGCCCATTCAGAATGGAAAATGGAGGGAAAATTACTTTGATTCTCCATTGCATTTGTTCCTGCTTTTGTTCCACTGACAGGTAGATATAATCCATGTTGCTCTGAAAGTCCTGAAAGTGAACGTATCAGAATCTTTGTTCTGAATCACCTCCAGAATATGTCACTCTGATGGCATATGTGTCTGTAGATCATTAGCTGCAGTCACCAAAATAATCCAAGGGATCCAGGAATTAGTACAAAAGGCACCAGCAAATGACAGGCTAACATTATAGTTTCTGCAAAACATGCAGAAAGCCTGTCATGGACATTATGCACACTGCCTTATTTGCTGCTTTGAGTAAGAATAGAGAAACAGATTGTGAAGTAAAATTAAGATACCTACCTGAAATTACCTGCAAAAGGCTAAAGGATGGGCCTTGTTAACATTAGGTGGCTGGTGATGTTCTGGGAATCACTGGTGCCATGTCAGCACATCTGTAAAAAGTTAATGAGCAGGGCAACAGGATTTAGTGATTTCACACATGATTAGGCAGGCGGCTCTCCTTGTAGAGGAGTACTCACCCCATCCCTGGGGTCCTATTCTCCCTGACAGTTTGCCTGCCAATCTGTGGCTGGCTCAGACAGACACGTAGGTCAAAAGAGGAAATGCTTCAGGCCCATCTTATGCTGTCATGGAGTAAGAATTTGTGATAAGCATTGCAGGACTTAATTCTTGGGCATTTCACTCTCAAGTGCTGTGGTGTCTAGCAAAATGCTCCCGAGTACCTATGCACTGCAGAAGAGTTATTTGCCTAAAGTAGTACCCTGAGTAAAGGTATGAGCAGAGAGGGCCAATAGCAAATGTGGAGGAGGAGACCACTCTCCTACACTGGATTACACTTCAGGAATCCCCCAATTTGGTGTTCACAGCCCTGAGTCTCTGTTGGAGAGCCAAGTGCCAAAACGCTGAAGTACATGCCATTATTTCTCTTTCTTTCTGTCCAGTTTATCAGTGGTGCACACACTCACCCACATCTTGTGGGACACACAGATTTATTTTCAGATATCTCAACACAAAGTATAGGGAGTTTTAAGCCTCAAGATACAAGGAGTAAGTGTAGGGCTGCTCCCAGCCCCTCATGTGAATGCTGTTCCAGTTTACTTGGTATAGTTAATTATTTATTCAGTCAAGAGAAAGGAAGTAGAAAGAAAGAGAGGGAGTGGCACCATGGATCCTACATGTTCTATTAAGATTTTTAATCCTGAATTGATATGAAAAGGGGTGTAACTGAACCTTTAACATTTGAAAGAATAGTCTTCTGTGAGTAGTGATGAAAAGGAAACTATCAATCACTACCAAAAGTTTGTGTTGACTTGCTCCATAAGTGAGTGTGAGGCCCCTGTGTTGTCAAAACACTGTCCCAAGCCTTGTTGGGAGTGGCTGGCCAGAGGGGATGGAGATGCTTTGGGCATAAAAGACAAGGCAGGTAAAAAAACCCTAAAATGTCAATCAAAATAGAGTAGATAAATAAAGGAGATACGGAGCCACTCAGGACTAGTAAAAATAAGGAGTTTTAAGGATTCCCAGAACTAACAAAACTTTGCTGAATAAAACACCAAAACCAGATGCCTGTGGTCTTTTGGTTTTTGCAGCTGAGTTCTGAGATCTGGATGTTGAACTTTAAAGTCTGAAGGTTCTAACTGTCTGAAAAGTTAATTAGTTGCCCTGGTTTAAATATTAAAGGTGAATCCCAAAAACCAGAGAACAGAATTGCTCTCTATTACCCCCCTCCACCCTCCCAAGGGGAATAAGGAAGAGACACTTAAACTTTGGAAATTGAAACTAGAAACAAATTTACTATAACACAAGATAAAAGTGTAAAATGTGGGGGAAGAACAGGTAAGTATCTACATACAAAACCAATCTCTCCTAGTAAGAGATTGTCCCCATTGTAAATAACCTCAGACTAAAACAGAGGAAGAATTAGGACTTTTCATTGCACTAAAAGAGAAATTAGGTGGTTTACTCAATGTCACAAACAAAGCAGAGAAATTCACTAAATCCAAATCTCTGTCTCCTAAGCTCATGGCAGAAATCCTGTCCAAATACCTGATTTTTGGAAAGAGGAGTCAAATAGGTTCTTGTGTATAATTAGCATTACATTTGCCAAAAACATCTTCTATCATTACTGATAACATTTTGAAGGTCCAGCTATATTCCAGCTATATTCCAGCTATATATCTTAACTTGGTAATGAATTCCACAGTGAAAAAAATATTGATTTGGGATTGCTTCACCTTATATGCCCTCTTTTACCTGAGTAATATGAGCTGCCTCATTCAGATACATCTAGGTGTTTGCTTGGTTGTTTAATGAATTCTTATTCTACATAATCTGAATCCCGATACTGTACTAAACCTTATTCTTGAAATTCTCTGGAATGCTTCCTAGTAGCCATAAGATTTCTGCAACAATAAAAAAAAGAGCAATTTTCCCCAAAGATAGGCACATCAGTGTTCTAATCATGTCTCTGTATATTAGATCTGGCCTTTTCCTAGCAGAGTAAAGCCATCTAAGTGATCTCATTATCTAGCAGATTTGGGACCTTGGTTGATGTCAGTGTGAACAGATCAGAAAGAATTAGGATGGACAGGCTGGAAAGGAAAGGAGGCACAGTTGCCCCTTGCAGGAGAGAGCAGCAGAAATGCCTGGAGCTCTGCCTAGAAATGGATGGTGATTCCACTGAAGGCCTGTGGATTGGAATTAGAAAGAAGACAATACGAGTGACATTATTTTGGGTTTCTCCTACAGACACTCTGATCAGGAAGAACTAGATGAAACCTTCTTTAGACAACTGGAAGATGCTTCAGGATCAGAGGCCTTGGTCTTCATGGGGAGACTTTAACCACTTCAGTATCTGCGATTAGGCTTCTGGAGTGAATTGACAACATCATCTTAACCCAGATAATCAAGAAGCCAGTGAGGGGAGGTGCTTTTCTGGACCTAATACTTACAAACAAGGAAGAATCAGTTGATGCTGTGAAGGCTGGGTGGAGTGACAATGCAATGGTGGAGATCAGCATCCTGAGAGAAGAGAACAAGGCAAACAGCAAAACAACAATGGCAGAACATACAGAGTTAGCCTGTTCAGGGACCTGACTGGAATAATCCCGTGGGATACAGTCCAGGAGGGAGGAGCAGTCCAGGTGAGCTCCTGACTAAACTCAGACATGAAAAACAAGAACATAAGAGGTGGAAGAAGGATCAGGTCACCTAAGACGAATACACAAACACTATTTGAATGTGCAGGGATGGATTTTGGAAGGCCTTAGTCCTTAGTGCTAAGATTTGCCTTGAGGAATTCCAGGTCCCTGAGACCAATGGAGAAGTCTGAAGTAAGGAAGACTTACTGTTGGTGGAGAAGGATTAGGTTAGGAAACACTTAAACAATTTGAACATATATTACACAATAAGACCTGAGGCTATACACATATAGTTGGTGGACATCAGGCAGGGCCACTCTTGATTACCTTTGAAAGATCCTAATAGCGAGGAGAGATTCCCCAGGAGTGGAAGAGAACAAATGTCACTTCTACCTTCAAAAAGGGAAAGAAGGAGAATCTGGTGAATTACACACGAGTCAGCCTCACTTGGGTTCATGGAAGGCAACAGAGCACCTTGACAGCCTGATATGATGAGATGACTGTAGGAAGAGGGGATGGGTAAGTGCAGTAGCCAGTAGTCCAGGTTCAGACCCTTGGATGTTCACCTATTTTATGTTAGTACCAAAGAGCTGCATTAAAGTTGTCAAGAAATAGATTTCCCACATTGTCACAGTTTCACACTGGGCTGGCAATGAAACAAATGACAGGTGCTGTCTAGTAACCCCTCTCCCTTCCCCTGTAGAGAAACGAGAGAGAATAAGGGACAGAGACTTATGGGTTGGAAACTAAACTACACCACTTGAATGAATGAAATAGTAGTGATGAAAAGGAAAATAATTAAATATATACAAACACACACAAATATATACAAAGCCACTATTGTCTTCCCCTCCACCCCCTGGCTCTGCCAATAACATTCACATCACCATCAAGACTGCAGGGCAGGCCCTGGAAAAGCCCTGGACTAAACTGCTAGAATCACCAGCAGATGGGAGCTGGGTGCAGGAACACATGGATTCAGGAACACACAGTTGGGATCAAAGGCAGATGAAGAGAGTCCTCTCAGGACACTGGCCACGGACAAGGAGAACTTGACCCTCATGATCACTCAAATTTATACTGAGTATGATGCGTATGGGATGGAATTGTCTGGTCAATTTTGGTCACCTGTCTGGTCTGCTTCTTTCCAAAGGAGGGTCACAGGTGTGACCCCTTTACTCCCTTTTCTTTCTGGAGCATAAGATGTTTTTCAGAACCAAGCAGAGCCCTTGGTTGTGCATACCGTTCTCCGGTAGTAACTATAAATGTCTGTCCTAGAAGCAGACACTGACTGAGAAACATACTGTTGATTTCAGCAACAGCAGCTACTTAGAAGAGACTTAACTGAAAAGTAAAATTACTCAAAAGAAAATTAGTTCTACCCTGGCTCAAACCAGGACACATTTATATGCATACACTACTTACTAGTTCTTGCACAACTGCCTTATCTTTGGGTGTCTCAGTGCATGTAGGGTCAGCAATATTTTGTGTGCCCTGTCTCCCCCATCAAGGACAAGGGGAAAACTCTTTGATGGCTGTCACTGACATGGGATTACCTCAAATCTAAGAGATACCTATCCCTTGGCTATACCCTATGGATAGTCAGTTTCCTTGCATTACCCCAGATTAGAAAGAAGGTACGAGAGAATTGTGAGCATGTAAATAAAAAAAAACAACAACAAACAGGTACTAACATTGAATTTAAGAAACACTGTATATAAGATACTCTAGGGGGATCTTTCAAAAACATTAGAAGCTTAGGTGTATCAGAACAGCAAGCATTTAACTTCCTCTAACTGAGAATTAAATGGTAGTCCAGTCACCAAAGAAGGAACCCACTGAGAGTGGAAAGTGAAAAGGTGTGTTCTGTTGAAACAGACACCTGGAAAAGACTTCTTCTAAGTGTCTGATTTAATTTTGTATGAAATTGAGGATGTTGAGGAGAGGAAATATGTGTTGACATCTATTATCTTGAACAGACTTCCAGTTCCCACCCTGGCACCAGCAGACTGAAGGTCTTTTTGGAATTCACACAAAAGCCGTCTATCTGTTGGCTTCAAGTATCAGTAATCTCTGAGCAATAAATTACAAACCAAGATAGCACAGAAACGTGAAGGGAACATATATTAATAGGAAATTCCTAGTTGTGGAAGGAAGGAGTATCTTCCTTAGATCAGCATTAGTCTAAGTTGGAAGGAACCCATGGAGTCTGTGCCCTTGAGGTTTTTGAAAAACTACAGAACAGTACTTTTGTGTGAACAGACCAAAGCAAGCTGTAGAATTTGTACATTGTACAGAGTGTGTCTCTACCACAGGGTATGTGCTGCATTCCTCCCATTATACCTGAAAGGCGATCAGTTGATTGAGTTCATTATGCCTGACCTCATACTCCAGAAGATTCCTTTTCTGCCAGCCCAACAACAGTATTGTTATATAGTTATCCTTTACCTTCACACTGTCAGGAAGTTTTGTGGAAGTCAATCAAAGACTATTTCTTGGCTGTGGTTTGGGTCTGTAATTCACTCTCCATCTCTCACCTGAGAAGTTTTTAAAAGATCCTTGACAAAGTCCACATTGTTCACTTATTTTTCATGTTCCCACAGCAGTGCTTTCCTACATTATATTGCATATTTATTTCCATTGTTTTACACTAGGTTTCTGGCTTTTGCTTTTTTTTTTCTCTTTTTCTTTCCCTTACCTGACTCTAAAGCATTTCATGGAGGGCTGTTTGTTCCTTCAGTAGCTTTAGCAGAGTTAATAGCTAAAAGTAGCATATCTATGCCTTGACAACTGTGTCAACACAATTGTACAAATTTGGTCTTTAAGGTGTGGCCACAAGAACTATCCATCTGGGTATGCACCAAGACTGTCAACTCTGGATCTGAGCAGTTGTTTGACTGCTTGTCTGCTGCCTTGTCTATAACAAAAAGCATATGAAATATGGTAATGCAAACCCCAGCATTACAAGAAAAAACTCCACTCAGGAAATTGTCTCCTAATTGCCCTTTCAACAGTATATTATAAAAAAACAACTAAAAAAAAACCCCCAAACCAGTGTAAATGATAGAAGTATTGGTGTTTCAGTGTTGGAGTTTTCATGCCGTGTTATAAAACAATATAAAATATACATTTCCATCTAAACATCTAAATCAAAGATTAATTTGATTTTTTCTCACAAAAAAAATGTAGTTAGATGGTTTATCAGAGTTTTCACTTTTATTCCCAAAGCACTTTTTTCTTAAGTATAGCCTAGTTCCATAAGCATTTTAAATTTGTCACAGCTCAATAAAACAATGCAATATGGGTCTGCAATCATTTTCTTCTCATCAGTCTTGGTATTTTTTTCAGTAACATGAGTAAGTGGCCTTGAAAAAATGTGCAAAAAGGCAGAACTGTGACAATAATTTGCACATATAATATGCCTCATTCTTTATCTTATCCTTTCATTGGAAAACCCACCTCCATTTGCCAAAAGGCATCACAACATGGTTTCATTATTTATTTAAGGTAGGAAGGGACACTAAACAAAATGAACTTTTAAATTACTTTTTTGCCTCTTCTCCAGTTTCTGCTGGATTACCTGATACCTATTTTATGTATAATGATACCCATAGCAGTTCCCTCACCATGCAGAGTAAAAAATTCTGGTAGCTGAGGTTGTTGCAGTCTAGGGACTGCTGTTGGAATGCTCTACATCTAGGAATTTATGGGCGAGTTCTGATGGCGACAGAACAGCTCTGCTGTAGGACAGGCTTTGCCCCAGCAAGTGACCTGCAAGGGGGCTCACTGGACCTCTCACAGTGAATCTACCCCATCTAACTTACCTACACCTGCTGTCTCTGCCTTTGTAGAGCACCCGGATAGATTTGAAGGTCAGAGAAAGTAATAGTTTGAGGAAGCTTTCCCCTGCTTTCTTAGAAAAAAACCTACCAAAACAACATAACAAAAAAAATCAGTACAAAGATGACTATTATGTACCTGAAGACAGCTTCTGCCCTGACAATTGGCCTGTGTGGCTCAGTCCTTACCTCAGAACTTGTTTACAAAATTCCTGAAGGGAAAAATCCAGAGGGTCTAAAAAGTAATAGATGCACCTTGTTCTGCTTCCAGATGAGGAAGAAGAGTAGCTGAGTGCAAGTTCCCAGATGCCACAGCCTCGTGGTCCCTTGCAGCAAGCAGAGAACAAAGTCTTACACCCAGGTCCGGGGTCTTCATTCAGACGAGTAGAGTTTATCTTTCTATCTTCACGCAAATCTGCTGCAACAAATTTTGGTTACACTTACTTCACAGAGCTGGTGAGAATTCAGCCTGTGTCAGTTAGTCCATTTGAACTGGAACCTGCAGCATTTTATTGTGACTTTGTTGATATGACCCTTTGCTGTAAGTGCTGCAGAACTGAGCCCTTTTAGAGCTAGAAAACCTTATTCTTCTTTGACTTATAAAATTGTGCTTAACAATTCTCTGGGAATGATTTATAGCACTGACTGGACCAACTACATTTCAATACTAATGCATAAATCTTGTAACAAATAAGCTGTATACAGTCTTATAGGCAGCAAGTGGTGTCTTCCTTCCCTAAAATGAAAATATGTTTGAAATTATGCCTATAGTTAAATCTTGCTCACACTTTGCTCTCATGTGAAGAAATGTTATAGTTTTTATTACCCTTGACTTTGAAAACTCCTGATACATGCTTTAAAAAGACTAATGACAAAACTTGCTTACACAATTCTGGAAATGGACATGTACTGTGGTTCAGGGCAATGCTGAAGAGTCATTTTATTGTAATAACATGACACAAAGCTTATTATGGTAAAGAAAACAATATTATACTTGCAGTCACTGACTGAATCTGATCTACTGTGAAGTTTCTGTTTATTGCTGCAGTTTCTCTCTGTTCCTTTCACTTTCTGCCTGCTTTATTTCATGCTGGCATTATAGAAAAAAACACTGCATATCCTCAGTGGCTGCTGGTAACTTTAAAATACTTTCATATAAATTATTTAATATTAATACTAAAATATGTACAGAGAAATCTTAAATGTATTAAAATATCCGAGTCTTAAGATGACACATAACTTTTGTTGATATATACACAAAATCTCTATACTTAAATATATATTTTCTGAGTCATCTTCCATAATTTGATACCAACCCAGACATAATATAATTAGTCCTCTGTGAACACAATTTATTTTTTCAGCCTCTAACAAGAGATTTATAACATGTGCTCATTAACTGACTAGATGGGGATGACATGTACTTCCTTATATGACCATCATTATTACCTGGGCTGATGTGATTCCTGCTTCACTCATATCATCTCAGCCTGAAACATGCAGTGCAGGGAAGTTCAGAGAAGCAGAAACAACATTTATGTAAATACAAGGAACAGAACCTGATTCTTGTTTACCTTTAGATCCTGCAATGCAGTATAAAGTGTAATTATAATTGGAAAGGTGTGTAAAGAAAGTACAAAGCACTTGCAAGTGGGCTTTATCACAGTTTAAACACAGACTAAAATCCATTTACGCCATTTAACATTTCAGTGATGGCTTAGTCCAGGATGGCTCCAGGTCTGGAGCATTACTATTTTCCTAAGTCACTTTCATTTTTAGGTCTGGTATCTTTTTTGTCCCCTTTTCTTGGAGCTGTAATAACAGGAAACCTCTCTGAGAATGCCAACTTAGGATCTAGTTCAAAAGAACTGGGGAGACTGTCCTTAAGATCTTGGAGAACACACTATTTCAGCTTTTATATCTTACTGATTCCCTTTCTCTTTCTGAAAACTGTTTCTTACCCATACTAAATATTTTAATTCCTTTATTTCCTTTATAAATGTCTTCTCTGATACGCACAACCAAATTCAGTATATAAATACATATACACACACATACATTTTAATACAATTTTTTAAAAGAATGTTAAACAATATAGATGTAATAAACACTTATATTTATACAAATATAAACTAGATGTGTTATAAAATACAAACGTATGTACTTAAGGATTTCTATAAATCTGAAGCATATGTGAATATCCTACTGTTAAGATAACATATATAAACTCAATACATGTAAAATCTTTATGCATATATCTTTGCTGCTGGATCATCTTCCAGAGATTGGTTTTTGCCCAAAATCTACTCACTCTTATTGCTGATTATTAAATTAATTTGTTTATTAAATGTCTATGCATATTTTGTAAACAGCCCTCCAAGGGCACTCCTGGATCCTCTCCTGCTTCCTTTGAGCCACACTCTACAGCCCTACTCTATGGTGGAAAGAACCTGCCCTACCCTGTTCTCTGGAGTGTTTGCCTTAGGGAAGCGGAAACTTTCACTGGGTCTATGGAGTGATAAGGCTTTTCCAACCTAGCTCTGTATTTCTCACCTCTGGACTATGGTTGCAATGCATGTGCATTGTTTTTTTGTCATAGAATCCTAGAACCACAAAAAGGTGGGTCAGAAAGGACTTGTAAAGATCAAGTAGTCCAACCCCTCTGCAATGGGCAAAGACAATCTTTACTGTCCTAATGTTTGCACTCTCCTTTTTGAGAACACAAGGGGGCATGCTTTAAAATAAAAGATATGCATTCATTCTGAGGTGCTGTTGTAATTCATATATATTTCAAATTATTCTTTACATTTAATACTGGGGCATCCTTGGCAGAAAAACATTCAGTGCTGTAAATCCAAGATTTTCCTGTTTTATTTTGCCTCTGGGTGTTTTGTTTTTGATTTGGTGGCTTTTTTTTTGTTTGTTTTGTTGTTTTGGTTTTTTTTGTTTGTTTTATTTATTTTGGTTTGTTTGTTTGAGGTTGTTTGGTTTGGGTTTGGGGTTTTTTTTTGCTGTGTTTTTTATTGGTTTTTTTTGGGGGGGGGAGTTTGTTTGCTTGCTTTTTGGTTTGTTTTTTTCAGAGCTAATATTACTGTTCTGGGTACCACCTTGTCTTGAGCACCTGTGTCCAACTTAAAATTAAAAAGTGTTCCATTTGTTTTCAGGTTGACAGTTCATTAATCTTCTGCGGCTACCTTGGTCATTACTGCAATGAAGAACAGCTCTGATCTAATGGCTCTGTAGTCATCCTCTTTGTCCTTGCCTTGCTATCTATTCATATTCTGCTGGTACTTGCAACCTCTGGCAACATAATAAAATCCACTGCACTTCTTGTATCTTCTTCCAAAAATTATTAATTACAGTGGTGAGTGTTTTTTGCTAGAGGATGTACTTGTTCATATGCTGTATTTTTGAGACTATCAGCTTCATGTTACAGGTCTCTTCACTGGAAATATTTTAAATTCTGTACTATCTCATTTTCAAGAGCAATGCTGGCACTCTATAAAACATCACTCTGGATTGTGATTTGCCTTTTCTTCAGTATCTTTGAGCTGCTTTGTAAGAAATTAACAACTCTGAGTTTCTCGAAATCCCTTTTCTGGTTTGACCAAGGTCACAGATGTGATCTGCATTTTTTTTCTTTTTTCTTTTTTTTTTTTTCAGGGACTTATCTGTGCTGGTTTGGTTTTGGCACAGTTTTGGTAGCAAGGGAGGGCTTCCAGGGGTGGTTCCTGTAAAAAGCTACTGAAAAGCTCCCCAGGCTCCAAAAAATGCAACCACACTTCTTATCAAGGCTGAGCCAGCAGCGACAATGGATGCACCTCTGAAATTAACATATGAGAGAAGGGGAAATGTACTGATATAAGACCAGAGAGCAAGAGGGAATGGTGGAGAGCAGATGTGAGAGCAATGCCAGAGCAGAGATTCCAAGGTCAGTGAGGAAGGAGGGGGAGGAGGTGCCTGAGCAGAGGTTCCTCTGTGGCCCATGGTGAGACCGCAGACTGTCCCCCTGTAACCCATGGAGGAGCAAGGTGGAGCAGCCCATGGACCACGGTGGAGCACATGTGGACCTGCAGCCATGGAGAATCCCATGCCTCTCTCCCATGGGAGGAATCCCGTGGGAAGGCAGGGGAAAGACTGTGAGAAATCCTTCCCCCAGAGGAGGAAGCAGCAACAGAAAACAACTTGTGAGGCGCTGACTCCAAACCTTATTCCCTGTCCCCCTTGTGCCACTGGGGGGAAGGAGGTAGAGAAACTGGAAACAAGGGAGGAGTGGGGTGAGGTATTTAGGTTCTGCTCATTGTTTTCTGTTTTTTCTCTATTTGCATCTGATTATTGATAAATTAAATTGATTTTTTTTTTCCCCAAGTTGAGTCTCTTTTGCCTGTGACCATAACTGGTGAGTCAGCCCTCCTTGTCTTTGTGTCAACCCAGGAGCTTCTAGTTGTTTTTTGTTCTCCCCATCCCACAGTTGGGGAGGGAATGAGCAGCCGTGTGGTTCTTAGTTGGTGGTTAGGCTGAAACTGCAACACTCGGCCTCTACTAGTGTAAGAGACTGACTGCCCACCTCAGATCCATCAAAGCTCCTTGCATTCATCTTTTTTGGCCTACCCATTGAAAATGTGTCATTCTTGTTTCAGGTATTCATGAAGTACGTTAGCATTCAGTATGACAACAGGCCCTAAGGCACTTAAAACATTTAGTTTGTCATAATTTAAGCCACTTACTGGCTGTTACTTCTTTTTTAATAAAATAGGTTTCTTACAGGTAACGGTGAGATTCAACTGTATTTCACCTCTTGTAGCATTTCAAACTACTCATTTTTCCACATTATTTCTTATTTTGTTTTATTCATGGTGTCACAATTGGTCAACAATCAACTCTAGCCAATAATTCTAGCAAAGAGCTTCTGACATCTAAAAAATTGGTCCTGTGGAAGATTTCTGTTTTCAGACCCCCACAGAGGAACTGTTCTCTGTACAGTCTTAATCATAGCACTGAACCAACACGTGTATTACAATCTGTGGCATCCATACAGTGGGTAATTTCTTGAACACAGTGCCTTGAACACAGAATGTTCCTGCCTAAGCATTCCTGATCTGCATCTCTTAATTCCCTAACTTTAAGAAGAGTGCTGAGAGAGACCATCATACTCGTTTTGAAATATGTTTAAATTAAGTTTGAAGTAGCTTAAAATTAACATTAAACAATAAAAACATGAAATTGAAAGGAGGTGGTGTAAGGAAAATATTTTCTGAAATTATTAGAAAATAAAACAAATAAATATTCTGTTGTATAACACTGTGCTGTACTCATGTCTTATGAGTGTAGTATGCAAGACAATAAAACTAGAAAGGTAGAGCAAATGGTTATGAGCATGATGCTGAGTACGAAGCAGTCTCTCCCACTTGAGAAATAAATCAGTGACAAACATAGTAATAGGAAATTATGCATGGTAGGGGAATAGGAAAGGAAACAGGAATAATTTTTAATTTCTCCTGGCACTCAGTTTATGAAACAATTTTTTTAGAAAAGAAAACACGTTTTTCAAGCAAAACAAAATTTCAGGGAACCACTGCATGCAGATTTTTAAGGGCTGAAATTGTGAGTGAGCCCACAGGAAAATTTGGCATATTCACAAAAGACAAGTGCATTAACAGCTGTCTATTAATTATGACTATTTGATGCAAACACTGGTTATGAGTGCTCTTAGGGTAAATCTGCTGTTAGGAAGATTAATCAGCAGAACTGTGTCTGGTACAGTTAATTGCTTATTGTCACACTGATTTTTTTCTAAATATCAGTGGTGCCCATGATCACAGAGACATACTTGGTCTGAAGTTATATCAGTGCAAACCAAGGAGCTGAGTGCCTTCTCTTTCACACGCTTGCATACCAGTGTTGCATCACTGTTGGTGAGAGATGTAGGGTACCATCACAGGTTTTACAATTACAATAGAACTGTCCACCCCGCAAAGAAATTACTGACTGAATCACAGAATTGTAAAATGGTTTGGGCTGGAAAGGGCCTTAAAGATCATCTAGTTCTAAACCCCATCCTGGGCAAGGACAACTCCCACTAGACAAAGTTGCTCAGAGCCCCATCCAACCTGGCTTTAAACAGCTGACCATGTCTACAATTTTATTAATCTTACTAAGGTACAAATACAGATGAAAAATGAAAAACAAAAGAGATTTTATTTGGAAAATCCCTTTGCCAGTTCTCCCATGGATTAACACACAGTATTTAATAAACTTGCAGTGGCCAAGTAGGCAACATTTTAATTTAGAAAATTATTTACAATGTCTTATATCTGAAGAAAGTATTCTACTGTTATGTTTTGATATAAATACTCTTTCAAATTCCAAAAGTAATGAATACAGATTATAGCACATAATCAACATTTAATTGGGATAAAAATATTAATGATTAATTATTATGACAGTTTTGTTTTGATGCATATTTATAAGTTATAAAGGAAATGGTTGTCTACTTTTCACATTGTTATTATATTTTTGCTTTTTCTAGTCATAGGCTCAGTGTAGCATAAACAGACATTTTCTTCTTCCAAATTTTGAAATAAAATTAGGAGCTTTTTCTTACATACTCAGGTTATGTGCTGCAGAAACATCAGAGAAGATACTGCTTTGTTAAGGAAGTAACATAAGCTTAACTTTGTAATTCTCTAGACAATGGCAGTTACTTTTTTCATTTATTTTTATTATGATATGGACAAATTGACTATCTTCAGAGTAAACTCCAGCCTAGCAGAGTGCTAAGTCACTGGATAGATACACAAACATAGCCTACACATGCAAGACACTTTTGGACTCTTGTATAGATATGAACAATATCTTTGTGCAGGCTCCAAGCCTTGTCTGAGCACATATCTAATTTGTATATACTGATCAGTACAGAAGTTAATTAAAGCAATTGAAGCCTTCACACAGGCATGATAAGTAACCACTTCTGCTGGTTTTGATTCTTTGAAGATACCTTTTGGAGAAAATATGAAAGTGACAGTCACTTCTCTCAGGTCTACTGTATCAGGATAATTGCAGACTAAAGCAGACTCTTCTCCATAACTTCTTCAGCATTTATATTAGAAAGTACTGATCTCAACACACCTCTGAGTAAAGGACAGGGACACAAATCTCAGTCAAGGAGCAACAACCAACTGATTTCGTATGTAATATGCTAGAAAGGATATATTTCTACTTTAGGACAATATGCAGTTTGCTGTGGTTGCTTTGAAAACATCCCAGATAACACAGCAAAGGATTTGTTAAACCTCACCTTGCTGTTAAGCTGAAAAGACAGCAATCATTTCCATGCATTCTGTTCTTCAAGCAAAATTTCTCATTGAACAGTAGGCCGTATAGAAATTTCCATCTTGTTTTAATATTTGTATTACATCAACATCCCTTTTGGAACTTTTGGAACTGAGTGATACTGAAAATCTGTAGAAATTTAATTTCAAAATAGACTTCACCACGGAGACAGCTGGATTTAGTTTATCACCAACTCCTAAATGTTTCAATTACACTTACTTCTGAGCTCTGACTCTCAAGCATATGACGATTTCCAGTATCACCTTATTTCCAAAGCCCCTAATTCAGCAATCACAGCTCCTATTGGTCTCCTTTTTCATGTTTCCATTTCTCTATGACATGCTCTCCTTGCATTTTCAGGCTCAGACAGCTGTCAGAAACAACACCCTGTCAGGTAGTTCTTCATAACCACTGACATGGTCGTTGTGACTCATGTAACTTATTTTTTTAACAAGAACAGGGCATGGGCAGAAATTGGCAATAACACAGTCTTTCAAAAGTGGCTTTGGAAGTTAAAAGATGTTCCTTCAAAACTTCATTATGATTTTTTTGACCAGAAAGTGAACTATGCTGTGCAAAGCAATGGGTGTAGTTGTTTACAAATTGTATACTCACTTAAAGTTAGTATACTTCCCTAAAGGATATCAGAAAACATAATGTATCCCCTCTGAACATATTGGATTTATTAAAGCTACTTCTATTTTTAGGCCATAAAGTACGAAAACATCTACTGTTGAGCAGCTTCAGTCCGAAAGATTCTGAAAAGCGGAGAAAGTGCTGGACTTGTGGAAAGAATGAAAGAAATGCTGGGAGTGGGTAAAAAGCATGCTAACATGTTCCAGTTCCAACCCTCATGGAAAGCAAAGATCTCTTTAACTTATTTTTATTTTTTGCTCAGAGGTGGAGGAAAGTTGGAAAATAGCTGGAAAATAAAAGACTTCTGAAAGACAGGCTACTCCAGGCCCTTGAGATACTCAGGAAAAACATCCAGTTATCCTAGGATATACTATAACTAAGGAAAGACAGTGGCCTTTAACCATGCTGGGTGGTCAGTTCTCTCCCTATCATTCCTGATTAATTATACTTACTGTAACCACATTCCTCTCTCAATTTTTTTTTCTTTTTTTCCAAATTACTTGGAGAGCAAAGGTAGTTCTCTGGATAAACAGAAGTGGTAGAAGCTTGAGCATAAACCTGGAAATAAGGAGCAAGGTGGAGACAGTGCTATGCTAGAATTCTGCTTCCTAGTCTAAAAATGACAAGTTTATTGCTACTTTGTGCTGCTCCTTTTAGGGTACATAGCATATCTCATAGAAAATGGGGTATAGGAACAAGCTATCCCATGCTCAAAGCCAAGACACTTGCTGCTACCATGAAAGAGCTCTGGCATTCTAGAAAACCCCACCCTAGCCTATGTCATGTTTGTGCTCTTGTGTAACACCTTTGTGTCAAGGATCCTGTACCAGGCTGAACAGTTGACAAAACAGTACCTAAACTCAGCATGCCATATTTTTACTTCATTTGATTAGTTAGGTAACTGCAAAATCACATACAGTCCTACAGAATCTTTTTTGCTCCATTTATATCATGCTGCTTTTTAATCTACCTACAACTATCCAAAATGTTTTCCTGTATAGTGTAACTTTTATGAAGTGGTGTCCTTTTTGATTTACCTAACGTGATTGCCTGAATAAAGAATGTTCTCAGAGCACAATAATATGCAGCACAACATGGCACATAACATCAGCTATTAGACACTTGTCCTTAACTTAATTAGCAGGCTAGCATGGTTGCTCCTCCTCTGTCTTTCCAAAGATAAAGGCTCAGTTCATGGAGAGAATGACTGGATATGCCATATGCAAAATGTCACCTGCAGAATCAGTGCTGAAAAGATATGGCCTTTGCCAATGCAGAAACAGAAAAAAATGTTTAACTATTCCCCTCCAAAATGAATACAAAAGAGGAAAGAAAACACAGATAAAAAGTAAATGTGGCTCCATGATCAGTCCCCATTCCTGCAGCAGTAAACTAGAGAGGCAGCAGGAAGTAATGTGTAGAAACAACTTCAGAAGGCTTAAGAAACACAGGTTTGCCAAAACATACAATCAGCAAAAGGAGAAAGTCCAGAAAAATACAGATGACCTGAGGAGAACAGAGCTAGAGTTATTGTGAAATACCTTGGAAGTCAGTGAGACCCAACTCCTTGATAATAAAGAGGTCAGCAGTAAGTGTCTGGTAAGGACACCAGTGACCGAAAGCACTGCAGAATGCCAGACAGCAAACTGAATTTATGTACTATGGGATCAAGATACAATTGCAGACAGATCATTATATGTAAAGTGCACTGTGTATCAAAGTATACTTGAGAGATGAAAGGAATGAAGGTGTTTTCAAGTAACAGAAGGATCTGAAAACCGCTTTCTTTAGGAAGGGAGTGTCACATGAGCCATGTAATGTGAAGGGACCTTCTAGAAAGGATCTCTGACAGAAATGGCTAAATCACCCAGTACTTCCCTGCACTAGCTTTTGGAAAGTTTCTGGATATCTCTCTAACCCCAAGATATGCTTCAGGGTTTGGGCACCCGCTGGGCATGTGTCTCCTGGCAGGGAAGCAGAGGCGGCTGCTGCTGCTGTCTTCACAAAAATTTAAGCATCAATATCCTTCAGTGCAAAACCAAATTCTCTCATGCTCAGTTATGATAGAACAAGTCCCAAAGCCAACTGGAACAAAAAACATCCTGATGGCAGTTAGGAAGCCAGGCAAGCTGTGATATGATCAGCCCTTGTTGGAAACTCAGTTTGAATACCCTAGTGCTTACAATGTCAAGGCAAAATATTTTCAAACCTAGCTAATGTCTCTTCTATCTTGTGATCCCTTATGACAAATAAAATTGGACAACAAAAATGGTTACATGACAGCATCTGAACTGTCTTTGGTGGAGGGAGTAAGGCTCAGCATGCAGTTCAGAAAAGCAGTGTTTTTTTTGTTTTAGGTGAGCATGAGTAGTAAAAGCATCAAGAGTTTGAAAGCCTTTCTAGAGCTCAGGTTGCTGTATTCATTTTTTAACTTAAACATTTTAAATAAATATTGCTCTGGCCAAAAAACCCAGTCCATTTAATTTTTTAAGGTGCTATAGAAATGCATGAGGCACAGAAGCATTACAATCTTAAGGAACATTCATGAATATTCTGCCTTTCCTGCTTCATAATATGAGCTGCAAAACTTCACACATAGATTTCTATATCAAGTCTAAAAATCAGTGAGACTATACAACATATTATCTGTATAACACACATTTTTAGGCACAACCTGATCCCAAGTTCTCAAGCTGTTGAGAACTGCTTTCCCTTGCTTGAAAATAACACAAGCAACAAGCAAGTCTGAGAGGCAGGGAAAGGACCAGGGCAAGGGCAGAGAGAGGGGAAGAATATGGGAATAAGTGATAAAATCCAGCTGCTAGAGAACAAGAGCATGGATAGTCTAAGGGGTCATAATCTCAACATTATTTTCCTCTGTACATAAATATCAGCTGCAGCTCAACACTTGGCAAATCCATATACTGAAACAAAGAAGTAGCCAGGAAAGTAAAATGATGCTGGATGCTACAGCAAAAATTAACTAGGCAGAACAGAATGAAATTAAGCTGAATTAAATGAAAGAAGATTGTGGAGCTGCAGAAGCTGTTTAAATCTGTTGCTTTAGACACTTAAAATAGGACTGCATGTTGTCTAACAATCCCTGCTGGGAGGGATAACAACATGGAGTAGGTGACCTAGTAAATATTTAATTTGGGAGGCTCTGCCGTAGTTTTTAGGTGGCTCTCCTGTCTCAGTTTGGCAGTATTCATCCAGCATGTCACTTTGGGAGCTTGTCAAATACCATATACTCTGCCCAGAGCAGGTGACAACTAACAAACAAAGACTTTCTGTGCAAATGACAGCCAATATTAAAACAAAGCCAACTTTGCTATTCACCATCCAGAAAAGTGGTTTATAGGAACCATTGCATTTCATTATCACACTAGGAAGATTTTTCTAAAGAAAATTTTCCATAAATAATTTTCACAGCAGAAAAAGCCAGTGAGACTGCAGGTGGGACACCTAGAGGTGCTATTTCTTCTTACCTGTTGCCTGCCATCCAATTCATACAGTCACAAAATATTCAAGAGATTGTGGTGAAAATTGTGTCTGCAGAAATGCCACCTTGAGTTCACTCCAAAGACACATTGTATAGATTGTGTTCTCTTGCTTACGCAAAACCTAACCATTATGCTCTCTTAACAGCAATTGGGTTTCAGTAAGGAACTGGAACAATATAATGAGGATGGACTTGCTTGGTTGTCATATGAATAGCTTGCCTTAAAAAAAAAAATCAAGACAGATACTTGGCCCACATTCCAAACATTTGATGAACAGACTCCTGTTGACTTCACTAGGCTTTGGATATACCCATTGCCATCAAAATGAAAAATTGCAGGCACTTAAAAGTAAAGGTTCTGGATGGATTTAAAGACTAGATTTATTATCCCTCTAAGGGCATATCTGGAGGAAATTAGTATGCAATATATCGCTGTACACAAGCAAACTCACATTCAAATTCAGAATGTGATACATTGAGAAAAAATGTAACTTAAAAGAAACCTTTGTAGTTCTTATAAGCTCTATTAAGTTCTGAAATCAGCTACTTTCTAAAGTGAGCTTGAACTTTATATTTACATAAACAATTGAATTAGCTGTTGTTCCTAGTAAGCTTCCAGACAGAGACTCAAGACTCTGCTCCCTACCAGCTGCTTGAGAGTAGGGCTACATGAATATTGGATTTTTCTCTTTGCAAGGAATTGCATTGGATTTAGTTGAATTGTTTGGTATTCTTTAGCTATTTTTGCTTTCTTTTAAACTCCTTTTTTCCTAACCTGTTGAGCTGGTACAAAATGAAAACTTTGGTTTTCAACTTTTCCATATCTTCTCTCCCCTCTCCCTCCCTTTCTCCAGGTTTTTTGTTTGTTTCGTTTGTTTTTGGCTGAAATTGTGGCTTTCTTTGTCACAAATCATTTTGGTATCCTCCAGATTGCATTTTGATGAACTGACTATTCAAAAGCGTTGCTCAATTCTACCCAATGGGAATAATTAATCCCCAGGCTTCCCAGAAAGGATGCTGCTTCACACTCATAGCTTGCAGAAGTCAGAAAATGACACCTCTCTCCCAATGCTAAGAGGCTGCTGGGTTTTTAAAACTGCACATGTACCTAAAATAATTATAGATCACTGAACATATTGTTCAACAAGGTGTGAGAATAATGACCATTAAACACTTAAACAAATTATTTCTCCAGTAGTCAGACAGTCATACTACATGAATATGCAAAGTAAGCATACCATTTTGCATATTTTGCAAAAAAAATAATAATGCAAATTTTTGTTCTTTACTTTTTGTTTTTTCCTGTTCTGGTCTCAATCTAAGGCTATTCATTATTACTGTGACTTATGCCTATTTGATAACATGGAAGAGTCTTTTGTCCAAAATGCAGAACTGTTCTTATTTCACCACCAAGAAAGGAAATACAATCAGATGTTCATTCACACACCACAGATCTGTATTTGTTATTTTAATCTTGTCTACTTCATTTCTCCTATAACTTTATGTATTTGCATTCCTTAAATCAAACTTTCTGCCCCAAATATTTTGGTCGTCATATTGTGTGGCTTGATATCTTGAACTCTTTATAACATCTTCCAGTAGATAACAAATGAAGACAAGAGCAGACATTGAAAGCCAAGTGTTTACACCTGTGTTTCTTACTATAAGAAGCACTGCCCTTCATAAGAAGTGCTACACTACCATCACTGCTAAGCAAAGAAATTTAGAGTTGGCCAGATGTTTTTCAATTCCTATATTTGCAAAAGCTAATATTTATTTAAGAAGACATTACAGGGGAGTCTCACTGAGAGAGCAGCTGTAAATTATTCAGGCACTCATCTGGAGGAGACATCTCCATTCTTAGCACATGTTTACAATTGAAACGTGGTCCAGCTTTTCCAAACCTCCACTGAGTGACTCATAAAGACAGTTCCACGTGTGGTGCATGCCATGCTGTCCCGCAGCTAACGTTCTCTCACTTGGAGTCATTTGGAGTCATTCGCATCCACCCAGCACTGGGACATTTTAAAATCACCACTCCCTTTTCCGCTCAAGCCTTCAAAGCCCCCTTGTTCCACCATTGTGCTGTACACATCTTACAATTTGCATCTGTCATTTTGCATATTGCATGTTCTAGAAGGCTAACCTAAAATTTGGAGGGCTGGAGGCCAAACTGTGTGTATCTCATGTTTCATCCCATCCCTCTACTGGCATTTTTGAGGCAGAATGTAAGAAACCCTGGTAAGCAGTTTTGTGGTGTCTAATGCAAAGAGGTTTTGGTGATGCACCAACTTCAGAGAATACAAAGAAAGGACATAATAGGTGGAAAACAAAAGGATGTTAAGGGAACCCGAGCTCTTAAAACAGCTCTGCTGAGACTTATTCAACTTCTGTAAAATTAAGGAAAAGAGCTTGCTGGCAGGACTGATAAGCCAGTGAAGAGTTTACTCTGCAATATACATTTAATGGTAGGAATGAAATGAGGAATGTATTCCACTCCTCTAAATTTTAAAGGCCACTTATGAACAATGTGCACAACTTTCTGTGTGAGATTTTGTGTATTACGGGATAAGTACAATAACAAAAGTTATAATTATCATACTTCATGTGAGGATTTTAGAGTACTGTATATGGGGATTTTAACAGTGCACATTTGGAGATTAAAATAAAGCATCTGAAGGTTCAGTGAATTCAGGCGCTATAATTAATTGCTTAATGAATTAATAAAGTGAAGGTGGGTATTTTAATGAATAGCCTAAGACTGGAGCCCATGAATGCAAAGATATTTTCAATGAATTTTTTAAAAAATAACAATGATGATGCCAAATTAAATGCTGGGAACAGTAGAAAAGGAAAGGATTAAACACACAACTGTGACCAGTAAAAAGTGTTAAACATGCATAATCATGTGCCATGTTAAAATCTTAAACACAAATTAAACAAGAGAGGTTTATTGAGGCTGTTTTACAGTGACCTATTATGGGAACCACCATGCCTTCCAGGGAGTGTCTTTACCCTTTCATTATCTTCCCCAGCAGAGCCTGTTACAACTCTGCTCTCTTTGTCTCTCTCTTTTTTTTTTTCTTCTTCTTCTGTTTTCTTCTTTTTTTTCTTCTTCTTTGTTCTTTTTTTTTTTTTTCCCCCTCTCTTTTTCATTCTGTTCTTCCACTTCCTCAGGGTCCATATAGATATCTATTTATTTATTTATTTATTTATTCTCAAGGCACTGTCACTGAAAGAGGCTAATAACTGCAGAAAGACTACAGGGAGACACATTAGATGAGTCCTTTAACAATGAAAACATAATCTATTGAAGAGATACACTGGTTCAGCTGAGAAACTATGTAGTGATCTCTTGTGCCAAAACGGTGTTTTCGGAGCTGGGAACAGGGTGAAAGAGAATCACAGACAATATGGAAGGTGCCAAGTAAACTGCATTGCCATGCAATCTGTGCATCAAATTAAAGCATATTCTTTGGCTTGTTTTTCTAAAAAGAAAACACTCATGGATCAACATAATGGGTGCTGCAAAATAGCTAGAATTTTGTGGTAACCAAAATATCTTTCTCTGCTGGAAACATTTGTGTTGTGTGACTTGGCTGATTTACCATATCATACTTCATGTTGGTTAAGGCTAAGAACACTTTCTTCTTCTTCTTCTTCTTCTGTTTTTCTTCCTACTGTGATTAGGGAAAAGGGTATTTCGTTTAAACTTAATATTTAATTGACATAGTGCCACCATTTTGGCTGAGGCTAAAGTGGGGCTTTTGGAGGTAGGAAAATGAAAAAAGCAGAACAAATGTCAAAGTATGGGGAACAATGATCACTGGGTAGCAAATGACATTGATGTGGGGTATGGATTTAGAAACAAAGAGCTAGGCAGCCTGTACATCTCTAGCATAGCTCCTGCATATATGTCAAGTAAAATCAAGGGAATATGCAGATTGAAAGAGTTTCCTTCTTCACAGTTTGGGGCATTAGAGAGCACATTAATTTCTCACACACACTAAATGATGGAGTTGACCCACTTTTCTACCCAGCAGTTCCCCACATGGAGTCTCTATTTTAAGAAACAAATGTCGGGGAGAGAAAGATGAGAAGATAAAAAGGAACAAAGAGACATCCTACAGTGGCAGAGACCTTATAGCACAGCAGCAAGCTATTAATGTCCACCTGCCTACACTAGCTCCTGCAGGTAACTCACCTCCCAGGCATGGCTGCCTTCACAGCTTAGGCAAGACCTCCTGACTTTGATCCCCTGAACCTGTAGAGGTCCAGTCAGATCCTTGATTTCAGAAACAAACTTAGTCTGTCCAACATCATGGGTGGCAACCACAAAGGTATGCATGGTGTCAGCCAAAAGCAGTGGCTTGACAGTGGGATCTCACACAAGTGTACAGTCCAGCTCCTTGTAATTAATTTAACCAAATCTCCCATAAAACATGTTGCTTTCCTCAGCACATCTGTATGCATCTATACTGTCTTTATTGTAGTATGGGCTTGATCTCAGCTTTGTTCAGATGCTACCTGGAAAGCTGAGCACTGACATGATTGAATGTGAGAACTGAAATCCAGAACCTCAGGCTTAAGCTCAGACATGAGAGCATGAACTCATGCAGAATAGGCCATGGCTGTAAAGTCATGTTGAATAGCATAATTTTATTGAGCCAGCATGACCTGGCAGTAACAAGGGGTTGCAGTAGAGGACTTTGCACATGCTCAGCCATCCTTTATAAATAAATGTCACTGTTTTGGAAAATGTCTTCTCTCACTGAAAACTACTTCCACCATGGGTTTATAAATGTACATGAAAACATGAAAATATTTTTTGAGAACACTAGGTATTTTAACAAAATAGTACAAGTTAAACAAAGGGAAAAAATAAAAATCAAGCATAGACAAGCCTTCAGCTGATATAAACTGACAACTAATAAATTAATTCAATCTGCCATTATTGTTCCCACATGGCAAGCACACCTGTGTTCTCCTTTTAGGAAAACTGTGACTTTTCACCTTGCCTTTCTATAATGGCTGCAAGGAGTCAGCATAAACTAGGCATTCAGAAGCAGATGTTACATTCATGTCCTCAAAGCATTTCTCTCAGGTCTTGTTACAGGTATTTTGTAACAATCCATTTGGAAATCCCAGTTTTTTTATTTTTCATTTACTTGTTGTAGTTTTTATCCCATTGTAAGAAAAGTCACGTTCTTATTAAAAAACCTGGAATTAATATACATTTTTTTCTTCAATACTTCTTCAAACCCTAGAGCCAGAAGACCCATAAAAAAACAAGGCTCTATTTTTAAGTGCTTAATTACCACATACTCATATGCCCAATTTCACTGGAATTGAAAGGATAGAAAGTAATTTTTCTCAATGGAATGACAACAGTCCTCCTGTTCTCCTTGAAGTTTTCCTTAGGATATCATCTTGCACATACAAAACAGATGCAAAATAGAAACTGGAAAATAACCCAAATCCACTACCCTCCAAATTTGCTTAAAGTTGCTGAAATAGAGGACAAAATATTATATTTTAAAATCAAATAAAAATAGAGTGAACAGGACCTTTCTAGCAATGGTTAAAGGCACTGGGTCAAACTTTCAGTTACTTACTCTCTAATTACAGTTGCATGGTAATGTTACACTCATCTGAAATTTTTATTCATGGTGCAAATTCCCAGAGTTTTAGACATATAATTGAAATACTTTTTACCAGACTGAAGAGCTATTACCATGGCTCACATTCCTGATTCTGTCTCAGCTGCTACCTTGTCTGGCCTCCATGCCATAATTTATGCTTTCTTCACATTATTACTGTTTTGCTGTAACAACAATCCCAAGAAGGAGTGTGAAGTAAACCCAAAATCTTTTATGGTTACCTCTCCTTCAATTTCTAAGCACTCACTTTGGAAGACAATAGGAAGAGTTATTACAATGTATTTGATTCAGAGACATAAAGAAGCTAGTTCTCTCCATCTCTAAATTTGAGATTGGAAGCATCCCAGTCAAAGTCTACCATGACCCCACAAAACCAGCACGGTGTGTAATTCCCCACTAGTTGAATTTTCATTCTTTGTCAGTAATATATTTTATTTTAATGAAATACCTTTGTTCTCCAAAAATAAGTTAATTGATAGGAGCAACTAAACCCTATCTGGGAAGAAGAAGAGAGACATCATGAAGACAAAGGAGAAATGTTGCTTATTTTGAGAGAACAAAGTATTGATAGCAAAACAGCTAACAAGGACTACGTATCACTAACTGCACAACAGTTGTTCCCACAGGTAAACACAGAATCTCTTCAGACACAGTGTGGAACAGGATGCAATTGCTCTATCAGAGTTCTTCTGCTGTGTAAGTGCAGTGCTGACATCACAGAATTTGGCCAACTTCTGTATTAACAATACTGAGGGTTATTATCTTTGGGAGCCAAATGTAGTTTCTTTCATTGCTCACAACCAGAGCAGTGAAACAACTTTTAGTGAATGTAGGATTTGAAGTGATTACCTCCCTTTCTAGGGTAGAACAGAGGTGCTGCTAAAGCATCCATCTGTTGTTGTAGCATAAAGAAGAAACCCGTTCCTGGAGACATGGGAGTCTCCACACTTAAACTCTGCAGACTTAATTGTGTTGGACTGTCCACAGGAACTTATAAATTCAAACAGTTTCATCTCCTATTGGTTATGTTTCCTCTTGCACGTCTTTCCATTCTTTGTCTTATAAATGCCATCATGGATCCAATAATGGGTTTTTCAATTAAGCTTTTTCCATTGTGGGGTATTTTATTTTGCTGAGAGGAATCTTCTTGTGAGGCTGTGCTAATTTTGAGATAACTTTAAAAGAAAATTATTTGGACAATTTTATTTTTTTTTCATTTCCAGGGTGACGTTTCTAGTTGAAATGGCAGAAGAAACAAACAGGACCATAGAAATGCTAACAGTTAAGGTATAGAATCTGGTTATGGGAGGACAAGATTCAAGTCTGTCCTCTCATTTAAACTAAAGATTTGATCTCAGAACTTTTGTATCAAAAAATAATGTATGACACCTACATAATAATACAAATGCTAGTGCCTACTACAGTGCTGGTCAAACCATATATGTGATTTTTTTTATTTAAAAAAAACCAAAACAACAACCTGTAAAGAAAGAATGAAGAGTGAAAATTAAAGAGTAAAGAAATCCTAGGACTGCAGAATCAGCCTGGAGTCCAGTGTTTATACATTTTTAAGGGTGCTGAAGACCCAGCATGGCATTTATCTCCCCTAACTCTAGACATAAAACAAAAATACCTACATCTGAGTAGGTAGCTAGAAACCTTTTATAGTCAAGTGAGAGGAACAGGTATTTCTAGGGTGCAATATACCACTATAATGATAATATTACCATGATTACACAGACTGCAGAAAAAACTGTCTTTCACCTGGAATACTTGCCCTTTTTTTTTTTTTTTCTGTTGTATATCATGCTGCTTTTTGTCTCTTTACTTCCTGTCTTTTCCTCTAGAGATTAAGTATTCCTTTAAATCTTTTTCCAATTAGTTTTTTTTATTATTGGGTAGCAGTCTTAAGTATTTTTCCAAGTTCAGTGAGTTCATCTTTTTTGGAGTCCAACTTGTAATGCAATTCACTTTCCAGCCTTTTCAAGAATGTTTCTGCTGCTTCTGGCTCTCCACATTTCCTTGTGATGTTTCCTGCTCTAACAATTAATGGGGCAGGCAATGCAGTATTGTGGTGACTCATGGGACTTTTTTCTTCTCCTGTAGAAATTGAGTGTCATATAAGGTAGTTTTTCTTCTCTGCCATTCCTCTGGTTACACATATGAAATTTCTTACACATCATCCTCTCTGCATTATTGGTTGCTTGTCGGTTTGACTACTCTACTACTATTCTACAAAATAAAATGTTTTTCTGAGATATCTAAAACTTTACAGTTAAGGAGCTGGAATTGTGGATTTTGGCACTGGGTATCCATGGGCTCTTCCAGTTTCCTAATTTCAATAATACTCTAAATCTAACATGGTTTGTAGCTTTTTATATATATACAAATTTTAATAGATATTCCAAATATTCTTCCCTTCTTTCTCTGCCAAAAATGCAAAAATTAATTCTTGAATGTTCTATGGATTCCTAATTTTATTTCTTATTGTTATTTTCATAAGGTGTTTTAGTTCACTATTGCTTTATCTTCTTCTTAAGGAATTTTAAACTCAGTTAATATTACTTTTGAGGCAAGGCCAGTCAGAGTGGTATTTCTGTCCATCACAGAAATATCCAGAGATATTAGAAATCACTTATAAATCTGTAAGAAAGTTACCACTGCCTTCTTCCTCCTTTATCAAATTGTCTGTGATACATAACATTTCATATAGATTTTTCTCCTTATTAGGTGACTGCAGTTCAGCGGTTTCTGGGAGGTTCACTTTTACAGCCCTTGGTAAGGACTGCATTTCCATGGGTTTCACCAACCACAAAAAAAAACCCTGTTGCTCTACACATCTCAAATGATTTCTACAAACACTTTATGAGAAAGTTATCACCCCTCTAGTGTACTTTCATGCTGACAACTGCTGTTTTGATTTGATGTCTCCCTTGGTTTTGTATTGAGTCAGTGTAAATAATCTTTTCCTAATCATATTTACTGAGCTGTTTATGCCTTGTTAGACTTTGAACCCACGTGCTGATAGTGTATGTGCTATTTCTCTTTTTCAGGCTGAAAAGTTAATTCAGTGCTCCTGAGGGACGTTTCCCTATTTCTTTCTTAGTATCTTTGTCCATATCCTCGTCACTTTTCCCACTTTTATTTTTTTGATGTAGAAAAGCAGAATAGCATATTATCCTCAAGGGGAAAGGGATAAAAAACCTTCTAGATTTCTCAGTTTTTTGGGAAAAAAAAAAAAAAAAAGGCAAGTTAATCCAAAAAGAAAGAAAACTGTGAGGCAGAGGCCTGATTATCTCAGTGATTTTTACACTGGGCTAGGAGTTTTGCAACCATTTTCTGCAATATTAAGCCAAGAAGCAAAACATGGCAGAATTATCACTTCCAGTCACACTCAGTACTGGCCCAGAGATTATGTCCAAGGGAGGAATGGTCCAAGAAAGTTTAGGAAATGGAAATTTTGGCATAATGTGGGCACAAGACTCAAACTGGCCTTGCACACAAGAGAGAAATAGGCCATCAAAGGCAGTTTTCTCTATGCCCAGTACACCAGCTCTAGTGATTTGGGAAAGTGTTTATCTGAAATAAGAATCTATCCGTTCTTTATATAAGCACAACTGTTATTTCAGAAGTCCAAGCAGCTAAGGAAGATTTTTTTTTTTTTTCCCTGCATTTTTCCCCTACAGGCCATCAAAACAGCCACTCTTGTGCTTTTTTGGATCTGTGATTTGCAGCTCCATCCTCACGGCTGTGGACCAGAGCTCGTGTCCCGTGCAGACACACACACTTCCTGTCATGGGAAATCCTGAAGTAGGAGCCTCCCAAGAGAAGCTGGGGAAGAGCAGGGTCACATTTGAAAAATTATTCTAGCATCCCTGGCATAACTTTTAAAGGCAAATCTGCAGATAAATTGTGTTTGCTGTTCCACTCTGATAAATATATACAATTTTTTTGTTATTGAATGACTGCCATCTGTTGTACAGGTGTATGTTCTGGTTGAGTTGAAATAATTTTCAGAGGTTTAACCTTTTCCATTTCTATTACTCAACATTTTAAACTCACAGGACCCAACCTGGATTTCTCATAGCACTCCCTGATATTTCTGTGCTGAAATGATATTAGCCATCCTGGAGGCAAATCAGCATCAGGCCCCAAATTTAAGTATGGCTGTGAGCATATGGGTGGATTCTCAGGTGGCTTATGGAAGTAGAACCATTTTCTTCTGTTATGTTCATGCTTCCAATATTATGACCAACGTACTGTTCACTGGAAGCCTTAGTTGATCCCAAATCAAAATTTTTAGGAGATGCTGGTCCACAGTTACATCATTGCTTAACCAATTTTTGACTATGGGACAGAAGGTACTAAAAAAGACTTTGCCTTTAAAGAAGAAATTCCATATAGTGTTAGAGGTGGGAAGAAGTATAGCTAAGTAGAACAGCAACTGAAAAAGATGGATGGGTTATTAATTCCATGCAAATGAAGATAGCATGTTCATTTATTATTTTTTGAGCACAATATAGCTGGTATGTTTCCATGTACATGTGCAAGTGTGTTACTCTTGCAAGACTTTTTATATGCTCTTATATTATTGTCCAAAAAGAAGAACATATGGAGGTAAATTACATGCTGTGTTTCAGCAACAGTTTTGGAGAACAAATAATGCTGGGACAACAATATGGAACAGCCCTGGGGAAACCTCTAGCCTCAATGTCCATGCAGTCAAAAGCAGCCAGTGCAGCTGGGCCAGTGTAATTAATCCCACCTGGCTCAAGGATGATGCAGTGGTCATGCTAGATGTAGACAACAATACTGACCCCTACAAGGCTGGAAGGTGACAGAGATGTTAAGCCTTGATCCTGGCCCTCTGAGTGTACAACTTTGTCCAGAGAAACCTTATCAGCTCTGAAGGCTATCATAATGCTTCCCAGAGCCTGCACTTGCATGGCTGCTGTTGTGCCTCTCATGGAGTGGGACAGGTGGAGAAGATGTTGCCCTGTCTGTTCAGTGTCTGTGCACAAGGGATTTTTTCTTTTTGCATTAAAGGCCTTTACCCTTAATTTTACACCAGTGCCAGCCTTTCAACTAGCATAGAAAAATGGGAGGGGAAGTCAGTCTTTCAACAGCGAGGAAAAAGGAGTGAGTACCTGTGTGGCTTAAAAATGGGCACATACAGCAAGCCTGGTGTGCAGGATCTGAAGTGGTATTTTCTTTCCCATACAAGATTTGATAGAAGGGACTTAATTTTGCAGATTTTTTTAATACTGTCATGTTAAACCAAATCCTAGTGTCCTCAAACTTGAGCTACCTTCTCAGCTATACCAGATTTATGCTGGCATAAAGTTCTCTTGGTTTCAGGGGAGCTAATCTCAGTTTACTTAAAGTGCTGTAAATCAAAGAGAATATGGAAAAAGAACAGCTCAAAGTCAGGTTAATGGCAATGTGACCTGAGCAGGGGCCAAGTACAGTGGCCATTAGTGTGCAGTGAAAAAAGGACCTTCACCTTCAGAAACAGTTGCCAAAAGCCTACGCCTTTTTCCTCCACAGTCTTCGACCTCACAAGAGTACCTTTATTTATGTTTCTGTCCATTTTCCACTCTGCTGCTAGTTCTAACCTGCCTTTCTATGTCTCTCTGTATATGAATTTACTGTAAGATCTCTCTCCTTTTCCTTCCCCCTCTGCTCTGCCTATCCTAGAGATAGATATCCTACAGGAGATCCCACTTACAGTATTCCTCCATGTGGTCCCATCCTGAAAGGTTGTTTGGAAGGGCTGTTCTGGTGGTTGTTCTTCCACGGAGGATACTAAAAGAGCATTGTCTGGATGTTGGAGAAAGAGGAACACATCCTAACAGACAAAGGTGATCTTTAATGCAATGTGGAAAGAATTACAGATAGAAGATCATAGCCGTAAAGTTTTAAAGATGAAGCTGCAGCTGGATAGCCTGACTGAGTGAATAACTGAAAAGTTTTTATACCTGTTTAAATTTTGATGAAGAAGAATAGTTTCAAAGGACTTCATATTAGAGATTTTGAACTCACACAATAAAAGCCCACAAAATCCATTTTCTTGGAATTAAGTGTAATTTTGCTGATATGTCACACTTTCCTCTCACAAGAGAAGGACCATTTTCAGAAATCAGAATTTTCAAAATAATTTTCTCAGCTATAATTAGAGATTAAGCAATACAATATAGTTTTGGTTTAAAAAACTTCTTTTTTTTTTTTTTTTTCTAGAAGTCTGGTGAAAAACAGTTGTATCATTAATATTTTGTTACTGGAGAAGTGAGCTGTGGTTATGGCTCAACAGACCCTGGAAAATTTTCAGCACAAATTATGCCAGAAATATCACATGGTGGAAAATCCTTCATTCCCCTATACTCCCCCTTCTATTGAGAGCTGTAATTACAAGCTTCTTATTGAGTAATATTATGGAGACACCTACTTGCCCTGCTGTACTTAGGGGTTTGTCAATGCTTCCATTATAAACCTCTCTTTTTAGGGGGTTCACAGGACTGTAAAATTTTGCTCTGCACTGAAACCTGGCATAAGATCATAGTGAAAAACATGGGGTTTTTTTCCCCATAATTAGTTTTTCTTCAAATTTGATCATAGGAAAAAAAATACAGGCTACAAAAATCAAAAGAAATGCTACTTCGAAACATAGTTTTCATATGTTTTATTTACTTTTATTCTCATTACGGTAAAAAAAAAAAACAACACCAAAAAACCCCCCAAAACAACAAACAAACAAAAAACCACCACACAAAAAACCCAAAAAAACCCCAACAAGCCAAACTAACAAATTGGTTAACATTCCAGACCCAGTTCAGCACTTAAAGAGCAAAGACATTCAACATTAAAGCTGGAATTGCAATGGTCTCTTAACAGTGGGCGATCTGTCATTCCATATGGGCTTGCTACAAAAGTGTGACTTAAGTATGGAGTTACAGTCTTAATTCTGAATTTCCTTACCTTGGTGAGTTTATGACAGATGCTAAAAGCTCTTTGAATGTCGTGGATTATATACTTCTACTTTGAATGTAGTTTTTGGACATCATATCCAGAACTGTTTTGAAAGTCTTTCCCTAGAGGTAGGAAAATGAAAGTATGTTGTCATTTCCCACTGCTCCCTCAAAGTAGGAGTTTTGTTTGCTGTTCTGGATTACTGTTCATTTTTTTCCCCTTCAGTCCAATCCTGTGAAAAGCCCCATTAATGTACATATGAACTTTTTTTTTCTGCTGGTGAAGACATGAGGTGTCTACTACTTTCTGTAATCTGATGAGAGATTAAAAAATTATTATATGTTACATATTTTTTCTTGTATTCTGTATGGACATTTTGAAAATTAGCTTAAAGGTATTTTGGAAGCTATGGTAAAAAAAATAAATAAAATAAATAAGTAAAAAAGAAGGAAAAAGGAATTTTTTTTTCCCTTGTTGGCACCCAGAGAATTATTTTAGAAGTGGTTTCAAAATAAACCATGTTTTGCTGAATCAACAGCTTTCATGTGTATGGTAAATTCATCATTAAAGGCCATCCTTCAACCATAAGTATCATGTAGCTGGCTGGAAAATATTTTTGTAATCTTAATTAACTCTTCCTAATATTGTTGAAAGGTATTTCTATTATCTGCAAAAGGTGGACTGTAGTTTTTTTCTTTTTCACTGCTGATTCATTTTTACAGTAAATTGAAAGCTCACCTAACATATGGACACTAATATGGAATGTTTATGGTCATAACTACTTTAGTAAGTGAAAATATCTGCCTTCTTCACATAAGAACAGTCATAAGGACAGTAATTCAGAGTCTAATTCAAAATGTGTTAAAGCCAATCAGGGCACTGATATAAAGTCTACAAGGACTATGGTAGAACATGCAGCCTCCAACTGCCAGGGGTAGAATTATTTGCTAAAATCTAAGCATCCAACTAGCAGAAATAATGTCATCTTCTGACACCTTTGAAACCAGCTATCCTTAACCCTTTCTTACCCATCATACAGATCTTTCCACAATCCAGGTCAGAGTAATCTCCAGTGTTTCTCTTTGTGTTTCACTGACATAGTCATATTTGCTTGGAGTGACTCTTTCTGAAAGAGCTAGCCTCTTCTTTTCCTGTTACTTCTGTTTAGTCTTGATAGTTTTGGCTGCAGATAACTTTTCATACTTTTTTTTTCAGATGCTCACCTTTTTTTTATTTGTTATTCCCCCTAAATCCTCTTACTAGGCTGCAATTTTCTAGCCACTTTCATGTCCTGAAGGTAAATATTGGAACATTTGAGTAAAATCCTTGTAACCACTTTTACATCATTGCAAAGTCTGCTGAAGCAAATGGAAAGATGCCCACTGAATTCAGTATTCTTTGGATCACACACTTGCTGTGTTAAATAAAGGTTCTTTTCCTTTTAGTGTTTGAACTCAGATATTCTTCACCATCATGGGCTATAAATTATCCAGGAGGATTTTTTGCTAGCACAGAATTTATAATCACCACAGGCAGGAGCTTTCCCCAACAGCTACACTTCTGGACTTACCTTCCTTTCTTACTCTTTAACACCAATGTAATTTATACATCTATATATGTCTTATACATTTGAAACATTGAAGAACTGAGATAGAGGATCTAAAGATGCTTGGTTCTGTCAGACAGGCACCATGTTTGCTGTGATACAAAGAAATTTATCTGACAATCAGTTGTTCATATAAAATATGACTATAGAAATTTAGGTCAACTGAAAGGTCATGCAGAATGACCTCATATCAATGGGCATCTCAGTTGCTGCAATAGTTGCAGGAATGGGAGAAGTTAGGGCTCCAAAGAGAAGATGATGGGGATGGCTGTGCATGAATCTTCAGCTGTGAGCACAGTCAAGACCTCGGAGGAAAAGTATGTGTTGGTAGCTACTAAAATACTCAAGTGAAGGCAAAGGTTGTAAGGGAATTCCGATAACTAGCCTGAGATACGATGCACCACAGATAAAGGCTGGTGGAAGCTTTACAGCAAGTATTTCATTCACTGCAAAATGGTGCATTGACACATAACAGAGTCTTGACTATGAATTGAATTCTCTGAGTACTTATGATGCTTTGAAAGTACATATATATTTGGAAGACTAGATTAAATCAAAGAGGAGGAGAAGGAAGAAGCAGGGGATTTACTTTCTTATCCACACTTTGCCTTTCCAGAATGGACACATACTTGTATCACCAAACAGTAGATTTTTCTTCCACAGATTGCCCTTCTTAGAAAAATTCAGTAACTCTGGCAGGATACTTGTAAAGAGCAAATGAGAATGATTCCATAGTCTAGGGGTTAACACACCCAAAGAGAGCTCTAGCATGTTATCCAGAAAAAAAATCTCTTATAATTTAATGCTAAATAGAAGTCTTTCCCTGGAGAATGCGTTATAGCACCACTAGAGAGTTTTTTCCAAGCTGCAAAGTTCATCAGACAAAAAGGTCAATCCCCTAGCTTTGGGACAGGGGGAGCACCCACTCAGGCTATTTGAAGACAACACTGTCACCTTGCTTTTTTTCCTCACCCATGCCCCGGAAGCAATTGAAACAATTCCTTTCAGACTGAGCTGAAAATGTAAGGTTAAAGCTGTCCTGCTTTACATGCAAAAAAAAAAACCCATACCAAAACAAAAAGAACAGAAACTCTCCTTTGAATCTTAAACATTTTTATTATTATTATTTTTCGTCAGTCTAATTACTATCTGTCCCTGTTCTAAAGAGCAAGATTGTGGTAGAGACTTTCCCACACATATGGAGATTTAACAGGTCACCTGTTAAAATGCTAAACAGGTACATGCTTAAAATGCAGTTCTGCATTTAAAAAAAAAGTCAGGCACATTTTCCAAAATGCAAGGCTGAACCTCATAGCGTCATAAAGATCAGTGTAGGTCACCTTCTCCAACCTCCCCTCTCACAGCAGGCTGATTTCTTGGAGTCTGTTTCAGGCTTCCACCTGGCAACACAGAAGTTTCATTGAGTCCAGAACTGCATTGGACTAATCGAAAAAAACCCTGCAATTAAAAGACAGATTTGTTTAAATCAAGAGGAAGAAAAACAGAATGCACAAGGCAGGTGGAAAACTGCAGGATCTTAATTCTGTAATTTGTTGCATTTATTTCCTAAAACTATGTTAGATAAAACACATAACTCTTGTGTAAGAAGGAAAGGGAAATATTTCTCATATTGGCTGACTCATGCTCAGATGCTTTCAGCTTTCTGCCAATGTAGTCACGAGAGTGTTTGTTGCACACCAACTGGAGTTATCTTAGGCATCGTAGTAAAGGTTCAAATGAAATGTTTTTGTCTCTTGAGCCAACTAACATTTAATTTGCTGAGAAATTTCTTGATTCACCTGCTAAGGAGGACAAAAGAAGAAGATTTTTTTTTTTTTTTAATGTGAACAAGCCATTTGATAAGAAGCATTTTGGTTTTTTATTATACTGCTTTTCAAAGCAGAGAGAAAATATTGGATATTTTTTTAAAAAACATTCTCACAATCAGATTTCATTTCAAAAGTGAAGACCTCAATAGAAAAATATTTCTAACAAAAAGACAAGATAAAGAAGTGAAAGATGCTGAAAGCAAAGGAATAAAAAATTATAGTGTATGGTCTCTTAAGCAGGTGTTAGGCAAAGATAAGAGGAGAAGACAGGAACAACACAGAAATAAAAGAGTTCCTGCTTCTGTGATTGCAAGTGATCAAGAGATTAGACAACATGTAAATAATTTTCAGTCTGTCATATCTGAAATACTATATGTGGAGAGAATTTTTGGGCAGGTGGGGACACCAAAATGTTAGCCTTGCAGGTTATGGAGGACTTGTTTTACTTCCAACATTAGATTGCCTCTGCTAGATGTGAAGCCTGCCTGAGGTCTGCAGGAGAGGAGGGTGAAGTTCTGCCTTCAGCTGCTGTACCTGCACTGCAGTCACAATAAACTCAGTGGAGCTATGGTGATTTAGAGCAGCTGAGGATCTGGTCTTCAGTTGTCACGAAGAACCTTTCCTAAAATATAAGTGGAGATTAAGGCTGAAAAAAAGTGAGAGGAAAGGAAAGAAGTATCCCACTTTTTGAAGAAGGGAAAACCCGTGATCCCTAGATGGTGTGTTTACCTGGAAAAGGTGCTAGGAGTTTTTTGCTTAGTTGGCAGCTTAAATGTTCGTTATTTCCATCAATCGCTGGTAAGTTAAGTACAACACGAAGGACTCACTGTGCCCCTGTCAGCTAGAATGCATTACAATATTTAAAAGATGGGGAAACATCTGAGTTTGCACCTGCATTTAATTAGCTGGTCTGGAAACAGGGGTGTGAAAGAAAGAGTTGCTCCAAAGCATGCAGAGAGAAGTGCCTGAAACTTGGGTAGGTGTCCAATTCTTGTTCTTCCTTTTGAATTTTTTTTTTCCATGGCTAATTAAAAAAATATTGCTCATTTAGAAAATTCAAGCATTTATGTAGTTCTTTACTGTGGAGTGCTGAATGCAGCCCTATAGTTGGTAGTTCCTATGAGTTTTGTTTCTTCAGATCAGCTTTAATGGACACTTATGATGATGAAGAATCATTTATCTTGTGAAAAAATGTAGTTTAGTTGTTATCTCTTCTATAAAAGAGTTAACTTTTATCTTCAGTCCTACAGAAGTTATACAATTGGAAGAGGAATATAGCTTATTTATAGCTATAAGCACAGAGGTTACTGCTAAAATGAAATTAATTTAAAATATCATAGCCAGTTTACTCATCAGTCCTCAAAATTGTTTGAACCATGTCAAAACAGAATGAAATCCACTACCCCAAACAATAAAGCCCTCCACTTCTATACCTGGGGCCTGAACACATTTGAAGCAGTAGCAGCTTTCCCACTGATTTAACTGAGCTGCAATGGTGCTGTTTTAGAGGAAAACCACTCAGTTTTGGAACTGATATCTTTACTGCTCACCAAAAGGCCAGGTTTACTGCTTATGAGGCTTCAGACCTGTCTTAACGAAGTGTAATGCAAATAATATGATATTTTTTTCTTTGCACAACTGAAACTGTGTAGGTTAGGTAACAACTGATGAATTAAACTCTGTATTAAATAACTTATTTATATATCTGCAAGCAGTCAAATAGAGAATCTTTATTATTCTCTCACAGAAATAATTTAAACAGTTTACAACAGTTGTCACAAAGCCCTTACAATGGAACTTTTGTTTGATTCTATGATCCTACTCCACTTGCTCTAGTTGTAGCTTTAAGCAAACATGAACCAGACAGAAACAAGTTTTTAAATAATTTATGTCTCTTTTCCTACTCACTGTGTGTTAATCAGGTTGCCACACACTTTTTTCAGCACAAGCTTTACAGCCCTAGTGCGTATAATCACCTGCAAAATGTGAGTCTTGGAGAACGTTTCTGAACCCTAAGCCTCTGCAGGTATGCAGAGGAGCTGGGTGCTTCTGCTCCTGGTGAAGGCTCAGCAGCCTCATAGTTTTGCACAGATTCATGATCTAATTACATCTCACAGCAGGTGTTTTCTAAATAATTCTTCTCAGGTGAAGCAAACTATTTCTACAGGAAAATATTAACCAGAACACATGCTCAGATTTTCAGGGAACAGGCAGTCCTTTCCACATTGAATGTGTCTCTCACTAGCTTTTGCAAATCGTGGACTTTATTAACCTTATCCTTTACAAAAAGAAAAATTTAAAAAAATAATAAAAAAATAATAATAGTTTATTATTTTTATGTTAAATGTTCTTGGACCAACCTAACTGCAAATTGCAGATCTAGTATTGTATTTTATACTTCAGCTTACAGGTCTATTCTACCGTAGTATTAGAAGCAGTGACTTGTCCCTCCCACCTGCACTCCCCAGCTCCCAATTCTCTCAGCTGTCAGACATGAAGTTCTTTGATTTTACAGTTTTCTAGTGGTGGGAGCACTTCTTCTTGGGGTATGTTCAAAGAACAACAAAACCAGAGCATTTTCTGAAAAAGTCAGCCCTGCAGGATTCTGTAGGTATTCTCTTCTGCACCTGCCTCTGCAGGAAAGGGTTTTGGCTTTTTTGTGTGTGTGGATTTTGTTTGTTTGTTTTTGTTGTGGTGTTTTGTTTATTTGTTTAATTTTTAGGGGTTTTTTCCATTTCTTGCAGAAAAATGGCTCCACACAGACAAAAATGCTAATATCACCCACCCCAAAATTAAAGATTTTAACAGTGTGGGAGCTTTTAGTGACAGACAGATCTCATCCTGTTCAGTACAATGTCATTATTGTAGTCCTTTAAAAATCTTAATTTCAACTTAAAGATATCCCTTCCTCTTTTCCCTTTAGCAAGAGAAAAATCTGCCTGACATTATTTTAAAATTATGTTTAAGATTTTAATAACAATTTTTATGATAAAAGAAAGTTGTTAACTGAGATGTGCTAGAGGGTTTGTGGCTGTTAAGGTTTGAAGCAGATTCTTTTCAGAAAATACAAACAAAATACACAAAAGGCAAGTGAAATTTTAAAAATAAACCTTCTTCCTCAAGTTTCAACCTGTTGCATCCCCCCTTCAAAGTGATTTTTGAGGCATATGGTCTTATAGCTGACAGTGGTATACAGCAAATGTGTAGCATCGTGGGGTTGTTTTAACATTGCTCTGACTTATGACCATAATGCAGCAGAAGATGACATCTGGATCAACTGCACTGAAAGCTATTAATTTGGTTACTTATAAAGATTGCATTAAAGGAGAGAAATAGGAAGGACAAGGAAAGAGGTGGAAACAGGTGATGATGGTGTGTGGGAACTAGGGCTTAGCTGAAACCAGCAACAACATGAGGATCATTTTAGTCCTCCCTGGAGTTTCCCTGAGAAACCCTCAAAAGCAGATGACAAAGATCTGCATCGTCTAGCGCCTCCCAGAATCCTGCATCCCTCTCATTTGTCCTTTGATGCTTGGTGTGAAAACCTCCATCCAGGGTGAAAATGTAAGCTATTTTTCAATTGGTTTTTTGCTTCTCTATGCTTTATTTCTACCACCCCCTATTTTTATCTACACCCCTGCTAAGTATAAGATGTATTCTTAAATCAGATTTTTCTTTGTTTTTACCAGAGCTTTTTTGCCTATTCCCATTTGTCTAGCTGCAATTTTGAGCAGTTATGTAGGTTTTGTAAGATTCCATACAAAGAACTATCTACAATAACACTGAGCTCCGTTCATGTTATGGTGGCCAGCCAAGGGCACGGCAACTACAGAGAGTGTAAAGTCAAAATACAAGCACCTTTGCGCTCCTCCAGTTTTAAAACAGCTCCAAACTGCTCCCTTCCAAGCAATCATGGCTCATGGAAACAGGAGTACTCTGGCTATAAAACAGGCCCTGAGCTGGAATGGGATCAAGTAATGTCCTGACATGATCAACTTTTAACATATGATTCCTTCAAGGCATAGGAGATTTCCAAATGGCCTCTTAAACAACATTCAAATTGCTTCTAGGCTTTTGGGCAGTATGGCCCAGGCGCTGCCTCCCAACAGTACAAAGATGGTATTCAGCAAGGTCCATGACAAGTGTTAAGTGTTTTCTGCTAGATTAGACCTGCATGAACCTTAGAGCTGAGAAGCTAATTCTGAGACCGGATGTGGCAAAAAACAACATGAGAATTTTTCAGTAAGTGAATTACACTTTTAATATGCTGTTCTCTGCCTGTGGCTCTCTGGGCCTACCATCATGCCCAGAAGCGTTAGTAAAGTTCATTAAAAAAATGTTAAAAGGCTGCTGTTAAGGCTGCCAAATCAAGCAGTTAAAAAGTAAGAAATGCCAGTAATAAGATTGGCTTACCAACAGCTTCCCTGAGCATAATGATGTAGCCTTTAATTATATGATGATAATACCCATCCTCCCCCCTTTTTTTTTTTTTCCTTTTTATTTGATTGCTGCCTCATTCAGTTTTGCTCATCCAGATCCAACTCTTGTTAAAGTATTTGAAACACTCCCACTTCTTTAAATGTTGCAGGAGTCCTTAAATAATATTTTGTATTTTATATTTTTGTTTCTCTATAAAATGTCAAAAACAAACAAATAAAAAAAAGTGAAAGCCCCTTCCCACCATAATTCCCCAGCATTGCTAAAAGAAGATTTCTTGATCATCTTTTCAATAGATTTTGTCATAATATCTGAATGCTCAGCCCGTATTAGTGAGCTGAACAACATCTATCTTTTCCAGTCACATTAAAGACTGATCATAATTCCTGTGCACAAGCAGGAAGAATTAAAATGTTATTCATTTTCATTTCCTAAATTCTGAGTACTTGGCTTGGCAAACTTAATTTATTTTTAACATAATGGAATGTTCTTTGTTTAACCCCCTTGTTGTCTTGCTACCACCTATTGGCTCCCATCTACTGCAACAGTCATTCTTTCAAGGGAGACAGATTCCTAACAAGTTAAATACTTTTAAAATCAGACTACAAAACAAACAAACAAACAACAATTGGAGGAAATAAAGACTAGTAGCCAACAGCCTACTGGTTGTCACTTTATCTCTTGCAGTAACTGTTGCCATGGCATGGCAGCTAATATATAAGTTCTAAACTCCAATGTTATTATGTATTACCAGTTATCTGGTAAATATTCAAATTGTTTATGTTTTATTTTCATGGTTTATTACATTACTCATACCACTTAATTCCTATGGCATATATTTTACATATAACTTCCAAGTACCTTGTCTGAATCTGGAAATATATGTTCAATTTAAAGGCACTTCCTAATTTCAAAAAGAAATTAATTGATAAAATTCTCTTTGCTATCCATCCCACAAAAATAGAAAGCCTCCACATTTTTATAGGTATTGTATGAAGATTGATGTGTAGTAAATTTAATAGCAGGTTGTCTTACATCATATTTTTCTAGACAATGTTATGAAATAAAAAATATGATAATGAGGAAAATTCAATAAGGATTAATAACATTACCGATGAATTAATAATTCTCAGGGAAACAGCTTTCGTCTGCTTCCATAGAAAATGTCCTCATGCTGTCATCACCTGCTTTCCAGCACAGAACAAATAGACTGTGCTGTAAACTTAAAACACATACATGTGAATGCCTCAAGCATAACCAGAGATTCAGTGATTTCAAAACTATTTATCACTGTTGAATTCTGTACAAGTGGAATTTATTGCCTGCAGGCCCTCAACTGACCAAACAGTGAATAAAATATAAAAAAAAGAAAATTTGCTGAATATGCATCTTTGCACAAGTTACTTCTTGTCCGTTACTGCTGCAAGTAAAGTGTTCTCTTTAAAAGCCTTGCAGTGGGACAACCATTTGCTGTAGATGCTTCTATTTTTATTATTTTTTTTTACATGTGTTAGCTGAATAGTTTATCTAGGAAACAGTGACCACTCTCCCCTCTTTTTTTAATGTTCCAGGTGGGATTTTTCTTTGCATAATTTTAAGTGAGGTTTCTTTACAGTCAAGCCATTCACTTTTCTTATTTTTTGATTAAACAATTCTCTTGCAAATGTCCTGTTTTCCTTCCCCTTAGCTTTGTTATTATTTCTGTCACAACAATGTCTGTAGCTCCTAGACAAGACTGGGAATCTATCATATTATTTTCTTTATAAACACCTGATAAGAGGCAGGATCTTTTCAAAGTGCTATAATCTGTATGAACAAGATAGGCAGAAGATGGAAAAAAAATACCTCATGATCATAATAATCTTTGTTTTGCAGAAGAGGAATGGAATACACAAAAGAGGTCTGTGTATCTAGGTGCTAAATTACATTAAATACCTTTAAATATCAGCCTGTGGAGGAGCTGAAAAATGAAAGGACAGCTGTTTAGAAGCACTTCATAGCTTTAGCCGTGAAGTATTTAAAACCCTTCCTTTTTCATGCATGACACAGCAGGAGGATCCTTTCTCTTCTGCTGCTGCCTATAGATGATATCAGAGGCAGATAGGTACCCAATTCTTCCTTACTGCCTGCTGTGGTTGGCTGGAGGGCAGACGGGTCCCACTGTTCACCACCCTCTCCCCTGACTCTCGGTCCCTGATGCCTAGCAAGGGGTGCCTGAGCATCCTCCTCCTAGAGGGGCACAAAGCAGAAATATTTTTTACCACAGCTTTTGTCACAATTGTGCAGCTGAAATGCTAAGCGTTGCTTTGTTGTCACCCACTGTACAACATATATAGTTACTTATGCTGCCAACTTTCTTTTTCTGCCCACTCATGTGTCTAATTTCTTTCTTCATATGTTTCCAGGACCTTTAGTTCCTTGGGAAAGACCCTTGGAAATATATTATAATTAGCTGCACTGTTTACAGGACAGTTGCATTGTCAGACCCACTCACTGTTAGTTGAAAACACTCAAAAGCTTCAGTATCTATCATATTCTCTCCTTTCCAGTCTCTCAGCTGCTGCTGTTCATGTGTTGTTTTTCTTGGCTCTTTTTCTACTACACTAGCTTTCAGTGACTAGCATATATTCTTTGTGTGTGCAGTACTACAAATATTTACTGTGAAGTATCATTGATATGATTCAGAAAGTGTGCTTTTCAGAGGCTCAGGGAGAAGACTTTCAGTATTTTAGCATACTCTGCATAGTGTTTAAATTCATCAACAATAACAGAGTAACCCAGTGCATTTTATATGTATATGAAGGCTAAGTGAAGTGGATATATCCATTAACAAGTCCATGCAAGTATTTTTTGAATGCAGACTCAAAACATCCTTGAGTTTTGCAGTTGAAGAATACATCTGCAAGCGAATTGGTCTCCAGTTAGATCCATATGGCCATGGTTGTAGTTCCACATATGACTCCACGATCCTGTTAGTCGTACATCTTCAGGTGACTCATGTTCTGATTAGTTTTGAGTGAACCAGCTGGAAAAGTTTTGTGGCTATACCCTCTGTGGCTGTGCTCTTCTATAAAACGCATACAGCAAATATTTTTTCCTCACAACATTTCCCATCTTGCTTTTGAAAAACTCTTTATTTTGCACTACGTCTGTAAATTAATTAGTGTAATAAGACCTGTATCTTTAGAATAAGGAAATAATTCTGTTCATTGGAATCATCATGCAATGATGCTGAAAACCAGGAAGAGAAAATGAAATAGTAAATATATTTGACTATAGGTATGCAGAAACTGGTATTATGAATGACAAGCATAGCCTATCAAAATAGTCAATTTGCAAACACAGAAAAAACTGCATTATGTATTTAAAAAATGCTTGTATAATGGAAGGGTGAGTTCTCGAGTATTCAAATGACATGACTTTGCTGTACAGAAGAGAAAGTAGAGGTTTTGCACATAAAATAAGAGTGACTGAGAGTCTGAATAAAGGAGATAAATACTCAGAACAGCTAGCTGTTCTCCTCAGGAAACAGGGCATCCTAAGCCTTCAGCTCTGTGGCTGGGCAGGAATGTGGGGTGCACATACACCACCTGGCATGGAACAGATTTTGCTGCAGAAAGGTACTGCTCCCATCACTGGTTTCTCCTCTGAGAGCAATTGTGCTGCTGTACCTGAACTCCAGTTTCTACCTGGCTTAAAACACTGTGACAAAAGCCATGGGAAGGCAGTGATGCATGTTGGTCTCAAAGGTCTCTCCAGTAAAGTTAATTTTTATTCACGGAGTATTTCTGTACAATTCCGTATGTTTCAAATTAATTTCATAGTAGGTAGGAATAGATGTGTGTAGCTAGTAACTCACCAGCCTTCTCTGGCGTGGCTTGAATTTCTCACCCTTGGTGAGGCTTGCCTTTGGTTTCTGCTGTTTGGTTTAAGCTATGCAGACAGATGGTTGTCTTTGGGGTCTCCAGCATTAACGTGTAGCCTGTGAACAACACCTTCACTTTCTTAATACAAGAATTGTGAGTCATATTTCTGACTTCACGTATTACTAATATTGAACCTAACTTCTCAATATAAAAAGTTTTCCATCTTTCTTTCCTTGCTATTTCCTTAATTCCCTTGCATGAATTCCCCATTGATTTACTCTTAGCTAATCCAGCTTCCAATGAAGTTAATGGTATAATCAGTCACTTCAAACAGACCAGCTTTGTGACCCACAGAATAATTTACTACAAGAAGCAAATCCTCATTTTGGTGATGCAGAGAGACCCTGACTACCAAGTAAGTGTAATCCCTTTTGCAACAGAAGGAGACTTATAATGGGTAAGTTATCACACTCAGCTATTTCTTCAGCTATGCAGGAATTGAACAGGAATAGCCTCCACAGAGCAGCCTCCCAGTTGAGTCTGCCAGAGCACCTGGGTTTCAGCAGGACTCTGGTATTCTCCCCATAAGGAACTCCCATCCCCTGGAACAGACCCTTGTTGTGTAACCCTTCCGTGGTCACATCTTTTCTAATGAAAGATCCATCTAATGTGGCCCATTTTTGCAAAGGGCTTCAATGAATCTGCATTTTTGCAATGAAAAATGGTTTGTCAGGAAATTCCTGTCTCCTTCTAATGAGGCTGAATATCAAAAAGTGATTCCAGAGCAATGATTGCATGCTCAGTGGACACAAACACATCTAGTGATGGTTTTCAGTGTGGGAAAAAGCACAGTTTTGCAAAAATTGTAGTTGTCTCTCTCACCCTCTCAACTGCCTTTCAAAACAGTACAATTTGAAAGTTCCCTGCTATGCATGTACATACAGCATAGTTGAAAGGGCAGGGCACTGAACGGCACTTTGCTGTTTAAAAATTCACAGTTCAATCCATGGCAAACCTGTATTTTTTGTTGAATTGTATAGAGTAAGCAGACTGTTCATGACAGCTCTTTGAATAATAATGATGATTTCATCATGATGCTTTTGGTCCTGCAGGATATTATTATGCAAGGTTCTTCTACAGTAGCTGTTACTTAGTTGCAGCTTACAGAGAAGCTCAAAGGTTGCAAGTTCAATAGGGAGAAACTGTTTTCTCACTTGTCTTAGTTATTTACAACAACTCTCATTTTAACATCTCACACAGACTTAATCCTTTACCCTCTTTCTGTGTGGAAGGAAAAACATAGGCAGAGCTTCAACAAGTCATCCCTCAGAAGGTTTTTCCTTTCCTCATCTCCTTCATCAGTCTTCACTCCTTCCAGCCACTTGCTGTTAACTCAGCAATCTCCCAACCTAGGCAACAATATGTATGTTCCCATTTAGCACCTTCTCTAGGGAACCTGGCCTCCTTGTCTCCTTATCCTTGCTAGAAGCTTCTGTCAGCTTAGAGGGGCTAATAAAATGCACAGGAGGAGGACAGAGAGATGAAGAAACCAGAAGCAGGGAGTGTTAGAGATTGAGATCACAAGTTCTGAGTTTTCATCTTCGTAGATTCTTACCCAGGAGCTGCTGCTGTGTTGCATTACCACTTCCCAGAGTGGTGACAGACAAAATAAGAAATACTCAGTTCATTTGTTAGTTTGTAACTTCCACAGGCCATCATAGCAGCAGGGCTAAGGTCAAGATAATTCATAATCAACCTATACTTCGGGTGACCTGAAAGTGCCTCTGGATATGCTTCGTGCTTCAGGGCTCTGAAAGCAACTGCAGGAGATTTCCATGTACAAAGGTATCCAAAGGCAGCCAGTGAAGACAGCAGAGAGGAGGCCATGCTGTGGATCAGATATTAATGTCTTTAGCCAGGCAGACCTTTTCAATGCAGTGATTTTCTGCATGACTATTTTAGTTAACAGTAATAGGTCTTGAAAGTTATGATGCTGTCATGAACAATTTCTGTCCATATGTAGTGAAAGAGCTGTAATATTTGTGTAACCTAGAGAAGTTTAAGAGAGTAAATGAGATATAGATTGGGTTACTGATTCAAAAAGAAAATTATTCAGTTGACTATACCATTAGGGATAGTAACTCTAGTATTGTTGTTTTCTTTTCACCAGTGTTAATGCCTTTTGAAGCAACAGCAACCTACTGCTGTTTTATCTCCTCTTACCTGGGAAGCCATTCTGCTTTTGTCCAGTGTGCAAAAGGCAGTGGACAGGACGCCAGCAAATGGCCCCTGCTGTTTTCAGCTGATGCTCTTTTGTACCCTTGCACAATTGTTCCCTCTGTGAACTGACTGTGGCTACTAAACCAGAGAACAGAAAAAACAGTTCAACGTAGGCCTGGGTTTGCAGGCTGACAAGAAAGAGGGAAGAAGAGGGAACAATGTCCTAGCAACCCCTACAGCTTCTGTTATGTTCTGCAGCCCTGAGAGTGCTCCCACCCTGCACTTACATCCTGGAAGGGTGTGTTTGAGAGTAGTGATGTCAGTACTGCACCGTTCCAAATTTTCTAGGAGGTGTATCTAATTTTCTATCTATATATGCTAGAAAAGATGAAGGTGAGAAGTAAAATTTAGAATAATTATGAAGATTAAAACCTAATTCTTGCTTTTTCCTGTTGTCATCTGGATAAATAAATACATTTTCTTTTTTTATTATTTATTTTGTTTGTTGTTTGTTTTATTTTTGGATACTAGATTTTATTTCTCAGAGAGTGGGCTCTAGTCCTACAAATACTAATACATATATACAATCCTAAATATACATAATATCAATACTTAGGAATTTTTTGAACAGGTGGGTTTTTTTGTTTGTTGGGTTTTTTTTCCACATAGCTATAATATATAAGATTATTATCAGTTTTTCTCTTAAATTTAATTCTTTCTCTTCCCCTTGTTAATTGCTGATTTTTGCTAACTTAAGCAGAAAACTTCATTTCTGGTCTGAACAAAGCAGTGCTTAGGATATATTGTTTTTTTCACTGTATGTCACTGAAGTCTTTAATACAAATACATTTCCATCTTGGGAAAATCTATGAAAATGCATCACAGGATCTGTAAGAAATTTCATCCATTGATTTCTTTTTCTTTTGCCTCTTGCATATTCATACATGTTTTTGTCAAGTTTTACCAAACTTTAGAGGAAATTATGACCAAAATGTATGAATAATTAGAAAGACCAACATGATTCATATAAAAAGGAGTTTCCCTTAGAACAGAGCTGTATGGTATCTGTTAACCTAGGTGGTATATTTCACTACTCATGTCACTGCTGGCTTTTGGTAAATTATGCTATGGTTGTCACATTTTTCCTGGCAACATCTCCCAGCTGCTATACTTTAGGGAATTAGGTTGCAGCAATGAAAACACTATGTGTCTGGTGCTGTGGCATGCCAAGGGAAATGAGATCATAGTTTAGCCGATGAATTTCTCCATGGGAATTCAGTGGGCACCTTTTGGAAACAAAAATCACTGAGGTGTGGGTAACCACAAGCAAAATGTGGATATATGTCTACAAGAGGGAAAGTCACCATGGAGTGAATTGTTATGGAAAGGTACTAATTATATTTATCCTACAGGCTGATCTTTTAAATATCCAGTGATTTATTTGCACCCAATTGTTAGAAGGAAGACTTTTTACTTTGCCTTCCAGTGCTGTAAGTGCAAGCCAAAAGTCTCTGAGGGGCATTTGTCTTGGAAGTGTTTTTCAGGTTCTTCAAACTTAAATTAGTCTTTAATTTGCTCAGAAATTAGACAAAAAAAATCCCAACTGGTCCAATTTTGAAAGATACACTTTTTAGCTCCAGCATGTGCTAAAGTTTTCACATACAGTATTTATTTTAATCAAAGGTATTGACTTTTGTATGGAAAGTATAACAAATACTTACACTGCTTTGGGACAGGAGTCACTATCTTAAATACATCACCATTCACTTCAGGGAGGTCCAGACCATTAAAACTGCCTTTGAATTCAAGGATTGTTCAGGTCTGCAGCTAGATTAAAACCAGAAATGCAGAGCTCAGACAGATTCCTATTTTGTATTATCTGCTATACACTTGTCTGGCCCAAAAGTCTCATAGTGCAGTCCTTAGAGGAAGACCCTTTTGGAGATATGCTTCCTCCCTGATAACTGTTCTTCTGATGAAAGAAGAGAGGGTTTAGAGTGTTTCTGTGTAAAAAAGAGTACAACTGGCATTCCGTGACATCAGGCCAAGCTGTGAAAGACACTGACAGGATGTCCAGCCCACCACTCTGACAGGACAAAGGGCAAAGAAAAATGTAATTTGAACTGTCAAGTCCATGGCACTACCTTGATTGAACAACTGGTATGTCAGATGACAAGGCATAACCCTGAGCAACCTAAAGGAGAGGGCTCATAAGGGAATATCAGAGAGATCTCTTGAGAAGTATTAGATACTTGAAAAGCATCACATAGAGAAGAAAAAACTGTCATATATATGGCCAAGGTATGGATCTTAGAGAGGAAATGCAAGGTAGGGTATTTAAAAGATGAGGGAGGGAAAAGATATTATTGCCTAAACTTTTGTGACCATACCAGAAAGATTCCATTTATTTCTGCCGGCCTTGCAGCAAGCCTGCCATGATTATCTAAGCACAGAGGTATGTGTAAGGGAATGTCAAAACTGACCCTGAATTTGAGAGCTGAAGAGGAACAGTGAAGCTATCAACAGTGATGGGCAGAAGAGGAAGAGTGGCAAGTTCAAATTAAAGATTTACCTGTGATCTTCTTAGCTTTGGGTGACAAGGTATCATCACAAATACACCAAACTGTCAATTTAACTCATAGAATGGAACAGAAATGGACAGGACAGGGATGTGAAAATATTCAGCCTGGGAATAATAGCAGAAAACAAGATGAAAAGAAGTGTACAATGAGAGAACAGAAGTCTGTAGTGGCTTTGAGAGAGTCCCATGGAGAACAGAGAAGGAGCTGCTCTAAAAGATGGTGAAAGAGCAATAAAGAAGGTAGAGGTAGAGTCACAAGGGGGTACTGCCACAAAAGCCAAGCATGAAAAGAGTGATCAAGGGTATCAGATTAGACAGGAAGGTCAAAGAGGACTCATAGATTCCCCGGTTAGCCAGAAAGGTCATTTGAGACCTTGGTGAATTAGTTAAAATGGGGAGGACTGGAGCCAGATTGCAATGAGTCAGAGGAAAGGAAATCAATGCAGTGGTCGTAAACAGGCCTTTCAAGTCAGTCAGAAGTGAAAGGGAGAAAGGAGGGCTGCTGGAGAAAGAAAAGCTGACCTATTTGCACTGGAAATTCTCAAACAATGTACTGCTTATCCTTTTTCCTTCCTCAATGTATGAATTACCTTTTTTTTGTTGTTTGTTTTCTGATGGATTTTGTTGTTGTTGTTGTTGTTTCGAAGATCAGAGAAGTTTCCAGACTCCCTGATTTTAACAATCACCCATTATTGTATCTCAGGCATCTACCCAAGGAAATGCGTATGTATAGCAGCCTGTACAAATTGCAGTCTCTTAAATTTATTACTTAATCTCCATTTAACCATAGAGCTTCATTTGTTTTCATGATCACTGCTTGTATGATGTCTGGTACTGGAGCTCACTGGTGCCAAACTAAAATTAAATTTGGTTTTCAATCCCTGGAAATCCTACAGAAACATGAAGTGAGTGATTGTGCTATAGAACACACTGTAGAGAAGCCTGACTTACCATTCTGTTTCTCCAAAAACATGTTTATTCCTTTCAAGGCATACATTGGTCCCACCAATCACAGATTTTTCCAACCTGGCAACATCTGAAAGATAAGAAAAACATTTTAATAGAAATGCAATTGTTCCAGATTTAGTGATACAATTCTCACTGAAATGAAAAGCTAGCTCACAATGGGAAACATTTGAGAATTACATGAGAATACAGACCTGTGATTTCTGGTGCTGCTTTTGGTGTCAGTAAGTACCTGTGCCTGGAAGAAAAACAGAGTAGTGGTGTTGAGAATTTCCACAACTGGCTTGAAGCAATTTTTGCTGTCTGATTTTAAGACCACAGTTTCCACATGCCACCTTTTGCTCATGATGTCTTGATTTTCACAGAATGAACACACAGAAAAGAAAATCACAGCTTGCTTCTAAAAACATGACTGAAGTAACAGACATGCTGTATACCAGATATCCCTGCAGTCAGGTCACTGATGACCCACAGTGGCTTTCTCAGTGGCCTGTAGAAGATTATAATGCTGAGTGTTCCTTACAGAAATTGCTGATGGATAAGGAGACAGTGTCTGCAGAGCTGTTTCTAGATGTGTGCCCCCTCTGGAGGCATCAGCCTTTGACTTGAAAGCCCCAGAGCTCCCTGTGCCAGGGGCAGGCTGCTCCCCAACTCAGATACATTTTGCTTTGCAGCCTATGTTCTGTTGTTCCACCTGTGGTTCTCCACAAACAAAACTTGGAGGGCACCTAGTGCTGGTTATAACACATCTTTAAAAAGAAAATAACAATATTCAGCTTCACCTTTCTCTCCTCCAGAGCAATAAAGCAGTTTATCTAACTTGATTACTTTTCCTTGATACTTAAATCAATAATTTCATCCATGTTAAATCAATACTATCTTCAACAGATTTAGCTTCAAGTTACAAATAAATAATCTTAGAGGTTTAGCCCATTTTTCAAATAGTGAATTACTCTTACTTCAGATTTTGCAAATGTATTTTTGATTTGCAGATGTGGGTGGAATATTCTGCACAAATACATCTCCATCTATGCTGTGCCGTGAAGCTGCCCCCAGAGATTGTTAACATGGTTGTTCACCTGGTTCTTACAGAAACTGCACCCAGGATTTAATGAAGTTTACAATTTAAAAAGCAATAAAATATTACCTTCAATAAGCTGTGGATAATCTTGATTGTACACATTTGCACACATATATTTAACTCATCTACATAAGAATACAAGGTTTTGAACAGAAGTAATCTGCTACATTTCTTGTGAGAGAAGTCTGCTAAAAGAGCCAGACATTAAACCTCTGAAATGGAATAATTCTGGGCTACATTCCCACATGGTTTACACTGCTGTAATGTTCCTTTGATCAAGGTAAATATGGTAGTCTTTCAGCCCAAGAACAGAGCTCACAGTCTGCAAGTGCCCAGCTGGGTGTCATTTCCCCACTCCACAGACTGGCACAAAACTAGCCTGCCTGGCAGTGTTTCTGTCCTACCCGAGGAAAACAAATGTGTTGGAAAAGTCATGATTACCCCTCCCATGTTCCCTCTGGTCAATACATAGGGTCACGCAGGGAGGGATTGGGTGCTATACCCATGTGTATTGCTCTTCAATGACTGATGTCTCCAGAGTCAGAGCTGTATGGCATCATGCAGCTTTCTCAAGGTCCTTTATCACAATTACACTCAGACATAATAATTTTAATTTCATGGGATTTTTTCTAGCGTGTATTCACCATATAGATTATTCTCCTTTCTTTCTTTGTCTTTAATATATCTTCAGGAACCAAACTTATAGTAAGTACATTACAAGCAAACACAAGATACCAAGGATTATTTATGAGATGCCTGACAATTATATTTTATGTTCTGTCTTTCTCCCTGAGATACGCTATGTGCAAAATGCAGATTTGCTATCTTGGATAGGTTTGGTTTAGGTGTTTTTGCAGTATACTCTTGAGATTTTGCAAATTCACATATGGAATCATAGGATTATTTAGCTTGGAAAAGACTTTTAAGATTATTGAGTCCAACCAATACTATAAGTATTGCCAGGAAGTTTAATTAACGCTCTGACATCTGAATGAAGCATTCATAATTTTTCCAAGCAACCAAAAACATTCACACTTCTGTAGTCCCTACCTGATAGGCACTGCTGACCAGAAATCCAGCCCATAATTGTGTAAGATTTTCATATGACTACACCCCAAAAAGACACAAGAAATATTGCAAACTGTGCCTGTTCATATTTTTGCCATGTTCCTTGGCTTTCTCAGCACTATCTGATGCAATGTCTGCTTCTGAATTGCATCAGGCAAAACTAAAGGATCCTGAATTTTGCCTTTCCTCATTTGAGTACTAAGAAGCTGCAAAGTGTTGGCTTTCAATGATGCTACCTTTTCTGGCAAAGTGAGCAGATACATACAAGAGAAAATGGGCTCAATTAAAATGTCACAATACTTTGGTGAGGGGGAACCTTCACAATTCTAATTATTTACATAACTGTAATAACTAAGCTGCAAAATTCCTGTCCTCACCTCACCCTCCCATTAAAAAAATGAATGATTTTGGCTCATTTTGCTCAACAATTTGTTGTCGTACTTTAAAAAGTCTAATGGCATATGTTCTCTCAGCAATTAGAGCACTCTGTTAATAGCATTTCAGGATGCTGCAGCTCTGTGGCATGACCTCAAACTCTTTGTATAAGCAGAAAGCAATACTTGATGAGCAAGTATTGAAGAACCCTTTTAATCAGCTCTAGGGGCAAGGAACCACAGGGCAATGTTGCTGAGTGAGAGGCTGTTTCGGTATTGTGGTCAGCAGCTGGAGCAGGTTGGATACAAGAGTGTGTTTGGATCAGCCCTCAGTACCACATGTAACACTCTAACTGCACTGTTGTGCTGCAGGAGAATGGAAATCCCAATTAACCACAGGCAGGAAGAGAAATGAGACCTTATTCCATAAATGCAGAATTTTGTCCCTTTTTGTAAGATAAATCCCATTCAATCACATGCACTGTTTATCTTATTACCGTTCAACACTGCAGTCAAAACAATATTTTGCCCAAGAGAAACAAATGCAAAACAGTTTTAAGGAATGAAAATAAAGCATTGCTAAATGCTATGCAAACTATTTCAGATCAGTTCCTGTTTGTTTTTCCATGAGGAATTACACATTGCATTATGTATGTATGTTAATGCAATGCATTTTCATTAAATACAAAACAATAATGTGAAAGAGTAACAAGCAAATGGAGTTGGATGCTTAACCCGAGGAACTGGGCTAAAAAAGCTCTGATCAAGTTTATTCATACACTTCCTACCCTGTTCAATTTTCTACTTATCAGAGTCCTCCCTGCTACTTTCTGATATTTTCATACAGAACAGTGCTAACAACTTACAGCTTTTGTGGACAAAGGTTTTTTGAAATTGGTTTACCTGAAAAGGCAGAGTAGTCAAAGTCAGATATTTTGATCAGTTCCATATTTTTTTAGACTTAGAACTTGATCTCTCCTAAGTATCTCAACAACCTTCATTTGTGTCCTTCAATAATGTCTCCATTAGTTTAGTATTAATTAATGGTCTTTCAGGTTTATAGTTTATATGACTTTCATAAGACCCATATCCCTAATTACTCTGCTAATTAGAGGGGAGTCCCATGCTTGTCTTAGCTGCACCTGCTTCTGAAATTCCTGTGGAGAGCAAATTTAAAATGTATTTTGTTCTGGTGGTATATGGACTGGATACTTGGCTTTAACCAACATAATAACATATGCTTTCCTCTCAATACTTGTATTTGTTCTGCAATAAATTAAAAGTTTTATCTGGATACATCAGTAGAACATAGAAGCACACATGTAATGAATGTCAGTAACCATCCATTATTTTTAGGAGAGAGATATTAACTAAACTTGAGCTTTTAATGTATAATGCTTTGGGTATTTCTTCTGAGCTCACATCAGTGAGATGATCTGAGTATTATGCATTGTTTCAAAGACTAGATCTGAACTCTGACTTCAGGAATGATCTGAAATCTCATGTCCAGCAGTATCACACTCCTCTTCCCCCATGTCGTGGTCCTTAAGGCAAAGGGGGCTACCGAAGGGGGAGTTCAGACAGGCAGGTGGGACAGAGCTGCTACCTCCTTGCTCAGGGAAGCTGGGCTTAGAATTTCTTGCCTCTTCTTCAATAGCATTAAGCAGGTCAGAAATTAGGTAAACTGGTCATCAACAACTGAACATGCCAGTTGTTGCTGCTGTAAGACTTGCCCTCTCAAATAAAACCAGATTGAAGTCTTCTCATGGGGTGGTAAGGAGCTCTTCACAGAACAATAAACCTTTCTTCTTCTGAGATATCATTCAAAAGATATAGTTGAAGGATCACTACAAAGCTCAAGTAAAGGTATTTTTTGATGCAGACATGCCAGCACTGCAAAATCAGACAGATTATGAAGACAGGTAGAGGGTGAATTCTTACCCATAAAAAAAATATTTTCTGACCTTTAGAATACACTCTTTATGTAATATTAAACAGGAAAAACACATTTCAGGCTTTTAGGGTATCAGAAGATTGTTGATGGTTAGTGAGGGGGAAAAAAGAATTTTAAAGAACAAAAGATCATTTTAGCCTGGATCACTGCAAAAAAATGCTTCTTCTACTGCCACTTTTAAAGACAAAGTTTCTGCACTATTAGCTAGCTGAATATTTGCTTATTTTGCATTTTTTAACACTACACTCTATACAGTGACACTTACTATGCAGAACTGAAATTTATTACAGTTTGCAGGAGTTTTATGACTTGGAACAGCAAAAAGATTTAAAAGGAGTGAACATTTTAGTAAAGATTTTTTTTTTTTTTTAACTGTGTTATCCAATTGTTAAATGGAAAAAACATAGGTAAGAGGATTAGACTGAATCATGAGTAAGTGCCAGTTTCCTACTCTTCCGAGAGTAACACAACGTATCAAAGGCTTAAACAATTTCAGACAAGTTGAAACCTCCTAGTAGTGTACATTAAAAGGAGGCATTATTCAGCATATAGTGTTCCCAGATTTTTTAGTGTTTAAAAGAACATAGTGATGCCTGCAGAAATTATACATGTCCACAGAGTAATATAATATGAAGAAAGAAAAGAGAAAAAGGTCAAACTTTGAGGAAGTTTGAATCTGAAGATGACTCAGGCCCAAAATTCAAGCATGAGAGACTCTGCAACAACCAGACTGGGATTATAAACCCAAACAGGGACTTGAGACTCCTGAAAGCCATCATGATCTGTGGCATCAGCCCAGAACTGCACACAGATGTGGGTAATGCACTCTAATTTTCAAAGGCTATTCCATGGATGCAGAACCCCTGTACAAAAGGAGCCTGGCCAGACCACTGAAACCAGCTTCCTAGGACTGGGCTACAAGGCTGACTGGAGCTGTGCCCAAGCTGTCTTGACGACCCAGGCTGCATGCAAGGCACTGCTGCTGTGCTCTACTCTGCTGAAAGGTGGCCAACCATGAAGGCAATATGAGGGCTGATGGAGATGAACAGGAACGAAGTGCTGAGGGTGGCACAGAAAGTCCCAGTGAGGAGCTGAAGGTCTTCATGGTCACCACGGCCCAGCTTCTCAGTTGGGGCAGGAATGACACCAGCCATAACTGCATGCTGAGTCAGCTTGACAAGTGAACAAACATAGCTCACAGCCACTTGAAAAGTACCATATAGACATAAACCTCTGTAAGAAAGGAATTAGTAAACAACTCTGATGGGATGCCTGCAGCTCCCAAGCCTTGCAGACAAAGACTTGCAGATTCAGATTTTTCTGACAGCCGCAAGCAGACAGGCTTGTGTAACTCTGCCCTGGACCAAGGAATGCTGCGAGGCAGACACACAAGCTAGGGCTTGTGCAGACACCTCAGTCACAGGCACTTCCTATGATATGGGGTGGGAAAGGAAGGTAGGATCCCCTGAGGGACACACAAAAGCTGTCAGCACATTTTTTGCCCAGAAGCAGTGAAATAATAGGAAGCAGCTATGGGAAGGGTGGGCTCTGGCACAACCTCCCAGCAGTGCAGCCACAGTCAGCAAGCGTGTGAGCATGACAAAGAAACACAGAGAGCCTGAAGAAAAGACAAAGCCCTGCTTAAGTGGCCAAGGTTGTTCTGGTCTCAGAGAAAACTATATGAAGGGGATCCTTCCTGGCAGATGAGAGACATACTTTGTTGCATGCAAAGAGGAGCAAGATTTGTATTTATCATATGAAGTGAACCACCAGCAATCTCACCACTGAAGCACCTTCACCCTCTTTCCATTGCCTTTCCCAATAAGACTCAGGTAATGCTGGCAAGAGATGCCAAAGCCTGGGCACGACACACCACTGCTATCCAAAGTGGGGAGAACACAGGAAGAGTCCCCCATGGAAGCTGGAGCCCCCATGGTTGCATGAGGCCAGCCCCTCTTTGTGCCTCCTGTGGCTGGCAGGGGGGAACTGAGTAGTAAGGGGCTGTGGTCTCTAGCAGGGAAGAGTTTTGGGAGGAATATGGGCACATTGTGATAAGGTGTGGAGCTATGGAGGCTGAGGGGCTGCGGGACTTTGGAAATGGGGACAGAACTGGACAAACTGCACCTAAAATGCAGAAAGCAAGACTTCAGAGAATAGAGAAATCCACAGGGAGCCATAGCTGGTAGTTACGTTGGCAGCCATAGCAGAGAGATTAATACCTTCCTATCTTTTATAACTTCAAAAAAAACACACTGATGCATCCTGAATAGTAGAAATGGATTAGTGTAATGGGGGGAAATATTTTTTTTAAAAGTTAAATTACAGATTACTTGCCTCTTGTTTTTTAACCTACAGGTCTCCTCCTTTCAAAAAAAACTGGAATTTATGTTGTAGTTTCTTAATGTGAGGCTCAGAGTTAAAATATTATTCTCAGACTAGGAGTTCCAAACTGAGATAGGCACTTAGAGAGACAGTTATGGACAACTAAATACCTCTGTATGGTTTAATCTACTATTCTTCCATTACAGTCCAAGAACCTAATATCTAACAATTTCTTTGTCATGTCACACCTAATTAAGAAAAAAATATGGTAATTACAACTGAGTGAAAAATTGGCTTTCCACTAGGGAAAAAAAATATAGAAAAAATAAAAGAGCAAGAAAGATGTACAAAGTTATCTCCATCCAACAGCAAGCTAAGCCCAAGCCTCAGAAAATCAGTTAGAAGCAAAAGTCTTTGTGGAGTGGGTTATGATTTCCATTGTTAGCTTAAGTTTTTGTTTTTTAAATGATGTGTCAATTCAAGCTGTAAAATTTATGTCTCTTTTTAATTTAATAGGAAAAAAAAAAAAGTGAAATAATCACTTGCCATCAGCTAGTTTTGATATCAGTGAATAAACATTTTCAGACAAAAATGCATGGCTAGAAAATTCCTATCTCATATACTAGCTGCCCAAAATCACACATTTCTCAGACTCAGACTACTGTTTTTTTGGGTTTTTTTTCTGAAGCAAACAGTAAAACCATGCTTTTCTGTAACTCCTGTTTAGCCCACCATGAACATACACATTTGTAATGTCGAAAAGAGCAAACTTCAGTATGATTAAAAAACCCAGCTCAGGCTTTCCTGTAGAAGATATCTAAATAGCATGACAAATTGCAAGATCCTCTTTTAGCCTGCAGGTAAGAATTTATGTAGAGAACAGCAGATGGACTGATAAGCATGAAGAATACAACTGTACCTGGCAAGTATTATAACCTTCAAGAACAATGGGCACATCTGACAATATCCAATGCTGTGAGCTTATGCAGCTTAAAAGGTTAACAAATTTATGCATGCCTTGCATTCTCGTTTCTAGTTCGGATCTTTCCAAAGTGTCACAAGTACTCATCCTCATTGAAGATTAACTGCACAACAACTTTGAAGTGTTATAACAAGCTGTTTTTGAGTTCTGGGAAAGGAAACCCAGGCCACAATACTTTCAACAAAGCAAACATAACTTGGCGCTTCATAGCTCAAGTGGCTGCCTAATTTTCTAGAACTTTTCCAGAAATATTCACCTTTGGCTTGTGACCAGACATTAAAAGTGTAACATCAATGGAACTTTAATGGAAAAGGATTATGAGGTAAAAAACCCTAAATTCTGTAGAAGCAACTTCATTTAAATTATGTATTCAAGACTGCAATAGTATAACTATTAGCTCCATCTGTTGTGTCTCTTTATTCCAGTGTTTTGCATTGTATACATGCTTTCAGTAGAGAATAAAGATGATGCCTTCTAAAAGCTGTTTACTGCTTTCAGTAATTCCATGTAAACATACCTTCAAATTCAGAGGTTATGTACATAAAACCATTACACGCTGAATGGTCTAGTTACTTTGCTAATAACTGTCACAAAACTGATCTCTGTAGCAGTATTTTTAATAGTTAACTGGCTAGAAATGACTGAAATATTTCTGTAGGTAACTGAATCTTTGATTTTCTCTGATGGCTGTGCTAACTATTTCCCTGTAATGTATTCCTGTTGTCTGTATGCTCCTTAATAAAAGATCCTGTATTCTTCAAAGAATAAAGGCAATCCTTCAGGTGTTGCTGATTCTGTTACTGCCTTTACAGGTGGGTAAGTAGTTGCTGGAGTTTGATTTGTTCCGCTAAATTGCTTTTATGTCTTCTAACTGCAGCACACTTAAAGGTGCTTTCACTTTCCGTCTGGTGTTTAGTGGAAGCTATACTTTTTATTAGGCTCATTTGCTAAACATGTACTTCACTTCACTTTGCTCACCTTTGTTTTCCCTTTAAAACTTTTGTTTTTCTTTTCCCTCTGTCTCTCTTAGCAAAGTCCGGCTCATGACTTAGAAAGCAGGACTGAAACCAAGGAGAAGGGCAGGAGGAGAACCTCTGCCAAGCACTGAATGTGCTGACCAGGCTGCTGATGCAGTGGGCAACATTGCCCAGCCCCAAGCTGAACACAGGCAGGCATCAGCCTGGCTGCTCACTCGTGCTACTCCATGGGAGATGAGGGTCCAAAGCCCTCTGCTGCTGGCATGAACGGGTGACAAATGCTGAGGTAATGGATGGCCAGGGGGATATCCCACCTGATTTTCAGGACTGGTCAGTAGTGAATTACTATTAGTCCTGCTAGGGGAAAAGAGCAGAGAGGGATTCTAAATTGCAGGTTTGTCCTTCACAGGGCAGACTTCATACAGAGCCTGAGTCAGTAGTCTGCTGAGAATTCAAATGTAGTTCTGAAGCTGTAGTTTTTCTCCCTAAACAAATAAAACTTTCCTTAAGGAAATATAAAGGAGAAGATGAAAGATATTTTCTTTTCTGAGAGATATTTCCAGAAGGGGAAAGAATGTCGTAACTTCTGAAGCTGGCTTTAAAGTCTGATTTTCAGCCTCTGATTGGTCCATTCATAAATTCTCCCACAAGCCAACTAAAAGTCTTATAACTTTTTTGAAATATAATTTACTTTTTATTTTACTTATAATTTTTTTTTGCCTGTCTTCATCCTCTACCTCATTTCCAAGGAAATTACTAACCTTTCTCTCATGTATCCTTTCAGTCTCCAGGCTGAATGTGATTTGGCTGACTTTAATATTACACATTTTAAAACATGTGCTTTTTTTTTCCTGTGCTTCCAAGGAAAATGTATGTAGGAAGGTGTCACCAGGAAGACTTGAAAAGAGAATGAGAAAAGTAAAATAAGTATGATAAGGGACATCTCCTATAAAGCAGAAAATAGGACATTTTGTACAAAACCATGCAGGAAAAAATCAAAGTAAATAAAGTAATTTTAGCACTAGCCATACCTTAAATTCCTTAACTTTTAAAATATTTTCTTCACTCTGTTACGATTTGAAGGGGGACAGGCTAATTTTATGGTATCAATACACGGATCTAGAGAGAAGGTAGTGTTGGGATCCCTGAGGGTGTCAGCAGGCAGAACAGAGAGAGGTCAGTATTTCCTCCTATTTCCTGCCATACCCTTTAAAAGCCAGGAGGATGGGAAGTCCACCTGTTCTTTCTCCCTTCTTCCTTCCTGCCTCCCTGCTCTCAGATGTCTTGGAGAGAGTTTGGTGCTCTTTGTCTTCAGCTCACCATGTGCTCTGCAGGATCCGACTCCATCAGTCACTGGGAAGAGCCCTGGACCCTTTTCCCAAGTCTCCTGTGCCACAAGGAATTTTTGGAAACTTACATCAGCAACCGCTGAAATTGGGTTGTGTAAATATTTGCATATTTTTCATTATTATCCCACATGTTACTGTCCCTTTCCTGTTCTAGTAAACCTGTTCCGGTTTAAAATTTAAACCTTGAAGTCTCTTTTCCTCTCACCCTCTGGTAGAGTGGTAGGAGGAGTACAGCAGAGAGTAGTTGTGCTCTCTGTGTTTTGGTTCACCTTGACCACTAAACCGAGACCCTCCTATTTCCCTCTTTTTCTGCTTGAGAACACAAGTAAGGACCAGCATCACTCACCCTGAGTAGTGCTTTATTGCAGAAATAGCCTCATGACACCCAGTTTCTCTACTTAGGGAGAACTGTTGGTTGATAGTACATGACCAATAACACTAATTGGTGCATTGTATTTCTGCACCTGTCTTAGCCATTCCCTGAACTTTCATAGGTTGCAGGAAAGCTTTTGATTGTTCTGTCCTGGAGAAGAAAGGAAAGCCGGTTCATTCCTGCACAGAAAGTATCATGCAACTATAATTGAAGTAGAACCATAGGCTCATTCAGCAGCATGCCTATACTCACATCTGTTAAGGGAGCAACAATATGCATTAAAAGGTGATAGGCCAGTTTCAACAGGACATAAAAACCAACTAAGATTAGCTTAAAGAGGAATCCTACCAAACACAGCAAGTGCCATATTGTTTGCCAGTAGGACCTTCTGTTTGTAAATAATGCCAGCTCAGAGCCAAATGTTTCATTACACAGGACTGTAGTACATGTGGAATGTAACCCAGTGAATCAGCACCTCTCCTCTGCTCTAGTTCCCTTGTCAAGATGACTGGATGGAGTTCTACCTCTACATGTTACATATCTAGAAAGAAAGAAAGAGAGAAAGAGAGAATGAAAGAAAGAAGGAAAGAAAGAAGGAAAGAAAGAAGGAAAGAAAGAAGGAAAGAAAGAAGGAAAGAAAGGAAGAAAGGAAGAAAGGAAGAAAGGAAGAAAGGAAGGAAGAAAGGAAGGAAGAAAGAAAGGACGAAAGAAAGAACGGAAGGAAGGAAGGAAGGAAGGAAGGAAGGAAGGAAGGAAGGAAGGAAGGAAGGAAGGAAGGAAGGAAGGAAGGAAGGAAGGAAGGAAGGAAGGAAGAAAGAAGGAAAGAAGGAAAGAAGGAAAGAAGGAAAGAAGGAAAGAAAGAAGAAAGAAAGAAAGAAAGAAAGAAAGAAAGAAAGAAAGAAAGAAAGAAAGAAAGAAAGAAAGAAAGAAAGAAAGAAAGAAAGAAAGAAAGAAAGAAAGAAAGAAAGAAAGAAAGAAAGAAAGAAAGAAGAAAGAAAGAAAGAAAGAAAGAAAGAAAGAAAGAAAGAAAGAAAGAAAGAAAGAAAGAAAGAAAGAAAGAAAGAAAGAAAGAAAGAAAGAAAGAAAGAAAGAAAGAAAGAAAGAAAGAAAGAAAGAAAGAAAGAAAGAAAGAGAAAACCAAATGAAGCTTAGTTTTATGTAGCATCTTGCATGCTAAACCACCTAAATCTAATAATATTGTGACCTGGATGTTCCCATCTGTCCTTAAACAACATTTTAAAAGCACGAGGCTTAGCATCAGGAGGGTGTTTAGTGTGCTGGGTCCTGGATTAAAATTTCCTGAAAGATCCTGAAAGAGAATTTCAAACTGAAATGGAGATGAACTTCAGAGATATCTGGCCTGTTCTTCAGCTCAGCATCAGTTTGTGCCCCCTTGATGAAAACATTTTCTGAAAGGTTTGCCCATACCTCAGTAAGACAGGACAAAGGTACTGCTCTTGCTTTTGGGGTTCTTTAAAAAGTTACAATGGAATACCTAAGGATGTTTTAGCTGCAGTATCGCCAAATGCCACAATTTTTGACCTTGGCCTCATAACAGTAGGTGTTGTGCTCTCATGTAAGGAGAGAATTCAAACATGTTATACAATAACTTTCAAAAAAGTAATTAGTACTAATGTAATAGCACTATATTTTGGTTTCCAGCCTTCTCCAGCTAGACTTGGAAAAAGGTCTTCAGCCATAATAACCTGTCTGTATATTGAGACAATCTAATACATAATTAAAAGAAATATGTACCTTAATGAATTTTTAAAAAACATTGAATTTAATATTTTGTTATGATAATTTTTTGTTCAGTTTTCCAAACAGGTTCTCTGAGAGAAAGCATTATATTCAGACAATTGATAGGTGGGTTTGCTGTGATTCCTGCTCTCCATAGCCTTTATAGTGGCCAAAATCCCAGAAAAAATGGAGGGATGGAATCAACCATAACTCGAAATGATGAGAGGAAAAATGAGAGAGGGAAGTTCAGTATTTGCACAGCTCTTACTCCACTGAGTGACTCGTGGTACACACAGGAGTGGTAATGGAAAGGCTACCTTATTACCCTTCCCTCTGCCTCTCCCCTGAGGCAAATCTGCTCCTACATTTTGTTGCTCTAATGACCATTTTTAATGCGTATAAAGCATTCTCTATTTATATCACTCCAGCTAGTATTTGTGGTGCAAGAAAGCTTAATTGGGACCTCCAATGCAATTAATTCATAGATATAGTTCCAGTGAGAAAAGACTATAACGCAGGACTGACAGGGAGTCCTGTGCGGCTGTGAATGATGAAAGAAGAATGCTACTTCTAATATGCTGACACTGTACAGAATTAGGCTTTGTGTTCCCCCGTCATAAAATGTCTTTTGGGATGAAAGGCAGACATTTTGGGTTAGTTAGCTCCTATTTAATTATGTGGCTTCCAATGTAAAAGGGTTTATTGAAAGGATTCAAAAAGGGAGAAGAATGGAAAGGACTCTCACACATATTTTCAATTTTCTTTAAAGTTTTTCATTATGCAAGTACCCAGGGATCACATCAGAGTAAATTCTGATTGAAAACTAAAAGTGCTTTCATATTTTAAATAGTATGAGACAATGTCAGGGACTCCACAACTTCCCTGGGAAATATCCATAGCTTGATTTTTTTTTCTTGCAGTAACTGAATGAACTAGAAATAAGCCATTACATGTTACTGAGGTTTCAGCCCATATTTTTCTCCTTATTTTTAAACCTAAAGTTTTCCATGTTGCATTTAATCTCATTATTTTTGTTCTGATTGTTATTCCCTATGTGAGCCACTTTGCCAGTGTCCTTAATGAGTCAATTTTAATTGGTTTCAGACTGTTTCTCCAATGTATGATGATTAAACAGTATTTTATTCTCATTCTCCCATGAATTTGCAGTCCCTGCCTGTTTTGTGTCATCTGAAAATATGGTGTTGCCTGTATTTCATCCTTCAGTTCATTCATGGAATCGTTCAACACATATGGCACATGGGATGCCCTGAAGTGAACAAAATGGACAATGAGATGCAGACACTCTGGGACGGAGTTTGTCAGCAAGATATAAAATGAGAAAGCCAGAAAATTGGTCTGATTTCTGAAGCATTTTCCTGAACCCTTAGGCAAGATTCATTAGGGATATAACAAAAGAGTCATGTTGATTTCTTCTTGTTTATAATCCATTCAGATTTTATTAGGACAAATTACATCCATGGGATAAATCCACTTCAGAATCTGGATTCAAACTTCATATGAGGTTGGTATCAGATGTTTACATATATTATGTTAATTGCTTCTCAAAACGGAACAAATGAAAACAGTGTTAACAATACAGTAAGCAAAATAATGCACAAAGAGCTTCAGCTACCTGGGCATAAGTGAAGAACTATATGAGACCAATTTTAAAAATAAAATCCATGGAAGTTTAATTAAATAGCTAAGTATGTTGATCCTTTTTTCTCTGTATAGCTAAGGTTTCCAGATACACCATTACATGCAGATAAAGGTTAATAGTTTTAAATGTCATCAAATTGTCCAGTAATTGCTATGGTGACAGAAAACTAATCTGTCATAAATAATGATCACCTAAAAAAAAGAAAAAAAAAAAAAGTAAGTGTTTTGGTTTTGTGGGGGTTTTTTGTTCTGTTTTGTTGGGGTTTTTACATTATAACTACCATGGTAGAATTAAAACAAGTTTGAGTTTTTTCCATTAAATTCTTCTCTAGAAGAAGCCTGTGACTCTAGAGTCACAGGCTCTTAGGGATTAGTACTGTGGCATTTGGCAGTGGCTGGCTATGAAACTTAAGTTTCACTCAACACAGTGCAGTCTGCATCTAGCACAGTCACCACACATTTGTTAACCACAAGTTTAGATGTGTGCTGTTAGATACAAACACATATGCAGCAAGGGGACACAGCTAATCCAAAGCCTTAAATTCAAATTGTGTGTTTTAACGATTAGGCAAGGAAAAGCAGACAACAGGGTGTTGTTTGCTCCCCAGGACTGCTGAAGAAGAGCTCCTCCTTTAGGAGCATACTGCTATTTTCTCCCACCCCAAAGCTATTAAGCTATTCTTTTTCTAGTTATAACCAGAAGATTGAAACTACAGCGAGTAGTTTCAGCGAGTTTCTCTAAAGCTTTGATAGCATTGTGGTTAACTGTCACTCTCACAGTTAGAGGATGTGTGTATAATCTTTAGAGCAATCTGTTTGTCCCTCCAGACTGAGTTAATGGCACAGCCCAAGATTTACCAGATCCAGCCACAGAGCCTTATTATCTTGTGAACATATCGGGCTGGTGCAAGGACGTGACTATTTTACAGTCTGAGTTCACCTTGCCTCTGATGCATTTCAAATACTCATGCACAATTTCTGAAAGTTTAAACAGAAGGGCAGCAAAGTTTCAACATAAAATTGCTGGACTCATCATTTACCATAAAGATGAATGAAGACTCATTCTGAGTGTTTTAAGGCAGAGAGAGAGAAAGCACTGAAGTCTGCGACGAAATCTATCATGATGGGCACTGCTGCAAGAAGAATTTTTCTTGTACCGACAATAGCTCTGAATAGCAATGAACATAACAAACAGGACCAAGCAGACAGCGTTGTCAGGCCTGCAGTCCCAATGGCCCCTCAGAGATGGACTAATGATAGCCTGACGTTTATGGCTTGCGCTTCAGTGCTGTGTATATAATCCAGCTGCTTTCTGCATAAAAGCTTTGTAGCAACAACAATTTGAGCCTCCAAGTACTCCTGCCTGGATTAGGGATTGTATTTGGGCAGCCCAAGAAATGAGAACATAAGCTGAACTTGGTGAGACCAAAGGTCTCCTTGGACCATGTCGTGGTTTGGGCCTAACACGACAACAAAGAACCAGCTCTGTGGCTGCTCACTCTACTGCCACACACCATCCCGCTGAGATGGGGAGGACAAAGACCAACTAGAAGCTCATGGGTTGAGACAAAGGACAAGGAGTATTTCACTCACCTTATGCTGTCGCAGGCAAAACAGTCTCAACTTGGTGAAAAATAATAATTTAATCAAATACACAGAGTACACAGACAAAAACAAAGAGCAGTACTTAAATACCGTACCCCCACCCCTCCCTTCTTCCGAGGCCCAAATTGCTTTCTTCCCAGTTTCTCTCCCTTCTTCCCCCCAGAATCACAGGGGGACAGGGGACGGGTTTAGAGTCAGTTCACAGGCTGGTGGTTCTTGCCACGCCATCCTCCTCAGGAAGGATTCCTTACAGTCCCTCCTTGTTTCTCCACAGGGTCCCTCCCATGGGAGAGAGTTCTCCACGAACTTCTCCTTCATGATTCCTTCCCACAAGGTCAGGAGCAAGCTGCTCCAGCTTGGGCTTCTCACAAGTCACGAGCTGCTCCAGGAATAGTCACTTCCCCTGGTGCTGGAGTCTTCCACGGCTGCGTGATCCAAGCCCACAGGCTGCAAATCCACATTCGCCCCTCCTGGTGCCTGCAGGGAATGTTCTACCATGCTTCTCTATGAATGCAGGGGAACAGTCTGCCATCTCCCCATGGGCTGCAGGGAAACTGTGACAGAGCACTGGAACAGGCTGCCCAGAGAAGTTGTGGAGTCTCCTTCACTGGAGACATTCAAGACCCACATGGACGCATTCCTGTGTGATGTACTCTAGGTGACCCTGCTCTGGCAGGGGGGTTGGACTAGATGGTCTTCGGAGGTCCCTTCCAACCCCTAGGATTCTGTGATTCTGTGAAACTATTTGGGCATCTTCTTTCCTATTCTTTCTCACCAACCTCGATATCTCTACCCTGGCACTGCTTTCACCTCTCCAGCAAGGTCTTCCTCCACTGTTTGCTCCCTGCTCAGCTTTTACATCAGTGCTTTCACATGTTAATCACAGAGGCGCACCTATTTTCTCTCTAATGACTCCTTGGCTGGTTTTTGAGCTGGGGCAGCTCTTAAGCTTCTCACCGGAACCACCTCTGGGCCCCCTACCCCACTACAAAAAAAACCCATGAAACCAAACCAGCACAGCCCAACTCATCTCCAACAGAGAGCAGCAGTGGTGGCCTGGGGCAGGGGAAAGAGTATAAGAGCAGAGAAAATACACAGTGGTACTTCCTTATGGTGACCATATAGCTCTTTGTCATGCAACTACTACAGGAGAACACTGCAGTATCCCTGTGTTCTGTCTAGGAAGAAAAATTATCTACATTCTTTTCAGGACCCATATAAATGATAGTCCTTCACTTTGGATTAATACTTATGAGAATTTTCCTTGATTCCTTCAGCTTTAATAGCCTGTGGCAATTGATAGAAACTTTTGGGGAGCCAGATCACACAAGAACAGTCTTTCTCAGTGGAATTTTCCTAATGTGGCAAACAATTTAATTCACACATATCTAACTTTTTAAGAACACACTTAAAGGTTTAACTACCATGCCACCATGTACTAAGGCAAGTCATACTGTATTTTCAGGGCTAGTGTGGACATATATTTCTGAGCTAGCAATGCAATATTTGCCTGCTAAACTGGAGTTATCAAGTTTTTTATATACTGAGCCAATGTAATTAACACAGGGCAATATGCTGTTGCCATATATATTAATATCTGGCTAACATCATTATAGAAACACAAAACCCAACCCCTCAAGTGCTATTAGAGAGCTGGTTCCCTCAGCAGGATTTGAATACAGGCTGTATAGTAAACTGCTAGCTATTCCAGAAGGTACATTATCATAAACAAGCTGTTGTATAACTGACACCAAATCATTCTAGTTTTATGAAACTTGTTCAGATTTAACTATTTTGTTAAAGCTAACCAGAATAGTCTTAAGTTTCTGAGTTTACATGTGCATTTAAATGGAGCAGAGAGGCTCTATCATGGCCTTAAATTTAACCAATTTTTAAAAGTTCTGGTACCTTTCTGTTTCTCAAACTATCACAAGAAATACAGTGTGATGTTTTGCAGTGACTCAGCAAGTCAGTCTAGTGTGGTTTTATTCTTTCTTTATTGCAAGCCTGGATTATTAATTCAAATGTTTTGAAAAGTGTCTCTTAAGGCACAACTTACAGATAAATAAAAGTTGTGACTCTGTTTTTGTTCTGTAGAAATGTCCAGGTATCCTATATAGCTTTGTAGAAAAGCAATTTGTTTGTTAAATGTCTTTGTATGTTGGAAATACAGATAATTACTAGTGAAATATTCAAAATCCAGCTGTTTTTATGCATAATTCCATATATTCTGCTGTGAGGTATATAAATATCACTTCTATAACAAAAAGGAAAAGATCAGGAGAACAGTGTTTAGCAGCCAGTAAAGAAACACCAAATAAAGATGTAGCAACTAAAGAAGTGGCTGATAGGTTCTATATCCAAACAATCTGCATACCCAAACTATCATATAATATCTTCACACAGTGAAGCAGAAGTGATGCAGAGAAAACACCCTAGGATTTGTAAGCAATTTAGAAGTCATATCTGAATAGCTCATCAGGCAAGATTAATACAAACATGAATAACATGAAAATTTGGAAATCCTATTGTGTTTGTCACTAGAGATCCTCTGTGCATATATCTAAATTATATATGTATACATGTACATAAATCAATCTTATAAAAGTAAGTCACAGAAAATATAACCAAAGACATACTGAAATTTCTTTTTTATTAATTATTTTTCCATCTTATGTTTTTTTAAAAAATGTGTTCCTCTAGGAGATACACTCAGCATGTCTAATTTTAATGTTACAGGAAAAAATCTTTATAATATATAATATTTCATGAATTTGTACTCCAGGATCTTTCCTGGAATGGCCCTCTTTGAAATAACATTTGAAATGTGGGATTCACATACAGAAGAGCGCTAATATGAAAGAATACTAAAGACAACCATTATCCAGTACCAAAATATAGAAAACTTATTTTGAGTCCCAGAAGAAAGACTTATGTGATTAAATTTACTTTATTTCTTTTTAGATTGTTCAGCCAGCTGAACTGTAAAATATGATGCTTAACTCAGAATAAACGTGTATATATATACATAGTGTATATATATTCTATCATATTAAAATAACAGACACAATGTTTAATTTTGCTAAAAGTGTTGTGGATTTAAATTCCTATTGAAATAGAATACCTATCAAGAAACCAATTTGTATTCCATGCAAATTACACAGCTTACTGTTTCCTCATTAGGGAAGGAGGAGGAGTAGGTGCTGACCTCTTCTCTCTGGTGACCAACAATAGGACCCAAGGGAATGGTAGAAAGATGTGCAGGGGGAGGTTTAGGTTGGATATTAGGAGGAGCTTCTTCACCCAGAGGGTGGTGGAGCACTGGAATAGGCTCCCCAGGGAAGCATTAATGGCACAGGACCTGACAATATTCAAGAAACATTTGGATAACACCCTCAGAGACATAGTGTGAATGTTGCGGTTGTCCTGTTCTGGGATGGGAGTTGGACTGGGTGATCCAGACTTTCTAAGGAGGCAGTTGAACTACCATCCCTAGAAACATCTAAAAAGACAGGTGTGGTGCCAGGGGACAGGGTTTAGGGGTGGACGCTGCAAAGTTAGGTTAGTGGTTGGACTCAATGATCTTGAAGGTCTTCTCCAACCAGAATGATACTGTGATACTGTGATTCTGCAAATACCAAAATTCCATTATAGAGGCACCTGATATTATCAAAAGTGTTTATATACATGAGTTATAATTTACATACCACAATGCAAAACACAAAACAAGGGCTTTTGTTCTCTACTAGTACCTCGTTCATTCAGTGTGTTTGTACTACTGATGTATAAAGAGCTGTTTGTGTGGGTATGCATGTGTGTGTGCAGGCAAACACATGGGTAGGCAACTTGCAGTCTAAACTTTTGCAACAGAAAGGACAGAATTTCATAAGAAGTAACATCACAAAAAAGCTGAGAAGGGTGATGAATCTCATTATGGACAAATAAGGGGCAAATTACTGAAGAGTATGCAGCAATATAGATAGTGATAGCTGTCTCTCAGGAATAACACAAAAAAAGGCAAATTCTTTTTAAGGTGGTTAATATCTGTAACATTTCATCAAAAGAATAGCAAAACAACTTCTGATGGAAACTGATTCTAAAAGGTCATCTTCCACCACCTCATCGTTAATAGGAAAAGGATAGATCAGTTTGATCCTCAGTGATTCATTCCCTCTATCTCTCTAGAGCACATGTTTCTGGAAAGAAAAACAAGGATGGCATCATATGAAAAAACATCTGCCCCATGCTGACATGAGACTTCTCTATGGTATCTTCTCCTTCTTAAAAACCAGTAAGAATACAGATAAGTAAATAAGAAAAATTAAAAGGGAAGGAGAAATCCACAAACTGTCCAACTGAGGTTTAAAGGAGATAATCTATTTCTTAATTTAAAAATCTGCTTCTGTATGCATCTATACCAGCCTTACCATCCACCATAAAAAGGAAGCACAGCAAAAGAAATTATATTTACAGCAGATTTATAATTTTTTTGTGGTGTCACATTCAGACAACACAGATGGCTCCATCCCTTTAATTTAGCAGTGTAGTTTTTTCATTGTAGCTTCCGCTAGACTTAGTAAGTTAATACAAGATGCAATTACATTTTTTACTGGGGGCACAAATCACTCACAGTTTAAACTGTCTTGAAACAAATGTGAAGAAATCATAACTGGTAGAGCCGGCTCAAAACTTAAGAGCATGCTATCCTACCTTGCACAACTCTGAGTTATTTTACTAGTTAATGTTGTGACTTTAGCTACTAGGATGAAACTGTTCTTAGTTAACCTGTCTTGTTCATACAAAAGACCTGGACCCAGGTGATCAAAAGACAGTATAGTGGTGCATGGTGATAGCCACTCTGCTGGTTCTTTCCTCTAGTGGAAGAAAATTGCATGAATATTAAGTGTTATAGGAAAAAGATGCTAGAATGTATATTAAAAACTGTGTAAAGAAAGTTCAATTTTCCTAACACTTAATGTTTGTGAGTCTCCACCTTTACCTTCAAATGATCATATTCTCACTTGCAAATGTTTCAGTTCTCATTTAAGGGGCATATATTTAAAAAAACAAAACAAACTGAAACTCATCATGGTATAATTGCCTGGCAGCAGAACATGAAGAACCTCATCCAAGACTAATGTGGGCTTGAAATGTGAATTTTCATGGAGGTGCTAGAACAGCTTGTTTCAGTGATTTGAGGACTCTGTGAACTTGTACATGTCTCACAGGGAAAATTGCCTTTAATATCACTCTTTTCTTCTCTTTTCCTCTTTTCAGGATCACACATTTCAGCATAGCCATATGTCACTTAACCATAGCAAATCCTTCTCACTCAGAGGTTTATATTTTCTGGGTACTTAAGACTCCTTGGTCACTTGAAAGCCAAGGCACCTACACCAAAGATTGAAAGAAGGGAGCCTTAAATTGCTCTGTACAGCCCAGATATATCATAAAGATTTCACAGTCTCCAGACCATTAGTTTGGTGTGGACTAGTGGGATATTAATACACTACACTTGCTCATTTTAACTATAAAACCATAAGCTGAGTCTAAAACCATTCACTGAGTCCTAACAAGCTAATAAAAATAAAATGTTTGCAGTTTATCAATAAAAGACAAGGTCAGTTGTATGTGTCTCCTCTTCTTTCCAGCATTTTTCATAAGATCATGATATCAAATGAACTCACAATCTTTCACACATATCCACACGAGTATCTTCTAAGGAGTTCAGCTATCCAATGTCAAAGTCATATTATAAGTGTACTGAATACTTTGTGTGCCATATTAGGGTAACTTCAAAGAAGACATTTATATGATTGTTACTGAATATCTGTCCATTGTTTCTCCCCAGTAGTGCAACCTTGCATGATTTGTGGAGATATTAATAGCCATTAAAATTGTAAAGAAAATTTAAACAATAAAGAACATTCTCAGGATATTAAATACTATTGAAAAAGAAAAGGAAAAAAGCTATTATAAAAAGAGGAGGTTGCTGTATTACATTTAAAAGCGGTGACCTGAGGCAGAGTTCAGACTCAGGCAGCAAACCGCCTCATGCCTGATTCCCAATCCATTGCAGAACTGAGAAAGTTTCAGTGACAGGAGAACATCAACACTTACAGGTGTTAAGCTAAACGAGGATTATAAAGTCCTAAGCTCACAACATAGAATCATAGAATCATAGAATCATAGAATCATAGGGGTTGGAAGGGACCTCGAAAGATCATCTAGTCCAACCCCCCTGCCAGAGCAGGGTCACCTAGAGCACATCACACAGGAACGCATCCAGGTGGGTTTTGAATGTCTCCAGAGAAGGAGACTCCAAAACCTCTCTGGGCAGCCTGTTCCAGTGCTCTATCACTCTCACAGTAAAAAAATTTTTTCTGATATTCACCTTAAACCTCCTGTGCTCCAATTTGTATCCATTACTCCTTGTCCTATCACTGGTCATCACTGAAAAAAGCTTAACTCCATCTTCTTGACACTCACCCTTTATGTATTTGTAAACATTGATGAGGTCCCCCCTCAGTCTCCTTTTCTCCAAACTAAAGAGACCCAGCTCCCTCAGCCTTTCCTCATAAGGGAGATGTTCCACTCCCTTAATCATCTTTGTGGCTCTGCGCTGGACTCTTTCCAGCAGTTCCCTGTCCTTCTTGAACTGAGGGGCCCAGAACTGGACACAATACTCCAGATGCGGCCTCACCAATGCAGAATAGAGGGGGAGGAGAACCTCTCTTGACCTACTAACCACACCCTTTCTAATGCACCCCGGGGATGCCATTGGCTTTCTTAGCCACAAGGGCACATTGCTGGCTCATGGTCATCCTCCTGTCTACCAGGACCCCCAGGTCCCTTTCACCTACACTGCTCTCCAGCAGGTCAGCCCCCAACCTGTACTGGTGCATGACATTTTTCTTCCCCAAATGCAAAACTCTACACTTGCCCTTGTTAAACTTCATCAGGTTTTTCCCCGCCCAAGTCTCCAGCCTGTCTAGGTCTCTCTGAATGGCAGCACAGCCTTCTGGTGTGTCAGCCACTCCTCCCACCTTGGTGTCATCAACAAACTTGCTGAGGGTACATTCTGTACCCTCATCCAGGTCGTTGATGAAGATGTTGAACAACACTGGTCCCAGTACCGACCCCTGAGGGACTCCACTAGTCACAGGCCTCCAACTAGATTCTGCCCCATTGACTACAACTCTCTGACTTCTTCCTTTCAACCAGTTCTTGATCCACCTCACTGCCTGATCATCAAACCCATACTTGATCAACTTATCTACAAGGATGCTGTGGGAGACGGTGTCAAATGCTTTACTGAAATCAAGATAGACCACATCTACCGCTCTACCATCATCTATCCACCTAGTAATTTCCTCATAGAAGGCTATGAGGTTAGTCAAACATGACTTACCCTTGGTAAAACCATGTTGACTGCTCTTGATGAACCCCTGATCCTTGATATGTCTAGAGATAGTGCCAAGGACAAGTTGTTCCATCACCTTTCCAGGGATGGAGGTGAGGCTGACCGGTCTATAGTTACCCGGGTTCTCCTTCTTGCCCTTCTTGTAGACTGGAGTGACATTTGCTATCCTCCAGTCCTCAGGCACCTCTCCTGTTACCCGTGACTTACCAAAGATGATAGAGTGGCCCAGCAATGACCTCCGCCAGCTCCCTCAGCACCTGCAGGTGCATTTCATCCGGACCCATTGATTTATGGATGTCCAGATTACTCAACTGATCCCTAACCCAATCCTCATCTACCTGGGCAAACTCCTCCTTTATCTTGACTTCTTCTGGGGCTATATGAAACTGGGGCTCATGGGGAAAGCCTGTAGGAGTAAAGACAGAGGCAAAGAAGGCATTCAGCACCTCTGCCTTCTTTAAATCCTCTGTCACCAGGGCACCCGCCTCATTCAGCAGTGGGCCTATATTGCCTCTGGTATTAGTTTTGTTGGCTATGTATTTGAAAAAGCCCTTTCTATTGTCCTTAACCCGACTTGCAAGGTTAAGTTCCAAGGAGGCCTTAGCTTTCCTAGTTGCCTCCCTACATCCTCTGACAACAGTCCTATATTCCTCCCAAGTAACCAGCCCCTCCTTCCATGATCTATAGATTTTCCTTTTCCATTTGAGTTCACCCAGCAGTTCGTTTTTTAACCATGCTGGTCTCCTAGCTCCCTTACTAGATTTTCTACCCATTGGGACACACTGATCCTGTGCTTGCAAGAAGTGGTCCTTGAATGTTGACCAGCTATCTTGAGCCCCTTTACCTTCTAGCACTCCGTCCCATGGGACTTCCCTTAACAATTGATTGAGGAGGCCGAAGTTTGCTCTGTGGAAGTCCATGGTTCTGGTCCTGCTGGGTATTCTGTTCCTCCCACACAGGATCCTGAACTCCACCATCTCGTGGTCACTGCAGCCAAGGCTGCCATTGACCACCACTGCTTCAACAAGGCCCGCCTTGTTGGTGAGCACAAGATCCAGCAGCGCTCCTCTTCTAGTCGGCTTATCCACCATTTGCATTAAGAAGTTGTCATCAATGCACTGGAGGAACCTCCTAGACTCTGAAAGGCTGGCTGTGTAAGTCTTCCAGCAGATACCGGGGTAGTTAAAATCTCCCATGAGGACCAAGGACTGTAATTGTGAGGCTGCTTTCAGCTGCCTGTAGAAAGCCTCATCAACTTCCTCATCTTGATCAGGAGGTCTGTAGTAGACCCCCACAACTGTATCACCCATACCACCCTGCCCTTTAATTCTTACCCACAGACTTTCAACTTGCCCCTCATCAGCCCCTGCACAAAACTCGATACATTCTAGCTGTTCTCTCACATAAAGAGCAACTCCACCACCTCGCTTCACCGACCGATCTTTCCTAAAAAGCACATAGCCATCCATGGCCACATTCCAGTCGTGTGAGCTGTCCCACCATGTCTCTGTTATTGCTACCAGATCATAACCCTTAGACCGCACACAGACCTCTAACTCTTCCTGTTTATTCCCCATGCTGTGTGCATTAGCATACAGGCATTTCAGGAAGCAAACAGAGCCCACTGGTGGGACCAAATCCTCCTTAGACCACCCCCCTTCAGGCCCTGGTATGTTTCTCTTGGGCTTGTCCCTAACAGACCCAGTTTTCTCCCCTTCCCCCTTCACATCTAGTTTAAAGCTCTCTCAATGAGCCCTGCTAAGTCCTGCCCCAAAAGCCTTTTCCGCCTCTGGGACAGGTGCATCCCACCTGCCACCATCAGGCCAGGTGTCTCGTAGAGCAGCCCATGGTCAAAAAAACCAAAGCTCTGCCTTTGGCACCAGTCTCGTAGCCATTAATTGATAAGTAAACTCTTCCTGTTTATCTCTCCACCCATTCTTACAGGAGGTATGGAGGCAAACACGACTTGTGCTCCAGACCCCCTAACTAGCCGTCCCAGGGCCCTGAAGTCTCTCTTCATTGCCCTTACATTTCTTGTAATAATTTCGTCACTACCAACCTGAAAAATCAGCAGTGGGTAGTAATCAGAGGGATTTACCATACTAGAGAGTTTCCTTTTAACATCTCTAATGCGAGCCCCAGGGAGGCAGCAGACCTCCCTGTGGGATGGGTCTGGTCGACAGATGGGCCCTTCTGTTCCCCTCAGAAGGGAGTCACCCACCACAATTACCCTCCTTTCCTTCTTAGTTGAAGAAGTCCTAAGGCGTGGAGCTGAGCGACAAGTCCTAGGCGGTTCACTAGACAAATCTGTCACTCCAGCTTCATTTTCCTGTCCCTGAAGTTCCAAGGCCTCATACCTATTCTTCAGGGGCAATTCGGAGGGTGGATGGAGTTGGGAGGGTTTTTTCTTGCCTCTCCGAGGACGGACCTCCCTCCATTCCTCCATGTCCCTAACGTCCTCTCCTTCTGTCTGAGGACAGGAGGGGAGGGGATTCGTCACTTCTTCTAGCACCTCGTCCTTCTGCCCTTGCCTCAGGGTTTGGCTCCACCAATCTATTTCGCTCTCACATTCTCTGATGATTCTAAGTCTTTCAACCTCCTCTGTCAGTCAAACCACCTGCCTGAGGAGATAATTGATTTGCTCACACCGCACACACGCGATGCCACTGGCTCCCTCTACTACCAATGCCAGGCTCAGGCACTCACTGCAGCCAGAGACCTGCACAGCTGCGTGCCTGCTCGGAACCTCCGTCTGAGTTCCCATATCCTTTTTCAATACGGTTTTAGGGCGTGTTGTCACCATGCTAGAGAAATTTACCGGTGTTCTCTGCTTCCTGCCTGCCCTCGCACAGCTCTCCGCATGCGCTCGCGCTCCCCGCCCTCGCGCCACTTCCTGTGACGGCCGCTGCCGCTCTCCACCCCGCGCTGCTGCATGCTCTGAGGGAGCTGCCGAGATGGCCGCTTTTAAACCTGCCACCGTTCTCAGCCACACCCCTGCCACGTCAGCCTTCCTGTTCCTCTCAGGATTCCCGCTCAGACTCGGGTCTCCTCGCTCTGCTCCGGCTTCACCGTCTCCGGGAAGCCCGGCCCCTTCTCTAATCCTCAGTAATTAAAGGAGCAGCTCTCACCGCTGCCGGTGCCGCTGCCGCTCTGCGCTGCCTCGTGCTCATCATCAGATATTATAATTTCTGAGTTAGTTTCCCCATAGGTAGACTGTCTTTTCATTATGGAGAGCATGTTAGCACACTCTGAGGCATCTGATACCGACCAGTGTGAGAGATGAGGCAGAACACCTGAGGCTCTCTGGCATGACTCTGTATCCCAGTGCTGATGGTGTTCCCTAACCAACATACTGTCATTGCTCAACAGCTGTTACAGCCCCACAGTCACTTTGTGCTGACTGGATCCACACTGACAATCCTCAACCATGAGCAAAGCAATAATCCAGACACTCAGTGCCTCTGCTGCAGTGTGAAAACACCCTTATTTCACACAAAGGAAATAAAAGATGAATAAAGCAGGAAAACAGAACAAGATATCCAGCTGCAGAAAGAGGAACTGTTCATAGATCAATCAACCTTGAATTATTTCTTTTTTAATTCCTTCCCTCAGGTAGCCAGACCTCATCACCATATTAGTTACTATTGTGTGTTGCATTCTTTTATTATTATTTTGATGTTGTGCCCAAATACATTAGCTGTTTGCAAGACTTTTAAAGCTTTCATTTGTGCTTAATCTTATCGTGAATGTAAAGTCAGAGTCCCTTCAGTGGTACAAACCCAAGGAAAGCCCACCACAGACCAACCGGAACTGCAGTTAGTATTTTTCATTGTGAAAACACTGTTGACATGAATTAAGCATCTTTTTCATTTACCAATCTTGTATAATCAGTTTAGTTTCTATTCCTTTTTTTTTTTTTTTTTCCCAAATACACTGTGAAGACAAATTTTAGGCTGTGATTTGTTCTCAAAGCAGTCACAGCGGCTATTTGTTATTCATAATTGGAGACTGATAATTAGTTACCTGGATGGCATGGCATTAATTCTGCTTCCAGCTTGGAGGGACTGAATCATAATAACTGTGGGCAAATTTGGGTTTGGGTCCAAATAATTTCCATACAAGCGTGCTCACCAGTACAATGACTATTTTGTGTTAACAACAAAGTGAGTGTTTTGTAGCTTAACCACGATTACACCTCATGATGTTATTCATGACAGTAGGCACAGCCTGTTTGTTCACAGTAAGCTTTCCTGTGACTATAGTGCTGCAAAAAGAAGCTATAAACCCTGGAGAAGTGACTCTGTGGCTTGCTAGCAAAATATTTGTTCTCCCTGGGCAAACAGTGCTGCATCATTCACAAGGGGAGCTGGGAACCAAGAGCGGATTTCCTTGTTTGTGCACAAGGGACTAGTAGTGGGAGCAGTGGGTGATAGGGCCTTGGGAATGATCCACAACAACCTTCCCCCCTCTGCCCTGGCTAGGCACAAACTGCGGGTTTGTCCAACCAGCCCTCAGGACTCCTGGCAGAATTTCTAACACCAGAACCATTTGGATGGAGCCGTAGGACCATAAACACAGTTATAATCCCAGTCAGCCTGTGCCAGCCCTTTATATTAACTGCATTTTTTCAATGGTGTCAGGGCACTTCTGGGCCTGACTGGCCTTTGCAGTCTCTCCCCACCTGCCCACAGCCCAGTACCCCATCTCAGCTCTCTAGGGCCTTCAGTCCCCACCTGCCCCAATGTTGCCACAGCATGGCCAATCTTGATCTCCCCACAGCCCTGCCTTGCCTGGTCATGGGCCCTGCTGAGTCAGGCCCACCCATGGGCTCATGTCCTGGTCCATCCCAGTCCCAATGGAGGGACGCAGAGCCTGGGGTTGAGACTGCTCCTGGTGCTCCCTAGTTGCCCTGCTTCTTGCTGGGTGGTGGGCTGGGGCCCATGCACCATCACTATGGTCCCAGGGAGCCACCAGCTTCCACAGCGGCATGACAGGTGAGGGTATTAATGGTATAAATGCAGTTGCTTTTTGTAAGGCCACAGAAAAAGAGTCATCTGGAAATGGAGCTCAGCTTTGCTAGTATTCAGTACCAGATTTCAACAACAAGCCTAAAGACCAACCTTGATAGAAAAAAAAAAAGAAAAAAAAGGGTAATACAATCAAAGAAGCAGGAATGAACTAATATGTACACCAATGATATCATGAGGACTGGGAAACAGGCGCTGGATTCCAGAATAAGGTAGTACAATGCCACCCATGTCGGTGACTTCCACCAACAAAGGTGGATCTGGCAGATCCCCTTTCCTTCCCTCATATTTCCACCCTCTGAACTTTTTGGTGGGCTACCCAAAGCCATTTACATCTGAATGGACAAGTGGTCTGAAACAGAAGCCAGAACCAGAAGGGAAATTATGTTGCTTCAAGTGAACAGGTGTTTCTGTGTGTCTGATTCCGCCTTCCCCTTGCCTCTGTGGAAAGCAATTCAGTGGGAAAATAACCAAGTCTTCCTTTCACAGTCTCTCTTCAGAACAGAAAATTGAAGTATTTCTAACTTCTGCCTGAGACCGTTGTGGAAATAAGAAAAACTCCTATAGAAATGAGAGATAAAGCAAATAGTCTGTACCCACATGCATGACAAACGACCACAAAACTCGTCCAAGACTCAACCTGATTTTGAAATGGCTTGTCAGTGACCTGTGGGTGGATGGAGGAAGAACAATTGCATTATTTCCTTATAATTCATATTGAACCTGCAAAAAAAGTACACTCTTATGCTATGATTTTCTGCACAAAGCTCATCATAAAGGCAGTAGCTAAAAAAATGAGTACAAGAAAGACTCCACACAAATCAATCCTGAAACTAGTTGCTCCCATACTTGAAATGGCAGCTTCTGGCAATGACTAATGCATATATATATTCTAAGGACACTTATAAAATATGACAGCTCTCCTGTCCTGACATTTAGAAGCAGATGCTTAAACAGCCCACAACAGGGAAACTTTCAGTGCTCTGTGAATCATTAACTTCCTCAGGAAGCCCTGTATGATAAAGACCATTCAGGATCACTTTATTTTTTTACCACTGAAACTTCTGCAAAAGAGTTATTAGGAGCTCCATACTCCATTCTTGATACTTTACCTACATCAGACCACTGTCTGTCATATGAAGCAACACACATAAGGTCTCCTTTCATCTTTTTCCTTCTGCTATTTGCACTTATTAACCCTCACACTAAGGTAGGTTGTCTTTAGCCCACTGTGTAATCCTGAAGGGAATGGTGTTTCATTACAGATACACTCCTATAGTTTTTCTGAGCTTTTAAGAAAAAGCATGGTAGAACCAAAAAATATGACCCAGGCCTCAGTACTCTGAAAAAAAATGCTGCTACAGTTTTATGAGATCTCTTTGTGCACTGGCCTGTTGCAAAAGCAGTTGTGTACTCATCCCAGCACATGTACTTCATACTCCCTTTAATAGGAAAATATGGTTAATTTTCAGGTTTGCTTGCCTTAATTTAATTTTTAACAAAGGTAACTTACAAAAAACATTATTAAAAAAATACAGAATTAAATAAGAAGTATCACAGCAGATCAGGTCACGTCATGGAGTAACCTGATCCTGATTTCATGCGAGACACTATACTGGGAGATGGAAGTGCCCCAAAGCAAGATGAATTTCCTTAAAAATTGTCCATCTCACCATCTGGACAGAGATTTGTTCCCATATTCTTTGGTCTTCAACACTGCTAACTCTTCTGCTGCCAAACACCCCTCCCAAAACTTCCCAAATTACTTGAGTTTGAGAAGTTCCCAATTTACTTTGAGCTTGCCTAAGCCCTGTTTGGGTTTCAGTTTCAATTTCAAGGACTAGATTAGAGGAAGGAGAAAAAACTTCAAGGGCACAGACTGAAAGGAGAATCAAATCCAAATAAATAAGAGAGAGATGACAGGAAGGCAGAAGCCACCAACAATACTGAGTCTTGGTATAGTTGCTGAGGTAAATATGTGCATGGGTAGGGTTAGCCAGGAATAAAGAAGCATCAAAGATTGTTTCATTTCTCTTATTAGAAAAACGTGCCAAAGCTTTGAGAGCAGATACTTGTAAAGTATGAAATTATCATTCTTTGACTAGCAACTTGTGCAACTCTGACTAGTAATGTGCAATTTTGAACTTCTTCCCCCACCTCCTAAACCCATCCCAATTTGGGCCATCTTCCATGAGGTAAGTATGCTTGGGATACAGACATGTGAAGAGCTTAGCTTAATAAAAATAAACTGAATGTTAATACAATCAAACACAGAAAGTGCAATCTCTTTTACCCTGTCAGATTTCTTTGCCTTACATTCCTGGGCAATGAAGAAACCCAAAAAATGTGGAAAGCATAGTTTCAGACTTTTGTGTGATCATCTAAAACTCATATCTGAGGCAAAGAGACAAGCTGGGATCACTCTTGGAGCTGAAAACTCCCTGTCTGCTTTCACCTATTTACTCTCATGCTTTCAGAAGGTCCATCAAAAGAAACGGAGTTAACAAGAAAATGTGAGCTTTGGAAAGGCATATTCTGTTATGGAAACTGGTGTGCTTCTTTTGAGAGATATTCTCAAATCATTGTTACAATGCCTTAGTTGGTCACAGTATGGTGTCTTGCTGTATATTTTTTCATTAACATACCCAGGATTCCTATGAAAGAGTCAGGTAAGGGTTCTAAATACTATTATCCTTGTTTTATGGAGGGGAAATGAAGACCAAAGAGTAAAACAATTTGTTTCTGGCTATATACTGAGTTGGTGCTAAAGCCAGGATTTAGAATTTATTTGGAGTCTTATAACATCAAGATCCTTCCTTCAGCTCCATTGCCTCCCAGTGCCTGTCCCAAAGATATGAGACATGTAACCACAAGAGTGCACGTGAAATATTTTCCTCCCTCAGCTCCTAGCAGATCAACTATCTTCTAATACGTAAAAATGGCTTCATACTTTGAAGACCATATACCTACCAACTGGGAAAGAATTTGAGTAGCCTAATCACAGAATTTGCAGTCATTGGATTATTTCTCTGAAACCAATGAAGCATGCTTTGATTAACCATGTTGAGGATAGATCAAAAATGGCTAAGACATTTTTGGCAGAATTATCCAATTCAATTATGTCATAGACAAGGATAAAACTGACCCAATGTCAGACCTAAAGAGAATTATTCTGAGTTATGTTTAACTGAAAAATGAAGCTTAGAATGAAAATGTAGAGCTATTATGCTATAATAGAGTGTTAAACACTGCTTAATTACTGTCTCTTTAATGATACTATATAGCAACATAGCAGAAGACTCCATATATGCGTTGTAATAATAATTTTATTACTTAGCAGCCATATAGGTTAATTAACTTTTCAGTGCTATGTGCTTGCCTACCATAACAAGAAAAAAATAATAATGAAGAAAAAGGATAGAACAGAGTTAGATGGTAAGCAAGGGGATCTGCTATGTGTCTCTGGTGAGAAAGCTGGAGCATGGGCTCCAGCAGCAGCATGGGCTGCAGGAGGCCCATCCAGGTTCAGGTCAACTTCCTCACAGTCACCAACAAACACATTGTATAACTGAGACAGCAAAGAAACAATTGAGAATTATTTCATAATACCTTATTTTTACTTTTACAGTGCAACATGCTAGATCCATAGCATTTAGTAGTACAATCCCATTGATTGTATTGTACTTTTGCCTTGGCTTAGATTATCACTCCTTCTCCCTTATTTAGTATTAATATTCTTTTTCCTTTTTTCTGCATAGGAGGAGGTGTATGAACGGGTATGCATCTTAGCATATATTCTATGCTGTTCAGGTACTAGTACTGCTTTCATCAATAGAGTACTTGAACTTCTTCCAGAAGTGCCCCTTGCTCTTCTTCTGAGTCACTCAATAGTTATTAATTTTTAATGGGTGAGAAATAAAAGACAGAGAAGCATGCGCAGCAGATTTCGCTCTGCAGAGAAACCTGGTGACCCTCACTCTGTCTCTGGGTTTTTTCACAGTGCAACCAGGAAGCTCACTAAATCCTGGGCAATGCGAGTGATGATGACTTAGGATAAACCAAAAAAAAACACAACAAAAAGATTATACAGAATTGCCAATGGTACTTACTCTGAAACGTATCATCATTTCAGACCTAAAAAAGGTTAAAATTATGATGATTTTCTTGTCAATGCAATGATACTTTACAACAGTCTGAATTTTAGGCAAATATGTTTTTTTGGACTTTCCCCAGCATGGCCAGAGGAGCATGCCTTCAGGACTTTCATACCAGCTTTCAGATTGCCCTTGCCTGCTAGGGAAACCTTTAAAATATGAACAAAAAAAAAAAATAAATAAATAATTTGTACATTCTGCAGGCTGAGGAAAAAAATCCTACTTGGTGTGATTTGCTATAATGATAAATTTATCAGAAGCTGTTCATTTTATCTGCTGCAGAACTGCTCTTTGATGCCATTAATCTGCGGTAATGATTACAGGAAAGTAATCCAAATCTGTTCAAAGGGAAAGGTGACATGATGCTTTCTATCCCTTTTTTTGAATGCTGCCTCAGATTTTTCAATGAATTACAGGTGTAGAGATAGAAAAGATGGGCCATATGCAGCTGAATATTTTGGGGAATCTGGAAACGGAGCAATATGAGCAATATTTAGACAACACGTGCAATCAAATGTGTTGCAGATTTCAGGTAGACTTTTTACAGTGAAAGGCACTATAGTCAAAAGTTGTGGGGAAGTCAAAATTTTGTTTTTCATTAACTATCAGTGAAGTTTAACCACAAATTAACAGTAAATTAATGTTTCATTAATTTGGTAAAGTAGATTCATTGTAACTTTTTGCATGGCTTTTTCAAACTAAAAAGAAATTTTGTGACTGGTTGTAAGAGACCTCTGGAGCCCATCTAGTCACATCTTTGAACAGGATTTTTAGGCTGTCAAATTATCAACTCACATAGACTTTGCCTAGCTGTGTATGAAACACCCATGGATGGAGAGTCTATGACTTTCCTGGTGACCTAGCCCAAAGCTGTAATTCATATTGGCAAGAATGCTTTTCCTGCTATCCAGACTGGGTCTTCCAAGCTGCAACTTATGGTTATTGGCTTTTGTTTTACTGTTTCTTCTTGGTTTACCAAATGACTTCTCAAGTTATTAGAAATCAATGCAATGTTGCTACCTGCCTGCCACCTCCACCTTGTTGAGGATGACTCCAAAATTGTACACAATCATAGGGTTACTTACAAGGTTATCAGACACTCAATAAACCACTTTTTTATGGTCTACTTCAGTTGCAGTATTTCGAAAGAAGACATGCTATCTCCACAGTGACATTTAGGAGAAAATGCTCCATCCATGTGAATTTGCTTTTCACAGCATTAGCAGAGTCAAAAAGTCAGTTATGTCTACACAGGTGTTTGAGAAGTATTGAAGTTCTAACCTGAGACTCTGCTGTGGCCCATCCATTTCCACACCACCAGCCTTTAGAACAGATCTAGGAGGACCAGCTCATGTTCATGCTCTCTCTAGCGCTGAGGGATGTCACCATTCCTTAGGCCACCGAAGTCATGACTGAGCAAGACTATGGAGAAACTCACACTCCACCAAGGCTCCCATGCACTACACCTATCCACCCCACAGCAATGGTCACACTTGCCTCACCATCTCTTCCTGAGCAACTGTGACTATCTCATGGCCTGAGTATATGCTGACCAGCTACAGGTGACCAGACAGAGACTGCAGGAAGGAGATTCAGCTGAGATGTGCACTTATCCTGAAAGTCCCGAGCCTGGTATGAAGCCTGGTAGTATAAGGCCTGTGGTTACATGGAAAGCTGAAGGGTAGGAAATGGTTGCACTTCCCCATACCAACTCCTCAGTCTACTCTGCTTTTCTATGTGGCTTGAAGGGATGGGATGTAGAAATGAAGGGTCTAGACCCTGTTGACAAGACGTAATCAAGTGAACTACATTTAATTATCTTTTTAGTGTAGTTCAGTCCAAAGCTCCTCTGGTCTTGTCCCCAGTAAAGGCTACATGAAGGAGGATTCTTTGCCACAACCACAGCAAGGATAGTACTCTCATAACTCAATGGCCATAGTTCCATAAAATCACCAATGCCCTTTGCATAGAGGAATTTATTTTCTGGGCCACTGTAGCATGCTCTGTAACAGTCATTTAACCCCTGGATGAAAAGCAGATCAAAACTGGCTGCTCACTGAGCAAAAAATGCTAATAAAACCCATTTCAAATGTGTTTCTTAAAATGAAACCTCAGGCAAACATTCTTCTGTGGCATTTGTATTTGGCCCTATGAAAGCAGAGCTTCACAATGCTCAAGACTGATTTGGGTCAAGTAGGAAATAAAGATTTATCCTTCAGTTACTCATTAAACTGTCTCACCTCTAAATATTGAGAGAAAACCATGCTTAACAATTAATATTTTCGTCCACATAAATTATAGAGACTGAAGGAGTGATATCAGATTTTTTTCTACCATCTTCCCTCTGCATCCTGATCCTGTACCTGAAGACTAAATATAGGCTGAGAATCCTGAGGTCCCAGATAAGGATCTGAAGAGAATAAAAAATGCAGCAATGCCAGCTACCTGCTATGTAAGATTCCTTGTGTATTTGTTTGAAAATACTGTCATGCCTATTCCTCTCCTAGCAAAGCCAAATTTTAGTCTTCTCCTTGTGTGGGCCAGAGTGCAGTGCAATGGGAATGAGACAAAACTCTTTTTAAAGAGGGTTGAAACAACTGTCAGGAACATTCAGACATCCCAGAGCAGGGGAGACTAATACAGAGTTTGTAAAACAAACCCTTGAAAACTTTCTAACTTGAACCTTGATAAGTAAAGGGAGGAAACAGCTTCCGGGGCAGAAGAAGGGTGGAGTTAGGAAGACTGCTGTGCAGTTCTCTTAGATGCCTTAGTCAAGGCATTGTCCAGCTCACTGCACATGCACCATTGTGTCAATGGATTTGTGATGAGGTTCCTGCCAAAGTGAAAAAGAGATTGATGAGCCCGGGCATATGTGATCAAGAATTCTCATGGAACAATGAGAACAGAGCTGGGCATGTGAAGATACATGTTGCTTTACAGAAAGGTGTCATCATCTGCAAGTGAATACTGTATCTGGTCCATCTGAATGTCTCTCCACTTGCAATTATCTTAGTAAGCAAGTTTCAGTTACACTCTCTGATATGTACACAGAGTGCCTTATCATATTTTATAGTGGCTTAGTGGTACCTTTTCAGAGGCACCTGGCTGCTATTGTGGCACATGAAAGCTTAGTAAAAATGATGCTGGGTATGTTGCCTTGGACATATAATTTGTGAAATATGCACTGGGTATAGTAGATTCTTAGTCTTGGGACATGGCAGGAGGGTTTATCTTGAATGTCCTTCAAAAATAAGTGCAGGTAAACATGTCATCTCCTGGTACAAATAATCATGGAAAACTCTTGGAAGGGAGATTTTCAAGTGACCATCACCTATGTTTGGCTATGTGCAAGCAGCCTGGGTGTTGTAGTACAGCTGTGACTGACATCTGCCTGTTTGACACACCAGCTGAAGTAAAAGTGTTCTTGGAGTTCAATATTGTAACTAGCCAGCATGTTTGGCTTTGAGTAGGTTCAGAGTGTCTTGATCCATACAGACAAAGTGAAGGAGAGTATGGGGCTTGATTACTTCATTACTGGGTGTTTTCCTTTGTTTCAAGTTAAGTAGTCTGGGGAAAAAAAAAAAAAAAAAAAAAAGCATAATATCTGCAGTAGTACTGAACAAACACAATTCAAAATGAATCAGCAGGGAGGAATTTTTACCAATGTTTATCAATGGTGAAAATACCCTATGTTATAAACCTCAGAGATGGTAGGCATAAGTAAAAGCAAAATGTTTTTTAAAATCACATCCTAAAGATTTTCTTTCAGTGCATAAGAAAATATATCCTTCCAATAACTACAACACTGAAGACAGGATTGGAAAGCAGCAAAGACCTGAGAAAAATATAATTTCCTAATTAAAACACAAAAGAACCAAGGTAAAATACCTACTTTTATACAACAGATGCATTAACTGTTTCCAGTAATGACTAGAAGGGAAGATGTGAGCCTGTGTTCAGAGATCAGAATAATTTTGCTAGGCAAATGCTATTAAAGACAGTGGCAAAACAAATCTTTTGTTGTGTTGTTTGTTTTTGTTTTTTTTCCCTAATCCAGGTTGAGAATTTACAGTACTTGGGGAACAATACGTCTGTATTGCTACACAGCTACCTACCAGCATACCAGAGAACTACAGAAAGAAGGAAAGAGAAGCATTTGGAAGATGTGTGTGTTGACTGGAATCAGTGTTTAAAATATAGAACAATTGCAATCTCACCATCACAGTTTGACGGTGCACATTTCTTCACAGAGCTAGAACTAGTAATAATGTCTAGCTTTTCTGCAGTATTTCTCATCAGAAGATCTCCAAGTATCATTGATAGCAGCTATTACAGCTCAGCCACAGGCATCCCTGACAGCACATCTCTGACTGTCCCTACTATCCTGTCCTAGGAGAAGTGGTGAGATACTGCAGCCCTGCATGCAGCTGCTACTAGCATCCCTGGCAAATCACGCTCAAAGACACCAAAGGGAACTAAAACATGTCTGGAAGAAAACGGTGTCAAAATTTCATCAGGCCAACATCACTGCAATCTTCATCACATTGCAGGAACACCCAGACTGGACACCCCCTTTACGTGGGGGCACAACCAATGAAATAAGCAGTTTATCCATATAGGCCCGAAAGTTTGATATTACTGTACTATATACCACATAGACAAATGAGAAATTTAAAATGGAAGCCAATAGAAGATTTTTTTTTAATGAGTAAAGCCCTCAGGATTGGGGTGGAAAGAAGGAGTAGTACTTTCTTTCTCTTTTTGATTTTGTCTTCTGTACAGCTGGACAGCTGGTACTTTTACGTCAAATTAGCATGGACAATTTTTCATTAACTCAGAGGTGAGTATGGCTGAAAGTCCAGGCTCAAGGAACTGTAGAGCAGAGATGCAAGAAGTCCTTTTATTTGTTTATTAGTGTTCTCAAGACACATGTTCATGCTGAGAGAAAACATTTCTTTCCTGCTTTGAAGGTATAGGTTAGATCATAGCAGGTCTTTCTCTTCTCTTAGCGACCACAGCCAGGAAAAGTTTTCTAGGCATATCTAAACTTAAAAGACACCAAGATTACAACTTTTACCGAAACATGACTATTCATATTGCATAATTGCTCACATGCTGCCTGCAAGCTGGCTCCTGCTGCTTTTCCAGGCAGCACTCAGGAAATGTTCCAGCAGTTACGTGTGGCAGGACCATTCCCAGTGGGCTACACAATGAAGTCTTTTTGAGTATTTTAGGAGATAAGATAGTTTACATTCTGTAGATGGGAGCTGTTCCAGGCCATTTGCTCTATGAGCCAGAGAATAGGCCTATTTTATTTGTAACAACAAACATAGCCTGAAAGCCTCACCTCACCATAGCCTGAAAGTAACTCACTTCTCAGAAGAGACCTGTTGCACATGAATATCAATGGTATTAGAGAGAAAGAAGAGTGTCCATGTATGTGAATGTTATCCCTGGCTTTCTGTATTCACAAGGCCAGCTTGCAGGGTCTACCTTCCCACCATTAGCTAATAAAACAGCTGAAAACAAAAAGCTATGCTTGAGTTACAGGCACAGAAGGGTATTATTGTACAGTGACTTGAAACTCTGCGTGTGGATGCTGTTATGATGCCAAGCTGCCTTGGCCTGTAACAGAAATTATTTTTAACAGCTAAAGACTCACAAAACAGGCTTCCAGCATTAGAGACTGTGCAAGTCTCATTCACAAATATGGTAGTGTTAACATTCCTCACTTGCACATTCATAGACATTCTGATTTTTTTGTTCACATGATCAATTTTAGGAAAGCATCAGAGAAGGTTCTTTTCTAGAGAATCATGAAAAAGGTGGAGAGCAGGCAGTCCACAAGACCAACAACACTTAAGGAATGCAGGAGGCTTGCATATCTGTTTTGCCAATAATGCTAAAAATACACTTGATGTTATTTGTAAAGGGTGCAAAAATGGAGTTATATCTCTCCTCTTCTATATTTACCTCTTCTGAATAATCTTTATAACACAGGACAGAAAATTTCCCAAAGTAGTTCTTCCACTAAGCTCAGATAGTTCAGATGAACAAAATAACTGCTTTTTGGGTTTCTTTGGAGAAGATATCCTATCTTGATTTAAAGGCACTGAGGCACTGAGATAAAATTTCTCACTTAACCTTCTCTATATAAAGCTAAACATACAGAACTCTGTCTTGGAGACAAATCTTCCAGAAACAGAAAACTACTTGTAAACACTCTCCTGTGTTGTATTTATACAGTCCTGTTTACTATCTTATTTGCAAAACATGGACTCTATAGAGATCACAATACATCACAGACTGCAATGGTCTCACTATTGCAGTAATTGTAACATTTCCACTTCTGCTCACAGTTCCCTGCTTGAGCATCCATAGGCACCTTTTCTGCTCTGATGCCGTGAATCTATGTTCAGCTACAACCCCTTACAACCAGGTTCTTCTCTAACTCACCCTCTCAGGAACACTGTATCACACCAAATCAGTTATTGATTACAAACGGTAGGAAACTATGTTAGCTTCCATGGTTTATCACTAAGTGTCCAGCTTACTGTGTAGAACTGACTGATTATTCGCAAGCTTTGTGTTTAAAGCAAGAGTTTTCAGACTCTCCTCCCAGGTACAAATCAGGAAAAGCTCTTTTGATATCCATAGACTTAGTTGATAGGGATGTAGTATAAGTGAAATAGGATTTCGTGTCCTGGAATCAGGTATCTTGGACCAAGTTGCAATACATATATATATAAATGTATTATGAGGATTCATTTTATCTCATGAATTACCACTCAGATGTTGTTATTTATAATTGAATCACACATTTCTTTTGTTTACCTTTATGCAAGAATAGACTTTCTTAACTGCATTAATGGTTATTCTGCTGAATGTCTTCACTCTACATAAGCTTTTCTGCAAGTTGCTTTCACACATAAAATCAGCACCAAGTCAGACGTCCATGTGTTTGGCCAAGCCATCATTAGGTGTTCTGAAACTGAGTTGGAAGCAAAGGCAAATATATTCCTTGAGAGTTTCCATATTTTATTGACTATTTAAGAGTGGGCCTTTTGAAAGAACACAAAAAAAGCTATAATGACAGAACAAGATATTTAGAAATACTGATCCTTGCCAATACATTATCAATTAATTAGTAATATTAATGCTCTGTTAAAAAGCTATTGATTCTGCTGGAAAATATTGGTTTCCTGGAACTTCAGCTCCTCTCAGCTGTCGGCCACTTTTTTCAGCCTTGATGATAATTAGGAAGTAAAAATCAAACCCATTTTTCCTCAAAGTGTGTGTAGCTGGGGTACCCAGCAAAATTGTCATACATTAAATTTGAGTTGTAAACAAAAAAAGATATGGACCTAGAATAAGAAGAGATGGAATTTCAAAAGGCACTGAGTGGTTTAACAGTCCCACCACATCAATGTCACATTTATATGCTCATTGAGTAACCAAACTGAAAATAAGCTCTTGAGTTCAGTTTTCTAAACACTTCATTGCACCAAAGAATTAAAAAAAAAGGATTAAAAAAAAAAAAAGGAAAAAAAAAGAAGAGCAATAATTTCATTAGGATAATTTCTTATAGTTTTCGTATGTTTTTTCATTTTTAAGATGGTGATTTTACATTACATAAATCTACATTCACAAAGAATATTGTTTTCTTCAGTCTGCCAGAACCCTGGGTTTCCTAACATTACAACTTTTCTAAAACTTTAGAAAATATTTAAAATGTGGGAAAATTATCAGCTTTACCTTTGTTGTTCCTCTGGATAACTTCTAAAACTTGTAGGTATTTTACAAAATTGTACAGAGGTTGAAAAGAGAGGGAGAACTTGATCACTCCTATATTTGCATTCAGTAACACAAGAAAATTAAAAATAAAATTTAAAAAAAACACAACAAAACAGGAAAAATATAATGGCTTCCAATTTTCTATTTTATTGCAGTAAGAAAAGCTGCTTGGTTTGCATCCTGCAAAATGTTATTTTGACAAGTTTAAAATGATCTATTCATTGGCTTTATTAATTAACTTTTGTTTTGTTTTTTGTTGTTGTTTTCTGTATATTATTACTAGGGATTAATACACTTTTCTGCTTATTATTATCCTCTTTATCCTCCAGCTCTTCTGCTTCATACAAATGCTATTCCAATCCTGGTTTAATAATTAGGCTGTATTGTACAGTTGCTGCTGTTCCCATTGGAAACCTGCTGACCTGTGGATCAGTGACAATTACAAATAGATTTTAAAATATTTAAAATGTATTTGCAAGTAAAACTTTTGTAATTGCATTATCTTTATACAAGGTGATGACAAATAATGGGATGATAAAAGGTGGGAAAGGACTGCTTTGGGTGGCGGTGGTAGTCAAGAGTGTGATGTGTTATGGGTAGTCAAAGTGAGAAAAATAAAAGACAGTAAAAATGACAGCTGTCATGAAAGAAAATATGAGAAAGGAAGAACCAAGGAGAAGGGGGAAAGAGTGATAGATCGGAAAACTGTTACAGGGCTGATGACAAGAGGGCAAATGTACAAGATAGTGAATTTCCATGATGGGACTCAAGCAGTCTAGGGTGTAGTTGAGCAGCTGACAAAAAAGAATTGCCATTAAAGGAAATTATTAACTGAGGAAGCAGAGATGGCAACAATGTCTTTTTAAAAGGAAGGAAATCACTTAAGTTACCATCCACGTCAGCTACCTAGAGGAACAAAAAAGCAAGTAGCAATGAATTGATTCAGTAGCAGAGAGCAGCATATCAGTTAAAGAGTTAGCTACGCGTTATTTAAAAAGTCAGGTATCAATGGGAAGAGAGATGAGTCAGCAAATGGACAAATAAATAGATCAAGAAGTAGATTAGCAGTGAGACATAATGTAATCGGTGAGAATTAGCTGTCAGAAGCTAGGTACCTGGAAGTAGCTTCTGAGACATGCTGGGCAATGGCAGCAGGCCAGAGATGCCTGGAGGAATGCTGTTGCCCCAGCGGCTGCCTGGCCAGCACTGCTTGGGTTCTGAGGGCAGAACTGGGGTGAGACAGTACCAGTGGGTACTTACTTGCTCATACAGGTCTTCTAGTCTGAGAGAGGAGAGGAAGAGGCAGCAAAAGGGCTCAACACAGGAATGACCCTGCATTTTGCTCCTCTTAGTTTGCACGTGCCCAGCTTGTTGCTTTAAGTTTACTTTAAAGATATTCAAGACATCTCACATGGTGGTGAAAGGGTGATAAATGGGAAGCAGCTGAATCTTGCTAGCACAACCTTGTATGCCTGCTATACAAAGAAAGGCCACTCATTTGCTAGCCTCATACCCTGTGATGTTTCATCAAGCAAAACAGAGAGCTGTGATTCAAGCCACACTTCCTTTTAACCATCCACTCTTCCCTCCCTTAGGCTTCACAGGGGGGCTGAGGTAATTTCTGAACTACTTACAGCTTCTGCGCTAGTGGATAAATGTACAAATATCATTAACCAGGATGCCACTTTGGTGCACGGAGAAGAGTGGAGAAACAAATCTGATGTTTACCAAGCAAAGATAAAATAAATTAAAATTGTAATTCTACACATAGATACTGCATATGTCACCTTCTACAAAGGAGAATTTTTAAATAGTAAAAGGGAGATTATTATTTTGAGGCTTTTTAAATAAAATAATATGGTTTCATATACCGGACCATGTTGTGCCCTCACTTCTTTGCTATGGGCAAAGATGGAGCTTTAAAGGTCAAGAGAAAGCAACTTCTTGTTGATACATTTCTATTGGGAAACCAGAGAGATCTGATGGACGGCTGGGATGTGAGGCTATTCCAAGCAAAGACAGGGAAAGTCAAGGAGGTGTCTTGATAGAATGAAAGAGTTCTAGCAAAGCTAGTTTCTAAGAGATACAGTTTATGTATATATACAAACACATAAATATACTCTCCTCTGATTATATTCTTTTATGTATAAATAAGACTACATGCCCTATTGGAATGAAATATCCAACAGATCCAACAGTCCAGTTTCTCTGATATTTCAAATGCATTAATTTTAAAGCCTCGAAAGTATTTTCATCATGTGCTGGAAAGGGATGAGGCAGAGAGAAGCTTTGCATATTCCTAGAAATTACTGTCACAGTTATTATATACTTGCCATTTGGACATACTGAATCTTCAAAGGCCTCCCAGGCTGGACTTCTGAGTACTTCTGAGAACTGCCAAATGACAGATGCCAGTGCTTGCTTTACATACTCGTGTGCTAGACCCTCTAGCTTTGCAGACACAAATCAGTGCATGATCAAAATTTGGAGGTTGTACAAAGAAAGCTTTTGCTTTTTAACCTCATAAATTCTTTCAGTCATAGCTTCAATATTCAAGAGGAAGTTAAATGAATGAATGGATAAATAGATGAAACTTCCATTGCTCCCACTTCTGATAATTCATTTTCTTTAGTTTAAAATTGTTTAAGATTGATACCTCTTTTCTTGAAATATTTTTCTACTTGCTTTTGCTTTTATCTATATTGCATAGTCAGTACTTCTTTAAATTTTTTTAGGGCAGTTTTAGAATGACACAGTAGCCTTGGTATGGAAAGCTGTTACAAATCAGTTCATTGTTTTGCGAAAGATAAACACCCAAGTCCGCTTCTTTATATTTACTAATGTCACCTCTCCTTTAAAAAATAGAAGGAGGCTTGTTCTTATCCTTCTCTTTGGAAATTTGCTGTTTTTTTCAGAAGGCTTCCAGGGCTGTCATTAGCAGTTCAGAGAGGCCATTTGCTCAAAATGCAAAGGTGTAAGTTTACTAGGACATTAAAATTTTATCATACACTTACTTTAATTCTTTTATTTTTTTTAAGTTTTGAGGGTTTTTTTTAAAGTTCTGAAATTTCAGAATTTTCCTATTCCAGCTGAAACTGGTAGGTACTTCCTCCTTCTTCACACAATGAAGAAAGACTTAATGAATAACCATGCACAGGAAGGAGGCTGACATCTCCCTGTCTGTCTGACCACTAGCAGCAGGAGTCCCTGATCAAATTAAAAGGGTAATTGAATGAAACAGTTTTGATGAGCTTCAACAGCATTTGAAAAATTAAGTACAATAAGATTTAATATAGAGTAACAATAAAATAAACACGACAATAAAAACTACCATTAAATATAAAAATGTATGCCTATAAAATCTGAGGTAGGCTACAGTTTGCAGAACAGAATACAGTGTAGTAAAACAGTAAAGAATTTTAGTAGTGCTATGACACAGAGGCAGTGTAATTCATAGGCATCTCAGGAGCATGACTCACACAGTCTACATGAACTACATTTTCATGAATTTCTATAAATGACCAGATTTGTATTGTTTAAAGATGAAAAATAAAGCTTTCCAAAGTTATATTGAAAAAAGTAGATGTATTTTACACATTACTAGCTGTATGCACAATAGTCCCAAAGATTTAAAGAACCCCGAAGTCTAGGAGAGAAGATGGAAAACCTGCTTCTATAATTTTTTGCAGAAATAAGCTACAATATGACCACAGTGGATTATTCTTCATCATGACTGCATTCACATGAAAACTGTGTTCACTTACTAATGCATTTCTTTGATGTAAATTCTTTGTTGTTGCAGCATGGTTACAATTTTAGCTTGCTTTCATTTAGTTTCAGGAAACAGAAGAAAACTGGTGTTTTACATTTATATGCGTGACTTCTACAAAGAAAAGTTCTTATCAGAAGGCAGGTATTTATATGCACTTCTCTAATTTTTTAAAAGTAAGTCTGTGCATACACACAGACATATTTTAAGTCTCTGAACTTTCTGAATGTCTTCTCTGTCTCACTGAGACCCAAACCCTGATGCTGCTTCTGTTGCAATAAGGATAATCCAAGAGTAACAGGGTCTGGATATGCTGGAAGAAATCAGCTCTATTCCTTCTCCAGCTCCCCCTGTGACTTTGAGCAAGTTCACTGGCCTTTCTGGCTTTGCCTGTGTGCCTATCTGAGTGGTCCAAGCCTGTTCCTAAGCCTAGACTTCCCTCCTACCCATTCGGCAAACACAGGCACCTTAGCAGGACATACTGTCCCTCACATGGTCTGGATGGAGAAGACCGTCTTGAAGCTGCCCCTGGCAGCTCCACATACGTTTGCCTTCCAAAGCAGAGTGTAAAGAAATGAAGCACAAAGAAAAGCTAAACACTTGAACCATGAAAACCATGAAGAAGGTTATAGGAAAAGACAGAAAATAAGAGCCATGGGGCTACATGTGTTTATCTGCACTGTAGCCTCCTTCTGCTATAATGAAAGTGATATAATTTCTCCACTTGGCACTCCCCATGAGGGACTCTTTTTGCAATAGTATGAGGAGTTCAGGAACTTCAGCAGTAATGACTGTATGTCTACCTAAGTTAGTTAATAGCTAAGTGCTAACTTTTCAAGCTTACTTGCATATAGAAAGAATGTTGCTCCTTACAGAATTTAGGCATCACAGTTATTGCGTATGCACTTTGTTTCAACTACATGACCCTCTCTTTTATAACCTTTATTTTCACTCCTCTTACCTGCCCCTTAATCTTACCCTTAAGGTCTAGACTGCCCTGTCATTTTTTTTGTTTGTTGTTATTTGTTTGTTTTTTTCTTCCCACATCTCGTTGTTATTCTCAGCTGTGGCTTTATGTAACTGCTACACAAATTGCCACATTTGCTTTTCAGTGGTGAAGTGTAATCTCTGAAGCAACAGAAAACCAAAAAGCCCAGTAATCTATGTTCATTTAAAATACAAAAAAAAGCCCCTATAGTTGCATATACTTACATGGGTGAAAATGGAGTATCACATTGCCCTACAACAGACAAAGCTATAACCTGAATAACATCCTCCTCTCAAAAAGGGCCCATAAGTGAAACAAAAAACAAATCCTTGAATGCACTGTGAGGCAGTTGAAATTCCTAATGCTAATGTGAAAAATATTAAGTGTTGTAAAAGTAAAGCAGTAGGAGACCTAGCAGGCAAAATGCAAGTGGTAAGATTAATACTGAAATAGGTGCTGGAGTAACTGCAAGAAGAGCTTAAGGGACACAGATCTAAGTGGTAAATTAATATATACAAATTTCCCTATTTGAGGGAATGAGTATTCCCTTCCCAATGCTGGATGAAAATAGACTCTTCTGACTCACAGTGTTTTGTAAAGATCTTTTTTACCTTTGGAGGAATGCAAACAGGGAAATATAAACCTAAAGCATTGCTCAGCCTAAAAAGATTGAGTTCTGGCTGAATGGATGGATGGATATAGATAATGTATTATTCAGAATATTATAAACTTGACTTTTGGCTAAAGAGGAAATAAAGATGTTTTTTGCTGAGCTGGAACACTGATATATTTGTTGAAACAGTTTCTGCCTTAGAATAAATCAAGTGAAACAATTTGGACATGGTAAATATGCTAATAACTCTCTGTACAAGTTTGATAAAAGTCTTCCATGTTCCTGGTGTTTTAATTTATTAGCTAACGTTGCTACGATTACTGGAAAATGAGCATGTGAAATAGTTAAATGAGTGGTATAGAGAATGTGTTCAAGGAGGTGGATCTTCAGAGCACTTTCCTTAGTGATCCTTCCAGATGCTGTGTTACCCAGCTTTGCAAGGCTGTGTAAATAGCAGTTTTAACAACAAAAATGCTAACTGCAGTTATTGATTTCTTTCTAAAAAATAATAGGTTTGATGTGACTAAAAGACAAGCCAAGCAAAAAAACAAGTTCAGTCTAGTCTCCAGCTGGTCTGACACGGGGCTACTCCTGGGACAGGGCAATTCAGGGCATTTCCTTCTTGCTGCTTGAGCTCAAATCTAGTCCAAAGTGACTTTATGCTAACTGGTGCACACAAAAGCTATACCTTATTTATCTGAGCTATACCTTATATATCTTATTTATTACCCTTATCCTGCCTAGCCTGACTGCCAAGGACAAAGTAATAAAGCTCAGAAATCCTACCTAGACCTCTCTGTGAACACAGGCTGTTGGCCTTTGCTGGCATTGTCTCCATGACAGTCACATTGGAGCAATACCTGAGCTAGTTTCATGTTAAATGGACTGCATATAACTTTTCATACTACAGAGTAGTCAAGATATAAATATACACTAGGAAAAGAGCATACAAATGTTCAAAAAAAAGAAAGTAATTTGATACATTGTAATTAACTTACATATCTGTAAATTAATTAATCTGTAATTAATTTACAGATGCTAGTTATAATTTGTGTGGCCATTTTGTTTTTACTGATACACAAAGCAGGAATTATTTAAATAAATAATAGTTGAAATCTGCAAATAATTTAAAATCATAAATTATTTTTAGAATTCCTATATTTGTGGTAATTCATAGGCAGCAAAAACCAGCAAAATTAGTTAAAGAAATTACCCATTGGGGATAATTTCACCCATTGCTTCCAATATGAATCAAGAAACACATTTTCATAGCAACTTCAAACAGAAGAGAGTACACAGATTAGCTATTTCTGCTTGCAAGAACATTTATATGGCAAAATATCACTTCATTTAGAATTAATTTGTAGTATAATATAAACTTTGACAAGTCATTTCAGTTGAAAGTCCGTATCACATCAGACCATGAGGAGAGCAGCAGCGGCAATGGCAGTGGTGAGTGCTGTGCTTTTAGAAATTGATCTGGCTTGACATAGTTGAGGGGATGTTCATGGAGATGGAGCCTGAGGGAGAGTGGAGAGACCTGAACAGAGTCAGGAATCTGCAGCTCTCCTGAGGGAGCCAAGAGGCTGATGTGGCTGGGGGGTGCCAGGTGAGCCATGGGAAATTTAAAAGTGTCCATCGCGGAGGTGCGGTGCAAGCTGGGTGCGCGGGTGAACACGAGGGGAAGGACATCAGCTCTGCCTGCTCGACAGGTGAGCCTTACTGGTGGTTGCCAGCCTCTTAGAAAGACATCTACTAGGGTCTGGACCCAGCAGGAAGCCATGCGATCAGCACCAGTCAGGGTGGATGTGGGAACCCAAACAGAGAACTCACAGAAACATGCAGCTATACACGTCACAGGCTGCAGGGAGAGTCAGAGACTTTCACTGGCAACAAGTGGCAGTTATGACAACTGCTGTGTGTGCTGTGAGAAGGTGGATGATCTCCTTTACTGAGTGGCAGAGTGGCAAGAAGAAGTTGAAAGGCTAAGAAGAATCAGGAAAGTTGAAAAGGGGATAGATTGATGGAGCCCTTTCTTTGTGCAAGAGATTTCAGGGCCGATTGACAGGGCTTTAAACTAGGTTTGAAGGGGAAGGGGGAAATTACTGGACATGCTAGTGAGGCCCCTGGATTTTTGGTGCAGTGTGCTAGCATTTGGACCATCAGAAGGCTTACCACCCCTTAAAATGGAAAACTAAATGCTCAGCTCCCTCTCTGAAATGCTTATAAACCAATGCATGCAGTATGGGGAATAAGCAGGAGGAGTTAGAAATCTGTGTGTGGTCAAGGTGTTACTGTCTGGAGCCACTTACAGAGACACGGTGGGACAGCTCACATGACTGGAATGTGGTCATGGATGGCTATGTCCTTTTTAGGAAAGAAGGTCAACAAGGTGAGGTGGTGGAATTGCTCTTTACATGAGAGAGCAACAAGATTCTTTTGAGTTCTGTCCAGGGGTGGATGACGAGCGGGTTGAGAGTTTGCAGGTGTGAATTAAGGGGTGGGGCTAGCATGAGTGATATTATTGTGGGTGTCTATTACAGGCCACCTGATCAGGATGAGGAAGTTGATGAGGCCTTCTACAGGCATCTGAAAGCAACCTCACAATTATAGGCCCTGGCTCTCATGGGGGATTTTAACTACCCAGATATTTGCTGGAAGGCCTACTCAGACAGCCATTCACAATCCAGGAGGTTCCTCCAGTGCATTAATGGTAACTTCTTGATGCAAATGGTGGATGATCCAACAAGCAGAGGAATGCTGCTGGATCTTCTACTCACTAACAAGGAGGGTCTGGTTGAAGAGGTGAAGGTTGAGAGCAGCCTTGGCAGCAGCAACCATGAGATGGTGGAGTTCAGATTCTTGTGCAGCAGGAACAGAATAACAAGCAGGATCATGACCCTGGACTTTAGCAGGGCCATCTTTGGCCGTTTCAAGCAATTGCTGGGGGAAATCCCATGGGACAAAGCACTAGAAGGTAAAGGGGCCCAAGATAGTTGGTTAACATTCAAGGACTACTTCCAAGATCAAGATCAGAACATCCCAGTGAGTTTGAAATCAAGAAAGGAAGCCAGGACACCCACATGGTTAAAGAGGGAACTCCTGAGCAAACTCAAGTGGAAGGGAGCAGACTGCACTGTCATCAAGTTTGCAGATGACACAAAACTGGGAGGAGTGGCTGACACACCAGAAGGCTGTGCTGCCATTCAGCGAGACCTAGACAGGCTGGAGAGTTGGGCGGGGAGGAACAAATTCAACAAGGGCAAATGTTGAGTCTTGCATCTGGGGAAGAACAACCCCATGTACAAGTATAGGTTGAGGGCTGACCTGCTGGAGAGCAGTGTAGGTGAAAGGCACCTGGGGATCCTGGTGGACAGGAGGATGACCATGAGCCAGCAATGTGCCCTTGTGGCTAAGAAGGCCAATGGCATCCTGGGGTGCATTAGAAAGGGTGTGGTTAGTCGGTCAAGAGAGGTTCTCCTACCCCTCTATTCTGCCTTGGTGAGGCCACATCTGGAATATTATGTCCAGTTCTGGGCCCCTCAGTTCCAGAAGGACAGGGAACTGCTTGAGAGAGTCCAGAGCAGAGCCACAAAGATGATTAAGGGAGTGGAACATCTCCCTTATGAGGAAAGGCTGAGGGAGCTGGGTCTCTTTAGCTTGGAGAAGAGGAGACTGAGGGGTGACCTCATCAATGTTTACAAGTATATAAAGGGTGAGTGTCAGGATGATGGAGCCAAGCTTTTTTCAGTGATGTCCAGTGACAGGACAAGGGGCAATGGATGCAAACTGGAGCATAGGAGGTTCCATGTGAATATCAGGAAGAACTTCTTTACTGTGAGAGTGACAGAGCACTGGAACACGCTGCCCAGAGAGGTTGTGGAGTCTTCTTCACTGGAGACATTCAAAACCCGCCTGGACACGTTCCTGTGTGATGTGCTCTAGGTGACCCTGCTCTGGCAGGGGGGTTGGACTAGATGATCTTTCAAGGTCCCTTCCAATCCCTAAGATTCTGTGATTCTGTGATTTATACCTAGCGCACAATTTTGTGCAATGACAAGCAGTAGGGTAGAAGATCTGTCTTGGTTAGAGATGTTGAAGTTTGCTTTTTTTTTTTTTTTTTTTTTACTCTGTGTATGGCAAAATCACTGACCAATACAGAAATTTCAGTGTTGGCCTTACCTTTTATGGTTGGCAGGTTATTCAAGCAACAAAATCTATAAATGTCATTTTAGGGGGAGATTTTGCTTTCATTGCGAGACAGGTTTTCATAAAGAACTAATGCTGTCTTTTTCCCACTCTTAAAATCATGCCTCTTTTCACACCTGTCTACTACTTCTGATGCATTTTCTTGATGCCTTCAAAACCTCTTACTCCACCAAGACATGGTTAATGTGGTATGTTCTCTGCAGTTCTTCTTCATTAATTTCCATCTTCTCTCTTTTCTTTCTGATAAGTCTGTCATATATTGAGATCTCTGGAATTTGATTTAATAATTTATTCATTGTGGAAGCCATTCACTTCTTGAATCACTCATGTGCATCTGTATTTCCTTGAATAACTAACTACAGTAATAATCAAAAGGATAATTAAAAAGATGGACTGATTAAGTGGTATATTATTAAAGGACTTAGATAGTTGGAATAACCCAGTAATACTACAATGTCAAAGGATATAATCACTACATGGACTGGAAGATATCCTTTAACTATAGGGGTAAAGAGTGTTAATGAAAGAGTGACGTACACTATGGCTAACAAAGAAAATGGCTGTGCTAGTACAAGTTATTAACCTGCTACAGAGTTTGTTGTGCTGGTTGTCATGTTTTCTTTCATGTAGTCTGTTGGGCATGCCATCAATTAACAAATTAGCTTCAACACTAGAAAACAGAGCTGAGATCAGCCAAAAGTGGCTGATGGAAGGCAGAATATGCAGGTATATTGCTAATTTACTTGCTTTGAATATTCTGCCAAAGTAGACTTTAATGCCACTTTGCTGACATTTTTTATCATTAGCAGGTGTAAGATGTAAAGATGATTATTCTGAATTCACAGAAATCTGTCTGCATGACACATACTGCAATGTCCTGGAAGTTGTCACAGTGTAATTATGTCTTGAAAAAGCAGGCAGGTAAAAGCACTACTTGAAAATGCTCTTAAAAAGAAATAATCTAGCACCACCTCAATAGTAACTGAGGAGCAGGCATCAAAGAAATACAGTTATATCCAGGAAATCTTTCCTAAAACATGATCAAAAACAAATAAAACATATAACTGTGAAGAGCACATTCAATGCATAATATCAGCTAAATAATTCATGCCCAGAGTTTTTGAAATGAAAAGTTTTTAAATCTAACTTAAACTTGGCTAACTCCAAGGACCTTCCCAGATCATAAGAAGCGCTCCAAAATGGAAGTCATGAAACTCCTGTGTGAATTTCAGCATTGAAATATAAACTAGAATATGAATAGAGACATATTTTAACTTCTAATTAATGTATTTCTCCATATCTGCTGCTTTATGATAGCTGAGGTTATTCTTTCTCTCTATGACTCCTTTTTCCATAATTCTTGGTCTATTAAATAACTGTCTTTCAGCATTGTTCGTTCACTTGGAGCCTAAAGCTGCACAAACTTTATATTAAGAAAATAGAACCAGTCTTCAGTACTTTTGATTCTTACTTTACAAAGAGCAGGTTCCTTGGCCATGCTTAAAACCTTCCTTGAGGTCTTCAAAGAGCCTTGCTGCTACTATTTTCAAAATGTTAAATGAAAAAAAGACATTTTGAATAGTTAATCGGAAAGCACATTTCCTGAATTGTGAACACCACATCTCCTCAGCTGTGAGGATTCGTTTGCAGTTCTTGTGTTTTTCCTGTGTATCTTCCTAGAACACTTCATTGCTATGAGAGCTTAGATAACAAGGGAACTACAACCATGCAACTTAATTTAAATTGTGATATACAGCAGGGAGATCTAGACTTTGCTTCTCATTTTGGAAAGGAAACGAATGTATTTTGTTCTTTCCTCTGCAGCTTGTCAGTGAAGCACCACTGTTTAACTGGTCACACAGTGGTAGCTCTGTCCTGGCTAGTCTACATAATCACAACGAAAAGAGGAGCTTTCCCCTGCATCACATGGATGAAGAGACTCACAGCCCAGGTGCTTTGGGAAATGCAAGTGCTGCAACCCAATTTCTGCTGCTGGGAAGCTAGGGTGGTCTGAGGAGGGAGAGTAGAGCCAGAAGCATCAAGCAGCAGTTGTTGTAGCACTTTTCATGTATCAGAGTACATCCAATTCATGCCAGGAAAACTCTTCTGAGTACCAGTCTGTGCCTTGAGGGCATGATCTAGCACTGTATAATTATTTCTTTATAGCTATATTATCAGCATGCAAGTTCCTCTATCCTGATTGGTCACTAACTCAACCTTGAATAGCATTTGTGCTCTGAGTTCCCATGCAACCATGTAACAGGAGAACACAAACCACACAGAGAATGAGCCAAAATAAGATAAAATTATACTATTTTCCTACAGCCTCCATCTCATCCATGAAGTGGCTTGGTTAGAGAGAAGTTCAGCAACTTCTGCAAAAAGAGAATTAGGGAGTACCTGCTTAGTGCAGTGCAGTCCCATGTGGATTGCCCCAAGCTAGCCCCAGGCAAACAATGCATCTACACAGCACTATGTGGAAGAGCTCAGAAATACTAACTGTAAACCTGAAACCAGCCTTTTGAGAGCTATGCTAGGGCTTATTAGCATAGGCAGTCTACAAGGCTAGTTAGCTAAGACTGTACTGTGGTTAGGCTGTTCCTGCTACCAGAGGTAGCCTGTTAAGGATGGATAAGGGATGCATTTGGCTTAATTTCATGGTATGGACTCCCCCTGTCATTCACACCTAGTTTTGAAGTGGACTCAGGTTCCCTGAACACTATTTATTCCAAGTACCACCGAGACATCTTGGTGGTGACAAGAAGACAATTAATAATCAGGATATCTTTATTCTGCAGGCTTCAGAGGAGTAGAGAAATTAGCAAGCGAGCTGTGAAAGGTTTAGCTCAAGTATGAGAAAGTCTTGTCAGACACTGCAGATCTCAGCATAGGCTCACTTAAAGGTCAGGTGTTTTGCAGTCTGTACTGCAAAGGCAAACTGGGTTCAGGCACATGAGCTACTTGGCCTCCCTCTGGGCTGGTCTGTACACTCCAGATGAGGTTATGCCTCAGAGCTCAGACTCTTGAGAGCAGGAAACCACCGAAGACTGCCTCTCCACTAAGTGAACTACACATACACCTCACAACATACCCTTAAAATCTCTGCCACAACTTCCAGTTTGTTCCCACTAAGGATCTGGGAAGGTAACGGAAAATCTTGTGATACATTAAGGAGTTGGTGAATACATAACCATTAGCTCACACCAGCCTGTTTCATCCCACACTTAGTGAAGCAGTCATTGTTCCAGATATCTTTCTTACTCTCTAAAATATAATGAGTTTTCAGTGCTGGCTTTAACTTATTTAGTTATAATAGGATAGGAAACATCATCAGACTTGGAGAGCATCACCGTTTAGTGGCTTCTTTTTTATCTTATTTATCCCTTTGACTGTCTTATTTCGTCTTGTATGAACTTGACCTGGAAAAACATATGAACTCTTCTATAACACAAACACTCGACAATGTAATTGACTTTCAAAAACTTCTGCCTTGTGAAATTCTGATTTCTTTGTAGAGTAAACACAGTTCATCCTTGACCTTTATTACAGAATACTTCATAGAGTCATAGAATCATAGAATGGTCAAGGTTGGAAGACACCTTAAAGACCATCAGGATACAACATTCCTGCTGTGAGCAGGGACACCTCACACTAGACCAGACTGCAGAAAGCCTCATCAAACCTGGCTTTGAACACATCCAGGAAGGGGGCATCCACAACCCCCCTAAGCAACCTATTCCAGTGCCTTACTACCCTCATAGTGAAGATTTTTTTCCTAATATCTACCCTAAATCTACCCTCTTTCAGTTTAAAACCAATACCTCTTGTCCTATCACTACACTCTCTGGTGAAAAGCCCCTCCCCATCTTTCCTGTAGGCCTCCTTCAGGTATTGGAAGGCTGCTATAAGGTCTCCCTGAAGCCTTCTCTTTCTATTTATGCATTAGTTTAGGGCTAAATCTGCAAGGAAACCTAACTTCCAGCTGACAGTCCGTTCTGCGTCTTACATTGTGCCCCTCTTTCTCCTTATTATGCACTATCTCAATGATTAGCAAATGCGTTGAGGTTCAGGTGTTTGCGACCCCTCATTGCAGTGTTAACTTGTGGATTATAGCTCACTCTGAAGCTGCAGTATGAAACTGTGTCTCACAGTACCTCCTGCTGAATTATTCCACTCATGGTATGATGAAACTGGGCCAAGGAGAGTCTCTGAGCTCCATTCTGCACAGGTGGAAAAGTCACACAGGAAAATGAAGGCCAGCTCCTACCAATTCCATGGGCCACTTCACCTTCAATGATTGTTTGCCACCTTAGGAAGCCTGACATTTATGGTGGAGCTGGGCCAGGTCTGGCAGGGAAAGGATGAATTGTTGAATGGGGCTGTTCAGAGAAAAAGGACCAAAAGATACTTCCCTGTTGGCTTCCCTCTTCTACAGGGGTAGCAAAAGCTCAATATCAGTCTCATCCCTGCCTTGAGTCTGCCAGACTATTGCTACAGAAAAGTTGAGTGTCAGGAAAATCTATAATGTGCGGCTGCCGTCACAGCAGTGATGGTCATGGTCAATGACAGTTAATCTTAGCTAGTCAAACTACTGCAGCTCTTATAACTTTCAGCTGTTTTTCTGCAAAATGGTACAGATTATTCTTAAAGTAATTAAAACAATAATTATATTAGGAAAACACTTTACAAGATAATCTCTTCTTCAGTTTCCTTTAATATTTTCTGGAGAATTACCATGGGTAACATAGAAAACAGGTAATTGAATTTCATTTCTATTACCATTTTGACTGCCTGAACCATTTCCCAGGGTGACAGATTTAATTTATCACACATGGATTATATTGTTTTCAAATGGAATATTAAGTGGCATAATATTGTTTCTTGCTGTGGCATCTAAGCTATTATTTAACAATATATCTGAGGTATTTCATCTGAATTGATAGCCATTAAAATTTTCAAAGCAGAACCTCAGCAGGAATAGATTGATACAGCATCACTGGAAGCAGCTCTGCTGTGCTGACTCACACAAGCTCAGTATTTAGCCTGTGGTGTTGCTGTAGCTTTTTCCTCTCCTCTCACCAAAGTGTAGCATATTTTTCTTATAGGTGATCTGAACTAAAGCATGCAAAAAACTCTGTGGATACATCATAAGCCCAGCCCTGCAACACAGTGAGCTATGCAAGGGGTGACATGCCATTGCCAGTTCAGGCTGAAGACAACGGAAGCAGAAGGTGTTCTGCCTTTCTCCAGCAGCTCTCAGCAACTCATACGATTTAGGCGGCAGGAACAACCTTTGTTTGCATAGCTGCCAAGGACATATTCACAGCTAATTCCAGAGACACCAATGTTTGCATAAATCAGAGCAGGAGAAAGAGGGATAGCTCTGATGAATGCCTCTTTTCAACACAAATTTGAAGGGTAACAAGCATTACATAATACTGCTGCTTTAAGTTCAAAATCAAGAAATTCAATTCACCTCTGAAACAACAGACATGTTTTTAAATCCTCAGCTGTGGTTATAAATACTTGCCTTCTGTACAAGTTAATGGCTTTTCTGCATGCAAAGGTAGAGGAAGTTTAAGAAGGTCATAGTTTCCTACTAGCTATATTAAGAGAGGGTCAACTGGAGGTACTGCACATCCCAAAATGAGTTGCAGAAGTTCATAGAATTCCCTTGATAATGTCATTGCCCTTTGTACTTCCATGATGATGAATTTTAGTTTTGTTTTCCAGAAAGGAAGTTTCTGGCCTATCTATTATAAAATGGATGTGAAAATACAGGTTAACACAGACCAGAGTGTCTGATAGTTAAGCTTGAAAGGAGCAAGGTGCTACAGCAGAAAACAGGTAAAGCCTACAATAAATGTATAGACTTAATGACTGCAAGCAAAAGTCAGTCCTTTACACTTGTGTTGCATTCTTGGGAACCATTCTACCAAAATCTTTTGGGTCTAGTTACTGAAAATAATTTTGTGATGTCACAATACAGACTTCAACTTTTTGTTTGGGGGGCAGACAAGTTTATTTGCATGCTATCCCAACACTGCTAAGGTGAGATTGAGGCACTGTTATTTTTAACCATCTAAGTATTGCAGGCACAGCAGCTGCAGCAGTGCGAACTGTACTTCTGTACCTGCAGTCCCTTCCTTTTGCACCCTTCAACACACACTTCACGAAGACCCTACAGTAGGGCTGAAGGAAAACAGAAGCAAGAGCCAGCCTGGGGTACTCTATTATCTTTTCTCAATTTGGTAAAGCAGAAGACAGTAGGTAAAGAGGTTATAAGTGGGGCAGCACCTGGAAGCATGATATGTCAAGGAGGAGAGTAACACTGTGGGGCTAGTGATTGAATTAAGGTATTTATCTACTCAATACAATCATATTAACACCCATTGTCTCTGCTAATCCATATCATTAAGAATATACATCATGCAAGAAACTGCCTGTTCCTTCTTCAATTGAAGGTAAGAAAATGCTTTAGTATTTCACCATAATTACTACAGATTTTTTGAAAATTTTATATAGCTATTGCGGAAAAGGTGAGAAATATTTTGTAGGTTATATTGAGGAATGCTAGATTTAAGAAAGAGGTTACTAAAGGGTGTAGAGTGACTGTAGAAGTAATCCAGAACATAAAATGGTAACACATATTTTAAAGACCCCTAAAGATACTGACACACTTGCGAGAAAACTACAGAAAGAAAATAAAAATGTGTACATATTAATAATTAGTTTCATTTTGGGAAACAAATTGATCTCCAGAAGCTTTGGTAAGTTAACCAATGCTTTTCCACTGAAACTAAACCAGTTCTTGCTAGCAACAGACCTCTGCTGCTTGCACAGTAGTCTACCTGTACCGTGGCAAATAGGACAGGGAGCTACTCAGTTTTAGAGCTCACAGTCATATATTTACTTTGGCCTGAGGTTGTATAGATATCAAGCAGAACTGCTGTTTTCAAACCAAAATAAGTGCAACAGAACTCTATGGCTACTTCAGCTTGTCTCAGAAGTTTTGCATAGCAGGCCTCAGTTTATCATTGCTGACTTCAGGGGAATTTATAGATGGTTTTCCTTGCAACCGACAGAGCATGTCACATTTATAATTGGCATCTAGTTCTGCAGTGTAGGAGTTGATGCTGACTGGCAAAAATATTATTTTGAAAAAGAAAAATAGGGATGAATACATAAACAATAAAATAGAAATAAAATATCTTTGTACTTTCATATCTGTTTTCATGCATGCTTTCACTAAAGAATGCATATTACACTGTAATGAAGCCTCCCCCTGAAACCATTATTAAGAAGTCCAGTATATAAACAAGTATGCTATTCATAAGCCAAATTTCATAAAGCAAGTGTAAAATAGACAGATTTTCCTTGAAGAATCTGTGGTCAGGGACCTGAGTACTCATTAGAAATTCCTGGCTTCCCTTCTTCAGAACATTCAAACTCCAAGAACATGTCTACAAGAAAGCACAGGGAAAAACCCAAACACGCAGGGAATCAATAGGAAGTAAGAAATGGCTGTGAAGTAACTAGGAGGTAAGTGGATTAATCTGGCATAAAAATTGGCAAGGTTTCTTTCTGTTCAAGGTTTACTTGCTGAAATTTGAACTGAACATAGTCTCCTGTGGGATGCTTAACCTCCTGGAATCTCATTTATCTCAGGTAGTAAAATGTTCAGTTGATTCTAAAGGAAGATAAGAAGAAGATCAGCTACAGAAGATTATTCCAGAAGATTAGTCACAAGCTGCCATGATTAATTAATTGTTGAGGAAAATATGCCACTTTGTTATTTACCTGATTTTTAAATATTATTTTAAAATACAATCAAAGAAAACCTCAAAATGAAAAGGTCATTTGATCCTAGAAATCAAAATATAGGAAATCTCAAAATGAAACATGGATTTTTTTCATATATTTTTCATGTTATATATAGTGATCTTGTTTTGTTCCTGAAGGAAGAATTTGATTAAATCAAAACAAAATCACAAAGGGTTACAACACTGATGAATTGATGCTTTCAATGGAAACTTCAATCCCATGTTAGAAGCCACAGTAGTTGTAAGAGTTACTAATGCATAAGGAGTTATCACCACAGCTAAGAGCAAGTCTGTCTGGCCTGGGTGACTGAGGAGGCTCATTCAGGCCTGCCACTCGTTAAACCCAGACTCCTTGCTACTGAGTGCACACCCACCTCCTCTGGGTAACTGGTTGGAGCAGAGAAAATGATCTGAGATTTTTTTTTTCTACATCCTTTGCAGATGGTACAATGCCCTAAGGAGAAAACCATTATATTCTTCTGAGTTTGAGGGAAGCAACTGCCTTTTGCTAAACAGAGGATCTTTTCTTCCTTGTAAGCTCGTAAGACAAAGGTGCTACAAAGCACAATCTAGTCATCTTTGTGGAAGCAATGCAAGACAGAAGAAATAATTGTCAATGTTTTACACTCAGATCTTCTTAATTATTATTTTTTCTTAAATTTGATAGGAAGATCCTAGGAAATTATGTGCTTGTGTTAGTGTAACGTCAAGGTTGATAAATACCCATCTCAAATGTCATGAAATGCAGAAGTCAAGCTGCAGGCTCAAACTTTCCTCTGGTTCTTTGCCTAGTCTGTCATTATGCTCTTATAAATTATTTCTCAGACTACAGAGGAGTCAGCATAACACAAAATGGAATTCTCTACAAAGCTTTATAAATAGTAAGGGCATGACAGAAAATGCTGTGCAGCTGGGCTATATAAGGAAAGGAGTAATTTACTCACAAACACTTCCGTATATTCTTCCTTGCATTTCAGTTTGGCAGGATCATCTCTCTGCCGTTACTCATGTTGGGAGATTTTGGATATCATTGGTATTGTGGAGGTGCTGTCCCTCCCAGAGATACTGATATTCATGTGCAAATGAAAGTATTCATACGTGAACACAAGTACTGCTTTTTTCCTACCAAGGCCACTGGCTACTGACGATAATAATCCTTTCTGGCCTCCAAGAAAAGAGAACAACCTTGGAGGTAACAAAGTCTTTGAAGCCTTCTTCTTCCTGGATAGCCCTGACTGAACAGCTATCAGCAGCAGCAGGGCAGAACTCTGTGCAAGGTTGGATTTGTCTTGGATCCCCCTTACAGCCACAATAGACACTGATTGCTTGATCACAGCCATCTTCAAGTGTGGACAAGGGAGACAATACTGATAATTTGCCTTACTTCCCCTTCCTTAGGTACCAGTCACATCTTTCTTTTTCCTTCACTGACTAAAGCCCTTGCAGATCAGCAGAGGAGGTGTAAGCACCTTTACAGCAGTTTCATAAAAGTATGGCACGTAGGGCTACAGCTTCTGTCAGAATCCCAGCCCAGCATCAGTTCCATTTTTCCCCATAATCTGCCTCAAACTGGGAAAAGTACCATGATGGAGAGCAGACTGCATGGCTGCTCGCATGTGTGTGCAAAATATCTCTTCCACACGTGTAACAAAAACTGTGTTGAAACATCAAGATTTATTTTTCAAAGCAGGATATTATCTGACGGATAAATGGCAAAGAACCTGAAAGATGACATGCCCCAGGATAACACTCTTATGCAAACTGTACTCCCCAGGACCCTTTGGAAAAATATGTCACTTCTACAAGAGAGAGAGAGACTAAAGCTTGTGGCTATGAGGATAGATAATAGGCTGTCATATATGGACTTCCTAAAGATTTCTTTTATACTATCATGGTTATATAATTAATTTAAACAAAGCTATTTATTTTGTCATGTAGGCAACTATTGAGTAAAATTTCCAGGTATGATTATATTTTAGTCCTTTTCTTACCAAATGAAAATGTTTCTTTAAATGGTGCATCTCAGAACTTCTAGTATCTACTGGGGAAATGCAGAGTGCACAGAAGAAAAGTATTTTAGTTTCCACCACTTAAAAAAATATCATTTGGAACACCTGAGACATGGTCGTTCATCAACTGAATCATTAGATTGCCATGACAACAGCTTTGTCGTGCAGCATGCAATGGGATGTTATATGGATGACACCATAGGACACAGTTCTTCCTTTAGCATTGATCCACTGCCACAAACCCCTGTTGAAGACAAGGTTGGCTGCAGTCCTTAACTTCGTCTTCTCTCCAAACCAGGAGCTCCACACTTGTGGCTTCACCCTGGGACCAAAGAGTCCCATTCCCACCCTGCACCCAGGTCAGCCCACTCACAGCACTTGGTGGCAAACTGGCCTTATGTCTGAACAGTCAGAAAGAAGAAAGAGAGGAGAGGCTAAGATGCTTGTGGCAATCAGATCTGTTTTGTATAACACCAAACCTCCCCAGATCTTTGTATATGAAGCTGTTAGAAGACAAATAGTATTTGAGCAGGCTACACTTTTATTTCTCAGTATCTGAAGGAATATAGTCCAAATTATATCCTGGATAGACCCTATATAAATATGAATGCACCATGTTAGAAAGAAGTCAACTGGTCAAGGTTATTACCCTGGATAACATCTACCAATATTTATTAGGCTCCTGAAAACAATTTTCATCACACAAGTAAGCTCAGTATTATTATGTTTGTAACTGAGCACTCCTGAAATTTTGATAGCTTTCAGTCAGATACTTGTCTCTGGACACAAAGAGAAATTATACAATTGTACCACTGCATAGTTGTCCCAGTTTTAAATAAATTATTTCAATTTTAGCCAAATACATGATGCATACTTACAGTAAGTAAATGCTGCATGCACATTTTTGAGAGGTCTCAGATTACTCTTTGTGGAATTATTTTTACATACTGTGCATAAGGATGTGCCCTTGCCCTGAGGATATACTCAAAATGAAAACTTGCTCTAAATCATTTATTTTGTAATTTTTGTATGTATTGGAGACCAGGAGGGAGAAAGACATCTTGAGGAGTTTGGGGGAGGCCACAGAGCCTGTTCTGACATGGCAGCAGTGTTTCCTTCTAGACCAGCCAGTGTTAGAGAGAGTGAAGAACTGGTAAACCCTCCTTCACCACCTTCATACACTGGTAAAAGGAATGAGAGCTTGAGTGTTGTGAGAAAAAGGATGTTTCACCACAGAAATGAAGTGTCACAAACTAGTTCCTGCTCCTACTGTGTGCAGTGAGAACAAGATCTTCTGTGAGACTCAGTGTTCTGGGTGCTTCCACCAGACCGTTCATTTTTGGGCACAGTGGGAACAACTCCTTGGTAAGCCAATTTTTTTGGCAGAAGTCTGTTGGTATATCAAAATGTTATGTTTAAGTTTCCTTCCATTAAATGCAAGTCTTTGCATCTTAAATTATTTTAGACAGTTTCCTTTAACATTAACTAGAATTAACATTTACATTGTGATATATTGCAAAAGACAGCTGTTGGAGCAAATTTTCCCCCCAAGAACCATATTTCCTACCAGCCAGCTAACCTCAGAATTTTGGGGAATTATAATATAATGTTGTTTCCAATCAAAATAAATGTGTTCAGCTTTCCTATAGGTGGTGGCATTAAATAACATTTATACAGTTCAGTTTTGTTCCTGCTAAAATCAGTGGCAAAACTCCCACTGACTTCATGGGACAGGATTTAGATCATGGTTGATTTACTTAACATTCACAGAAATTAGGGGTTAACCTCTAAAAGCAGGAAAAGTTTGGCCACATAAGCCTCCAAAGACCCAGATATTTAAAACATATCTATTGCTACTGCTTATACATCATTCCATATACTTTCAGTCTCCCATTCATATGCCTTCATTATCACACAGAACACTAGTGAATATAGTTAAAAGAATTGGAATAATTAATGTTTATTTTTAGGGGCAATTGCAATCAGCAGGAAGGGGAAGTTTACCTACTCCCCTTTCTCCAGACAAGGAAGCCAATCTTTTGAAGGTTAGCTGCCAAAGTAAAACCCAGAGAGAGGCTGTAGCATGTTTAACCACACCTATGCACAAACTTAAACCTCCCTTACTGTCTCCGTAGATCCAGAGGTGTCTAAATAACCTAGCCTCTTAAAAAAACATCCTATAGTCTTGTGCCAGAAAAAATGTTTCCAACTACATGACGTTTGGTGTGCTATTTTTTTTTTTTTTTCAGAGATTGTTGATGGTTTTAGCTACGCACGGAGCTTTCCCCAGTCAGGTCTGGAACTGCTCACTCCAAGGAATGAGCGCTGCAAGAAGTTGCTTTACACAGTGGAGCCCTGCACTAAGGAAATATGTAAGTCCTGAACCACACTGAGAGGGTGAGGAACTTCTCCATGCAATTCCTCCAAAACCTTTTTAAGAATGAGAACTTTCCTCAGAAGAGTGCCTCCAGGTTAACCCTTACGGGTCTCCACAGCAGCTTGTGGAGGTCGGTGTTACTCAACGTGAGCAAAACTTTCAGGAGACTCTAACCTTTAAAACAGCTTAAACTATCTCATTTCTGCAGAAATCCCAATAGACAATATACTTCCACAGCATGAGTCCCTCCCTGTATTTTTCAGGCTTCAAGGAAAGGGATGGTTATTTGTTGCAGGCGCAAACCAACAGTAAATATCAATATTTCTTGCCTGATTCAGCTGATCTACTCAGTCTATTGATCTGGCCTTGTCTTCCCATTTCTATTCCTGTGCACAGAGGGAGGACAAATAAGCAAGTTCACAGCATTTATATATGTCAACTCACCCCAACACCAGTCCCAGAGGCACAACAAAGTTTCCTCCCTTTCCTTTGCAGGGGTGCAAAATGCAAGTCACAATCTAGCCTGCCACACTCTGCACGATGCTTATGAATAAAATATGTGAATGTAGAAACCTGGAATTGTTATTGGAAAGGGCACATAGGGAGTAAGTCACCTGCAGTCCAGCATGTAATAGTGCCTCCATCTGTACTGCCCATGACTTCTCTCCTTCATCACAGCTATACCCTGTCCCAGCTGGTAGCACAGTTACAAAAGAAGTGCAATCTCTTATCCCACTATGCAGATCACTTACATGAACAATGTTAATAAAAACATAAAAGAAAAAAATTCAGTTGTGGTTTGTTGTTTTTTTTTTTTTAATTCAGATCAGTTAATAATATTACTTCACTGTCTTAGAATCTAAATTAATTGCTACAACTGAGCATACTGTAATACATGTTCTTGAAATGGCAGAAATCCCTTCTGTATTGATAAAGAATAATTCTTCTGCAGCAGTAGAAGAAATATCTGAGGCAATAAAATCCTACTGAAGGATGATTTACTCACCAAATTTTATAAAATCTTGAAGATCTAATGGATTCTTGTTTTTTTCAATATATATTTAGTGAAAATGAGGAAAAGGGCCATTTTTTCTTATTTTCAGATGCAGCTTTTTCTTACAATGCTAAGAATCTTTCACAGTACATCAGATAGAGTTCTTGCCCCTAAAAAATATGGTGGCATTTTAATTAAATATTCTTACCCCTCTTGGTTAAAAGAAAAAAAAAAATAAAAAAAATCACCACAGAAATTGTACTCAGTCCTGAAAAGCAAAATTAGGTACAAAACTTATCTTCTTTGACAATATTTTGTACTAGTTCTGTTCCACAATTATTAGAAGTCATTACATAGGACTGAACATAAAGTATACATGAAGTAATAATAAACCCCTGTGCATTACACTTGTCATAACTGTTCAAACCTCAAAAAACTAACAAACAAAAAACAAAACAAAACACAACCCCCCCCACAAAAAAAAAACAATAAACCAAAAATAAACAATCCAAAAAGCCAAGTCCTCCTGCAGAGAAAAACAAACCAAACCCAGAAAAAAACCCCCACACAACACAGAACCCACAAAACCTGAAACTATCCAAAGCATCTAAAATACTTATTTTTTGTTTTATTTTATACACAAAAGCTATGTAATTTTTATTTACTGTTCCATAATATCTTAATATTAGTGTAAAATATACCATGATACTTATAACAGGAATTGGTTGTACTATCATAGGATCATTCAGGTTTTGCAAAACATCAGTTCCTCATGATAGCAATGTAACTATAATTTCTTTTAGCCATGACTTTGGATTTACCTTTTTGATCTTAGTTTTAAATGGAATAAGAGAAACCCAGCAGCTTTTAAAAATGCCAGCTATTCCTACAGATTTAGAGACCTGGCATAAAGTGCAAATGTGATAACTAATAGTGGAGCCAAAATTAGACATGGTAACACAGCGCATGTTTCAAAATACATTGTTTTCCTTCAGTTTAGGATGCAGAAATTAATTTAGAAAGAAGAGGTGAGGAACCAAGATTTCCCACTCTCATCAATTATTGAAACATTTTGCATATTGTTGGAACTATGTACATTTAAATTGTTGCATCTTTAGCACTACTATTCTTTCCTTTACCACAAAGACAACCTTTCTAGTTTAGCTGAGTGTAAAAAGATTCTGTACACTTCCTGAGTTAGAAAATAACCTGAAACAGAGAGCCAAAATAACTTTTCACTTACTCTCAACATGCAGGACATGTGCAATCCACATTTTAACAGTATTTATTAAATTTCAGTTAATGTTTCTATGGATAAGAACCAGTTAGTGTGCTTATTCATCAATTGACATTATCTTCTACATTCACCATAAAAAAATAAAGTTAGAAATCAACCCCTCATATTTGCAGTGGGATGTGGTAACTGACATGTCCCACTGTGAGAGCTCAGTCTTTACTGGGCCTTCTGAGAACTATTTTATATATAAAAAAAAAAATTTTATAAAAATGGTGTCATTGGCATACCATATTTTAGTATTTTAAAAAATTAGGAATGCAGCATTGATCCTAGCTTTTCAACTTTCAGTAAACTCCTGTAGATTTACTCAGAAATCACAGCAGGATATTTCCCTGGAAGGTCACAGGTTTTGAGAGCTGCAAAGGGCCTTTGGGAAGCTGGTCCGCAGAGTATCTTATACAGGCTAATTTCACTGTTCCTGCATTTAAAATGTTTCCTAGCTCTTCCATCCAGACTGCATTCATTCAGATTAAATTACCAGAATGAGGATTGACCAAACAGGGGGAGTCCCAAAGCATGCATCAATCAGCTAAGCTCTATTGAAGTCAATGAGCCAGTTTATCCTGGCTGAGGTACTGGCCCCTAATCTCTATAAAAGAATTCATCTGCACTTTTGGTCCAATAAAACCCAACAAAGCTGTGAAATTTCCATTTTCAACTTGGATAGGCCTGGGGAGGCTGGTCATGGATGGAAGCAGCCCTGATGTCAGTGCCAGCAGGGAAAGGAAGGATCCTCTCTGGTGCTGTGGCTGGGCATTATCAGATGAAAAGCAGCATCTGATGCCCTGGAAAATATTAGAGTGTGGTGTATTTTTTGTACTCTGCTAGAACCAGGCCTCCATGTGTGTAAACAAACATGTGGGCCAAGGCCAGGAATTTACTAAGCTGTCCACCGAATAAAAGCTTTCATGTATTTATGCAGTGTCTGTAGTGCGTTTAAAGGTCAGAATGGATTGTCTTGACTTGCTATCACCTGGAAATTTCTGTTAACCAGAAGTGCTTAACCTGCATATCATTCCTTGAGCTAATGAAAACTTTAACTTCCATAAAGGTGCCTCTCTCATGATTTTCTTGCACTGTTTATAGGAATGTCTTGGGAGTTCTTGTAGATCACATTTCTAACATAACTTTTAAAAGTCTGAAAGAACATATGATGAAAGTGCTTTTCTTATCCTGACTCTAAAAGAAGACACCATCAGTTACAGGCCTTCCTGTGATGGTTAATACTGGGGTTTTTTTCAGGCTTTATTTATTTTCAATATTTTGCCTTTGTCAGATGTTCCCCATTTCTTCCTCTATCCATTTCTTCAGTGGGGGTCAAAAGAGAGACTGCTAACAGCATTGCTTATTGTTCATTTTGCTCACAGAGTTGACAAAGGAACAAAAAACTTGACAAAAAACCCCACATTAATTCTCCATTACTCTGTGCTCTCATTTACACCAGGCTGAATTTAAAAATGTAGGTGTATTTCACATTGTGCCAGTGTAAATGACTACACAGGTGCAGAGCAATCCAAAATCTGCCCTAAAAACAGGGATGTTCAGATCATTCATGAGCACTGTTACTCAGGAGAACAGTTTATGCTGTGAGGTTAGGGGAAATGACTGCAATGAAAGTCTCACCTTAAGTTAATGATCCAACACACAACATATTATAAAAGTTAAAATCACAGAGGAATAGGTGACTATACATGTGACCAATTGTGCATACAACTGAACAGACAGAAATGCATGTAAATGGGTTCAGTATTTCAAACCTCAGGATAATACACCTGGGGATTAACCTCAAATAATCCCCCTGCTCCAGGACAGACTGGTAAAGGGTAGGTTTTTTTAATTTATTTTCCAGTAAAACCACCCTTGTATATCTTGTCGCATCAGCACCATCTTATTGAATTGATTACAGTGTGACACACACAGCTGGACCACTGGAGGTACAAGGATTGAAAGCATGCTGGAAAGGGAAAAGGAGGAGTAATTAATGATATAAACTATTAAGTGGTTTAAAATCCAAAGGGAAAAAGCCACTGTGAGTTAAAGCAGAAGGCAGCTGTATGTGCTTGTGCCTGAGAGACACTATGGAGGTGGTGAGCTGAGAAGAGAGAGTTCTTGGAAGAAGGTGGGCAGTAATGGCTGAGCCAGGCCCCTCCACGGAGATAGGACTGGTGTTGTCTGTGGATCCTCTGGATCACATTCAGCTGGTGCAAATAGGATCATCAGAGGGATTACAGGTGGTGGATGGTGGCCAGGCAGCAGTTCAGCTGCTGGGGGATGCCTGCTCTAGGCAAACCACAGCATGTCCAGGACCACACAGGCAGGTGGCATCTTGCTCCTTCATCAGTCTGACCTGTTTTGCCCAGATAATTTACTATTTTACCCCTCAACCCAAGCATGGACCAGTGAATAAATCCTTCCAGGTCAGAGAGTCTGTATTTTCTCATCTCTTTTATACTGTTGATTTTATTATTTGGGGAGTAACTGTACTCTCAGAGAGCATCTAAAATTTCTCTGAAGAAAATCTCATTCTCTTTCTTGAATGTTTTTCCTTTGTCTTATTTTGCTGTTCTTTCCTTTTACCACTATTGCCTCCTTTCTCTTTATTTATTCTGTATTTCAGCTTGTTTTCTTGTATTTTGATCTCTTGTGCTCATTCCCACACAAAATGTTGTTTCCAAGGACCTAGATTTTGGGGTTCTGACTCTCCTATATTTTCCTTTTTTGTCTAGAGTTGCAAGACTTTTGCTTTCTCTTTTCAACTCTTTTTGCTTTTGATTTGATTTGATAGTTCTTTTTCTCTTATGCTTTCCTTTCCCTAACAGTCCCTGATTGTGTCTCTCCTCTGCTCCATGTGTCACTTTATTTCTCCATCTATGCTGAACTAAAACAGGGGATAAAGTAAAAATTGCCCTCTACCTCACCCTTCAAATCCTTCTTGACATGCCTTACTTTCAACCCTTTTCTCCTAATTATGCAGTCCTACCCTACATCTATTATACAATCTAGTAATTCTTGTTTTCACAAACTTTGCTTTTACTCTTTCACCTCCATTCTCTGTTCTTTCTTCAGAAGATTTTGCCTTCATGTATCAGTTACCAAAGCCATGAGTTCTAATACCAGTTTTGAACATCTTTACTCTTGTATCACATATTTTACTCAACTAGTTGTGATGTTAAATATCTTTTTCACTGTTATTTAAATATAAATATAATTAAAATAAAAACACCTTATAAATTCTACCAGTTGCAGATGAAATGGTGTTTTGATATATCCTTTAATTTTATTATGTAAAAGGGTGCCTCAGTCATCATTCAGATTCATAGGATTATGAACTGGCAATCGACACTGAGGAGACGGAGGTGTGTTCTACTTTGAGCTTTTTATGAAAAGCTCTAAAGATTCCCACGGGATTGTCAGACTTGAGACTGAATAAAAAGTTAACACTTATTTTACTCACCCTCAAGCCCCAGCAGAAGTCATAGACTTTTCATATCTGTTCTTATTTCTCTTGATTTCATACATATTCTCAAAGCAACCTGCTGCCTTGAGCCTGGCAGAAATAGTGGTCAAGCCAGCAGCACTGTGACCTGGCACTGAGAGTCCACATCTGGTGGTGACTCCTTCTGAAATACAGGTTCTTCTCACTCCAGCCCAAGAAGCAGTTACGTATCTTAATCACAGCAAACAACTTAATTTGGGCAACCCCACCTTCAAGTATTCTACAACCTGTTGTGGTTTTGTTTTTTAAACCCAAGTAAATACATTATTCCAGGTACCTGTAATAAATCTGATGGGGATCTTCTGAACATCGGTCTAGTCTGCCACTCTCTAAGGTTTTGCTAAGGCAGAAATGCCTGAATTTTACTTGGCTCCATCCAGCCTGCCCTGTTCATTTTCCCTTGTGCCAGGTTAAATCCCACAGGCAAGCCAGAAGCATGGGCAGGGGACAGTTTGAGAACCCCAGTCAGGATGGGCTAACCCACCAAACCTAGGAGCCAGAGCCTCCAGTTATCTAAGGGGTTGCACAGGGACTGAAAAAGAGTCTGATGGTGCTTAAGGGTTTTCCTTAGGAACCCAGACTGTCTTGACTGTACAGGCATGCTGTATGTGGCATATTTCACCAAAATGGCCGGTTTTCCAAGATACTAAAAGATACTTGACAAAGCATATATTGAGGAACTTCAACTATGGAATGATAACCACAGCAAGACTGTCTAAGTAAACATTTCTGTCATGGTCATCAACACTTTTAAATAGAGTTTTGAACAACTAACTTTTTGTAGTATTCCCAAAAGACAAAACATTTGCTTTCCATGTAATGGAAAGCTCCTTATTCTCATCCATGAATGCTGCTGACTCTTTTTTCTGAGCAGTTGTTAACACCCACCTAAAATCTGAGGACGTCGTTGGCTTCAGAAAGCAATGTTTCTGATGGAAATGAGATTTATTTTTTTCCTCTGATCTACCTTGCTGAAAAGAAAATGAGTCCTGTGTTTTAGTGCTGTTAGGAAAGCTCTGGAAAATTAACACTGATACTGAATTTTTCTATCCCATGAAAATCTAGATTTTCAGACATGAGGAATAAAATTAATTTTTAAGACAACAATTCAGCCTGAGAATTTTTGTTGCAGATTCTCTGCCGTAACTCCCCCTGAGAATAATGCACACACTGGGAAAGAGGACAGACAGATTAATTTTTTCTGTATGTACCAGGTAATTGAGGGTTTTCTTGGTATTTTGAAAAGTCAAGTAGTTCTATGGTTGGATTTTGCTATTTGTTGACTTTGGGATTAAGTGTTCTCACATATGCAGGATTTCTCAGGTTCTTTTGTATAGTTTGTATTGATTTACTGTATATTTAATCAAAATTTCTTGTGCCACATGTTTTTCTGATGGTTTCAGCAAGGAGCAGACTCATTGCAAACCTACATCTCCTTAGAATGCAGCCCTCCCTTCCACTGGCAATACTAATGTTATAAAATAACAGTGATTAATCTCTGTCACTGGAAAGCACTTAACCCACTTTTGCCAATCCAGCCTTGGTTTCCATGGAAACGACAGACAGTAACACAGAAGACAGAACTTCTGTTTTGCTTTTGTTGGATTTCAGCTGCCTTCCAACTTCATTCACAAACCCCCCCTTCTTCCACATTTTCTTCCTTAAACCTATAGATTTTAGGATTCAGGAAGATTCAGTTACCTGGAGTTTTCATTTTTCTGAAACCAGTTTTAAAGAAAATTTATGGCCGGCAAAATTTGAGAAGATGATAGACTTGACTATTGGAGTCCTGGCTTAATTCACCAAGTGGTCTGCAGTCAGTTTTTCAGAGATAAAGTGAAGCCTCATGGAGCCAGTTGGTGCTGTAATTTAGCAGGAGTAGGACAGGTGCACACTATTACTTAGATTATCACTTTTATAATGTTCAGATACAAGTGTAGAGATGACTAGGAGCATATACAGTCAAATTAGATCTGAGTTATTATGTCCTTATAAAGATGTTTTTGTCCTTTCTGAGAAAATGGAGGCCCTTCTTTAAAACAATTGATACCTCACCCTGCTGCATCAAGGACTATTGAAAGAGAATCTTACCATTAGATTGGTTTGACTTTAGATGAGGTCCAGAAAGCATATGTTAAAATTTTAGAAATTAAATAGAACAAATCAGATTAGTCATCTCTCTGTATAGACAAGAACTTTTAAGGGTTGCAAAGGTGAACCAGTCACAGAGCATGACATGTTACCCAGACAATGAGACGGGTCACTCTAAAATAGAGACCACTCACTACTTCATGGGGTTTCGATTCTTTTGTAGTTTCTAAATATATAAGAGAAATAACTGAGTATCAACAGAGCTAGATAAGGAAGCTCAGAAAACCCATTTTAAAGTTTTCTTTTTCCTTCTCCCCATTTTTTAAAAGCATTGTGGTCTGCTGAAGTCAAGAAGATTTGTAACTTGTATAATTATCTCTCTTATTGTCTGCATTACATGCTACATGGGAATGCTCACTGTGAACTGGGGTTTCTCTGTGACAGGTATAGCACAAATGCATGGCTGTTCCTGCCTTAACAAGCTAATGCTTTGATTTCAGTGAACATCATCTCAGTTCTTTGTCTCATCTATTATTGTTGTAAAGTTGCTTGTTTTCATCCCTGACAGGGGAAAATAAAGCAACATAGTCAATATACATACACCTGCTTTTTTGCATCCCCCCAAAATAATTTATTTTCTTATCTGTGCGTGTTCCTTCATAAGCAACACTTTGTAACACTTTATCTTTGTTTCAACATTCCTAAAAAAAATAATATTTAAAAAACCTGCTCAGTCTTCCCATTCTCACTGGGGGTGGCTGCTCTAGGCACATCTGCCTGGGCAGCCCAGGGCTGCAGGAGCACCTCAAAATTATTCATGCTTTGCCATCTGACTTCAAGCAATGAGGACCTACCATCAAAAGCAGCATAACCTCTCCACAGTGGCACATTTAAAAAAAAATATCAAGTTTTTTCACTTAATAACATAGGGGAGACTTACAGAAAGCACAGCTTAGGACTTGCCAGTGCTATTTCTTCCACTCCAATGCCTTCTTCTCCCTCCCTCTGAGTCCTCTCCAGCCACCTACTGATTTCTGCAGTTTGGCATGCATTGTGATGCTGCTCGAAGTACCACCACTGGCAACAGAGCAGGAGTCTCACCACCCTAGAAGCAACCCCTGGCTCAGAACAGCCAGACCTCTCCAATGCTGCCAGAGATGCCCCAAATCCTGGGGCAACCATGAGCACACAGCTGAGATCTGAGGCAGTGGCCATATCTCAGGCAACTCATCAGCTCCCCAGCCTGCACAACAGGTGCTACCCTGGTTTAAGTAGCTGTTGGCAGGTATTTACAGCATTAGCAGCATCACTTTGTTAGCACAGTTGTGCTCACCAGTGACAGGATGCTGCTTCTCACACTCTTGTCCCTAACTGCTTTAGCTATCCTACAGATAGCTAAAGCGCGTCAGAAGTGAAAAAATTGGATTTTCTGATGAAAAAAATTAAAATCCATCCACTAAATGTGTGTATACAGAGAACAACTATCTGACAAAGTAATCAAAGTCCAATCTAGATATTTTTTTTCTTACAATGATACCTGTCATCAACACAGACTTTTTACTGGGACCACCAATTAACTTCACAGAGACAAATGAGCAACAAAGATAAGATCTTTTGCTGATGTCACCATGGGACCCATTTCAGCTAACAATAAAACCTTCTAGGTCCTTTTCCCAATCCTCTCAGCTCTCTAGGCCCACAAATTTGATTTTAACAGTTAGCTCAGCTGAAATGAACCCAAAGTTTCACATTGGTGCTTTCATAAATGGAACCATCTCTGGTCCACATCTTTCTTCTCACAATTCTTGTTTTGCAAGATGAAAGATCCTTTAGAAAGTAATACCATGGGATCTTTACAATAGGTGTTGTGCAGTGGTATCACAGAGTACAATTCTGGGAAGAGTTTCTTTAGGTCCTTCCCCCCAAGTAACACAAAAGCAATTTGCAGATATATAAGTCTAAAGAGGACCTTGAGATATTACCTCAGCCAGTTTTGCGCCAAGGCAAAGTGGGACTATATGGAGCTATTCAATGAAAAGTAGTAAATGTAGTGCAATAATGTTCTTCAGAACAAAATTTGCTATAAGAAAGTGAATATCACATTGCAATGCATTTTTAAGAGTTTCGGTGAAAGTTTTTGCCTTAATAGCAGCAAAAACTTGATACATTAAAATGTGTACTGTTCAAAGTAACTTATATTTTTATTTAGCTATGTCTTAATGCCAGTGTAACTAAAGCAACAGGGCATACTCAGCAAGAAATAATATGTAGAATTTAAATTAAAAAGGAAGACTGCAGCAACTGACTGAAAATACATTTGTATATTGTGAGATACAAGTATTCTTTTTGTTTATCTTTTGTCAGCTGCTACTTAGATTTTAGAGAGATGAGTAGAGTGACTTAAATGAATGCTAAAGTTTAAATTTTAATGCAACCTGAATTTTTAGATTGTAATAAAACTATTATTTCAAAATATATTATGTTTTCCATGGATTCATATTTTTTAAACCAAGATATTTTACCTGATGAGAATTGAGTACTCTGATTCTTTTTCTTCAATATTCTTATTTAAAGTACTTACAGTGTGAATGAGAATAAATCTCTGATAGTTCAAAACTTACCCAACAAGGATTCTAACAGAGGGATTTCAGTACTGAGTGTTACAAGAACAGCTTGCTGAAAAGTCATGCCAAGTTATAAACAATCCTTCCCAGAGGATATCAGTTTTCTATCACAATTCCCCTGTGATTTTCAGAAGTCAGTTTGTTCTCTAAGTTTTGGCTCTCTGAATGACTTTTTGTCTCTATTCTGGCTTGCTGGCTCCATTTTTCTTATTCCCTTAACCTTTCCAGGTAAACTGTGTGAAAGATAATGTAGACTGTCAGCCCTCTTTTACTCCACCCAGTACGTTTCTCCAGCACCTGTCCTTGCTCATATTCTACATGAAAATTTTAATGATTGGGCTTGCATCCATGATTTGAATTTAGAAAGCAGTCGATGGGCTCTAGAAAGTAGGACAAGTGCACAGAGAGGGCTGCAACACTAGTGCTCTCCAAGGATGCTTAATAGGTACAAGTAACCCTAATTAGTGAGAGGAATTAGGAAAAAACAAAACAAAACAAAACAAAACAAAACAAAACAAAAAAATAGGTGGACATCTGGTGCAGTTTCCTGATCCCTACCTTTTCAAAATGTAACTTGCAGGCAAAAACTGAGTAGTAATTCTCCTGTGGCCTAATGGATCTTGCAGTATGAAGAACACAATACTATGATTTACCACCATGTATAAATAAAATCCAACTTCTGTTTCTGTTTATGCTTAAAATAAAAAGGTACTTAGCAGTCCATAAACCAGAAAACTTGTCCGTTGGTTCCCTTACTGCTACCATAATGCTGTCTTATGAATGATGAAATTATTTTGACAAGAATTGAACTACAATTGCAGAAAAACAGTGTATGTATAGTGACAATAAGCAAATATTATAAGAGGAGGAGGAAAGTTGAAGAGTTTTTGCATTGGCTAGCTTGGAGGAAACAAGTGTGAAGCATTGACCTATCACAGGGCATTAATTTCTATCTGAAGTAGGTCAGTTCTGATCTGAGTTGTTATGTCTCCAAGATTCCTCCACTGAAGGTTGTTATGCTTTTATTTTCTGGACTGCATATCATGTTATTTTATTTCTGTCTCCACATGGTATTTAGAGACCTGTGACCAAATCATCATCTTAGCCCAAGCTAGTATTTTTATTAATCTTTTTGGCAGATTTTTTTAAAAAAAGCACACTAAATTATCCCCCACTTGTTCTACTTCATATGATGGAGCAGCAGCAGAAGACCCACAGCATCTGAACTGTCCCCTGTTTCACAGAAAGTCTGGTGAAGAATATGTAACAGCTTGTGAATAAGAACTACTGTGTCATTCTCCAGATTGCTGCTCTTTGGCTTGCCATTTTTTATGCATCCCAGGGAAAAAAAAACACAACAAAAACAAAAAAAACAAACATGGTAACACATAAGACAAAGTATTCCTCTTGGGGAAAAACCTAATAAACAATCGTGGTCTGAAAAAATACACAGGAAATTATTGGCAGCTTTTTTAAAAGCTACATTTTTTATGTTTTGGTAGTACTCTTGGAGTTTTCTTCAAGCATTCTTCTTTTCTTTTTTTGGACCTTCCACTTTGGAATTTATTAAAGGCCCACAATAAAGTCAGAGATGATTCAGCACGAAACAAACAAACAAAAAAACAAAACAACAAAACAACAACAACAACAACAAAACAACAAAAAACTCAATCCAAAATTGAACAAAAAATCCAAAACAACAAACAACAAACCCAACTATTAAAACTAAAGTAAATTTGCATCTCTAACTCATGCCGAGTGCATCCTCTAATTTCAGGTTAAATTACACGTATAGTTTCCATTAGTGAGCACTAAATAGCTCAACAAGCTGTCATCTAACCACACATTGACACATATTTTTACCTGATTAATTTAATTATTATGCTTTATTAAAATTGAGCAAGTAATTAAATATGTATCAAAGGTGAATCTTTATGTCCTTCATGCTCTATTTACATTTTGTAAAGTCATGGCTACATTTACCTATTGCCTCTATTTCCACATTTTTTTCTCTTTCTTTTTCCTTCCCTGGCTTTTTAATATATTGTAATTCTGTACCTAAATGTATCATCCAGGAAAAAAGATTTGGGCTTGACCTTATTTTGCTATAAATGCTTTTATTTCTGAGGGTGTTGTCATTCAGCTTCAGCGCCTTGACTTGTTTCCTTTAAGTAAATTATTTCAGAATTAGAACTTAGAAAAAATCTAAGACTATTTGGATGGCTAATTAACCTCTCTGACAGGAAAGAAGGCAAAAGGATCAAAAACATAAAACTCTGTCTTCAGGAAGGGACTTTTTTTGCTCAGAGAATAATAGATTTTTAGGGGGAAAAAAAAAAAAGAAAAAAGAAAACAAAAAAAGTATGCACTTAGTATTTCTACTTCTTGCCTAGGCAAAGCTTTATTCTGTTTGTTGCCTTTCTTTCCAGAAAACAACTTCATTGCCCCGAGACTATGTGTAATACCACACATGAACTTAAACCCCCCTGAACAGGAAGCCCATTAATGGAGTTAAAAATGTATTAATTTCTTCTCATAACTGGGCCATCTGTCACAAAGAGATGAATAGCTATGTGAAAAGAGGCACATTTGTAAATTGGGAAATACTTTTTATTCTTTTTAGTGGTTTAAGTCCTTACTGTTTCCAAAGATAAGAATTTATTTTTTTTTCTCAGGTGCCTGCCACTTCCATTCAGGAGACATATTGCATGGAGGCAGATGTTTTTAGTGAAGTAGTACAGCTTATTCTCCTTCCATATTGCTTTTTTAAAAACAAATCCAGATTCTGAATCATAGAATTACTTAGCCTGGAAAAGTCTTTTAAGATCACTGGGTCCAGCTGTAAATGGTCTTAGGTGGTTAATTTTCAGAGAAAAAGGTGACATTCAGGTGCTTAATACTAATTAAAGATATGGGCCATGGGAACACGGAAAAGAAAGTAGGCAAATATTTTGGTGTTTGTGGATTATATTTGAAGTGCAAAAAAAAAGAAAAAAAAAAGATCCCTGGGTAACTTTGTCTCTTGGTTGTTGGGTTTTAGATACTCACAGTATTAATGTTGTTTTTGTCGGAAACAGCTCAGGATTTCCTTAGTCCAGATCTGGAGATATCAGTGGGATGACAGATTTGCTGTTCCTCTGGAGAAGACTTGCTTAGGTGGGAAAACAGGCCCTTATCTCGAAATATCCCATACACTTTTAGCAGAGAGAAGTGCTTTGGAGCTTATCTGATGGCTGTGGCACATTGGTTTTAGGGAGATTGTAGTAACGAGCAACACTTTCTTGTGCTCAAGGAAGCTTTAATGTTCAGGGGTCAATAGGAAAAACCCTGCTGAAAAAGATTCTCCTAACATTTCAGTCGTCTCTGAAGTCATTGCTGTTCCCATATGTCCCACTTCATTTTTTGTCTTGGACTGAAGTTTCAAGTTTTCTGCCCATGCTGAATTTACATCTTCCTGTAGTTTGTACCTTGTAAAAATCATTGAGAATATAACTATCAAGTTGAGGAAAATAAAACTCAGAGCAGGGCAGCTAATCAGACAAGAACAAGAATATTTCAAGCAACAATTCATGTAAGCTTATTCTTAAAAGAGCTGAATGAAAACCTTACATATTTACAGCTCCTGCTCAGCAGAGTTCAACACTGGTGCCAACTGCTGGGGCTCCTCATATCTGGCCATTATCAGCAGAAAACATTTCCCTAAACACAGTGTAAAGCACCATGCTCTGTCCACAAGAAGGATTTGAACTTGGGGTTTTAAGTGTTAAGAGTACTAACCACCACAGCTTGAGTAAAATAAATGAGCTTCTTGGCTGGTAGCAATTCTTCAGAGCTGTCACATAGAGCTACCAGATGTAACCTGATGCATCTACAGTAATTTTGATTGGTTCCACAAGACTCAAGAATCATGTGCTGATACTTCTGCTCTTTGTGTAGATCATCCACATTGGTTTGGTGGTGCTTCCATTAGTTGGACAGTTGAAAAAAGCTTATACTTTGGAGTCAACACTGACAAGCTTCTAGATAACAGGACTCAAGTGAAAGTTTTCATATTTGTCATAGTAAATTCAATAAACCTGAACCCACTTATTTATAAGCAGTACATTCTCTGCTATGGGAAGTCTCCAGGAAAGTTTCTTGACAGTCATTTTCCAGCCAAACATTTTGTAATTAGATGTTCTCTAGATCTGTCTGAAATTCCTAAAATATTGGAGTTTGAAATGTGGAAACTGGTCCTGGAATGAGGTAAAAATGTGAATATCTGTCTATAGGGTAAATAAATGTCCTTCTATAAACAGCATTTTGGGAGAACCAAATGTAGCTTCTTTGTACATTGCAAAGTATTCTAAGCAGACCAGGGAGTTGGTTGGAACAGAAGATGAGAACTTGGCAAGCACTGTACAGGCTATCTGGATCCAGGGATATTTATCATGATCACATAATTGAAGGTCTAAGAAATATTCTCATGCAAATAGAAAGTTAATTTACCAATTAATACCTAAAAAGTAGTTGATTTTCTAGAATTACAGATCACGGAATCACAGAATCTTAGGGATTGGAAGGGACCTTGAAAGATCATCTAGTCCAACCCCCCTGCCAGAGCAGGGACACCTAGAGCACATCACACAGGAACGTGTCCAGGCGGGTTTTGAATGTCTCCAGTGAAGAAGACTCCACAACCTCTCTGGGCAGCCTGTTCCAGTGCTCTGTCACTCTCACAGTAAAGAAGTTTTTTTTTCACAATTATGTGGAAACTCCTATGCTTCAGCTTGCATCTGCTGCCTCTTGTCCTGTCACTGGACATCACTGAAAAAAGCCTGGCTCTGTCCTCCTGACACTCGCCCTTAACGTATTTATAAACAATCATGAGATCGCCCCTCAGTTTCCTCTTCTCCAAGCTAAAGAGACCCAGCTCCCTCAGCCTTTCCTCATAAGGGAGATGTTCCACTCCCTTAATCATCTTTGTGGCTCTGCTCTGGACTCTCTCAAGCAGTTCCCTGTCCTTCTGGAACTGAGGGGCCCAGAACTGGACACAATACTCCAGATGCGGCCTCACCAAGGCAGAATAGAGGGGGAGGAGAACCTCCCTTGACCTACTAACCACACCCTTTCTAATACACCCCAGGATGCCATTGGCCTTCTTGGCCACAAGGGCACATTGTTGGCTCATGGCCATCCTTCTATCAGTACCCTCAGGTCCCCTTCTCCTACACTGCTCTCCAGCAGGTCAGCCCCCAACCTATACTTGTACATGGGGTTGTTCTTCCCCAGATGCAAGACTCTACACTTGCCCTTGTTGAATTTAATCAAGTTTCTCCCTGCCCAACTCTCCAGCCTGTCTAGGTCTCACTGAATGGCAGCACAGGCTTCTGGTGTGTCAGCCACTCCTCGCAGTTTAGTGTCATCAGCAAACTTGCTGAGGGCACACTCTGTTCCCTCATCCAGGTCGTTGATGAAAATATTAAACAGCACGGGTCCCAGTACCAATCCCTGGGGGACTCCACTAGTCACAGATCTCCAACTAGGTTTTGTGCCATTGACCACAACTCTCCAACTTCTTCCTTTCAACCAGTTCATGATCCACCTCACTACCCAGTCATATAGACCACACTTCCCCAGTTTAGCTGCAAGGATGCTCTGAGAGACTGTGCCAAAAGCTTTACGGAAATCAAGATAAACCACATCTACTGCCCTACTGTCATCTATGCACCTATTTATTTCCTCATAGAAGGCTGTAAGGTTGTTCAAGCATGACTTTCCCTTGGTAAAGCCATGTTGACTGCTCTTAATAACCCCTTCATTCTTGATTTGCCTAGAGATAGTGCCAAGAATATGTTGTTGTCTCAGTTTTTCTTATCATTATTTGTAACAAATAAAATACTCAGTTGCAAGCAAAAAAAGAACATTATTTGAGTTTTACCGTATTTTTATGTTCATCTCAGATACCTACCATACCTGTTTTCTGAAAGGGTATTCCTTGTCTTAGGTATTCAAAAACTGAAGCATGCATAAGAACCAACCATATGTGAAGAACTTGGCTTACTATTGTGGTAGCCACAGTCCCGTGTGTTTGCAACACATAGAGTAACTTTCTGTAACTGGCAGCTTAAGATCTAAAATGCACATTCAATTGACAAGTTGTATTGAAGCAACAAGGAACATCATGACCCTAATCTCAGCTATCCCTGTCTCTTTTCCACAATATGTACTGTGGAGAAAAGGTTAGTTCAGCAACTGGTTCTTAAAGTATTGTCAGCTTCCTAGATTTGATTTAGATTTAAAAGGAACAAAGTCTCCAGCTTTGACATTACAAAGAAAAACCAGGAAACACAATCCTGGATGCTTACACACACACACACACAAAAGCAAATGAAAAGAGCCAAAACATCTTTACAGTGATATATATTTCTTTTTAAGTTGACTGAATAACTTTTCAGGTACTGGTTAAGTTGTATTTTGGGCTTTCAAAAAGCTTGGAGTTTAAAACAAGATTGCTGCTGCTTCCCAAAAGAGGTCACTTTGGATGAGGCATCAGTAATGGCTGGGCATCCTGTGAGGGTGCATAGGCCATCTTGAAGCCTGGAGTAGCAAGGAACAGAAAGTACCATGGTTTGTGGTGAATCATGGAAGCACTGAATGAATCCGAAAGCAGGGAACTTCTGGAAGTTTGAAAGTTATAGATAAATGACAGAAAAATATTTTTTTTTTCCAAAACATGGTAACTGCAAATAAAGCCTGAAGTAATTCTTTTATGAATAAACCTGCTTCTCCTCACTCAGCATTCCCTCTTCTTATACTCCTACTCTGACACTGCCTCTGTTCAGAGTTTACACCCTTTTTTTCCCCTCTTCTCCTAGACATAAAAGCCTAATGGCATTAATGAGATCATAAGGCATTTATTATGCCATAAAACACTGAAACCAGCTTTGAACATTTGGAATTTCTTTTTATAGGCTGATATTTTATTAGAACATTAGCAATGGGCCCAGCAGTTTTAAAGTCTAGATGATTTGCCACTGTTTTTGCTTGCAGTGGGTTCTGTGTCTGTTTGGTTTTGGGTAGGTTTCGAGTTTGTTTGGTTTGGGCTTTTTTTTTTCAGATGACCTAGAGAAACAAGGGGAAGAGGCTCTTGATAAAAGATGGATGGCTCTGAAGCTGACAGAATGAAATTTTGGAAAAAAAGAGAGCCCATACCAAAGAACTTAACTCTACTGTAGTTGCCCTAATAATTCCCAGTGTTTCCTGAATTTGGTAGTGAGGATAAATTACAGGGATTAATGTGAATTTTCCTATATTCTTTGCCTTGTGAATGTTCCACAAAAAACAATTTCTACAGAAGAAGTTGGTATATCCCTCTTCTAATAATGTATTCAGCAAGTTACCTAAGCAGACGCTTTAGTATCTTTAATCACATTGTTTTGATGGATTTGGCTATAATATTCCAGCAGGTTCTAAATATATCCAAGTACTTGAGTGCTTTGCTGAATGAGGTGATAGAAGCAGAAAACACAGGGCTGAAATGCATGTATACTACTTTAACGGCAAAAATGTCAAGCAAGCCTCAATTCTTATCCTTACTCCTTTATTTATCAACACTGTTGGGAGTACGAGAAAACACCTTGGGATTTACCACAACCAGAAGCCAGTCCTGAATGCTGCAATGGAACTTCAGATTTCTATCAGCATACAGCTGATGCTGCATCCATCTCCACCCAACCAAGAATAAATACACCTTAAGTCTCCTAATTGCCCAGGGTTATTTTACATGACCTGGGTCTCAGAACAATTGAAATAAGTTTAAAATTATTTTTAAAAAATAATGAGTTACTGAAGTCCAGAACACATGATATTATAAAATAATCTAATTATTAGATGGTCTTTCATATAATTCGAATATTGTTTCCTCCGTAGCAAATCTTAACTATACTTCTCTGCAGAGCATAATGGATTTCCCACTTGAAGTCAGATAGAGAAAACATTTTATAGGATAGCATGAACTTACTTAATTTGGTTTGATTACACAATATATTTTTAAATCCTGAAAATGTAAAGTTACATATAAAATTTCCTTTATGTCTGTTCATTTTAAGACAGTATCTATCTATCAGTTCTGCACATTTGTCTACAAAGAGATAAATTAACTATGCTTCTCCACAGAATGAACTAGAGGGTTTGTCTTTGCAGGTGCAGTTGCTCAAGAAAAGGAAAATATAGTTTTGCAAACAAATGGTTTTGTTGATTCTTTTAAAAATATTTTTTCATATTCTTGAAATGACATTGCACTACCAAATCTCCTCAGCTCCAATGCCACACACCAGTAACATCCTAGAAACTGATGGGCAGAGACAGCCTGTCACTCGTCCTGCCTCTTGCTGCCATAACTTAAACAGATGACTTATAGAAGGGCCCACTTCAAGAGGAAAATCACTGGACCCAGGACAGCAGAAGTGCATTTGTAAGTCTGGTTCTGGGAACATAACTCATCCAGCCTCAACATCTTGTGTGCAATAAATAACACCTCTGTAAAATCCACTGTGAGATAGTTATGCTTTCTAGATATCATGACAGGACTATCAAGGAGGTTCTAACCATTTTGAAGCTGTGAGTCTTGCTGTACTGGTAAATCACAGAAAAAAAAAGGAAAAAAAGAAAAAAAAAAAGAATGCTGGTTGCACATCTAGAATATTCATTGATGTCTCCCACGTTTTGTGAAAAACTGCATCATGTTACAGTGTTTTTTGGTTTTGCATTAAATTAGAGGACAATGTAGATTTTTGTAGTGACTGCTGCTAGAAAGAGTGCAACCAGTAGATTAGCCATGTAAAAAGTAGGTGAGGTTTTGAGTCTATAAAGACACATTTTATGGAATCTAAATTATTTTTACAGACAAATAAAAACTGCAGTATCATTCAGATTTAAAAAATTTCTTTGTGTAGTTAAAACACAACTTTCTAGTTAGAAGAGTAAAAAATCTGGCATATGACCTTTTCTCAAATATGTTAACAATACAGTATCAACCATGGTACAAACTGATGAGAAGAATTCAGTTTCTGGAATCAGCTATTTTACGCAAAGCCTGCCTTCCTGAAACTTTCTTTCAGGAACAGAAACATCATTTCCCAAATACTATAATTTTATGGTGTAATAAACATTTGAATTGTAAGTGTAAATGTTGCTTAAAACATTTTCTTTTTTTAAAACTTAATGCCTTTTTAAAAAAATCACAGTTAAAACAAAGGTCAGTAAATTTAGTTCCTGTGTGGTTATATCACTGCACTTCCCCCATGAGCAGTAATCAACAGTAAGAAGGAAAATGTAAAAGTGTACAGCGAGAATATTAAGACTTACCTCTTATTTATTTCCCCTGTTATTTAAGACCTACCAAATTTTCAAGTTTATAAGAGGTACTGTCTTTAGTAGTTTAAAATAGATTCTACTAGTCCCTGTAATTTGGATCTTCAGTCAAACTGTGTCTTAATAGTGCCAATATTCTACTGACAGTGTCTATCACAATTCAGGTGATGATGTCTGCTTAAATGCCTTATTCTGACCTCTAAGACTTTGGATACATTTAGTTTACTTCTGACCCTGCAGATATTCCAAATCAGGATACGCTCTCTGGTATTTGTTTTCAAACTTCTAAAAGTAATGGAGCTTAAGTTCTGGCTAAGTCACCAGTGCCCTCAGCACAAGAAAGATATAGACCTGTTGGAAAGGGTCCAGAGAAGGGCCACCAAGATGATCAAAGGCCTGGAGCACCTCTGCTATGAAGACAGGCTGAGAGAGTTGGGGCTGTTCAACCTAGAGAAGAGAAGGCTCTGGGGAGACCTTAGAGCAGCCTTCCGGTACCTGAAGGGGCTATAGGAAAGCTGAGGAGGGGCTTTTCACCAGAGACGGTAGTGGTAGGACAAGGGATAATGGTTTTAAACTGAGAGAGGGGAGATTTAGGTTAGATATTAGGCAGCAATTCTTTACTACAAGGGTGGTGAGGGACTGGAATGGGTTGCCCAGGGAGGTTGTTGATGCCCCATCCCTGGAGGTGTTTAAGGCCAGGTTGGACGAGGTTTTGTGCAACCTGGTCTAGTGGTAGAGTTTCCTGCTCATGGCAGGGGGGTTGGAACTTGATGATCTTTAAGGTCCCTTCCAACCTTAATGATTCTATGATATTTTAATACAAATCCTAAAACAGAAATTACTGTAAAACTTGAGAGATTTAAGAACCTATCCTTGTCTTGCTGATCATTTGAATTAGAAACTGCTTGGATCTAGCTGGAGAGTTGATTTTCACTTCCATGTTTCTATTGGCTATCCTCTACATCTGTTAAGGACTTAGAGATAGGGAAAGAGTATCAAAAATTGACATCACTGTTGCAATCAATGCCTCAGAGCTAGTCATGCATATGTAGAAATTAAAGATGTGACCAAGACACAGAAACTGAGCAGCTTTTGCCAGCCAGGATCACGACCCCACACGTTATTTGCACAGCTTAAGCCTCATCAGTAAGTAAAACTTTGAGTTGCATGATCCAGATATTTGTAACCTCATCAAGTGGCTCAGTCCTTATATGACAAGAGCCCGTATGGCAAGTGGAGGACGATCATCACAAGGAGGAGGTGTGAGGAGAGTTTCACTCACTTTCTCCGCTGTGTCCCCAGCTTGGTGGTGCCTTGACATCTCACCCTTCCCAGTTTCCCATGAACACATCAACTGTACCTCTCTATCCTTCAGCACCTTATTCCATGGTCATTTTTTGTAGGTGATGGCAGCTCTTCCACTCTTCCACCACATACTCTTTCAAGATTTAAAAAGTGTCAGATCAAGTCATTAGGTGTCAAGGATTTCTGATACACCAATTAATATACATGCTTTGTGCAGTGTTCACACAGTAAAGGTGACATTTTCAATGGGTCTCTGCTCAGACAAGGCAGAAAGCATCCCAATTTGTCTTGGAGGAGTGCCACAGTCACTTTTTCTTCCTACAATTTCACAGGAGAAAAAAAACAACAATGTTAAGTGGTGGCTGATGTCTCAGATATCTGGAGTATACTACACAAAAACTTACACGGGTCTGGTCTCAGCTACACAGAAACATGTTAATTCTAGATTCTGCTAAAATTAATAGAAGCTCCCAATGGCAGGCACATACAAGAATATGAAAGAATTATGTCCAAAAGTCTGAACAGTTTAGAAAGTAAAAATATTATAAAGTATAGACAAACAAAATTAAGTGTGGAGTTGCTAAATACAAATGGTATGGACATTCAAGGGGAATATACATGTAATTTATGCTAATCAGCAAGATGAATTATATTGATTGACTGCCCTCAGGTACCTCCATAACCTTCATAGTTGCTACCTTCTTATTTTTTTCCTGTCACTGTTGAAATGTGATTGAAAATCAAGCTTTGTCTTTGCAAATGCTGACATTCAAGGCCACTTTGTGACTTCAGGCTCTTCTACAGTTACAGCCATTCAGCCCATAAATTCAGAGACACATGAAAACTGCTGAAACAGACAAGGTGTGTCTGCTGGTTCTGCAGAGGAGGGGTGGTCAAATCAGAATGATGTGCTTCATGCAAATTCCAGTGCTCTGATGGTTACTCTGTAGAAAGCTTGTCAAAAAAGATTGAAAGATGAGAGAATGGAGGCAAAGGTAAATATTTAAGTCTTTCAAATGAGTTCCAGCTGGTCTGTATTCCAGTTCAAACTGACAGTGTCTAGCTCCATGGGACTCAGATGCTGTGACCAATCCTGGTGCTATGCTGGCAGCATATGCTGCACCAAGCCTCATTCAACCAACAAAAAAGGCTTAATCTTAGATTTTGCTGTATATCTACTCAGATTGGCCCTTGTGGAGGTCAGAACTGTGACTGCAGGTCCAGATATCTTCATACTTCAAAATCAGAAATCTCACCTCCAAATCTTCTTGGACTCCAGGCACTGGGCTCAACATCCAAATCCAAATTCAAACAATCACAGTGGTTTTAATTTGGTTTTAGGCTTGCTTTTTTGTCATGGAAGAAAGTTAAAGATGCAAAATACTTCTCAGAACAAGGTCTTGGAGGATTCTGACTCCATTTTCATTTTACAGACATAAAGGCTGACCTCTCTCAAAACCTACAATATCGGGTGCAAAACAGAGTGCCATCACTTTTCAACTTGGACAAAACTCTCTGAAGGGGACAATATGTGCTGTGTATTATTGTATTGTTGTTGTCCCCTGTGCTACACAGCCACTCACATAGAGGGGACCCCTCAGCCCTGCAGCTAAAGTGTCACCTAGTTTAAATTCTCACAATGCTTTTGGTATTAGCTAATTATGGTAACATCAGGACCTTTGCACAGCCATCAGAAAAATGACTGCTCACAGATTTATGTAGCTGCTGGGGTAAGGGGCTTGTGATCCTCTGTGGTACCTAAGTATGGTGCTGAAAGTAGCAACTAGGTGCACATTTGTGGCCTGAGTTTTTACAGCACTGATTCAATTAAAGCTTTTTCTTTGTTTTGTTGGGGGTTTTTTGTTGTTGTTTTTTTTTGCAGTTTAAGTTTACACTAATTTAGAACCATGCTCCCAAAGTTAACCAGACTTATCACACACTCAAATTTGGGTATATGTTGTCTAAGTTCTTTGCACAATCAGGATCAAGAGAAATAGCTGTCGCTGACAGTTAAAAAAATGTTTGAAACCAAGTAAAAAGACATTATGAACATTGAAAAGGAAAAATCTACATAAAGACAAAATCCCTAACATTAGTGCATGCTACAGAAAGTGACTGAACAATACATACAGAAAGTTCACTTTATTTAGTGATTAATGATGCAAATTACTGTCCACTTCCTGGTTTTGATCAAACCTAATTTCTCAGCTCAATCACCATAATATCACATGATGCGAATCCCAGGGAAAGGCAATATTTTTCACATTTATCAGCCTTTCTGCCTTTGCACACACAAGGAGTTGCAGTTTCTGGTAAATCTGATATTTTTATTTCTGTTTTGAAGTAATTATAGGACATTAGTTGACTAGATACACAGTACATTAATTTTTTTAGATTCTCCTGCAAATGTTAGGGTTTTTTTCTGAAACACAGCCAACCAGAAAAAAAAGACATACCCCAGGCAGTAAAGTTTTGGTGGGGAGTAGGAAAATGCATTTTTAGGAGATTTTGTGCAGGAAAAAGTAAACCTGATCCAGAGATGTCTAATCACTACAGAAACCCACTTGCAGCCCTTTATCGGTGTTTTAAGCCTGCTCCAAGCAGTGGGTGTTTGGTAGCTGATTACAGAAATTCTTATTTTTCCAGATTAGTTACTGAATGGTTTTAATATACTCCTTCTGTTTGCTCATACAGCCAGTTTTTATTATTGCCACTGTGGAAGGAACCTAGTTTATCTGTGAGTACAGATGTAGTAATTCGCAGAGATGGCAAACCAGAAAACAATTGCTTACCAATGTGCTTTCTTTTGTTTGTCCTCTTTCAGATAATTTCTTCTGGGTTTACAGATGTGATTATGAGTAACTGTTAGGACTACATGACAAAACCCAATATTGCATCTTCTACACAATCACAGTTACTCCCCACTGATCACTGGGTAGTTTATGTGTTGTTTTGCATGTTTTTTAAGAACTAAGTTATTCCAAACCTACCTTTTTTTTTTTTTTTTTTTTTGTGGTTTAACCCCAGCCAGGAACTAACCTCCACACAGCCACTCACCCTTCCTCAGTGGGAGAGAGCTAGAAGAGAAAAAATGAGAAAAATTGTGGGCTGAGTTAAAGACACTTTAATAGGTAAAGCAAAAGCTAGGTGCATAAGCAAAGAAAAACAAGGAATCCATTCACTGTTTCCCACCAGCAAGCAGGTGTTCAGCCATCTCCAGGAAGCAGGGGTCCATTATGTGTAATAGTTACTTGGGAAGACAAATGTCATCACTCCGAATGTCCCCCCATCATTCTTCTTCCCCCAGCATTACATGCTAAGCATGACATCATATGGTATGGAATATCCTTTCAGTCATTTTGGGTCAGCTGTCCCAGCAGTGTCCGTTCCCACTTTCTTGCCTGCCCCCATCCTGCTTGCTGGTGGGCTGGTGTAGTAAGTAGAAAAGGCCTTGACTCTATGTAGACCCTGCTCAGCAATAACAAAAACATCTCTGCATTATCAGCACTGATTTCGGCACAAATCCAAAACATTGCCTCATACCAGCTACTATGAAGAAAATTAACTCTATTCCAGCCAAAACCAGCACAGCTTACTCTTAATTGCTCACAGAATCTGACCTTAGTGCTCTAGCAGTCAACCCATTGATGCATGCCACTGTTGGAAATGTGCAACTTATCTGCTTTACAGCTTTCTGTTCAATCACCTGCTAGAATAGGGACAACTGTTCCAATACAATGAAGACTCCTACTAATCAGTTTGTTTGCCCAAGCTATCTGCTAACATCATATACAGACAAGATAAACAGGCAATTATCATGGAGAACATTTACTAAACAAAGCTATAATTAATAATAAATGAATCTGAGTTCCCAACTACTTAAATACAGTAATTAATTATCATGTACCCTGAAGCTATTTGTATAGAGCATATAATTTACAATTCTGTGTGATCTCAGCTGTTTTCCCTGAAGCCTTTAGAGCTATCTTTTGCATAACTTTAAACTTGAGGATATTGCTTGTGACAATTTCTTCTGGCTTCTGCCCTAACTCTCTCCATTATAATGCCAAGAAATAAAATATTGCATTTCTGTTGAAGAAATTATACCTTTAAACACCAGCACACAGAAAATAAAAGAATTCATAGAAACACAGAATGATAGAATGGTTAAAGTTGGAAGGCACCTTAAAGATCATCAGATTCCAACCCCCGTGCTATGAGCAGGGACACCTCACACTAGACCAGGCTGCACAAAGTCTCATCCAACCTGGCCTTAAACACCTCCAGGGAGGGGGATTCCACAACCTCCCTGAGTAAACTGTTCCAGGGCCTTATTACCCTCACGGTGAAGAATTTGTTCCTCACGTCTAACCTAAACCTACCCTCTTTCAGTTTAAAACCATTACCCCTTGTCCTATCACTATCTTCTCTGATGAGAAGCCCCTCCCTAGCTTTTCCGTAGCCCCTTCAGGTACTGGAAGACCAATATAAGGTTTCCCTGGGACCTTCTCTTCCCCAGGCTGAATAGCTACAACTCTCTCAGCCTGTCTTCATAGCAGAGGTGCTCCAGGACTTTGGTCATATGGTGGCCCTTCTCTGGACTCTCTCCAACAGGTCCATATCTTTCTTGTTCTGAGGGCACCAGAACTGTACACAGTATTCCAGGTGGGGTCTCACCAGAGCAGAGTAATGGGGCAGAATCACCTCCCTGGCCCTGCTGGCCATACTTCTTTTGATGCAGCCCAGGATGCAGTTGCTCTCTGGGCTCCAGCACACACTGGTGGCTCATGTTGAGCTTCTCATCTACAACCACCCCCAAGTCCTTCTCCTCAGGACTGCTCTCCAGCTATTCTCCTCCCAGCCTGTATTTGTGCCTGGGGTTGCGCCGACCCGGCGCACGACCTTGCACTTTGCTTTGTTGAACTTCATGAGGTTGGCATCGGCCCACCTCTCCAGCTTGTCAAGGTCCTCCTGGATGGGGTCCCTTCCCTCTAGGGTGTCAACCACACCACACAGCTTAGTATCGTCAGCAAACTTGCTGAGGATACTCTCAATCTCACTGTCCATGTCTCCAACAAAGAGGCTAAACAGCACTGGTCCCAGTACTGACCCCTGAGGGACACCACTCATCACCTGCCTCCATTTGGACATTGAGCCACTGACCACAAGTGTCTGGGTGTGGCCATCCAGCCAATCTCTTATCCACCAAGTGGTCCATCTGTCAAATCCATGTCTTGTCAGTTTGGAGACCAGGATGTCATGTGGGACAGTGTCAAATGCCTTGCACAAATCCAGGTAGATGAAGTCAGTTGTTCTGCCACCATCCACCATCTCTGTAGCCTTGTTGTAGAAGGCCACCAGATTGGTCAGACATGACTTGCCCTTAGTGAAGCCATGTTGGTTGTCACTAATCACCTCTTTATTTTCCATGTGCCTTAACAGACTTTCCTGGAGGATCTGCTCCATGACCTTGCCAGGCACAGAGGCGAGACTGACTGGCCTGGAATTCCTTGAATCTTCCTTTTTCCTGTTTTTAAAAATAGGGGCTATGTTCCCTTTTTTCCCTATTGGTGGGAACCTCACTAGACTGCCATGACCTCTCAAATATGATGGACAGAGGCTTAGCAGCTGCATCCGCCAGCTTGTTAATGGACTTCATCAAGTCCCATAGACTTGTGCGCTTTCATGTTCTTTAGATGAACCTGTTCTTCTCCTACAGTGGGGGGTGCTTTGTTCTCCCAAACCCTGCTTTCACCTGCTGTGGCCTTTTCAATGAGACTGGAGCACTTGCCAGAGAAGAGTGAAGCAAAAAAGTCATTGAGGACCTCAGCCTTCTCAATATCCTGTGTAGCTAGGTCTCTTGTTTCCTTCAGGAGACGGCCCACATTTTCTTTGGTTGTCCTTTTATCCCCAAAACATAACATGTAAGTGAATTAGATCGGCTGGCAGACCTGTTTCTGTCACCCATCCTGCACAATCAAAACCCAGATGTGCAATAAGCAATTTGGAGGTATCCAGTGCTGTCCTTCATATTGTTCACTTTAAAAATTAATAACAGGTTGGTTTTCATAACTACACAGCTTTACCAGCCAGTTTCCAAAGTATTATGTAATTTAAACTCTTATTACACACAGTATCACTTCTTCAGAAAATTTGATATTTTATGTTATATAAAACCAGACCTTTCCTACAAGAGGTCCCAGCATCATAGATCTGCCGTCTATGTGATGCCTTCATCTTTCAAGTGATCACCCTGAGAGAGGGATCATGTAATACTAGGCTGCTGGTAACACTAGTCACACAACATTTTTACAACAGTACAGTCCACAGCTTTGAGATTATCACTTGCTTCCACACCTTCATTTCTCACCGGACTCCTTTCAAATGATGCCAAGAAGTAATAAGCCTTGTCCTGGAGGCTTTCCAGATTTGGAAGCCAAACTAACAACAGGGTTGTGTGTTTTCAGTGACAAAGACCAGACATTTTCAGAACAGGCCTGTTCATATTTGCCAGGTGACATAAGGAACTGTAAGGACCCGGGTATAGAAGGGAAAACCACAGCATCCGCACAGGCTAGCCCCCCAGGCATTATTCACCTCTTTCTGCCAACATACCAAAGATTCCTCGCCATCTCTTTCACTTCCCCAGGCTACAGAGCTCAGTGCTACAATTCCCAGCACCTTAAATCCTTTTTTAATCTGCATTTATTCTGATTTTTATGTCTTCTGACTGCCTTGTCAGCCATTCCTTGAGAGAAAACACCAAGTGGGTGACCTAGTCTACCTCTAACTATGTTTCTCTGTCCTTAGCAAGTCAGCCATATCTACACTACAAATGCCTAATTAAATACTTCTAAAAGGCACTGTCTCCCTGAAATGCAGCATCAGTGTGTTATCTGGTACCCCATAATATTCCCCATGTAATTTTCTTTTAACATTATTAATTTCTGAAAAAGAGTCAGGTTGGTAATAAGCATGGTAATTGCCATAAACCATATAATGATTTCTCTGTGAGGCAGACTCCTGCTGTTGACCTTGCCAATTGTACATAAGAATTAAAGGAAACCTACAGTCCAAAGTAAATACATGTAAATTCAAATTCTAGTCCTTGGAAATGCATGCATTTAACTAAAAGTCTGAGGGGTGACCTCATTACTCTCTACAACTACCTGAGAGGAGGGTGTAGGTGGGAGTTGGCCTCTTTACTCAAGTAAATAATGACAGGATGAGAGGAAATGGCCTGAAGTTGTGCCAGGGGAGGTTTAGGCTGGATATTAGAAAGAATTTCTTTACCGAAAGAGTGGTTGGACAGTGGAACAGGCTGCCCAGGGACGTGGTGGAGTCACCATCCCTGGAAGTATTTAAAAGAAGTATAGCTATAGTGCTTAGCAACATAATTGAAACACTGAATGGGTAAATAAGGTTATGGTAGGAGGATTTAGGTTGTGGTTGGACTTGATAATCTTCAAGGTCCCCTCCAACCAGGATGATTCTATGGTTAACATGATCTTTGGCCTGCGTGGCACACCATCTGTGGCAGTCTTGAAATTATCTGGGTGTAATAATTGCAACAGTGGCCAGGTGCTTGTTGCAAGTATGACCTGAGCCTGAAACTGGATGCTGATAACTGTCAGGTGCTATATCATGGTTTATTTTTTTAGGGGCCATGTGGTTTTAGGATATGTGTTGTTATGGACTTTCCTGAGTAATAAAAATTAAAATAATTTAATAAAAGAAGACCAAAAAAAAATTAATCTCTGACTTTTTTGTATATTTTAATAACTGACTTTTTTCCAAAAATCAGATCAAAATTCTGTTTAAAGGTAACAGATGAAAGGGTTGTAAATCCAAAATTGGCCAATAAGTAATAGCTAGATTTAGAACAATGACCTCCTATCACATCTGGGAATCTCTACTTGGCAAAATATTCCTGATTCAGGAGACATCCTCCAAACCACAGAAGTCTGGGATGGTAAAGACTACCTGGGCTCTCTGGTCTCCACATTGCCTACAGGTATATGGACTTTTGTCACCATCTTCTGCCCTTTGAGGGTTAGAGCCAGTACCAAGATGGCAGGTTTAAGTCACCATCCCATGTTTCTGGGAAGCCACTACTTGCACCAGGGAATGCCATTAGACACGAACAGCAATTACAGCATCAACGGGAGCTCTGGTGAAGTGAGGTGAGGTGAGGTGAGGTGAGGCGAGGCGAGGCGAGGCGAGGCGAGGCAAGGCGAGGAGAGGCGAGGCAAGGCAAGGCAGCAGGTGCTTTTCCAAAAGGAGCTTCACACAGAAAATGTACTGGCAGGTGGAGTACAATGATTTGACAATAGCTCGGGCAGCCCACTACAGCCCAAAATCACAAGCAAATGGAGAATTTGGGAAATCTGGAATTGTGCAGATGGAAAATTAATGTTGTTGTGATCAGGTACCTGACAGCATGTTTCACCTGTGGCTATGTGTGCAAATAATAAAATAAAACAGATCTGTATCATGGGATTACCTGTTTGAAGGTCCCCAGTAAGAAATTCCAGGAGAATTATTGCTGTAAGACTCGGAAGTTAGCTGAAGAAGGTGGCTGCTGAGAGTATCCTGTTGGTGGTATTCAAGTTAGTCAAAGATAGTACACAGTAGCACATGGAGTTAGAGAGCCCTTTTCCTTGGTGATGGAGGAAAAAAAATGGCTTGCACATAAAGTGTGTAGAATGTAATCAAACCACATTCTGAATTAGGTCCATGCTCCCTCTTGATGGATAGGCTTAATATCAAGTGTGCTGCAGCTTTACTACCTTGCGTGTGGAGTTAGTGCTTTTCCTTTTTCTGCAGAACACTGAACAGTAGTCCTGTTTGAAAAAGCTATTTCTACTTTTGTGTGCATATGTGAGAAAAAAATGTAAAGGCACAGCTTTTATATCTGACCTCTCTTTTATTTCTTTTGAGTAGCCTCAAGGTCAGAAACTTTGATCTTCTAGTTGAAAAGGATGCGCAACTAACCCTGTCTGTAGCCAACTCTATTTATCAGCAGCATATTTTTTCTGCAGCTATGTGAAAAAAAGAATACTGTATTGGTCTTCTAGAAGCAGCTTAGAAATGGGAAGTCTTTCTTACCTCCTGAAATATCACTTAAATCCAAACTTAAAGACTTTTGCAAATATTAGTTTTAAGTAAAAAAAGGCTATTCTGTACAAAAATCCTTCTGGTCTTATGATTCTTTTACATATTGTCCAAGGAGCTGACAGTCTTCAAACAACCACCTGGATGTTCTTGGGGGCACAAGTGTTTAGCTGTTAGTTTTTTTCAACTGGATCATATTTATTGTATGCATGATTCTGAAACCTTTGTGACATAACTGTTTTCCCAAACTTACTTCCTCAAAATTTCTATTAATAAAGTTCTGCTTGTACTTTTAAGTCTTCTTCCACTTAACTAGAAGTGTCAACAGTGTAGCAGGAAAAAAAATCTTTCCTGTCTGTGCAGGATGAAAACTATTAATGTGTCTTTGTGTGTCTAAAATATCAAGATAAATCCAAAGAAATTTCTATGATACAACTGTTTTCTCACAAACAGTATTTTAGAAGACTTCATTTTTTATACTTTTACTTCAGGAAAAAAAAAAATCAGCAATTCTAGACTTTGTCCAAAAATAGCCTTCAATTTATTTGGAAGATATCTAAGATGGAAAATGTGGTCCCACTAAAAAAAATTGATGTTCACTATGTGAACTATGTCAGCAGGGGTGGTAGCATTTTACTCCAAGATTTTAACTACTACTGAATGAATGCTTTCTGAATATCAATTCCCAATAATACAAAAGAAGTACAGATATTAAATGTCCTTGGTATTACTTCATACAAATTAGTTAATTTTTTGTGGCTGTTATGATTTTCTTATGATAAAAGTTTCATTGATAATTTCCCATAAAATACAAATTTTGAATCCCTGGAAAAAAATTATATGCATTTTAAATTAATATTTGCTGTTGAGTAAAGTCGTTTATAACAAAGTAAAAGCAGGAAGCATGTAAACTGGAGGCAATTAAAATATTAGTCTGGAATGACCCGAAAGGACTGATGACCATGTCACTATTTTGGAATGCAAGTTCTCTTAGTTTGTAACTCTTTTGTTAAGTTCTAATCTTGAAATTTATAGTTTCTGACACTGATCCACAGGATCTCACCTTCTTTCAAGGTATATTTTGAAGATGAATGGGCAGTCACATTCTTTTAGATCATCTTCTGTTTCATAAAAAAAACCTGCCTGTGCCAACATCACTTTGATCTATTTCCAGGACATGTTGTCTCAGCAGGAGGCTAACTGTGGGATATAATCTCAAAATACCTTGGTTATTCAAAGTTTTTAAGTATTATATACTTCATATCAGTATCACACAAGTGTTTCTCTGTCACAGGCAATGGCAGCAGTCCTGGAAGCTCCAAACTGTACAGACTAAGAATGGGCAAGAAGTTCAGTCCTGAAGGGATTTCTTTTCTTCCACCAGTAAATCAAATGTTTATCCTTATGAATTACAAGTCACATAATGTGCTAGGCTAGCATTCAGTCCTCAAGTGGGTTTAAAGATCTTGTTCCACATGAAAAATCATGAAAAGAAGTAGTTTAAAAAAAAAGTTTGCTAATTGGTTGGCATCTCGTTCAGGGAGCAGGATTCTTATATTCATAACCCATTGTGTATTGACCCTGCACTATGTTGGTAACTTGACAATATACTTGGGCTCAATAATATAATAAATTAGAAAAACTTCAGTGTTGCTAAACCTTTTAAGTATGTTATTTTGGCACTCAGTTTTTTCTAATAAGACTGCTGGGAAGGTCAAACATTTTTGCCTAAAAACAGTTTTGAAAGACAGTCAGAAGATTTGGTTTTGTATAACACTCTGTATTGATCACCAGATATTCCTTAGTAGGGGATATTAAAAATCATTTGTATTCTAGAACTATATGAGAAATGAAGTACTTGTTTGTAGTTATTCTTATAAATAAAGTTAATAAATTGCAGTAAATTCCATGAAGTTTGCTGGTCTTGCTCTAAACAAAGATAAAATAATAGAATCACTTGCGTTGGAAAAGACCTTTAAGATCATCAAGTACAACCATTAACGCTACTTTAACAAGCCCAGCACTAAGTCATATTCACAAGTACCACATCTAGATGACTTTTAAGCACATCCAGGATGGTGACTCAACCACCTCCCTGGGCAGCCTGTTCCAATGTCTGACAACCCTTTCAGTTAAAAAGTTCTTCCTGATGTCTAGTCCAAACCTCCCCTGGGGCAGCTTGATGCCATTTCCTCTTGTTCTGTCACAAGTAACTGGTGAGAAGAGACCAGCACCTACCTCTTTACAAAGTCCTTTCAGAGTGATGAGGTCTCCCTTCAGCCTTCTTTTTTTCAGACTAAATAGCCCCAGTTCCCTCAGCCATTCCTCATAAGACTCGTTCTCAAGGCCCTCCACCAGCTTTGTTGCCCGTCTCTGCCCCCGCTCCAGCACCTCAATGTCTTTCTTGTATTGAGGTGCTCAAAACTGAACACAGTATCCGAGGTGCAGCCTCACCAATGCCAAGTACAGAGGGACAAACACCTCCCTGGTCCTGCTTGCCACACTATTTCTATACAGGCCAGGACGGTGTTGGCCTTCTTGGCCACCTGAGCACACTGTTGGCTCAAATTCAACCACTTATCTATCAGAACTTCCAGTTCCCTTTCTGCCAGACAGCTTTCCAGTTACTCTTCCCCAAACCTGTAGCACTGGGTATGGTTGCTGTGGCCCAAGTGCAGGACCATATAGGGATGTCATCTCTGCGGGATTCTGAAATAGAAGAACTTTCCTTCTTAGGTTGCTGTAAATTTACAGATACAGAAACCAAACAAATAATTGAGGTGTGGTTTCTCAAGGTTATTTGATGGAGAAGAATAAGAGATGGTTTCAGTGCAGGCAACCACCAAAAACAAGTTTTGAATAGGTTTTGTGTACAGGGAAATGAAGGAACTGAAGCAGCTATTGCAGCCCTGTAGCGTCAGAGCTGTCTGAAGCCAGATCCCTGCTGTGGAGTTTCCTCCTGAACACAATGCAGTTAATTCAGCTTTCAGCAGAGCAGGCCTAAAATGTCACCTTTACTGATCTCACATATTTGGATGGGGTTTTTTGGTGTGTAAAAGGATAATAATGTTAGAAGGCTGTGTTAACTGATATATGATGCTCAGAGACATCACTCCCTGGCAAGTTTCTGTTTTATGTAGCAGAAGAGAAAGGCTTTTGCTCTGTGGCCTTCTTTTTTCCAACTACTTTATCTGTTGATTCTGTACCAACCCTCTCCTCAAATGCTTAATTTTTGATGGGCACACACTTGGATTTCCCATCTACCAGTCTGTGTTGGTAACTAACTAGCTATTGTTTTCCTGCTATGAATTCTCCTTGGAGAAAGCTTAGCAAGTGCTTAATTGGGTGGGTAGATGAAAGGGCAACTAAGATTAAAATATGCTAGCAACCATTACTTAATAACCATGCTAACATGCTTGTTGGGTGCAGTAAAAATGCTTTGGTTACAGTTAGGACTTTGAACTCTCTATAGCAAGTAGAAATTAAATTCTGTGCCATTCTTTCTGGATACTCCAAAGAATCATGGCATGGCCAGTGAAAACTTCTATTTTTCAGTGAATTAAATAGAGGGAAAAGTGAAACAATCAAAGTAGCAAAACTGGGTTGCTTCTTTGGGGGAAATCTGATAGGATTTTCCCTGTCATTATCTTTATAATTGTTTTATTAATCTCTTTTTTCACAAGGCCAAATAATTTACAGTATTTTAGAAGCTACCAGGGGAACCATGGATGGAGGAATTACACATTTTAGTACATAGAAGTACATGGAAACTGATATGGAACCTAAGCTGCTAGGTGGATTTTCCTGGTAAAAAGATCATTACTGATATAATTAATAATGATGACATTCAAATGTTCATCTTTATGTCTCAAACTTAACAGCCCAATGATATGGATGAGGCTGATTATGATTTCAGAGTTACTGTTTCAGGTTGCCTGTAGACTCATTAAGGCAATACTGCATTGCCTGTGGTTAGCTGACACTTTCAAGGTCACTTGCCACCAAAAGGACTGAAGAACATATGCCTGAAACCTCATTGTATTTCTCCCTCTTCCAAACTGCCTTAGCTAAGATAACTTGTCATTGCATCTGCTGCTCCTCACTAAATTGTTGTTTTCTCAAATATTTAATCAGATGGACATGCCTTAAATTAAATTTTCCTTTTATTTTGCCTTATGCTAAAATAAGTGTATTGAAAAAAGTCCATGCTACAGCCAAGAATATGTAATTGCACAATCTTTTCATTTCTAATTCAAGCTTTCATTAATGCAAAAAAATTATGCAGTCCCACAGCATATGAGTTGGCAATATTCTACTATGCATTTGCTCTACAGATGTACAATGATCTTGGAAAGAGAAGATGAGGGAAGAGACATTATACAATGCATTAACACAGAACCACATAACACTCTGAAATTAGTGCTGTTGCTTTCCAGCACATTGGAGGAGTTGGTGCTAATGCTTATTTCTTGTCCTTTCAGCCAAAATGTCACCAGCCACAATTGCTCCTGACTAAATTAATCATATTGGGCCATATGTTTCCTAATGATCAGCAGCTCACAGTTTGACAGCAGCTGTTGTAGACCAAAGGTATGAAAAATAAACAAAGAATGTATCATCATTAAAAAGCTGAAAGGTTCCTGTAATTACAGATCTCTATCAGAGTACAAAGCCTGGAGTGTATTGACAACAAGATCTTTCCAATGTATGGGGAAAAATGATTTAGCGTGACATTTTAAGAAGGCATGCACATGCAGTAGCCTGCTTAGGAGAGGGAAAATCAGTTAAATAAACCTCTCTATCCTAGCATGCCATAAGAAAATATCCTTATGTATAGACAGAAATGGTTGGTGGAACTGGAACATTCCTCAGCATAACACTTGCCTCTTATCAGCTTGACTCTGAGCCCCCTAAACGAAGTTTGCATTGTTGTAGTATCTTTGATTTCAGAGGAGTTTTTTTGTGAATAATGCAAAATAATAACTTTTAACTCAAGTTATCAACTTGCCATGAAACATTTGTGAAATTAATTAGTGATAATTAAATTTTAAAGTGAGAATTTTGCCATTAAATACTTTTTCCTCAAGCCTCATTTTCAACTGTAATACTCATAGTTTTTTCTTAATGAAGATCATCTTAAGTTTTGGAATGTATTGAAATGCAAGATGAATTATAAGAGAAATGCCTGCACCTACTTTAGAATTAGAGAAGCAGAAAAATAACATTTCTTTTTCAAGTAAAAAAAGTGAATATATAAAATTAGGTAAGATACGAAAAGCTATTCTAGAGGAATTCTTATCTGTGGTAAGCTGAAATTTCAGCGCATCCTCCAAATACGACAGATAGTTTAAGAGTACTTGTTCAACAACGGCTGAACTTCAATAGTGAAAATTGAGGTTTTACTAAGTTGGAAAACCAGCTGAGGATAAGTAGAGAAAATATCATTATAAAAAATACTGCAAAGTTCCAAAGATTCTAATATCTTCTGCTTAGAGTTTCTGCATACTCTCTTGCCTTCCTTTTACTCTGAACACAACTCACAACTACACAACTATTTAGGTACGATGGAGATACAGCATACCCAAAAATAATAATAAAAAAAAAGTCACATGCCTTCTGTTTTGTCATGCTGAACCTCTTTTTTGAGTTCATGCTACTTTGTCATTATGAAGAAATATTATGTCAGTTTTGATAGCAGTGAGCACTGTTTTTCCTTGTTAGAGACACCTAACAGAAATGCAGAGCTAAACTTCCATCATGCCCTCGGTAAGGACTGCATTTTGTATCTGAAATTTTTCAGGTATGACTGAAGTCACTTAAACATCGAACTATTTGATTTACAGATGCAATCAGGTACCTGCATATACAAGTGATTGCAACTGCAGGTGTTAGTTTGGGGACTATCATTTGAAATTCTAGCTCAAAGTGTACAAAATAATTAGTGCTGAACTTATTTAGGGATTTTATGTGGGTTCATTAAACAAGTAAGCTTTGCCACTTTGCATTCTCCCCATATCAGAAACTGTTTAAACCCTTAAGAAGCCTTCCTGTGATTATGGGCTTTTATTGCTTCCCCTGCGACACTTTCTCTTGTACAAGTATGAACACAGCACCGTTTGGTCTGGCTCAAGTGCAGCATTTATTCTGTGTAGGTCAAGCACCTCTTTCAGTTGCAGACTCTCTTTTGTATGCAGAACCTGTGGCCAAAATTAGACTCTACTAAAAACAGTGTGAGCCATGCGCTCACCCCCTTCCTCTGATCCAGGCTTCATTTACATCAATGAAAAAATCCTCACTGACATTGAGAGATTTATGTAAGACTTTAAAAACTGAGAACGATGGCCACAATCTGGCTCCATGTGTTTTTACTCCATCTAACAAACAGTCTCAAAATCCAAGTTGTTGTTTTCCCCTTCTGTCATTTTATCTGTCCTTTGACTACACTTGTAGGAAGATAATCGATACAAATAAAACAAAAAGATAATGAAAGACCTTGGTCTTCAAATGTTTTGGATGAGGTAAAGTGACATTACCAGGTCACTGTAATTCTGTGCTCACAGATAGCTATCATAAGGACTAATCTCACCTCACCCATATGTGTAAACTTATTCACTAATAATTTATAAATTCCTAAGGGAAAACAGGGAGATTGTGTGTAACGATGTGTACTCTCTGCACTCTTACAGGAAGGACAGAAATCTTCACCTGCTCCCCCTGGCCTTCTCGCAACATTGCTGTGTTGTCCAGATCATAGAAAGGACCATTACTGCGACACACTCTGCAGGTAGGAAACATAATGATGTCCATTGTAATTACTGTTGCTACACAACCCCAAAGTATTAACTGTGCCCCTGGAAAACTCTGTGGCCTGCAAAGAAAAAAAGCAACACTGAAGACTGCCTTTTTATGGACTCCACCAAGTGCCATACATTTTAGTGATGTAAACTATTCCAAAAGCTGAAGCATAACTAAGAAGATTTTAGTATTTCACTTAATTATCTTTGGTAATAATTTAGTTCTTTCCCTTTTACTTGAATTTTATCTCCCTTCATTAAAATAAAAGATAATATAACCCTCTTCTACAAAAACGGTATATACTTAATTCATTTTATTCTGTCAGTTTTCCAGATCATTAAAGATATTTTTCAGCCTTAAATATTGGCTATGACACAGTCTTCTCTTTACTGTGTCTAGATGAAAGTTAGGGGAATATGTCATATGTTTTCCTTTCATTACTCCCCTACAAGGATGCATGTTGGTAAAATTCATTAAGGGGGTTTACAAATGCTGTTCTTAATTGCCTGGATTCTTGTGAGTGCAAAGAAAAGCATTCCCCAAGCTATATTGGGAACAACAGCAGAAAATAATAAAAAACCCCACATTAGATATAACCCAGCAAAAATGCAAACTAATTAGTCAGATGAGCTGGAAGAGGACACCAAGAATTAAAATTAGCTCCTAATAAAGAGGAAGATCTCTGGGTGGTAATGATGCTGACAGAGCTTTAGAAGTGTGAGCAAGTGGGATGCCAGGCAGTAAAGGTTTAATATACTCAGGACTTCAGGGCATCTGCAACCTCCACTGATGAAGGTCTGTCTTATCCTGCAAGGAGAAAAGGCAGCCCTACACAAGACAGAACCTTGGGCAAATAAAGGTGTATGAGGTAACATTTGAGAGCTTTGGGGCTTTAACATGTCCTGCTGGTAGCTCCTGAATCATACCATGGGTCATCAACAAGATAATTAGAAAGATTTCTACTGACATCAGCAGGCTTTGGGGCAGGCTCCAAGCAAGGTGTAAGTGTATGTCTGGCGATGGCAAACAGACAAGGACTTTGTGTCAAGCTACAGATCTTATCTGGGAGGTAAACGCAGAGTCTGTTTATTATGATTCCACACAGAAATCTGCAAATATATCTGTGCTTCTCATTATCATAAGATAAGGATAATTAAAAAAGGAAATTAGAGTAGAATGACAAACGTGGCTAGGGGGCTGTTAGTCAATTAGCATATAGAGATTGGCTAGCTTATTGCTGTGGGAGACAATGATGCAAAATGGAACATTAAAAGGGTGCAAATGCCAAAAGTGTCTAACACTATGTTTCTTAATAATAAAAAGATGGATTAGGTTAAAAAAAAAAAAGCCAAAACATAAAACAATCAACTAAAAAACACCAAAATCAACAAAAACCGAAGAAAAAAACAAACCAAAACCCCCCCCAAAACAAAAAAAAGCCACACAACCCCCCCAAAAAAAGCCAAAAACAAAACAAAAAAAACCAACCAAGGATGAACTTTAAGGTGGAAATTTAATGCTTTGTATAAATCAGGAATTCCTTACAGAAATCCTTTGCTTCATATATTAAAATTAACTTGGAGAAAATGTGATGTTCTCTGTGACTATGAAAAATTTGAAATGCAAAAAAAAAGAAACAGACACAAACCCTCTAGAAATTAATAAATGCCTTTCATGCTTCTCCATAACATGGCATGCTGTGTTGGAAGGAATCTTGTATCAAATGCCACCAAGCACTCACTTGTTGACTGTAGTGTGATTTTCTGTGGATCCATTCTTCCCACTGTGTTCAGTCCTTGGTATTTCCCATTATGACATCCAGATTTTTGAGAGTCTCTAAAACTCTATGCAATTATCTTTTATAATTCGGCAAGAAAGAGAGCAGGTTTTTTCTGAACACCTCATTGTTCGTCATGATGTGTTTTGGAAATCTTATCCCTCACTAAGATTGAAAGAACAAGATAAAACAGATCAAAGATAGATCAGTACTAAAGAAACTTCCTTCTTTTAGATTAGCATGTAAAGTCTTTTTTAATATTCTCAACCCTTAAACAAGTTAACATTCTTCCCTCTGCAGGATGGGTCCCTCCTTTTCCCCTGGGAAGAAACAAAACTGCTAGCAGAGCTGCAAATACAGACAACATAATTCTCTCTGCATCTGCTGCAGCGTGATAGAGACAAGCCCTTGATTATTTCTGGCTTTTAGAAAGATGACGGATACACATCAGCCTATGAAATGTCTGCAATGTGCAGCAAAAAGAAGGGCAAAAACTCTTAAGAGCTGTCATGTTTTAACAGGCTGCGACACAGCCTTGGCATGTCCCAAGGGGGGAGGAAGAGGGAGCTGCCTGGGAAGTATGTAATGTTTACCTTCCCCTCATGGAAACATTTTTCCTGGGCCTGTCATCACTTCTGTTAAATACTTGCCTGGAGGAAACTGAGTGGCTTGCAGTGCTTCTGTATGAACCCACCAGTGTGCCCATCAGCATCACTGGGGCAAGAAAGTCCCACTCTACAGTCACAGAACTGGGTCTCAACTCACCCTATAAGCTTTGTAACAACACACCAAGGGGGTAGTGCGGCATACCATGTGAGAGGAAGAAGCTGGAGTTAGAAAATGAGGGAAGGAAGGAGAAGAATGGGACATCTTAATGAAAATTTCTACCTGAAAGAAGGTGTCTTCATAAAGAAGCCTAGAAAAGAAGCACTCCTTTGTGGATGCCAGAAAGCACAGGAAGGATGCCACAACTGCCTGAGTCACCATGCCAAGCACGTACAGCTTTGCTGCCCCTCAAATAAACCTAATCAGGATAGACAAACTGTAAGATACTAACAAGTGTGCAATCATATTACACCATGTTTGACATTATTACTGGAACTTGTGTGCATATTTAATGACTGGCAAAGTAGGATGTTGCCAGGACTGACCATATTTTCCATTCCTGAGGAAAAGGTTCAGGGTTCTTTTGAAACCAAGCATCATACCTGTCCTCCTGCTAAAAGTACTGGTGAAAATGTAACTCCCTTCCTTCAACTTGTCCTGGAGAGACTGTTTGTTCAGTTGTATGGCAGGTAGAGTTATATCTTTCTCCACCAGCATTTCAAATCAGTTCTGAATCAATGCTGAAGTAAAATGAAGAAAAAGTACCTGGATTCTCCATAAAGAGCCAGGTAGCTAGCTGTTTTTTTTCTTTTTTGCAGTGGAATAGAGCCAAAGGAATGTTTTACAGACCACTCAGATGAAAATGGAAAGAAGGTATTATTTTCTTCTGAAAGACAAATGTATGTCTCAGCTTGGGGTGGCCACAGGGAGAATTCCTTTCTGCTTCTTAGCAAGTGACTGATTTGACTGTGACAGGACAGTAGATGTAAGAGGCAAATATTTGTGACATAGTGTAAAAGCATTGTTTGGATTCCTTTTCTTTTACAAAATTTTCAACTAGGAATGCACCTTTTGCCTTACAGTGCAAGAGAGGAATTGACCACACTGAAGAGCCACCAGCAAAGCGACTCTTCAGGATGAAGAGAAAATGGGGTTCTTTTATTTTATTTCTTTTATTTCAATCTGAATTTAGATAACTTCTTTTTTTAGATCAAATACATGCTTGTGAAAGAAACCGACATATGGGTCCAGAGAAGATTTTTTTGCCAGGATCTGAGGGTTTTGATGGTACTTTATCAAATGAAAAGGACAGTGGAGAAAACACAGGATAGGGAAAATGGTAAAAGTAGTTATGCATTTGGTAGAGGTACACAGAGAGATAATTGACAATTTGTTACCAAAAGAAAAGGCTTCAGCAAGGTTAAAAGGCACTGGAGGCAAAGCTGATGGCAATGTAATTACTGAAAATGAAAATGGTTATGAGTTTTATTGGCCTGAAGAAGAATTACATGGAAATACCACTGCAGCTGGTGAATCTCAAAAGGCAGCCGAGGAACAAAAGTATGAGGCACTGCCAAATGACCTTCCTGGCAGCCATAATATAGTTGGTTACAAGAGGGATGTGCTTTCTAGGAGATTGCCCTACAGGATGTTTTCTTGGCCCTTCAGCCCTTCAGGCTCTGAAAAAGTTGGCAGGGACAAAAAATTCAGTTGATTTTTTAACACTGGATAAAAACAAACAATTTTTCCTCCTTCTTCCTCTCCACCTCCCTTAGATGTCCACTGTCCCTGGCTGCAGTGGGGAAAGTGCAAGCTGAAGGTGCAGATGGAGACTCCATTGGACAGTGCCCTGTCACTTGCCAGATGTCAGCTCTGGTATGATCTCCTGGGAGCAATCTTAAGTGCCTGCTGGTGTGTGTACACAGACCACTTGTGGAGGCAGGAGCTCTCTTCCTCTCTGTCTCTTTGCACTCCAAGATACAGAAGGACAACCTGATTTCCACCTTATCTGTCTTTACTCCATCGCCCAAAATAACGTACTTAAAATGTCCTTCCTACCAGAACTGACATATATCAATAAAGTGTGGCTTTCCATAGATTTTAGCCCAATTCACACCTTTGCTATGTAAGCTTGGGCACAAAAGGATAGTAAGAGAGACAGCATTGAATATTTTCATTTTCCATCTACAAGAAGGCTGGAAGGAGGATCGAGGGAACTACAGGCCTATCAGCCTAACCAGGAAAGATGATGAAGACACTCATCTTGACTGAGCTCACAATGCAAGTGCAGGGCAGCCAGAGAATCAGACCCAGCCAGCATGGGTTTATGAAAGAAAGGTCTTGCTTGACCAACTTGATCTCTTTTTATGACCATGTGACCCACCTGTTGGATGAGGGGAAGGCTGTGGACGTTGTCTATCTGGACTTTGGTAAGTGAGGCCTTTGACACAGTCTCCCACAGCATTCTCCTGGAGCAGCTGGCAAATCCTGGCATAGACAAGTGTATTCTTCACTGGTAAAAAAACAGCTGGATGGCTGGGCTCAGAGAGTTGTGGTAAAGGGAGTGAAATCTAGTTGGCAGCTGGTCACCAGTGGTGTCCCTCAGGGCTCAGTTTTGGGGCCAGTCTTGTTCAACATCTTTATCAGTGATCTGGAGGAGGGGATTGAGTGCAGATGTCGCCAAACTGGGTAGGAGTGTTGATCCGCTTGAGGGTAGGAAGGCTTTGCAGAGGGACCTGGACAGGCTGGATTGATGGGCCGAGGCCAATTGTATGAGGTTCCATAAGGCCAAGTGCCAAGTCCTACATTTCGGTCATAACAACCCCATGCAACAGGGGTGGGAGAATGCTACAGGCTTAGGGAAGAGTGGCTGGAAAGCTGCCCAGGACTCGGGGTGCTGCTTGACAGCCAGTTTAACATGAGCCAGCAGTTTGCCCGGGTGGCTGAGCAGGCCAACAGCCTGCATCAGGAATAGCGCGGCCAGCGGGAGTAGGGAAGTGACTGTGCCCCTGTAGCCGGCACTGGTGAGGCTGCACCTCAGGTACGGTGTTCAGTTCTGGACCCTCTACGAAAGAAAGGACATTGAGGTGCTGGAACGTGTCCAGAGGAGTGCTGCCAAGCTGGTGAAGGGTCTAGCAAACAAGGAGCAGCTGAGGGAACTGCGATAGTTTAGTCTGAAGAAAAGGAGGCTGAGGAGAGACCTTGTCACCCTCTACAACTGCCTGGGAGGAGACTATGGGGAGGTGGGTGTTGACCTCTTCTCTCAAGTGATTAACAACAGGACCATAGGAAATGGCCTGAAGTTGCAGCAGGAAAGGTTCAGCCTGGATTTTAGGAAGAATTTTTGCATACTGAAAGAGTGGTCAGGCACTGGAACAGCCTGCCCAGGGAGGTGGTTGAGTCTCCTTCCTTGGAGGTATTGAAATAATGTGCAGATGTGGCACTTCAGGGCATGCTCTAGTGGCCAAGGTTCGGGGGGGGGGGGGTTTATGGGTGTCTTTTGGTGGGGTGTGTTGTTGTTTGGGTTTTTTGGTGGGTTTTGTTGTTTGTTCTAGTGGCCAAGGTTGTGGGGTTTAGGGTTTTTTTGGGGGTGTGGGTTTGTTTGTGAGTGTTTGTTTTTTGATTGTTTTTGTTTTATTTTGGTTTGGCTTGATTTTGTTTGGTTGGTTTTTGTGCGTGCATGGATGGTTGGACTCAATGATCTCAGAGGTTCTTTCCAACCATGACGACTCTGTGATTCCGTGATTATATGTTTTGGTTCACTTTTTTCCTTAATCAGAAATAGGATAGTTTTACTTTTTAAAGCTGTTTGACCACTGTAAAAGACATGAAAACGGCTGATGAGAACAATTTCTAGAGAAAGATTTTCTGTTGGGAAAATAGACTGTGGAAATCAATACATCTCCAGGGGAAGATCAATTTTTATGGAATTTTCTGGTCATTATAATCTAAATTAAACATTTATTTTACATGTACATTAATTTCTGCATCCAGTTAGGCCAGCATTGTGCCTGACAGGACCCACAGCCAATAAAATAATCTTACTTTTTCTCACCAATGAGCCTAGTATTTTTTTTGATCTGCATCTTCCTGATGCACCAGAATTTCCCATCAATGTTGACTTGTTTGGTAAATCCCCAGACTTTCAGCTGAACTCAGAAATGGGAACAGAAGATAAGGGAAACCCAGAACCATGTTGAAAGAGGCATTGAAGAAACTCAGACATACTGATAGCAAAGTCAATCTGAACTTGTGGTTTTAAGTAATTTAATTCTGAAAAAGCTCTTAATATTTTTGACTTCTTGTTCTGAACTGGTTTTGAGTTTAGGTGTGCTTATATTTTGCTTAGACATGTTTGCCTTCTAAAATAAGAGAGGCATGAGCAAAAGACTGATATGGAGAATACAACCTCTACATTTATGGTGGAAAGGACAAGGAGCCCAGTGTGGCAAAGTCCTGAGCAAGCACAGAAGGATGAAGAATGAAAGAGAAAACATGAAAAGATGTAACTTGGTTTGGTTTCAGTGGCAGTGTGATTTTAATTTGCTTTCAAACTGTATCACATACTGGAGGGTTTTGTGTAAATTCAGCCTACCTACACAGTGGTCCTGTCTGATATTGCAATCATGGAATGGGGTTCTGAAGCTTCTCATTCTGCTATTTGTGACATCAGCACAGTTGGATCTGCCATCACATTGGAGACAGCTACTGAAATCCTCTCTATCCCAATCCTAGGGTGACCCCACATAACAGTGCATGATAGAGGCGGAGGGGTACCTTGGGAAGAAAAGCTGGATCCTTTTCAGGATCCATGAAGTCACCCCTTTCTGGCAAGAAGGGCTGTGATGAGCCACTTCTGAGAAGGTGCAGTCCTGATGACATAGCATCACCACCTGGTTACCTCCACAGGTCCACACCTGGTACCTGCTCAGAGGTTGTCAGGATGAAATGAAGGCTCTTAGTGATACTCAGACAAGGAGACTGCTGCTACACTGGGAAAATTTGCAGGGGGCGACAGAGGGTGGTGTCGTTTTTTTCTTTGTCCTGTGCTGTAATATAGTCATTTTGCTATATACGTAATCTCTCTGCCATTAATCTCTCTGCCAAAATTAGGAATAATTCCTAATTCATGCTCTCTGCTACCATATATTTTTCTAATATATTGCTTATTTAAGCTCCAGTTTTATGATGTGTTTTTTCTCTGTTGAAATCAGAAAACACCATAAAGCTGTACAACAAAGTGGAGAACCCAGTCTTACTAAATGAAAACTAGCAAAAGCTGCTTTATGACAGAGGCAGTTTGAGAAGTGATAAAATAATAATGCAAGTTCTTTCTTTTTTGACAGGGCAGATTTACCAGTACACACTGGGTATGTTGCTGCTCATCAGCCACACAAAACAGCTGTAAACCTGGATTAACCAGGCTGTTAAATTGAGTTTACAGCTGCTTTGCATCACCATAATGGCTCAAAGCAAGCAGCACATATCAGTGAATGTGGGCCTAATTGTACACTAATGAACAATGAAGTAGTTTAGCATGCAGTATCCACTTTGGCAGAATGAAAAAGAAATCTTTATAGAGCAGATATGTTAAGATTTATCCTAACTTTGCTTGAGGGAAAAAAATCATCCTCCTTTATTCTGGATGGATTATAATTAAGAAAAACATCAGAGACAAATTATTAAATGTTAGAAATTTAAAAGAGCTTTAAGATTACATCCACTCTTTCCAGACATATAAGTACCTGCTCAGGCTGGAGTTACAAGTGGAACTCATAGTTCAATTATAAAATAATGGTTTAAAAAATCTGCTTAGGTAAGCATGTGTTTCCATTAGGGAAGAAAAATCATTACAGAAAACAAGATAAAAAGTTAATGTTGCAAATCTCATTGTCTGTGAATAACTTCATTAGTGCTGGATAGCTACTCCATACTTAGCAAGGTGTTCATTTTATAAATCTGTTAAAACTGTTGTAATCAAGTGCAACCTAGATGTCTGCTTAGTTTATAGTTACCTTAAAAGAACCAAAGCTCAGAGTATTTTTCAATGCTTCAAAACATTGCTTTTCTTCTGTAAATAAAGCTTATGGCCTCAAGGCAATTGCCTTGCTGGGAATACAACAGTCTCCAGTATAATTTGACAAACACAAAAAGCAAAAAATTTACAGATGACTGGCTCTCATTCGTTTATTCAATGAATCATTCTTAAATTGCAGGGAAAAATTGGGACAGGACAGTTCATTAACAGAGGAGCACATTTTCCCCCTTGCACTCCCAAGCATTACACCAACGGCAGTGCAGGACATGATGGAGGTTTGGCCACAGCAGAGTGAAGGCTCATGCATCACTCATCCCTCCTGGTGCCACCTGAAGCCAAGAGAGACATGGCCTTTCGACTTGCTTTGCCTCTGGGGTTCCACCTTCCAAAATCAATTGCAAAACTATTGTTTTCATTTAAGCAGAACTGGGACTATTATGCCTGAGCTAGCCACAGACTGACCATGGGTACATTCATACAGCCACTGGCAGGCAGAGGTAGGAGAGGCTTTGCCCACTGAGCCTCAGCTCACAACCACATATCCACCTAAGGCCGTGTCTGCTGTGCATAAGCTCATATCCCATCTCTCAGCAGGCTGGCGGTTATCTCAGGCTGAGGGCTGTGCTCACCATGGACACACAGCTTCCCTCTGCCACTGAGGAGCATCCAGCTGGCCTAGAGTGTGAGCACAGAGAGCTGATGTTTGCCTGCAAAGCACCACAAAATATAGCAGCAAAATATTACATTGGTTTTGAAAATACATTATACCAACAGGGATTTTGAAAATGTCAGTTTAAAGAAAAAGACAGGAAAATCTGGTCTTCGAGCTGTAAAATATTTAACCTTTTTCATTCTTGAGTGCTGAGCATCCCACACATTTTCAGTGATAACAATAACAGCAGTAACAATAATAATAATAAGAAAGAAAATCTCAAACAGAAGGAAGAGCTAAACTAAAAATACTTAGGAGGTGTTAATGCACCTAAAAGGCACAGTTTAGGAAATTACACTTAACCAACAATAATAAGAAAAAAGGATGAAGTCTTCATGAAAAGTCTTTCATTACTGAAACTACTAAAGTGAATGATGAATCATCTTGTGGCATGTCATCAGAAGGAAATGTCTCTTCCCTGTAAAAAATGGCTTTTATCCAACTAAAAAGTACAATCGTCTTACATTTCATGGGGATCTCGCTTCTTAGGAAAAACACACACACACACAAAAACATTTACTGAGCCAATATAGAATTTTTCAACAACAGTAACTACTTCAAACAAGAAAAAGGCCCCTAGATGCTTTCATAAAAAATAATATTCTGATAATATTAGAGAAATAATAAAAGATGGTGGTTTAAAAATAAACTGTCTCCCCTTTTTACACAGCCCAAGGCATGCTTTATTATATTAAGCTACAAATGTGTTAACCAATATAAACAATTCTCTGACAATAATCCAGCACCTTGCATAGCAAAACATCTTTTGTTGGTCTGGAAGTCTGCAAAACTGTATCCATGTTGTTGTAAGACCCTTAGAGACCAGACTCTCAGCTGGCATAAAAGTATGTTACCACCTTGATCTCAAAGGAAGAATCCAAATTTGTACCCAGGGAAGATTTGGACCCTTACTTATTATAATTATCTCTGTTCTTTAGTTCTTCATAATTGTCTGCATAGATGAACAAATTAACTGGGTATCTCTGTTCAGGAGGGTAAGTATGCTTGTAGCTGGTATCTTTGAGGAAGGGAGGATATTTTTCTGGACAACCTGGATTAGTTAATGGAGGAGCCTGCTGGTCCTCATTTAGGGGACAGTTAACTTTTAAGTCAGCCTGAAGGTGTTTAGGGAACAGTTTGCCTCCTGGAAGTAGGACCTTGAGATGGGGTACAGGGAACACAAGGAAAAAAAATAAGAAATAGATTACAAGGGGCTAGTTCACTCCAAAATTAGGGCTAGGCACCTGCAGCTTCCAGGCAGGGGCACTCACAATTCTGAGTGACCCCAAAAGGGCCATGGCCAAGCTCTTCTTCACTGCTTAGGGTGTTAAAAGGGTGACCTAAGCCCAATGTGCAGCAGATGCTCAGTGACTCCATCCCCAGCCAACAAACAGAGCTGAGGAAAGCCAACCACACAATATTCTGCTTTGATGCCTGCATATGCTTTCAAGGAAACATGGATCCTGTGGGATGGGGTATTATTCTTGCTCATGTCCACCTATAAATGCATGTACTTACATCTTTATGTAAGTGTATTGATACTGAAGGCGGCTCTCATCTCGCTCCAACCCTCCTCCCTTGTCCTTAAAGAATATTCAGCATTGACTGAGGCACTGAAATATTTCAGGATCTGTGTCTCCTTTGGGGTTAAGATGGCTCAAGCTTAATGAATAACCTTACACTGATTCAAAATAACTTCAAGGACACTAACTCTGAGTGTGCAGGACATCAGTCAACTATTCCCTCCTTGGCTACAGGAAGAAATTTTTACCTCAAACAAGTTACTTTGCATGTATCCATAACATGTGGATGCAAATCCTTACACTCATCTCTAAATTCCTTGCAAACGGCCATTCCTGGAAGCTGGTCATTGGATCTGATGTGACACAGTATTTCATAAGTTAGAACTGAGAAGAAAAAAACGGCTATTATCCTTCCAGTCTATACATCAATGTCTAGGAGGATGCAAACAAGAAACTGGATGAGAGTCCATTGAGAGAAGTGTTAGCAATCAGCCAAACTGGGGCTAATTACAGGCAAACTGGAAAGCCCACAACTGGCCTCAAGAATACACCAGAAACAGTGGCAAAATAAAATCTTATCAGATTTCTAAGAACATATGTTTGATAAACCTGATCACCTTCTACAACAAAGTAACCTGCTCTGTTGATGCAGGATGAGTGGTGGACATCTTCTACCCGGACTTTTCCAAAGCTTTTGATACAGTTCCCTGCAGCCTCCTGGAGAAACTGGCTCCTTACAGCCTTGACAAGTGGTCTGTGCGGTGGGTGGGGAACTGGCTGACGGACTGTACCCTAAAGGTGATAGTAAATAGTTCCTCCTCAAGCTGGCAACCGGTCACAAGTGGGGTCTCCCAGGGATCAATACTGGGCCCAATGCTGTTTAACATCTTCATAAGTGACCTGGATGCTGGGATCAAGAGCACCTTGATGAAGTTTGCTGATGACACCAAGATGAGTGGGAAGATTGACACTCCAGAAGGGAGAGCCACCCTCCAGGATGACCTGGACAAACTGGAGGAGTGGGCTAGCAGGAACCTTATGAAGGACAACAGAAAGAAGTGTAAGGTCTTGCACCTGGGAACACATAACCCAGGAGTGAGGTTCAGACTGGGATCCACCTGGCTGGAAAGGAGCCCTGTGGAAACAGACCTGAGGGTCTTGGTGGATAACAGGCTCAACATGAGTGAACAGTGTGGTGCAGTGGCAAAGAAAGCCAACAGGATGCTGGGCTGCATCAATACGGGCATCACCAGCAGAGATAGAGAAGTCATCATGCTGCTCTACTCAGCACTTGTCAGACCATGCCTGGAGTACTGCATTCAGGTCTGATCCCCACTGTACAAAAAGGATGTGGACAGGCTGGAGGGCATCCAGAGAAGGGCCACAAGGATGATCAGAGGACTGAAGAACCTACCATAGGAGGAGAGGCTGAGAAAACCGTGTTTGTTCAACTTTGAAAAAGAAAGCTTTGGGGAGACCTTATTACCATGTTCCAGTACTTAAAGGGTGTCTACAAAGAAGATGGAGACTCCCTCTTTACAAGGAGTCACATGGAAAAGACAAGGGGTAATGAGCACAGGTTGCTTCTGGGGAGATTCTGATTGGTCACAAGAGGTAAAACTTTCACCATGAAGACAGTCAAACACTGGAATAATCTCCCAAGAGAAGTGGTAGATTCCCCTACATTGGACAGTTTAAGTCAGCTTGACAAAGTGCTGAGCCATCTCATATAAACTATAGTAGTACCTAGAAAGGTTGGACCAAATGACTTTGAGGTCCCTTCCAACATGGCCTTCTATGATTCTATGATATCCTTTCTCAAGCAGAAAAAAATGAAACAAAACCGAAACCAAAACAAATCAACCAAACAAACAAAACACACACAAAAAAACAAACTCCTAACCAAATCGTAACATCAATTTACCATGAGCAGAGACAAACAGACAGCATGGGAGCCAAGGTCAGACAAGGCAGCTTACTGATCTCTTTCTAAACTAGCTTGGTTTCTAAATCCCTTTAAACACGAAGCTGCTAGGATTAAAGTAAGGTGATTTTGCTAAGATGTGAGTCTGAAAAATCTCTCTGTTAGACACAGTTGAATGTGTTTTTTTTTCCACGCCAGTGATATGTCTGAATTTCAACTGAATATTACTTCTTGAAATGGGTTGCAATGTGGAAAAAGATTGCAAAGATGCTCTTTTCTAACCTAAAGGAACAAAAGCATGTCTTCCCCTATTTTTCTATAATCATTCTTGCTTAAAAGTCACCTTTTGTTAGAACATTACGTAGTAAGAAGCTAGTTAAAAGTTTGGGTTTTGGGGTTTTTTTTGGTTTCTTGGTTTCTTGGTTTTAATTTGGGATAAATTACTTTCTTAAAAAAATATTTCTCATAAGTGACAGAGATTTAAAAGAATTACCATTACATCCAAGTGAGTTCTGGCAAAGAAATACATTTATATTTTTTGTATATTCTGTATAAATATACATCAGTTTTTGGACAGGAATATGTGTATGTGTGCCTACAAACATATCTATACACTGAAAAAAAGAAAGAAATAGTGAGAAATATTTATAAAAAAGAAATAGCCAGTACATGTGTTTCTCATTTAGACAACCTGTAGACCATGGGGGACACTGGGTTTCTTGATCTCCTGGCACTGGGACTACTATATCTTTAGGTGTTTTCTCAGGAAATAAGCATGTGGCAGGTTAATATGCAACAAACAGGAAAAAAAAAGGCATCCAATCAAAACTGCTCAAAAGTTTGGGTATTGAATCAAATTACTGGAGAAGAGAGTATCAGGCAGATAGATTAATTTAAACTAGTATATTTAGTACATGTTTAAACACAAGATTCTCATCCACTTGACTTCTTAGTGACAGATGAAATAACATAACACATACATTAGAAATGTATGAAGAAATGTGTATAATTTAAAAAACAGTGGAAATTGTCCACCTTTTTGTCTTTCTGTGCAAGAGACAACAGGAAATGAGCCAATCGATCACAGCTTATACAGTCAGAATCCTAAGACTTGCAGGATGCTCTGTAATTTGTGATTTGACCTCTTGGTACCTTCCTCTTGCTGAGGTTCTTGCAGAAAAAAATGATGTGCCAATGAAGAGTGACACAAGATTCATCTTGTTTGACTGGCCAGGTCACAACAACAGTTTGGGTTAGTCTATAGCCAGCCACCTGTGGTGGCTGGGAAAGATATACTGGCACTGTGGAATTGCTTCCTAGAAACATCACCAGGAAACCCACAAAACACACATAGGTCTTTCAGATGGAGTACTGGGTAATCCATAACACAGGTAATTGTGTGATCTTCTGGCTGCTGTAGCAGCAAGCATGACAGTAGAAATAGCTTGGATTAAAACAAATAAAATCTGAATAGTGACTGGTAGCACCCTGCACTGCAGTTTTGTCCACTGCATTGCTCCAGTGAAGACAAAGGTTTTGGTGTCATAGGACTCATGCCATAATTTCCACACTGCTGCCACTTGGCTGCCAGCAAATGAATGTAGTCAAATTCAGTGACCCAGACAGGCTCCCCTTGTGTCTGTCTGGTCCTTAGGTCCTCTGTGGGTTTGCTGAGCTCCCTGGGTGGTGCTGATGTGGCCGGCAAAGTGCTGCAATATCCTCTGGGACATGCACTGATGCACTCACTGCTGACCCAGGATCAAGAGAGCTGGGAGTACCTGTTCGTGCTCCTGCACATGCAGCATCCTCTGCAATTGCATTTTCTACTAGCTCATTATTGCCACTTAAGCAACCACTTGCTATACCCAGCCAACATGGACCTGTGGCCCCTTGGGTAGCAGCCTCTTGTCAAGGCCCTTAGGGACACTCTAAAGCTATGGCAGTTCACTGATAACAATAAACTTCATGGTGGTGTATAAGCCTGAGACTGAGATTGCTAGAGAGAAGCGAACCATATTAGCTTACAGATTAGGAAGGCAGCAGTGGGAGTCACAGGGTGTTGTTATCTGCTGTTCCTGTCTGGCCACCTTTGCTCTCCCTATGAGGTCATACGTTGATCCACTGAATGCAACTGTATATGACAAGTTGCAGCATCCACTACAAACAGACTCTCCTCATACACACACACTCACCTCACCTCTCTGCTATTTACTTCTGATTTATGACCTGCTGGCAATCCATGTGGACCAGGTTGAAAACACTGCACAGAGTGAATCAATTATAGTGTACTAGATTGATAGGTCACCTAATGTATTTAAAGATAATTGAACTGTGAAACGATTGAGTAAACTGAGAATTTCTATAAGTCTGTGTCCTGGGTAATTATAAATACCAATTACAGAAGAACAAAAGTATACTAAGCGGCAGTGACAAGAATAAATGTTAAATTTCTGGTGTTTCAGTGGTTTGTTTTTAACTTCAGCATGTATGAGCTATCATCAAATCAATGAATGCAAACATGGATGAATCTCTGAGAAGGAGGAGTTAAAATGGTATCAAATGTATGAAGAAAACATTTTAATTTCCAAGAAAGAAATACTGTAAATCAAGCTACTAATGAAAGTAAAACTAAATATGAAATATAGGGGGGATAAGCATAAATGGAAAATTGCAAATACCAAGGAAAATATTTATGTTAACTTAAATAAGTTATTTTAATACTTCTTCATAAATTTAGAGAAACACATCAAATGCAGCATTTTTACAAAGACTTTTTAAATATAGGATAGAGCAAGGAAGATAATTTATATGATGGCCTTCACTGAAATCAGTGATTCTGGTCACAGTAAGAAGAAAAATTGCAATAGCCTTTTAAGCAGAAAAGAATAATTAGCAAAGCTCAGATGGTCTTTAACTGTAACAAAGGACTGAGTATTGAAGTCACAAATACAGTCAGCTGAAAAATTGAGTATGCGGTCAATATCTCCACAGACCCAAAAGGTTTTGTTCTCCCTTTTATTTCACAAAACAAAATGGGTGACATTTCTGACTCTTAGACACACTAACTGGAAGAAGTCTCCAAACTGAGAAGAAAAACTCAAGAAAAACTATGCAGTTACACTTCCCTGAGAAGACAAAACCTTAGTCATCAGTGAGAGAGACCCTAACATCTTGGGGGCATGGAAAAGGGAAAATACAGAAAAGCCTAAGCAGGACATCAATTAGCCATAGTGTTTGAATTCAATAATGTCAACAACAGGCCTCTAACTTTCTTCAATAGGAAGAGGAAATGTATAAAATTTACCTTTGCCAAGACAGAGATAATTCTCATTTCCCTACCCTGTCACTGTAGAGAGGCAGACTGTAAGAGGGTCTACGTGGTTCCCCTCCGTTTGACCCAACACTGTGTGCTAGTGTTGGGAAGATCTCACAGATGTGGAAAAGGCCACCATTGTCCTTTTGACCCAGGTCTTCCACCCTCTGCCCATTAATCTCTTGGCCCGGTGCAGATGGCTCCACAGCTCCCACTAAGTCCTCTCATCTTATTTTGGTGTGAATTATTTTAACAGCATCTCTACTCAAAGAGTCACCCCTTGATAGTATTAAAAACAGATCCATTGGCCAACATGCAAAATGAGCTAGCCAAATCTCATAGCTCTGGATTTATTTGAAACAGCAATATTTGAACAAAAAGTACTGGAGTAAGTTACAGAATTAACACTGATGTGGTCTAGATTTCCATTTCAAATGACCTGAAGTTCCATTCTGCAGTTTCAAAAAATCATCCGGTTTCTTCACCTCTGCTATGAAGACAGGCTGAAGGAGTTGGGGCTATTCAGCCTGGAGCAGAGAAGGCTCCGAGGAGATCTCATAATGGCCTTCCAGTACGTGAAGGGGCTCCAGGAAAGCTGGGGAGGGGCTTTTCATCAGAGAGGGCAGTGATAAGACAAGAGGTAATGGTTTTAAACTGAAAGAGGGTAGATTTAGGTTAGACATCAGGAAGAAATTCTTCACCATGAGGGTAATAAGGCACTGGAATAGTTTCCCCAGGGAGGCTGTGGAATCCCCCTCCCTGGAGGTGTTTAAGGCTAGGCTGGATAAGGTTTTGTGCAGCCTGGCCTAGTGTGAGGTGTCCCTGCTCATAGCAGGGAAGTTGGAACCTGATGATCCTTAAGGTCCCTTCCAACCTTAACAGGTCTATGATTCTATTATTCTTTTTTTCATGTTTACACTGATTTTACAGAGTTTTGTGACATCAAGAGTGGGAGCACTCTGTTTGTCATGTGAGACCCTATTATGTTTACTTTATTGCTAAATTATCAAGAGACTTTATTAATAATGATTTACCATCTTCTTTTCAGGTACAAAATGCAGAGTTGTATTGACAGCTTGTGCAATAATCAAAGCTTTTTCCCAATAAAAACCTTTTCAAGGATAACTTCCTAATAGCCTGTGAAAACTTCATTTATCCTGGCAAGTAATTATATGCAGAATTAGTATCATGAAGCTAATGTGACTATCAGTAAGATCAAGGGGATCAATAGTGATCACAAGTGGGCCACATCTCCCTAGGAATTTGGAAGAGCGTGACATTTAGTATGTGGAGCCCCCTCATCTGCTACTGAGTTCAGCAGGAGCCAAAGGGCTTCAGAAACATTAAAGGCACTCAGTGTCTCCCAGGATCAGCTCTCTAAGTTTCAGAAAGAGTCAGTTATATTTTGGTGCACCTGAAAGAGGTTAACAGTTTCTTACAAAAAAATCCTAAAGGTGTAGTAGATTGTGAAAAAATCTAGGATCATCAGCTACCCATATGGAATAGTGTAAATTGACTAGTCATTAAAAAGTAAAAAAAACCCCACAAACAGCGACAACAACAAAAAAACCCACAAAGAAAAAAACAACAAAAAACACAACACAGTCCAGAAAGCCAACCATGTCTTGGGCTGCATCAAAAGAAGCGTGGCCAGCAGGTCAAGGGAGGTGATTCTCCCCCTTTACTTGGCTCTCATGAGACCATCACCTGGAGTACTATGTCCAGTTCTGGGGCCCACAACATAAGAAGGACATGGAACTCCTGGAGAAAGTCCAGAGGAGGGCCATGAAGATGATGATAGAGCTGAAGCACCTGTCCTGTGAAGACAGGCTGAGAGTGGAGGTTGTTCAGCCTGGAGAAGATAAGGCTTCGAGGAGACCTTATAGCACTCTTCAAGAACCTGAAGGGGCCTACAGGAAAGCTGGGGAGGAACATTTTACAAGGGCTTGTAGTTAGAGGACAAGGGGTCATGAATTAAAACTGGAAGAGGGGAGTTTTAGGTTAGATGTTAGGAATAAATTCTTTAGTGTGAGGGTGGTGAGACACTGGAACAGGCTGCCCAGGGAAGTCGTGGAAGCCCCATCTCTAGAAGTGTTCTAGAGCAGGTTGATTGGGCCTTTGAGCAACCTGATCCAGTGGGAGGTGTCCCTGCCCATGTGGAGTGGTTGGAACTAGGTTTAGGATCACTTCCAACCCAAACCATTCTATGATTCTATGAACACCCAGAACAATGGATTGCTACACTGACTTCAGAAACACACTGTTCAGTCTGTGAATTGCAGTAGATGACATAGTCTGTAGGGTTCCGTGGCATATTGTTATTTTGGAAAACAGGCGTAAGTACCTCTAGAGCAGAAATCTCACTGTGAAAACACATAACACTATTCTCTGGGGTTTTTTTATCCTTCTCAGCTGCCTTATGTTTTTTAACATATGTTACGTTTGCTTTCCCCAGCAATGCATGACAATGGCTGACCTGCCCAGTACAATCAACAGCCCATGAGAAATTTCATAGAATCATAAAATCATTTTGGTTGGAAAAGACCTTTAAGACCACCAAGTCCAACCATTAATGTAGCACACTGCCAAGGCCACCACTAAACCCTTTCCCTAAGCACCACATCTACACATCCTTTAAATACCTCCAGGGATGGTGACTCAACCACTTCCCTGGGCAGCTGGTTCCAATGCCTGACAACTCTTTCAATGAAGACGTTTTTCATAATAGCCAACCTAAACCTCCCCTGGTGCAACTTCAGGACATTTCCTCTTGTTCTGCTGCTTCTTACTTGGAAGAAGAGACCAACTCCTACCTCGTTACAACTTCCTTTCAGGTAGTCGTAGAGAGCAATAAGCTCTCCTCTCAGTCTCCTTTTCTCCAGAATAAACAACCCCAGTTCCCTCAGCCACTCCTTGTATGACTTGTTCTCTAGACCCTTCACCAGCTTTGTTGCCCTTCTGTAGACTTGCTCCACCACCTTTATGTCCTTCTTGTAGTGAGGGGCCCAGCACTCAAGGTGCAGCCTCACCAGGACTGAGTACAGGGGTACAATCACTTCCCTACTCCTGCTGGCCACACTATTTCTGATACAAATCAGAATGCCCTTGGCCTTCTTGACCACCTGAGCATACTGCTGGCTCATGTTCAGCCAGCTCTTGACCAACACCCCCAGGTACTTTTCTGCTGGGCAGCTTCCCAGACACTCTTGCCCACACCTCTAGTGTTGCCTGGGGTTGTTGTGACCCAAGTGCAGGACCAGGCATTTGTCTTTATTGAACCTCACACAATTGGCTTTGGCCCATCAATCCAGCCTGTCCAGGTCCCTCTGCAGAGCCTCCCTACACTCAGACAGACCAACGCTCCCTCCCACTTTGGTGCCATCTGCAAACTTACTCAGGGTGCACTCGATCCCCTCTTCCAGAACATTGATCAATATTAAACAGAACTGGCGCCAACACTGAGCCCTGGGCAACACCTGTTTTGACCAGCTGACAGCTGGATTTATGTCCATTCACCACAACTCTGTGGGCCCAGCCAGGCAACCAGTTTTTTGCCCAGCAAAGCTTAAACCTGTACAAGGCATTGACAGCTAGTTTCTCCAACAGAATGCTGAGAGGAGAAGCAGTGTTTGGTGTGTGTTGGGGGAAGAATGGAGGCATCACAGATGCTGGAATATTATTTCTTTGTCTTCATTTTGACTCTTAACAAAATGCAAATACCCTTGCTGTCCAGCGTGCTAATTTATTTAGTGTAATGTGTATTTGGTATTGACAAGGGAGAAATGCTTAACCTAAGGTACTTTGCACTCAAAGAAATTACCTCTTTAAAATGTGCTTGGATAAACCACTAAATTAAACTCCCAGTCTCTCTAAACAGCTTCTCTGATACTGTGTTTTTATTAGAGGAAAACTTTTAGGATATCCATAGAAAACTAATCCCCAGGACGGATGAAATTCAGGAGAGGCCAACAAGTCCCACCTTTGATCCACCTTCCACACAGCAAAGCCAGACAGGATTATGCCAAAGCCTTTAACTAAAATACTTGGGGAATTTTCAACTCAGAAGTATCTGCAGTCTTTACAATCCAGGATACTTTTCATTAGGTCTTCTTTTTTAATGTTTGTGACTTATACAGCTTTCATATGCAAGTCAGTTTGCAAGGATGACAGGAGAAAATGTCACTGGAACTCTATGTGTAACCCTCATGCTCTGCCACGTAGCAGATATTGCCTAACTACGTCAATGTAGGGGTTAATTTAAGGATAAGTGCTTTTCCACTTGTTTACTTGTGCCTGTTTCCCTGGAAATTATAGTATTACTGCAAATTAAAAGGTTATAACCAGTGATATATGCATCTTCTGCCTACAATCATTTTTCAAGGCAAAGGATTTTATGTAATTAAAAAAATGCCTTGAAAAATCTGTCAGAATTACATTAATTCTCAAAAGTTTGGTTCACAGTCATAGTTGCACACTAAAATGTGTAATTTGCTATTTATTGACAGCCAGTTCAATGCCTAAACAACAGTATCAAAATCACTCCTACTCAAGATCAGATTAGTGAGGAGGAGAAACTCACCTCTGCTAACATTTTGAAACACGCAGCTAATTCCCAGAACTATGTTTTCACCAGTAGCCATTCAGGAAGCTTTTGCAAAAACCTGTCTCTCTAGCAAGAGAGAGTACCATGTCCTTTCATTGCACTTAAATGACAGTTTTGGTTCTGAGAAGGTAATGACAGTATCGCAAAATTTCACAAGATGACTGTGATAAATGCAGCAGCAAGAGCAAAGACTGCTTAACAGACAATGAACCTCAGCACCTATTATTACTGCTCTTCCAAGATATAAGATTGCCTTAAATTAATTTCATATTTCAAAGGGTTTTAGTCAGCATTCCAAAAAATTGCATTTTAGAACATAACAGATCAAAAACTACAGACACCGTCCAGATGATTCCCGTTAATGTAATGGAAATGGGCTGTGAATGCTTAAAGAAAAGCACTTGAAGAATTCGCTCTACACAAATGAAAAGTCAAGCCTACTTAGCAGTTCAGTTTTGTGTCATAGGTTTGTTTTTTTCTCATCCAGATTTTAAGTACCTAGGAACCAGGCTTCCTAGAGGGATCAGAAGAGGAAGTTTTTAAACAGTCATCCATTGAGATGGATATTTCAAGTTCTCAGAAAAACCCACCATGCCTGCGCAGAACCATGACATTCAGACAGTAGTGGCCAAGGGAGCTGACTTGATATGTCCATTTCATATTTTACTAGTGGAGTCCTGCTATAGGATCAGTCTTATTTGGGATCAGCCGTAAGCACTTTTGCTTTTCTGTGCAGATCAATGGAAACCTAAACGCCTGTGAAATTGTATCATGGCAGCAAGGTAATACTCCTGTATTTCCTTTAATGACAGTTTAATTTTTTCACTACCACATTACACTATTAATTCCACTCTGAGAGCTGAAAAAAAGAGGTTCCATATTTTCACATAATGGGTTGCATGCATTCACAAGGGCTCTTCCACATCCAAGTTACACTAACTCCTGAAGAACCATTATTAAAGTCCCTGAATTACTTCTCATTATACACTGTGTTATAAAGCACTTTATACTTCAATAAATTCCTGATAAGGTTCTCGCTCCACCTTTTACATGTCAGCCCCAATACTCGGTGTTCTGAATAACAAGGTGTGACTCAATCTACACTGCACTTGTGAGCCATAACAGGAAAACACATGTTTTTTAGATCTTAATCTGGCTGGAGAACATGTAGAATGGAAGTAGGTTTTCTTCTACTGAGATTATAGACTGTAGTCAAATCTGTGTTTCTTCTCCTTCATTTCTGGGGAGCAGCTTGAAAGAGCCACAGGGCACTGCTGCTAGCAAGCCCTGTCATTCCATCAGCAGCTGACCATTCCATAAAGTGTCTCCAAAGCGATCTCAGGGTACTGTGGAAAAATAGTTTGATGCCGGACACAGAGGTGGCATCCAGTGTGATGTGGAATTTCTCAGGTACCTTTGTCTTAAGTGAAACACCAGTATAATTTCCCTCTGTGCAGGCTGGGTCCGTGCTTGTTATTACAACTGGGTCTGAGGTTATACAGGGTTTTTACTTTCCACCCTCCTTTATTTTTATATGACTGAGGGATTTTGGTAGCAAGTCTTTGACCCTTGTTTCTATGAGCATGCCATTGGTGTTTACCTCAGAGACCTACTCCTGGGCTCATTTAGAGGAGTAAGTAACAAATCAGATAACAACTGTGTGACAGATCAAAAGCGAATAAACCTCTTTACAAACATAAATCAATCTCCTGGAGCTTGTCCTTGTAGAGGTTAAAGATAAAGTGACAACCAAAGGCAAGAGAGATCAAGGACTAGAGTAGCTAAACTGTGTTCCAAGGAGATTATAGTCTTTTTGGCAATTAATCACCATAGTGGGGCCTGATCTGAAAACACCTATGAAAGCTATTATCCCTCAGTTTTTTGTCCAAACTGAACAAAATGCAAATGTTTCTCAGCTCTGTGAAAACAAGCAGGGGTCTTGAAATATCCCAAGGTATCAGTTAGGATAATTCAGATAAAAGTTTTTACACAGTTTTTTTTGGAAACTTACTTAGAGTTTCTTTTGCCTTTTTAATTATTTTTCTTCTTTTTGGCAACTTTTCTTATATAAAAAATCTTATTATTCTTTAACAGATTACTTACTGTCCATAAATGTACTTTCCTAGCATAGATACTTGCAGAAAGAATGTAATTCATGCTGGATAAACACAAATTTTACACACTCAGGTAGGGCCAGTTATCTAGGCATCTCCCAGCCAGGAATGAAACATTGCTCTTGATCCTGGCCCACAGCATGGTTACATTACACTTCTTCATCAACCTAAAGCACAATTCAAACTTGATTTATCAAGTCTCAAAAAATCACTTTGCAATGTTCCCATTTAAGTTTCCATGGTGCAAGACCCCCAGCTAACGGCAGCAAGTGGGACCCCAGCAGGAGTCTGCAGCACTCACCAGCTGCTCCTGGCACAGGCTGTGCCAGCTTTCTCCAAAATAGCCCTAGGCAGGCTGGCAATCAGATGGCCACTAAACATGCCCTTTTTGGTCACTGCTGAGGACCTGGCCCTGTCCTTCTCACACAGAGAGAAAGTTACAGGCCAGAAGGGACTGTTCTGTTCAGCACTGCTCCTGAAGGTATAGACAGGCCTGTACACCCAGCATGTGATAGTCATCACATGCTGATATACTCAGCCCTTTGTGAAAATTAAATCATCCCTTCCTTTAATTTATTTCAGTTAGTTTTCTATGCAAAGGGCAGTTTATTCTAACATTCATCAGCTTTTCAGGACTTCCAGACATGACCATTGCGAAAACACACCAAAGCCACCATCCTCCTGGAAACACGAGTCCTGTTGGAAGGACTAGCAAAGCTCTGTCTGTGGCAAGTGAAGGTAGCTGCTGCAGGGAAATAATGACAGCAGGGAGGGGGAAAGGGAGAGGAGGGAGGAAGCTTGGGCTTCCCATAGAAATGAGGTTTTACTCCAGGCTTTCCCTGGAAAATTCCTAAGGGAGTCCAAGCTGCAGGGCTTTACCTGTCATACTTAACTTCATCTTATGCACTTGGGTATTCAGCTTATCCCATCAACACAGAAAAGTTCTTATTCTCATTCAAAACTCACACACTGTTTTTTAGGATCAGATTATACCTGGTGTACTTTATCTGAGCAACTTTGGTCCGGTACCAGCAGAGCCAGAGTGTTCTTTGTTAAATGCAGATCTATTAGCCCTTGCTTGCTGTATGTTCTGCTTTTCCTGTGAGTACCAAAATTGAGTGGTCACCTTACCTACTGTAGCAGTGTAGACACATAGTCACTCAAGCTACAGGAAGATTGTACTATTACAGAAGCATGGTGGAAAGGTTTCATGTGACCTAAAAACACCCTGTTGTTTAATGTGCAAAACAGTCCCTGCTGATAGTCCACTAAATATAGTTAAAGGGCAAATTTGCAGTAAGCTGATTAATGATGGACATTAATTCCATCTTATTAATTCCAAGAAGGAGCTACAGTTGAGGAAATCTGGGAGACTTTGAGTTTCTCATTTTGCAGCTAGGAATTGATTTTTAAAAAGTAATAATCTGAGAATGCATGAGAAACATAGTAGGTAAAATCAAAGCAATGGTTTTAAAAAACAGCCAATCAAAAAATGTATATATTTGACACCATGAAGGCAAATTATCTACTAAGCAAAATAAGGTTGAAATATGACCAAGAAAACAAATCCAGCCTGGCAGACAGCAAACTGTCTGCTTTAAAACGGAGATTGTTCTCAAAACTCAACTTATGCAAAGTTATTATCTAAGTAAGACCTGGAAAGACAAAACTGGACAACTCTGTAGCTAAGGCAGAAGTTCTGGAATTTCATGTGGAGTTGAACTATATAAGAAGGAAAATGTGAATCTGTGCTGCTTTGTAGTCAGCAAAAGTAGTATTTAACCTTTTAACAGCAGCAAAAAATGCTTTTTCACCGTTTCTTTCTCTTCAAAATTTCTTCTTAGTGTATCCTGAAAGTCTTTGTTTCTACCTGAAAATAAGTAGTGAAGGTGGCATGACAGCAGAATTGAGGAACTGAAACTTGATTGAGATAGGAAATGCACATTTCAGAATGTTTTGGACTTTTTTTTTAATATTAGGCAAACCATCTAAGTTTAATATACACTGTTCTTTCAATACAGTTCAAAAACTCCTTAGAGCTGCACTTGTAACAGCTAAGTCATCCCCCTCCCCAAGAAACAATGAAGATCAGTGTGCTGATTTCGTTTGGCAGGACTTTTGGTAGTGGAGGAAGAGGCCCAGGGATTGCTCCTGTAAGAAGCTGAGAAGCTCCCCCAGCTCCAAACCCAGCCAAGGAGCCATTAGAGGCACAATAGATGCACCTCTGCAATTAACATGCTAAAGAACTGATATAAGACCTGAGCGGAGTGAGTGCTGGGGTGAAGATCCCAAGTCGTTCATGAGGAAGAAGGCAAAGAAGGTGCCCAAGCAGAAGTTTCCCTGCAACCTATGGCAAGGCGGCAGGCTGTCCCCTGGCATTCACAGAGGAACGTGGTGGAACATTCCCTGAAGGTGCCAGGAAGGGTGAACTTCGCCAGTGGACTCGGATTTGCTGCCAGTGGACTTGGATTATACAGCTGTGGAAGACCCTGTTGCCAGGGGAGTTGGCTGTTCCTGAAGCAGCCCGTGACTCTGTGGGAAGCCTGCACTGGAGAAACTTGCTCTGCACCTCATGGGAAGGACTCATGAAGGAGAGGTTCATGGAGGACTCTCTTCCATGGGAGGGACCTCATAGGAAAGCAGAGGAGGACTGTAAGGAACCCTTCTTCATGAGGAGGGAGCAGCAGGAACCACCAGCCTGTGAACTGACTCTAAACCCCATTCCCTGTCCCCTTGTGCTGCTGGGGGGAAGGAGGGAGAGAAACCGGGAAAAAAGTAATTTGGGCCCAGGAAGAAGGGAGGGGTGGGTGTAACATATGCAAGCATTGCTCTTTGTGTTGTCTGTGTCCTGTGTGCATCTGATTAGTGTGAAATTAAATTATTTTTCTCCAAGTTGAATGTTTTGCCCTTGACTTAATTGGTGACAAACCCTCCTTGTTCTTTGCCTCGACCCAGGATCTTCTTGTTGGCCTTTGTCGTCCCCATCCCAGTGTCTGTGTGGGAGGGGGGCGGGGGGTAGCTGAGTGAGCAGCCACGGGGCTGGTTCTTTGCTGTGGTGTTAGGCCCAAACCATGGCAATCAAGCTTGATGCTTTTAGCATTTCTGAAGTAAAAGGTAAAATACAAATATGTTTTGAAGAAATGTTTTCATCCAACATAAATAAGTTTAAAAAGGCACTATAACTCTCTCCCAAAGATTGCACGGAAACCTTAACAAAGATATATCATATGACTCTGCACAGTCTTTCAGGGAGATTAAATCCACCCCTGAAGTTCAAAAGCAAACCACAGTGGACATCTGGGTGCTAGCCTGGATTGTCAGCCAACTGGCTCATCCCAGTGACACTGGCAGGCAGGAGAGGGTCCTGATTTCTGAAACCTCACTGAAATCCTGTCTGTCTCCCTGGTCATTTGTATGGTGCTCACTGGCATAACCTCTGAGCCCTCAGTCATTTACTTGTCCCAGAGCCTCAGGGTAATTTAGCTCTTACGTTTAGCCTCTGAGTAATTAAATAACAGCTGGGTTTTTTTCTGGTTCCCCTGCGTGTCTTCAAACTCCAGTGCATCTCCCATAACACATTAAGGTAGAAAACCCTGGCTTCCCTATTCTCTGTGTCACACAGAAACATACATGCTATCTTAAGAAAAAAACACAAATATGCATTGCACTACCTACTCTCTGCCCCATGCTCCCTCCTCCATCTCCTCATCCTCTCTTCCTCTTTCTCCACCCCCCACATCAGTCATTCAGAGGTCCCTGAGGGGCTCAAACTGATCATTCCTCACCATCATGAGAAATACTTTCACACTCAGGGTATTTTGCCTCCACCTAAAAGACACATCGTTCCCCAGGGTATTCTCGTTATTAACTGGAGCCATTCTAACCAGCATTTGTATGTTACAGATTATTTTTTTATTTCTTTTTCCATAGCAACCAGGGACTCTTGTGATATATTGTTCAAATTGCTGTTCGCTTCCTTCATCCTTTTTTTTTTTTCTTTCTTTTTTTTTCATCTGCTTTTCCTAAAATCCTGAATGTCTGCAGCAGTGCTCAAAGTTGTTCAGTCTAAACAATTATCAGCCTTGGATTTCCCAATTTTATCTTCATCCCTTCTCCAGGCACAACCATTAGGGTTTAAGCGGTGACTGGATATAAATCCGAATGGCTTCTGCTTTTGTTTTGTGTTTTTTTTTTCCCCGTAACCATTTATCTGTGAATAGGTAAAATTAAATTCATTTTCTTTTCCTGAAAAACATAATGAGAGTGGAAACAGCAAGTTAAAGGGAATGAAAAGCAGAGTATGCAGATTTCAATAAAAGGACTATTCTTTGTAATTCATGGAGAAAAAATAATTATGTGCAGGAGGAATCTGAGCAAATAGATTGTAAAATATTATTTATATAGCCTGAAAATGTGAAATAAACAGGGCTTTCCAAGTCAAAAGAAAAAGCAGAATCATATTAGACATGACTGAAGAACTCATTATCCTTGATTTTTTTTAAAAAAAACAGCAGTTTGGGATGTGTGGGTGAACATGGCCTGATGGAGAATTTTTTCTCCTGCATTAGTCTGATTTAAAATCTCTAAGGACTCAGAAATATCAGAACTTGGTAAGACCAACAGTGCTTGGGGTGGAACAGTGACATTGTCATTCACTGCTCTGGTTTTACATAGTCTTCATGTTCCTTTTCAAAAACAAATTACTATTAAAGTTTTCTTCAGGAAGGATCTGATTTAATGCCTGAGCCATGTCAGTGGCTGCATAACAAAAACATCACCTGCATCAGTTTATGTGCTAAATAAGAGTTTATAAATTTTGATGCAAAAGAACTTTTCTCTTGCTGCCTTCATAAGTCCATACCTGAGATGGTCAAGTTAATGCTACAACTTCAGAGCCATTAAACTGCCAGGTACATTGATGTCAGAGAATAAAAGAGAGAGGGGTAAGATCTTGTTTGTTCCAGAAAACAAATATATGGACAAAGAAAACCCATGCTAGGGCATGTGAGAGAGCAGCAGAAAGCTCTGCCTCACCCAAAAGGGTGATGCTTAAGTACTGCCTTGCCCTTATTTTAGTGTGTGCTTTAGGAATGCAGCCAAACCTTGAAGAGTAGGAAACCCATGGAGAAACATACTACTCATTCACCAGATTAGTGACTGCTATGTACCACATAGGGGTAAGGCTGCAGAAAGAGCACAATTGTGTTGCCCAGCCTGGGACATGCCACCTAATGCACGCTTTTTAACAAAACATTTTCCACTAGTGAACGTGTTTCCTGACAAACTGTGTACTTGCCTAGTATATATATGTATGCAGAGGCTGTCAAATATTCTGTATAAAATTATACTGAATAAGAAGTTTCAGTGACCTTACTAGGAAAAATAAGACCTCTGAAATACATTAGGGGAGGCTGGGAAACTTATTTCTGTTCAGAAATTATAGTTTTCCTACAGAAAATGCAAAAATGGTGTGACAACATGTCCTTCATCCCATCATTTTCCCAGACCTTTTTTTATTTTCTTTAAAAAAAAAAAAAAAATTGGCTACAACAATGTGTTTGCCAAGATTAATATAACGACTCAGTTTAACAAACTTTTCCCAACAGTAATCTCATATAGTGCGAAAACATTTTCCACTCCTTACCATTGAGCGTGTATCAATATTTCCTTCTGTTATGCGGGCAAAAACATTACTTTTTGGTAAATGCAAGTGCACGTGTGACTGCACTAATAGATGCATTCATATATTACCTGGACAGGCCATAGCTGATCATATTATGTAATATTCTACTAATTTTTAAGATAAGGCTGCACTAATTTTTTTAGCCACTGTTTAGATAAAAATAAAGATACAGCATGTGGGAATAGATTCTGACATTCTTTTTGTTCTTCTGCATAACCAGTGGAAGGAAAAATGATAGCTATTAATATGGACATGTACTGGCATTCTTAAGAAGCTATCTTATGTCAACTGAAATAAGAAAATTAGAAAAACCTGAGGCTAAACTTCAACATTGAAAATGGTCTGGCAGTCAGGCATCTAAAATTAGACAAAGTTTCATCACCAGTTCATCAGCTCTGTAGTTTCAGCTGTCGAGTCCTCAAACCCTCATCTCTGACTATATTGTCTCAGTCAGTTCTTTGAAGAAACTGGCATTTTACACAACAGAGCCTTAGTTTCCTTGAAGGAGATGAGTTCAACAGGAGTTTGTAGGAACAGAGTCCAGGTTAGAGCAGACCTGTGATGGTTCTAGCCCCTGTGAGGCAGCCTGTTCATTCCCCTTTCAGCCACAGCTAAACAACTGGGACAAAATGTGAAACTGGAGCTATACAGATCAGCTGTAGAAATCAACTAGACAAAGAACACAATTTATATAACAAACCAGACAGTTTATGTTACAGATTCTCTTATCTCAGTTGCTTTTTTAAGATATTACTCAGAAAAAACAACTTTGTTACAATGATGTGCAGATCTATGATGTAATGTGTCAACTTTCAATACACTCAAATAATAAATCTCTAATCTTTACCACTCATTTGTGGTCAAAATCTCCTGAGTCAGCCTGTGAGACGTTGACATTTCTAGGCATAACCTGACACTATAGTATCAGGTACTTTGTCTTGTGATACCAGCATATTGTTTTGGTTTGTTTTTTGGTTGTTGGTTGTTGTTTTGTTTTCTTTTTTAAATTCTGTACTTCAGTCCACTGCAAGTCTGTCACTTTTTTCAATAACTTTTATCTATTTTGAGTCTCATTGAAGTTTGTGGATAAGTGTACCAAATAATTTAACCTTGCAAGAATATGCTGCAACTTTACTCATAGGTCTGGACATTTTTAACACAACTTTCTCTAGCTTCTCTCAGATATAACAATCCTTCTTTTGAAATGGGTGTTATTCTTGTTTTCTTCAAGCCTTTTTAAACAACAGCTCCTAAATCATGACTCTCTGCAGTCAATCACCAAATCAACACAGCATGTCAAATTCCAGTCCCAAATACACTGATGTTAATTTGGGTACTACACACGATAGAGCTGCTCCTGATTTGTGCTTGTGAAAGGCAGAGAAGTCTCTGTACTACTCTGAAGAGCAATGACAGGAAAATATTGCTGAATCAGTGGGGAAAAACTGTTCTACTATGAAATAATGATTGTTTTACCCCAAAAAAAGCTTTGTTTGCAAGACTTATCAGATAAAATGAACATTAAAAGCATTTTAAAACTTAATAAAACTAACAAACACAAGAGAAAAGCAGGCATTACTCTTCCTTTAATCTTATGTTCACAGTCTTGGTTCGTCACTGTATTTCTTTCTCTGATTTTGGTGACCAGCAAGGAGGTCAGAATGCAGCAGGCAAGCACTAGTGTGCTCTCCTGACATAGTCTTTCTGAGCACAGGTAAAAGTTATAGCTCCCAAAAGACATGGGAAGTGTGCACATCTTTGTATTCAGTGTGTCCAACTGATTTTGCCAAAACACAGCAGAACCATCCAATTTATTAAAAAGCTGTGTATTTCTGCTGTGTCTCATGTCTTGAAGGTAACTAATAATGTTCCTTTGCAAATCTGTTAGTTTCATTCTTTGGGATCCCAGCCAAGGCAAAGTAACCATCTTTTCCTTCTTTCTTTTCCTTTCTTATTTAGACTCTCAAAAGATTGATTCACGTTTTTCTGGATCATTTCAGTTTTTACCAGTCTATTTCCACTTACTTTTTTGGCAATGGTCACTCTTGGCTGTCATTTAAGATCTGGCTAATCTTACTGATTAAACATCCCAGGTGCTTAAAACATTTATCAAATTATGGCATCACTTATTTACCTTATTTTTGATAGTATATTATGAGTTGATAAGCATCTGCAGAAAACATTTATCAAGTGGAAATACTGATTAGTGGCTGTTTGGCAACACATTTCTACCCTTGTATATGTACAGAATACGCATCCCTTCAAGCTTCAGTTTATCTATCACAAAAGCCCTTTTTTGACACTGGAACTCCATCATCCCTGGGCAATGGCAGAAGACATTTAATAAAGAAAGCAATTGTGACCAACACATAATTCTCCCCAGCCTTATATTTCAAAGATCTTTGCCTCATGCAAGAGACAGCCTATTGAGTTCTCCATGGATTGACCTCAAAATAGCGTTCATATTGCATTTATATTTCCAGCTCCATCCTGTCCAAGGATTCAGTTTCAGCTTATGTTAATACTCCAGTTCATGAAGGAGTGTGTCCAGGGAAGAGATACATTCTTTTTTCAATTCTTTTAGCTTTGAGGGAAGAGCACATCAAAACCTCAGAAGAACAGGAAAGAAGCTGAGAGTAGTTTATATTATCTAGGGTTAAAACACAGTGATTAACCATGTCCTCAGATGGAAAAAGCAAAAGATAATTAAGATGAGAAGAATTTTGACAAAAGGCATTTTTTCCCCTGAGATTAAGAAACTGGTATCCTGGGCACATAATAATTAGCAATCCTTACTGTTTACATGCCCTAAAATCAGTAGCTGAAACACCAGTTTCTCCTGAGATAATAAAATAGCATGTGAAGTATGACATACATGAAAAAGAGCATGGCACAGCAAGCTAGACTTTGTGACAAAGTTCAGTATAACTTCACAGTGGGGTGATTTTTCTTTCTCACTTGTGCCAAACCTATATTTCAAATCAGTTATGATTCATTCATAACAGTTCTGAATATGATAAAGGACTATCTGTATTTCCTTAGTTGAGGAGTTCATTTCATCCCATATAACTCCATACAGGAGGTATAACTGTTCAGTTTATCCTGATGCTTCAAATAACCCACAGAGAAACTGAAATTTTATAAGTGAATTAATAATTTATGGTGCAGAAGGTATTAACAAAGGAAAAATTAAGAAAGAATATCAGGGAAAAACTTCCAGATGGTAAGATGTATTATTTGGTGGAATAGCTTCCCAAGGGATGAGGTAGAAGTTACATTGTCTGGAACTTTTAAAAATAGACTCTACAATATATAAGCAAACCTACAATAGGCAATGATCTTGCAACAACAAGAGGAACTATTCAGCCTTCTCCTTTAATATTTGTTCTTATTTACAATGCTTGTCACTGTGTGCTGGGTATGTCTTCTCTGTGTGTACTGAAGCAGCTGCAAAGCTCAAGAACAGTGGCCCTCAACTTCAGCACCAGACTAGGGACTTCCAGTGTTAAATCCACAACTGGCAAAAGCTTAAGGGGCAAAATCCTATAGCTGGAACTGAAACCACCATATCCACTACACTTGAGCAAAAAAGGTATCTAGATTATCCACTCCCCATTAGCCTGAAGTTATGTGGAAAAAACACAAGAGCCTTGTGCAAACTTTTTCAGATGAGCCCTTGAAAATAGCTGTCAGTGAGCGCGAGTTGAGCAAATAATGGGTGGCAAGAATAAAAATGTAGTGTGGGACCTATAAAGAATAAGGTGGTTCAAAAACATGGAACAGTATGCTTGTTTTCCATCAGTACAAAAATATTTCAATTCTTAAATAGAGAAAAAATTAGAAGCAAAAGAGAACAAGATTATCAGAATTCTAGGTGACCCTGGAAAACAGAACAAAGACCAGGGTTGCAGAGGCAGCTAATAATACTTGTTTTACTTACACCTGACCCAAAACATTATATGTTGGACAATTATTTATGATACTGCTTTATTCAGTGTTTTGAAGAATGTAAACAATACAAAAATTAACCTCACTTTTTACATTTATACCATATTGTAAGGAAAAAAGTAAGATCAGTAAGATCACTTATGGACAGATTTCTATTCAGACAAAAGATTTTTCTATAGTTTTGATGCTGCAGAACCCAATATTGAATTTTGTTTCAAGATATTTTAACGTTGCCTAAATTAATTTTCAAAGAGAATACAGAAATCTAGTAGCTTGACTTTCAAATACTCTTGTAACTAATCCAAACAAAGAGCTTGTGCTGCAGATGCTTTCATACAGGGATACCATCACTTGGATCCCTTAAATGGATTTTTCTGTCAGGCTGAACAAAATTATGGAACAACTACTTTGTAATGAGCTGGCTATTCATGCATTTAGTGAATTGTAATTCTTCCTGTATGAGCTGGCAATGGAAAACTGAGATCGATGTTCACTCTACTGCAATGGGAAAAAATTGGCTATCACACAACCTGTTTGGCTTCCAAACTAGACTGCCTAAGCAGTCTCAGAGCACCTAGGCAGTATACTTGAATAAAATGAGGCTGTTGCTAAACATGCAGTGTTTAAAAAAATTCAGAAGATAAATCTTTTGCTATGAACTATATAAAATTTAAAAATGGAAAACAAGCTTATTTACTCCACCTTTTAATGTCAATTTCCAGAAGTCCTATATACTGCATTATTTCAGTTGAGGTAATTGAGCTTGATCCTCTTCTGTACCTGAGAGACAGAGAGGAGGTGCTCGCAACTGGCTTTTGTTCTCTGAATTTTTGAGCCAGACATACCACTGCCAGAGACAGAGCCATGTCCAAGCAGTTTCAGCTTCTTTTGATGTCTTGAAGCCTTTAACAGACCTTGGACAGATGTAGGTGTGTTTGGACACCTCTGTGCAGTAGGATCATCAAGACAAGGACCTGGAGCCAGTGAGTTTTCCCTTATGTAGAAACAGCTCTTGAAAGAAGACCTCTCTCCTGGCCAGCTGTGACCTCTCTGTACCTGTGAGTGGGTATCTCAGCCTGTTCTACTCTAAGTGCTGTACTGATGCATACTGTGCATTGCATTAGTCAGGCTGCATTTGAGCACAGGTGAAAAATTTCTTTGTTCTGCCTCTTCACTCCACTCACCAGGTTTCTCCTCGGAAAGGAGGAAAATCTGTAGCAGCACACATTGGTTACCAGGTCAAATGTATTGCATTTAAGCTACAGAATCATTTTTGGGAAAAGCTGGGGGTACTTGAGGAGCCTCCTCTCTCCTTGTGGACTGCAACAACAAATGGGATGGATTGCAGTCCGTGAGGAGAGGTGTCACGTTTAAGACACTGGGTGACTTGGTGAAAGCAAGTCTTTGTTCAAAGACCATTCATTAAAGGAAGCCAGCCTCCCTCTTGTTCCAGCAGAAACCAAATATGCTGGCCTGCAAGGCACACAGTAAATTTTATCACCCTGCTCAGGCTGCTTCTACAGGATTGCTTGGATGTGATTAGGGGGCTGAGGAGGAAATTTCTTATTCTAGGAAACATGTACATTTTGTGAATGGGAATTAGTCTGGTAGAACTGAAAATTATTTTTCTTTCAAACCATTCATGCTTGGACAATTTTAAGTAACAGATTGTTGTTTACATCTGCCAAGGTGCCATGAGGAGACCTTATTTTGCACGACCACATTTCATTTGTACTCCACACAGCAATGAGCAGCTAAAGCTGAACATTGAATGTCATAACCTCTGTGGAAATCTCAATGAAGTTAAAAATCAATATGCCTTGGTTCACACCAGAAAAATTATCATGCAAAGGAAGCACCTTGTATGTTTGCTTGAATGACACTGAACACTCACAAAATGCTGCCAGGGTGAAGAAGGACGATCTATCAGAAATCTTTGTACGCTGAAGAGAGTGAATTATACCCTATTTCCTAGTCTCTCTGACCTCGCTTCACTGTTTTATATAGCAAAGAAAAAACTGCTACCCCTATGAATTGTCTGTGGATTTGCAAGCTCACCTTGCACCAGCTGAAGCACAGAGCAGAGTTTCAAGAGGATTCAAGCCGTTAATGGCTAAAATGCTGGCAAACATTAAAGATGCCATAGGACTAAGCCTTGTTCTTGCTGAAGTTAACACAGCCAGTTCTTGCCCTTATTGCCAGGTCTTACAGGAAAGGCAGCTGGGATACCTATCATCTGAAAGTCTGTTTGGGAGCTGGGACACCTGCAGAGCCTGTTTGGCTCCAATTCCTGTGTGTGTAAGGAAAGAAAGGCAGGAATGGGCTGCGTTTTACAGATCCTGCCATTCACTCCTTTCACAATCACAAGGTGAACAGCATTTTCAGGCTTCTGGCACTAAAACTGAAGCTTTTTCAAGATCCTCTTCCTTCAGAAAAAAAATCTATAACTCACTCTTAAAGAGGGTCTGAGTCTGTGGCTCTTCTGCTTTTCCACCCATAATTAAGCATAAATGTACCAGTCATTGTCAATAGGTTTCCATTTGGTAGACTAGTTTTAATTTAAATGCCCCCAAGAAACTTCTTCCTTATAAAGAAATGCAGCACCTACTAACTGAAGAGCACACAGCCATTAGAATAAGAATTAAAATTTTACATGAGCATTTAAATATGTTCACATGTATGGTACCTTCCCCATATTTAGTCTTTCACTTCCAGCTTAAGCTGGTTTATTTTATCCATCCCCTAACAATAGCCAGACTGGGCAAAGCTAATTACATTCCTACGAATAATGTCTCCTCTAGCTGTCATCTTTTATTTTCCTGTTTAAAACTCATTCTTTCTTCTCCATACCTAGGCTTTGTTTTGTGTTCCTACTTCAAGTCCCAGGAGGCTCTGAGCTTCCAGGTGAACTTTACCAAACAGGTTTGCTCCTCTCCCTGGGAGGGAGTTGGAGGATGTCTTCAAACAGGGTTTCTAGGATTTACCTCAGAGCTAATTTCTGCTCTGGAAGGCAATAACTTCCAGCTTGCTGAGCTCTCTAGGTAGTTAGACACACAGCATTCATGGAAATGTATGTGGATGTAGCTGGGCATAGGCAAGACAGGCCGTACTCAAAGGCCAAAGACTACCAGGAGTAGGAAAGGGATGCACTGCTTACATAAGGTGCCTATGGCTTGATTGCTTAAGCCAGCATGCAGAAAACTAGATTGGTTACAGTAGCTTCCAAGGAAGAAGCTGGGTGTTTGGGACAGCAACCTCTCCTTGGGCAAGCAGTTATGTACCCTCCAGAAGCAGCAGTTGCTGCCTTCATCCTGTTCACAACTCTAGGAAGGGAGATTGACTACCTCTTTCTCCAGATCCTTCCCCATCCCACACCAGGAGCAGTCCAGCCATGGCCGTTCTCCATCTCTTCCTCCTTAGGGTAGGAAAAGTCAGATCTGTGTCTCTTGGATAATGGACATACATTGCACAGTGATCCACAAAGACCATCATTGGTCAGGGCTGCAGCAAGAGCAAGTTTCTAAGTGACTCTCTCATGTAAGCAAGGAGGATTATCCCTACATTGTTTAGTCCTCAAGACATACCATTTACTTCCAGATAACCTTAGGCTTGAACATGAGTTATTTTTCTCTGAAAACTACTTTGAATCCAGACATGCACTAATCTCCTAAGAGGAATCCTTAGCAAATAGAGCCACTCATTTGTTTGCTTTTTAAGTAATGAATGCAGAACTCACTTTTGTCAGACCTCTAACATAGATAAGGGCATGTATTAAAAAAAAAACAAAGTGTCCAAAAGAAAAAACAAAACCACTAACCCTAAAGGGAATCAGTGCTTATGTTTTCTTGAATTTGCATGTTTGAAGGGAATCTATAAACTCACTTTACTTATAAATTTTTGAGAAAAGCCTTGTCAAGGGCATGTGAAATAGAAACACTGGTCTTACAGTGCCCAAGAATGACTGGCATTAAGCCTAACTCATTATTTTATCAAGGATCTGGCAGTCAATCAATAGGAAATTATCTGTGCTGTATTGACATAAATCATAATTGGTTTCCCTTGAATGCTGTGCCAAATCCTTAACAGAATGAGTTACTGTATGCTCTATGCCATTTTCCTTTCTTTATCAGTTCAGCTCAAACCCTTCTTGAATGCAAATGAACAGTGGTATCCCCAGCAGAGCAATCCCCTGGGAACACAAAAATTGCCATGTCTAAACTAGCATCCTGCATCTAGCAACAGATAATACCTGATGTCTTACAAGTCAGGAGAGCGAGGAAGAAAATGCATCTGTTCAATGATACATTGTCATTACAGGAAACAGGATTTTAAGAGACTTTTGTGTTTCTTCTGTAAATAGGAAATGTGACTGCGTGTCTTTTTCCCTTTCTGCAAATTAATAGCCTCTGCATACATGTGCCAATACAGCACCATGTTCCCATCTGCAAAATTTTGTCCAGACATTTATTGAGTAATGAGTAAGAACCTGAAGGAAGAGCAGTGCAAACCAGTGGGTTTTTTATCCTTTGTTACTCAACTGACCATTTCTTCCACAGGTACAAGAGGTACTGAAGGTCATTGTATGAGCTTGGCCTTTCAGATACTGTTAGTCACACTCCGCTCAGCTGATCAAGTATCTGAAGAGACCATGCACATAATTAAGTCAGCTTTGCCTTGAAGGCCTGCCACCTTGCTCGCAAACAGCTGAGACGTGAAGCTTCCTCCAAAGCCCCACTAGCGCAAGGACTGCCAGCAGTACCTTTCTTTGAAGCCTGTTGCTTCTCTGACGATCAGTGCTGAATGGGGTTGCCACCAACTGTTCTTTTCCTGCACCTTTGTTTTTTCAAGTTAAAAATGACTGGAGAAGCAGCTCTCCTGAGACTTTACTCTCCTAAGCCCTTCTGACTCCCTCTTCTGAGACAGAAAGAAGAAAAGGCAAAGAAAGAAAGAGTTATAAAAAAGGAAAAGGATTACTATGGAAGAGTTTCACATTCACAACTTCCTCATAAACAGGAAAGTTTTCCATCATAGTACAGTCAGTGAACCAACTCGATCATGGCAACTGGCTTCTGTCCTCCTGAAGCAAGTCACAGGACCTGAAGCTGAGCTTGCCTTGGAGAGCTGCTGCTGAAAGGGTAAAATGAGCTGCTGATGCCAGATTAAAAAAAGAGCAGCTCCAGGGAGTTCATGGCAATTAAGAGCATACATAGACTAATGCAACACTTACACTGCAGTAAACCTCTCTTCCTGTTTTATCTTCTTACTGGCTTTTGTGTCTGTGTGTATTATACATATTTTCTCCTTATACATCAAGTACCATTCTACTTTGAAACTCTTGGTGGATTAACAACTCCTAAACTAGATGAACTGACATTTAGAAACGCCTTGTCTTTTTCTTTTTTTTTTTTTTTTTTTTGGCTTTTTTTGCTTTTTCTTTCCCCCCCCTCAACAAACTGTTCTAAGTGGAATAACACATTCCAGGAAGTACTTCCATCAGCCAAAATAAGCATACTTTGTATCTGTTTCGGCATGAGGCATACATCTTAGATGTGCTTGTATTAACTCACTAAGCAACCCAGGCCCAGGACTTGAAATGTCCTGTAATTTCTTGGCACTTGAACTGTGTACTTACAGCAATATCACAGGCTGACAGTTTGTTGATTAAAAACAAGCCAAGTAAAGCACATGCAGATGTCACTGCTTGATTTAAATGATTATTCACATACTCTCCTAGGTTAGACAAAAAAAAAACAACAACAACAAAATCAAAACAACATTTTTCTTTCTGCAGCATAACAATTTCATATTTAATTTAAAACTTAAGCAATTTTAATCTTTAGGTCTGTGTAACACGCCTACAGCAAACTGTTAAGTGATCTTTTAAATATCTTTTCCCAAAATTGTAGCCCCTGGAGCTATTCTCAGCTTTAGAAAGAGCTTCTTAGTTGAAAGAAAAAAGAAAAAAAAAAGAAAAAAGAATGAAAAAGCACAGTCCTTTTTAGATTGCATACTAATGTATGAGAATGCATACGTGTGCATTCTAATGTAATAGTAGCGACACAGTAGTGTCAAAGAAGTTAGCAAGGTTCTGATCCAAGAATCACAGAATCACAGAATTTTTGAGTTGGAAGGGACCTTAAAGATCATTGAGTTCCAACTCCCCTGCATGTGCAGGGACACCTTCCACTAGAACAGGCTGCTAAGAGCCACATCCAACTTTCCCTTAAACACCTCCAGGGATGGAGCCCCCACAACATCTCTGGGCAGCCTGTTCCAGTGTTTCACTGCCCTTACACTAAAGAATTTACACCTGATCTCTAACCTAAATCTGTCTTCTTTCAGCTTAAAACTATTACCCCTTGTCTTCTCACTGCAAGCCCCTGAAAAAAGACCCTCCCCAGCTTTCCTGTAGGCCCCCTTCAGGTACTGGAAGGCCACTAGGAGGTCCCTGCAGAGCCTTATCTTTTTCAGACTGAACAACCCCAACTCCTTCAGCCTGTCCTCATCAGAGAGCTGCTCCAGCCCTCAGGTCATTTTCATGGCCCTTCTCTGGACACGTTCAAACAGGTACACACCTTTCTTGTGCTGGGGGCACCAGAGCTGGACACAGTATTCTAGGTGAGGTCTCACCAGGGCAGAGTAGAGGGGCAGAATCACCTCTCTCGATCTGCTGGCCACATTTCTTTTGATACAGCCCAGGATGGAGTTGGCCTTCTGGGCTGCAACTGTACATTGGTGGCTCATGTCCAGCTTTCGATCCACTAGTACCCCCAGGTCCTTTTCCAGAGGGCTGCTCTCAAGTGTGACCTCCCCCAGCCTGTATTCATATCTTGGGTTACCTTGGCCCACGTGCAGGACCCTGCACTTGACCTTGTTGAATCTCATGAGATTCACCTGGACCCACTTCTCTAGTTTGTCCAGGTCCCTCTGGATGGCACCCCGTCCCTCTGGCATATTGACCACACCACCCAGCTTAGTGCCATCAGCAAACTTGCTGAGGGTACTCTTAAAGCCACTATCAATATCATTAATAAAGATATTAAACAACACTGGGCCCAGCACTGACCCCTGAGGGACACCACTTGTCACTGTTTTCCATCTGGATTTAGAGCCATTGACCACTACCCTCTGGACACAACCATCTAGACAGTTTCTAAACCAAGAAGCCCTCATACAACTAGAGAGTTGAGAATACATTGCCCATGTCAAAGAATTATAAGAGTTACTTATGCTAGAATCGGACAACAAGACCACAAAAGAGAATACAAAAAGGTGAGGGGAAAAAAATCCACGTAATGCTACAAAATGCAGGGGACACTTCCTTGTGACTCTACATGAGCCCAAACTGTAGAATAGAAAGCATTTAATTGTCCTAAGTAGGTATGAAATGTTGTCAGCATAACACGTTTGAAAGTTGTCATGGAAAATACTCCAGGGACAAAGTGGGAGTTAGAAGTTCTGTGAAGATAAGAAAATGGATAAAGATAATAAAATCATTATAACTTATAGCAAAATAAGCCTAGGGAAAACAGCTCTGTGTGCAGATGAATGAGTGATCTGTTGTGATGACATATGCTCTGAAGAACAGTTAGTAGTAGTTATCTCTCTCTTACAGATACACGATCAGATCAGGTCTTCATTACAAGATAGTAAAATATTATCAGGAAATTTCTTAAAAAGTAACAGTGCAAGAGGAACTGTAAGCAGCAGTGGGAAGTGATGCAATACAAAGACACACTTCCAGCATCATTTGATGAAAACCTCCATTGTATACTGAAAAGTTAATACTTCTTTCTTTCTTTTTTAATACCTACATAGACAGACACATCCTTACAATCACTTCATGCACAGCTAATTTTGTTAAGAGGGTCTCAGAAGAGTTTCTGAGAAGAAAGGGGTTCTATCTCACACAAAAAAAAACCCAAAACAGAAGTAAACAAACAAAAAACCACCACTTGGACAAAATCTTGATATCTGGGAACAAGTGAAAAAAGTAAGTGCAAGCAATGCTGACTTGGATGAGGGACAAGTGTAACAGAACAGAGGAGGACAACATTGTAGGAAGAAAAATAAAGGAGAGAACAGACTTCATTTCTGAATATCTCGGTTGTCTGGGTACTAATGAAAAAAGCATGAGGAGCTATCTAACAGGGCTGGAAGTCCTTAAAGAAGATCAAAATTATGAGTCAACTATAATAGAGACCTGGTGGGAATATTCACACAGCTGGAATATTTAGCAGCTTATTCAGCCAGGGAAAAAGAGGGAAGAGGAGCTGCTGAGTGTCAGAATGGAAAAAGATATAGATCTGTATAAAAGCATCTTGATAATAATGAGAAAAAGAGCAAAGGTGTTATCCTGGCAAATGTCAGCTATCAAACTGGGAGGATTAAGCAGAAGACACTCTTGTGAGAAATTAGCAGGAAATCCCCAAGGTAGAGGCCTTCACAGTAATGGGGAGCTTGAAAGCTCCAGGTGTCTCTTGGGGAAGGAACAGAACAAAGCAGACTATCTAGAAACTTCCCAAAAAGAAAGCTTGATTATTTTTTTATGCAGAAAATTATGAAAACACCCAGAAGGGAAGTAGGTCTGAATCTGGGCCTAGCCTGTAGGGACGAACTGTTTGAAAATGTCAGAGTGGAAGATAAAAATAGGAGGTAGATGAAGAAATGAAAGATTTTCCATAAGTGGGAAAAAGCAAAGACATGATATTGTACTGCAAAAAATAACTAAAAGAATTGATAAATAAGATCAGCTTCCCCAGGAAACAGGGAAAAGGTGTTCAGAAAGGTTGACCCTTGAGAAGATACAATATTCAACAAAATTGTTGAATATTCCAGTCCGTGGGACAGGTAGGAAAGGTACCAAGAAATCAATTTGGTAAATCACAAAGACCTCAGAGGGAGGAAGGAGATATACTGAAATTGGAAAAAAAGTCTGACTACTTACAATCACTAAAATCAGAAAGGCCAGTATATGAAATGAGGTATGACTGGAAACAAACACAAAAGTGAGGAAAAAATCAATTCCAAAACTTTATTAGGATAAAAAAGTAGATATAGATTTAGTTGCAAAAAAAGATAAACACTGTACTGGGATGTGTAAACAAAAATATTTTCTGTAAGACATACGGAATATTTCTTCCATTACGTTTCCTAAAATTCTTTGTCCTAAGAGTATATTATTCAAGTAATATTAGCTCAGTGCAATATAAACATATACAAATCCTCTTCCTAAAAGATAATTATATATCAATTTAATTATTTCTATACCAGGTACTAGTCTGAATTCACATTGGCACGAATACAGACATGCTTCCAAAATCTGTAACATGAATATAGTGTACTTCTGTCATGCACAGATTTGGCATTTGGAAAGATACACAAACCTCAGGCATCAATTGATCCCAGGAAGAATACAGCAAGATTAAAATCAACCAACAGTAAAGCAAAAGCAAGTCTTCTCTAATATCTTATTCTGTCCTCTTATTTTGTTACCATTGCCTTTTACCAATAACAAAAAAATTCATTGCAACTTACATCTGTATTTATAGTCACATTGTGAACATCATGCACTACTACATTTTAAACCACAGGAGAACACAAATTCTTGGCTTCCTTTTTTGAAGATGAAAGCAAGAAGTATTTTGGAGAAGTGTAGAGAAAACTTTTTACTATTGTATTATTAACTGGAAGCCACTATTTTTTGGCTCCAGACAGCCTGAGATGGCCTCCAGGTCACTCAGATGCCAATCTGTAACAATGACAAATAAATCACCCAGCTGCTTAGGTTTGTTTTTCCTTGCAATGTTAGAAACTGCTCTGCAGGGTTTCAAGTTCAGAAACAAATATTAAGGTCCACCCAAAACCCACAAGTTTGAATGGGTTTTTCTGAAGGCTCTGCACTCTCTTTTGCCATAAGGGTCCTTGTTCCAACCTCTAGCAAGCACCTTATAGCCCCATGGGTCACAGAAAGACAATTGGAGCACCTTCTCCAGTGCCTGTACTGGATTTTTGTATGTCACTGAGGGCTCAGCTCCTCATTCAAAGGCTAAAATACTGAGACACAATAAAACAAGTACTCAAAAAAGACATTCTTAGTTGTTGTTTTTTGTAGGACTCTGATCCCAAGGAAGAGAGAATGGAAGTCCCTATGAGACAATGTTTGCATACAGATACCAAAAATTAAGCAAGATCATGGGGATAAGAAGGGTTGATAGTAGGCTGTCATCACTAATCACATGCAGTTGGCATGGTAACACTTTCCTGCCTTCTTTCCTATAGATCTGCATAATTCCCAATATTATGTATCATGGCAATTCTGGGTTACTCATGAGAACATGGGAATTACTACATAATCTCTGAAAATATTTGCTGATTTGTGTTAAATAAATTGGCTTGCAGTTCGACATAAAGTACTGTAAGAAAAAAGCTTTACTTTTAAGGTTACCCAGTGCATATTCTTATATACAATATAGAGCTCCCTGAAGTTTTTAAACATTAAAGAAAACAAAACTTGGCAGGGAATATGTTGTAAACAATGTCTACCCATACACTTAATGCATAATTCATAAGAAATATGTCATAGAAAGGTAATTTTAAAAGGCCTTTTTAAGCATCAAAACATTCTGATGTGAGTAATGCATTATTTGCTTGCAATACTTGAAATAAATATGTGACTGTCAAGTTGAAATCAAATCACTGAATTCACCTTCCTCCAAATTAATTTTTATGTTGAAATAAAGTGCTTGCTGAAGCAGATACATCTACCTTGTAACCACAGTATTTTACTTACTCAAGTTGTTCTCATTTTTAATGTCGTTTGTATGATCAACCAAAAGACTTTTTTAATATGCCTTCTATTTTGTGGCAGATGGAAGCCTTCATTTTCATTCAACACAATGAGGAAGGGAAGGCCACTATAGGACCTGAGGCAATTAGAATGAGATAAATAACATCCTAGTCACCTCAGAGACTGAAGTAAGCTTTTACCCAAATTGTCTTAGCTTATCTGGGTCTGCTAAACAAAATTTGGGACTTTAGATACCCAACTAAATTGGAATGGTTTCTACATCTCCCTCCTTCCCTTCCTCTTTTTTCAGCTCCTCCCCATTTCTCACTCTTACTGTCATTTTCATGATAATCCTATGGTTGTTCCATACCAGCAGGCTGAATTAAAGTAAGCATGCTCTTCCATGATGCAGAACAATTTCACACCTTTTTAAGGTTAATCTGAAATCTTGATTTTCTGATTTTGATAATGCTTCTATTTGTGAGAAGAAAAATATACCCTTTAAACTATAAAAAATACTGCTATGTTCCTAGCCCCAAAATCTAGTTTAATGGATACTTTCATGTCTAGCATAGAGACCCCATAGAGTTTTAGGCATCTTCAAATGCAGATCAGCCATGACCACTTCCTTAGAAATTTTGCATTATATATGTCACAATTAAAAGGTTTGAGGAAGTGAAGCCCTGGATTGTAAGTTATCACTAGAGGAATACAATTGTTTAGCCATGGTTTGGGTTTGAAGGGACCTTAAAGATCATCCAACACCCCTGCATGGGCAGGGACACCTCCCACTAGACCAGGTTGCTCAAAACCCCATCCAACCTGGCCTTGAACATCTCTGGGATGGAGCATCCACAGCTTCCTTGGGCAACCTATTCCAGTGTCTCACCACCCTCATAGTGAAGAATTTCACAGAATGACAGATTACTTCTTTCTAACATCTAATCTAAATTTACCCTCTTTCAGTTTAAAGCCATTACCTCTTGTCCTATTTCTACCCTCCCTCCCCTGTAAAAAGTCCCTCTCCAGCTGAAAGCTAACAATATTCCAGAGACCAGAGGCTTCCTGCTACTTAAAGTCTGTTACTTGTATAAAGTTTAATAAATGCCATTAGTAACTTCATTATGGGGCATGGGTGTGACAGCTCATACTAGTCATAGAGTACGAAATATAAGAGCTGCAGAAATAATCTGTAATGCCCCAGAAACCCATCCAGGAAGAACTCTCATAACATCTCCTAGCCAGGGATAAGAGGAAACTGTCACCATTAAGCAGCCAATTAATTTCTAATTCTAGATAGAGCCATCAGTTCTAAAGATATGTACTTAAACCTCAGGTGAGACAGTCCAAAACTGGGTGTCATTGCAAACTCCAACAGTTTGAGGGTGTTGCCTGACACAGGGAGTGCTGCTGCAGCCAGTGGAGCCCAGGGCTGATGTCTGGCAGCTGAGATATGCTTTGACTGGAAAAAATACACAAACTAAAAAGGTACCTGTTGGCTGAGCTTAAATCAACTACATTTTTCTCCTTTAGTATTTGATTCCAGTCCTTCTTATCCTTAAAAGTCTGATCTTAAAACTGTGATTTAAGCTTGGCTGTCACTCCTGGAAAAGGATGAACTGGAATAAAACTGTCCCACTGCAAGTGCTAGGAGCAACAAAGCAATTAAAGCAGTGTGTGCAGGCAGCACTGAGGATCCAGGAGCCCAGAACATGCCAAAGAAATGAAGGGACATGGTGATAAGGAAACACAGTATCTGGGGACAATTTCATGCCTGTCTGCAAAGCAGCTTTACATAGGCTGCCGCCAGATGCCTGCCTTTAGCCAAGCACCAGCCTGTGCTCCTCCTGCCAGAAGCAGGTGGCTGAGAACATCATCGCTGTTGAGACCAATGTGTCAGGAAGATGTTTGTAAAAGAGTGTGTTTTACACAGGTGGATATCCTTTGATTTCAATATTTGAGGGATGTTTTGCTGCGCAGCAAGGCAGGGGCAGGGTAAGTTTCAGCTGACTTCTGGTAGGAGGGAAGGGAGATCCTGGGATAGAAACTGAAGCTGGTCCCACTCTGAAGACCAGCAGAGGGGAAGAAACTGGGGAAGAGGTGAGAGACTGCATATTCCCTTGAGGGATGAAAGCACAAATAAGAGTTTTGTGTTAAATACCAGTAGCTCAGTTTCTCCTGTAAGCCCTGAAGCTGCGTTTGCTAAAGTGATACCATGAGACAAAAATATAGTTTATTTAGAATCTCTCCCACAGCTGCTAAGATTATGGACTAAAACTCTGCAAAACTAATGAAAGCTTGAATTTTAACTTCATCTGGAAAACCCAGTCCAAGATGAACTGAGTTTTCGTTAGCAGACGAACAGCCCATGCTGAGCACCATGAGCTGTTTGTGCCAATGATTTTGTAAGGTGTGCAGGTAGAATATTAACAAATTTATGTTTTTCCACCTAACAGATATAGACAGTTTCAATAGGTCATATGGACATTCAACTATGAATTAGGAATGCATGGATTTATGTGAACCAGTTTTCAGTTTATATCTGCTTACAGTGCATATAACTCTTTCTACATCTCAATCTCAACTGATAAGAAATTGAACATCAGTGATCTTCATTGGTTTTCTCTCTCTGTAATGGAGGTAAAGTATTTCCAATATTATAATTTTGTCTCTCTTCTGCCTCATCCAATGTGCAGCTGACACCTGCTCCAGGACTTATCATGCAAAAGCCCAAACATTCACGTTAGGAGCCACCTCTGCTAGTCTGGGATGAGCTTATGGTATCAATCATATGTTGCTTCATACTAATGTAAGGTGGCAAGTGGGAACCAGCCCCTTGAAGCAAGCAAACAATGTCTAAATGAACCAGAGTCAACAGCACCACTATACGGCCTCTCACTAAAAAGAGTTTTACTGTCTCTCACATTGGAGAGAGGACCAAATTAGAAAAAAAAACAAACCTAACATTATTTTAAAAAGCCATCCCCTCCAGGACAGACTTAATGCTTAATGTACAGCCTTGAGGCCATCAGAGCACAACCTGCATTGTCGGCAAGCAAACACAGAAAGCAATGCTGCTTTATGCAAAAGCCAAATCTTGTAAACATTTCCTACTACCCAGCTAATTTGTCTGTGTTTTCTAGCATTTTTCTATGGACAAGGATCTTTAAACTATTATAGAGCTACCATAGCTGTATGAAACATGTCTTATCTAGACATTTTTAAAAGGTCATTAAGTACCTACACATTTTGCCTGACTTCCCAGGTGGAAGAAACTCATTTTGCAGAGTTGTTGGTCCTGCCACTGGCAAAAGAAAATGTCTTACTGCATCTTGCTCTCTCCTCTCTTGATACTAGCAAATAAAACCTTTTGAAACAACTTATGTTTTTTTAAGCACAGTAGCTTCAATAAAATCATGTCTCGCTCACAGAGAGGGCCTGCCTGGAAGCCTGTCCAGCCCATTAGCACAGGCAGTCGGTGACTGTTTCAGACCTCTGCTCTTTTCAGAGCTCTGAGGCAGGCTGGGATGATGGGAGCCAGGAGCTAGTCACACTGTTGTGTCCATCTGGTCAAGATGTCAGCAGCTGCCCACTGCCTCCAACTCCACACTCCTAAGTGCAGGCACACTCAGCAATAACGTAGCTCCCTGGCCTTTTTTTGGTCTCATACTCTGTGGCCCTCATGTTTCTGTTCTCCACCAGCACCAGACCTTCCCCATGTTCATATTCTCCACCTCTGGTCTGTCCTTCTGTTTGGACTGGAGTACTGGGACCATTTCCTGTAGCACCTGAGCATCCCAGCAAGCACTGCAGAGTATTGGCCTTGCTTGGAGATACAAATCCAAATAATACTGTTGATTTTTTATTATTTGTTATAGTCTTTCTTTTCTCATTTACTGTACTTCCTTACTTTGCCATTATGCCATGTTTCTTTACCTTATCTGACATCTCTTGTGTTTGAAAATATGTTAAGAGCCTGGAGTAGAGATAGGAGTTTAAGAGCTACCTTTTACAAATTTGGGCTAGGGAGAATCTCCATCCCTTACTGGATGCTGGGTGGAAAATTACAACCAAGGATAAGGAAAAGACTGAGACACTCAATGCCTTCTTTTCTTGTTTTTAACAGTCAGATGAGCTCTCCCCAGGATGTTCAGCCTCCTGAGCTGGAAGATAAGGATGGAGAGGAGAACAACCCCCCCAGTATCCAGGAGGAAGTGGTTAACTATCTGCTTCTGCAAGTAGACACACACAAGTCTATGGGGCCTGATGGGAGCCACCCAAAAGTTGTGAATGAGCTGGCAGAGGAGCTTGCTAAGCCTCTCTCCATCACTTATGAACAATCCTGGTCAACAGGGGAGGTCCCAGATGACTGGTGGGTGGCTAATGTGATGCCCACCTACAAGAAAGGTCAGAAAGAAGATCCATGGAAATACAAGCCTGTCAGCCTGACCTCAGTATCAAGAAAGATCATGAGATCATGATGAAGATGCTCATCTTGACCAAGCTTGCACAGCAAGTGCAGGGCAGCCAGAGAATCAGACCCAGCCAGCATGGGTTTATGAAAGAGAGGTCTTGCTTGACTAACCTGATCGCTTTTTATGACAATGTGACCCACCTGTTGGATGAGGGGAAGGCTGTGGACGTTGTCTATCTGGACTTTGGTAAGTGAGGCCTTTGACACAGTCTCCCACAGCATTCTCCTGGAGCAGCTGGCAAATCCTGGCATAGACAAGTGTATTCTTCACTGGTAAAAAAACAGCTGGATGGCTGGGCTCAGAGAGTTGTGGTAAAGGGAGTGAAATCTAGTTGGCAGCTGGTCACCAGTGGTGTCCCTCAGGGCTCAGTTTTGGGGCCAGTCTTGTTCAACATCTTTATCAGTGATCTGGATGAGGGGATTGAGTGCAGATGTCGCCAAACTGGGTAGGAGTGTTGATCCGCTTGAGGGTAGGAAGGCTTTGCAGAGGGACCTGGACAGGCTGGATTGATGGGCCGAGGCCAATTGTATGAGGTTCCATAAGGCCAAGTGCCAAGTCCTACATTTCGGTCATAACAACCCCATGCAACAGGGGTGGGAGAATGCTACAGGCTTAGGGAAGAGTGGCTGGAAAGCTGCCCAGGACTCGGGGTGCTGCTTGACAGCCAGTTTAACATGAGCCAGCAGTTTGCCCGGGTGGCTGAGCAGGCCAACAGCCTGCATCAGGAATAGCGTGGCCAGCGGGAGTAGGGAAGTGACTGTGCCCCTGTAGCCGGCACTGGTGAGGCTGCACCTCAGGTACGGTGTTCAGTTCTGGACCCTCTACGAAAGAAAGGACATTGAGGTGCTGGAACGTGTCCAGAGGAGTGCTGCCAAGCTGGTGAAGGGTCTAGCCAACAAGGAGCAGCTGAGGGAACTGCGATAGTTTAGTCTGAAGAAAAGGAGGCTGAGGAGAGACCTTGTCACCCTCTACAACTGCCTGGGAGGAGACTATGGGGAGGTGGGTGTTGACCTCTTCTCTCAAGTGATTAACAACAGGACCATAGGAAATGGCCTGAAGTTGCAGCAGGAAAGGTTCAGCCTGGATTTTAGGAAGAATTTTTGCATACTGAAAGAGTGGTCAGGCACTGGAACAGCCTGCCCAGGGAGGTGGTTGAGTCTCCTTCCTTGGAGGTATTGAAATAATGTGCAGATGTGGCACTTCAGGGCATGCTCTAGTGGCCAAGGTTCGGGGGGGGGGGGTTTATGGGTGTCTTTTGGTGGGGTGTGTTGTTGTTTGGGTTTTTTGGTGGGTTTTGTTGTTGTTTTGTTGTTGTTGTTGGTTGGACTCGGTGATCTCAGAGGTGCTTTCCAACCATGACAATTCTGTGATTCTGTGAGGTTAAATGAGGAGCTGACACCACATTCAAAAGCCAGGGGATTAACGTCTGTTTGGTTTGTCAGGGCACTGGTTCCTGCTAGAAGCTCTTCTAGGAACTATAGAGGATAGGGGGGAAAAAATAAACCACTTGATTATGCTCATCAACCACTGATACATCAGGACACTCCTAAGATTTCTGCAGCTAAACCCATTAATTCCTGCTGTAGCTAGAGTTAGTAGAAAACTGCTTAAGTCAAGGCAACAGCTCAGGCTTGGCACAACAAATGCAAACCAAGACTCCAGAAGATTCAAATTTGAATGTGAATTTCTGCCGTTCCTGTAAGACAGCAGAGCTGTCTTTGGTCTCAAGAAATCCAGCTACAGAGCCTATGAATGAAAGGCTGTCTCCACAACACAGCCCCTCTGTCATTTTTCCGTGTTTAAGCACAGAGCAGGCTGTGCCTCAACAAGGTCTCTAATCCATGCTGAAAAGGAACCAGCAAGGTGACTGGTGCTGTATTTCAGCACCACATTTTTCTATCTGCCCGGTTGTTTTGAACTCTTTCAGAGTAACAAGCAAGACTAATGCTGAGATTGTTACTGTTGATAATCTATAAATATTGGTGAAGTGATAACATTTTCCACTTGGTGGCAGATACTGCTTTAAAAAATAAGCACAAAGCTCGAAAGACACATATAATGCAGGGTTTTTTTTTTTCCTGATAAAAAGTTCAGCAGTGTCTGATGGGCACAGATTCCTGTTGGATGGCAGGCTAAGCTGCAGAGCTTCAGAGCAAGGACCTGTGTGGCGGGCAGCCATGCACAGCTACATTTCTTTACACCCATCTGGGCCCACTCAGCCCCATGAGCATCCCCTAGGGATGACAGGAAGATTTTGGCTTCACCATTCAGGGAGACCCAGGCACTTCTTTAAAGCCCTTGGAGAAGGTGAGAGCCCAGAAGGCCAATAAAGTAAAGAAGAGTGTGGCCAGTATGTTGAGAGATGTCATTCTCCCCTTCTACTCTGCCCTGGTGAGGCCACATCTGGAATACTGCATGCAGCTCTGGGCTCCCCAGTCCAAGAGAGACAGGGAATTTCTAGAGAGAGTCCAGCAGATGACAACAAAGATGACTGGGGGATTGGAGCATCTCCCTTATGAGGAAAGGATGAGAGAGCTGGGACTCGAGCCTGGAGAAGAGAAGGCTGAGGGGAAATCTTATTAATGCCTACAAGTACCTAAAGGATGGGTGCAAGGAGGATGGAGCCAGACTCTTTTCCGTAGTTCCCAGTGAAAGGACAAGGAGCAATGGGCACAAGTTGGAACACAGGAAGTTCCACTTAAATATGAGAAGGAACTTCTTTACTATGAGGGTGACAAAGGACTGGAACACATTGCTCAGGGAGGCTGTGGAGTCCCTTTCTCTGGATATTTTCAAAACCCACCTGGATGCAGTCCTGTGTCATGTGCTCTAGGGGATCCTGCTTTAGCCATGGAATTGAACTAGATGATCTCTAGAGATCCCTTCCAACTCTGACAATTCTGTGATTCTGTGAGGCCATAAAGGTTTTCAGCATGGGGTTGTCAGTAAATGTTTAACTTGCTGCAGGCTGTGTAATTGAGGGAAGTTGCTCCTTCTGTTCCTGCTTTCTCCCATTTACCTCACCTGTAGGCAGTTTGGTTCTGAAAGGGGCATTTTTTTCCCCAATTACCTTATGTGGTGCTGTGCGAGGCCAGGGCATTCATTGAGGGACTTCAAATGCAAGGACAATTTCCCTGCTTCAGGGCACCTGGGATGCAAGCTGCTGGAATGTGGAGATGTAGGGAACTATTACCTGAGCCTTGCTCCCTGCGCTCCCCAAGGCATACATCAGCAGTCCTTCTCAGACACAGAGCACTAGGCTAGCTCCCCCAGCACAACTAACTGTTCATTCTTTTTCTTCTAAGATCCCATCATAGTGGGAAGGCAGATAACAGATCCCATCAACTTGACCCATGGAGGGGAGGTGGAACTAGGTGGTCTTTAACGTCCTTTCCAAACCAAACCATTCTATGATCCTCCAGTTCTATGACCTGCAGGTAGGACTCCTGCATTTTCAGTCAGGATACTGACTAGAAACAAGGTCATTATACTAGCTGCCAGGTAGTTAGTCAGTTAAGTTCATGAATGTCAATATATTTTTGCATGAAAGATTTTTGTAATAAAAGGGGAAAATATTTAGGTTTCCTTCAATATTCAGCACCATCCTTAAAATTATGTTTTTCTTGTGGAAGTTTATGTTTGTCCTCAAAACATGGCTATTGTAATCTCATTTGCTGTTCTAAGAATATTTATTGAAGGAATACTACGTCAACTAGCGGGAAAAAAGCATTTCAATGATACCTCTCTCTGGAGCAGAAGGATACTGTGGAAAACAGCTATGTCGCATACTCCCCTGGACTGCCATGTCCTATTTTGCAGCAGAATCCCTCAATTTCCAGGTAATGCCTTCAACTCCAGTGCAGCCACATACCCTTTCAACAAAGAAAATATGAGGCTATGACACATACTTCTATAGCTGAGATTTATTTTGAACTGTACTGAATAAGAACACATAGTGATGCATCCTCTCTTAGCACAAGGCCACACTCTTAAAGTTCCTTTCTCTCACCACTGAATGGGAAGCTGAGTGCTTCCACCTAATTATTCTGACCTTTTCACTCTCAGGAATTGACTCATACTATGCAAGGAGCAGAGAAAGAGGCTCTGATTTTGCTTTGGTAATGTATTGCTTTGGGGCAGCATAGCCCTCTGACACTGTAGTGTCTCTCTTCAGCACTCACTTCCTCTTGGGCCCCTTATTTGATTAAAAAACAAACAAACAAAACAAACAGACAGACAAAAAAACCTGGAGAATATATAAACCATTCTTATCCAGCTATGCCTCTTTTCTGTCTAAGTGTGACTCTGCCATTGAAGTTTAATGCAAGTGAATCACATCCCAGAAAGTGTAAGGGCCATTGCTTACTGATGCTAATGAAAATTCCCCCACTCTCTGTTAGAGCCACCCCTGTTTTAACCACTGACAGTGGAAGAAAATGGCTTCTCTCATCTGGACAGTAATACATGACACAGACAAGCGATGAGTCCTACGTGTGGTCTGTTGGGAGAAATTCCAAAAATTTCCTAGCTCTGCCTCAAAACCAATATTAAATTTCTTCCCAATTTCCAGATAGTCATCATGATGCTGCCTTTGTGCTAAGTCAACCGCACCATGTCCCCACACAGGAGAGTTTGCAGCTAAAGAGTCACATTTTCTATTTTGTTACTTTGCCTCTTGCTCATCCTGACCTTATCACAGAGTTTATTTTCTTCTTCATGTTCTCTTTTCTGCATCCCCCTCTCTGCCACTGATCCCAGTGACACAGTACAAGAATGGCTATCCAAATTTTCTTTCCTTCTAGTTCTAATTACTTTCCCACTCCCAAAGGAAAAAAAAATCAAAGGTAGTTACAATATTAATTGGACATGAAATTTCACTCAGAATTTTTCCCCGTGTTTTTGATATGTTGTACTGGCTATGACTAATGTGGTAACCACCGTGTTACAGAAAAACAAACTTATAAGTGAAAAATGAGCAAGTTAAGAAACATGGAAAATCACAAGTAAATAATTAGGACAGTTTAACGCAGTTACACTTCTTTAAAATTATTTTATTTCCTTGTTGACATTTTTGTACAGCACTGGAAAATTCTCTCTTCAAGCCAGGTGGACTAGTGAATACCCATGCCATCTGCTTAAATATCTAATTTGCAGTATGTTGTCTATATGACCTTCAGTTTTCAAATCATTTTACAACCTATCAATCTGTGCACCTGGCACAATATTCTCTGTGTACCTGGTACCTGGTTAGCACATTCAGCTTCTCTTGTGGCAAACAAATAATGCTTTCTATGCTCATCACAGCTCTGTTCCCCATTCCTTCCCATGCACTTGCTATTATAGGAAGACAAAATAATTAACTTGCCAGAATCAGAGTCATTGTCATTTGACATTTTGCAAGAATCCATTTGCTTTCAGCACCCAGTTCTTTTGTTATATTTTAGCTGTTTTTTACCCATCATGCAGACTCTTAGAAAATACCAATTTTAATTTTTTTATGGGCAAAAACTGTCTAACTCAGCACGGAAACTGAGACTACAAATAGCATATAAGACAAAATACTGTGTACTGTGAGCATTAATCAGGCAGGTCCTCAGCACGTGGTATTCTTCATAAAAATAGTATCCGGTACTGTCGTCACTAGAATTGTCCAAGAGAATGAAAAAAGCCAAACATCTTGCTACGTGCTCCAGATGGGGTTAAGTGAATGTCTGCCCCTTAAAGCATTTTCTGAAAAGTTTATATGTCATGTCCTTGAGCTGCCTGGCTGTCAGTGATTTTTCAAATGCATTCAGCATTTCCTTCCTTGCTCCCATCCAGGCTGGTGCTGCTGATGCAGCAGTACCAGGAATTTGACTTATGTTGGAAGGCAAAATGTTCATCCAGCACATGTTCAAATGTGTCACAGGGAAGAGACTAGCCCAAAAAGATAGCACTGACAGAGATGGAAGGACTGAAACTCTCAAGTGAAGCTTTGTGGTGAAGGAAACAGTCCCTCGGCACAGAGCAGGGCAGTCCAGGGGGAAAGGGTTTGCATTCAGCAGCACAGTGGAGGATAAATGAAGATAAATGAAACTTAACAGCTTCTGTGAGGGCACTAAGTAATTGTTTGTGTCTTACTGCTCAACCTAGGACACTGAGAAAAGGAGCTAACCCTCTCTTCAGTTAAACAGAAAAGCATGGCTCATATTTACAATGTTGGGTTTTGACATGAAACAGGACAAGACAGTCAGAGAGAAGTCTGGTGGTGCAGAAATAAATGTCAGTAGGTTAAACATAGATGTGCTTCCCTCATCAAAAGAAACAAAGATTCAGCTGAAGTCCATTTCCCTGCAAACCAAGATGACAGCTGGTAATTGGCATCACAGGATTTCCTTTGTCACCTCAGTGTCCTCAGTTAAGTCATGTCTAATCTTCTAAGACTAAAGTAAATATTTTCTAGTTTCAGTTAAATGTTGACAAACAGGACTTGACACTGAGTGGAACTGGCCAGGAATCTTATGGTGAGTTTCTTGACTGGAAAATGCAGATTTGTAAAAACTGACACTTAGGTCCAAAGAACGTTTCCAGGTTGAGGCAGGGGGAGGAGTCTCCTCTGTTTGCCCCCACAGTGACATCAGGACAGTCAGTCAGGCATCTCAAGCCTTGCTCTCTTACTCAGATCACAGATTTTGGTCTGAGTCTACTTGATGAGAGCCTAAGCTATGCCTGCTGATACAAGCTTCAGTTTGCCACCAGCATCTCACACGCTTCTGCTTGAAGCTTGTGCAACTGCTAATGGCAACTGTTGATGTAAGGAGAGAGACAGATCTTCCCTAAGTTAGGACACACACTCTGGGTAAAAGAAAACAGCAGATAAAATATTTGAAACTGGCTGTCATTCACACCCTGCTGGTATTGCACCTATCTCTAACTCATGGTCAAAGTGTGACTTTTTAGACAGACAGTATTCAGTGTCATCCAGCTGTAAGAAAGGAGAGACTTCAAAATGTGAGCAGTGTTCAAGGGCAGTCCTCATCCTGCATTACTTGCCTTGCTCGTCAGTGCATTAGGCTGAGACCCACCAGTCGTCACCTTACGCATCCCTTCTGCGTTTTACCTGGTGTGACTCCCACCTGTTGTAAAAAGTCCTCTCTATTCTCTCTTGCCTTGAAGCTTTCGGCAACCTGCTGTCATCTATGACACCAAGATCAAAGACAACAAAAGTGCCTGCCTAATCTTGAATGTAATCCTCCTTACATAGGCTCGTTCCTGAGCTGTGGGTACCAGTAATCCTTCCATCTTTGTCTTTGAACTCAGGGCTTAAGACACTGAGGTCTCTCTCATACTGTTGACACCACAAATCTGACTATTTTCCAGCTGTCCAGTTTCTGCTACTATTCTTGGTGTGTAGTACACAAAGATGTGTGCAGAGTCTAATTGGTGAATAGTCCCACAGCATATGACAAAGTTCTCAGAAACTGGCCTGGTATCAGATCTGTCATATTGCTTTTCAAAATGTGAGTTCCTGTCATTAAACAGTCACTGACCCTTAGCAGCAGGACCAGACAGGTGAGCCACTACAAACAATCTCCTTTATAAATTCCAACACACTGTCCTTATCTGAGGCTGTACAGCTCCAGCTGGTAAAATCAGTTTGACAAAAGTGGAAGCTGGGAGGCCCACATCACCAGACCTTTAGGAAGCTAGAAGAACAAATAAATGTGCAGCTTTATTTTTCCTTAAATGTTTTTCACCAGATGGATCTTCTCTTAGCTGTCATTCATCCTGTATTTATCACATCTGCATGCGTTTATTAGCGACGAGGCAGCACATCCAGCTCCAGCCACAGATCTTCCCTCGTGTGCATACTCTCAAAGCCTGGCCAGGCTCTTTCTTCCTTGACAAGGGATTTAACTTCACCCCTTTAATCTTCCCAAGCTTTTCTTGTGCTTGAGTGTTCCAAATATTATGTAGTTCTAATTATTCCAGTTAGGCACTGCAAAATCTCAAGTGCTTTTATTCCCCTAAAAGCTGGCAAAGGATGTGTAACTTGTCTGTGCTTTTGTTTCACTTACTGAACACTTTGTTTTCCCTTTCTCTCCCACTTGCCAGCACAAAACCAAAATCTTCAAGTTTACTCTGAGCCACCTTTTGCCAAATTTTCCAGGAAGTAATCTGTAATGTTCAGTCCCATAAGGAGCTGTTGTTCCCACAGCAAACATCTGCACTGAGAACAACAGCACAAGGAGAGATGATTAAAAGCTATGTAGCTCTTATGTTCTTTACATCTGTGTGGCTATAACCTATTTAGTAAGCAAATTTCCATGTTTCTGGTGTGATTTTTAATTTAATCTATTATCACAGTTGCTGCATTTAGGACTTATTTTCTCTACTGAGCTTAAAGAAATTTACCATTTTTATCTAAGATGACATAGAATTCAACATGTTGATGATATTTAGCTATAGAGCATCTAGGGTAATAGCTCTGACTTTAAAAATCTTTTCTTGAGCTTTTAAAGACAGTTTATGAACTTAAAAGCATGTATCTCACAGATAAGTAATGTTACTCATTTTTCATTGTGAAAACATAGTCACATGTTTACCTTAGTACATATTTCTGTTTGTTAATTATGTAAAACCATGTCAGTTTTTCCACCCTGGAGTTAATGAAAAGACTTCTATTTAAAAGAAGGACTCCTGAGAAAACTCCTTTTTTTTTTTTTCAAAGGTTATTAGCAAAAAGAAGTCTTTGTTTTCGTCTTAATGGAATAATTCTCCTAGGATGACACAAATATCCATAAAGCACCATGATTTCATTTGGGTTTTAAAAAAACAACTTTATTTTCCCTTGACACAAAACAAGATTAGTCGGGTTTTGTGTTGTTTTTGTGGGGGATTTTTTGCTGTATTGGGTAATACAATAATGGCTAGATTGTTTGTCTCTGGCCATTGCATGAGTATGCAGAGAGCAGGGAAGAAGACATAAAAGATATCCTCTGCAGAGCCATGGAGGAACAAGCAGGAGGTGGTGTGCTTGGAGCACAGCCCTCTCCTCCCACCTGTAGCTGCCCCAGCTCCTGGGGCACAGCCAGACCCTGTGCTTGCAGCATCCTAAGTGCCTACCGGGCAAAGCTGCCCCCCAGACATTGCAAGTTTGCTCTTCTTGCCTCACTGCCGTGCAGGCATGTTGAGGGAAGAAGGGAGACAGTGAAGAGGAAGCTGGGCCAGGGTCTCATATTCTCTAGACTAGCCAACAAAGCTCATCTGGTACAGGCAGATGAAGCTGCCCCTTCCTACAGAGTGCAGGGTGCGTATTGTCCTGCGGCCGGCAGCTGTGGGGGAGGCTGTCCTTCCTTCAGCCAAAACCACAAAGGACTTAGTTTACATCAGTGCAGCTGTGAGGTCCCCCAAATGCAGGCCAGCTGTTAAGAACCAAAATGAGCTCCTGAACAGTGTGAACCAAACTGTCCTCCTGCATCTGCCTGTTCGATACCATCCAATAAACTGTCCAGGGGTAACAAAATAGGATGAGGCTGAAAGACACAGAGCACATGCTAATGTGTCTTCAATGATTCATCAACGTGTCCTAACATGCCACCATGGAAAAGGAGCTCTCCCAGCCCCTGCTGAGGCCCTGGAGAGTATCCCTCATACTCACAGAGGGTGAAGTGGCCAAATTTCAAAATAGTTGCCTGCTTTTTACCAACTGTCATATGGGAATAATCTAAAAGGATAACGCCAAAATGAGTAACTGGATTTACTTCATTTGTTTACAAATTATTCCTGTTTAAAAAAAAAAAAAAAGGTAATAGGGATTTCTTCAAACAGATACTCTGAGGTCTTCAGACTTGGAAATGAGTGATTCATTTCAGACAAGTTTTTGGAAAATAGCAAAAAGGGAAAAGGGTCAAGTGGTGAAAAAATATCTCTATACAGTCCCATGCTAGTAAATGGCATATAAATGCAAGGCAGCCAAATAAAAATGTCACCAAGCTGAAAACGACAGAAGTTTGCTGATACCCTGTAGCATGAATCTGAGAATCTGGCTGGATGTAATAAAAATCTCCTCCTTAGTACCTATTGCCCTGTGAGAGTTTGTGACTCCTAAGTTCAGGGGGATTTTTCTTTTTTTTGAAAGCATCTACAGTGAAAAAAACACACATAAAAATGTTTTTTACAGCACAGTAAAAGAGATGATGGTGTTTGTAGCAGATACCTGCAGCACATACCTACAGAAAATTCTGCTGTTTATCATAACATGAATTACATCTCAAATTAAACTACTAAGAAAGTTCAACAAGTACAGTTAGGTTTGTTTTCTTCATAGTTCCTTTTGAGCTTAGATACCTTCCACTTCCCCAGGGCAGAGAAAATACTGTGCTTGAGAAACATGTCATGTTCCAGATTTATTAGCATATACAAGAAGAATATTTTGCAGCACAGTTCAATAAACAGTTTTTAAATAGCAAATGAGACTGATAAGACAAGTAGGGGGTATGTTGTGGTTTTCAATATGAAATTTTTCTTTGGGGAAACTGAAAGAAGGTTGTGTAGAAAGTCTTGTACTTCCTGGAGCCCTCCTGTAATTGTCACTCTAAACAAAGGCAATATCAAGTCCTGTGCATCTCCATTAATTAGCCATGGTACCTTAACTACATTCATATGTAAACTGATGTTAACATGGGCACCACTTCTAAGCTCCACTGTCATGATGTTGGGACACAGAATTGTTACAACTCTTTACTTTATATAGTTTGGAAAATACTGCTCAATACAATAAAACTATTTTCACAATGCAGGAGATAGGAAGGCTTAATTTCTAAATAAGGGAAGAAATTTCAGGAAATGTAGAAGTTCTGTCAGGGTGTTAGAAAATAATTTTGATAAAGCATTTGCAAAATATTATAAATGTAAATAATACATAAATTATACTTTCATAATAACTATAAATGTCTTTGCTTTTTGTAGTGACTTTCCCCTTCTAAAATGGCATTTTTTTTACCACTGAGCAGCTGATGTTATTAGTAAGAAGGAAAAAAAAGTTGTGAGTAAATGTTTTTAAATTAACAACTAACTAAATATGTAAATAAACTATGTAATGTGCATTTCCTATTATTTTCTCCTGAGGAAAAAATCAGGAACTGTTCAATCACATTCTTCAAAAGCCCTGAAGGGTTGTTGAAAAATGACCAGTCTATTCCTAAATCTGCTTAATAAATGCAAGTGAATGTGTAAAAAATCCTTCCTGGTAATGGGTTAAGAAATTATCTACAAGCAGCTTTGGAAAGCTGCAGGCAAACAGAATTTCTCAGTATCAATATGCAGAATATACTGCCCTACATCAAGGCATATCTGAAAAAGTTGAGGTAAAGTGAATAGGTTATAAAAATACGTACAACTTTAAATATTCTTGTAGAAGACAAAAGCAGTATCACCAAAATAGCTACATCTATCATGTCTCCTGTCACAGAACTCCTGGCTCTCCTGCTCTGGCTTTGCCAATATTGAATGCATATTTGTCTCTCTTTTGCCAGTGTATCTGTAAAGTTTTGGGGGTTTCCCTCACTGATCCCTTTGCACAAGCTCCCTGAATTGAGCCAGAAAGATGCTTCTTCAAATTCCTCCTCATGGCATATATATTCTGTGATGCCTACAAGAACTGAAACACCTCATAACAGCTGAGGTGATTTGCAAGAGCAGAGATCACCAATGTATCACTTTGAAAAATGTCTTTTTGAACTATTTGATACATATAACTGACCAGTACTTGTATGATTGTATAGCCCCTGCCCAGGGGCTACATTTACTTGTACCCTGGCCTCTTCTGATGAAGAAAAACAAACTGTGTAATTCTTATAGATAAGAAGGGCAGAAGGTGAAGGAAACATAGTAGATGGGCTTTGAGATGAAGAATACCAGAAAATTTAATTCACCTAGAGCAAACAAAACACTATGATCTGGGGAGTCACTCCTTCGCAGTTACAGACATATTGCATAGAACATCTTTCAGCAAACTACTTAGCCACCACACATGCAGTTTTAAGGCAGCTAAACCCATCTGAGAACTAAAGTTTTGTTGCTCTGGAGAGAAAATGAAATTAAAAAATGGATGATGAAGCAATTAATTTCAGCATTTTCCATATGAGAAGTTTCCATTGTGGGTGCTAAACTCACAAAAGGTTTGAAAAGACGAGTGCATTTGGTTCTGTTATACTGTCACATCTTGGGAAAACAAGGAGATTGTGTCTAACGCCCAGATGCCTCTGATGCCCAGATTTTGAAGTGGTCTTACATGGAAAGCAGCTGAGACATGCAAGTCCTGAAGGGATGGGTCAGCAGCTGAAGACCACAGCTCTTTATCTAGCACTCCTCTGAGATGCTTCATTTCCCTTCAAGAGCACTGTGGCAGCATGCTTTCCCCCAGCACACCGTGGGACCTTGCCAAAGAGAATCATCTCAAGAGATTCAGGCATTTCTAACAAATTTGTAATGTGTGGAGCCTTGAGTATGGGCTTTTCTCTTATTTACAAGAATAGAGGACAGGCTGCAAGAACTGGCCACAGCTTTCATCTGCAGCTGAGGGCTGACCTAAGTCCTTGCCTAAGTCCTTGCCTTACTGCCCTCCCCTGTCCCCCCATTTGATCACCTGTCCTTCTCTCTAACCTGAGCAATTTCAGATTTAGAAGATGGAAAGGATGAGCTTTGCCCACTGCTGCCAGAAAGTCTTCAGATATGAGTTGGAAAGCAGGATGCTCCCTGCCCAGCAGACTGCCACCAGACAGACGATGAGGCAGTCCTCAGACTGGGCCCCAGCATGTTTCTCTGCTTGTTTCTCTGGTTGGGTGAATGCTGGGTTTGGCTTAATTGTTTTTTTCAAGAGGTGTTGAAACAAAGGAGCAGATCCCAATTAGGATAATTGTTTCTCCCAGCCATTATGGACTGGATACATCTTCGCCTTTTGACTTTGACTAGGAGAATCCTGCAGTATTGTAAGGTGAAAAACTTGCTCTAAAAGTAATTAATTTAGAATCTCAGGAGAGAACACCACAGCACACTGCAAATGGGATGAGGAAGCTCTTCCTGGATGGGAAAAGACCACTTTCTCCTTCATGCCCATGGGCTGCCTCACCCACACCTGCCCCATAACAGAGTGCCAACTGGAGGGAATGGAATAGCCTCTGTTTGGGAATGAAAACTTGTTGAATGAGGCATCAGAAAACTAGAGAAGTGCTGTGTCCAGCAAGAAATCCTGACAGATTACTGAGAAGGAGAGAGAAAATGCAGCACTCCCTACAAGACCCAGAGGTTTTCCTTCAGGAAAACTAACCGAAAGAGTATTGTTCCCCTTTTTTTTTTCAAATAAGACAGTTCAGGTGCACAAGCTTTGTGAAAATATTTATGTCATAAAGCCCAGTTATAGATTTTCTTAAGAACTTTTCAAACACATCTGTTGAATCTTCTACTAATTCATTTTTTTGTCATCCCCTTCTGAGCATCACGGTGTCTGTGAAGTTTCTTCTTAGCTGTACAACTGTGTGTAAATGATCATGACTGTCAATAGTGACACTTCACCGTACAATCAGTCACTGAACAGAAGGGTACATGCCTGACACCCTGGAGTTAATGCCATTACAAGCCCTATATTTTGTTATCTGTGCGTATTTTGGATATCACTCCATGATCTCGTGCAAGTCCTGCTGCACAAGGCCATTTCTTTTGCTGTGGACTCATCCAGTCCTCACCACTGGCAATGCCTCCCAGCCATGTGTTGTCAACAACATCCACTAGCACAGGCTTATTCTCTACATCAAGCTTTCAAGAATGAAAATACTAAATCCAGCTAGTTCTGAGACTGAACCTTGAGGAACACCATCATGCAGCTGTTTCCCTTTCAGTAGAACCCAGGCCTTCAGTCAAATCACAGTATTTGCCCTAATCCCCACCTTCTCTAGGTGAGGTAATACTTTCCTTAGTGGCATATAGCAATATTTTACTGACAGAAAAAGGGATTCAATTTAATGCACTGCTTTTCACTTCTCTAGAAAATCAGTAGCCTTATCAATATTAAATATTGGGTTACTCTGGTGTTAACAGCTTTTTGAAGGGTTTTGTGTTATTCTGTCCTCTGTGCCTTTCACTTCTGCTTTTCATTATTATTTCTTTCAGAATCATCTCCTCCACTGAGTACTCCTTAAGCTTTGTTTATGGAAGGCTACTTAGTGAGTCACTAGCCTGAAAAGCTAGCCATTCATCTGCAGTGCCCTAATTTTATGCTCAAAAGACTTGATAGGTTACACCTTAAATGAATCAACACTGCTAGTTTCTTAATTTCTACTGAGTGAGATTAACTAACTGCCTTTTACAGGCAAATTTCAATTCCTGTCTTTGTTTTCTAGTGCTGTGCTTCCACAAAGAAACCACAGGATATGCTGAGAGAGCAGAATAAACACCAGGAGCATCCTCTAAGTCTCTTCTGTGCCAAAATCTTTGTTCTTGCCTGTGGCTCGTGATCAGTCTCTGTATTGCATCCTCTCCCTCAGTCTTGGTTCCACCATTCATCACTCAGCCCTTGGACTCTGCCTATGTGCAGAAACCACTGCCCTCCAGTGACAGGCCTCAAGCTCGTGTATGGATGGGGAGTGCATCAACTCCATCTCTCCCTCTCACCCCACCTGGTTTCAGGACCAGCAGTCCCTGCTACTGCTGCAAGCAGAAGTACAGAGCAGCCTCACAGGCTCCTTCTCCTGATAGGGTCTGGAAAAGGGACTTGAGACTGGAAAGGTCCCAGGCTGAGGTTCCATTTCCTCCACCAGGGCATCCCAGAGAGTTCAAAGGGATGTGTTCTGCTCCCTCCACACCTAAAGGAGCAGTGATGATCAGCAAGGTCTCAGCAGCCAGCAACTTTGGACAAGTAGGGCCAAAATAAATAATCTTCTTTTAATCTGCACTTTGCAGGCTTCTCTCTGGAAGTCCAGCATGTACCCATACAAGTTGTTTGGAACATGAATCCCTTTTTTCTCCTTCCTTTAAATGTATGTACTGTATTTGCTGTTTCCCACATATGACAGGCAATGATTTGTTATTTCAGTTATTTCAGGATTGTGGAAAAAATTCCTTCTCCCAGCTGGTTTCCACATCTCTTGTCATGTCTTCTGCTACTTCTCTTAACTCCCAGGAGCCATTTTACTTTTCTTTCTTTATTAAAAAAATACTACTTTTTTATTTGAGCTACAGTCAGACAACTTGAACATCTGTCCCATATTGAGTATATCACACCCCTACTTCTTTTCTCAAGCTCTTTTCCTTTAATTAAAGGATAAATAATTATTAAAAAACACATTTTAACACTTGCTTTAGAAGGCTGATGCACCTTGACATCTGAAGCTTTTTTATTTGTCCTGTGCTTTCTGATTTGTATGAACTGACTTCTTTGCTGATCTGTTCTTATAATAATTTTTCCTTTGCTATGCACTTACTCCTACCAACTTTTGGAGCTGGTTGTTGACTCAAATAGCTTTGGGAACCTTTCCTTACAATTTTCTCCCTCTGCTTGTTTGGCAAATTCCTGCTAGGTTTTGTAATTTTGATTAAGGGAGATTTCAAGCCTCCTCCACATTCAAACCCCTGAGCACTTCAGTCCAGTTGACTTTACTAACCACTTCCTTTAATTTCTCAAACTTCACCCTTCTGAAATTACTCTATTTTAAACCTAATCAACTCATGCTCATACAATGCAAGGTAATTTTCTATAATTATTCCCTCTAGAAGGTCTTTACGCCTTCACAAAACCTTGTCTGAAATAGGTAAGCGCAAATTCTCTTTGCCCTTTTGTGATTGTGATAGAGAAAAAATGAAGTGTTTCAGGCCTCTGAGCTTTTATGATCATAATGAAGCAATACAACCTGTTTTTCTTCACAATATGTCCTAAAAATGGACCTGCTTCATCTGACGAACTTCTGTCTTGCATGTGTACAGGAATAATATATTTTGAAGGTAAAATCTTGGCTTTATGGGAATAAAGTCGGAAATGAGTTGGGTAATGTTAGGACTTTGCCCAAGGGTTTTGCAAGTAACATCAAGTGTGGGAGCTCTCAGCCCACCCTTAGAGAAACTGGCTGTGTATCACATTAGATATGTCAAGAAAAATAAGCTGATAAAAGGCACCTGGGAGCAGACTTGTATTTTTGTACTTTTGCATGTACTCTGTATTTTTGCAAAAGTTCTAGGTAACAGTTGGCAGCCCAATGTGGTGAGAAAATGTTGACCTAAAAATGAAATATCTTATCTGGCAGTAACATCATGAAATGTATTATCTGGCAGTGTCATCGTGTCTTTAAGTGAGACATAAAATACAAGCCCAAATTAAAGCAGAGTTGTTATAGTTGTTATAGTCATGGGCACTGAGGCTCAGATATCGTGTTCACATGAGGAGATAAAAGTTTTTGCTTTTAGCTGAGTCTATTTCTGATCCATCACTCCTGTAACTAAAGAGGGATGAAAATTTTAATAAAAACTTACTTGGTTTCTTGTCTTCATATAAAAATCACAGGCTTCAACTACCATAATTTGTACCATTCTTTCCCTTGTTTTACGCAAGAACTTCCATCATTTACCCAGAAGAAGGAAGTGTTATAGCAGACCACAAACATAAGACAAAAAAAATCCCAATGACAGATAAGGACAAGGCCACCTTTTCTCTAAGACATCTGTGTAGGGTGCAAGGCAGGAACTCAGAGCCTACAGTACAAGCTAACACAGGTGATTTTAGATAGCTTAAATATCCTTACAATATGCTTCAACCCTGGTGAGTGGGATGGCCTGGAGATGCCCCGGGAGGAGTCACACCCCATCTCTGCAGTAGCACAGAGCAAGGCAAAGTGTTCCACTGCAGTGCAACAGCCAGCCACCCCATCAGGAACTCCAGGGCAGCCCCTCAAAGGTGTCTTTGCACTGAACAGCAGAAAATAAAGAGCATTAATACCACTAAAAGTCAATGGGTGTTAAGTTCCCATGTTCCAATAAGATACTTTTTGCAATGCAAAATTGCTTTTAACGGTGTTGCCCTTAGGCATTTTGGATTCTGTGTACAATTACAAGTCAACTGAGAAGCTGGACTTGAACTCATGGTTTGCTTAGGTTCTTGTGAAATCTTCCCCAGAAGAAACTAGCCAGAGTGAGAATTATATAACAGATACCTGCAAATAAAAATGACACACATGAAAGTCCTAATTTGTTGGCCCAAGGAGCAAGTTCTTCATATATTCTCCAATTTTATGTAAAGCACTCTCACAACATGTTTTATTTCCCCAGTTCCCCAGAGCACAGGGTCTGAGTCATCTGAAGGAGCAGACCCACACTCAACTCAGCTGGTTTTCTCAGGCCTTCTGCTTCATCCATCTGCTCTGTACCAAGAAGCCTGCTCTTCTTTGTCACCTATCTTATATCTGAGAATAACAAATACACACAAGGTGGGAAACAAGATCAAGAGCACCAAATCAGAGTGAACTACATATTGTGATAAAGCATACAGCTTTTCTTCTTCTCTAGTATTTACTACAGAACAGGTATCAGGTTTCTGACTGACCAAACCAGCAGGCTTTGTAGATGAATGAGACTTTAAAATGCCATTTAAATCCAGATTTCTCAAGATCCCTCCTGGCAAAAAATTAATCAGTTCAACGTGAGACAGTGGGTTGGTCACTGTTGAGCTGATGTCTGGATCACATACAGACAAATAGTTTGCTTGCTTTCCTTTCAAAGAACAAAACTTTGTTGTTTCCCAAAGGACCACAATTCATAATTCTTCCCAAAAGAAAAAAATAATATCTATATTTCTATTTTTGTTCTAAGCACGTATTTATTGTACCTGGGATGGTAAGCTATTAACACAGTACTTTAAAAATTGTGATATTTTTGAAACCTGCCCTCAAAAATGTAGAAGCTTAAGCCATCTATTGATGTTGTCAATAATTATGCTTTACAATTTCGTGGTTGTCTTGTAAGAATTCCAAGTAAGTCAAACAAGAATAACTAATTGCTATGGCAAAATGTTACGGACATTAACAAATAATTTGTCATTGTAATGAATTACACCCTCGTATTACAGCTAACTGTTAATGCTTGCCTAACTTTGGGTGAGAGGGGGTGGTGGTTATTTGATTACTGATTATAATTTTCTAATTATTGCTGGTAGTCAAATATACTTCTTCTGTTTCCCAAATAACAGCTATTAGGCTAAAATGTGTCTGGGCAAATGTCCTATATGCTTGCATAGTTCTGCAAATGGAGATCAGCAGAAGGTTAAAGCCAGAGCTGGGGCTGGGACACACTGTTCCTTCTCACCATGCAAATGGACATTTTTCTGAATGCATTTTTCTGTTTCTCTTCTCTTATACTGTCTGCAGCATTCAGTCACAAGTCATAAGGAGATTTCTTCTGGGAAGGAAACTCAGGGAGAAGGTGTGAGTTCCTTTTAGCAGTGGCAGTCAAAGTTGACAAGAAGACTGTGCAACTGCTGTTTATGGCCACCTTCTGTAACATGGACCACACAAGTATTGGCAACAACTCCATCAAGGGCTGCTGTTCAGAAACCAGCATGGAGCTGAATCAAAGCAGAGATGTATCCTACACAGGAAGAGGAACTGATGTTAGATTTAGGAGAATTTTGGAGGGGCAGGCCTTTTACATACTCTTTTATTTTGCATCAAAAGTGATTTCAAGAGACACTGACTGCAAATCTCTTGCAGTCTAGCACATTGATTAAGAGGCTAACCTGCTAACAAACCTCCAGGTGAATGCAGCATGACACCACTCTTTCAATTTTAATTTATGACAAACACCTTGCTCTACTATCAGAATCCTCAGCTATTTTTCAGTCTTAATGTACTGTCCAAGCATCTCCAGTGGCATTTTGTTTGTACGTGTGCACCACATTGCTTTGCCACATCAGTTTGCCATCCATACATTTCATTCTTGCTCTCAATACCAGCTTCTGATAGGTCACTGTTTCATCTCTTTCACAAAGCCCCTGCTGCCTTGACAGACTCTCATGCTTCCCTTATTTTTAGTGTTTCCTCAGACCAGGGAAAGCCAGAGAAGGCTGTCATATGGAGCAGCTGTGTGCTACCTGCAAGAAGGTAAGAAAAGAACTGGACAGAAATGGCCAAAATCAATTTATGCCATATATATAATCCCCAATTTTGCAAGTTTTGCTTTAGTGATGTTGTCTTCGATAAATTCCCACATTTATAATGTTACTTTTTATTCAGTAAAGCAACCCTTGTTTGAAGACTTTTGCAGGAATCACCCCTGCCACTTCCACCAATGCAGTGGTGAAGTTTCATACTCTTCTTTTACTCCTCAGAGATATCAATTCTTGGAGCCTGTACTTCTGAGTGCTTGGTGACAGCTTCCTGCCCACTTCAGAGATAACAGCTGCAAACTTAGGTTTGAAGCTGAATTATTTACTGAAGTTTGGAATGTGATTTAATTACCACTAGAACTAATGCCAGCTATGCAAATTTCTGAGTAATCAAATTCCTCCAGTAGATGAGCAGACTCCCTTGCTTAGCTCCTAGACACTCTTTTGGTGGTTTTGGTGTCTGTATTAAGCTATATGACCTTTGCCCCTCTTAGGGATACTCGGATGTAAGCTTAAGGATAATTTATTGGGTTGGAAAAACAAAGGTTAACTTAACGATGGCATTATTAATCTCTGGCTTTACTTTGAGTACCAGAGTCCTAGAAACTAAATTTGAAATTAAAATAAATAGATATATAAAATTTAAAAAACCCAAAACCAAGAACAATCTGAGTGCTAAAGAAATGTGGCAAACTTTTAGCAGAGCCAGAAGGAAAGGAAGATAAAAAGTGTACATTAATCTTAGCCAGAAACTCAGAAACTCTAAAAATACAGCCTGCTGTCTCTTCCTATATACCTTCAGCAGTAGCCAGCTACCAGCGAGTCAGCATGTGTCTGTGAATACATATGAAGATAGCTGATATCCCAAGGCATCTGAAATAGCTGTCTCCAAACTCAGTAGTCCAGAGGATCCAGTAGAGACCCTGGCAGCAACAGATAACAGTGATGGGGAAGAAAAAGGCTGTAATTCAGCTATATTTTCACACAGCTCCTACAATTTTGTCCAAGAAAATGACCATCATCCACCAGCTACCAACTCTTCAGGCTACTTGGAGACACACAAAAAATATACTACAGCAGCTGCAATTAACCTTTGCTCCTCAGCAAGCACTTGTAGAACAAAAAGCAGCTTTTAACAGGCTGATACTGAAGTCTGTGTGGGCATTTGAAAGCACGGGAGCTGCAATGGCACCAGGTGGCCTTCCTGAGATGTCTCCTACATAACTGTGCTCAAGAACTGTCAGCCAACTTCTTATTAAAAGTCATCTTCTGATGAGCAACATACCTGAGTGAAATAAACTCTCAAGACTCACCATTTGTGACACTTATAGAACTGAGAAAGCACTAGGAAAATATGCTGAAAATGTACACATTACCTAACTTTACTCAACCAGGTCTTCATCTACAGCTGAGCAACGGAAGCATAACGCACTGCCCCTCTCATCCTGATCCAGCTTACATCCTGACACAGGTCCCATGCAAAAGCTTTGGCACCCTGACCTTCGGTGGATTGCAGGGTTTCATAAGGACATCCATCCATCAAGCTGTTCCCTTCAATTGGGAGGAGAATACCAACCAGGCAAAAGGGTAGCAGCTTTTGCAGCACTGTGGGCCTAATGAGAGCCCCCAGTTAGGGCTCGGCTCCAGCCTAGTGGGAGCATGAGCCTGCTTGAGTGCGCAGGTTTGGTTCTGGCACGGTTTCAGTAGCGGAGGAGGGGTCCCAGGGCCCTGTAAGAAGCTACTAAAAGCTCCCTTAGCCCAGGTGGCCTAGACCGGGCCATTACAGAGACTATAGATATGCCCCTGTAATTAACATACGAAAGAGCTGATATAAGGTCTTAGCAGGGAGCAAGCAGAAGGGCTGTGCTGGAGAGGTGAAAGCAGTGCTGGGGTGAAGATCTCGAGGTTGGTGAGGAGTAAGGGGTGAGGAGGTGCCCAAGCAGAAGTTCCCCTCCAGCCCATGGCGAGATGGCAGGCTGTTCCCCTACACTCTTGGAGGAACACAGCAGAAAATCTCCTGAAGGTGCCAGGAGGGGTGAATGTGGTCTTGCAGCCCATGGACTTGGATCATGCAGCTGTGGAGGACCCCACACCAAGGGAGGTGACTGTTCCCAAAGCAGCCCATGACTCTGTGGGAAGCCCATGCTGGAGCAGCTTGCTCCTGAGGGACTGCACCTCTTGGGAAGGTTTCATGTTGGAGAGGTTTGTGGAGGACTCTCCCATGGGAGGGACCCCATGAGGAAGCAGGGGAGGACTGTAAGGGACCCTTCTCCTTGAGGAGAAAGGAGTGGCAGGAACCACCAAACTGAACTGACTCTAAACCCCATCCCCTGTCCCCCTGTGCTGCTGTGGGGAAAGAGGGAGAGAAACCAGGAACAAAGTAGTTTGGGCCTGGGAAAAAGGGAGGGGTGGGGTAACACACTGCTCTGTGTGTTGGCTGTGTCCTGTGTGCATCTGATTAGTGTGAAATTAAATTATTGTCCTTTCCCCAAGTCAAGTCTGTTTTGCCCATGGCAGTAAAAGGCAAATGAACCCTCCTTGTCCTTTGTGTCAACCCATCAGCTTTTAATTGGTCTTTGTCATCCTCAGTGTGTGTGGGTGGGGGTGGTGAGTGAGCAGCCAGGTGGCAGGTTCTTTGTTGTCATGTTAGACCCAAACCAGGACATTGAGGCAGGTTCCTGTTTAAAGGATGGGGGTTTTCCTCTGGAGTTGGACCCACAGTTTATGTAGCTTGCTACAGCCTGAGCATCTCTGAAGCATCAGAGCACAGTTGTCTGTGGATCTTCTCGTCTGACAGAAAGGTGTGAAAGGGGATTTTGCAAGAAGCATGTATTGTTTATGGCTTTTTTTCTGTTAAAAGTCATGGAGTTTTGTAAGTATTTAGTGAATTTCTTTTTTTCCCTATGCTCTTATCCCTCCACATTTAATCTTCTCAACGGAAATGCGGAGAGGGAGGGGATGGCCTACAGGGAAAGTGTTAAAAGCAGAAACAAATCCAACATAAAAGAGTTTGTGAGAAATCATAAGGGTTATTTTTTTTTCTCTGGTTGAACATACTTCTTTAAAACTATCCTGAATTTTAAAGGGAAAAGGGCCTTGCTTAGGTCAGGTTGGCCCAGAAGTTTACTTTTATTGAAGCTTATGTTGAACTAAGCCTTTCATGTTTCACTTTTCCTTGATCTTTTCCCTAAAGGGGACCAGATTGCTATTTTGTTTTAACTCTGCCAAGCAGGTTTTCATACAATTTTCACCATTTTTTTTCCTTATTTCCTACAAGTTCAGTTATTGCCATGTTACAAGTTTTTATTTTTAAGAAAAAATGCAAAATCTCACAAAAGACATTTTTGTGCCAGCTTCACAGTCAGATTTGTTCTTTTATGACCAAGATCCCAAAACTTCAAGTTGAGAATAAAAATTAACATATTCAGCTTCTGTTAAATAATGACAGTAAGAATAACAATCATACATAACATTTTGAACTAACTCCATAGCATGTAAGAATGAAACAGACTTGCCTCATCAAGTTAGGTGTTAAACACTTAAGAATGTACTTTTCTTTGGAAATCAAATACGCCAAAGAAATAATGTTCTCAAAGTGTAAGATAGCTTAACACTGTCTAATATTACTAGTAATGTGTCACAAAAGAACTGCTTAGCAGGAGTTGATAAAAGTATCTTCATTATTGATGGATCTTTTTTTGAAAAGAGAACTATTCACCATTTTAATTAAAAAAATTCTGTCAGCCTCTTTTCCATGAAGCACAAAGTATTGAGAAGCTCCATTATAACCCAGGAAATTATAGTAGCTGCATGTATACTGTGAAGGATGGCACATGGACTGTGAATTCTGCGATATTCTTGTCCCCTTAAATACTGTCAAGTTACAGGTCAAGCCTCTCTTCAACTTCAGCCTCCTTTTTGTAGCATAACAGGAGAACCCTTTTCAACCATTATAAGCAAGTTTCTAAATCCTCTCTGCTGAACTGCAGCCACACTACCTGTGGCCTAGAGAAAAGGACAGAGTAAGAGTGGCAGGATGTGACCCTCAGAACCACAAAAAAACCTGAAGGTGGGGAATTGTTCAGTAAAAGCCTCCTATTCTGAGGTTCTTGCCTTGATGTTCTTCACTAGGTTTGTCCTTCTGCCTGTCACTCTTAACATGAAAATGAGAGCCGCTCATGTGATGGTTTGTATTAAAGCTGTTTAAAATGGTTTAAACTATTGACTATTTTTAAAAGTGATTAAAGCAGTTAAAAATTGAACAGAAAAAGGAAAATACACAAAAGGAGACTCCAAGTACAGGCAGCTGGCATTATGCCTAAAGCCTCTGCAGATTTGGGATATCCTTTAGGAAATTACATCCACATCCAAGAGAAATGTCATCATTTGGTCTTCTCTAAGCACCTTACATTGGGGTATTTGCAATTTTTCCCCTGTCTCTTGAGTTCCTCTGAGGAAAAGAAAGTGTTGTAGCAATTGATGCTCAGCATATATAACCTGTAGGCTTTGGTAAATTTGCCTCAAGAGCACACACACAGATTTCTTTGAATTTCATTTTTGCCTCAGGAGGAGGTGTCTCAAAGAAGGCAGCCTTCTTTTCCTGGATGTCTAAAGGCAGATATACATTTAGGACTTATTTGTATTACACTAACACGAAGAGGCTTCAGTTGACATCACAACAGTGTTTTTTTCCCAGATCCTCTTGACACAAAAAAATTGAAGTCTTTGCCTCTGAAAGTTCACAATCTAGCTATGGAAGACAAAGCAAGAATTAATGCCCCTTTTCATGCAGAAATGGCATTAAGACACTAAGTAATAAAATAATGACTCCAGAAATCAGAAAAGGAGTCCATAATCTCAATCTATCATGTTTTAGTGCTTGGACAAAACGACATAAGTTTTCTTTGCCTCTCATTGTGGTGTATCAATTCTGTTCTGATGCTGCAGCAAACACGACCCTGAGGATGGCACGTAGAGCAGGCACAGAAGCCAGGAGCACGCCAGTGTCCACTCACAGACACCCCAGGTCACCGTACAACTGTCCTACCCCAATGTCTTCTCCTCAAAGTGAGACAGGGTTGTTTGCTTTAGAAATTAGTCCAAGAGGACTTGAAATTATCCATTTCTGCAAAGAGGAAGTTTTCTTCCTTGCTCCCAAGTCTCCAAGATTTCCTTCTCTTTTTTTCAAAACTTGAAGTTTTAGGCCTTGTGGGAACCTTTTATTACCACTGTTAGCTTTACTTTGGATGATCTCATCATTCATGTAAAATTCAGTTCCTACATGAAGAAAAAATACTAATGAAAGAGTCAAATAAACTCAAAGGGATCAACCCTTTCTGGTCTTCATTGGGAAACTGAAAGCATATATATATATAATTTTTTATTCTTGGCCTGTTTTCCAGACCAATAACTTTCTGCATTTATTGAGTCTTCTGAGAATTTTCTTCCAGCTTTGAGGAGGTTAGCTGAGTCTTTCCTTCCTTTGTGGGTATCCTGTCTTTCACTTCACTCACCTGCACAGTACATTTTTGTAAACTGTTATCGATTACCATGAAAGTTCTCAACATTTTTAAAGCACTATTAAAATTTCATCTTGTAGAGTTCTTATTTGTTGGGAAGACAAGGGACAGTTGCGTCCCTTCATGCATCTTGCTCTCAGGAGACAGCATAGGTGAGTTACCTCTGACTTTACCCAGCAGAACCTAAAGGCATTAGCAAGAGTAAACATTTTTACAAAATGTCTTATTCATGCACACTGAAACAGACTTGCCAACACCCTTCCTTTTTTCCTCCCTTCTTAAATACAGGAATTAGCTTTGCTAATATCCAGCTTTCTGTTACAAACTCATTTTGACAATTTTCCTGAAGAAGTCTACAGTGGGAATAGCAAAATCATGCACAAAATCTGCCAAAAACCTCAGAAAGTGTTTACCCTTCATTGGCTGCAGGAGCCTCTTGCAGTTTTGCCTCTGCCTCCAGTATCCATTGCCAGATGTATTCCTGCTATCAGTTTTGTCTTTCTTCTATATGCAGCCTCAGTATATATTTGAGTTTTGAGTCATAATCGACTATTCTGAATCTGTATCCGCTTCACCTTCTTTTTCACTATTTTCTTTAAAAGTATGCAGCTGAAGAACTTAATTTTTTTTTAGTGTTCTGAATTATGAGTCAGCTTGACTTAGCAATTCTCACCTCAGCACTACAATTTTTCACTTGTAACACACAGCTCTCTTCACCCAACACAAAATTTTTCTATTTTTTAGAGGTTTTCTGTCTTCTTGCCTAGGCTCAATATTGTTACGGTAGTTATTTATCTGTTTACATTCAGTGCTTCTTTTTGAAAATCTTTCTATGTCACTTGTAATACAAACTCTTAAGGATACAAACAGCTTTTTGACCCTCTTCTGCATTCAAGCCTTATATGTTCCAGTCCAGTCTCATGAAAATTATCTCCCTTATTTTATCAAAGTTAAGCTTTTCAGTTTATTAGTCTTACTTGTGTTATTTGTGTTTGTCTAGCCACTTAACTCAAATGGGATTAGTTGATGTTCACTTGGTCCACATATTTTTCTATAATGTCATTTCCTCTACAACACTTCTTATACAACAGACAGTGCAGATAAAGGCAGCTGGCATTCTCAGCGCAGTGCTTCGTCTGGGGAAGAATAACACCAAGAACCAGTATAGATTAGAGGTCATCCTGCTTGAAAGCAGCTTCATGGAGAAAGACTTTGGAGTCCTAGTGGAAAGTTATCCATGCAACAGCAACGTGCCCTTGTGGCCAAGAGGGCCAAAGCTATCCTGGGGTGCATTAAGAGAAGTGTGTCCAGCAGGTCTAGGGAGGTTCTCCTCCCCCTCTACTCTGCCCTAGTGAGACCACACCTGCAATACTGTATCTAGTCTTGGGCTTCCCAATTCAAGAGGGACAGGGAGACTGGAAAGAGTCCAACAGAGCACTATGAGGATGATTAAGGAACTTGCAAATCTCTCCTGTGAAGAAAGGTTGAGAGACCTGGGGCTATTTTGTCTTGAGAAGAGAAGGACAAAAGGGCATCTGAGTAACATCTATAAGTATCTGAGGGGTAGGTGTCAAGAGGAAGGGGCCAGTCTCTTTTCCGTGTTGCCCAATAATAGGACAAGGAACAATGGGTATAAGCTAGAACATAGGAAGTTCCACCTCAACATGAGGAGAAACTTCTTTACTGTTAGGGTGACAGAGCACTGGAACAGGCTGCCCAGAGGTGTTGTGGAGTCTCCTTCTCTGGAGACATGCAAAACCTGCCTGGCTGTGTTCCTGTGTGTCCTGCCCTAGATGGTCCTGCTTTGGCAGGGGGGTTGGACTAGATGATCCCTAGAGGTCCCTTCCAATCCCTAACATTCTATGATTCTATGAACCGATGAACTTCACTCACTGCTTACCTAAAGCAAGTCTAATGAAATACTGCCTCTTGTTGTTCAGTGACTATTTAGTGAAAAGCTGTTGGTTACTATACCTTTGAACATCTGAGCCACCGTTAGTAGCATTTTTTCCTCCATTCTATTAACTTGCATGTTAAAGTAATGTAAAATTATATTTTCCATACTCAGCTTTGACTCCGAGGAGAACAGCTGTCTTACAGTACCCTCCCAGTAGAACTTCTGTTGCAAGCCATCTCAAAATGGACAGTGACCCAAATAATTTCTTTTTTAGACAGTCTTATCTCCTTTTCCCAGACAACATACAGCAAAATATCTGGATGACATTAATGTCAAGTTTCCTGTTGCAAAGTAGTTTACCAAGGATTTTGTATAAAAATTATATGGTGGTTTGTGGAGTTTGTTTCTTTGCTGAGAGGTGGACAATAATATATTTGATTTTCTCCTTAGTCAGATTAAAACAGATAAAAAGATTTATTCTATTTACCTCAAAAATATACATTTGGGTGAAAGCCAAGAAAAGAAATTATGATCTTCATAGATGAATGTGCCTTAATAATTTATTAGTCTAGGAAAAGAGAGCTTATAGCTGAAACCTTGGTGCGTTTTTTATATTTAGTGCTAGGACTCTATATAAGGTAGCTATGAACTATACATAAGTTTGCCAAAGCAATTAATAGTTGTAGAATTACATATATATGTACATAAATTCAATTTATACCAGCGGTAATCTAATGGAAGTTCACACTTTGAGTGACAAATACTTTCCAAATAGAATTGAAACACTTTGTTTTTCACATACTATTTTACACTAAGTCTTCCTGCATAAATGTTGTGTTCCAATAGAAATTGTGTTCAGGGGACACTGGTAGAACATTTACATTTAAATTTTTGTTAAAAATGTGGCTGTCACCGATGAGGGAGGGAATTAATAGATCATTATTTTAGTTACCAAAGTAAAATGAAGCCATCCATATTTCAGTTGCAACTGTGCTACTTTGACGGCCACAGCTGACTGATACCTTACTACTTTCCTCTATCAGAAGCTGAATATTTCCACAATAACACAAAATTGAGCTTACTTTCCTTGAAAGTCATAAGCAGTTCAAGCATATAATCTAGGTTTCAGTATAATAGTTGTGCTGTTTATTTTAACCCCCAGAGAGCTCTGTTCAATTCCATCCCTCAGGTGCCTCTCTTTCAATCCCTGAAAAGAAAAATAAACATGTTTTCCTGTGGTCCATAGGCACTTAGGTCACATCATGTGTCTTTCTAATTAACATGTTTTATTTTATAAAGACACTTTTTTTTTTTTTCAAAGGCCTCTTTTCTCTTGCTGTTTAAAAGTGTGGCACCCAGCTGGGCAGTTGCTGTTAATGGTCATAGGGCCTTTCAGCACTTCTGTCAAGACCTGCCTTTTTGAGTGTTTTATAATGTGGCCATTTTTATTCACACCAGGCTAAATTTGGGCAAGTGGGTCTCCATGTAGGAGTAAATTGTTTGTACAGAACTTAATTGATCTAGTTGTTTCTCAGTGAGAAAAAAAATCACGACTCCCAAGGTCAATTCCCGCTACAAAAAGGGGGGATGAGCATGTCTAGGCATTACTAAAACGTTGGTTTGGGACACCTATGCCTTTGACCCCTCACATTTCTGTCCTGTCCTCCTGGACATCTCCATCCTTCTTCCTTCTGCAGGAGTTTAAGTGAGAGCCATTTCTTTCCCTATCAGACTGGTGGGAAACCACCCATGCTATTCTAAACCAATGTATCACTACTTTATCAGGGACAAGAGTGACTTCAAAGATTATCCACAAGGTTCATCCTGAAGTTAGATTCAAGACTAATCCAACAAAGGGTGCAGCTGAAGATGTGGGGCATCCAGGCATGGCTCTGATGAGGACAGAGTTCATCTCCAGGAAGCCTCATGTCACCACCAGCCCAGCACTTGGTCATGAGGCAGGGGAGCACCCCGGCCTCACAACCCTTCCAGAAGCTTCCTGCAACAGACTGCACACCGCCAATAAAGCACCTGATGATCAGACATGACATAAATCCTAGTGCATAGCTTTGCCTGGACCACATTTACTCATGTAATATCAACTTGCTGTTTCCAGATAGCCCAAATTACATCTTTAAGATGCATTTTGATTTCAACTGGTTTTTTTAAATAATGATTTGAAGCATCTGAAAGCTGAATTACACCATCTTCTTTTCAAAATGTATTGACTGCATTTAAATACATTAAATAATAAATTAAGAAAGCAAATAAATAAATAAATACACATATAAAATATTAAATAATGAAAGCAATAGCCTACTATGGCAGTACTATTTTTACTCTTGTTTTAGTGACATAAACAACATATACATTTTGGGGTCTGATGGGTTTTGGTGTCAGTTTTTTCCTTCTTCATTATGATGTCCACTTCCATTTCAACGGAAACAGATTATGTTCTGAGTACTAACTAAAACATAAGGTATTGTCTAATCCTATCAGAGGAGTAATCTTTTTATTACCTGTATTTCATAACGAAAATTTCAGGGGATGTCCAGTGACCCATCAGCCATGGCCACAAATGGAAGCAGCCCCAGTAGCGTGTATCAAACACTTAATTGTCTTAAGCAGCTAAGCTGGTATGTTGCTCTGTATTTGATTATCATGTTCTTTTGCCACCTTAATTGTAAGATACTTCAGCAGTTTCATTTGCCCAGTTCAACGGCATTAGCAGACAAAGTTCTGTCATATATGTCACTGGGTAAAGTTTAATGCCTTCTGTGAACTGGTATATAAAATAATACTTTTTTAGAGGCAATCAATGGATTACAATTACTTCCTCTACTTTAATGCTTTTAGCCTTTGCCCTTTGGAAATTTTATGTTACATGGCACTGTATCCTCAACTAAATAAGTGGAATTCTGCATCATTTTATGCCACTTCTGTCTGTACAAATATTGTTCCTTATACAAAGAAGTTGCATAATAAAAACTATAGGGTTTTTTTCCTATTTTCCCTTTAATGCAACCTTTAAAAATTATTTTGATCAGTAGTGCAATTCACTGATAAACTAATTCTTCCATGTTTACTCACTGCAGGTGAGTGCCAAATAGAGATAAGTGTGGTAGAATTTAGTTTCAAATATTACAGTTTAGACTGTCACTATCTACAACATCCCAAAGAATGCAACATCCACATAGGGTAAATACCAGCTAGTTCATCTTGTTCACAGCTGTGACAGCTTAAAATAATCCCAACAGTGTGCCCACAATTTTTTGTTAAATTTCATTTTTAATGGCCAAAGCATTTAAGCTTTTGCAGTTTGCTGTGGGAAGTGTTCCGCAGAAAAGTAGATCTCAATTTTGGAATGTGCCTTCTGGAGGCTTTAATCTTTCTCTGCTTCATTTCACTTCATCCTAACCAATAACTATTTCAGGGCTGCCCTCAGTCAGAGCCCTACCTTTGCCTCACCTATTTGCATGCTAGACACAAAAAAGATGAGATACACTGGGATGCAGACACACACCCAGCATCTGCTGCCAAGGCAACAGGAACAGGATGCACTTTCTAATGTTTCAGATAAAGAAGGGCTAACGTTTCAGTCCTGCCAACACCCACCATTTCCCTGAGGAGAGGCCAACACTGCCAGTAGACCTAAAAGTCATCTAGAATAAACACTTCACACTTGGCTTGCCTTGAGTGTGTCTGACTGAGGTAAATACAAAGTGTGACTTTCAACAATACTATTTAGAAACTGGAATCAGGGCACTTCCTTCCACCCACATATATATATGTATATATGTATATCTACACACATATATCTCAACATCAAGACAGCCCCTGTGCCGCCTTCTTCTACCGTGACCTGAAAAAACATAATCTGATCCTTGTGGGATGCAGCTTCTACTTAACACTGGCACATGTTTTTGGCCACTTGTGATATGATTTAATTTCAATTCTTTGATGAGGTTTACACATCTTCACAGAAGTTATGTTGAAAGACAATAGTCTAAACAGCAGGTGGCTGCTCACAACCTGTGCACAAAACTGTTTGCATGCAAACCTAGAAAAAAACAAACCAATCTGTAGCTGTGGATAGATACACACAAACAAACAAAAAGAGCAAATAGTGTTAAATAATTATTTTAACTGTGCTTTAAAGTTCTGTGAATTAATTGGGCTGCAAAATTTCACTCTATAGCAAACACTGTTGTGTGATGCTGGGTACGGAAAACTCCTGCCTTTACTTTCCTGCAGGACTGCTAGTCCCGCCAGAGGAATAACCGGGAATGTTCTCAGGAACAACACAGCACAGGAAAGAATCTGTTAATTGTCTTTTGGAAGCCCTTTTCATACACAGGAAGGGAGTGCCGTGGCCAGTTAGAAAGAAATATATGTGCTTGGAGCACAACTCTTTCTGTGAGAAGCCATAGGAGCCTGGCATCGAGGGAAGCTGTGTGCAGCCAGTTCATACTGCATCAGATACCCAGCTTTTGTCAGCCTTTCAGGTATGCTCACAATTCATCAGAAAACAAGTAGGAAATCCGCTCTGTGCACCTCCCTAAGTGTACATGAAGGGTACAGGTGCTGCTGAGGGATGTTGAGGGAGCTCAAAGCCCTCTGAGCTGCAAGGAGAGGGCTTGGACACTGGCACTCTCAGCCCAGAAAGGAGACCAAAGTGTGATAAGATGCTCTGTCTTGCAGCCTTCTGCTGTCTCCCGCTTGCCTAAAGAAGTAACAGTGATGAAGATGAACACTGTCGTGCTGGGCTACAGTCAAACTCAAAGCAACATTAGAAACTAAAATGGTTGAATATGCACATGGTGCATTAGGGGAAGGGCTGCACAGATGAACCAGAATTAGATTGTCTCACTCTCCCTAAAACCAGTGATATAAATCAAGTATATCATTTGCCACAAATATTATTTGCCCATTTATAGATACCAGGCAAGAATGTTTTTTATTATCAGGAACACTGTAATTTTTATCAAGACAATTAAAATTTTCTCATTTTCCCTAAACCTAATTTAACTGGTTAAGTAACTGTAGTCAATGCATCATGGAAGTGACACTTGATTATTTTTTTTTTTAAGTAAATTGAGTCATATGGAAAAATTTAGTGGTTTTGGAAAGACTGAGGCAATGCTATAGGAAATATTTCTAAAAGCAAAGTAAGTTTGAAAAGTTGTTTCCAAATGTAGGTTATACTTATTTGTGATAAAAAATGTTTAGTGATCCGCTGTCCCTGAACAGTTTGTAAGAAGAATATACAGTCTTACCAAGCTGTAGAAAGTTTGTTTGTTTAAATGAAATTACAGTTCCAGGCAATTTTTAGGGGACTGTGAAATAGAAATTCCTGGCACTTCATGCTTACTCTGTTACATTTTAAATCTGCAGAACTACCCAAATAGCCCACATAAATGTATTAAATTTGGGAAGATAATTGGATTTGCTGGAACTACAATTATGCATCTGCATATTCAGGCATTTTATGTCCTCTGACATTTATTTTTCAGCCACAGTGTTTTCATTTTACTTCACCGCTTATGTGGAAATTTCATTTAGGATGGCAAATAATAAAGGTGAGTGTTAATATTCTTGGCTTTTAAGCAAAGGAAATCCTTCTGAAATATATCTCACCATACCCTGAATCTCTATACCTTCAGAATTTATGTGTGCCCTTGTCCAAGTTTATATCATCTAAACACCACGTGGCTGTTCCACTCCACCCATTTAAAAACTTGCCAAAAGCTCTCAGTAAGTGAGGGGTTTTTTCCAATATCTTTCCTTTCTCCTTGTATCCAACAAGCAGAAGTTCACAAGATGAAGTTTGTCTTGTGAACTGGTCTCACTTCCTCAAAACATTAAGCACATAATTAACTTTCAATGCATTTTTTAAACTTATTATTTAAATATACCCCATATGACAGATAAAGCTGATATATGACATATGTGAAAGTAAATGCATGTTGAAATGCTTTGCCATATATGAATGGTTGTCCTGTGTGCTGAAAGACAAGTATATGCTTAACTGTTTGGACATTTTTTTAATATCAGTAGAGTTTTGTTCATGTATTTTTTTACTTTTATAACAAATCCCATTAACAAACCATAAAGGGGTTTTAAAAAGGAGGGTTCTGACTGGTTTATGAAGGGTTTCCATTCATTAAATGCTGAGGATCATGTTTTAACAAATGAATGTTAGTGCTCATTTTGTATTTTCACATTACTTTAATTAATTACTTTTATGAAGTGCATTACTTTATAAAGAAATATCTTTGATTTAACTCAGCTAAATTATGACCTTTCCTTTTCTTGATTAATTTAATTTCCTCTTTTGTTGTTTCTTTAATTCACTTAAGCTATTATCATTGCATTTATCCATGCGTATGCATAAAACCTACCCTTAAAATGAGGCAAATAATGAAAATTCCCCCAGATCATCATGCTTTTTTAGTTAATTAAAGCTAATAGTTCCACAGGGAGTAGATGCTAAAAGTTACACTCTTCTCTGCAAGTTCAGACAACAATTCCGTTTGTTCCAGATTATGTGTCCAAGCTCTATAATTATAGTTTATACTTTCTTTTCCAAATGCAAGACTGTAGTTTCTGATCAGAAGATTGTGTGCCCCAGAAAAAGTCCAGATGCATTTTTATATTAAGGTGATCATGTAAGCACTAGGGAAGTAATATATAAAGAGGCTGGGAGGTGAAATCTGTGTCTGTAAAAAAAGTTGCTACACAAAATTATAAGCAAGGTTCTTTTATGCCATGTACTTTGCAGATAATAATGTGCTGTACCTCTTTGTTATAGCCACTCACCTTTTGCTCATTGAGCTGAGTAGTATACAAGTAGTCTGCAATTTTGTACAAGTACAGTTAGGGCAAGACTTCAGCAGGGACTTTTGGGTTGCAATGTTATTACTATTATTAGTATTACTCTTCCTGTTACCATTACAATACTATGCTATGTGCTCTCATTCTAGTCCATGTCAAAGTGTCCCTTGGTAAACCAGTAAAGAGCTGATTGGACATTCAAGCTGTTCCTTTTCTTCCTTCCTAAAATCCCACTTCATTACAGAAAAGATTACAACTTGAATGGCAGCCAAATAATAAAATAACTGCGCTTAGTGTTCACATAAAATTAATAAAGAGATTACTTAGGGTATTTTTTTGTTTGCTTATGAGAGTATTCACAGCATCTGAATACAGGTAGAAGAGCAGCCAAAACCAAGCAATAATCATTTACTCCAAGTTGTTATGACAAAACTCACAAAATCTTGCACTTTTTTGAGTTTCATTGTTTATGTTGGTGATATATAAAAATCAAGATCTCATAGTACAAGCAATTGTATAGTTTACACAGGTGTGTTCTCAGCCAAGTATAGATCATATCCAAGCCAAGTATCAAAACTTATTCAGATTCTCCTGACTAGTTAATGGTGAGTTTTTCCTGCTGCAAGAAATGTAGGCAGTCTCACATCACCTAAAATATTTGCTCAGCTCAAGAATTTCCCACAAACCAGATTTATCTTCAGCACAGCATGTTGAGTCATACAATGGAGATAATCTTGCATGAAGAATTTGTATCTATTACTAAAATAATCAAAATTTTGGGTATATTTTCATTATTATCTGAATTCCTTCATGTTAGAGTTTGTTTCTGGTACCACTATACCATCAATAGAGACAGAAAAGTCATTGCAAAGCTATAGTTTCATACTTGCATTTCTGTAACAACTAGTACATTTGCCCTGTTATCTAAGGGGAAATTCCACCCCCCCCTCCACCTCTTGTTCAACACATACATTGCCTTTCAGAAGCATCATTTGGGTTTTTTGGCTTCCAGATTTTCCCTAAGTGTTCCATCAGTTACATTGTTCAGTCCATGTCTTGAAGTAAGAAACACATGAGAGTTGATAGCCCCCTTTCACACCATGGAACATTCTTACTGTTAGCTGCTAAAATCATCCTCACTACCTCTCAGATCCTTGCCTCCTCACTAAAATACCATTCTTTTTTTGTTGTCTGCACAGCAGTCTTAATGTGAAGCTTCTTCCTGAATGCTGGGTCCAAGTTTCTAAATAGAAGGAACCTTCTTCAGCCTTGGCTGCAGTGACCACGAGATGGTGGAGTTCAGGATCCTGTGTGGGAGGAACAGAATACCCAGCAGGACCAGAACCATGGACTTCCACAGAGCAAACTTCGGCCTCCTCAATCAATTGTTAAGGGAAGTCCCATGGGACAGAGTGCTAGAAGGTAAAGGGGCTCAAGATAGCTGGTCAACATTCAAGGACCACTTCTTGCAAGCACAAGATCAGTGTGTCCCAATGGGTAGAAAATCTAGTAAGGGAGCTAGGAGACCGGTGTGGTTAAAAAAGGAACTGCTGGGCAAACTCAAGTGGAAAAGGAAAATCTATAGATCATGGAAGGAGGGGCTGGTCACTTGGGAGGAATATAGAAATGTTGTCAGAGGATGTAGGGAGGCAACTAGGAAAGCTAAGGCCTCCTTGGAACTTAACCTTGCAAGTCGGGTTAAGGACAATAGAAAGGGCTTTTTCAAATACATAGCCAACAAAACTAACACCAGAGGCAATATAGGCCCACTGCTGAATGAGGTGGGTGCCCTGGTGACAGAGGATTTAAAGAAGGCAGAGGTGCTGAATGCCTTCTTTGCCTCTGTCTTTACTCCTGCAGGCTTTCCCCAGGAGCCCCAGATCCTATAGCCCCAGAAGAAGTCAAGATAAAGGAGGAGTTTGCTAAGGTAGATGAGGATTGGGTTAGGGATCAGTTGAGTAATCTGGACATCCATAAATCAATGGGTCCGGATGAAATGCACCTGCAGGTGCTGAGGGAGCTGGCGGAGGTCATTGCTGGGCCACTCTCCATCATCTTCGGTAAGTCATGGGTAACAGGAGAGGTGCCTGAGGACTGGAGGATAGCAAATGTCACTCCAGTCTACAAAAAGGGCAAGAAGGAGGACCCAGGTAAATATAGACCGGTCAGACCCACCTCCATCCCTGGAAAGGTGATGGAACAACTTGTCCTTGGCACTATCTCTAGATATATCAAGGACATGGGGGTCATCAAGAGCAGTCAACATGGTTTTACCAAGGGTAAGTCATGTTTGACTAACCTCATAGCCTTCTATGAGGAAATTACTAGGTGGATAGATGATGGTAGAGCGGTGGATGTGCTCTATCTCGATTTCAGTAAAGCATTTGACACTGTCTCCCACAGCATCCTTGTAGATAAGTTGATCAAGTATGGGTTTGGTGATCAGGCAGTGAGGTGGATCAAGAACTGGTTGAAAGGTAGAAGTCAGAGAGTTGTAGTCAATGGGGCAGAATCTAGTTGGAGGCCTGTGACTAGTGGAGTCCCTCAGGGGTCGGTACTGGGACCGGTGTTGTTCAACATCTTCATCAGCGACCTGGATGAGGGTACAGAATGTACCCTCAGCAAGTTTGCTGATGACACCAAGCTGGGAGGAGTGGCTGACACACCAGAAGGCTGTGCTGCCATTCAGAGAGACCTAGACAGGCTGGAGACTTGGGAGGGGAAAAACCTGATGAAGTTCAACAAGGGCAAGTGTAGAGTTTTGCATTTGGGTAAGAAAAACACCATGTACCAGTACAGGTTGGGGGCTGACCTGCTGGAGAGCAGTGTAGGAGAAAGGGACCTGGGGGTCCTGGTAGACAAGAGGATGACCATGAGCCAGCAATGTGCCCTTGTGGCTAAAAAGGCCAATGGCATCCTGGGGTGTATTAGAAAGGGTGTGGTTAGTCGGTCAAGAGAGGTTCTCCTCCCCCTCTATTCTGCATTGGTGAGGCCGCATCTGGAGTATTGTGTCCAGTTCTGGGCCCCTCAGTTCAAGAAGGACAGGGAACTGCTGGAAAGAGTCCAGCGCAGAGCCACAAAGATGATTAAGGGAGTGGAACATCTCCCTTATGAGGAAAGGCTGAGGGAGCTGGGTCTCTTTAGTTTGGAGAAAAGGAGACTGAGGGGTGACCTCATCAATGTTTACAAATACGTAAAGGGGGAGTGTCAAGAAGATGGAGTTAAGCTTTTTTCAGTGATGACCAGTGATAGGACAAGGAGTAATGGATACAAATTGGAGCATAGGAGGTTTAAGGTGAATATCAGAATTTTTTTTTTTACTGTGAGAGTGACAGAGCACTGAAACAGGCTGCCCAGAGAGGTTGTGGAGTCTTCTTCACTGGAGACATTCAAAACCCACCTGGATGCGTTCCTGTGTGATGTGCTCTAGGTGACCCTGCTCTGGCAGGGGTGTTGGACTAGATGATCTTTCGAGGTCCCTTCCAACTCCTAGGATTCTATGATTCTATGATTCTGACCTTTCCAGAAGCTCACAGACACCAGGAGAGCCATAAGTCACCTGAATCTGGTAGTAAACCTGCCTACATGTCTACTCTTTTTGCTCTCTCTTCTGTGCTTCCATATTTCATTGTGTTTCTCTGTGGTCATGGTTGTATATACTTACCTAATAACAGTCTCCTGTGTGCTCTTGATAAAGAGCCCAGCATCCCACCCCGAAGATTTTATTGGCATGTGTACAGAGATGTTAAATAACTACAGACAAGCTATAGGTAAGGGCTTCCAGAGCTCATGGGGTTTCATGATCCCAGATGTGATTACTTTTAACATGGCAGCGAGCCATACAAAATAGATAATGCTGTAGTCTGGCCTACAGTTTGTAATAGCCCAGTGATAAACTGGGCAGGTATGCAATCCTACTCCTTACAGTTTCAGTCCTGCCCACAAATATCCCTCAGAGACTGCAGAGAGCAAATGATGAAGGAAACCAAAAGAAGGTGATGAGTCCCTGGTGCTACTAAGAACTAGTTGTGATGTTTGGGTTTCTAGTACTGATTGATGAGGTTAAGGAAAGGGTCAACATAAGGGTTACTGTTTTCCTTCATTCTCTGAAAAGGCACAAGATAAATTGTAATCAGGCTGACTTTTAACAATATATTTAATAAAATTATTTGGCACGACAATTTGCACCTTTTAATTTACAGGATTTGCAAAAGCAGGGCCATGTGCTGGTTGCTAGAAAAATGGAAGTGAGAACCAGCCACATCTTTCCACTCTCACCTGGCAGCAGGCAGAGACCCATAAGCAGCTGAGCATGTTCAAGGGGCCTGTAAACATTTTATTTCTGAGTAAAACCTACCTTCCACAGTTACCTGAATCAATCTCATTTTTTTTCCATTGAACTGATCATAAAGAAATCACTTAGCATTGTATTTTAAATGCATTTCCAACACCTCCCCTAGCAAACAACACTGCCAAAAACCTTGCTGGTTCACCCACAGCCCATTGCTTCTATTACAATGAAATAAATGGAAAAGACACAGCAGGATCTGAACAGACTTTACAAAATGTTCACAATAAAGTGAAAAGCTTAGATAAGGACATGATATAAAATAGTCACCTGCCACATATATGGCAGACGTGTTTGTTTGTATGGGGAATACGCAGCAGCTTCCTATTTCCAGGGGCCAGAGTCCTGGCATATTAGCATGAAACAAGTTGAATAAATGTCAGAACAGAAAATCCACCAATATAATCATAATAAATTATTGTTATTTACTCCCATAGTGATAAAATAGAACACAATCTAAACTCAGGTAGGTAGGCACTAAGACTGCCTGTGGACTTTCTCAAGAAAAGTGCAGATATTTTTTTAAGTGGATAGACTATAATATAATATAATATAATATAATAAATATAATATATGTCTCAGGAGTTTAACAGCTGTTTCTCACTCACAGACACACAGATACCAGAATAGGATTTTCTATACAAACCATCCTGAGGTCAAAGGCAGACAGTGTGGACCTGCCACCCTGCAATTTAGATCATAAATCACATTAAAATGAACTACTGAATTTCATACATGCTGCATACAATTTTATGAATTTCCACAAACCAAAGAAGCTTGTTCAAAATAGTTTGACTAAGAAAAAAAAAAAAGTAATAGTTCTGGGAAAATCACTGATACTTCATGAGAGTTCAAGAACAGGAGAAGGAACTGACTGTTCTATTGTCCAAACACAGAGGTCCTCAGCTCTGTAATTAGGTAATAACTGAGCTTTGAATGGAAGTATACATTTCAGATTGAATCTTCTAAGAGAAACTCCCACAAGGCACACAGCACATCTTTCATTGCCTTTTTACCTTTTCAAAAACTGTTATTGGCTAATACTGAAGTTTTAAAAAGGAACAATGCAACACCCTCAAACGCATAATTAGAGTCTATGTCCATCTTGGTATGTAACCCTTCAAATAGATCTGTCTTTTTAACTCCCACCCTACAGAGAGAAAAAACGGGTGCAGTAGACCATATAGGTAGGATTTAAATTGGATTGGATTAAAGGAAGCTCTTAAGTAATCAAGCTCCTTTCCTTTCCAATTCAAATATGAACTATGTCCTCTTGTACAATAGTGCTCCCAATGGGAACTTCCTGTGGCTGTTTTGTTAGCATTTTCATGTGTCCACGTGCCTGCCTGCAATAGTGCAGGTTGCTGGAAAATGGTGGGATTCCTTCACTATATATAGCCCCTGTGGCTACATATTCAGCTTTGCTATAGGTAGCTACACTATTCAGCACAGCACAGTGATGAGACTCCTGAGAGAGCAAAACAGGTATGGCCTGTTGGTCTGTCACCATGGTTAAGCAGATTCATAGTTTCCTAAGCCCAGAAGGGAGTGTTATGATCACCCCGTAGTTTCACATTTCTCTACTTGCCGGTAAAGAAACATTTGATGCTAGTCTGGAACAGGACAGAATTAGAGGAAACAGATATCCCCACTCCTCATAAAGACAGTATTGAACAGAAGTGTCAGGTTAGGAGCTTGTTTTTCTGACAAAAAGAGATAAGATTATCAGCACTTCTGTCTCAGTCTATAACCTCCACACAGGTTTTATCCATTTTTCTATGCTGAGGTAATAAGCCATCTGCTTATAACCAAACTGCTCAATTTCAGGAACAGACTGTGTTCCTGAAGTCTATAAAGACCATAGACAAAAGTACCAACTTCTTCCTTCCTCTTGAATATTTGAGAGATAATCACAGAAAAAACAGCTTTTTAATTGTTTGTGGAGCATTAACTTCCTGAGATTCTCCAAAATGCAACCAAAGTCCTAGCAACCAGAGCTACATAAAGGCTACTGACTGGTCACTAGACTCCCTAGGAGCCTTGGTATGTAAAATTATACTAACTAATTCATAACACAAGCATCATTTGTGGGAAGACACAGCCGTAATATGAGCAAGCAGTCTGTGCCAACACAAGCATGGCACATGGCTGGAGGCGTGCACTGCCAAAGGGCTGGTGGACAAGCTGCAGCCCTTTTGACTCCCTTTTCCTCCTCACCCAGTCCATGGGGCCTTATTTCCTCAGCTGCTACAGATGTTATAAAACAGCTTTGCTTCAGGTAGCTCATTGCTGCAGAGCATTTCTCCTTCCCTCTTTCTTTGAAACAGAATGGCATAACAGAAAAGAGCATGGAACTGTGTAAGTGGGTTGTACAACTTCCAAAAAATACATCTTCAAAGGCGACTCTGTAAAAGAATTTTATATATATATATATCTCCCAGCCAATCTGTTCTTTGAGAGAACATTTTTCTCTTCCCTCAGAAACATTGTGTGTACATATATATATGTACAGACACTCGCAGCTGCACTCTCCCAATCACATGTAGAGCTTAAATATACTCCCAGACTGGCAGGGGAATTCAGTCCATCAACAACAAACTGCTATTTTATCAGCACTATATTTAAAATAAACCATGCTTGAAGTCTGGTATATGATGCTACCACACAAGAGAGAAGGGCCCAGGCCTGCCTCACCCACCAAGAGGGAAGGATCATTACTTGAACTTGCAAAGGAGGAGGCTGATTAAAAAGTATTTGGATGTAACCAAGCAGCTCTAAATTCAGGGAAACACCTAAATCAATAGACATCAGCTTTCAGTCTGTCTTGGGGAATGCCAGAAATTACTCTCACCTGTGGGAAAGGAGAGTCTAATGAACACTTGCAATATAATGATAAAACTTCAATTCACTTAAAGGAAAGTACCTGACCATAAAAAGTAATTTATTACATACTGTAAGAGAGAAAAGGCAATTACAGACACAGAATGCAAGATAATGCTATTATATACAGGATGAAAATTGCTAGACTGTAACTAAGATAAACTTTCATTTATGTCTTTATCAAGGGAAGTTCCAATCTATGAAGGCTACCTCAGAAAACCATTGTGCTCTGTGCAGTTGTTGAGTAAGTAAAACGGAATTTACATCCCAGTGGATGAGTGAATCAAATGTTATCAATAGAAATGTTTTATTTTTTAACTTGGGAATAGCTTTATTTTTCCGCATTAAAAACCTGATCCTGCAAACATTATCTCTCCTGCCCACGAGCAAATTCACTGATGTTTAAACATTTGTAATTTGTGCTTGCTCTCCAATAGTCCAAGAGCTGGGTAGCAGGACTTTGATCTGAACATACCGATTTACCAAATAATATGAGCAAAACACTTTTTTAATCTTTGGGTAGCTCTAAATTTTTTTTTTTCTCTATATTATTCATAGAGGTCATTGGACATCAGAAATTATGCTATGTCTGATTCTTCCCTCCTTGAAACCCTTTAACCTTTAGACTGTGAAGTATAAAACAGTGAATTAGATTCTGTCCTTCAGGCCTTTAGGTTAAGCCAAGTCTGCTCTGCAGTTTCATCAGTGAAGCAGTCACACTTGTATTACCCTCCTTCCAAAAGGCTGCTAACTGCTAAAGCTACACAGTGGTATTAAAAGAGCAAATCTGAACAAATGATACTGGTTTCAAATGCACATTTGTACTTCATGTAGCAAACCTGATCCAATGCCCACTGAAGTCACTTGGGATGGCATTCACATCTCTTAAACAGGTAAAGCAGAGATATCTACACTTCAGCCAAATCTTTGTCTTTATAATAGGTTCTTCAAGATGTGTCTCATCTGACTAGTTTTTTACTTCTACATGTGGATGGAATAAATTGCACTCCTGGAGCTCCTCTTTCTTTCAATTGATTATAAAGTGATCACAACCTGACTCAGATGACTGCTTTATGGACATCTAAAGTTAAGTAACAGGAACTGGAACCTCTGGCTACTAAAGGGATTTTTTTTTTTCATGCTCTACAAGGTAGCACCATGGTGCAAGTGTCAATCATGACATGGAAATTTTCAATCTCTGCAGTTGTACTTGAGATGAGGAAAACTTCAGAATAACCTGGACGAGGAAAGGAGCCACCAGTTCCTTCCTCAGAAACCTGGAGTGCCTCGAGCATCTTCTGGGTTACAGAGATGTGTGGAGATAGAGAACAAACTGAGTGTTTATTTAAATTAATTAAAAGGCATTAGATGTAATCTCCAAGTTGCCAAACACTAAATCAGAAAAGACAGTGTCCTCATTTTACACAGAAGACAGCTGATGCTGACTCATGCCAGTCCCACACATAAGTTCCTCAGCCAGGACGTTACAGCAGCTAGGGAAATCTTGAGTGATTGCAGAGTTGTGCCCTAATCCTGTGCCAAAGGGACAGTTGTGCCTACCTGTGGGCAGACGATGACACTTCTCGATTTTCAGTGTTACCACATTGTATTGTCTGGTAGATAAGGACTGATGGGCAACAAACAGGATGACCATAGCAAGCACAGGGCAAAGAAGGGTGGGTATACAAGCAGTCGCTCAAGGGCATGACTATTTCATGGCCTTGCTCCAGAGACTGTGAGTGTATAAAATCCACTCAGGTGTGAATTTTCAGAGGTATCTGTTCTGTATAAACAGCTTTAACCAACCCTGCATTTTCTGCTTGAAGCATTTTAGATGCAATTCTAAATTGTCAGCAATGTACCCTGAGTAATTCAGAGACTGGGCACTGAGAGAGGAGGCTAGAAACCTTTCCCTGTTGTTCTAACTCGGCTTCTGCTGAAGGTAACTGAAAAATCACATTAAATTTATTGAGAACAGAGTTATTTCTCTTCTCTTTTGTTCTGTGAACTGCCAGGAGAAACTAAATACAAATTTAACAGTGTAATATGAGGCACCCTTTCTCATCCTTAATATTAAGAAAAGTTAATTTGGTCTTATACCAATGATTTGATTTCCTATTTTAATTATTGAAATTTACTTGTTTTGAAACCTGAGAGGGAAAGATTCTAAGTCAGGACTTATGCCTGAGTAAAAACTACAAGATTTGGTGCTGTGTATAGCTTCTATAAATGAAAATATGGCATGTTTTTTTAGAGACGAATGTAACATTCTGTATGTAACAAAAACAATTTTTAAAAAAGGAAATAAGATGGAAGGAAAAGAAAGAGCTTGAATTTCTAGTGGTGTACTTTCAAGTGTTTGCATGAATGCTTATTGCTTCCAGCTCTGCACCCTCAAGAATCCATAAAAAAGGTAACTGTTTTCTTTATGGAAGAATAACGTGGATCCAAAAGACTATATAACGATATGAAGCTTTCCTTTGCAAAAATTGTCAATATTCTACTTGGTAACATAGTATCTGCCCTTAGGGAAGACACATATTTAAATGCATTAATTATAATGTGTTGACTGTATAATCTAAGAAATCTTTTTTTTTTTTTTCCTTCAGAAGATGCTAATCAGGTTCTGTGGCAGATTTGTTTGAGAGTGCAACTCCCAAATTTTATGCTTTAATTTAAAATAAATTATGAGAAGCAAATTTCATTATCTTATTTTCTTTTTTTTTTTCTTGTTATTGCATTTCCCACTGCGTTCCCCAATCCACTCCAGAGAAGAACTTCCTATTTATCTAAGTCCTATCTGGAGAATTTATGCACAAAACACTCTCAAAGGAAATAAATTGACAAACTCTACATTATTTATTTTTTTGATGGCAAGATTCTCACCTAATTACTAAAGTACACTGGTGAACAGGGTTGAATTAGAATGCTGTTAGTTTGAATGCATTTCCTTCTTATGCTTGGGAAAACCATCCCTAAAGCCTCATACAGCTGTGCACAGCATCAGGTGGTCACCTCTGAGCCACAAGGACAGATTTGTATGAACACAAAGATTTCATATTTGCAGGTAAACAATAGTTCCAGCAAAACATGTTCGCAATTTGCCCATTTTTAATTGCAACAAATATAAATGATATATAACATAATCTCAGTTTCTTGTCATTGTGTTTGGATTGGCCGATCTAAGACTTCTTATCCTTTTTCTGACCCAGTGCATGGGAAGAGTACTACAGTCATGCCTGGCATATGGAGACAGATCAGAGACAAAGCGAGTTACCTGAGTCACTAATGCATGACTTGCACATGTAATACACAGAACAAATGAATTAGTTTCCCTCATATTCTTGTATTCTGCTATTGCTTCATTTCACATCACTATTCCCTGACTTCTGCCCCATAATGCTCTCAATTCTGCACCAATCTTTAGTATCCAAGAGCAAGCAAGCAGGCATAACACAGAAATTCACTGAATAGTAATGTTATTTTTTATTGATTGTGTTAATTATGTTGAAGTTATGCTTTAAGTTCATTCAGTAAGTTTCACAGCATTCCATTCCCCATGAAACTGGACCCTGATAAGATAAATGTAGCCTGGATCCCACTGAGAAGACAGAGGAAGAAGAGGATAACTGGGCTACAAGGACTTGTCTCACCTGGAGACAACAGGACAAAGAGGCAGCCTGGGACTCATAGCTCCGTGGCTGAAGGCTGGAGACCCTGCTAACTGGAAGAAACACTGGGGGATTAGCCACAGAAAAGGAAGTTTGCCTCTCTCTTTTCTACACTTCACATTGATTTGTTTCACTCCTTTTTCTTCCTTCCCAAGGTGGAGCAGGGCAGTTCATTAATCTGGCTGAATTCAGCACATGCAAAACATGACCTTATGTCAAGACAGACTATCCATTCCTTGCAGAAGTTGGCTTGGTTAAGGCACCAGCGTGTGAGGCAGCACCTTGGGTTTAGCTCAGCACAGTGTTAATTCAGACAAGTATTCGCAAAGAAGACCAAATTAACTGAACATTTAAGTACACCTGACAGAACCTTTGATAAACCGGCTTGCTTCCACCCTTCTGCCTTTCTGCAGTCAGTGTCACCCTGCACCTTCCACCCCTTTCTGCAGAGCAGTATCTCCAAAATGGGACTGAAATCAACGGAGTTGATTCTAGGTTCCAACTACCGTGATGGAGCTGACAATAATCCAGCTGTCCTCTGCATTTAATGCAGGCCTCGCCAAGACCACCCTGAGAGGCAGGATACAGCCAGGGGTTCCTGCAGAAGCTCTCCACCAGCAGTGCCTGCTCCCCCTCCCACCACAGCAGCACTCATCCAGCACCTCTGATCCAGGGGTAGACTTTCAGTGCTGTTTATGGGGGAGGGAGGGGAAGAAGAACTAAAAAAAAAAAAAAAAAAGTTTGAAACTCTTTTCTGATAGTCACACTGAGCATGTAGAGCTGATGGAAAGGATGGGAGACTGCTGATGATTTTCAATTAAATTTGAAGTGCTGAGCACTCAACAAAACCACCACAGAAATCCAGAAGGTGACAGTGTGGTATTTCGGGGTTGTTCTGCTGCTGTTGTTGTTGTTACTCTCCGTTTGTTTTTCTCAAATCCTGAACTGATATTTTTCATCTAGAAATTAAAAAGAATTCCTGAGCTAATGTGATATTGAGTCACTGCAAAACAATACATTCCCTTTACTTCCAGGGCACATTTTGTGTTTGGAATAAAACAGTAACTAAAATAAAAATACTTTTGTGCTATTCAGAAGAGGGCTTTGTTAGGCAGCCAAGAATTTTCCCTCATTATTTCAGGCTGTCATTGGGTCTGACTTTTGTAATAATAATATTTTTATTATTTTGCACTAATAGGAAACATGAGCCAACACTAGCCAGATATCTCTGAGTGATCACAGCTCCCAATACTGCACACGGTTCCCAGCAGCAGGGACACCCTTATCCTCCTCAGCACAGAGCACACCACTAGCTCCTGCACAGAAAACCCACCACCAGCCCTTGGCAAGGCTTGGCAAGAGAGCCTTCAGGAGGCATCCAGGAGCTCCCAGCCCATAAACAAACAAAAAGCCTCTACAAAGGGAGCCCTGGGGAAAAGGAACATGTTTAGGAATACGGGATGGCCAGGAGAGATCACAGGTACCAGCATCTCTTGAGAGGCTTTGGTCATTAATGTAGTGATTTTCTCAATTCTCAGTGCTGAACCTCATGTTTTGGGATATCATGTTCATTCCGATGCTCATGTCTTCAGCATGCACCAGCCTTATTCCTTTCTGACTCCTCACACCTGATAGGCAGTCCCCATCTCTAGCTGGGTGTGTGTGCCTGATCTGAAGGCTACCACCCTTTCACTTGAATCCCATCCTGGTATTTTTTTGCCATTAGTTCACCACCTGCTTACAGAAATATAATTTATGCTATTGGTACTTGTAACAATTTGAAGGATCTGGCAGAAGCTTCCTATTTGTTCTACCCTTGGTCACTCTCTCTATCTGACAAGAAGCTCATGACACTTTCCTCTCTCAGGTATCTTTTTTCTACGTACTTCAGAACAAAGCATTCCCAAGTTATTTCACAAGGTCTCTTAGGGCTGAGAGTAGAATTCAGATTTTCTGCATTCTATTTTTCATTATATCTAAACAAGGGATATACGCACTCTGTGGCTGTGCTTTCTTTTTTTAGAATAAACAGGAGGGTTTTGTCTCTGATCTGTCAATACCATGCTGCATGTGTCCTGATTGGCTTCATATTCCTTCCATCTACACTACTATGTCTTTTGCCATCCTCCCTCCCCTGCAGTCAAGTCTATTAGATTTTATAGAAAGCAGTCCTTTATTTGTCTTGATAAGACAAAGGTTCCTAAAATATTTTGTCCACCTTTAAAACTGATATAAACATAATCTATAAGCAGAAATTGCCACTATATCCATTAAATGGTCATTTCAATAGCAGAAAAACACTGGAAAATAAAATAACCTATCAATTCACAATCTCTTTTCCAAAGCATTGCTACATGAAGAGGCTCACAGCACCACTAGGAAGAGGAAAATACTGCCTAAACTTACCCTCCATGCCTTCTGCAAAGAAAGGTTAGAGCTGTTTGAAATCACTTTTGATTGCATGTATGTGAGTTGTCACCACTTCTACTCTACAGTATGGATGCATCCCTTGTTATTTTCATCCCCTCTTAACACTAGCTTGCTCTCTGAAAACTCAGATTGAAAGTGCCATGCCGGGAGTACCTGATCAGGCTTCCTTCCACAAGGCAAGACCTTCTCCCTAAAACTAATCCTTGCCACACCATCTACCAGTTCTCTTCATCTCACATGCTGAAATGATTTAAACTGAGTCAATTACTTTTCTTAAAAAAGATTATTTTAAAATGTCCATTGCCCCACTAGAAGTGGGAAATCCCACCTCAACTACTTGAAATAATTATTAACTTTTGGTATGGTTAATACCTTGTGGCTGCTTGACTTCCAGTCCTTTTTCAAGAGTAAATAGGTCATATAGCAAGAGCCAACAAATTCTTGGGATATTTTTACAGTATGAGATCCTGAGCTGACCCAGATGTCCTGCTACCTAACCAGAAAATGTGACTGCCCTGGCTCCTGCAGTGCTATACCAGTGAAGGAATCTGCCGCTTCACCTGGTGTTTTGAGGATATTTTTATGCTAAAATCTATCTATCTCCAGATGAAAGAACAGACTGTGTTCAACCCTGAAGTGGCAAACAGCAATTGCTTCAGTTTAGGCTATCCATAGGAAATAAGCACTTGGCCTTCTGGCTGAATGCCCTATGCTCAATACTCTGTTACCTGCTTGAAAGGCATTATCAAAATAGATCTTTCAGTACCATCTGATTAATTTTGTAGGCCATGTGCAAAGGTGTAGCTTTATCTGCAATCCAATTTGTAGGTACAAGAATTTTATTGTTAAGGATTGTATCAAATAACACCAAGCAAAGAGAGAGTTTTGTCACAAGCAAGCACCTCCACCTCCTACAAAGGTGATGGACCAAATCAATGGACCTGAAATCTAATACTCTCTTTCTTGAACTTTGCCTTCCCATGCCCATTCTGACACGAAGACGAGAACTCAGATTCTTATACTCCTCCTTTCACTAAAACAACTATAGATGAAGGATACAATACCCTTATTTTATTTTTTCTGTAACCTGTGGACATGCTAAGACAACTACCCATGGTTACCCCTTGCTTCATATGGGTACTTAGATAGGAACTTGAAGATAACTTCAGAATTAACAGTAATCCTACACACAGATTACTAATTATAGCTTCTCTAACTCATAATGCCCAGGCTTCTTAGGCTGTTCTGATACCTTTGCCCATTAACAGGATGAAAAAGCACTGCAGTTATGAAAAACCTACCTCCCTGTATCAGGTGCTTCCCTAACAGCTAGACTATTCTGTAACTCTCACCACAGAGAACATAAGGCTCTTAACTGTGTTCGTATCATGTATTTTCTCAGATAAATACACTGACTAAACATTTAACATATACAATCTTGATTTTTTTCTTGTAGACAGTTTGACAGTCAAAGACAGAACAAGTCCTTGTTTGCTGGGGTTTTTTTGTTTGAGAACTGTAGTCTTCAGCAATGTATTTACGTTCTCTTCAAAGTTGCATTGAGATAACATCTTGCATTTGGTTAATAAGAAAAGCCCACTACATCTTAGCTTCACACTCTTGTCAGGCTTTGTGGCTGGAGTATGCCTCCTTGCCAGAGACAGCTTTGCCATGTGCTCAGTGTGCATGTGGTCTGATTTCTGCTCCCCTCTCATGCACCATTCAGCACAAAGGAAGCAGTGGCTGGAGGGACGTCCACTTATCAGTCATTGTCAGGAGCTGGCAGTGGTGATGACAGGGAAGCTAACAGCTCAAAAATCTCTTAAACACTGAAGTGCAAGAGGTGAAAGGAATCAAAATAAAATAAGCTTGCAGGCAGTGGAAGTGCAAAGACTGCTTTTAAAGGTATATGGATACTTTACTTCTATTGGCATGGAAACTGATGTTGCAGAAATTCCATGTGTTTGTAGACATAGAAATAATTAATTGATAAATCAGCACTATTCAGTGTTCAAAATCAGCATTCCAAAGTTTTGCAAACTAAAGAATCAAATTTTTTTTTGTTGAAAAAGACTGCCTTCCTTTATTTCTTCTTTCTTAAACCGGGACAACGTCACTGTCTAGTAGGATTTTTTCAGGCATATGTACTGGCTTACAAACTATTCAAAATTACATTAAAAGTTCACTCTCAGCTGTGCTTTAAAAGAATATGCAAATATAGCCATCTTCACTGTTCTGAATTGTGAAAAACTGGTTGTCTACTCTGACATTTGGTTAAAAGAAACTGAGCAGTGCCTTCTAAAAATAATTAAATTAAATTTTCTGCTGAAAATTCAGGTGTTTGATATTAGTGGAGCTGGATGTAGAGATCTTTAAAACAGTGCAAGAATGAAGAGTACTCCCATAATATTTCAGTGTTATCCTGCTATTAAAAAAAGTAAAATCCCTTGCACAGTTTTAAGTATATTAGGGTTCCCTAAAATTAAGTCACCACAAAGCCACTAATAAACATCTCCATTCCTTGCTCCAGGGGTCTAACTAAATTATTTGTCTTTTGATAGCACAAAGTGCAGGCTACAGAGATGAGATGTGCCATCCTCTCCAGCAGAGGATTTTAAAGAGCAAGTCAGACTGTACCCATAAGCAATGAGAGTCTACATATGCTGTTTCCCTGCAGGGAAGGGCAAGACATTGCCTGGAGGCCTTTGTAGCTCCAGATTATTTCCATCACCCTGGTGTGTCAGGGATGGGAAGCAGCACACCATTCCCCCCACTCCTGGAGCACATAATCGCATTTATAATATGCACATGTGCACAGGCTGACCCACCTCAATTCCTACTTTTGTTCCTCTGTCCTGCTGTCTAACTTTCCCTGCTAAAACATCATGAAATGCTACCCCACAACTGCCTCTCCCTTTTTCTTTTAAACAAGTTCAAGCCTACATTCAACCCAAGCTGTGGGGCATTCCTTACTTAGGGTGAGCTTTGGGCAACCCAGACATGAGCACACAAGCCCTGGGGGATCATTGCATGCAAAATGGGGCCTTGAAAGTAACAGATAGACCTGTCACCACCACCACCACCTCTTCTTGGCTTTATCAGCCAAATCTGCAGCTGGGTATGAACAATGCTTTGCAGTACCATCTGGCCAACCTTAGCCAGAGGTTTCAGCCTGTTCTGTTTAGCCAAGGAGCACCACTTACTGAACTAAGGTGCTACAGTAGAAGAAGGTAAGAGAGGTGGAGGCAGCTCTTCATCTGGCTCTGTCCTCAGGGAAAGGAAATCCCGTGCACTTGGGATGCAAACTCAGCTGCCCTTGGGACTTCTCCGTATCACCCTTCTCCTCCCAAATAGCTGGGACACTGTGGCCGTTCACAGAAGTCCACCCTCAGAAGCTGAGGAACTACAGGGCAAGATTTGTCCTTTCATGATCAAGGATAAAGCAGCACATCTTCCAGCCTTTTCATTTCTTTTTTTTTCCGTTAAGGATTTGTATTAAATCCCTGTGCAGTGCCAGCATCGTAGAACTTCACAGTAGCAGCTGCTATTAAATCTTCATTGATATGTAGGGAGGGACAACAAAACTCCAAATGAATTTTAAAGCATTTCACTTAGCTGACAGTGGCTTAGTGAAGTTCTAATGTATTCATCTCGTGTGCTGAGCTAAATGTCTGAATGACAAGCTAAACAGTTTCAGAAAATCATTTCTCAGTAGTTCTCATAAACAAGAAAACCTCAACAATGGTCTAGCTGAGAAATCTTTTTTTCACCTACCAAAGTGTAATGCCTCTAAAATATGTGGTGACCATCAATGCAATCTGTAGAGAAACCAAATATCTGAGTATTTCATTTTTTGCACTTGTCTATACTTGGTATTAACACAATGTAGAGTGAATGAGAACAGACAGTCAATTTGTTTTATAGATAAACATTATTGGAAAACATAGCTGCATTACCAACAATGCTCAGCTTATTATTCTAAATGGATTTTGTAAATTAGTCTCCTTAATATACTTCCACAATTTTTATAAATTGCTCTATTAGCACAATTTATGGAAATTGTGTCATGCAGATTGTTAGTAAATTGAGTGTTTTTCTCTTTTTTTCCCATTCTTCTCTCTCAGTGCACAATCAAGAGGAAATACAAGGATCAGATTCTTCTCTCAGCTACACCAGATAGTTTTTTATTTACTTCACTGGACTCATTGTTAGGAAAGAGAATCTAGATACTGAGTCACTCTGTCACAAATCCCATGAAATAAAAAAAGACTTTTTTTTTTTTTTTCTGCAGATGAGCTGAAATTAGTTTACTAATTACTAACAGGATGCTCAAATATTTCTTTTTTTCTCTTACGGCAGTTACAGGTTAGACAGCAAATTCTAAGTTTCATTTAAACTAATGTGGTTAAATTGCCCATGCAATTATTGTCATTTGGCCAAGTTTTGAGCAAATTATCAACATTAGGAAAAAAAAAAAAAAATGCACACCTAAGAAATTAGCAAAGTATGTAGAAAAGGCAAAGGCAATTAACAAAAAAGTGCAAATTATCTTTACTCCAGGCTGATTTCCAAAGGATCTGGTAGCAAACCCCATCACACACAAACCTGACTGAAGCTCATTTCATTTTACCTTTTCATCTATTATAAACAATATGGGCAACATTTTTTAAGTCGTGCATTCCAAAGGATACAGCACAGCATTGGAAACAACTTATTCCCAAAAATTTGGAAAATGTGAGGCTAGATCTTGAGTGTTTTCAAAGGACAAAAGGAATCTCATGGGGTCTTTAATACATATAGTTCAAAACCTTTAGTATTTCCAGTGTTAGGACAATATTCTGGAATCTCTCAAGAAAAAATTCAAATCACTGATGTCTGGAGGATCTGAGGAATAAGGATCATGTATAAACTGAAAAAAACCCATAAAAGTTAGCTTGTAGCCCTGAAGGTGGTGGTGGTGGGGATGATTCTACCTCTCCAGCCTCTGAAGGTTCACAGTCCTAGTGACAAGTCACAGACTTGTCAGCAACGAGAAATGACTGTTCCCTTCCTTCCCTCATTTTCAGGCATTTATTTCATGGAGAAAAGGGACAGGAAGCCAATCTTGTCAGGAAAGGTGCTGGAGATTGGAGGTATCGGGGAGTGGGGGATTAACCAAGGAGATTTCACAGAGATGCTGCCAAAAGCACACTGTCCCACCAGTGGGGGGGGCAAAGTAAAAAGCATCTGAGAGGTAAGAAGGGAGACAACAGACACAGGCAGAAAAAATAGATCAATGCATGCAAGGTGAGGTATGGAGGAAATGCAATTGCTGGACAGGAGTGAGAAAGAAGATATGCTGGAGATATATTTAAGGGAGAGTGACAGTTTTAGGGTAAGACCAGGTAAGGGAGAAAAGTACGATTACTGCAAGGTGTGATTTTGCCATCAAGCCCAGAGATATTGGCAGGTTTCTGCTATCCTGAGAGACTAAATGGCCTAGCAGTGAGCCACAAAGCTTTGGAGTAGGAGCATCAGTTGCAATGCAGACTTGCTGCCATTTCACCCACCCATGCTGCCTGCCTTTTGTCCCTCCTGTCTCTCTAGGGAAAAGGACCACTTCTTAGAATGTGTTTTTGTATTGTTTAATATTGAACTCAAACTTAGCATTAGTCTTACTTTAATGAATATAACAATATAAAGTGTGTTCTTTCATCTAATGAAGAGTACCAGTAAGACAACTGGGACCCTGCCTCAGATGGAGCAATTTACTCTTATTATTACAACAGCAATTTGTGGATTCATTTTTTTCTCTAATATTAATAAAAGCTAAGACAAAACAAGAAAATACACCCTGGTCATAATCCAAACATAGTTTAAGAAGGAAAACAAAGAATGTGCAAAGTAAAAAATGAATGTGCAAACTAAAAAAAGCTCAAGAATTTAAATCCAAACTGATTACATAGTTTGGGATTTTTTTCTTGTTTTGTACTAATTTTCTATTTAAATATATATGTTTATTAGATTTATAACATGATTAAACATTTCCAGAAAAAGATATAAACTTTAAATTTTTATGAAGCCATGTGACAAGGGGCAATGGGTGCAAACTGGAGCATAGGAGGTTCCACGTAAATATCAGAAAAAACTTCTTTACTGTGAGAGTGACAGAGCCCTGGAACAGCCCAGAGAGGTTGTGGAGTCTCCTTCGCTGAAGACATTCAAAACCCACCTGGACACGTTCCTGTGTGATGTTCTCTAGGTGACCCTGCTCTGGCAGGGGCTTGGACTGGATGATCTTTCAAGGTCCCTTCCAACCCCTAAGATTCTGTGATTCTGTGAAGGGTCTTCAAAGAAACAGGAGATTATTAGTGTGTCATGTCATTGTAATACAAGGATGGAAATCACACAGTAGACAACTTACTATTTTTTTGTCATTGTTTCAACTGTGGGTTTTTTCCCTCAAACTTATAATGATGTAAAAACATTGCAAGACAGTATCTTAAGAACATGGGGTTTGCATCCGTTTGGATTTTCATTAATAATGTGTTCCAACCCGTTCTTAACTAGCGTTTTGTGCTTGGGGCTGGGTTTGCTTCCATTATGTGGCAACCTCCTGGTATATAGCCCCTAACAAATGAAACAATAGCTTCATAATCTTTCTTTCATCTTCTTACTTTAGCTAAGAGCAGCAACCACATCACCAGTGGGTCATCAGGTAGCACGCTCCCCTTTCACTTTTCTCTCCTCTAGCTTTTTTTCATCGTTATTTTAAACAGCTTCATTATTGCACCCAAAAATGACATTAATAGCACCATCATATCTGTATAAACGAATGTATAACTGAATGTAGGTCTCCACAAACCATCCGTACTTTGCTTAAATACACATACGTTAACATACATGCAGGCATCTATATAACAAGCAGGTAATGAGGTATTTGAAGTAGCAGGCAAGGGTGCATTTAAAAGAAACATTTTCCCCAACTCATATCATCGTTACATTTTCATAGAATCATAGAATATCTTGGGTTGGAAGGGACCCATAATGGTCACCTAGCCCAACCCCCCTATACTAAGCAGGGACATCTCACACTAGAACAGATTGCTCAGAGCCCCATCAAGAGGGACCTTGAATGTCTCCAGGGATGGGGCCTCCACCACCTCTCTAGGCAGCCTGTTCCAGTGATCCACCACCCTCATATTAAGGAACTTTTTCCTAATGTCCAACGTAAATCTACCCTTTTCTACCTTAAAACCATTACCCCTTTTTCCTATCATTACATGGCCTTGTGAACAGGTCTTCCCCAGCCTTCTTAGAGGCTCCTTTCAGGTATTGGAAGGTCACTATAAGGTCCCCCCAGAGTCTTTTCTTCTTCAGGCTGAACAAACCCAACTTCTTCAGCCTGTCTTCGTAAGAGAGGTGCTCCAGCTCTCTCATCATTTTTGTGGCCCTCCTCTGGACACTCCAACAGATCCACATCCTTCTTGTGATGGGGGCTCCAGAGCTGAAAACAGTATTCTGGGTGGATAATAACCAGGGCAGAGTAGAGGGGCAGAATCTTCTCTCTTCATCTGCTTCTGATTCAGGGTGTGTGACTCATCTGATGAACTTTTTCTTCCCCTCCCCATAATAGGCAGAACAGTGATCAAGAAGTAAATGGCAGGGGTTAAATATGTGCTACTAAAGAGACATAATTAGTCTCTAAAGGCTTAAGAAAGGGAGCTTCCATTATACAGAATCACAGAATCACAGAATGGTAGGGGTTAGAAGGGACCTCTGCAGACTATCCAGTAAACCCCCCCTGCTAGAGCAGATTACACAGGAACATGACCAGGAAGATTTTTAATGTCTCCAGGGATGGAGATTCCACAACCTGCCTGGGCAGCCTGTTCCTGTGCTCTGTTACGCACACAGTAAAGAAGTATTTTTTTATATTTAGGTTAAATCTCCTGTGTACCAGTGTGTTACCATTGCTCTTTGTTATATCAGTGGACACCACTGAAAAGAGTCTGGTCCCATTCTCCTAAGATCCACCCTTTAGATATTTATAAACATTGATGAGATCCTCCCTCAGCTTCCTTTTCTCTAAGCTGAACAAACCCCTCTGAGAGTCCCTTAATCGTCTCAGTGGTCCTGTGCTGGACTCTCTCCAGTAGTACCTTGTCCTCCTTGAACTAGGAAGCCCAGAACTGTACACAATACCTGGTTTTCTGGGTCTTCTGTAGCTTGGTTAGACACCCCTGCACACTTTTCTGTCAGCTGCTGTTTTCAGTTTGTCATGTCCCAGCTCTCACACTGCACAGCCCTGAAAGCAAGCAAGCAATGACTCATAACTACTGGTTTTCTCCACAAAAAGCTGGCAAAATTTCTGGACTTGAGAGCATTTTGTCCTCTTCATACTTGCAAGTAGAAGTTAATTTTGTATAATCTTAAAAGCATTTCTCTTGATCTGTGAATCGTATATGTTTTCTATATCTGTACAGAGGCTCAGGCCAAAAGTGAAGCTGTCATGGTCAAGTGTAGCCTTAGTCAAGACTCCTGGCTCTCCAATGGATTTTCTATGTAATGCAATTACTTTGTGTCTCCAACTGTAAATTCTGCATAGCAATCTGTGTTGATTGCGGAGCCTGTCCACAACTCAGAAGTGTTCAGAACATGGGTAAAGACAGCCCCTGTGAGTGAGGCCAAGAATAAGGACAACAATCTGGCCTCCAAGATACACACCTGAGGTACAGATGAAATTTGCAAAAAAGAGAAGCTTCACTGGTGGTAGAAGGGATAAAGTACTGTAAAGTGCTTGATAAGAAAAATCCTTCCTGATTCCCATCTCCTGAAATGGATTTCATTAGTTGTGGAGTATCATAAAATGCCTAAGAAGTAGCCACTTGATGATGTATTCACCTGGGACCAATTTGAGGAGCAGTTCTTCAGTCAGGCAGACACGCAATATGAAAGAATAGACAGATCATTAGATAACAATGAAATTAAAAATGAGACTACAGTGAGTGGAAAAAGTAATTATCACCTCCATTACATTTTACCCAATTCACTAGCAAGTGTGGCTGGACAAAAGGACAAGAAGTGGTGTCCCAGCACTTCCCTAGTGAGCTGCTGCATTCAGAACAGGAGGACATGAAAGGCAGCCCTCTGCACTGAGGACTAGGTAGGACTTCGTTATGTCAGATCCCTCACTTCCAGGATCACAAGATGTTCACAAAGAGCTGGAAAAATAAAGCTACTATTGATGAATAATTCAGACAGGACTTCAGTTTGGAGTCTCTACTCAGACCTGAAATGAATAGCTGTTTTGCCCAGAGAAGAGCTGTAGGGTTTCTAAATAAAGCCATATTCATCATAACATATACAAAGCCACTGACAGCAGTCCCTTTGTTTTCTCCACAGGCCGTACTCTTGCAGGGCTGCCACTTGCCTCTGCTGTGATTGTGTGAGCAGCCACAAAATCTTCCCAGTCCCCACCAGACCAGGTCTCTGACCAAGATCCTTCTGACCCTCCTCTCAGCTGCAAGCGGTGACTCCTTTGCCTACCTGCTCTTCAGGGACTTCTCTCCCCAGGCACGGTGCAGTGGTCGTCACCTATTACTGGAATGTATTTAGACATATTAGAACTATAGCTACTTTTAGTCATAAAAATTCTTCACTAAATCAGCAAGAAAATGCACCAGTCATTTCCTAGCTTCTTCTCTTACCTGGATCCAGGACTATTAGTAGATCAGCATCCTCCAAGAATCTTTTGTCAAGTAAGAATCACCAAACCAAGAGGATAAAGTTTATTTTGAACAAACTTCATGATTCTGAGTACAGATGTATATTTCTTATTTTCATTTTCCAGACTAGCTCTGAACAATAGGTCACGTTTACTGCCCACCATATGGGAAACAGACCACCAAATTAAAAACTACTTGGGATAATTCCACAGGTATTCAGAAGAGCACAAAATTCATTAATTTTCCTTCTGGCTCTCAAAACATGCCTAGAACCTTTTACAGAAAGGGAGCATTTAAGATACTAATTCTCTTTCTTTCCCCAGATACCGTAAGAATAGTTTTCTTGATGTATTTTGCTATTTCTGATCCTTGTCCTGATCAGAAATGCAAAATTCAAAGGATAAGCAAATGTGAAAGGTTAGCCAAACAAATTTGCACCTCAAAAATGTTACATTTGTGGGTTTGGAGAAATCTAAATGTCATTTCATGCAAACAGATTTTCCCACAGCTCTCCTTAATTCTTAGAGAATATGATAACAAGAATACAGCCAAGAGATAAAACCAGGATTAATGAGACATAAGCAAGGCACTTAATAGTTGAATCTGTGGGATGATATGCACAGGCAAATGATGAAATGGTCATGATGCATCATTCGAAAGTGAACTCCACAAAAAAAGAAAATTATATCACAGGAAATATATTTTAATTATAAGAGAACAGAACTGAATAAGTCATCAGGGCATTTCCGTTTCTAATTTTTTGCTACTGCGATTCAGTGATCCCAGTTTTTGTGAAAATGTTTCTGTACACTGCATGAAAGGGATAAAAATTTATCCATTTTTATGCTAATGTTAAGGAATACAATCTCAACACAAGTTGTGCCTGCAAGTGATCCTTACAGAATTACAGCAACTTAAAGCAATCCAATACCTCTACTGACACAAAGCTCTACAGCAGCATGCACATTTGCTGCGTCCTAGACTACCTTAAGAGGTTATTTTTAGTTAATTCATTGCTCAGGTGAAAAATATCTTAGTTTTGCTTGCTGATAAACACAATCAGCATTTTCACATAATTTCTCAAACAGGATCCTACACCAGAAGTGCAGAGCTAGAAACTCCTGCATGCCAAAGAATACATGAATTATTATTATCAACTAATGTAGTTTAAAATACCAAAAACCTCAAATGTGCCTTTTGCAAAATAAGGGCTATTTGTCTCATTTGTCCTAATATTTTCCTTGGAGAATAATTTCCTGTTTAAATGTTGTGATTTTTTTTTTTTTTATGACAGTGCTGGAGCTTGTCTTTTCCCATTTTTGTCACACTGAAACACCAATCACAGTTTTGAAAACCCTCCTCTTGAAGGAAAGACATTTTATTCACACTATTAACACTCTGATATGATAGTCTTAGCTGATGGCAAGCATAACAGGGTACTATCGTGATGCCATGATTTTTTCAAATATATTTCTGAGAATGAATGAGTCTAGGTTTTAGACCAGCATTAAAGATGCTTTAATATAACATATTTCATAATTCCTGTTTAAAAAATAATTTATGAGTAAGTCTCTTTGTGTTTTACAAGGTACTACGGTTCTATGGCAGTTCTGAATGATGACTTGTCATTACGTTCTGGGCATACAGTTCTTACTTTATGAACAGTTTTTTATTTTTATTCTGAAAGATTCCTTTGTTCAAGGTTAATTTATTTTTTCTTCTGACAGAAAAAATGCAACCTGAAGCAGCACTTTGAGAGCCTACTTTTGCCTTACTCCTCTGTCAGGCTAAGTGCACTGCCCTATCTAATGGCATGGCTCATCAGCTGATAGTGGGGCATCTCATTGCACCTTATAAATGAAATAAGTTTACAACTTCTAGCAAGCTAGTTCCCCTCCTCAAAGCCAGCACCTCTGGGACAGAAGGATCAGAGTATGACCCAAACCAGTCAGCTTTGAGAGACAGGACAGGTGGTAGTAAAAAAGAAGAGACAGATGAAAGTCAGGTTCTTCCTTCCTTTAGGCTCTAAAGACATAGAAAAGTTTTATTAGAAGTAGGATCCAACACACTGATAAAAGGTTTTGAAACCTGGATGGGCTTCCTCTGCTTTGCTTCAACGACTAAGTGCAACACCAGGAAAAGGGAAGGAGAAGGACAGCAGCATGTTGAAGCCACTGCCATAAGCTGTTCAAGTTTTGGAGAAGAGAGGACCATGGCTGTACTTGTACCTCTTTTACATGACTACTTATAAAACTAGGATTTGATATATGAATAAATACAGAACTGGATTTAGTAAAGGCAAAAAAATTATATCATTAGAGCAAAACAGTCCCCCAGAGAGGTAGCTGCCATTCTAAGCTGCATGTTGCTGTGCTGTGGGGCATAAAAGAGGCCATCTTCACCACTGCCCCCTTGCCTGCGAGGCATCCAGGCTTGCAAATGTGGCAGTCACAGAGTGGCAGTCAAGCATACTCATCCCCTCCATTCTCCCTCTGGGAATAGGCACAGACAGGGGTCCCTCATAGAGACTAGCACACAGAAAACTGATAGATATGACTTGCTCACATCCCTCCCATGACTGCAGTTGCAGATGTCAGCATCACCTGGGAAGAGCAACTGAGAAATGTTTAATAATTCCTTAATCCCTCATGGCTGAGACAGGACCAAGCACTGACCAGATTTGGAAAGCACATATTTGTGCTTTCAAAAGGTGGAGCGAGGAGCATTGCTAAGGATACAAATACAGTGCAAGACAAACAGAACTTCTCAAACTTCCTGTATGAAACATGTTTAGGACTGAAAAGTATACTCAGAGCAGTGTCATAGCTTTTAAGTGGCCCTAGGCCATGCATTCATCAGAACATTACTGTGAAACACCATGGTCCTCAGCCACTGTCTAGATGAAGGATATTATCTGGACACTCCTAGTGCCACTAAGGCCCCATGGTATTTCTGAGCCCATCAGGGCGCACTCTGTCCTGACTCATTTCCAGATTGGTTTGTTAAACTATGACCTAAAACATCAGCTGGATTATGTGTTTATCCCTTCCCTCAGTAGACTGGTATAGCATGTGCCAATGCACTATTAAACAGCTGTTGGCTTTCGAGCAAAGCTGGCCATCGCTCAGTCATGGGTAAAATAATTATGTATAGCACTTCATTGTTTCTAGCCATCCCGAGACAGCTGCTCAAGCATTAAAGAAACAGATTTCAGGGAATTTGCCCCTGGCCCCATTTTCGAGGTGTTGCATGACCACAACTCTCCAGCACAATGGGCTGCATAAGACGACCTCTTTTTAACTCACAGATGGGTGTGTGCAATAAGGCCCATGATGAATTTCTGGCTGAGCTGGGGAATTTAGTGCAGTTTTATAATGCTGTTTTTTTAATAAAGATTCAACCCTTTAGAATCGCTCCTAATAGCTACTTAATTATTGTCTTCATTTTCTTGCTTAGGTTTGAAGTATAATAATCCTACTGTGCAACACATGTTCTACAAATACATCTTTTTTCTATTTACTGTTGTCTGCTTACCTCTTGGATATTATATACTTTTTCTTCAAACTTGATCTCATTTGGAAACTGGTTGAGGACAATTTATGAAACATCTTTTGAATGAAGAAGCATTTTTAATGAGTATATTTTGCAAAGGGCAACAGCACCATGAATAACACTAATTAATAGCTTTATTTGATCTGGGGAGGAGGAAAAAGCAAATAGAAACTCAGACATTGATTTTTCTGATAGGTTGCCTATGGTAAGAAGGCAACCCTATATGTTCTCCACAGTGTTCTATTTTTATTTCTTACTTTGTGTAGCATATGCAAGTACAACATCTCAGCAGAAATAGGAATGGGAAAATTGTCTTTGTGATAGTTTAGAATAAGTAACATGTTTCTCTTTACACTTGATCAGAAGTAACCTTTACTTTAGTACCACTGAAAATGCAGATTGGAGAGGCATATTTCCATTACTTACCTATTTGTTCAATATCTACAAACTGACAAAGGAAAAAATTAGACTGGCTGGTTTAATAATTCTTGAAGAAGAAAACAAGCAAATACTGTTTAATTATTTAAAGCTTTCCCTGTTGTACATCTTTATTTCCTGCATTTGTTAAAAGGTTAAAATTTTCTTTTTCTCCCTGCCCCTTCAAGACCTTTACCTAATGACTTACTCCCTGCCCAAAGGTCTGTGCTTCTCCCACTGCCACACAGAGCTTGTCATTTTGTAGCAAACTGTCAGTTTGCTCTGCAATAGCTCAGGCTTCTCCAAAATTGATACTGAGTGCACTGATGTACTAGCTCCTGAGCAACCCTTCTAGCACAACCCACCACATTACTCCAGATAATACCCACTAGGTAGTAGGACTGGGATAAAAACCATAAAAATCTGTTTTCAGTCCTTATTTTCAGAGCAATGCAGCCTCCTCCATGGGCACTAGGATCAGGTACCCATCAGGATTGGATGAGTTCACTCTGGCAAGGGATAAATCATCTCCCTCTATACTGTGAAAGAGGCCAGAAACTAAGAGGTTACTACCCTGCTGTACTCAGCACTAGTGAGGCTGTGCTGGGGGTCCAGGTCTTGCTCTGGGTCCCCATTTCAAGGGGGATGTGGATAAGCTGGTGGCCACGGAGCAAGCAACTCACCTGCAGACACAGAAACACAGTGGAGATGTTGCTGATTTTGTGGAACACATCTCAGTGATGGACTCTCTACATTTGCTGCTCTAATGATGAGTTATTAGGGTTTTTGTTATGATACCTAAGTTTCTTCTCAGGGTCTTCTGAGAGTATCTTACTCCTCCATCACTCCATTCTTGCACTTTACGTGTAACAACATCGGTCACTCCTAGAGCATGATTTTCTCAATGTGACAGAATGTAACAGAAATTCCTACAGACTTCTCCAATAACACTATAAGCTCTTAATACAATTTAATATAGAACACAAAGATTATAGAGATGTATTTAAAATACATCAAATAATAATAATAAAAAAAACCACCACAAAAAAAACCACAAAAACAACAACAAAAACACCAAACCACCAAACAAACAACAAACCAAGGGCTTTGACTGCACCTTTATCTATTTGCTTTAAAAATCTCAGATGTGGAGAAACAGCTGTACCCATTAGGATTTCTTCAGGAATGCTGTGACTTCATCTACAACTGCACCAAGAGAATACTGTTAACACTAAGAGGCAAAGGGAACACAGCAAACTTTCCTGTCCTTGATTTCCTGTATGCTACATCTTCCATGCATGCATCTGTTAAGGAGGAATAACAGGGAAATTCCCCTGAGCCCTGAGGGAGGCAGCAAACTGCCAGTGCCAGAGGATCTCCTGCATCCCGGTTGGTGTGTCCTCCTCAGCTTCCTGCAGGCATCTCCAAGGCTCTACAGCCACCGGGACTGGGTCAGGATTTAAGGAGAGCAATTAAGGCATTTTACATGGCAGGGGCAGAGCAGTTGCAGTGAGAAAGAGAGTGAAGTGAGGATTTGGTTTGCCACGGGACCACAAACAGTTTCAGAGAGGTAGCCTTGCTCCATGATTTTTCCATAGGGACACTTGCTAATCAATAAAGGGGAATGCCTAACTGACCACTTATCGGAATGCTCTGTCTTGCAAACCAAAATAATAGCATTTCTTAGGTATGCACGTTTTAATACCAGTACATGTTTGGATTTCTTCCAGGTTTGACATTTACTGTTAATTTCCTAGATTTATGTCTCTGCAATTTCCTTTGTAAAGCCATTTGAGATTTACAGATAGACAAATACCCCTCTAGTAAAGCCAAGCAGTATTGTTGTCATTACAACATGGTGTTCAAACTCATGCATATCTTACAGCAAGTCGATTAACTTTAACTATGGTGGACATGAATGTCTGACAGGACTTATAATGTCCACCAGTTGTGGGCTCCAACGAGGGCCAAAACTCACACTGTCAGTAAACATCTGGTGGAGACTGATGCAATTTCTTCTTGTTGTGAAATCCCAAAAACAAACATCACAGAGGGGTCCCACAGGGACCTCTCTGATGACCTCACTAGGCAGGGAGAGGAGGCAGCAGCATCCCCAGGGTCAGTCACAAGCTCAGCAAGGCAAGAACTTCACCCAAGCTTCTGCCCAGAGAGAGTGTTTCAGCAACCAATAGACAATATTTTCTTTTCTCTCCAGATTATTAGTTTTCAAGGCTACTAGAGTTGCTTCAACGTATGCTAAGCTCCAGTTATTAAAGCCAGTGATGCTGCCCTGCTCTGTAGCTGCTGTGGATCCCACCACCACCACCTCGCCACTGCACGGATGACTCCATCTTTCCGGGATCCTGCCTGTCCATCCCTGTTGCCCTGCAGAGCATGCTGTCTCTGCAGCAATTCTGAGCAAAAGGCAGGGTCACTGGCTGGCTTTTCCTCATCCCTCAAACATTTCAATGTGTATTGAAAGAGCAAAATTGGGCAACTGGCCTCCTGCTGGCTCTGCATTATTATAAGCAGGTATTGTCAAGGCAGAGGGAGAAATACGTTTAGCAAGGCTGCATAGAAATGTAGTATTTTCTTTTAAATATTCATAGCCAATTTAAAAGGGGAAATACTACAATTGCTTCAGGACATAGGAACAGCTGAGCAAAGCCAAATGCTCAGCTGTTTCTGCAAGGAGATTAACACCTGTTGAAGATGGAATAAAGATATGTGACAGAGTTTAAGAGTAAATATCAAAAGATCATTACTGTAAAGCTAACAGTAACACCAGTGACTGATCACATCCCCACCAAGTCACACTATGTTGTTCCTGGGAGGGAAGAACATTAACACATCCACAGTGTGTAAGCAATATGCACATGTGTTTTCAGCTCTTTCTTCATCCACAGCTGGGAGAATGGCTTCTCAACTCCTGTTACCCAAAGAAAAGTTACAAATGGTATCAGGTCAGCAAGAAATAACCTCTCCCCGGGAATGCTGCATATACTTGGGACAGACAGCTGTATTATGGCATGCATTGTTATGGTGTTTGCTAGTGTCCTTTTTGGGATAGAAAGAGTGTCCTTGGCATGTGATTTCCCCCTTTTTTTTTTCCCTGTGCTGTGGGGACATTAGGAGTGTGTTGTATCTCCACATCCATTGGCTAAAGGCAGCTGCCTGCCTCAGGGACCAGGATTTCTTTTCCATCCTGTGACAACAGCCTTGCCCCAAAGGGTATGGGGGAAGGACTGGCAATGCCAGCCCTGTTCCTCCACCCTAATGTGCTCTCCCAAGGACGGCAACAAAGCAGCAGGCCCTGCAGGCCTCTTTGCAGCCATCCCACATGTGTTGGCTGCCTGCATGCTCGCTGCATTTCTCTCAGGCTGAAGCTGAAACTGACTTCCCATTTTTTACCCCAAATCAGATTCTCTTCACTGCTGAAGGCCATCTGCAGATGCACACCTGCCCACAGCACGCTCTCTCTTTCACGGACCTTGTACCCATGGGTCAGTCTTGCAGGCAGCTCACGGGCAAAGCACGAAACTGCAGCAAGTGGGGTCTGCCAAGCACTTCCCGGGGCACTGGGTTATCCACGCGTCCAGGAAGGGATGCACTTCAGCCAGCCTTGAAGAGTCACATTTCAGGCTGACTCTCTGGGCAGCTGCCTCAAAGTGCCGGTTAAATGCACATGTATATAAATTTGCACCCGACCATCACCGTATGCAGTGCCCACCTGCTCCTTGGGGCAAGGAGCCCACAGCAAGGACAGTCCCTGGACTGGCAGTGGTGGGGACACAGCCTGGCCCTGCACTCTCTCAGGCACCAATTAGACCTCCACAGCCTCAGGTACATGAATTGTCACTAACTAACCTCAAGAGCAAATCTTGCCCTTGTACCTGAGCCATGTTTCTGTATAGGCCCGTGGGGGTAAAGGAGGTGAGCCCACACCAGCCAGGCTTCCCACCTTGTGCTGGCATCTTCCCACCAGCTGCTCATGTACAACTGCCACCTCAAATCAAGTAAAAACTGGCCAAGGTAAAGGCCAGCCCTGACTTTCCTCTTGCTGCAAACTGAGGAAATGTGGCTTGTTTCCCTGCTGCAGATGTGTCATCCTCTAACCTGTGAAAAGACTGTTGAAGTGGCCGCTTCCAACACACATCACTGCAGAGGTCCTCTAGTCCCAATGGAGGCAATGACACAAAGATTTGCACTGGCTGAAAATTTTGATGCATGCCTCCTCAAAGACAATTTATTTTTATTCCAGAAGGTATAAATAATTGACAAGCCTGCTTTTTGTTGGCTGATCTCTTATTTATTTTCTCTGGTCATGTATTGTAAGTCTATTTATTCCTCCCTCTGATTTCAATTTCTGCTCTGGATTCATTTTGATTTTGGTTTCCTCAAACACTATGCACATAAATTAAGTAGCAGTATTCAGAACAGACATATCTGGGAGTCACCTGTGTAACCCAGAAGCTATGGAAGGATGCAAAATGCAGAGAACACAAAGAATGAGAAAAAATATTGACATTTTTATTCTATTTCATTCCAGTGCTGTATATGTAATGCAGTATCTCTCATGTTATTTAAAAAGAAAAAAGAAAAAGTAGATATAGGAAGGGTTCTGAAAATATACTTTGAAAGGGTAAAGAAACTGGAAGATGATACATAAGAAGAAACTGTAAAGATTTACAGAGAAAAATGAGTAAGAGATGATATGCAATAGATGTGCCTAATAATGACTTTGAGGTAAAGTAATGCAGTACATCCTTTTACATAATATAAAAGAAGATACTGCCACTGTAGACTAGAATTTCTTTCAAAATTTGTTTAAAGTTTATTAATTGCAGTTGTAAAATTTTCACAGAGTTACTGGAAAGGTTTAAAAGTAATTCAGAATGATAACCCACACATACTTAGAGCAATTTTTTTCAACAATTGTTTTATACTGTTCATCTTGAAATATCTTGCTTATACCTCTGGAGCATCTTATATAACCAGCTTCACTGTTAAGTAACTAGCTGGACTAGTCTGACCAGTGATGGAAATGTTGGATTTTCTCTAACTGTACAGCCTTTTCCAGGTCCAAGTGAGCAGATATAAAGTTATGTATCTAATCTTAAATGCAGTAGTTTATTACATACAGCACTTCATTTTAAAAAAAGCATAAAACTTTGCATATCAAATACTGCAAACTGAAAAGTAGGAAAAAAAGAGGCTACTGAAAGAAAGACAAGGTTCATAAATCTTTTTAATGCTTGAACAGTTAACAAGGAAGGGCATGCAAGGACAGACTTGGTGATATAATCATTACCAAAAAAGGATTTTGTGTCACCTACTAGAAAAGTGTAGAATTTAAAACATTTTAAATTGTTGCCTGAACACGAATTTCCTTGGGCCAAAATACCATATTTCTAGTAATTGCTTCATGCATTATCTGCAATCACAAATTATTTCATTCTGCCATTCACGTGAAAATAATCCAAGGACTGTCCATGCAAGTTCAAACCTATTTCTCCCTGGGCCATTGCTTTCAGGTGAATGTTGCAGAGCAGCGTTTTTGACTGCCAGGTACCCAGAACAAAATGGGTTTGTCTGACTACAGCATATATAATTAGAAAAGAAGTGGCAGAATCCTCTGTTTAGAGCTTTTAATGTTTCCTTTATTTCTACAATTAGCACTGTTTATAACTGAAGGTGATCATTAAGTTCTCACATTCACATTCTAATTTTAAGGGTCATCAGACCTCACTGCTAGAAGAGAAAGTCTTAATGTTGTCTTCACTGAAACCAAGAAAGTCACTATATGAGAGAAATTGCCATCTCCATTGACAGAATAGCATTCTCCCTAAAATGAGTCTTCAGAGCATTGTTTCTGTACAAAACCTGCACAAAAGTAATCAAAGTGAAACTTCTGTTAATTGCCTAAGATACCTGAGGTTACCCAGTAATTTGATTAGCTACAATTAGCTGCATGTTTTCCAGAGGGACACTTTGGGAAGGAACAAAGGAACACAAGTGTAGAACTACGTGTCCTATGGAATTGGGAGATTTCAATAAGTTGCATTTTCTTGTACTAATGAATATAACTCTACATATGTAGAGTTACTGCTGTGATAAAAGCTTATGCATACCCATAAAAGAGGTAGTCTTAAGGCACCTATTTCAACTGCTGCCAGGCAGGCAGACAGCAAAATCAGAAAGCAGAAGTTGTTGAGCCCACATGGGAAATGGAAGAAGTGGATATGGCTTGATCCCATTTCTTTGCTTACTGGTTTGGTTATTACAAAAGGAGGAGGCCAGGTAGAACATACTACAGACAGGAGTATACACATGTGGCAACCTGTCAGCCCATCTCTACCATGCAGAGAAGGGCTCTGGTTGGGTGACCTTTGCACACAAATGCTGTGGCTGTTCATTGGCAAGCTAGCAATGGATCCACATGCCAGTGCGTGCTCCATTGAGAACAGCCCAGGGAAAATCCAGGATTTGTTCCCAGTGCTCTCTCAGGCAATAAGGTAAGTGTCTTGTCAAATGAAAGAGCATACAGTCTGAAAAACAGCTATGATCTGAGTACCAAGGGTTAGGGTTTTTTCTCTGTTTTTTTCTTTTTTTCAAATTGTTCAAAGCAGAAATCAAACTGACAAGTCTTGATAGTTCTAGGCAGTGTGCTTCGGCAAGTACAGTATCTTCTTCCAAGTAGTGGCAGCTGAATATAGTAGGCAAGTCCCAACCTCCTACCCCAGAGTGGGCAATCTCCATTTTCCCTTGCTGTATATTAGCTCAACTGCCAAGTGCTAAACAAATATAATAGAAGGAATACTGTCAGGTCACATCGCCTGAAAGTTTAGATTTTCTATAAAACAACATGAACAAAACTCTGCAATGAAAATCCTTCCTTATACCTTAATATCAAAAAAAGAGTTAACACATAAGGTAGCAACCTCCACATTTCAGTATTGCGCAGGTTTACCAGTTGAAATTGAACAGATACCAAAGAGAATGTACGTCTCTTGTTGTTAGTTGAGGTGAGAGAACTGGAAAAAATAAGAATACAAGAATGGAAAATAAATTACATTTTAAAAAACACCTCTGTGTTTCAACCTGGGGAGTTTGATTTAATGTTGTAGGTGTTTGTGAAAGTGAGCATTCCAGATTTCATGTGCTATTTTAGCTTTCATTAAATAATTTGCAAAAGAATACCATATGTGCATTCGCTTCTCAAGGGATAAACATGTAAATTTCTACCTTGATATCTGCAGAGTGCTGAACCCATTCCAGCATGGAAGGAGGCTCAGGGTTTTTCCATTTCTTCCAAATAACTGCCTGAGCAACTCCCAGCAAAACCAAGTTGGCATCTAGCAATCTTTGTCACATTCTTCATGGTTCAAGTTCCCCAACATGCAAGCTACTGCATTACTGAGAAATTTTCTCAGAATGAAAACACACCCTTATGAGCCCTTTTGTTCTCCTGTAGTAATAATAAAAAAACCCCAACACATTAAAGCATACATAATGCAGCAGGCAGTACCTATTCTAGCTGTGCAGTGGGACAAAGCAAAAGGAGCCCAGAAGAACAAAGGGAAGGTGTGAATAAGTGCTAACACAGGCACCAGGTGGAGCGGCACAGCAATTGGTACCCCAACTGTCTGACTCGACTGTCTGACTCAACTGCCTTATTTTTATATACAACAAACCATGAGACAAACTCCACTTTTATGTGCAGCTTTGATAATACATAATTAGTTGGTGGTTTAACAACCGTGGGAAAAAGTAGGACAGTAGTCATGGCAGGAGAAAAAACGAAATGCCACAAAGAGGAGCTGAATTAGCCCCTGCAGCCAGACGTTTTTTGAACTTTTTGGGTAGTTTGTCAGACTGTAATAATAGGAGTGATTTCGGAAACAAGAGCAGTTCAGAAACTGGCAATGCTGCTGATTGACATCCCTCATCCAGTCTGTAGAAATGTTCATGAATCTTCAGTATAGAACTTTAAGGAAATATTTTAAAGCCTGAATAACTACTACATGTGTTGTTTCTCTGATCACAGGGATGATATGAATGACAGCTACACAAGCAGGGATACAGAAAGGTAGGAGATCACCAGACCTGAAGTTTAACTCTCACAGCTCTCTGATAGAAAAGAAAGCTCGTCTCTGTATTACTTACATTGAATAGAATTAAAAGAAAAAGAAAAAAAAATCCTAAAAGTAACACAAATCAGTCCTGGTCCTCATTGGAGCCAAAGGGGAAAATGCCATTAGCTTCAACCGATGTAAATATCTGCTGAATTCTGCTATTAAAATGGCTGAAAATATTTTCTGATTGGAAGAAATCACTGGAGTTAGCCTTCGTATTTGAGCCATTTGATATTATGGTGATTTTGCATTTATTAAAATACACAACATGATTACAGTTATAGGGAAAGGCTTTGATGCCTTATAATCATGTTTTTTTAGTTTATGATTGCTGGGACCACAGACTGGGAGAAAAGCTTTTACACAGTTGCTTTATCATTCATCTCAGCTCCCTCTCTCTGCCACAGAGGAAATTCAGTCCAAAAATGCTAACCTGAAAGTTCCAATTTAACTTGCTCCTTTGCATTTATGCTTAGGTATGTTCCCTTATGGAAAACAAATTTTGAGCTAGTATTTTCTACAGTACTGTAACTTCCTATGCAAAACTTTGTGTAGGAGAAATAACAACATCATCTTTGTAACCTGCAGACTCAATGTGGGCAGCTTGGTGTGGTTTTCTTTCAACTGATCTCTACAAAGCAAGACTCTGTAGTTTTCAAGTTATATTAAAACATACAAGCGATGTTCTGGAGTTGAAGGCAAACTGAGACATCCAATTATCACAGATTTTTTTTGTCCTTTCCCCCTCAAAATAATTCTGGATTGTGGAATTTCTGAGTCGGAGAATTTTTATATTTAAGATTTCTTCACATTCTAGTGCACTCTAACTTAAATTCAATTGTAAACTGAGTTTAAGAGCTTCAGTATGCCAAGTGAAAGGGTTGATAAAATTTATCTTAATTAAAAAATTCTTCAAATCAGGCTTCTCATTTACTGGCTGACTTTAATCCTGAGATTTCACTTAAAGCATTAAAGCCAATAAAGAAAACCTCAAACTGTCCTAACCTTGAAGTGCTTTATCAGAATGAAGATTACTGACCCAAAGGTTATTCTCCTTTGGCTGCTCTTCTTTAGGTGCAGATTCTTGGTATAGTTCTCCAGTCATCCTTCCTGGTGTTCTGCACTATAATTTTATTCTTAATAAAATAATGTATACAGAATGCCCTGAATCTCAAATATTAAAGCAATAGATCTTATGATGCAAATGTGTATTGTTACTACTGTTACACAGACAGGAGCCATCAGTCTATGGTGTAAGAGCTTTTCCAAAGGCAGAAGCAGCTCTGTGGTGTGCAAACATACTATCTGTAAGAATGGTGCAAGTTGGAGTGTATTTTCTTCTACACAGTTGACATCAAATCGCTGCCTTTCAGGCAAGAATTACACTGTCCTTTAAGTTGTGCTTTGGTCCCTCTGGCGCTTTAAGATCTAGCAGTGACTCCAGCATTGCAAACCAAGAGGACTGACAATGGAAAAAAAAAAATCAGTAAAGCTACTAAGAAAATAAGGGAATAAAATACAGTTTTGGAAAAAAAAAATACCCTGTATGTAGACTGCAGAGAAAACTTAAGTTTTTACAATATATTTCATATATTATTGCATAAAATATAGGAAGATAAATATTCATGCTAAGAAGCTGTCTGACTTATAGGTCATTTCCACAACAGAAAGCAAGTACTTCTGAAAAGTAGCTGAGGTGATGAGACACACAGTACATTTTTATTTCTTAATTTTGCTGACAGACAGTGTCAACACTGCTTGTTGCCATCTTGTTCTGTAGCTTACTTTTCCCAAGCAGCTACTTAAAAAAACCCACAACTTTTAAATGTTGAATGTTCCATAAAATTATGACACAATGTCATCTTGGGACCATGCCTCAATGAAGATAATGGCAACTCCCTCAAAAGCAGACAGATGTGCTCCCGTTATCTAATCTTGTGTATCTAACTGCGTGATGCATTTGAGCCCCTTAAGGTATCCATTTCTGTGGCATTCAAAACATTATATGCTTATGATTTCAATAGCTATTTTTATTATTATTGTTGATATTATTTTATTATTATTATTGATACTTGCTGTGTAAGAATGAATTTGAGCCCTGTTGGACCAAACTCCAAGGCCAGCACAGACTCATGGCTTATCCTTGGAGGAAAGCGCTACAATTCTGAGTGAGGGACATCTGAAAATTCCAACTGGTTCTGAACCCAGGACAGCAGCCTATATTGCTGGAAAAGGATTGAACTTTTAGATCCTCTAAAATCTCTAGCTAATAAGAATTATAGTGCCAGATTTCATGAGTCTGTCCCTAATCCAGGAAAGCCCTTTTCTCAATAAGGGGCTGTGACCACTGCCATTTCACTGCTCAGCTGTAGTATTAGAATCATAGAATATGCTGAGTTGGAAGGGACCCATCAGGATCATCGAGTCCAAATCCTGTCCTTGTGTAGGGCACCCCAAGAATCACACCATGTGCCTGAGAGCATCATCCAAATGCTTCTTGAACTCAGGCAGCCTTGGTGCTGTGACCACTTCCACGGGGAGCTTGTTCCAGTGCTCGACCACCCTCTGGGTGAAAAACCTTTTCCTGATACCCAACTTAAATCTCCCCAGACTCAGCTTCCTGCCATTTCCCTGAGTCCTGTCATATGTCAGAGAGAGATCAGTACCTGCCCCATCTCTTCCCCTCATGAGGAAGCCTCAGACTGCAGTGAGGTCATCCCTCAGCCTCCTCTTCTCCAAGCTGAAAAATCCAAGTGACCTTAGCTGCTCCTCCTAAGTCATCCCATCCAGACCCTTCACCATCCTCGTGGCTCTCCTTTGGACACCCTCCAATAGCTTGATGTCCTTTTTATATTGTGGTGCCCAAAATTGCATGCAGTACTCAAGATGAGGCAGCACCAGTGCAGAGTAGAGCGGGACAATCACCTCCTAGTCCTTACCTCTTTTTTATAAGCATAAAGGAGCAAGAGAGTTCAAGAAGATACACCACGTGCATTTTAGTAATCTATTTTTCCCTTTCCTGTTTTGTTAGGTAGAAGACTCCCAGGTTTCTTCATACTATTCAGTTTCCTAGTGTTAAAATGTAGCTTTATATTTCCAGATTTGCACAAACATCTCTTAAAAAGAGAAGATGTGGGAAGGAAAGTTCCCGAGACTTATAAGTTATATATAACATTATATAAAATTGCTCTTTAATGTATCTTCTGGGCCTCTATTTAATCCTTAAAAACTTGAAATTGTCATCTTCAATTCCTGGTAAATAACTTCTGTCAATTTTTTCTTATCAGGAGAGTCCTCTTCCAAGCCTGTGCTACCTATGATGGCACTCATGTGGGTGGGGGTAGGAATTACTCATTGCTCAGGAACAGGATCCAAAGAAGGAAGCTAGATAATTGGCTCTGAAATTGTGTTTTCACCATTGCATAACCAAGCTCAGTGCTACGTTTGTGTCCAGCTCTGAGAATATGTGCCTTTTGAAATTCTTAGCTAAACAGACATTTGCTTTCATAGACTGTCAGCATTCATAAACACTGCAGGTTTTCATCAAGTTGGCAATTTGGTTTCATTTTGATCCAGTGCCACAGCAAATTTGTTGACTTGATTTTGATTTGATGACTGTAATGCTCCACTTTTACTTTTGTGGAATATTAATGTTAGATTGGCTTTGCTTTCATGGCTCTATTTTAGTTCAAGTTTCTTAACAAAAGGTATTGAACTGATACTTCTAATGTGATTTTCAAGAGTGCCTAATCTGCACAATGTATTCAGTATGCAGCAAAACTGTACAGTCTTTTAATACATGGGTAAGTATCAGCTAGTCAACCCAAAGCCCCATATAGCTCTCAGTGCAGTGCCAAGTCTGTTCAATACATCAGTAAGCAAAATAAAAACATCCAATGGAGTATGGATTTCTGTGGGAAAAAAACCTCACACTCCTTTGCTTCCTTTTTACTTTTTTTTAATTTTTTTTTTTAAAGCAATTTTTTTTAACAACATCTATGACAGAACAGACTCTCCATCCTTGAAAATTGTGAGCGTCATCCAAGGATGCTTCTGGACAGAGTAAAAGGGGTATATGCACGTCCAGACACAGCTGTCTGAAGTAAGCAGCTAGCCCGTGTGCCACCTGCAGCGCAAGAGGGGACAGATGCCAGTGCTCACGTTTGCCATCTGCAAGAATTTCTTTGTCTGTCAGAGTCCACTGAGTATGATATGAGTGTAATCATCCCTCCATCAGTGGCTGAGCTGGCAACAGGACTGCATTTTCCTAAATCTTCACCCTATGCTTGAACTGTGAGGCAGACTTGTCTCCACTTCTGCATTGCATTCAGAGGTACCCCACAGCTGAAGGGAGGCTAATTCAAAGCCAGGGCCTGTCACAGCTCTCAGCACCCTATTCCACTCCTGGCTTGACTTGAAAATTTAAAAGATGGAAACTGTGAAATGTAAATATTCACAGCCTTAAGACTATTTCATCATTTCAGTCCAGTGGCTTTTTGGCTTTCTCCAGGCTATAAAGATATTTATTCTATTACTACACTGAATAGCTAAATTAGGGCTGCCACAGGTCACCTTCTTATCAGTTAGTTTTAATCTGGACACGCACTCATATTCCTCAGCTCACTCTGCTCAGGCCAAGCACCCACTTCGCCAGTAACAATTCTTACACTGCAATATTCCCTCTGTAAATCAACCACAGTCTCAGTCTCTGCAGAAGAGCAAATTCAACTGGCAAACTATTTTGTTACACCAAGGACTTGTAGAGGTTATCATAGGAAATATTTTTCCATCTCCTTTGGAAGTTGGAGCTAGCATGCACAGACAGGCAAAGGCCACAATGAGAGGCTTGAGGTCCCTACCAGTACTGCCTCAGCCTTGAATTTTACCATGATGGCTTGGCTTTTCTTAGGAGCCCATCCTCTCCCCCTGCCTACCTCTTAACACTCCTCCCCAATGACTTCCCAGGCCTCTATGTTGCACCCCCTTCCAAGGCTGCCTTCCCTCCCTCTCAGAGAGGCCTTTTCCAAGCACTTGCTATATGCCTGGCCCCAACAACAAGTACTGGACCTCTCATAATTTTATATTTTTCAGCTCCCACAGTCAAATGATTATGTGAGAATTTTGGCTTATGTTTTTAAGTACGTTTCCTAGACCTCGTGGTAGCAAAGGGAAACTTAAAAACATGACTCAAGTGCACCCTAACGGCTAAGAAACCTGAAGGCAATAAACCACACCCTAACTTTATTTTCTTTTTTAAAATCTCAGTTTTATGCTTTTAACCAATCTCAGGCCTTTCTCAGGCTTTCCTCATGATTTGTGAATATCTGGGATAGGCACTGCTGCAATGTGGCCAAGGAGGTTGGAAAACATCATCCTACAATCCTGCTGCTCCCTAGGGTTCACTTTCTACCAATGCCATCAGACTGGGTCTCCTGAAATGCCTTTCTTCCTTCTGTCTTCCCTTGAGATGCACCAGGGACTTGAGCTCAATCCAGTAGGTCATATAATGAGCCACTGCATTGCTTAAGCCACTGCTTCCCTGTTGCTACCTTTGGAAAAGTTAATGACCATGTTGGGTTTGTTAGCCACCCCAGGGAGAGTGGTGTTCTTTAGGCAAGCATAGATATCTGGAAGCAGGAAAAAGAGGTGTGATCAAATCCACGTGTTTTCTGTTCCCCGAGGAGTACGCATTCAGCTCTCACCAGCAAAATCCTTCTCACTTGTTTTTCCTCTGCAAAAGAACAGTTCCAGGCACTCCTTCAGCTTAGTAAACACGCGCAATCTGAGGTTTTTCCAAGTAACAAGCTTTTGTTTCTTTTGTTGTAATTTCCAAACAGAGCAGGCCCAGAATAAAGGTTTGTAAAAAGATTTTCCCAACAAAGATTATCGATTTCCTGCCTGACAAACAGCATTTCACTCCAGCTGCTTACCCTGTTCTTCCTCTGTATCTTACTCTTCTTTCAGATCCCACTGTCATGCTAGGCAGAAGAGCCTGCTTCCATTATTTCCTCTCTAGTCTCAGTAAGTGCTTATATTTTAAAGTTAAATTGATTTTCCCTCTGTTCTGTGAACACTGTCACTTGCTCTTCTGACCACACCAGTCCTCACACAAAAGCCAACAAAATTTGCAAAATACAAAGCATGTTTTGTAAGCAGCTTGAAGGATGCTCGATTCTAATGAAACAAGGCCAACGTAATAAAAAGCACTGAAATTAAGTGCTGATGTTAAAAAGAATGTCATTGTTAGACTTAGCTCTGCTACAATGAGAACTGCAGGGATTATAAAATGCATCTTCCCTCTTAATAGCTTGGTTGATGGTTTCAGTAGTGATGCACAACTTGCTGCCAGGTGTTAAATAAAATCACTAAACTCAGTACAATCACAACTGTGCTGATCCATCTGGGTCATGACAAAGAGTCTTTTAAAGGAAAAAAATATTCCCCATCTTTTGTCTGCTAAGGGTTAGCTGACTCATAAACCTTACTTGAAAAAGCAAGTAACATTTTTTCTAATCTGCACTGTCTTGGTAGTCATGATAAATTACTGGAGGGAAATATAAATTCATTTCTTTATTATTAATGATAAATACAAACATATTGGGGGGGAGGGGAAGTTCTGTTATTTCAACATAGACATTGGAGCATAAAAATCATTGAAGCCTGTGGCTTTTGTTGTTCTTATATTGTTCTTCATTCTGTTGTGAATTTTTAAAAATGTAAAAAACCTGAAGGAGCTCCAAAGACATAAGCATTCTTTCTGTTCCTGGGCTGATGATTTGGGGCATCTCATCTTACAGGGCAACTAATTTCTTGATGCCCAGGCTGAAATGCTGCATCAAACAAAATCAGACAGAAGCACACATCATGAAATCTACAGGTCCTCTGTAAATGGCTAAAATGTACCTTACACAAACCACATCAAATGATTAATGGAAGCCTTGATTATGCTACTGACCTTGTGAAGAATGTTTTCTCTCTCTGAAATAAAATCAAGCCTGTGAAGATTAGCTGCCATCTCCTACATATGAGCTACAGAGACCTTCTCCTTTGTTTTGCTGGGTGTAAGTGGGGACATAAGGAAATCATCCTGTTGCTGTAGGTTGACAGCCACTGGGAAGAACTTTAGTGGGACCTATGCGGAGGCATTAAAAGCTCCACTGAATGGAGGCAGCCAGCTGAAGGAGGAATGGGCTAGGAAGGAAAGTATAGAGAGTCATGAGACCGCAGCATGTTCCAGTTGCTGCTTGATGTGTTAAGATAGCAGAGCCTTCTCTTAATATATGCTTTTAGGCTAGGATTGAAACACTCCATAAAAATATACCTGGAGCTAACAGACAATTAGCTTTTATTGCTACTGCTTTTTGTCTGTCAGTACTCCTTAGATTAACTACTTTACTTTTATGCCAGTATTTGAACAAATGGTGCTATTACAAGCCTCTCCTCCAAACCAGTGAAGTGGTTTGTTTTGGTAGCTAAGAGTACATTATACCCCACAGACTATCCTCTAAGTCCTGAAAAGAGTAAAAACCTTTGTATTGTGCTAGATATTATATCAAGTGGAAACTGAAAATTTTATAGACAAAATACCTCTTGCAAAACATGACTTCTAAAAATGGCTTTGTCCAACTTCACCATGAGCTGGGCTTCCCACGCAGTGAGCTTCCTGCTAATTGAAGGCAGTTCAAAAAATGCACACTGGGAGCTTTTACAAACTTTACAGAAACATAAACCAAGGGATACCATTATGTTGGTGAACTCACAGCCTGAAATGCCATTTAAGATATACAAGCTCTTCTTCTGCTGAGTTTTGCCCCCTCCCCCAGAATATTGTTTTCACCTGGTGAAGAAGCAGAGCAGCATCTTATTTCTGCTTGTAGGCACCAAAGGCTGCTCTCTTATGGGGATCAATGGGGCCAAGGGCAAATGGATCTCTAGAAAGCACTGCCAGCTTCCTCATTCTCTTACATTTTTTCTTTTTTACTGTATATCTCTTATTCTTGCACCACCAAAAGAAAGAGGAAGGTGTGGTCTCTCTCTTGCTTAAGCTAAAATGCAACAGCCACTTTTGCTTTCTGAGAGTGACTGGCAGCTATGATCCTTTTCCTGCTCAGACTGCTGTCTTAGAGGAAAGCCAGGTGGTGCCTGCATTTAACTCTGTGCCAGAGCAGTGACATTGGCAAGATCAAGGCAAGAAATGCACCTACTTTTTCCTCTGTTAAGAGAGTTATTAAGAAATCTGTTATGACCTGTGTCCATTGTGCCACATAGCAAGAAGCAACAGCCTGCCTAGGGATCGTTTTTGAATGGAGAGAGGATACAAATCACTGGGGAACTGAAATTACTCACTGGCTTTGCATTTAGCTCCACAAAAATGGCCTTGTTTTTATTACTTTAAAGATAAATTGAAGTACTTTACATTATTTGCTTTAACACTGAGGCAATATTAGTGACAGATGCCAAGGTGCTGGATTTCTGTAAAACTCACACTTCACAAATATTAAGCTATACAATTATTTATAAACATGCCAGTTTTATAAAACAATAGAAATACAGTCAATGCAACTAAAACCATGCATTTAAGTTCAAAAATAGATAAACAACAAATGGAGATGTCATCCTGTCATGAAGACTGAGTGACAGATTAATACATTTTTCCACACATTTCAATATATTTATCATACACCTTCACTGAGCATTTCTAACTGTGACATGTTTGCATAAGATTCCTTTTTTAAACTGCGTTTTAGCAAATGCTTACTTTGCCAGAAGAATAATAATGCTGGACTGGACCAGTGGTTCACCGGGTGAAATTCATAACAACCACAGCATTAATGCAGCTGCATGCTGAACTTGGCCTTCATCTTTAATATTCTTGTGATTAAAGCATGACTATAAATGAAAACAAATGAATTCCTGATACCACAGTTGTCAGCAGGCTATTTTCTTCCACTTACTTTTGCAGCACTGAAATTTCATCCATAACTGAGACTGAGAGTTGTTCTTAATTTGTTGAATTGGTTCATCCTAGGTTTTTTTCCCTGTTCTTTTTATTCTGACCTCCACTTAAAATGGCAATAACACCTTGTTTTTCCTCTTTCCTGAGCAGCTGAGATTATTTTTTCCCAATTACTCTTTCCATGTGCCATGTCTTGTATTATTCAGTAATGTTTTCCAGCTTCCACTGTACCATGCTTTGTTTCTTTTGTCTTTCTGAGTTCCTCAACCATCCCTCCTCCAAGCTAACCTGGATCACTTTGTCTACTGCATACTTTTCATCTCAGTGTTCACCTGCCTTCAAGAAAAGTATGCATGTAAACAACGTGTGTATTCAGAGAGGGAGCCTGAGGCACTTCAGTATTAACCTTTGCCCGTACTAAAAATCAACCATTTAATCCCACTTCAGTGAGGTTTTCTGTCTTTCAGCCAGGATGATGCAGCACTTCAGCTCTCATTCCATGAAAACCTATTCCCCTCATCCATTCCTCTCATGAGGGATGAAGCATTTTTCTGCAAAGAAAATTCAATTAAAATGTCTTCCCATTCTTAACTAGGTTTTTGTTAACTTGTTCAGAGAATTTTTAAGGGAAGATGTATCAAATTAAACACAATGTGGCTCAAAAATATCAGCACCCTGACTTTGTACCATTATTTATTTTTGTTTCTTAGAAAGAATAGGTTTCAGAAAAATATATTCCCCAATAATCCATGTGATGAAGAACGAGACAAATCTTTCACCATCTTTCACTGCAATACTCGCCCTCTAACTATAGTTAAGCAAACTTGCAGATTTTTAAGCAGGTTTTCTGATTGTACTTAATTGAAGACAGATTCATTTGTCTTTTGTATCTCTGGTTATCTGTGTTTCACATTTCCCATATCTCTGAATTCTCATATTTTTGTCCTCTTTATTTCATCCAGTTGTGCAGTATTACCATTTTCTGAAGACTTCCTGTTTGCTTAGGAAAAACCACTTGAGCCTTGCCACTGAATCTGGGGTGTTTTCTCTTCCTGTCCTTTTTCTTGTTTCTATATCTGCTAAGAAATGCTTCCAGGTGGCCTTCACACCAGTTTCTAATAATTTTCACATTTTAAAGTACCTTTATCTCTGGGATATTTTTCACCAGATTTCTCATTACACAAAATATGTCTTTCTAAAGCAAAATGTTAGGGTGATAATTAATTTATATTAACTTTTTCCTTTGGTACATTCATCTGGGTTTTTTAATGGAAGTGTCTAAATTTAGGTTGAAAAATAGTAATTTGATTTTTCTAAAGCACTGAGCTCTCTGGCACTGAGTGGTACTGCTCAGCATTTTAAAATAATTATATTTGAAAGTTATACTTTGCATACATGTTTTTTTTTAAAGTCCTGAGCCATGTCATGTCAGAGGAAGAAAGCAAACTTTACACGGCATTTCAAATGTCCAAAACTAGCAAATAACATCCAAGAAATTAGGCCTGCAACAACATTTCAGAAACATCACAGAAAGCAAGTCTGGTCTGTACATGCTTTAGGGCCTACTCATAAGCAAAATCTTTATAAGCAGAAGTCTGAAGACACTGATGAATTGCTAAAGATAACAGAGCAATTTAAATCTGTTCCTCTAGAAATAATATTAATTACCAACATTTTTACAGCACTGTCATCAGTACAACTTACACTGTCCCCAGAAAAGAATTAGTGACCTCAGCCTTTCTTTCCTATAGCTATATATAGATTAATATACTTTCCTGAGAAGCATTTAACTTCAGTTACTGAAGCTGTCACTGGATAAAGGAGAAATGCTTGAACAAAGCTTCTGGTATTCATCAGGTAAGTGTAGCGCAGTTATGAACCACAGGTTCCAACTGAAGCCCAATAGTGACAAATTTTCAAGATACAGAAATTCAATTAAGGTTTAATTTGCAAAAATTATCTGCATTCTTGTTTTGTTACTTTGCTATTTTCTCAAATCTCCCATAAACTGGGTGGTTGCAAGATGGAGCACTTTCAAAGCAATTGTAAAGGACATTATCTGCCACATCAAATTGGTTAGTCTGGAGCCCTCTCTGCCTTTATGCCAGTAGCTATGCCAAAGACTTATTATTATTATTATTATTATTATTATTATTATTATTATTATTATTATTATTATTATTATTATTATTATTATTATTATTATTAAGAAGAAGAAGAAGAAGAAGAAGAAGAAGAAGAAGAAGAAGAAGAAGAAGATCAAGGTAAAACAGATCTGTATTTTGTTTTTTATTATCAAAATAACAAAAATAAAAGCAAACCATTTTTTAAAAATTAGATTAAACCAACAGGAATCTCTGAACTCAGTTCTGAGTCACTTCATCCTAGCTGCCACTTTTCCACAAATTTCACAAGCCAATGGACTTCTTGACACTTAAACAAACTTTAAATTCCTCAAGAAATTCTAGAGCAAGTCAAAGAAAAATATCTTAGGAAGCTGCTTCATTGTTTCACGTAATGTAATCCATGTTATTCATCTTAAGTCCTTTCCCCTAATAAATCACTTAGTTAATTAGGTCTCCATCATAAGTCAACACAGAAATAAGTGCTGTTATGCTTTGGTACTAAAACAGTAGTTTCCCTCTGCTATTCCAAATAACAGTTTAGATAGTAATCTAATGTGACTTTTAGTTATTTCAAAGACAGACAAAAATAATATGCCCTTTAATTCAACAATTACACGTTAATCCTCATCATTATTATAATTACCAGTTTTGATGGCTGCCTTGTCCAACAGGCTCTTACCTTCTTGAGACAATTAACTTCTGCTGCTAAAACAATTAAATATGCAGTGGGATGTCATCTGTGAAAACATTTACTATATCAAAATCACTTTATTTACTTTTTTACAATATTAGTTCAAATGCCAGAAGGTGCTTCCTAACAAGTATATTAAAACCTTTCAGGTACATTTTGGTACTGATTACACAGACAGGAGCAAGTTCTCAGTGAGAGTAAATACCATGTCATCTTCATCTACTCCTAAATTATCTTTTCCCTCTGATGATCTGCCCAGCTAGGTAACCATTTTTTGGTTCCTCAGTCACTAACTGCAGTAGCAAGTGATGGCTCCTGTAGCACAACAGTGGGGAAAGTGACAAATGGAACAAAGTGGATGTATTAACTCTGAAGATAACACAAAATGGAAATCCTTACCAGAGAAGTGCTTGAAGATGTTACCAGTAACTTCCTTGATCATTAATAGAGCAGTGCATTCAGTGCTAGCAAATCGTTTGAGAAGAGATATAAAGCTCTACTCTGAAGAGTTTGTCCAGGCTCTTCTCTGATGAGCCCATCACAGCTCTTCCACAATGGACAGACAGAAAGACAGGCATGTCACTCTCTTCCTTAAGCCACTTGAGCCTCTGTACCTCCATCTTCCTATGTGTCAAATCATAACAGGATCTGCACCTGCACCCCAAGTCTATCTCCACAATGTTAATAACTGGCAATAGCATGTTATTTGAAAAGAAAACCAAAATACACAGTGGGCAACCTCCCAGCACAAGAAGTGGCAAGTTCCACAGCTTGCATGTCAGATGGATTTCTTTGCCCTGCTGTCCCTGCTATGCTTGCTGGTTTGTCGATTTTTGTTCCAGCTGAGAGTAGTAGATTTAAATTTAATACTAAGTAGAAAATCTCTTCTCAATTCTGCTAAGAATTTAGGAGACTTAGAAATTGGAAAGATGAGATTTGGCATCAGAAACCACTTGGCAATGACCAGTATTGTAAGGTTGTCTCACATGTGTCATTTTAAAAGTAAAATCCCCACCAGCTGTGAAGTTAAATGACCACAGAAAGGAGGTGAATGTAGAGAAGAAATAAAAATCTTCTCCTTGTTCTTTTTTAGCCTGTTTGCATTGCATATAGCCAAATAATTGTCTTTTAGGTCAAACAGTCCCAGGTATACAAGCTGCTGAGCAACTGTGACACCACTATGAAGAGCAAGCTGCCCTGTCCAAATTTAGTGAATAAGCTCTACTGATTCTAATGGGTTTATATAAAATTATATTAATAAATTAAAAGAGTTTGGTTTTATTCTTCACAAATATTGCAAATGTGAGTTGTACACCACTTTGCATCTTCTGTGTTCAACTGTTTGATGGAAAATTAAGGTAAAATAGGAACACCCTACAGCAAAAGAAAAGTAGGAACATTTACGGCCAGCCCAGGCTCATTTTGCACACAGGTGGGTACCAGATGAGCCACATTGCAAGACAGTTGTGGAGCCGTTGGTGCTATTTTGCTTTCCTTACCATTCCAGAGGAGCAAGCCTGGTTCGTGCCATGCCATGCCAAGAGGCTGCCATGTTGGGGACCTGCTGGCCTCAGCCGTGGGGAGCCGCTCCGTGCTGCCAGCACTAGAGGGCACTCCGGGATTAGCAGACTGCAGCGCTGCTCAGTGTCTCCTCATGGATGGTGCCACTGGGTCCGGCCGAGCGCTCCCGCACCCCTCACCTATTTTCCACCAGCAGATCCTTGGCATGATGAAAGCAATGCCCCCTGTACACTCAGTCCATTAAAGGAGGGGTTTATGCTGCTAGGGAGGACCTGACCGAGTGGTATTACAACTTTGTCAGCATAGATAAATAATAGTCACCTTAGGTGTGAAGTAGCAAGCTCAGGAAGAAGTGATGTGGATCTTCCCAGAGGAACGGTCTGTGTAACACTTCTCAGTCACCATGCTGGGTTTCTTTCCTCATGGGGTAGTAAGTATGTCTCTGGCTTCACCTGCAAAAGCCCACTCTTAAAGAAGTTCAGTTTGCAAGTACTCAGACATCTTGCAGAAAATGCCATGCTTTTCTGAACAAACATCTCCATTTCCTCCCCAGCAAGGCAGGGAGGACAGCAGATTTCCAGTCTGCTTTTTCTCGGGTGCTAGTGAGGAAACAGTTTAAGAAGTGTACAGCTAATAGGCTAGGGCCACTCTCCTGGGCTGTCATTTTCCAGAAGGCAGAAGAAAGCCCTCTCTGAGTGTCAAAGGCTTCCTGTGGCTGGAACATGAGGAGCCCACTCCCAGGGAGCTTCACTACCCTTTTTGTGCTGGGAGTCTTAAACTGACTTAAACCACCTCCAGCTGTGCTCTAGGAAGTCTAGCCTTAAATAGACTCAATGCTGTTGATTCTAAAAAGCTCCCTTCATGACTAATTCATATTTTTCCTTGATATTTAATCTAATTAGCTGCAGGCTAAGGCCATTAGTTTTTGGCCTGATGACAAATGAAAATGACTAGTCCCTGTACTCCTCTCCATTTCTCTGTGGATCTATGGGTACTTATCATATCTTCCTGTTCTTTTTTCTGTTTCTTCAGCATCTCCTAGAGCATAAACACATCTGCTACTCTTTTTTCTCGTTAAGGGAGAAGCCATTTCCAGGTGTTCAGAGATGGCTGAAGCAGATGCTATCAGGAAGTCTTAGGTAAATGCCGTGTTCCCCATATATCTCTCTGGACCAAATCCTTTTGTGCCTAAATGCCTTTAATTACCACCTATGATCTCTTCCTGAAATACTTATCCCTGGAGTGTTTTCCTCCCTGTTCTTCTGGGTAATGTAGCAGGGTATCTCCTCCATCGTTCCTGTTGGCTTTAGTTTAACAGCTATTACGCGCTTCATTAATATTTTAAGTAATACATACCATACACCTCATGCTTAACATGATCCTTTCAAATGGTAGTAGGTTTGAGTTTGATCCTGAACTATCACATTCCACAGAGAGAAACACATACCTATATATGGAAATCTGCTCAACAAAAACTGGCATGCTACGGCCATCCAGTTTCTGGTGCAGAAGAAGCCAGTGTCTCTTTGTCATCTTAGAGGAAGGCTTGTATTCCTTCCTTTTGTTTAGAAAATACCCAGCAAAAAAAAACAGATTGCAAAAAAAGATAGCTTAGTAGCTTGTGCAGCAAGTGGGATGGCAGTTCCTCCCATGTTTTCACAGGCAGCCTTGGGTAGCTATTCTACCCACACTGCATCTCTCAATTTTACCTCTATAAGCTGGAAATAATATTTCTTTCCCACCTGGGAAATGCATTGATACTAGTGAGATATTTGGATGCTATAAAAAGAGAGCTAGGCAAAACTCTTGTGCAGTCCAATCACAAAACTCCTAACAGACAAACAAAATAAATCAGATTTTATATTCTTCAGCTTTTGTTTACCCACCTCTAAGACTAGAAATTCCCTGGACTCACTACTATTCCCTTTTGCTGTCTTCATTGATCTGGCCAGATCACTTCAACTCGAGCAAAGGTTCTTCCATGAGTGGTCTTTTGTGGCAACTAGTTTAGGGACATGGCAAATGAGTTCCTTGGGACTCAGATTTCTTTGTGTTTTGGAGTATTACGCACTAAGCAACATATAATCAATGCAACAAAACCTTCAACCTGTTTTGGCTACATTTTTAAAATAAATCATTTGAGGATAAAATGGAGAATGAGAAATTTAACCTCAAAAGGTTGCTTTCTGTAAAATAAACATTCTTCCTTACAGGAGGAGAAAAGAATAAGCACTCCCACCTACACCCTGTGATTGTTGTCCATGTCATCTAAAGCAGTGATCCATCCCACAGACCAAACTCTCCCAATCTTGGTCACACAGGCATCACCTATGAAAAAGTGCCCAGTACTGGAACATACCCTTTTAAAATGAAAAATGGTTAATTTAGGTATGTTATAGAGATACATGTGAAGCCACCAGGGAAAAAGCAAATCATGCAAGCTTTCTAAGCCCTTGTCCCACAGAATTACTTAAACATGAGAACCCAAGATTTTTCAGAGTATTTGGACAATATAGTGCAAGTTGAGAAAGTCTGACCCTTTAAAAAAGTACTGGGTACACTGCTCATGCCCCACACAGTCTGGGTGAGAGTACAGAGTGAAAATGAGAGCCTCCATGTGACTATGTGTACACAGGGAATATACAGGACTGCCAGGCAGAATAACTAGCGCTTCCAAAATTGTGCTCATGTACACCGAAGGGTATCACAGGTCTACAGATCCCAGATAAAATAAGCAGCTCCTCAGAATTTCCCAAATTGTCTACAGGAAAGAAGAAATACTATTCAGGAAAAAAAACACAGGTACCAACCCTGTTTTCAAGTATTTTATTTTATTTTTGTTTCATCAGCCCCCTGGGCAGCAACCACTGATGAATGTAAGTTACCACACCAAAATGGATGGAATTAATCACATATTGGCAGGTAAATGGTCATTTGCAGGATTCTGTGCCTGCTTTCCAATTAAACGTTAGAGCCAATGGCACAAGATGTAATTAGCATTATTTTAATAATGGCATAATCTTTTGTCTTTCTTTTTTTTTCCAGTCAGGATTTAGAAATGGAAAATATGTCAGTCTGCATGAGAAGAGTGCTGAACCTGCAGAGATTCAGAGATTTACAGAACACTGCAAGCATCTTGCGAGTGCAAACAACAAGAGCAACTCACCATAAAATTAAGGGAACAAACACTATCTACTCAACAGCATGGAACATGTTGTTGTTCTTTATTAAATTATTTAAAAGGGGCAGATTTACTCTGTCATAAATTAATAATTCAGGAGGTGTAAGAAGGCACAGCCAATTAGCTGCAGTAATTTGCATTTTGTGCTCCTTCATTAGTTTTCTAAGGTTCTTCTGTTCTGTTATACCAATGCAAATGCCATCTTCCAAAAGGTGAATAGTCAACCTGTTTTTTGTTTGCATGGTAATTAAGCCTCTTCAATAATAGAAAAAAACCAGATAATTTAATAATTTTTAAGAGAAAGCTTTGTTGCTACAATATCAGTCCTTTATGTTCATCCTCATGAAACATGATTTTTAAATATCATTTATTTTAACCTGAAGCAGAGAGTTTATCAGGTGGCTGATTTTCTGAAGTTCCTAAAACCATGCCCAAGTTCAATCATGTGAGTAATCCCTTGGAGAGAAGTATTAAAATCCCTTCTTAACTTAGAGGCTGACAAATAACTGCATGTATGATGGCTTTGTTTGCAGTGTAGGATCTCTTTACCCTTGGGCAGGAATGAAGTGAGAGGTGTTTTAATATATGAATTTGACTATTAGCAGAACTTGCCTTTCCTATCAAGGAAGGCAGGGACACTCTCCCATGCTCCAGATATCTGCTGGCACCTGCACCTTCTAAAGCTTCCTTCTGTCTGCCCCAGGGATCTCCCTCTTGGTTATTACTATCTATGGGCATGGTCTTGCTAAAGTTGACATCTTTAGCTTCTGAGAAATACTCATGAGGCCAGCAAGGTTAAAGCTAAAAGCCTTCCTGCAGGCATGACTAAAGGCTTGGTCACCAGGGTGCTGCAGGCCAGCTGTACTTGTTTCATCTCTGCCTTCCCATGCAGGGCACCAGCAAATCCCACTGGCTTCTCAGAGAGCTGCTCCTAACCTGCAGCTGGCCTGACACGTACTTATTTTTCCATTTTTACCCTGGTATTTTCCTTTCCAAATGCTTTCCATGTGAGGCCATTTAATTTTATTTTTATAATTATTTTATTTTTAATACAGCCCCTCATTCCAGATGTAGATAGTACATACACACACTCAAGCATATGTATAAGCAAAGTAATGCTCAGGCTGCACCTTTATATAAATGTCTCTGAAGCAGAGTGCAAACTAAAAGAACTCTACAGATATTTCAGAGGGCCAGTGGAGATTAATCTCAAAAAAGGGGGAGAAAAAAGTAAAACTGAGAGAAATAAGCAAAGATACGGTATGTCTTCTGAGGCCACCTCTGAGGGGACCTGGCTCTTCAGGAAGTTGTAAATACTAGCAGGTGGCTGCCCTTCATTCACCTCTGCAGGACACTGATCTTTTGGGATGTTTGGTCTTTCCAGGGGGCACCTGGAGTGGCGCCCCCTCCCAGGGGTTTTACACCACTTTCCAGCCCACCAAAATCTACTCCATGCTGTTCCTCAGTTGCTTCCGGTTTGTTGGTTTTTTTTAATTTTAGCAGGAGTTCACAAACTGGTTCAGATCATCCTGGAATATTTGTCAACAAGCGATGTATCAGAAAGCAAAGTCTGTCATTTCACTGATAGTGCAAATAGCATGCTGATAACACAGACCCAATGACTGTCCATAAGAGCAGCAATGTGTGTACATGTGTTTTAGGCAGCTTTCTTCCATTTTTGTTAGTTTCTTTGTGGAGCCTGTGTGCGAAGTTCGCGCTCTGAATCACTCCAAGCGGGAAGGGGAGGGTGGCAGAGGAATGAACCGCTGGATAAGCTGTAAGAGCTGTGACTCAACAGCAAGCCTCATTATGCCAGCAGGCATAACGAGGTGAAAAAGGTGCAGTGAAAAAGGAGAAACAAAATGGCTTGAGTTAATGTGTTCTTTTCAGTAGAATTGACCCAAAAGGAAAAGCTCAGAGCAAATAAGGGATCTGAAAGCACAAGAGACAATGTTTTCTAAAAACATAGTAGTGGCAGGAGCTTTTTCTATGCCCTTACTCAAGTCCCTTCATTACCTCCTCCCTTGTCTCCAAGCCCAGCCTTAACACATAGAATCATAGCATCATAGAATGATTTGGGTTGGAAGGGACCTTAAAGATCATCTAGTTCCAACCTCCCTGTATGGGCAGGTACACCTTCCATAAGACCAGGCTGCTCAAAGCCCCATCCAAGCTGGCCTCGAACACTTCCAGCGATGGGGCATCCACAGCTTCTTTGGGAAACCTAGGCCAGTGTCTTACTACCCTCATAGTGAAGAATTTCTTCCTAATGTCTAATCTAAATCTGCCCTCTTCCAGCTTAAAACCATTAGCCCTTCCTTGTTCTATCACTACAAGTCCTTGTAAAAAGTGTCTCCCTAGCTTTCCTGTAGGCCCCTTCATGTACTGAAAGGCCCGTATAAGGTCTCACCAGAGACTCCTCTTCTCCAGGCTGAACAACGACAACTCTCTCAGCCTGTCTTCATAGGAGAGGTGCTCCAGCCCTCTGATCATTTTTGCAGCCCTCTTCTGGACTCACTCCAACAGCTCCATGTACTTCTCATGTTGAAGGCTCCAAAACTGGACACAGTACTCCAGGTGGGGTCTCATAAGAGTGGAGTAGAGGGGGAGAATCCCCTCTTTCAACCTGCAGCCCATGCAGTCTCCTGGGACAATGATGGCCCACAGGCAGGTTGGGGATGTCATTTGCATTCCCACAGCAGGACAGATCCTCCCAACTTCCAGAGTTAATCACTAGAGCTCTAGTGCATTACTCCTTCCCTTTCCTACATGTAGAAATTAGGACCTCAGAACATGCTTATTTGGAGACCAAAGACCAACTTTTGTAATTTAGGTGAATTTCTGTTATGTAATTCAGAAAAATTAGTGTTTTACTAAATAGTAAAGAATTAGAAAATTTCACACTTTATCTGCCTGGTATTTAGCTTATAAATTAAAATTCTTTACAAAACACATTTTTTAAGAATGCCATTAAGTCCATGTCCCAGATCATCTCAGCAGAATAAAATACCCATTACAAATTTTTGACTGAAAGATAGTATTAGAAGGGATCTGTTGATTACCTAATGTGACTCCCTTCATCACAGAGCTCCAGTATTCCCCCAAACTTATCTCTGTATCAAGACCAATAGTGCAGCTAAGCCAGACCAAAAACCAATCTTTTCAGTTTTCCATTCAGAGAAGGTCCACTGCAGTCTTCAGTAATTTTTTTCCAGTGGTCAGTTCCCTTCTCTATGGTAAGTTATTTCACACTTACATTTCTCTATTTCTAGGCAAAGGATTTTTCTGATTTTTGCCAGGGAAATAAAGATGCCTTTATACCAGTTTTATGTTCTTCAGCAAATTAAGGAGTTTGACCTTCAGTCCTTCATTTTCAGCATGATTTCCAAGCTTTTAAGCTAGCCACGAGTTCCTGTTCAACAGAATAGAGACTAAAAGCCTTTAGAACAGGGTACCAGTAGTAGACATGAAAGACAGCAGTGGCAGGCTGCTGGATCCCAGTACAGGCACAGTTCAGGAGCTGTGTAGTGCCCCACTTTCTCCTCTACCAGATGCTCAAATCCCAAGCCAGACCTCACAAAGCAGCTACAGCTTCTGTAGCACCTTCCCTCTTCCCTCATAGTAAATCTCCTGAGTAATGCAAGTTCCTTGATTTTATTCATATTCTCCTGATTATAGTTCAATGATCACTTTAGCACTTTGTCCATGGCACACCATGGGAGCTCCATGTGTATCTGATTATCCATCATAAAAAATCAAGCCCTTTTCAGTCCTTGTTTCTCAGCATGGAGTCTCTTCCATCCTGCAAGTGTGGCTCTCACTGTTCCCCACTGCATGGGCTTCCAAAAAAACATCTTGTTCCATTTTGTAAAGAAATTCAGATTGCTGTCTGTTATTCACCAGCCTTATTTATCATTTAATTCTCCACCTGTTATGGTGGTTTAAGAAAACTTCATCAACAAAATGTCATGGTTTTTTAGTTAAATTCATAGATGTCAAGTGGATTTTCTATTGCTTTATTCTCTTAACAAAATGTCTTCTCATGTGAATGCATGTCCATTCAAAAAGTTTATTACATCAACAATATTAATCTTGATTGAAAAGAACTAGTAATCTCATGAAAGGATGGTATCAAATTAGTCTGAACAAAATTTATTTTTGTGAAGCTCATGTTGATGGACATTAACTGCATTTGAGCAATCTCAATTTGATAGGCCCTTAATTTCCTGAGTTAGTCCTATTGCCTTTTTTAAATACTGGCACAACATCAGATTTTTCACAACTTGAAGCTTTCCCCGTATGAAGACAGTAATCATCAACATTAAATGTTCATGGGGGTCTTTTGCTAGTTCTTTTAAAACCATCAGATGCAAGTTAATTAGACATGCAGATTTTACAATGTCTATAATAAACTGCTATGTAACTGGTTAAAAATTAAGAGTACTACAACTTCACGTCATATGACTACCATCTGGCTTTCCCCAAAAACAGACACAAAGTGACTGAGATTCTGCTTTTCATGAATTCTTTTTGGTTACACTATCATCATGCAGTCACAACAGAACAATAATATTATCAGGATTCCCAGCAAAACTGAACTCCTTTTACTACCTTTTCATTCTTATATCTGCCAGCCATAGATTCTGTCTTTAACATTTCATTTCCTCTCTCTACTTTCTTTACAAGACAGTTGTTGTTATGACTGGTCTATTTTTTTTTTTTCCTTTCTTTTCTTTTTTTTTTTTTTTTACACTTTTCACTATGATTTATAGATGCTTTTCATTTTACTTTGACCCATACTATTCTTTCCTTAAGTCACTGCAACAACACCATTCTAAAATACGCAATCTGGGCATCTAGCAAATTGTTGTTCAACAATGGACAATTATGTTTCTCATTTTTCTGTTTACATTTTCTCCAGTCGATTGTCTCAAAATTATTTTCAGATTTATTAAATTGTCGTTTTCAAACCTCCAAGAATATGTATTCTAGGCAAAACTCACCAAAAAAAAGGCAAAAAAAAAAGCTGTAATCAAGACAAAATCGGTTTAATCTATTTTTTTTCAGTTCTGTAATTAACTCTTCACTTCATAAGATCCCATCTAGATTTCTGTCCCATTAGATACAATTTTTGTATATATAGGAAGCTGTTATGTACAATTTTAAAAACTCAAAGGGTGCCTTAAAATCAGCAGCCTGTGTCACATGTGCTTTAAACTTACGTTAATATCTAAAAATATTTTGTTTGCTTACTGTAGCTCAATGGTTGCAAAGCCATTTGCCTTATTCTCTAGTGTGTTTGGACATTTCTAGCAGACCAAAGCTAGCAATCTCTCTCGTGCTTTATCAATGTGACTTTGATCCTACAGAATCCTTCTCTTTTTTTTTATCAGTGGTCAGTAACTTGGACTTGAGCAAGTCCATTTTAAAAGTGTCTCTCCTACTGCTGAATTTTTCATTCAATCTTTTCAACATGGACTGTTACAGCCATTAATTTTAATACTATGAGAATGGGAATCTTCCTATTTGTTTTCAGAAGACCTAGCTTTCTGCTTATAAATGAGAAATTTCCACTATGGCTATAGGACGTAACAAATGAGATGCTGTGCATATTAGAATAAATTAAGTTGTAATTAAGCTATCTTATTAAACACTGTTACTTTTAAATGTTATGGTTATATCGGCCATAGAAAAGGCCAGATAAGCCAGCATGAAATGCCGGAAAAAGCAGATATTCCATATTTATTAATCTATACTTCATTTTCTTACAATCATTCTACTTGTTCTAATGATTATGAAGTATGACTGAGTCTAAACAAATGTGTTAAGGGCTGTATTAGCAAATTTCTTGGTACAGCTGTCATTATTTTTTTAAGTTGCTATGGAGACGTACTAGTTTGAGGCATCGTAGTTTTGATGATTTTCCAGAGCAATACTTCTTTGCCTCCAGTGCGCACCCCAAAACAACCATGAATGTACTCCCAGGTAATTTATCTACAGTTGAACATGTTAAAATATCTACACAACTGCCTACATTATGATAGTAAGCAGTAAGACTTGCTAAAGGACTGAACTGATGACCTACTAGATGAAACTGCTGTTAGGCAGAATGAGTTTCATAATTAAGATTTCAATAAAAAGAGTAAGTGAAAATACATAGTTGGGAGAAAACAGAAAAGGCAGAGTATTTTGTCCAAATTCATTTTTTATGCCTTCTCACTAATTTTTATTTTAAACCTCAAGACCAGAATACTCCTAGTAAATGTCAGACTTCTTTGAAGTTAAAATATTCTCAAAAAGAGATAACTATTTGCTTTTTCCTTTTTATATAATTGTTGTTTTGCAGAATTGTGGAAGGAATGCATTTTAAGAATTGCACTGACGAGTGACAATATTGTCAAATGACAAAAAATCATACACCACCTTTCTATGGACACAACATACAGCTATTATATGGATGAGTGAAAATCTCCCAACGCAGCTGTGTAAAATATTCTGTTTTGAATTTAAAACACTCAGGACCTGATATGTCTTTCACCCGCTGTGCAGAGATATCAACAGCCAGGAGTAATTGGTTTTACACCCATGGAACCAGAGTGCAGGAACTCACTCTGGACTGGGAGTGAAGTAGACCTCACCTCCCAGAAGTCTGGAGGTCAAGGCTGGGAGGGGATATGCACTGAAAATCTATTTCTTGCTATTTATTTTCACTGATGCTCCTCATCTTTTTGTTGCAGAATTCATCCCTGGCTCCTTCTCTTTATACACAACAGCTTCAGTGACATTTTATTAAAAAATCCAGTACTGGCCAAAATTTGCAGGATGGACAGCCAGCCAATAGAGCCTTCTAGAGACAAAAAAAGGAGAGCAGTTCAAATAAAAAACAAAAGGAAAGTCAAACAAAGACATTTTTGCTCATCCATTGATACTGCAGACTGTTCAGATTAGTGATTCGAAGATCTGATTCATTTTACTAAAAGGCCACAGAATAATTACTTCTGTGGGGAAAGAGAGAATGAGATTCACCTTTGATCACTCAGCCCCATAACTTCCACTCTCTTGGTGAGCAGGAGCAGAGCAGATGCCCTCACACCAGCTTGCAGTTCTCAAGTGGGGCTCTGAAAGAACATCAGCCAGCCCATTCTTTCTTCTTTCTCATTGATGCTAAGGTCCACATGCCTGGCTGGCTTTCCTGCAGCTCTCAGGTACCTCAGGGCTACAGCTGGACATTTTTTATTAGTGTAGCTTTTCTCTGTTTGTTTACTCAAGTCTTTTGATAAATAAAACCAATAATAACAAAAAAACCCAAACAAACAAAAAGGAAAAAAATAAACACCTTTCTGTTTTTCTCTTCATCATTTTATTTTGCTACTTGGCAGTAGCACCAAGAGGCATCTTCAATTTTTAAGATGTGCCCTGCTTTTCATTTTTATAATGTTTCACATTTCAAGTTGATTTTGTTTGCAGGTGTTTTGCTTACATTTCCAATCTATCTTCCATTAACATACCTCTTGATAAAAACAAGGAGAACAGATGATGCTCATCTAAGAACATTTTTGCTATAAACTTCATGCCCAGTGTGTATAACTTTGAGTTTTCAGCTCAACAGCAGCCCTTTTGGCTGAAAAAAGAGAGTAATTTCACTTCAAACAACTGGGACGCTCTGCATGCTGGAGATACTGGCCTACAGCAAAGCCTACATTGGGCTGCAAGTCTCTGAGAAGGTTTTGAACTAGTGACTAAAAAACTGAGTGGTCAGACTGGTGCTATGCACATTGATGTGTAAGTTAATTAAATTCTGTGACAAGGAAGCAGAATAGTACTTCCATTTATAAACATGTGGGAAAGTCTTATCAGTGTGTGACATATGGCTTATTTTTTTTTCCAAAATAAGCTTACATGGAACATCTCAATTGCAATTCAAGAAGATAAAGATGTAAGATTGTAGCACCTGGTGTAAATGGGCACTGTACAGAAAATGTGGAACAGTACAAACTGTATTTTCCCTAACAGAGAGTACATCTACAGCATACAGCAGATCTGCTACTTTTTGGTCTGGAGTATGAAAACAGTCTCTATTTTAAGGTCAGGAGTGGACCTGTGCCCCAAGTCATTTTAGTTGTTTATATATTGACATAACAATGACCAAACTGTCAGACCTAGGGTTCACCTACTTTAATAGCCCAAAACAGTCCCTTTAAATTCATAAAATCTCCCTCTAACCTGTGATAATATGGGCGAATTATGCTTACACAAGTAACATTTTACTTTGAATAAAAATAGTCTTTGGTACATGATAATAATGGCACAGCTGAATTCTGAAGTATCTCTCCATTCAAATACTATTAAGAAGTGAACAATGAACTTTTTGGTTTTATTGCAACCTCTGAAAAGAAAAGCAAAATCAACATAGTTACAGTGTGTAAAACAGTAATAACTAAGAACTGAAAAAAACCTCTAGCTTTCTGATGAATTTTTTTCTAGCCAGTATAATAAAAGCATTGTACTTATAAAACAATTGCATTCACAGCTGATAGAAAGTGTAGCTGCAATCTCTCAAACCTTTCAGTAGAAATACCCTAGAAATCAATATATGAATATTTGTTTCTGTCCAGCAGTTTAAAGCCATATTTTGCAAGGGGATTTTTAATAACTCATGTTACTGTGAATTCATACCAGCAAGACACGGCCAGTTGTATAAAGAACTCTGGTAAAGAACTGATCTGAGGCTACAAATTATTACAGACTAATTGCACCTAAATGATTGATCCCTATAGGCACAGATGGACTCTCCACTCTCCAATACTGGTGTGTGTCACAAAATGAAATAGACGCTAACTGAATGAGATTAGCAGCATGAAACAGAAAGCTCAATGAGGCCTCCATGCAAAGGGAAATGTGCCCTTAAGGCTCTAATCAATCAGGGTTGAGTATGATTAAGAATCATGAAGAAATGACTAAAACTCAGGGGTAATGGTATTTGAGCAAGGGTATAGCTCTGCTTGCACATCCTGACTTTTGACTACTTAACTGTGTAATTCTGTGTTTGCACAGTACGTTGCAGGAGCACATGCATTGACACTGTGGCTATCAGCAAGGAATAAAATTAGGACCAATGAACTAAAATAAGTAAGTAGCTGCTATTGTTCATTTTAAAGAACTCCATCTTCTGAATATGTGGGACCAGATTTCACTGCACTCACCCCAGAAGACACCCGAGTGCCTGGGGGCTTTGAAATGCTGGATGTGCTCTGCTTCACCGGTGCCTGGGACAAGGACACATCTATGGTCATTCTGCCTTCTTGCAGCTGACCTGCACTGGGAACAAAAGCCCTCTGCTGACTGACAGCCAAAATGAGACATCAATCACAATAAATTGTGCAGGTCTTCAATCCTCCCCTTCCTTATAGGGAAAAAATGAACAAAATTAACATGAAATTACTAAAACTCCACTGAGATGAACAGAATAGTTCCAGTCTCATTAAAACTGTTCAGAGAGTGGCTTGGGGTTTTTTTGCTGTGTGACACATTCATATTAAATGACTGACATCTTCACCTATGTCAATCTTTTTTTTTTTTCATTTTGATTTTTCATAGAGTGCCTTAAGAAAATCCTTCACACAAAAATCAGTATAAATGAAAAAAATTATTTGCCAAAACACAAATCGGTTTCCTTCTTGAAAACAGATGTTTGATTTTTTTTTAACGGGAGATATCCTTTGAAACAGCTGTCATGAGAAAGTTCTAGCTGGATTCTCCTCTATTTTAGGATCTGTACAAAAGTGCCAAATTCCTTCAGTAGCGGTTACACTTGGTTTACCTTTATTTTGAGGTTCTCTTCACTGGCAACATAAATAACGAAATACAATTTTCTTTAAAGCAAAAGGTGATGGAAAATGCAGGTAGGCACCTAATGATACTTCAGACTGCACTGAGCTACATAATTTCTATGTAGAGAGGAAAGATCTTTTTATTCCATAGTTCAGGTCCAGGTACCATTTGATACTGGGCCTGACATAGGAGATCCTGAGGAGTCATTTGAGGTATCCTACCTTGTTGTGGTGACCCCACGTACTTTGCAGCATTCATTACTGGGGAGCAGTGGGGGTCGACCCTTTCGCAGAATGGAGGTGAAACCAATCTGCCCATTCGCCCCTACAACCGAGTAACTACACAGCCTTGGGAAAAGCTCTGCCAAATGTAACCATGAGGTGATTCCTAGGTTTGCCACTCACTGTTTCAAGGTGTTAGTTCTTTTTCTCAAGTAGATGATCCTCAAACTAAAAAACCCTACTGTTTATGCCAGCGAGCATAGGAAATCCTTTCATTCAAGTCGCAGGTGTCTACACAGTAAAACTGAAAGTCTGGATCCAAACACAGCTAGTGACTCACTTGGAAAGCTACTACAGCCACACATAACAGCACTTGCAATAGCAGACTTCTTTTTTTATAAAAGAAAACAAAATCAAAAACATTTTATGTGCAAAAATGGAAGCAAATCCTCCTTCGTTTAAGTTACTGAGCTCTATATTCACTGTGATGTTTTTCCTGCATAGTGAATTTTATGGCTTTAAGCTCTGAAGTTGAGAGACTGAGAAGTCATCCCCACACTCCTTCTATGAATACATATTAAATTAAGTGCAAATATAATTCTTACAGTAGATGTACATTTGGTCTGTATTATGATAATTATACCTCTGTGTATCTGCCACCCAGTTAGCTTCCAGTATAGCCACACAGCTTCAGTGGCTTTACACAACTGAAAGGAGAAAATAAATCATAGTTCTAATGAGAGTTCAAAACCCCATAACACAATTTGCTGGAAGAAATATGAAAATTATTCAAACTGGAACAACTCTGGAGTAAAAGAGAGTATTTCAGTATGTATTGAAACATGACCTAAAAATGCCAGTAAAGCACTCTGCTTTTTCTATTATTTGAACTGCAAGAAGTCTCTGTGTTCTCTGAAGTAAAAGTAAGCTTTCATTCTTGCTAAAATCACAGCATATGAATTTTTCAGTGTGGTATATTTTATGTGACAGAACCTCAGTTTTCTTATATTGATCATTGTGTTTATAAAACAGCAGAACTGATTCAAGAAATGTTCAAAATGTCAACTTTTGTCCTTCAAAGATGAGGCCTCCAGAGAACTAATTAATCATTATTTAGTCTTTCCAACCAAGATCTTATCACTTTGAGTGTGTATGTGTGTTCTAACATATTAGCACAGAGTGTTCATTAATCAATTTGCTTCAGAAGGATATAGAGATGGGGGGAAAAAAAACGGTTTCCTGTGTATAAAGTCTGAAACAAAAATGTAGCACACATAACAAATTCACATTTTTGTTGCATTTGTTTGCTATTAGATGTATTATGAGATCCTTGGTTAATACTAAGTGGTTTAAAAATAAGCACACAACAACTGCAGAAACTCCAGTTTTCCAATTACTATTGTAAGGAGGGCAATTGTTCTACATATGTAGAGTAAACCTGGAAGTAAGAGCTGTATCAGCAACCCTACTTGTGATCTTCTGAACACTGCATGATGAATGACTATTTGGGGAATCACTCCCAGCAGTTTGTTTGTTTCCTCTTGGAGACTGAAGGCATGTTTGGTATTGTTATATCATCTTCACTGCATAGCTGCAAAGCAATTCCAAGAGGCACGAGAAATTGATTTTTAAAAGATAGAGCATTCCTCTATGGGACACACAGAAGTCAAACCACATTTCAGCTTTGAGTTAGATTATGAAAGCTACATTTTAGTTATAATAAGTAATACTTTAACTACAAAAACACAACAAGTAAGCACAGGACACCACAGTGACTTCTTAAGAGATCATAAAATTGCAAGTATAAGCGCCAAAGTATTTTCTTGAGTTTTGATTGTTTTGTGACATGTGACACATGTGACAGGTCATTTACGATTGTGCAAAGCAGGTATGATATAGTACAATCTAACCGTGACCTCAAGGAAAGAAACAGTTAAAGAAAGTTTATGTGCCTGGCAATGTCCCTATAGTAAACCAAATAATCATATTAAAAATCATCACAGAATGACACAGTCCTCATTCTTCCTAAAATAAGTACTATGAGTTCACCAGTAATTTCAAATTACTGATATGATGGAAACTTGATAACAATTAAAAAACCCATAGTGTTCTGTTCAAGGTATCAATTAATTTTATGTTTTCTGTCACTCATTTAAATAGAGCGGCTTACTTTTGTGCAGATAAGCACCAGTTTCAGGTGCACAAACAGCAATACATCTGAAAGGAGCCTTATTCCCAAAGGGCTAGCAGCCAATCTGCTTTGGACTAGGTCAATATATCCTTTCCAAGGTATTTTCTTTTCCAAATGAGTTTTGATTTTGTCTTGATATTATCACAAAGAAAAGAGGGACAGATTCCAAATGCTTTCAGAAACCATGAGTTTAAGAAATATAATCAACACATACATTGTTTGATGTTCATATAATAAAAACTTGGAGTGCACAGCAGAAACTCTCACTCCAAAAATCAACAAGAGGTCTTCAACTATAATGCCAAGAATGTGAAATCTATCCTTTGCTTAGGTGTAGTTACAGCAAGTGAGTGCTTAAAAGAACAAAAGCGAGTACCCAGAAGCCAGCTGTGTACATGTTTTTATCTCTAAAACAGCTGCTGCATTTGACTATGCCACTAAGGGAGAAAGAGTCTCCTCCTCTCCCACTGGCCACTATATTAAGTAGCTTGCTGTAATTGCAGCATAGCACTTGGCAGTTGCAAGCATGGTAACGGTTAGCATCAATAAAAGTAGAAACTGTTCTCACAGTTGCGTGTCTCACAGTCGCATATGTGAAACATATCACATTTAGTGTAGATAAACTGGACATCCACAATACGGATTATGGCAGATTGTGACAGAATAAATATATCCATGTGACCACATACAGCATCCAAAATTAAGTCATTATGTAGTAAGAAAATATACAAGTATAATGATTACTGAAAGCACTATTTCTTTTGTGTTCTTTCAGAGCTCAGCGTTGTATTCATAAAATAAAAAACTTTGAAGGACTGTTTTAGTTTAAACAGTAATGTGTTACTGTGTGAAAAATAATGTGGCTGTATGCAGGTTTAGATATATTTTTTCTTATATCTTCATCTGTAAGGAGGGAATGAGTCAAAGAAGCTAGCATATAGCTCTATCTGTACCTGCCTGTTCCCAAAATATCACAACAAATATTTAAGGATCTTTTCAAGTGACAGAATTAAAGGTCAGGGTCATATTAAAAGGCAGTTTGTGGAGGAGGGGATTAGCATTTCTCTAAGCGATTTCTTCTTCCATCTATTTTTTATATCCTCCATAAACAGACCTCTCTAATTTCAAACACATTTTTTGAATTCTGCAGAGAAGTCAGTTCTAAAAAGGTATCGTCCAAAATAAATGTTTTTCTTGGCTCATACATCAGCTATCCTATCTTTTCTTTTCCAGTATAGATATGGATGGGAGAAGGCATACATCTGTGTATATTCTGTATAAACACAAATGTCAGCGTAGCCTCTATTTACCATTCTGTATTCACTCATTACTTATGCAAAGGTATTGACTGGAGAGCTAAGATTATTTTTTTTAGTGTCTATCTCATAGAAATATAATTATTTAATAGATTTATTAGATTAGCATTTATCTGTTTTATGTGCCTAGCAGGCTAATGCCAGAACAAAGTTCGAGGTTCTCAGCTCCTTTACAAAACAGATCTTTATTTTGCATATCCTAATAGAGGGCAAGTTTCCAGTATCCCACACACACACACACTGAATACTCCTCTTTTAAGCAGCTGTAAACTGTGTGCTAGGTCTTCTCTGAATTCATACCAACAGCCCTCACTTTTCACTTATTTTTAAAGATTGCTTTTAGATTAGAAATTGGTAAATGGCTTTGTGAAAGGGTGCCCTGCAGTGCCATCCTCTTCCTTGTCACCACCCAGCAATAAACAACAGCTTATAAAAGCAAACTAAACACAATGTTTCCTAAAGATTGTAATATAAATCACTTATTTTAGTTTTTCGTCTCACTTGTGTTTTGGCAAGTAGTTTTCCAGGTTTCAGATTAAATTCCTCAGTAAACAGTTTTCTCTCTCTCAAAATGTGTGGCCAAAAAGCATGAAGAACCTGATTCTCAATAGCTTTTCAGCTCAGGTCCTCACCTACCACTTTGCAAAATGAAGACAGGCAAGGAAAAGAGAACCACTGATCTGAAAGCAACTCACAGCCATCTAATACATGTATCATTTATTTCCATTCAAGCTGCTGCAGATGGCACCAAATTCTTCTCTCCCAACATACGATACATACCTCAGTAAAGAAACTTGACCGCTCTCCAGCCCACAGAAAGAAAAAAAGGAAGATGCCAACCCCAAGTGTGTGAAAGGAGAAAGACTACAAGTTTTTCATGCTTTTAAGCTAGCCAGTTAAACTAGAAGAGGAAAAAAGGGAGAACACTATTTAGGGATAAAGACGAAGGAAAAAGAGTGGTTTTATACACCTTATTGAGTGTGATTTTTGTGCAACATGTCAGAAGACATGCATGAATTTTACTATTGATCTGGCTGCTTCTGTACTTAAGGTAGACATTTGCCTAATACTAAACTTCCCCTGCTCTGGTCTTCTTAGCTTGGGCCTCACCGCAATACATGGTATTTTAAAAAATTACATTAACACTAAATAACTCTGATTAAATTAGATGGTAAAACAGAAAACTGATGATAGAACACCAAGGAAATTATTTGAGTTTTTGTGAGAGGCAGAGAGAGAGAGCAAGCATGTACATATTCATGTATGGGGAAGAGGTAAGATTTAATGAACAACTGATTGAGGGGAAACTAATGCATCCTGACTTTAGATCTTGAAGGGGGACCGGTGGGATTACCACTATCATTAGTTTAGTATTGCTGTGTTGCTATTAATGCAGATGTCCTCTCATTACTATATATTCACCTAATGCTACCTTTCATTAAGATAATAAAGTGGATGAGTCTATGATTCTCACATTTATTTTTTTTCCCCTAGTAGACCATTCTCGCTTCTGCTACAGATTATCAGGTTTTATAGGTTTCATGAGCAATGGAATTACTTGAAAGCAGCTCCATTAACAGAAGATTATTCACTGAGGAATTGACCAGGTGATTAAAAAAACAGGTCACCAGAGTTCACTTGGAGTTTGTTTCAGAACATCCCTGAGCCCTGGGGGGCTGCATGAGGTGGTGAGGAGGTGAAAGTACCCTAGGTTAGAACAGTTGACATGGCCTGAGGTGGCTGCATGCCACAGCACTGATCACAACTGCCTCAAGCACCAACCCTTATGTGAGAATAGCTGCAATGCCAAGAATGAATGCAGACCCCATCCCTGCCTGGAGCTCCTCAGATGGCTCCAGACATGCTGGCACTGCCACTGACGTCCACTGCATAAGAGACCTGGCAGTGTCAGGCCATGCCTGGAGCAGAACTCAAGATATGCAGGAGAGGAGGCTCCAGAAGCATCAGCCCTGGCCCAGCACTGTCTGTCATCACCCTTGTGTCAGCAATAACCCATTCACACCATCAGCACACTTGTCACAGGCAAGTACTATGCCTCTTGAATGCAGGATGTGCCCTGACTGCTCATGTTATTGAGTGCTATTAGAGGGATATTTTCCCCAGGCCTCCCCCAGGTTTTCCCTCCTGTGGTGTCTTCCCCTATGTTTTGCCCACCTGGAGCACAGTTTTGCAATAATGTGCCAATCAGTGATGAGCCCAAGGAGAGTTCAGAACAGGACAATGGAAGCACAACCCAAGATTGCAAGACTGTTTTCCTCCACACTTTGGATTGCACCTGTAACAAAGGGTGTAATTGTCCATAAATGATGCCTAGACTAGAGAAAAAAAGCACAGACTACATGAGCTTAAAATAAAGACATGCACAATAACTTGGGAATTTTCTCCTGAATTCATGCAAAAGATAAGGATTCAGGACATTCACCATTTAGCAAATAGGTGCAAAAGCTTTTGGAGAGGACTAGAAAGATAACTATAAAGAGTCAGTTCAATTTTGCTGTTCCACTGAAAGACAGGACTTTGGGTTTTGAGACTGCAGCAACACCAGCAATAATTTATTGTAGGCAAAAATCCTGTATTGCTCTTCAAGCACTTTAAGAAAAAAAAAAGAAAACAGTAAATTATCTGCAAAGGTGAGATGACAGACAGCAGACTATCAGTGATCCTCTACAGATATTGCTGGAGATCATATGTGGAAATCACAAAGAATGAAAAAGCAAGACGGATTTATCTTTATTGTTCAAGTTCTTAGCAATTGTAAATGGATGGTTAGTTTAATTGTATGCTCAGACATGAAATCTGCCTATGCTATTTCTTAGGTTAGCAGGATTTTTTCATTATTTACCTTGTTATATTAAGAGACAGATTCTTAATAACAGCAAATCTGCACCCCTTTTTAATGAACTGGCCACCAGCATATACAGAAAGGCAGGGTTTCTCCTGTGCATGGTTGCAGACTGGCATTTGGGAAAGCTGTCTTCTCGTACCAGGTTTATCACTGCTTTGCTGGGTAACCATGAAGAAGTCATTCCCTTGTCTTTTTAAGAGCTTCCCTTTCAGAAAAATAAAAAATATTAATGTCAGGCTTCTTTGGGAAGAACTTTGAAGTCTATAGGTGGAGAGCATTGTGTAAGAACAGGGTATTAGTGCTAATTTATTTATTCATTGTTGACTTGTGTGGATACTAGTCTACTTTTATCCACTGCTGCACCACCGCAGTGATCACAATAAACATTACACTCTTGGCACTTCTCTTGCATTACTGCCCAAACTCTTGTTCTAAGATCCCCATCTCCCACAGCAGACAGGTGGAAGATCCATCACAGATTCCTGCCAATTGTAGAGGTGGACCTGCCTGCATAAGTCATGCAGACGCCAGTCACTTAACCCTTCTGGCCTGGGTGCTTCCTTCCCCTGTCCCGGACTCCATAATGTGACACAAGTGTCTCACAAGAAGATTCACTCTCCTGGAGTGCCACCTGATAAGGAGGACAGCAATCCTCAGTGCAACACCTTTACCGTGCTGACTGAGGTAACAACCTCTTCCTTTTCTTCACTCTAGATATTGAAGGTGGTCACAGCCTGGTAAACCCCCTGTGGGAAGCTGGCTTGTGACACCCCCTTCTAAAAAAAACCCAAACAATAAACAAACTAAACACACAAAACAAAACAAGCAAACAAACAAAAACCAATTAAAAAACCCACAATAGCAAAGCACCAATGCATTTTCTTGTCTGGTGGCAAGGCATCATCTGATAAGGGTGTGCATGACCATGAAGCCTCTGACAGCAGATTGGATGAATGTTGGTTTGCAGAGATGTACAAGCAACCAGTCACCGTGTCAGACTTGGTTTCCCACCCCATGAGGAAAGATTTTTGAAAGAAGGAATGCCCTCCAATCCAGTAAAATTCATAACCATCACTAAATTAAAGAGTATGCTTTGTCTGGCTGGCTAAAGTTGTATGTGTGTAACTGTGCATGGGGCAGCCATTCCAAAGACAACAGCTTAATTAACTTTGTGAAAAACCTTGCAATTTTCAGATTAAGTCAATCTGTTTTAGTTGCAAATCAGATTTAAGTAATATACAGAATGAGACCTTGAAATTGCCACAGAAAATAACACATTATGGGCTCAAAACCTGTGTAGGTTTTTCCCTGAAGTTTGGTCATACTTTTTAACTACTACCATTCATATGATACAGTTCAGTCACTACCAATGGAAGATTAATTTAAGTTCTGATCTAAAAATGAACACTTCCATTATGTCTATATTAATTCCCAAGACACTTCCTTTCACTTCTTTTTATCTTATTAGTTTCTCCCCCCCTACATTACCACTGTCTTCAGATCTGTCAGCTTACTACCTCAGTATTTACACTTTTTTCATTCCTAGTACTTCATCATAACAGAGTTATTCTTGGTGGTAGGTCTGTACTACCCTCCTCCTCATTTTTTTATTTATTTATTTTTAAATCAAGACACTTCCTTACCATAGCAACTTTTCTTGGCTACCTCTCTATTCCAATAACTTGCAAGAAGCCAACACTTCACAACACTGATCAGAACCCACTGTCCTCATGCCAAATTGAAAGGCAACTCCTCCGTAGAACAGTAAATGCACTCCCAAAGTTACAGAATGAAGCTGCTGTAGATCTCTCAAAAAGCTCGTATTGTTTTAAAAGTTGTTGAATGTTAAGAAGTTGGCTGTGCCAAAACTTTCAGAACTTTAGAAGTAACTCAAGGGAGAAACTCCTCCCTAAGCCTTTTAATTTATGATAGGAAGGGAAGAGCTATAAAAGCTAACAAACTTTTAATAAAACTGGTAGGGGAAAAGAACTGTTCAACTCCAGTAAGTATCAGACATGGAACAAAAAGTGCCAAAAGTCATGATGAGCTAGTTTCTTCTAACAATATTTAAGTCACTGCCAGTTTGATATTAGATTTTAAGGAACATGTGAAAGTAAGACCCAACTTTTTAAATAAGGGTTATTATCTTACCTGTCTAATCATAACTTCCCAATTACACTTTATGTAAAAATATCACAATACTCTATTTCCTTCAGAAGATTTCTACATAAATTTCCTCTATGATTTAAAGCTGTATGTTCTCCAACAGTTTGGTGAAGGAAATAATTTCAATATTCACACTTGTTTTTTCATATTGCAAAACTTTATCAGTTAAACTACATGAAAAGGAACTTTGCCTATTATTGAATTACTTGAAAATGGTTGAGAATTATTAATTATATTTATCCCATCACTCTAAGGAATACCATTGAGTGTCCAAATAGGCTATTTCATACTTTCAAATCAGCAAGTAAAAAATAGTTTTTGACTAGTTTTATACTAAAAATCTAATATTTTCCTTTTTTTTTAATGTCAAAAATTCCGTAATTCCATCAGTTCCTGATTACAAACCATCCACCTGAAGAAAAAGATTCTTGCTGCAGTTGGTGGAGATGGGTGAAGCTAAAAAATGTCCAAGCTTGCAATATTTCAATATAGCCAGGAATCTGTGGAGGTTATTAAAAGTGGGAGATTTTGAAGTGGGAGTAGCTACAATCTAAGTATAATAAACAATATCACCACATAACTATTAGAGCATCCCATAAATTATCTGGCTGTAAAAAGTTACGGGGTGTTTTTAATTGGTTTATTCTCAGTGATACCATTCATTTCCCAGTTTTTCTTAAAATTACCATGCTGTGCTAATTCTTTCAAGGTTCAGTTCCTAGTCTCATTGCCAGAGATTTGCATGTAGAGATGAAGATAAATGATGCAACAGTGGCACAGAGTCAAAGGATATGGAGCAGACACATTATTCCTTTTTGGAGTAACCTAGCTCTTACTGCTTAGGCCTGCACCCGGGATATTTGTTCTCTGCAAATCCATATGAAACAACAGTAGGTTCATCTCTACTCCAGAAATGAGCCTTTCCACCTCTGCTCTTTCCTATCACGTACCAGGTCCTCTTTCCTGATTTCCTTCCTTTACTGAGTCCCAGAGTTTCCTCTTTCTAACTATTCATCACCTCATCTCACAACTTCAGTTGCTCTGTTAAACTTGTCAGGCTTTTCACTATGTATCTTCCTCATGCTTTCAAATGCAGCTAACACCAACTTTGCACCTGACCAGGAAAATTTCTGGTTTCATCTTTACTTCCTTACTCAGAACCCCATCAAGATGTGTGAGAAAGTGCTTCTTTGGGGCTTGTCCTAAAATTCTCCAGGTCTCACCCCTCAACTTCATTTTCCCAGCAGGGAGTATTACCATAAACATGACCTCTATAGGTTAGATATTTTCTTCTGTGCAGCCTGTGAATCCACCTTTGCCACTCTATTTGTATGACTAATGTGGGGCTGCCTATCCACTCCTCTGGCAACCTACATCCTCTCCTATTCCTGTAATTGAAAAAAATTTTCCTCTTTCCTCCTGTCACAGGGAAAAGCTGCTCAGTGCGTGTAACTTAACCAAACTGGAAACAAAGTGTTTTATTGATTTACTAATGACATAATTAACTAGCAACCAGTGAATCCATACATTCATGACGAATACCAATCATAAAACAGATAAACCATAACACTTGTGAAATGCTAATAAACGGCCACAAGCTTCTAAACTCTCTTCCATGAGTAATCCCAATTCCCCTCTGCACGCAGTTAGTTACAAAACTCATGTACACACACACATACACCTACAGGGGGGGTGTGGATCACAAATTCTCCTCTCCTGGTAGTCCAGAGGGAGGTGTGGGTGCTGTCACTTCACATCTACCCACACTGCTCCCTACAATCCACTAATGCATGCCTGGGTAGGAAAGCCCCCCAGAAGGGCACAAATGCACCCCCTGAATGTTAAACCCCAGTTGTTGCACCCCACACTGTCAGGCTCCCACCTGGGTGCAGGTTACCCACAGCCCTGACGAGGAAGCTGTGCTGTCTGGCCTAGACAGAGGTTGTGGTGCCATTGAGGTGACTTCTTGCAGTGTCAGATCAGGTTGTGTCAGTTGCTGCTTCCTCTTGAAGGTCTCCACACTTCTCCTGAAGGTCTCTCAAACAGAAGATAACAGAAGTTACGTGTCTTTTCAGGCTATGTTTCAAAATTCTCTTTACAAATTCTCAGATGCTGTTTAGTCTAGATTATAAGAATGGGGCAGATGCTCTACCAGTTTTAGGTTCTCCATACACATGCACACTGTCTATCATCACTTCCTTATCTTAGGGGTGCTTTTATCCAGTCCATTTGCCAAAGGTGGGCCATATGAGCAGCCCTACACCTTCCAAGTACTTTTTTTGAGTACTTTTAATGTCTGAATTATTACACTAGACTGCAGTAATCAGGCTATAGATGACTCCTTTGCAGCCTAGAGAAGTTAGCTTGCCTGTTTTTTTCCTCAATTCACAGGCTTGTATTTTGTAGCCTTCTCTCTGTATGTGAGAGCTGCAGGGACAATGGCAACAGCCAGTTGGGATGGCTATAAAACACGAAACAAACTTCAACCTATAACCCTAAACCCTATGTAAAGACCCAAATCCATCCAGTTAGAAACCTGCTAGAAGAATTCACTGCTTGTCAATATTTTTGTGAACTATTTCAAAATTTGAATGCCAGCTGATTCATTTAAAACTGGTTTAGACAGTCTAAGGTTGTCTGGAGTTGTTTTTCTCAGAATTATGAGAGTATATTAGAAGGAATACTACCAGAAGACTGATTTTTTTACTTTTTTTTTTTTTTTCGTAATACTGAGAAATAAAAACCTAGAGTAGCTCAAGCAGACCTTGCTTTGGTTTTGGTAAATCTTGTTTGCACTTTGTATCCCTTTCTTAGTTTGTCTTTATGACTTGTTTCAAACAAACAGTGATATAGAGCCATTTGAACCCTATGTCATGGATGTGATTACATTTTATCAATGTCCTCCAATCAGTCCAGAATTTCATCTCTGTTCCAGGCTCTTCTCTGTCTCGAGATAGTCTGCATCCTCACAGACCAGTACCTGTCATAAAAATCAAAGACTCAGGCTTCAACCAAAAAAAAATATATATTTGAATTTTCCTTTTCTGACATGTTTGTCTGGGGAAAAAAAAAAAAAAAAAAAAAGCCGCCTTACATCCTAACCAATACTGAATTTTATAAATAAATAAGGTATACCATTCAGAAATCAAAACTTGCTTGATAAACAGCAATTGATTTCAAACTTTCATAAAAGAAGATGCTTTGAACCACTAATAATATTAACAGAAGATTATTTGTGAACTTATCAAAAAAGGCCTAAAATTAGATTCATCCAGAAAGCTTGAAAGTAATTAGCTGTATAATATTCACAGGGACTTTGTTGCAGCACCTCCTGTCTGAAATATCTGCACTGTATTCCTGTACCTTGCTGATTCACAATTTCATTTCAAGTTACAGAAGAAAGCTTATCTTCTGTCCAGTATCTTATTTCCTCTAGCAATGCATTGAATTGCACTTGAAGCCTTGCTTAAGAATTTTTCTGAAGGAAGCTACTTCATTTGTTTTGGCACTTTCTCTTTGCAGTTTTTCCAGTTGTACTCATGCTTTCTCTAATACTTTTAAAACATGGCTAAAGATTCCATCATACATTGTAGATGGCAAACCCAGAGAGATGATAGCCTATCAGGTGAACATTCCTGCTGCTGGAGAGAAAGTATGAATGATCCTGATTTCTTTCAGAATTTGGCTTCACCAGACCTAAAAAAAAGTCAAAATTCATTACCTGTCCCCATATAAAATGAATGTGGAGGATGGTGCTACTGGATTAGCTATGTTTCTTTCTCTGGCCTATTGTATGCTATATTTTCCTGCACATCTACTGAGACCTCAGTAGTTGAGATTTAACCCCCTGCCAATTTCCTTTGTTGTATTGCACAAAATCTCCTACATGGAAAGAACAAGATTTTCTCCCCTTCCCTCCCATTATTCTCATGTTCACAATTAAAACTTCCTTTATATTGAAATTAGCATTTCTCCAGATGCCTTTTAGCTTGTCTACAGTGAGGATACCCCACTGCAGTTGAGCAGACCAGCAACTCACGACCCCAGCAAGAGTTCACAGACCAGTCTTCGTGCATACACAGAAGGCCCCTCCACTGCCAGATTCTAGCTGCTGAAAACAGATATCCTGGGAACACTCAACTTTCTGAGAAGCAGCATTGTTTACCTGAACATGATCGCTAGGAGTCAAAGACAGGGTGAAAAATAACTAGCTGCAGAGCTGATCGGAATGTGTGAACCTAAGATTCAAGAGAAGTCCTTGCTTCATAGTTTTAGTCTTTCTTTTCTCACAGTAGGTTTCCTAGGACCTTTCTCCTTCCTCTGTTTCAGTTCATACAAGAGACAAGCAAAGACTACATTTCTCAGCAGTAAACCTTGGCTCATTCATCTACTGACCCATGAATGCCCACCACCTCTTACATATTCACCAGAAACCCACTGTTTTCCCCTGTTTATGCTCTCCATTGTCTCAGTGAGCCATGGCAATTACACTTAGACTCAGAAAGGCCTCTAAGATAATCATACATCTCCCAGACATGGTATCTGGTGCAGTATCTGATCCCTTAATCTCTTTGAATGGGAAGATTTTACTCAACACCTATTCAGCAACATGTTCTCTGTTCCAACTGGTACAAACATTTGGATGGCAAGAAATCCAACAGTGTTCTTTCCAAAGTCCACTCATAAAACAATCTCTATTCACTTGATAGGTTGAAATTAGATGCTTTACACAGTAAATATTATTATAAGCATGTTGGTGGGCTCTGTTTATGATCTCCTTGTTTCAGTGCAAAGAAAAAAACAGCTGAGAACAATAATGGAATAGAGAGCTGCAAACTCCCACAGATTAATATAAAATGATAAGAACTAAACAATTCAGCTTCTGTAATAGTAAACATCTCTCTATCCTATTAAAATTCTTTGAAAGAATTAATACAATGATAGATAAAATCAAACTGATGGATACAATTAATTTTCTCTTTACAAAGACTTAAACCCCAAATCTCCTAGAAGTGGCTCCTAAGAATAGTTGAAAATCATGGATGCATGAGGCTGCATCCAAATCCAAGTTCTAATTCAAATCACCCACACTTTCTGTGCTTTGGGTTGCAATGTGGAGCTGCCTCAGAATGCACAAACAGGTTTCCTTCCAGACAGATCTAAAGCAGAAGACGCATGCCTAAAGCAGACCTGTCACACAAATGCTAGCCAGTGTTAAACCTCAAGACTGCATCAGAAGAGACCTAGCTGAGTACAAAGCTCCAAAATGCATGAAGCATGTACATAAAGGACTCCAACTGCTTTGTCTATAGACCTGATCCCTCTGAGCTCTTCTACTGGCTGATGCACACCCTGCCTGGACTCACATTCACTGGGTGAAAGTTACTTACCTGTCATAAGCTAGGCTGTTCCCTCTGTCCTCATGTGACTAACCATCTGCCCCTCAGGTGGTGAAATAAAATCCCTCAAAGCAACTTACTAAACAGGGAGAACTGAAATGTGTTGGGGAGGTTGCTGTGAGGAAGCTGGTGGTGGGAAAAGACTAAGGTGGCTCAGTGCAACAGCGGAGTGAAAGGACTTACAGGCAGTTCATGGGCAGTGGGGCAGATGGTAGGGCTTGGAGGACTTGAAGAAAGCCTGAGGGATGAGGGTCAAACTGAGCGGAGCTTTCTTCAGGTGTGTATGAAAGAGGGATTAGCACTGCTTGTCATTTGGCAAACTCTCATCCCTTTCTCAGCCACAGAGCAGAGGAGGCAGGAATTTGCTGTTTACGCAGCACACACTCCTCTTACAAACAACCCTTGTACCCTTTGGCATAGGCAAAGCTGTTGGCTCTGCTACTGCTGGCTCCTGCCTCCTCTGCCTGCACAGCAAGCTGGCCCTGTCTGTCTTGAAAGATACCACCCAAAGAACAAAGGTCTTCACGGGTGCACCAGTTTGCAAGATGCCCTGCTAGCTTCACCGACTGAGATCAGCTCCGATAGTGCCTGTTAAGATTCCCCTGTGCCTGCAGGCATACCCTCTACAGTCTGTATGTCTAAAATTGTGACCAGGCTAATTGAAAAATATTACAAGTGTCCTGAGATACTTCACTGTGGTCAGATCATTCCTAGCAGCTAGTCTAAATGTTACAGGTGGAGAAAAGTGTATGTAAGATCAATAAAGATACTGAGTGCCTCTGAAACTAGTCTCTTCTTTTCATTCCCACATTGAGACCTTCCAGATGTTGTTTAATTGTTATATTTGCATTTCTTTGGTATTTAAATCTATACACTTAAAACACATTTCTCTTCAGTTATTCTCAGAGAAGCAGCAAGTTTTCAAAACTACAGTCTTCTCTTAAACATTGCTCTTTGGGTGTCCCCTACCTGGCAACACCTGCTGGCCTGCAATCTAAAACCAGAATTCCAGGTAGTTTGTATTGGCACGTTTCTGCAGCTCTCTCCTCCCTCTCTGATAGTGTTTCTCTGTGTACAGCATCAAATTACAATGTCCTTTTTCTACTGCCATATTGTATTGCAGTCATATGATTTTTTTATCTATGTTTAGGCCTGTTTCAATATTCCCTCAGAGGTTAGTATTAATAATCATCATCATCCTTTTCAATATTAATTCTCTGTAACAGACCTCACCAGCTGCTTACGTGTATAACGGTACTTTGGATCCCAGACTCATAGCAAGCATACTGTCTTACCGCTTAGGGAGAGAAACAGTAGTTGCAACAGATCTGTAAAAAACAAGTGAATTAACTTGTTTTGAGGTGAACAACCAAGAAGCTTGGCTGAATAGCCCACGTCAGCATCTTTTGGGCATTTCTTCTACTTTGAGGTGCTGTGCCATCAATTATTTTTTGTTTACTGAGTATCTTGAAAAATCAAGGCTTAATTACAGCAGTAGTGACTTCAGCAGGGTTGCCTCAGTGAAAAGACAGGCAGAACTTGCACCCATTGTGCTGTGTTAGGTCACGACACAAACCGCTCTCTCACTTCCAGTCTGTTTTTGATGTCATCTCTTGCCACCTTTTCACTGAAGAAGCACAGCCAACCACCAGACACTTTGCTCTCATTTGAAAAAGAAAACCCAGATGCTCTCCAAGATTTCTCATTTTAAGTTACCTGGAACATGGTTTTAAACAGGAATCACATATATTACTAGTAGGCAACCCAATAATTTCACTCTCCACAGAAATATCTGGATGCATACACTAACAGCACAAGCATGGAAGAAGTGTTATTCCGAATGAGAAGACCAATGTTTACAAAAGCAGTGTTTGGTAATTCAGCTAAAACGGTCCTTCACAGGGAAAATGAAATGCTAAAGCACTGAAGGCAGTAAATACATATTGCAATCAGTCTTTAAAAATAAATAAACAATAAGAAGAAAAATAAATATTGCTATCACTGTCACAAAATGCCATGGGAGGGTGGAATTTTGTTCATTCTGCTGCATGTTAAATCATAACTAGGCATGTGTGATTTAATATAGCAGAGTGATCTCCTGATTTGTTTTTAATTGCCAGTATACACAGACTGCATTTTCAGCATGAGTTATTTTTATTTTAGATGAAAGAAAATAGGAACAATAACAAAGTCTTCATGAGAAAATACTTTTCTGTAGCATATCATATTGACTCTGTGTTGCAAAATAGGAACTGCCTTTACAGAAAGCCAGTTTCAGGAAATGTCAAGATGCCCAGAAAAGGAAAGTAACTGCCTAAGGTCCCAGAACAAGAAAGGATTCAAGCACAGGTATAACTTTAGAGGGACTCAAACACATGCTTCATTAAGGCACATATATAAGTCTTCATAAATGACGAGTTTGTTTTACATATACATACCTATGTGTTATGTTTATTTATAAATTACTGTTCCTTGTAGTGGATCCATTAATAAGAGAACCACACGTAGCTTACCCATTAAATGGTCTCCACTACATGTTTACACATAAGTTTTATTCTCTATTTTCCTGTGGCTGAAGGTAGTGTGTTAAGAGGGGAATTGGCATTTGTTCATTCTCAGCTCTTCACATGTGTTAAAAGATTCACATTCTACAGTAACATTTTCATTTACATCCCCTTCAGGCCAATAAAAAGCTTAATAATTTTCCTCCCCAGTAACTGCATGGCCATCAGATTTAATTTCAGCACACTTTTCTCTTCCTAAACCTTTCTGTCTGGTAACAGCTGGTCAATATATTTCTTCATTATGCCCCTTTTTTCAAAACCAGCTATGCCATGCTTCCAGTAATATACCTTCTTGATAACACCTTTGTCCTAATAGTTTCATCCCTTCTAATTTTATGCACATCCTCCTGACAGATGCAGAATGTCTAGAAGGCATATATTAGAGATTTTATTTCCTCTGCCATGTTCATCCGGTTCCTGTGCAAAATACATCTTATATATAGTAAATCAAAAGACTTCAGTTAAAGTTACTGATACGGTGTTTGTACTTGCAAATCAAGTTCTATTTCATTTTTTCCAGTGCCCTTTGAAATGTATATACAAAAGCCTTGTTTATCAATTTGATCATGGGAGATAAGCAGCAGTTCTAACATGCTTTAGTAAATGCATTTGAAATTGTTTAAAACAATTGTGGACTGTTATCAAACAATTTCTTCAAATAATCCAGAAATAACTATTAAACTCTATGAGCTTTTGATATTCTGGCCAGCCAACAAAGCTATGTGCTGCTTTGAACACCTGGGACAACCACCAGCTATAGCTAACTACATGATTGATTAATTATCTCTACAAAATCCAAGTGTAATCTCTGTCTCAGTTATGTGTCCTGTGACAACGTGAAGGATTTGAGTCCTATTCATTTTCTGTCACTTTACCATCCAGAGGAATTATTCAAGTTACAAACTGCATTCTCAGGAAGCAGCATATTTTCTGAGGCTGCTCTTTCATAATCCTACTTATTCAAAGTAATGCTGCACACTAACCCAAAACTCTCTTTCAGTACCTTCTTTTCCATTACTTAAGAGTATTTGAATTGTTCCAGTTCTGGACACAAGTCCTTCGGCCTGCTGGCAGGTTCTTAAGCCACAGCCATGTATTCAATGGACATGTTAACACTGGGTAGAATATACTAAATACTGTCATCTTTGTCAGTGGAATAGACCATTCTTTTTCTCACAACAAATTAGTAATGCTACTTAAATTAATGCAAGCAAGAGAAATATAATTTCCATGCAAGTGCTAAAATACTGTCCCATAGCCTAATGTGATGGCTCAAACACTCTCACCGCTCAAATCACTGGCAAAGGAAGAAACAATCTTTTACAATTAAGAAAAAGGTAACAAAATCATACAGGTAAAAATTACACTCGAGCAGCACTAGTAATCTTGGTTCCAGTTCAGCAAAGCTCTTTAGGACATACTTAATTTGTTGGCTGTTCTGGAGTCATAATTATAAGATGTTCTTAATAATCTCTTTTATTTAGTGAAGGAAAATGTTTTTAACACCAAATCAAATTGAGATTGTACTTAGAGCCCTAATACAAATTAAGAAATAGAGTAAGGGATTAGTGAAAAAATGGAAATGTAAAGTTTAAACAATTTTAGAAATACATGTTGATACATTTAAATACTAAAACAGCTTTAAAAAAAACCCCTCTCTTCCTACGTGCCTCTCAGGTTAAAGTGTAATTGTCTGATTTTCTAAATCCATCTTCCTTAGGAGGAATCTTAAGGCAGGAGATCTGAAGGAGGAGGGCATGAGTGGCTCTCCAAATACTTTCAAGGGAAGCTCTCCAAAAACACAGAGCAGCACAAAACAAAGCTGAGGGACCAGATCTGACAAACACAAAAGGCTGGTGGTGAGAAGGTGGCTGCCACAAGGACAGACAAAAGAACTAAGAACTGTCAAGGAGCTGAGGATAAAAAGCATAGGGATCCAGAGGAAATGTTTCGTTCAGGCAGGAAGTTGAGGTGCTCCTTGCCACCTGATTGTCACTGAACTGAGAGATTTCAGGCTGAAGGCCCTGTGAACCCTTTGCAGGCAAACCGAGAGGATCACATTTTCTTCCTCTTCTGTGCCAAAATGTCAAGTAACAGTGTAAACATCTCAGGACAGTTATTTTGTCTCTCATGTCCAGGAAAGACGGATGATGGCTGAGGTCTGTCAGGGCCCTGAATGCACTCAGGAGTTCTGCAATCTCTTCCCTGCCCTATTGCTGGATCTTGGCTGCCTGTACTTAAGGACAGTTAAAACACGGTGTAGCAGTGTCACTTTGGGTCAGACTGCTGAGAAAGAGCTTTGAGAGGCCTTTGTGGGGGCATCCACCCTTGGTCCTGGGAGCTGCGTGCAGGCTTAGGCCCTTGCTCTTGGTTGTTGTTTAAAAGGTGTTTGTGTTTTATGCATCTTTGTGCCTAGATCTCAAAATCCTCTTCTCACAACACAATACAACTAAAACACTATCCAACAGATCCTTCTACCTGCTTTTAAGACAAATTTCCAGGTGCAGTAGCTAGGTTAAGGAGAATTCTCAGACTGAGGGCTCATCTCCACATGAATGGAGAATTTCTTAACCTCCAGCTTGTGGTAAACCTGAATCCCTCCAAATGAAGCTCAAGCAGTTCTGTCAGTGGAGAAAGGTGTGGCAAGACCTAAGGCCAGACACCATACCTCTTGAAGTCTAGAGGAGAAAGCAGACCATAAAAATATAAGAACTTCTAAGGTTTGTTTTCTGGATGTGTTTTTATTAATCTTATCCAAAACATAAGTCAATAAATAGTTTCATTCATTGGTAGGGTATTAGTTGCATGGTAGACACAAGCATAGACACAATACCTGCTTGGATAACAGATAACATACTCAGAGCTGAGAAGCTACTTCTTAACCACTCCCTTTCCACCTCTTTGATCCTTGAAAATATTTACCTTACACTGAAAGCCAAAACCTCTTCCTAGCCAACTAAACTATCAGCTGCACAAACTTTTGAAAAACAGCTCCAAAGTTTTGGTTGTTTTGTTTTGTTTTTAAAAAAAAGCCCAACCTGATTTCTTTGGTAAGATCTACTCTCTATAAACTTGCTTTGATTCTCTGTTCATGGACCTGTTCCCTTCTGTAAATATAGGATACATCTGCTTACTTGGTTGTGAAGAGGTTCTGTGTGATGAATCATTCACATATATGCCTGTCCTTCATAAGAACTGCCTTGCAGAGCTATATCAAAAATCAGCTTAGTGCTTCAGATCAGCAGCTGCAAGTTTGGGTCTGACTGGGAACTTCCCCATACTTTATACTTTGGCCAGTGTGATTTTTGTTGTTTGAAAGTGCACTTCTGAACTATTATCCCTGACTTCTTTGGGCATTTTTTCTGTTTGCATTTCAAATCCAAAGCCTGGATAGTTTTTCCCCCATCTGCTTAATTTCTTCTTCAAGTACAACTCTGAATTTTGTTCTCTGGTAAAATCCTGTATTTGTAAATTCTAACCACAACCCTACTACATTTGTGCAAATCTTTACATTTACTTCAGGAGGTCCTGAAATAAGTTTTAAGCAGCCCCTTCACAGAGCTTTCACTCTGCGTAGTTTTTGTTAAATTCAGTACTTTGTCAGTATCATTCTTCTTTTCCAGTTCTGCTGAGAATGCTTTACAGCTTCCCAATTAATTTTAAACCTATCTTTTAATTTCAAAATTAATGCAGACAAACTGCAAGAGGCAGGTGTGAAGCCCCTGTTCCATGTAGTGCTTTCAGAGCTCTGAGGCACTTTCTTTGATAGCGTCTGACAGAGCTGCCTAAGTGCTTTCCAAAGCAGTTACTTTTTGTGGAATAGCTGGTTTTGGCTGATAAAATCTTTCTTTATAGAGAAAAAGAACAGAAAAAGGGAAGAAGAAAAATAATCACTGAAGTATGTGAAGTGGCAAATTTAATTCAGCAAACTGTCTCAAAATAACTAAGAGGTTAGAAAATTATTTCTCCAAGAAGTAGAATGAGGGTAATCACTGCATTCTGAGCAAAAACGCCCATGTCCATTGAACTATCTAGATGCCTAAAACTAAGACTGTGTTAGCTACATTAGCAAAAAAATTAAAATAAAATCCCTAAAGTGGCTGAGAGAGTAACAATAAGCTTTTATGTTTTGCAGTGGAGCTAAAGGGAAAGAAAACTAAGATGCATCAGGAAACATGAAGGAAAACTGGCACAAGGTGTGGCTGTTTGTGGTGCCATTCACAGGGGCTTAGCTCTTGGGTGCTTTGGTGAACCGTTTGCATCGCTGGCAGTGCACCCAGCTTTGCTGTAGGCTGTGCCCAGAACACCTTCAAGGATCAAGATTACACAACACTAAGAGTAAAGCAGAATATTTTCATAGCACTAGGTTTTTATAAAGACAAGTAAACTGGAAGTTAGTTAATTTCCTGGGTTTTAGAAGTAAAGGGGTAAAAGAAAGACTTCTGCTGAGTTTCAGCTATTTATAGCCAACGGCACTCTAAACATTCAGTCTTGCCTAGAACAAATTGCCACTACCAATATACACTTCAAATTTATGAATATAAAGCATTCATGCAGTTCATCTGCCATGTATGCCATGTAGCTGTGCTGTCAATTTTGTCTACAGCAGGGATTAGAGTGGGATGCCTCCACAAGCAGCACTGATCTCTCACTCGCACAAAGCTGTATGCCGCTTACTATTAATACTCAAGCAAACCACGTTTTACCCCTATTTATCACTGTGTGGTTCAGCCAGGAATTGCAGGTTTCAGTAAAAATGAGTAATTTAACCAGTAAGCAACACAAACTTGAGGTGCCCGTCACTGGTCTCAAAATATCTTGTTTTCCTGGATCGCGTCCATAGTCTGTATGTCAATGGTAGCTGCAGCATAGCTGAAGCGACTCAGATTCAAGGCATCAAGTAAGGATTTTAATACAGGTACCCATGCTGAACCTAAGATGACTTCATTTTCATATAAAATTGTGGCATTCTGGGTGTAGTTAGGAGCCAGCTCTGATCCCTTTTGCTGCACTGCGCTCCATAAGGGACCCCAGAGGACACACACTTTACAACCAGGGCCTACCCCCTGCGTCCACAGACGCAGCTGCGAAAGGACTAGAAATAAACTAACAGAGCTGGTGGAAAAATCCTGCACTTGGCAGAGGCTCCGGCCCAGGGCTCTCAGCCTCCCAACCCAGCCAAACAAACCGCTGATAACGCTGAGGCGGGCTGTGCGAGCCGCGGTTCGGAGCGAGGCCGCGTCCCTCCCAAGGTCAGCTATTTGAGGCGCAACCCACAGGAAAAGATGGCGGGGCCGTCCCCGCCCCGCACGCCCCGCGCGGCGGCCACGGGGACACCGCCCGCGCGCCACCCCCCCCGGCACCTCGGCGGTGGTCGTTGGCCGCCGGCGGCGGCGCGCGCGGGCGCCCCCTGGCGGCCGCGCGCGGGGCGGAACCGCCGCCTCCTGCCGGGGCCTGCAGGGAAATGGCGGCCGAGGGGGCAGAGCCGCTGGGGCCCCGGCGGTGCCGCGGCGGGGCGGGCGGAGCTCCCCGCCTGCCGGAGGGGAAGGAGCTCCCCGCCTGCCGGAGGTGGGAGCCGTGGACAAACTCGAGGTAATCCTACTTAGGGCCTGCCAGCAGTTTGAGGCGGGGCTGGACCCTCGAAGGCCTCGCTGCCTGCGGAGTCCCTTCAGCTCTTCAGCCCTGACTCCTGAGCATCCCGTGTCTTCTTTCCTGAGAAGAAATGGTGGGTTTCTGTGTATTTTCACCAGCATAGTAGTTGGCAGGCTTCAAGGAAGATGAACAATCCAGTTAAATAGCTTGATAGTGTGTTCTTTTTATTGCAGTAAATCTTTGAACTGAAAGTCGTGTGGTTTTCACCCTCTTAGGGATCGTATGCTCTGTGCCTTGCTCCCATGCAGGGTGTGCTTAGAAATCTTGCTAGTCCACTGTGTTCCATGATTTACATTGGCTTGCCTGGCCTGTGATGGCAAATCAAAATGGCTTTTAAATTACATCAATTATTTTTGTTTGTGACGGGGAAAGCCCCCCTGTGATACTATTTGAACATATGCTCAAACCCAAATGTGAGTAATTCATTATAGCAAGAACAAATATTGCCTTTCCAGGCGAGCAGGATAAGCAGTGTTTAAATATACTTGTTTCAAAGAACTGTGCTTTATCTTCTGAAAAAACAGCCATAACAACCTATTCATTCTAGCATCAAAATAGCAAGAATGTATTTTAAAACAACAATTTTTTCTGTCCCAGGAAATGGCCTGTCTACCTCCTTTTTTTAAATACTATTTTTATAACTCCCGGTGGCCTGGATTCAGGATAGAGTTAATATTTTTCTCCATGACGCAGTAGGCAGAACATGTTGAAACTTTATGAACCCAGAAGCGTATTCTCTATGATAAACAAAAACAAACTAAAAAAAAGATCTCTAAGGACTCCACAACTCATATGGCTTTTACCATCTGGCACACAGTCCTGGCACACTGTAAATCTTTGCAAGTGGTATCTCCTTTACAGACCCTGATACATAAAACCCATATGCCAAAGGCTCTTAGAGGCCACCCCCCTAAGTTGCAGACATCACATTGTAGCAGTATGAGATCTTCTATGAAGACAAAACTTTTCTGGTATTTTGAAAGGTAAAAAAAATCCATTGCCTCCAAACCATAACAGTGTGGATGTCACCAGTAAGGGGACTTCTAGTGATAGTGCATTTCTTTAGAATGGTCACCAACCACACTCAAAAAAAAGAGCTAGGAGTTGAGCAAAGGCAAAGCAGGAGAGGAGGGTTGAATGTTGAGTGCTTTAAAGTTAATTCCAGAGTTATTCCTGGAAAAAATTAAACTCGCATCAAGATAGTTGGTAATACAAGATACCAAGGTTACATTTGATGAATACCAACCCCAATGACAAATATACTATGTGTAAATCCAAGCTCCATGGCTGGCAAGCGTATTACCCAGCAGCTCAAAAGTCCTGGCAGAGATTATCAACATGCCCATCAGTTTCTGCAGGCACAAATACATCAAATACATGCCCCGTCCCTGGAGGTATTCAAGGATAGGTTGGACAGGGCTTTGTGCAACCTGGTCTAGTGGAAGGTGTCCTTGCCCTTGCAGGGGGCTTGGAGCCAGATGATCTTCTAGGTCTCTTCCAACTCAAACCATTCTATGATTCTATGATCTGTTAGATCATTCCTCCATGCTTCCCTTCATTACATAAAGTCATAAATGTTGAGTGGTTCATCACCAAGTTTGGTGTCATACGCCAAACCTGACTGCCCAGCATGAAGGGACTGGAGCCCTGAGAGAGCTCTGAGTAGGTCCCCTGAAGTGGTACGTCTCTTCCCTAGCATCTAAGAAGACACTAAAAAAGGCAGGTGGCTCTAAAAAAAGGCAGACTACCTTCAATGAGGGCCATTCTCATTGATTACAAGATTTTGATGCCAGAAGGCATAATCAGGTCTAACCCTATGACTAATGAACGTGTGGTAATGGATTCAGCTCATCTGCTCTCTAGACCAAATATCTTTTTGATCTGCAAAAACTAGGTTAATGAAGATATGGGATGTCTACATCTTTCCCAGTCCTTATTTTTGCTTTCTCTGAGAAGTCATCAGCATTTCTTACCTGAACTAGGGAAGCAGAAGAGATGCAGAAGAATAAACACAAATTATTTCATAGTTTATTCTATTCACATGGCAAGACTTTGCCCAAATGTTTAGGTCACACAGCAGGTCTTTCCGGTGGTATCACTGATGAAGGAACATCCCGTTAGACTGCTGCTGCTGTGTTTTGCTTCTCCTAGAAAGTAGTGGTTGAGCAAGGGGGCTTCTACACAAAGAATCAGCCCGATGGATGTACACACACACAGGGTTACACAACTTGATGAAACTGAAGCGTGTTCAGGGTAGGGTGTAGTAAGGAAAAATTAACCCAGTCTGGAAAAATAGTGTTTCTTCTCCATTCATGCATCCACTTAAAAATTGCAATTAATCACATTTTTGTTCTTAGGTAATGATATAACTCAATCTCTCCTTTATATAAATCTAAAAAGTTATTAGAATTTTTACCATAATAATACCAGCAGCAACTTCCATAGCCATTCATGGCCATTTTCTGTGACTAAGGGCTGTACCAAGCGAAGGGGAGGAAAACATCTTTTCTTCATGTGCCATCCAGTGATTTTTATCCCAAAGTGCCTTCTCTAGTGTTCACAACATTCAAGTACAGAACCGCTACCACCATTTTAGTATTGTTGTAATTTTTTTTTTTTAAAGGATAAAGAGTTTTAAATAGATAAAGAGATTTTTAATTAGAAAAAGCACTAAAATTTGTCTGGTCCCAAATTTAACACTAAAGCAATAAGAAAAGAATTGTAATTTGGTTGTGGTATATTATTTTTATACTCTTAAGTTACTAATTATTCTTCTATTATAATAATTTATTCCTCTTAGCATAGCACCCACAAACTCTCTCATAGGCTAAGATTTCACTGTAGCAAGTACTGTAGCATGTAAAAACAGAAAAGGAAAAAAAATAGCCCATTCCTGAAAGCCTTTAGATGTAAGGGTACATGCAGCAAGTCCTTTGCAGTACAGGGGTTACAAGCAGGGAAGTGTCAAGAAATAATAAAGCTGGTTTGATCAACATGATGGACTGACAGCAGTTGAGACAGTCTTGCTGCTCTCAAGGGATTTGCAGGAATCTTTGCGCAGGAGAATGTTAAGGAAGTGTTTGCAGGCAGATGACATGGTCACTTTGCATAGGTTCACAAGGAAAACCCATGAAACCTAACACTGTGGGAAGCAGATTCTGCGCAAAAAGCATATTCCAAAATGTTAACGGGTGGATGATAGATGCTAAGATCTTAACGTGGCAGGAAACGGAGGCAAGATCTTAAACCTGATCTGAAGAGATGAGTGAGAGAAACAATGTGGGAGGAAGTCTGAGTGGGAAGAGCAGAACACTGCGCTGTAGGGGTTGAAGAACAGGGAGCCCATATGTTAATGCACAGGAGGGAATAAGTCTGTCAAAGACCAGGATAAGGAAATCAGTCTTTGCAGCAGAATTTTGAATGGATCTGATTCTTTTTGTCAAGCTTGGAGTGGAAAAAAATAACTAGTTTTGAGAGGTAGCAGGTATCTCACAAGGTAGAAATAAATGACATATTATAGAGACACTGTAATGCAAAAATATGCAGGATTTGAGCACAGCTACTGAACATCTCCAGAGATGACTTGAGTGGTATCACAGGCCTGTGTGATGCTGAAGAAAATGATGTTGGTTCTTATCTAGGAAAAACATTCTGGGTCAGGATGGAGAGTTACATCTGAGCCTGAATATGAAGAGGTTTTAAGTTTTGTTGGGAACATAAGTAGAATCTTTTTTTCTGTTGAGTGTTGAACTATGATTTCTGATTTAATTAGGAAAAAATATATATACTGATATAACTCTTAACCATAATATCTATCAATTATTTTAAGTGCAGCACAGTGCTAAAGTGAGTGATTGAAAACAGGGACTATAGCAAAGGAAGTAAGAGGTAAATATGGCTCTGCAACTTATGTTCAACAGATGTAGCAGAGACTACAATTCAAAACCATTCTATATACTTCTTGACATTAAGCATTGTTAGGCAAGAAAAGTGAGTAAAAGCCCAAGTCAGAGATGGATGAGAAATTTCATGTTGTCAGCATTTTCTGTTAAAGTGAGGAAACCAAAGGCTGTCAGTCCATATCACCTTTTTTAAGCTTCATGATGAATTTAAACTCATCTGAAAACAGTCTGATGCTGAGATGCATGGTCCAGCTTTCACTACATTTCTGCTACTTCTTTTCTGTTATCGAGGTAATTCAATTTAAAGTTAACCCTGAAAAAACAATACTAGTTTTAAGTGTCAGTGGCTTAACCTGTCTCCCCATGAGCGCACAAGTCACTATAACTCATGCAAGGGAGAGGGCAGGATAAGCAGTTGTGGATGGGATGGGGAGGGAAAAGGCAGGACTGCTGCTTTCCAGAGCAGCAGCTTTAGATCAACTTAAGCCAGCCATGAAACAGCTGTAGTGGAGAGTCAAACCTGGTGTCAAATTTAGGTGCACTGAATGATGCTTAGGAGAACTCTATAGGTCTCCTAGGCTTTGTGCATTTCTCTCCACTCTTTCACAGTTTTACAGTAAAAGAAAAATACATATAAAAGAACAATGATAAAATATATAACTTCTATAAATTACAGTTTTTCATGAGGGAAAAAACCCAAAAAACAAAACAACAAAAAACCCCAAACAAACAAAAACATCCCCTTTTGCCACATATTTTCTTCCAATTTTTCATTCATTTCACTTACATTCCACAGAAATGCATACATATTTTACATTAATTACATAGTTCAGATTGTTGGTGATTCAACGGCTCTAGAAACTTTTTGCTGAATTATTCTATCCTTAATTTATTTTCAGATTTAGAAACATATCATATCAATCTGAACAATTTTGTTTGCTTTCTGTTTTTTCAAAGTATCACACAAATCCATCAAGTTGTTCTTATTTTCTGTGTATGTTCCGTTTTCTTTTTGGTTTCATCATTGTTGTTTTTCTTCATAAATGACTTTGAGCTTATGCCTACTACAGTGTTGCAAAAAGATGCATTATGTGGCAACTGAAAGCTTGGCAGGATATTGTTGTAAAAACTCTACTAGTATTCCCTCACACATGTTTAAATAAATAAATAAATGTCCCAGCACATATTTTCTGCTAATATTTCACAATTTAAATTTATTGATACTAAAAATCCAGGCTTCAGCTCATAGAAGTATGTTTTTTAGACCATTCATTATTTTTTTAAAAATTGCATGCTCATCCAATCAGGTAACATGAATAATGTGTGATTTATCATGCTTATTCAACTAAGCAAACTAGCTCATAGTTTAAATATCTAATAAAGCTACTTGTCCAAATTATTTGTGACTCATAAGTGAATTTTTAAATGCATTGAATATGTGCCCTTTGTGGGTATTTTGGGGAGGGCAGTGTTATCTGTTGGTGATAAATCTCAAGGAAAAAAAATAATTATATTTCTTAAAGTGAATTAAATGTTTATCTCTGGCAACGTGATTGCTGAGCTTATTTTAGCTTAGATCCATAGATACCAGTGAGAAAAAGCATTGTCCTTTTAAATCTATTTTATCGGCTTTGATTTGCTCTCTAATCTTAATTCCTTTTCCTCCTCTTTTTCCTCTCATTTACTGCTACCTTTCTATTTTTAGCTATTGGGATCTGAAGAATGTTGCACATAATTTACATTTTGTATCAGCATGTCACTTTTTATATCACTTTTTTATATATATATTTCATGTTAACATATCTTAAATCTATGAAGGTTTCATGAGAATCATGAAAAGAGGCTATCTAAATTTAGAAGAAGGAAATTGAGTGTGAAAAAAAAGCAACAAACCACAACCTAAAAAAAGTCGACAAGGGCTTATATTACAGTAATAATGCTGAAACTTGTGCAACAGATCCATTCTGCTAGGAATGGGCTCAAGTTGCACCAGGAAAGGTTAGATATTAGAAGACACTTCTTCACCGTAAGGGTAATTGAATACTGGAATAGGCTGCCCAGGGAGGTGGTTGAACCACCATCCCTGGGGGTGTTAAAAAGACATACAGATGTGGTGCTTCAGAGCATGGTTTAAGCACTAGACTTGGTAGAGTAGGTTAATGGTCAGTGGAAGTAGGTTATGGTTGAACTCCATGATCTTAAAGGTCTTTTCCAACCAGAACTAATCTGTGATTCTTAAGGAAACAATATGCTGAATACATCTCTTCTAGAAATTATGTTAGTGCACACAATGTTTTTCCTATTTTAGAAATCCATGCAACGCCTAAATAAGATATTCAGAAATCAAATTGAGTGTTTAACTCCAAAGTAGGCAATTATAAAGAAAGATACAATAAAACAGAAGAGCTGAAACAATTCAAATTTATATCAAAATTGATTACAACTATGAATATATCCAGATAGTACATGCAATTCTCAATTGTGTGCAGGTTCAGAACTGTTAAAGAGAAAAACAAAAAGGCAAGATTATACTTGTCATGAGCTGAAGCAAGGCATAGCTGCAGCTCTTGCTTTGCCTTTGCTGTTGTAACTCTTCTAGTGGTTCTGGCAAATCAAACAAGACTGTTAGAGACCAGTTCATAGCTTCTGCTCTGTTTTATTTGGGAGACTAGCATCCTTCAGTATATCCTGTATCCTATATCCAGACACCCATGCTAATCCTTAAAGGCCTCCTGTTCAGGAAAGTTAACTTTAAGCATAGGCTTAATGACTTTCATGACTCAAAACCTAAATTTGTTAGTGGAATTTATAAAAGATTTTGTGAGCACAGCAATTTTAATCTTAGTAGAGGAAACAATCCACCTTGATGCTTTATCCTTCTTAATAATTGATACCCTCATCTGGCATTTTAACAGTCCTACTGTAACTGTGAGGGTTTCTTATTGAAAGTATAAAATAGCCCTTCTGAAAGATATGAGAAAGAAAACAGCCCAACAGTATGTTCACTGAAACTGCACTGCTTCCACTCTGACATTCCCCAAATATAATAAGACCTGATTAGTTCCCTGTTTCTTATAGCTTTTGTTACTACTGAGGCTGAAGAAATTTTTCTCTTATAAATCTTCTTGTGCATAGTTACATTAAATCAATAACTTTTTAAAAAAGACTTTTTTTTCAAAGGACATTTGTCTTCATGCAATACTTGACCCATGCTATTAGACTAGGATAATCTATCTATCCCATAGAATCAGCTTAATTACCTAGAAATTATGATATGTGATAGAATATAGAATATCTACCTGATAATATGGGATGTCATTTAAGCAGTTTATGCATTGCTTGAAAATAATAAAAGTTCACCTAAATATAAAGTCATGTACCAAAATTGTCTCATTGGTCTCTGAGATTCTGGTCATGTTATTATTCTTGATCCTTTAAAACTTAATGAAAATCAAATCCTTTCAACAATACATAAGGAATATACTTATCTTTTTAAAGAGATTCTCCTGTGTCAAACCTTGTAAAAAGTAACAAAGCATCATAACCCATCCGCAGAATCTGTGGCTGAATTTGCCTTTTCTACTTACTCAAATGTAAGGAATAGTTCTAGAGGCCTCCATTTTAAAGAGCTGACATAGAACCATAGAATGGTTTGGGTTGGAAAGGACCTTAAAGATCACCTAGTTCAAATCCCCCTGCATGGGCAGGGACACATCCCACTAGATCAGGTAACTCAATGCCCCATTGAACGTGGCCTTGAACACTTCCAGGGATGAGGCATCCACAGCCTGCCTGGGCAACCACCTTCACACTAATGGATTTTTTCCTAATACCTAATCTAAATCTACACTCTTTCAGCTTAAAAACATTCCCCTCGACCTATCACTACATGCCCTTGTAAAAAGTCCATCTCCAGCTTTTCTGCAGGTCCCCTTCAAGTACTGCAGTAGTGACAAGTAGTGATATCACTGAAGTATAGTGATAAGGTCTCCCTAGAGCCCTCTCTTCTTGAGGCTGAACAACCCCGACTCTCTCAGCCTGTCTTCATAAGAGATGTGCTCCAGCCCTCCTGATCATTTTCATGGCCCTCCTCTAGACTCTTTCTAGGAGCTCCATGTCCTTCTTGTGTTGGGACCGCTAGGACTGGACACAGTACTCCAGGTGGGGTCTAATGAGAGTGGAGTACAGGGGGAGAGTCACCTCCCTCAACCTGCTGGCCACGTTTCTTTTGATGCAGCCCAGGACACAGCTGGCTTTCTGGGCTGCAAGCACACATTGCTGGCCCATGTTGAGCTTCTCATCAACCAACACCCCCAAGTCCTTCTTCTCAGGGCTGCTCTCAATCCATTCTCCACCCAAGCTGTATTTGTGCTTGGGATTGCCCCCACCCAGGTGCAGGACCTTGCACTTGGTGTTGTGGAACTTCATGAGGTTGTCATGGGCCCACCTCTCCAGCCTGTCAAGGTCCCTCTGGACGACATCCCTTCCCTCCAGCACGTCAGCTGCACCACACAGCTTGATGTCGTCAGCAAACTTGCTGAGGGTGCACTCAAACATGCCAAAAGTTCACTGACCACACTGTCATCTTCATAATAGCTTTGTTTGCTAGTTAGTTGTTTCTGAGTGCACTTGTTCAAAAGGATTTTGAAGCTGCTGATGTGTATATTTAGTTCTTTTGAAATGCTGAAAACAGTGTGTTATTATGTTTAGCTTTTAGCTTACCTTTGTAACCAGCTCTAATTGTTTAATTTACCCATGGTCTTTTAAGGTGGACAGCAGAAAAATCCTCTCTTCTCAAATTACCTGAAGATTATCTCTCAGTCAGCAGTCTTTACATCGAATTAGTAATGAAATAGCTTTTTCAGTGAAATTCAAATTACAACTGTAAGGTTAAAGTACTCAGGTGGAACTTAAGATTTCAGGGCTTGGCCAAAGGTTCCCTGCCCAGGCTTGGGCAGGACTCTCCATGTTCTTGCACCTAAGTTTACCCTTTGTAAAATGGAAAAAATAGCCCATCTTTTCTTCCCCACTTTTGCACATTACTGGGATTTTATGCAATGAGAACCGTAAGTTGTTAACAAATGTAACAGATTCACAATTTTAAGAATAAGAGTAGTCCCACTGAGATACTCTATGTGGCCCATCTTTTCAGGGTCATTAGTATTATTCACGAAGTATTAAGACTGTTGTGGCATTTTTGCCATTAGGTTTCTATTGAACTGCTTCTTTGCTCCCATTTTTAAGAAAGACTTAGAGCCAGCTCCTGGCTTAGCAAGTGTGATAATGGCCAAGATAGAAAGAAATGAAATTTCCTTTTGTACCATGACATTCTGAATCCAGGCTGAAGGTTAGACTGAGCCTGCCTTCTTAGGGCACTGAAAATGATACATGTTTATCTCTAAATATCAGGTGCACTTTTCTTCAGCTGTCAGTTAGACTTAATTCTGTTGTTAAAGGATTTGATAGTTTGTGACTATTAAAAACAGTTTGGAAGGGATATGGCTGCCCTTGGCCAAGTTTTGCATTTTAGCTGTATCACTATTTAAAACCTCTGTATTTTCCATGTCACATGAGTTCGCAAGTGTCATCTTTCAGAAGAATGAACAGCGGCCTTCAATACAAGTATACAGAGTATACCCACCTTCCCAATGTCCTGTTGATGTATTTTATATATTTGCTTAATATTTACTTACATGCACATAAAAGAGAACAATATCTGCATGTTGTACCCATAAAAAATTAACTATAAAATCATCACAAAAATGAAACTTAGAATGACAGAATATTCTTTGCATATTCACACCGGCAGCAAAATCTATCAATTACCTAAATTAAATCTTCCCAGATCTAAAATTCCTAAATAAAGAACAAGTTGGGCTCTTCCACATTTCTCATTTTAAAGTAACATACCCTGAAGGAGACCAAATTAATTTAAGCTATTTCAGATTGGACAGAAGATGAATTCTGATTTGCAGACACCTTCTGAGAGAAACCTCTGATTTCTATTCTTAGCAAGAGAGGAAGTTCTAAGTTGAGTACCTTTGTGACTTATGTTATCTGATACCTAATGCTTCTGAGTAGTTTGTGGGTTTTTTTTGAGGGGAAAGAAAATTCCCACAGGAGGAGACCATGGGTGTGCAAGTATTTGCTCCATCTATGATACAGTAACTTTACTTAAGAAGAGAAGTGTCTAAACTGACAAGAGGGTCTTCCTTTTTATTAAGATGAATTAGCTCTATCAATTGATTTGAAAGCATGCACTTTTGCTTGGGAAATGTGCTCTGTCTGCATTTGTATCATATTTAAATAAGACCTGCTCTTTCTCCTACTTATATTGGTTGTAAAGCCCTTACAACTGAAAAGAATTGTGCATTATTCTGATAAAATACGTGTTTTTCTGTGTTTATATGTGAGTATAATATATACCTATATTTCCAAGCAATTAATAACTATGAAATATGCTCAAAAGATTTCTCCAAGTATCTTACTTTCCAATATATTATACCCTTGGAAGAGGGAGACTTGTCAGTCTTTGATATATATACATATATATATATACATACATACATACATATACACAGTAATAGTATCTGTCAGCATCAAGTATGAAGTAAGCACCAGCTATGAATAAAATGTTCCTAGTAGGCAGTCATTAAAAAGTTGTTCTTTCTGATTCCTGTATAAATATCTTGGTTAGGTTCTTAATAAAAATTCTGTGAAACAAAAATAAAATAACTATTTGAGGTTTATTACAATCACTTCCATATCCAGTTGACCTTGTCCCAATTTTAGCATTGTTTCCCATTTCTGTCTGGCTTCTGGGAAGCTGCTTTGAAAACAAAATCAACTCAGAGAGGAAAATCCTGAATTTCCTACTCTGATAAAACTTCTATCTAGTTTTGCCTTGCAAAGACTTGAAAACAGTTGGATTTGCACTCCTCATGTTTTTTTTTTCAAAATGAGAGCTAAAGTTCAACTGCTGTGGCAATGAGAACCTAATACAAATTTGGATATATTGAATAGAGCTAATTTGTGCCAAATTAAGATTCATAATAGTGGAAAAATTTACTACAAGTTCAAGCATACAGGAATTTTAACTTTAAATAATGGTTTCACAATCAATATTAAAAAATTGGGGTTTTTTTTCAGATGTGAAAGGGGAAAAAAAAAAAAAAAGTAAACTCATTTTACCTGAAAAGATAGTATTAGTTTCAGCAAATTGTTTCCAATTCAGACCTTTTGAGAAGGACTAGGCTATGCTTTTAACATGCAAGTATAGATCTATTTTTCAAGGTTTGTAACCTGAGATGGGAGGGGAAGAAAGACATAGTCCACATGCTGCTTGTTTCCTTCGTAGGTTAAGGACACAGAAACACAGAATCACAGAATGCTTTGGGTTAGAAGGGACTTTTAAAGATCATCTAGACCAGCCTCTAATGCTGCACACATTGTCCAGCTCTTAACATTGCACTGGGCTGTAAAGCAAGATCAACACAGATGCCTGCTTCCTCTTTGTCCCTTCTTGCCCCACAGTGGTAAGATAGACAACCTGTGTTACCTACCTGGTAATGCTGAGAAAATAATTGGATTTTTTACTTTTCTTCAGTTACTCGATTAATCAATATATTATTATTATGACCTCTTTTGTAAAAAGTGCTTTAAAATATTTAATAAAAATTCTACATTGGAAGAAAGAATTGGAGGATCACTGGTAATTGTTAGAGCAGTTTTGCGTTTAAACAGCAATGACTGACTGTTCAATGATGATCCAACAGGTACCAGCAAAGTTTAAATTTCCTTCTTTCTCATTTATGCTAAAAAATTATATTCTGCTCTGCTAAGATTCCAATAGAAATCTCAAAACTTAAACTTCAAAGATCTCACAAATCAGGATTTACCTAGGAACATAATATACAATTATTATGAAATATTGTAATAAAAACCCAGAAGTCTTCAATTGGAACTGTCACTGCACTGCAAGCATTTCATATGGAGAAGGTAGATGTCCAACTGATAATTTCAAAATGCACTCTTCTGATCACATAACTGGTCACAATAGCTGAGCACAAATACTAATGTGTACACAGGCCTGTGCCCTGATAAGATTCACAGTTCTCCGTTAACAGGGTTTATTGCTAAGCGTCAAATGCTGCAGCTCAGTGTACTGTCAGTGGCTAAGAATAGATCTTTCACAGCCTGACCAAGCAATAGCAAATGAAGCCCTCCACAGTGCAGGCTAGAGCTGCAGGAACCTCCACAGTGGTGGAGGCAGACTGTGTACTAAGTTCCTGTCCATCCCTTGCCTTTTCCCAAGTCACTGCAAGCCATGGTACAAAAAAAATAAATTGCTCGGGATTGCATAATGCATCGAGGCAAGCCCTTTGTCAAGGGCCTCAAAAGGAGGCCTTTGTTTTCACCAAAACCACAGAGGAAAGTATAAGTATTGCATCCTCCTTACTTCAACCAGAGTAGTAGACTTTTAAGTCTTATAGAAATGTGCACAGCATCGAGACAAGAAAGATATATGGGCCAGTATGTCCTGCTCATCTATTCTGATGAAGGAAGTAAACACTGTTTATTTTTTCTAGTAGGTGTAGCTGTTGATGTTGTGTGGGACTATCAACAAATACAGGACCGGATGTTATTCCTACTGAAGCAAATGTTAATGCTCTTATAAGGAGAACAGGTGCTGAGAACTTGTGAAACAGGTGCTGCAAAACATAGAGCTAAATTGGGAAGAGATTTTTGGATACCACCTACATGACAGAGCATGCAGTATTGATTTCAAACTGTTTAGACGTTCTTCTTGTGGAAATAACACACAACAAAATAATTTGAGAGAAATTCTGCAGCAGGATGAGTACACAGTCACAAAAATACAACACTGATTTCATAAGATGATACATTAATAGATGAACAGTAAACCACCATATGTAGCAGATGAAATCATAGGTGTTGTATTTTATGTCCAGCAAAATATTTGCAAGAAAGATGCGGTAGTACTTAGGGTTTTGAAAGGTCATCTTCTTGAGCAGCCAACAGGATACAGAAAGATTCTTCCCAAGAGCAACATGAGTTCTAACATCCTTTAGAAAACAACTAATTTATCAAACAGTGTATTAGTTACAGGTAAACTATGTTCTATTAACGGAAGTAGTAGATGATAAAGCAATCAGATGCACTTGAATGCAAATAAAAATTGTCTTAAAAGAATACTGAAGTGGGAAAATGATAACATGTCATTATTAAAATAACTTTGACTTGACCTACTTGAACATATGGATTATAACAATCTTGTTCTACAGTGCAAAAAAGGTCCTGGCAAAGTAAATCTTTTGCAGGTCTCTCCTTGGTAAAGAGAAGTAAAACAGAACATTTTTTGCTTTCTGGCTGTTTTGCTTCATCCACCATCTATCTCAAGCCCTAAATGCTGGAGAGGAACATGGCATAAATTAGGCCCACAATTAGCCAAACACTGGTTAGACAACATTCACACCAGTCACTTGAAGAGCTTAGAGAGGACAAATGAGAAGTTTTGAGACTTTTATCAGTTAGACTTCAACAAACTCTATAGAGGATATACAAATGAAAACCTTAAAAGTTTACAATTTGTCCAGTTCTGCCTGGATGTTCCTCAGATGGGTACGTTTATGTCTTATTCTAGGACTCTTCCTTCTGTCTTTCAAAATAATCTCAATGGAGAAGGTAGAGTTTCACAAAACATTGATATTTGAGAAGAAAAGATGATTAAACATTTACACAAATACTTCTTTACCTTCCACTCATTGTTTTTCTTTTGAATTTCAGTTAGAATATAAAATCTGCTTGTCACAGAAGTTGAATGTAGAAATTTTTATTTCATATTGTTGACATTAGCAAAGCGATAGTCAACTGCAATTAAAAGATCTATGCAACATTAACTTTGAATACTAGTACTGATTCCAGCTAAAATACATTGATTTCAAAATTATTTACTCTGCTTCATGATGGGGAAATATGCAGGATTTAAGGCTTTTACATTTCTTAATTATTAATTGTTAATTTGATTCATTAAAAAAAACCAAACAAACAGTAAGGACTGAAGTCCTCCCAGAATAACTGAAGCAAAGTCAATTCCAATGGTTTGTTTGACCCAGAATGCTTACTATTACTTCTGCAGCAATCTTTTTGGAAATGTAGACTTGGAGGATGGAAAGAATGAAGAAGAATTTTAAAAGACCACAAGGTCTGACACTGTGAATTCTTCCTTTCGTTCCTCTGGCTCATTTAAGGACTTTTCCCTTTTCTTAGGAGCGCATTCCCCAGGAATGAAATCAGATCATTCCCTATTTTGCTTACCAAAGTATAGAGAGAAGAAACAAGCCAAGGTCTGTTCCCCTTCTACCCTGGCTTACAAAGCAAGTCTTAATTCTTGGGGGAGTCACCTGCTACCAAAGGCATGTAGCAGTACCATAAATATTTCAAATACCACTTATATGCTGTAGAGTTGCAGGAGGCATCAGGGTCTCACTGGAACAAGATGAGTCTCCTGGGAAGTCATAAGGGTATGTACTGCCTAGCTGTGCTTACAGGGGATAACCAAGCTTTCTGTGTTGCATATTAAAACTCAGATTCCTTCTTGCTCCTTTAGAATCTACATTTGTGGTTTCTTATTAACTGTTCCTTGAGCATATTATCAATGTCTGATGATACAAAGTCCAGTGTGTGCATTCCTTTACTTTTAGTTCAGTTTCCCCAGGAATGCAGCTTGCATCTACAACATTTTTTAGCTTTTGTGTCACCTGCCAGGCCCTAGGAAAACTGTTGGCTACTTTTATCCAAATTAACAGAGAGCTAGAAGACTCATCTGTATTCATTTTACAAATCTTGTGAAAATAAGTGGCCAGGGAGGTGAGTGGGACACAGACATTGCTCTCCTGGCAGGAAAGGGTGAGTGCAATCATGGCTCAACATAAGAAAATCCACATGGAAATTCACCCTCAGTTACAAATCATAGGCTTCATCAATTCCACTGCTCTTGGAACTACTTTTTTAGGTAATGTATCTACACTGGAAAGAAATTCTGATGGTAATAATATATTTGCTAATTCACAGAGCATTAACACTTTTGTACACTATAAACAGCAAGACATCAATTGCCTGATCCAGCTCCAATCAACATCAAAGGAATCTTTCCACAGAGTTTAGTGGGAGTTGGACTAGGCCCATACATAGTATTATCCATCATAAACATTTATAACAGCAACATTAAAATGTGATTTATTCTATAAAAATCTCAGTAGCCAAAACAAGAGAAACATTTTAATCCAGTTTTAAATGCCATGGTATATTTCATTTATACAAATACAAGCATAAAAGGAAAACATAAATTCATATCATAAAAGCATAAATGAGTGTGCCATAAGTACAAGGAATGTTCACTTCCTTCACCACTCCTGCAACTTTATTATATTTTGGAAATGAAACTTTCCATTATGCTTATTCTTGTTCAGTCACACTCTGCTTACAGAGCTGGTTTTCACTGAAGTACCAAATGGCCAGACTTACTCTGTTGGATGGAAAATTAATGTATATGAGGAATGGAATCCCATTACTCCTTTTAAAAAATATCTATATAAATTAGAATGAAAATTTTCAGAAGACTTGGCCTTCATGGATTCAGGGTAATCCTACAGAGCGTTTGGTAAATGCCTCCATTGAAGAAATATTTCATATCCTTCAGTAGTCTGCTATGCCACCCATGAGAGCAGTCATATGCTTTTGAATCCACGCTAAAGCTCAGCGAAGAGGCCATTAACTGTCCAGATTAGTCCTGTGCAGGAAAATCCTGCATGGGGAAATGGAATTTCCATGGCAAGCTGCTAGCAGAATTTCCGCTGTATTGTTCTTGTAGGGAGAAAAGAGGGGCTGTGTTCCCACAGAAAAAGTGGGCTCGGTCCAAGGGGTTCTCCCAGCGTTCATCAAGGTCTAGGAACTATCACACATAAACCAACTGTCTTGTCAGATTGCATTTTAGATCCTGAGCTCCCATAGAATTGTGCCATCGGGTTCTCCCTATCTAGTTGCTACAGTCCTAGATGCAAAACTCAGAAGGTCATTGAAATTTATACAGTTTGAATGTGCTCAGGAGAGAGCTGATGTCAGTTAAAACGTCTGTGCGTAGGCTTAGGTCTTTCGTTTTGCCTCTCTTCATGGCAAGTCCTAAGTTCTATGAAAGAGCAACCAAAATAGGAGCAAAGTACCTGAAAAGGAAACACTGTTTCCATCTATAGAATCTGTCTTGGGGATTTCGTTTTTTGCTACTGGAAAGTGTTTGGACTGCTTAAGCCTATATTAAGTTGCTGATCATTATATCAATATGTTTGTCTGTTCACCAGACACATTTGCAAAGGAAAAAAGAAAGAGGTTTAAATATAACCTATAGTTACAGAAATAGTTTCCAGTCCAGGAATGTGCCCTGACTGGATCTTAAATGAATGGCAGGGCGAGCATGTAAGTGAGCCCAGTGAATTTTCAGAAGACAAAAATCTTAAAATCCATATCTCTTTCCATTAATGACAACATGAATTCTGGTGTTGCAAGAGCAAGGTGTATTGTCAATGAAACAGTGATTTTACAGTAAAAAAGCAAACAACAAGAGATAGTTGCAACGTTGTTTCTTCTGCAACAACGGATCCTTGATAAGAGTTCTTTTGTTTCTAAAACTGAGAGATTCTATTGCTGATTTTAAAAGAACACTTTGTCTGTTACAGTTTAGTTGATTATAAATTAGTACTTATATTCTATAACAATTTTTTCTTCAGAAACTTAGATCATAAACCAAAGGTTTGTAAACTGTCAGGCACTGCCTGACACTGCTTGGTTACTAAATTTCCTTTTTTGACAAACATTGTACTAAAATTAGTAGACTGGCTCCTTGTTTCTTACATGGTTTTCCCTGTTTTTCTCTTATATAGGGCAATTGGTTGTATGAAGTATTTTTGGATTATGATTTCTCCAGTAAATGTATCTTTGAAATCCTTCCAGGTTCACAACTTACAGTATTTAACTTCACTAACTTTAAAGTTAAACATTAGGATATTTTCCATACACTGCTCTAAATTGTTGTAGTAAGCATGTTGGGAGGAAGGAAAGAAAACATATTGCTACTTCCATTTATTTATTGAAATAAAATGAAGCCTGATATTCTTTCTTTTTTTGTTGTTGTTTTTGTTTTGTTTTGTTTTGTTTTTCACATTACCAAGAAGCTCAGCTTGCTGAATAGCATGTATAAAATCATATTAAAAAAAATATGAAAGTGAGGTATTTTGCTTAAAATGCAGGTATTTGAGACACCTATTGTAAGAGAAATACAACTAATTGCTAATTTTGCTTGAAACCAAATTCACTGGGAGGAAAAGACCTGTTTATTGTTTGTAGATTTCACTTCTGCTCCTACCTAGCTCATATATTTTCTGCAAGAAATCTTGTTTACTATCATTCAGAGTGTATTTAGATTTCCTGTAGTGGCTTCAGTGCAAAGGAACTGACGTTGCTAATTAATAACATTTTGGGAGGATGCCACCAGTTTGGTTTGAATTTGCCAAGTAATTTTATCAGATATGAAAAAGCAATAATTGACATATATACAAAATGAGCTGTTTCACTATATGAGTATTTGTGTAAGTCAAGGAAAAGAAGGGCTAGACTACCCAGATGAGAAATGAGAAAATGCATACTGTGCTCCAGCTTCTTAAAAAGTTTTGAACTGGTGTTACTGCAGAGTTGGACTATCACTATTTCCTAATATGGTATGAATGGGGCTTATTTAATGTCTTTATTGATACTGTTCAATGTGAGTGGCCTATTTAGAAAACGAGAGAGTATAGTGCTTGGTGGCTGTCAAAGGCATGAAATACCTGGGCTCAAACACTGTGCTGTGATACCTGGTGGAGCATCTCCATCCAGAGAGACTTAGGATCTGCCCAAAGTCATCTCTGCCACACTGTGGAAGCACTGCTCAGGAAGGAGAATAATACAGGTTGAAGTCCTCTCAGAAAGAATCTCTTCACCATTTCCCCCCTTTCTGGACTGTCTGACATGAGGAGGAGCCCTGTCAGTAATACCACTAGGAACCTAATTCTCCCTCTCCCTGACTTTTATCAGAGTGCATCTAAAAACTGAAATGCTTTAGAAACAGTGAACTTAACTACTAAATTCTACCAAGATATTTCAGCTTTGGATGATCAAAAATAATATTTACCCAGTCTGGAGGAACTGGGTTCCATTCAGTTTTCTGGACTTTAATCTTGGAGAAACTAAATAAAAATATCCACATAGCCAAATTTTGTTTGTAATTGGCTTGCTAGCTGAACCAAAAAAACCCCACCAAAACTTCAAAATAAACAAACAGAAAAAAACCACAAAACTCCCTCAGAGTCTTTGCCCCCCAAGCAAGGTTCTTTGTGTAAAGCAGCAGAAATGAGTGTCACTCTTTGAAGAAAAAACTCTTTCAGATTGTGTTGAATAATTCATTTTCTGTTTTCTGACTGAATTTCGTAACAGTTGGTTAACTTGTCAAGAATCCACGTGATCATGTAGTGCACTTCTGGCTACATGTAAAGAAGTTCAGCCTTCTCATCTGCCTTTCTGGGAGTATGAAAACTGTCTTGTTATCCTTTAGATTTCCAGCTGACATTTGCTGATGTAGGTGAATGGTCACTGAGGCACAATATTATCATTGCAACCATACCTCCTGTATCTTAGAAGAATGTTGTTGTTTCATTTGCTGGTGTTTGCTGTTGCATATAATGAAGAGACAAACTAAAAATGTCATCTGTTCAGCACATATGCTTTTATTTCAAGAATCTGAATAATTTAGTTATATTATCAGTTACAAAATGTGCTTCATATAAAAAGTTGCATTTGAACAACTCATTAATTAATACTAAATTTTAATGCATGTAATAAAACATCTATATAGATACTGATATGGATAAATTAATGTAAAAAGAGGATTTCGTCTCTTGACTACCACTTTCACCAACTGTGGCAGCATTCATTCTCCCCCTCTTTGTGGTCTATTACCTCCTTTTGTCTACTAAGGTTACACTTTTTAATGAAAGCATAGTAAATATCCTTGTAATTTGCAAAGACTGCATTTAGACTCAAGACTACTTTTCCATCTCTGGATGGAAAAAGTAGCATTAAAAAAATCACTTAAATAAATGCTTTTTTTTCAGTGCCTTCTAAGTCTAAAAAAACTTCTGATCTGACAAAACTGAAAAATAAATCAATTTCAAATACATGAAGGTGTAGGAGGAGCTCTGCTACCCTACAAAATTTATCCTGTGGCTGTTATCTAAAGTGCCACATTTTGGGGGGGAAGCAGGGAGAAGAGAGAGAGAGCAATTCAAGCTAGGATGCTAAAGAAGGTTGAGGAAGTTGGAGGGAGAATATTCATGGAGCTTGAAAGTGGCCGAAGGGTGCAAAGGCAGCTTACAGACAGCCCCCCTAAATGCCCATGTTTCCATTGCTTTAGACTACATACTTCCCTGGGCCTTAGAGAGATTTTGTTTGTAGTTACCAAGGCTTCTCTTAGTCAGCAGAGGAGTTCCAGATAATTAAAGATTGATTTGTAGGTGTTTTTCCCAAAAGGTCCCAGTACTAGGCAGATGAGACTAGGGACCATTGGTACCTTGAACTATGAGGGTAGCCGTACTCTCCAAACAGTACGAAGTCACTGGTTACCAACTTCCCATATAAACAATCTTCTGTCTTATTTTAAGTCAAGATTATTTTTATTTGTATTCACTGAGGTTTTAGGCTTTGATATTTGGAATATTTTAACAGTACAGTTTTGATCTTGATATATCCTGAAGGAAGAACTGCAAATATATGTACATTTAGAAACAGTGTTTTGACTAATATTAACATTGGCCATTTCAATATGATTTTTAAAGATACTGGTGATTTTTGTTGTTATTGTTCTAACAATAGTAATAAAGAGAAAGGAAGTGTTCTGTACACAGTGTAGCTGTGAAAGAAGCAGAAAAATAGATCTAAATGGTGTCCTAGGACTGTGCCAAAGAACACTTTCTCTACCACCTTCACGCAATGTTATATTGACATGTTAATAACGCAATGTTATATTCTGATTTCCTTTAGGTCTTATCCAGCAATAAAGGTCATCAATAATCTGTCCCACCTGACAGAAATTGCCAGTGCATGGTAGAACTTGATCTCTCATCTGACTCATCTGAAATACATGCCACAACAAGCGGCAGCAGTCATCTGCACTGTCCCCAAATTTTTGACAAAGCTCATTTTATAGCCTTGTTGCACCTTTGTATTGACGGAAATGAGTGAACACTCTGCACTATAAAATACAGGAGAAGAAAGGGGTTCAGAAAACAGGCACAAATATAATAGTGTTTTAGAATAAAGGGGCGGTTTTGCAAAAGATAGGACACTTGATTGCTCTGATTTAACTGCAAACAATAATATCAGATAATATGGTTGCAATTTAAGCAAATATTTCCATATCAGATATAAAGTGCATTGCAGTGAGGTCCCAGGAAGTGAAAATCAGCCCTGACTGCTCTGAGTGGGCTTGAAAGTAAAGCCTAGGAATAACCTGAGAACAAGGCAACACAATTCCCCAATGAATATTTTCCCCACCAGAAGGTTTAAATAAAGAGACACATTTTGTCATTGAAAATAATATAATTTAATGGACAACTGTCAAGTTTAACCTTTTATACATGTCATGACTGTTAAATGGATGAGACTATTGATAGGCAAATGTATAACAAAGAACAAATAAAAATTAATACCTAAGAGTTTTTATATAAAAAATAATATTAATACATATTTTCTAGTTAATATCTGGAATTCCAGACATCCTGATAATACACTAAATGTTGACTCTTCCTGGGTAAGCAGTCGTGTGTCCTATTTATTCTACATATGTTATCAATATTGTCATGGTTACAGTCCAGCTAAATTAGTAATATATATGTACAAAAATTCTAAGACCAGTTAGATTTAGAAAGAAATGAAGCAGTACAGCTTTGCACATTGCTTCTGTGCCTACAAAAAGCCAAGTTCATTATATCAAAGTTCAGAAGAAAGGAGAAATCAAAATCATAGTTGATTAAAGATACATGTATTTCACATAAGTAACTATTAGCTAGAACTTGATGAAGTTAATTAGAGCATTTCTATCAGCTTCAGTGGGTGTTCAGTCCTCTAGTTATGTGCATGAAGTTCTTGTAATAAAAAGTTAGCTTCAGTAGGCTTTAGGAGCAAACCAAATGAAGATTGGTCTATTAAAAATATGTTCAGCAGACAGCCATAGTTACACCAATACTCTTTTTTACACTCTTAAGCTTTAACTCTCACTTATCAAAAGCTGCATTTAAATAGCAAAAAGACAAAGCATGGAATATAAACTAAGATGTTTATTTGAATTATTCATGGTCATCTGGAAAAATGAATTGATAAAGAGAGAATTATAAATGTCCAAGGAGTTTTCATTTTTATTATTTTCTCTTTTCTTTGCCTATTTTCTAAAAAGAATCTACAGGACTTTGAGTCCTCTTCTGCACCAACTGACTTTCTCTTTGTTCTATGTTTCTCTACTCAGCCAGACTGAGCCCAGAGATACCAATGACAAATCTGCCCTGGCTTATCCATTAATAAAGAGAAAAACAAAACAACAAAAAAATACTTCCCTAGTACCTAGAAATTCAGAGAGATTATTTTCTACACTGAGAGGAAAAATACCAGTTTTCACTACTTCTAGCTGCTACCTAAAATTCCCACATGTACCTCATTCCCTTTTCTGACATAACCAAGATCTCCAACCCAGAAGAGCTGCTGAATGCTGCCTGCTGCCATTTACATGAAGGTAGAAAAGGTCTACTGATATGTTTGCTAATGATAACTATTAAGTAGATGTATAGCTCACTGGGGAATTTTCTATCAGGTCAAAGAGTTTTATGATAACTCCTCTACAAAAAGCAAGATAGTACCCCAGCTCTCTCTCTTACATTAGGTGAGGGCATTTAAAATTAATATCTGAAAGACAAGAGTCTAAAGACACTGCAGATTTTCTAATGATCGTTTAGTCTGCATTGTAAGAACGTACTTTAAAGCTGATAACCCATCTGCCAGGGGTGATCACTCATCATTATCGAGACATGGTGACAACCAACAGATGAACTTGTCATTTATTTGTCACTCATTTTCCTTTCCCACTGAACATGCTGTGAATGCACCTACTACTGCATTCATCCCACCAACATTTGGAGTGTGGGGCAGCCCTGGCCTGACAAGGCTGGCTCTTTAGCAGAAGTTACAGATTCATGCAGAACTAACATTGCTGCCAATTTATGGAAGGCAGATGAGTTGATCAGTGGATACCATACCAAACCATTATCAAAGTTTCATAAATCAGAGTGGAAACTTAAACTTGGGGTTTATGCTCCCTTTTTGTTTCTGTGGTGAATGGAAATAGAAACTTTGTGAAGTACTAAAGCTCATTTTTAGTAGCACTGTAGGTAGTATGACAGCGGCAAGGAATGCATAAACCCTTTTTTATCTTAATTTCTTATTTTATTTCTCTAAATTTTCTGGATGAGGTGCTTCCTGATTTAACCTCAACTGTGAGTAAATACAGCTTTAACTGTAGCTTTTAGTGTAGGGCTATGAAGACCTTCCCTTCTTATAACAAAAATTAAAGATCAAAGATATTATGGAATAATTTGTTACAGAAATAACCAGGTGGACTGTATAGTTATAATTTTTAAGCTTCAGCTACAGAATTAAAAATACTTTCTCTTTTTTATATTTTTAAAGTTTAATTGTGCCTTTAAATTGTGGTGTTTTTTTTGAGAGTGAATACCTACAGAACTTCAAGAATCAAAAAGAGTGCATTTCATAGAATCATCATCATAGAATAGTAGAATCGTAGAATCATAGATGTTGGAAGTTCATCAAGTCCGACACCACTGCTGCAGCAGGAACACCTAGGGCAGATCAGACAGGAACGTGTCCATACAGGTCTTGAAAGTCTCCAGGGAAGGAGAGTCCACAGCCTCTCTGGGCAGCCTCTTCCAGTGCTCCGTCACCCACATAGTAAAGAAGTTTTTCCTCATGTTGAGGTGGAACTTCCTGTGTTGTTGCTTGGTGCCGTTTCCCCTCATCCTATCACAGGGCACCACTGAAAAGAGACTGGTCCATTCTTGACATCCACCCTTCAGATATTAATAAGGTCCCCTCTCAGTCTTCTTTTCTGAATACTAAACAGCCCCAGGTCTCTCAGCCTTCCTTGTATGACAGATGTTCCAGTCCTTTAATCATCCTTGTAGCTCTCTGCTGGACTCTTTCCAGCATATCCCTGTCCCTCTTGAGCTGGAGAGCCCAGAACTGGACACAATACTCCAGATGTGGTCTTACCAGGGCAGAGTAGAGGGAAAGGAGAACCTCCCTTGATCTGCTGGACACACTGCTCTTAATGCATCCCAGGATACTATTGGCTCTCTTGGCCACAAGGGCACATTGCTGTCCCATAGATAACTTGATGTCCAGCAGGACTCCAAGGTCCTTCTCCATGGGGATGCTTTCTAGCAGGTCAACCCCTAATCTATACCAACCAATCCTCCCAGCTTTATATCATCATCAAACTTTCTGAGGATACACTCTGTCCCCCCAACCAGGTCATTGATAAAGATGTTGAATAAGACTGGGCCCAGTATTGACCCCTGGGGAACACCACTAGTCACATGTCTCCAGCCGGACTCTGCACCATTGATCACAATCCTCTGAGCTCTATTGTTTAGTCAGTTCTCGATCCATCTATATGTAAAGATTCTACCAATGGCAGGATGCTATCACCTACAGCCGCATCTACCCCATCTTTCCCCTGGCATGAGAAGACCCTTGTCTGCCTCCTCTCTACCAGTCCATATTAATAAAACCACCCTCATTCCCAACTTATTGCTGAGGCTTTTGTATTCCTCAGGACTTGTTTCCTCTTACCATCCTTTTTCCACTTCAGGTGAAATGTTAACTTTGCAAGGCAAAAATGTCTTGAGAAGCAAGAGGTGTGTTCTCTTCTTAACTGTATCACTGCCCTTGTTGTAAGTAAGCCATCTTACCTTCCTGCTTGTTTCCTTAACCCGCACCCAAGTTCCTAAGCTTGAGATTCCAAATTCCCACTTGAAAAGATAAATGCTATTCAAAACACTGGGTATACAGCAACCTCCATTAGCTTCTTTCAGCCAAGCTGGACTGGGAAATCTACTGAGCATGTCTTCCTGCAGACTGAAAGAAAAGATGTGTGATCTTGCATGATGTTCAGTATCTTCTGGTATAGGCTGAGTGCATTAACATTTGTTGAAGCTGACAATGAAAGCCAGACTTGCAAACCTCTCCATCTACTTAGCAATTTAAAAGATGAGTCATCATATTTCTAATTATGTAAAAAAACCCAACCAAACCAACCAACCAAACAAACAAAAAAAAACAACCCAGAAGTTAGCAAATAGTTATTGCTAATATACTGAAATCAGCCATGGGGGGCCAACTAATATCACAACAGGAAAAAAAAATAGTAATGAGAAAAAGCCAACAATTAATAAGGCCTACATATCCTTGAAAAAAATATAGTAACCTTGGCGCTTTTTTTGCCCTAAGATGTTACAAAAACTAACACAGACCAATTAACTGATATGAATGCTGATTTATACTAGCCTTTTTTTCTTACTGTAACCACACCAAATAACTTTAGACTTATGGACTTTGCAAATGGTATCCAAGTTGTGCATAGCTCTAACCAAGCAGTTATAAACCTAAACAGTCAGAATGGCTATGTACTTATTTATTTATTTATCCATTGAGAGAAATAGAGAAACTGAAACAATTTATAGAAATACTGATTTACTTTGGGAAAATGCCTCTGCTTTACTCTCATTAGCTTCCTAGGATGGATGGATGAAGTATCAAAGTCTGGTTTCATCAACATACTTGGTAGATAGCAGCAGGCAAACTTTAATTTGGCATATGTGAAGTTGTAGCAATCAGAAAAGTCTTTGACTCTGTCCTAAACATTTTTGCTAGCCCACATCATCATATGCGGAAAACAAGAAGGTGATTATAGACATGGGTTACATGAATGGAAGTAATTCAGTAGGGATACATGGCATTTATAGCCAGTTACATTTATCAGCATTAAAACCTAGAAAGAGCTAGAAAAAACACTGGAATTATGCTGTGATTTCTTGAAATGAAAGCTTCCATCCAGCTTTAATGAACACACCAAAAATAATTTCAATTTGCTAAATAAGTAAAGGACCAGGTTGAGGTTGTCTTAATAACCCCTGGCATCTGTGAGTTCCAGCGGTCAGAATACAGCCAGGATATGCAACACTGCCTGAAACAGTTACAGAAAACCTTGTCAGAAAGCTCACAGGGATTTATATGGCCCCCTTGCTGTAAAGCAGGACCAGCTACAGTTGCCTCTCCATCAACTGCTAATGGCTTCTCTGGGTTATGGATTAACTGTGTTGCAAGGCCAGGGACACCTGAGAGGCCCAGTGTGAGCAAGCTCACGTCTGTGAGCAGAAGAGTTGTGTTTGCAGGTCGCTGCCACCCCAGCATGACCCATACTCGCCTGGGTCCCCACCCCCCGCGGTCACTGGTGTCACCAGCCTATTCCCTTCCCCATTGCATTCTTGTTGTGTGATCCCAAAGACCACCTGACATGCACTGTCTGTTGGTTTGGGGGTAGGGTTGGGTTTTGGGGTGACTTTTTTCCCCCCTTTTTGGGTTACTCTCGATAATCAAAAGCCGCCTAGGCCCATACACATATGAACGTACCCAAGGAAGTGAAATTTCTCTAACATAGAAGATACATTTTGGAGATGTTTTATAGATATAATCCTGCTAAAGAGAGAGTTATGGGAGAAACCTAATTATTATTAATGTTGTTATTAAAAAAACTTTTTTCAGTGGTCTCCGAATAAGGTTGCTATCCACTCATATTTTGCAACCTTCCTTTTAGCATTTGACTCAGCTGCAAACCAGAGGATAAGCCATTTTGCCCCTATTTGACTCAGTTACTCAAAGAGTTTGAAGCTCAAGTTTTCATGATTTTGAGCTGAAATAAAGTGTATTACAGCTAGAGCCTTACTAATCTTGGTAATCAGCTACACACCCATTTAGTCTTTACCCACCAACTTCAGCCTCTCATGCTTTTCTGTCAGGAGTTCAAAGCCATGTTCAGATTAGGAAGTACCTTGCCTAGAATGTTATGAATTTCTCTTGGACATACTAAGCTGTGGAATTAGCTACGACAAATTTTAGATGACATCCAGCCTACCTTTCATCCTATCTGATTTCATCCATTTTTTACTGCAGAAATAAACACAGTATTTTCAGTTTTATAATTTAACATTTAAAATCTTATCAGTATGCAGTGCTATGAAAAGGATTTTTCTGGTGGCCAGATTTTCTGTAATAAAAATGCATAAAATCCCTAGAATGACATACCAGTTTAAAAGACTTCTACTTTTCTTTTGTAAACTGACAGCAAATTGTATTTCCTTACTAACTGTGCTTATTTGTTAAAAATATTTTCTTTGTGCCAGAAGCTAAAACCAACATGACCTTGAGTATGATAAATTTAAATACAAAATTGCATTTCTAGATATAGCAGTTATTTATTCTGGTATGCTCCTGGTAGATAGCCTTAAATAGATACTGACTCCCTAGTTCTTTAACTTTGCAATTTTAAAGATATATATTATAAAATATTCAGCTCTGAAAAAATCCTTAGGTTGAATGCACAACAATTTCAGTGATTTAAGTGAAATGTGAAGAATTGCATGTGCAAATGGCCCATCCCATTAATTTATAACTAATTTAAAATTTTTATTCATGTATAGTTTTTTAAATAGGTGAAAAAGCATGCACAAGTAAAGTAATCATGCAGTTGTATTTTAAAATTGCTTATGCAGTTGCTCTGAGGCCATTAAAAACGCAAGCCCTTTTCCTTTTATGTTCCCTATAAGCAGTCACAGATGTATTAGGAAAAAAGCTACAAAGAGTTTTTCCTGTCAGTTATTCTGGACTTAAATTTTTAACTACTGAGCTTTCCCAAGCTAGCGATTCAACTGAGAGGGAAAGCTTATAGGTCTGATAAAAAACCCACCAGAGACTACCTGATAGGATATTTATTTATTATGAACTGGCTCAAAACAATTCTTAAAAGGATTGTTTCTATTAAAATGAATTCTCATACTCACTTTGCCAGTTTCCCACTATTTTCCGCTTAGGGGTTTTGAAACACCTTGCAGCTACTCATGTAATAAGTCTATGATATCTCCGTAAATAAGAGAGAAATTATTCTCATATGTTTTAGACTGATTCAGCACCACTTGGATTAGTGGCAGGTTTCATCTTGATCCTTTTTTTCTGGGAGCAGAGATTGCTCATGTGTATAACCTGTTTTCAAAAGAGTTTATGTCAGGAGACACAAACGATCTCAACAGACTGAAGAATAAAAAAGGAATTTAATGTGTAACAAAGACACAACGAGCTACAGAAAAGGAAAAAAAAATGCGTAGAAAAAAGAAAAAGTATCACTTTAGTATTAAAAAAGCACCAATGTTGCCAAAATTCAGACATACATAAAGACATACATAAAGACTTCCCACTATATATCAGCCCAATCTTTTGAATTGAAATGAAAACATTTTGATACTTAGTGTTGGTGGGTGTGGAGGGGAGATTTTTTTTTTTTTGGTAGTATAAACGTTATCTTCACCTATGTTATAAAATGAAACCTGTATTTCAGCTGTCATTATTGTGAATATTTGACTTACTAGGAGATTTATGCTGAACACCTATTTCTCACATTGGGAGATTTACCAGTAGGAAGGGGAGTGAGTACATCAGAACAGGACTGAGGAATTAGTCAAGGGGGTAGTAGTTTTCTCATAGCACTGTGAGCAAAAGCTCCACATTATGCAATCACCAAGAAAACTACACAGGTCCACTCAATTATTGCTGCAACTTCATCTAGCCTTGATGTGGCTTTGTACAACACTAATACTACAGGAAAACAAGCCCAGGAAATTTCGGCTGCTACAGCCTGGTTATCAGAATGCTTTTCTTCCTCCTATAGTTGTACTCAGCAGTATTTACTAACCTGTTTCTAGGGAAAATTAAGAGATGGATTTCACTTCAGTAGCTGAATCTACTTACTCCTAAGCTATTTGGATCAGTAGACCCCTTAATAAATCAAGAGGCAGCAAGAAGCAGCAGCAAGCGAATTTCCCTGTAAGGAATATCCCTAGGGAAAGCAGGGATATTCACTTTCCCTGTGAAGTTGTCAGATATCAGATTTGCTGATTTCCAAGGAGTACCTCATTGTCCCTTTGGGCTCTTCTCAGGTTTGAGGCAGGAGCATTCTCTACTTTCCTGTTGAATCTGTGCCACTGTGCAATGAAAGTATTTAGATTCCTGGGGCCAGAAAAGGGAAACATAAGCACATCCACAAGCAGTTTGTGACTTGTACCTAAAGGGCAAGGCATAAGGAGACAAGAATTCAGAATTTTGGTCCTTGTTCCATAAATTTTCCGATTTTCCTCCCTTACATGCAGCTATCACTGGGTAAATAGTCTATGAAGCAGGGTGCTAATCCTGTTCACAGCTGAAGCCTCTCTCACTTGGCAGTCAGCTTAAAAGTTTGCTCTCTTTTTCTCAGGGCCCTACAACATTCTTATCTAAGCTGTCCATAGCTGTCCTCTTCATCTGTTTTTGTACTGCTTCTAGCGCTTCTTTGTTCGTTCCCACACAGGCAAACAGGGACAGTAGGTCCAATGAATTCTTTGTGCATTGAGTATACTGCACATCAGTACAGTACATGACTGGTAGGTCTGGCATGTCTGGGAAATATTGAACTGCCTGTGCATGCAATCCAACATGTCTGGGATTTCCATGCTGGCTATGTTCACAAGTCCTGGAAAAACACCTACATATTTTTCATAGACCAGTTCATTTTTCCACATGAAGGGATTAGTACACTGTAATCAGTTCACTTTTCATCTTTTGATAAACTAAGCTTATTGAATTCAAGTCTCTGATCATGTATTGTATTGTGCAGCATCCTCTCTAGCACTGAAATCACTTTTGTGATTCCTCTCTGCCCAATCTTGGGTTTGTGAGCAGTGTTTTAAAAAACACAGCCACAGGAACCGTGTGCCTCATGCGAAAAGCAATCGCAGCGACGCTATACATAGAAGGTAAAACCCCTTCACGCGCCTCGTCAGTAAAAGACATGACCAATAGGCAGTGTTTCCAGTTCGTAGGAAACAGAATGTTTTTACAAAGTGCTCTCATCCAAATCGCAGTGGGTTTTTTTGGTGGAAACTTCTGGTGAATCAAAAATACTCTGACCCCTGCAGGTGCTTCGGCAAACTGACACGAGAGGGCTGAGGCTGAGGGAAGAACCTGCATTTTTGAGGAAACAGTACAAAACTTCTTGCTTAGTGTGCTGCTCCACCCGGGAGCATCGTTCATTTGCTGTAATATTCAGAGTTTAAATGCTTGTCTAATACGACCTCCAGGGTGCTCTCCTGACTTAACGGCTTTCCAGAGCACAGGAACACACAATGGTTTTGGCTGCTCTCAGAGGTATGCATCGGGTTTGTTTACACCAAAACACGGTGCCCTTAATGAGATCGGCTTGTTATTTACTCTCAGAAATCTATTAAAAAATGTAGCACAACATTCAGATCAAACACTGATGCCCAGCAGATGGCTGCTTCTCGTTGTCCATTTGTTGTTGAGATGTGTTAGCTGAACGGCCCTCATCTATGAAACCTATTGACAGCACAGGAAAACAGACAATTGCCTTGCAAACTGTTGCAGCTAATGAAAACATTTGTAGCGATTGAAAATAATCTTTCTACAATTTAGTTCAAGTTCAGAACGGATCAGAATACAGTTGGCTATTCTGACATGATAAAAACATCATTATTTTTAATAATGCTTTATTTTAGACAAATAGGGAAATTCTTTCATTTTCAGCATCATATTACACAGCCGTACCGTTTCCATTAGTAATGGGCCTGCGCTAGTAATTGGGAACCTTTGCTACGGGGAGGCATTTAGGCTGGATTGAGCGACAGGGAATTACAGTGCTTTTTAAACCACAACAAAAAGGTACGTTACTGCTGACAAAGCTTATGCTGTAGTTTCTTCTGTTACTGGTGGCAACTTGTCCTTTGCCTTGCCAATGGGGGGTTTTGCCCTTAGACAGCAGCTCCTCCGGTGACCCAAGGGCGGCTTCTTTCTACTAACGCAGATGAGCGTGTGGGACTGGAGAAACTGTAGAGGCCATACCTTGGCACTCTCTGTAATAACCCGTAGTAAGTTTCCAGAACCTGCCTCCTAACATCTCCCACATCGCTGGCACCGCTACGCGCAACCCAAAACTTCCCAAAGGCCGGAGACCGTGCAGCGGCCACAGCCCCACCTGCCGAGTAAACACCTTCCTTCCCTCGATCCCCACAGCTTCCAGCGTTTGGGCCCGGAGCCCCCTTTGCGCCTGGGCAGGGCGTGACACGGCTCCTGTTTCTCGGGTGTACCGAGGGGCTTGCCCCTATGAAGGCAGCGGCGTCTCGGTTCCCTGCGGTTGCCAAGCGGAGACAAGTCTGCGGTTTCCCTTTCGGCAACACCGTTCATTTTGTCTTCCCTCCCATCGCTTCTTCCTTCGTCCCGGCTCGGGGCAGGCGGCTCCCTCCCGCCACACTGCACCGGAGCGAGCGGGGAGCCGAGCGCTGCCGCTGCCGGCCCCCCGGGGTCGCCGCCGGGCCTCCCGCGCCGCCCAGCAGCCACTGGCTCCTGCCCCCGCCGCTGGGCCCAGCGCGGCAGCGCCGCCGCAGCCGCAGCTCCCGCTGCCGGCCTTCCCCGTGCCGCGCTCCGCCAGCGCTCCCCAGCACTGGCACCGGCAGGGCCGCGGCTGCCCGCCCTGCCTCGGTCCCCAGGCACGCCGGCGGGCTCTGGGCAGCGACGGCAGCCGCTGGGCAGGCAGAGCGGCCGGGAGCCGCGGCCGGCCAGCAAAGACCCCTGGCCGGCCCAGGGGCGATTTTGGGTGCCGAGGTCCACGGGCGAGCTGCGGCACCTCCACTTGTTTACGAGCGGGCGGGCGGACCGGGACAGCGCTGCTGTTGCAGCGGGCCAGCAGCAATTAGGGGTGGCAGCGCAGACCCTCCCGCCTCTGCCGAGCGGGTCACTCTCGGCTCCGCACCTGGCGGGGCTCGGGGGCCCGGCTGCAGCGCCGGGACGAGACGGGGAGCGGACGGACGGTTCTCCCGCTCCGTGGCGCAGGGGCTAAGAGAGCGCTGAGACGCTCCCCGTCCCGGATCCCCGCGCCCCTCGGGGGGAAGGCGGAGGAAGAGGAGGAGGCTCTCGCCGCCGCCACCGGGGACGAGGCCCCTTTGGAGACACCCTCCGCCGTTGCCCTGCTGTGGCTGCGCCCTTCGCGGGGCCCTCTTCCTCCCCACCCACGGTGTCCCCAGCTGGCAGAAGTGTCTCCCAAGCCGACGCTGGCCCGTCCCCGGGATCTGGCGGCGCCGCCGCCTCGCTCGGCGCTCGAAGCCCCGGGCGCGGGGGAGGGGAAGGGCGGGGGGGAGGCGGCGGCGGCCGCCGTGGGGCCCAGGCTGCTTCTCGCCTCCGCCGCGTCTCTCCCCAGCCCCAGGATCTGGGGCTGCGGGGGGAGTTGGGGGTGGGGGGGGCGGAGGAGCGGGAGAAGGAGTGGGCGGGGCCATCCTGGGCGGCATCCAATGAGGAGGCGCCCCTCGGCAGCCGGGGCGAGGCGAAGGCGATCACCGCCCAATGGGGGAAGGGCAGAGGGCGCACTCGGAGCGGGGCGAGGTGCGGGCAGACGGCGAGTCGGGACTCGGGCAGCGAGCGGGGCAGAGCCGGGCGCAGCCGCGGCGTCCGGGGCTTCGCTCGCCGCTGCTCAGGCGGGAGGCGCCGCGCAGCCGGCGTGGACGGTGCGGAGGGACCAGGACCCGAGGGACGAACGGACTGACGGACGCCGCTTCCCAGAGAGGGCAGCGGGCGGAGCCGCCGCCGCTCGGAGGAGAAGTTTGGCTGGAGCGGCCGCCGCCGCGAGAGGAAACTTTCCTCGGGGGGCCGGAGGCGGGGGCGGCGGGAAGGAGCCGCGGCACGCTTGGGTCCGCCGCCCGGCGAGGGGGCTTCGGACAGGCTCCCCCCGGCCCAGGCCGGGCTGCGGCGGCCGGGATGTACCTGGCAGCGGTCTCGGCGGGGAGGAGACGCCCGGCCGGAGACGGCGGCTGGCACCTGGCGGCGACGGGGTGGCTGTTCCTGCTGGCCCTGCTGCTGGGCGAGTCGGGGACGCGGGCTCTGGTCTGCTTACCCTGCGACGAATCCAAATGCGAAGAACCGAAGAGTTGCCCCGGTAGCATCGTGCTGGGGATCTGCGGTTGTTGTTTCATGTGCGCTCGGCAACGTAACGAAAGCTGCGGGGGAGTCTACGGGCTGCACGGAGCTTGCGACCGGGGGTTGCGCTGTGTCATCCGACCTCCGCTCAACGGGGACTCCATCACCGAGTACGAAGTGGGCGTCTGTGAAGGTGAGAGGCGGCGGGACATCATCCGTCCATTCATCCATCCATCCGTCCATCCATTCCTCGAGTGGGGGTACCCGCGGGCGGCGGGGAGGGAACGCGCCGGTGCGCCCTCCTTCTCTCCCCGCCGTCCGCCTGTCTGATCCGATCCCCAAGCGTGTCTTGTAAGCTTTACTCCCTCAGCCCCTCAGTTTAAAACTTTTACCTTTCTTTTGCTTAGCCTAAACTTCCAGTCTCTTTTCCCTTTCCATAGCGCTTCACCAGTTTACTAATAGCTAGTACGATCTGATGCTTGAGGAGAATTCCTCGATAAAAGAAGGGTTTGGCAGATGGTAATCTGTGGAGGTCAGTCGTGCGCACACATGATGCCTATTCCGGATTGCCTCCTCTGTAAGGAAACACAAAAGCTGATCATCTGTTGTCAAGTTTTCCTTCCTGTTCCTGTCACTTAATATCTCCCCGCCTGTCCTGTTTGCTGTGTGATGGTAAGGGATGCCTTTTTCCCTGCTGAAGCATCAAGGGGAGGGAGCAATCCCTACGGCAGAACTCCTCACTAAGTCACTTCTGCTTCCTGCAGCCTGATTAGTCGCTATGAACTGCAAGAAGACTTCACATCCCCCCCCCACACACCCCCCTTTCAAATTCGGTATCCATCAGATACCTCAGATTTTGTTTTTCACATATATAACTGACGACATGCCGAAGACAAATTTTTAGAATATTTTTGTCTTTTCCATCCAGCTCCCTTTTCCTCCAAGTTGAGGGAAAACATGGCGCTGTAAAGAGGTTACAAATAACCACTAGTTTGAGATGTGTATAAATGTATGTGAGTCTGGAAGCGGGAGCTTCGACAATTCTGGAAAAGGAGCGGGAGGCGGTCTCCCCTCGGCGGGTAGAGGGCAGCAGAAAGTCCAGAGAGCTGGGGTGGCAGCATCTGTCCAAAAAATGATGCACTGTTAAGAGTGAGCTAAACCCAGTCATTTTTAGTGGGCAGCTGACCTTTGTTCCCGAGCTCCTCGTTTAAAACTCCGTTTGCCTCCCTTACGAATAAATTGCAAACCACAACAAAGCAGAGGAGCATGTCCTGCCTGGACTGTAACCGATGCCATCAGCCTCTGCAGTTGTTGCTTGAGTCTGACCAGCTCCAGGGTTAAAAGCTCTGTTGTTAAACAGTTAAAAATGGCCCTAAACTACTTTGAAGACCTTGTTTGAGACCATGTTGCTGAATGTTGTAGTCTCTCTCTTACTATTTTTAATCAAGTGCTGGAACAGTTCTCTTAAATAGAAAAGTAGAACCACTTCAAAAATTTACTTAGTTTTGGATGAGTTTCTCTTGTTGCTTGTTTTCAAGTAACAGCTTGGCTTAAACAGCTCCCCGTCCTGCCCCCTGGTTAAAGGAACTAAAAGCCTGCAGTCATTAAATGCCTTAATGTTCCCACTCCCTTACTGTATCACAGTAGGGACGTCTCTGGCAGTACAGGAGTATTTCATTCCTTTGAAGTGATGCAATCTGTACGTTGCTGCAGTTCAACTCGTAACATGTCCCATCTACTGTTGAAAATAGTATGAAGCATTTGTTGGCAAGATTGCATTTCAATTAGTGTTGTGGTTAGGAACTAGTTCCAGCTGTCCCTATAGGAATAGCCAGGGAGATAAGTTATCTATTTAATTTTCATTCTTGTAAATGAAAAGCAACTGAGCTGAACTGTCAGCCTTATAAATAGTCCTGGAATACTATTATTGAATTCTCAGGCAACTGCCTCTTTCTAAGCAACAGAAGTAATGTAGTTCTTCACGGTGCGTGTTATGCAAGAGAGGTAGCAGCAAGGAAGAAAGGGGACTTGATGTACTACCTCTGATCACTGAAAAGAGGTCAGTTGCTTCAGTTATTTTGATTGTTGTGACCTAAACAGTTACAAATCTTACAAGCACACGTGCAACAGGCTAGACTGGTCTGTGAGTAGTACTAAGCCATGCCTTTATCCATTAACGGAATAAAGGCTACTTTTAAAAATCCTGTCTACTGGGAGTGCAAACCCTTTCCATTTCAGGGAGGAGGAAATGCAAGTGACTTACAGAACTGTGAGCAGAAATTTATGTTTTTACTCTCCTTCCTGTCTCTAGCCTTTTCTTCTACTGCAATTTTTTACACTGAAATGACCCCTACTGGCTACAGTTATAAGCATATTTTTTTATAATTTTTGAAGCTTCAGCAGTGTCTTATTTCAGAGTATCAACACATTCTAGGCTATAGAAAACTTTAAGAGCTGGAATTGCAGTAGGTAGAAATGCTTGTCTATTAACTTAGTATTTAATGCACTATGCAAAAGTGAACTGTCTAAAAACTTTGGGAGAGGAGGTCTCTGTGGCATCTGTCAGTGGTAACCTCTTTCTGAAACTGGGAACGGAGTAGTCTTTGCTAAACCAGTGTCTATTAATGAAATCAGTTGCTAATTCTAGGTTCTTTCCTTCATCCTTCTAAAACCTGAAGGAAGTCCTCATTCATCTCACCACCTTAGCTATTCAGTTCTAAGGTTCAGTTTGTGGCTTTATGCTGAAGTATGGGAATGCCCTGTCAATGCAGTGGTATTTTTGGTAAAGAACAATTCTGAGGTCAGCTTCCCCCTGGCACGGGCGGGTACGTTTCCTGAAGGGCAACCTTGAGAGACTTTAAACAACACCAGTCTGTCTGTTGGCTTTACAGGGATGCTGCCGGATTGGTTCAATCAGATGTTGACATCCTAGAGCCCCTTCCAAATGCTTTTAGCATTGAGAAATTTTGAGCTCAAAGCAGGGACTGCACTTTCTTTATGTCTCTGGAGGTAGACCTAGAGCCATCCCCTGATTACACTGGAGTTCTCCAGAAACACATTAGTGTTACCTTCTGCAGCAGTCCAGCTGAGCAGGGCTCCTGCCTTCTGGAGAGTTGGAAAGCCTTGGAAAAGTTCTGCCAAAGGACTTCTGTTACTCTGCAAAGGCATTTCTTGACATGATTCTTTTCTTGCCTCTGTCACAACACTTCCCCAGTTTCTTAGATGAAGAGGTCTCAAGTGCTTTGCTAAGCTCTCCTAAGGTGTAACAGCAGCATGTGAAATAATGCTGAAAATAAGCTGATATTATTTTTAGCTGTTATAGAAACATAACTTAAGATTTTGTGGTGTCTGTATACTTGAAATGTGAAGTTAACAGAACTACAGAACTGCTAGTTTTGCTCTGTCCTTAGCGTCCTTTGAGAATAACTTGCATATGAGCTAGCCTCTAGGTAGCTGTTGAAAGAATGTATTTCTGTTCCAGTAGTTATCAATAATATGTAGTACTTTGTTTAGGTTTTTGTGTTGGTGTTGGTGGAGTTTGGCATTGTGTTGTTTGGTGTTTTTTTGTGGTGGTGGGTTTTCTTGTTTGTTTGGGGTTTTTTTGGGGGTGTTGTACAGTTATTGCTGCATTCTTTTTGCCCACTGTTGTTAATTTAAGGCTTGTCTTGAGCCTTGTTTGCCTAGTGGATCACGTCTGAGCTGAGGTTCCCTCGGGACCAGGAGAAAACTACTGTAGCAAGTATCAGGAAGCATGTGGGTCAATCCTCTAGGACCATAGTAGAAGCTTGCCCTTCTGTGGCTAGTTCCAGTCTCTTCTATTGAACTGCAGCTTTTTGGGAGCTAGGAGCATTACTGTCTGTCTTACTTCTTGTTGGGACAAGGGGGCAAAGCTTACTTGTTGTCCCTTGCCACTCACCTTTAAGCCTACTGTGAGCTAACTGTCCTCTCCTAGAAACATATAATAGAGTATCATATGTAAGGGTACAGTACATTGTATGTAATCAAAGCACAGTGAAACTGGAGCTGTTTAGAATAAATTAAATATTAAAAACTTAAGTTTTTTTCAGAACTGGGAGGAGAAGAGAAAATTTGTTTTGGTTTTGTTTGGGCATCAGTTTACATGTACTGAATTCACTTTTGCTTTTCTGAAGTAAGAACAACTTGCTTACAAAGTTGCTAGTATTTTTACTGCAAGTGGTGCTGCTACTTGTAACTTCTGTAGGTAGTACCCTTGGGAGAACCTTTTTTTCAGTTTTTTCGTCTCATGCTGTGTATCTAATGGATCAGTGGATGCAAAGATTGAAACATGATTCTTTTTCTCCAGAGAGACTGATACACAACATACTTGGCTTCTTGCCTGTGATGCAGTCCAGAAAGCTAAAGATCAGGTAGTTTGCTTTGAGTATGAGTTACTGACTTTCAAGTGATTGAGAAGTTGCATGGAGGTGAGGTGGTTATTAGTATCCGTTTAAACAGTGTTGCCCAGATTTCTTAATTGTTTTCCTTGCTCTGTTGTATAGTGAATGGCAGTAGAAATGTCCAAGTAATTCACATGTCCACATGCGTACAGGGAAGTTCCTCCACTAACACAAAGTGTTAGAACTTCTAGTTAGGGACTTAATACTCATTAAGTGGTGTATCAAGTAATTGTTGGCATGAAGACTGTCAAAATGCTTGGTTCAAGGACTGTCAGCAATCCAGACTACTGGGGGGAAAAAAAGTGAAAAATTGTTAATGGTGAGAAAAATTATCAGAAAAATTACTGAATGTGAAACTGGAATGAAAAGTAATACTTTGATGGCGAATGTTCAGCTTCTGATATGCTAGTCTTGACCAAAATTAACACTCCTTTTCCCCTACCCCTTAGAAAGCACTCGCTAGGTGCACGCTGACTTCTTATGCACAGGCTGGATAATTTGTACGCTATTTCTACTCGGACTTGTGTCAATGCTGAAATCTCAACACCAGTAAGAACATGTAATTTTGAGTGTGGCATGGAATTTGAATTAGATCAGGTGCTTATTTGTCTTGGAAATGGTTTCCTTTCTATTTCTGGGAATCATGTTTCAATTTTAAAAACAACTTGCTTCCAATATTTCAAGAAAAATTAAATGGAAAAATCTAACAGATATGAGGAGAGGCATTGGTGCAGGAATTCATAGGTTTTTTGCTGTTGTGGATCAGCACAGCTAGTTTAAAACTAGCAATCTCATCATGGATAGGCTGAATGACTAAATCTCTTAAATCCTGTAAAGACAAATACTTTTATTTTTACATTTTAAACCCATTTGATCTCACATTATTGTATGTCAAGCATCCTCTGCCGATGTGAATTTCTCCCCATAGAAAATGAGTATTTCATCAGGTTTCCCAAAATCATGCTGCTTATAAAGATTTGTTTTTTTAAACTACCCTCAAACTTGTCAGTAATTTCTGCACCCCAGGCATGGTTGTTGTTTTAAGTACCCTCTAGCTGATTCAAGAATACTTGTGTAATTTAACTTCTTGCGTAGTACTTAGTCAACCAAAATGTCATTTGAGCGACAGGCATATTATGCAATAATTAATCCATTAATATGGTTAAAAAATGCCTTTCTCTTCTCCTCCTTCCTTTACACTCTCCTAAAGGATTCTTCATCTTAATAAGTAAAGTTTATAGCATCTTGCAGGTAGACCAAATGTGTATCTGTTTTAATGGATTAAATACTTTGTAGGAGTGGCCTATTAAATGTCTCTTGTGATTTATAAACTGCTTTCATTTGAGAATGCAGTTAATCCACAGGGAACATAAGCTTGGAAATGCTGAATTCAGGGGTTTGCCTGAGACTTCAGGTAACACGTAATACTGTCAAACTACACAACTAAATTTTTAACTCTGGGTTTTGGTGTGTGTGCGTGCAATTTGGGAAATTATTAGTACTGATGTAGAAAGCCTTTGTATCTGGAGAAATTTACCAATACAAAAGAAGATGGGATGATAACTTTTTCTAAAGACTGTCTAGATTAAATTTCACATAAGCATATGGATTAAAAGATGGTCTGTATGAGACCTCTAGTCTAAACAGACTAGCTGGGACATGTTTGGAGGAAGTAGGGCCTTAGTAATGTATTGACGTGAATGAAAGCAGCTCACACCTTTACCAGAGGCAATATTCAGTCCCCAGCAGCTTTCACTGGCTGTACTCAGAACTTCAGAAAATGCAAATCACATTAACACCTTTGGGTCAGGAGTGTGCAAGTCTTTCAAGAAAAATACAAATAGGAGAGTGTAGGGTTGTGGATAGGAGGAAAAGCACTGGCTCACTGGCACATTCCCATTCCCTTGTTCTTGCTTGTTTCCAGAACTTTAAACCTTATACAGCCAGCTACCTTCATACTGATAGGCTTCAGGTGGCTTTTTCTCTCTTTTTTAAAATTTATTTTTTTTTATTAGTGAAAATGTAGGAAGTGTAATGTTTCTGAATCAGGCCATTCTATTGAGTTACTTATCCTTGAAACAAATTATATTGAGGGTTTTGTTGCAGCCTGTGTTGTGCTCCAGTAAGGAGCTTTTTCAGAAAAGTTGGATGCATGTACATGGAGATATTTTTCCCCCTCACTGATGGGCTGTTGATAAAAAGCTGGGGTCATACTGATAATGGTATTACATGTGCTAATGTAAAATGTGCTGCTTTGATAATGGAAAGACTCAAGTTGATATCTATCTCTAAGTTAGTTTTTAGGAAAAAGGAAAAAGCTTTGTTGCTAATACTAAATCCCAGGGTATGTAGAGTTTTTCCTGTAGTCTTCTGTGACTAAGAAATTGAATGTAATTCCTCTGATACGTCCTGTAGTTCTAATGTTCAGTGATGCTACATTAACGACTTGGGGGGAACAGATGCAAAAGGTTTAGGGTATTTGGTTTCTTATAGTAGTGTGGACTGTTCTTGGTTGTTTTATTCATAGCCCTGTTCCAGAATTTGTCTTAAGTAAAACTTTTCCTACTTCTGTCAGCTTTGGTTCTAATGAGCAACTTCAGCAAGCTGCCAGCCAGCTACTTGTTTGCAGTCAAGCTGATGTGTGCTGCTTTACCTGCAGGTTTCCGCAGTGTGTAGGTGTAGTGTGCTATTTGGGGGGAAAAAAAAGGAAACAAAAAAAAAAAAGAAAATTTGGAATTTTAGCCTCCTTTGGAAAATGGGTTTGAAGATTTGGCTCTTTCCTGAAGCTTTAGAAAATATATATGTATTTTTAAAGAGTTTTCTAGAGCCAGAGGAAAAATTTGCTAGACAGTTGAAACACTGCTGTCTGTGCTCATTCTAATCAAGGGAGTACTGGCAGAGCCTGTGTCTGACCAATTAGACTTTGGGACACTGTGTAACATTTTCAGTCAACTATTTACAAACAAGATGTGGTTCTGGTCACAAGACTGAAATAACTTCTTTACAAGTGATGTGTTTTTTTTTTTTTCCAAGTGCTTAAATGTCTCCTGGTCAGACTTCAGGAGTAATTATTTCTCATTTCAGAGATACTGTTTATAGTCTTGTTGGGTAGAACCCTAATAGTGAAAGTCTTCAAATCCAAACAAAAGCCAAACAAAACACCACCCCCCCCCCCCCGCCCTAAGTACTTAAAAAAATTTTTTAAAAATGGGGGTAGCTGGAGAACTGAATATTGCAGACAGTGTGGGCAAGGGAAAACTTTAAACATTGAAATAGTTGTCTGTGTCACATGCTTCACTTAATGCTTTTATGCATTTATCTCCTTGCTTTCCTCACAGCTTTGGTGGAATTTCTGATAATTGAGTGGAAAGCTGTTTTTCTGTGTTTTTTTTTTTTAAAATACTTGCTGCGTTCCTTAGTATGAAATAACTGCCTTGAGACAGACACACATGGGGCTGCTGCAGTGGAATCTTTCATGCTGTATTGAGGATTTGATCCCCTAAGCTACATACTGTAGTTCGAATAAGATAAAACAGGCAGTCAAATTTGAGACAAGTCTTACATGTATGGTGTTCCTGAGTTATCTAAATGTTAGGGTACGATTCACTTTCTAGCTTTTACTAGAATTATTATCAGGAAGCTGCAAAGCCCTTTTGTACTGATGTACATTCCATGTGATGGTTTGATGTTGGAAAGTGGACCCTTTCAAAGGTTGGAAAATGTGCCTTAAATAAGTGCTCTGTGTCTTACCATGAAAGTCTCTGTCAGCTCTAGTCACTGATTCGTAACTTCACTGAAGGAATTGGTTGTGAGGGGAGAGAGGACTGCAGCCAGTACATGAGCTCAAAGTCACTTCAAGGCTAGCCTTCCCTTCTGCTGGTTTTCAAGGTCTGGGGCTGGGTTTCAAGCATTCTTCAGTGGTGATTAGTCATTTCTATTGTTCAGCTCCTCCAAAACATGAATTTCCGTTCCATCATTCTTTTTTCCTGTTCAAAGAGAAGCCAAAGCCTACTGGCAAGAAGTATTTCCTTTTTTTTTTTTTTTTTAATTTTAGAAAGTCTGCAGAATCTTTTCAGAGTCTCATACCATCTTAATGAATACCATTGATTTGAAAATGCTGTTGTGTATTCCAGCGTACTGGAGTGGTGGGGCTCAGACCTTAGGTCTGGTTTGTTGGAGAAGCTTCTGAAAAGTTCCCGCCACTTCTCAGAGGGCAATACCAATGTCATTAAGGATCACTTCTGTGTCACTGTGAAACCAGTTCTCTTTCCTTCTTCAAATGCAGGATTTGAAAGGATGCAAGAGTGTGTAAGATGTGACTTGGACTGTTTCACTTTCAGATCAGCGATTTATTTTATGGTCTCTTTGCTTTTTCAGCATCCTGAGAACCTGTCTGTCACACTTTAAAAAGGCAGAAATAGCTGAATAACATGCTGCATTTAATGTAAATTATGGGAGTTCACTCAAGCCACTCCGGTTATGTTTACCCCCTAACCCTTGAACTGTAATTCAAGATTATTGTGAGTTTAAGGCTTGTATGATAATTTTCAACAGTGATACTTCAGTGACTACTTCATTGTGTTGCTTGCTGGTTTGAGGTGATGCCTCATCTTTATAAACAGCGTAGGAGAATAGTAGATGATTTTCAAAAAAATAGCTGATATTCAATGTCCAGAAAGGAAGAGAGGGTTGGGGCACAAAAAAAGAAGATTTTGGGGGCAGGCAGGAGGAATTCAGAACTTGAAGGAAGGGAAAGCAAAAATTTAAGCAATGGGGAAGGGAGTCTCTGAAATGGTCTTTTCTTGTGCTTCTACTTGCGCCTATTTTGAGGTGATTGTTAGCATATTACAGTTGCTTTTATTGTCTCCATATGCAATTCTGTGCTTTGAAAATAAGGCTTCAAGGTTATCATAGTTGCACCCTTTTCTGGAAACACAGACAGCTCTTCAGGTGGAGGTGACATACCTGCTTCAATTGTGAGCATCATGCCTCACATACAGCTGTGATGCTGTGTTGTGAGAGCTGGTATGTAGGATTTAGCATGGAAGAAGCAATGGAATGCTACTTACCAGAGACATATTTCTCACACTGCTTCTCAGACTGGACTTGTTGTTTAAGGACCTCTTGTTCAACTCGTTAATGCCTTAATCCTCTTCCCTACTTTAGATGCATGCTATGATAAGACTTGGGAGTTCAGCAATCCAGAGCAGCAGTTGAATTGTTAGCAAGCTGAAACGTTTGCTTTTCAGAAAGCAAGTGATTATGTGAGTGATGGAAGAAAGTAAAAAAACCCAACAAACCACAAATTAATATATGCCTCCTCTCATATGGATTCCTTATGGTATTAAAGTACACTTAAAATAATTAAAGTATTGTGTCCGAGAGTTACCTTTGGTCTGAGTAAATGCAGAACTACTTTATTACCTGGAGAAGGAACCTGCCTGAACGAGTTGGAAAGAACGGGGAACTGCATGTGGGCAGAGACTATATGAAGAATGACTTTTCAAACCATAGTTACTGGCCTGCTGGGAGCACTTGTACTACTTCTAGGCATGTGTGCAAAATATAGAGCAGTCCAGCGTCAATTCAGAACTGCTAAAATGTGTCCCTTCCCTTTTTTGCTCCTACCTGCTTGTGACTGCACAATGACATGGTGAAAACTGCAGCTAAACTGAGTTGAGTTCAGATGAAAACTGGTTGCTTCAACTGCTCTTCAGCTGTATTGTTTCTAAAAAGTTAATGTTAAACACCTGCTTGATTTTGGTATTTTTAAGTGTCCTAGAAGTCATATCATCCGTGTTTCTGAGAGGTATGCATGAAAGAGGAGTCTCCTGGAAAGGAAGCCATAGAAGTAAAATAGAGCAAGCACGAAAATGTTTGTGCTACAGTCTGAAATTGGTCTTGAACTGTCCTGGATCTCCACGTCACTGGTGTTTAGAAGTTTGGGTTTTGGAATAGTCTGCAGGACATGATAATTTTAGGAGTAACAGAGGCTAGTTTATGTGATTTGCAGAGCCTAGACTTTGTTCAGTACATGTTTTATCAGTTGAAGTAATGCTGATGTTTAAAGGAGAAAGCATTCTGGACTGGACCACCATTTACCTGCTTCAAGCAGAGCACTAGATGCCTTTGCATCAAGTAACTAAAGCTTTGAATTGAATTGAAGTGAGACACTGGATTCATCCCTTTAGCTCATGCGAGTGCATTCATGTGGTTGTACCTTTAATTCCAAGGAATTTTGTTCTGCCTGTACTGATGTAATTTCTGAAGGTTTATTCTAAGTAGTAAAAGTATTCCTTTAACAAGACCTTTAACTTTTGTTAATAAAAGGACAAAATCAAATAGGAAAAGGAATCTTAAGTCTGCATGAAAGATCAAGCTAGACTTTGTATTGATTTACTGAACTAAAATAAGCTCTTTTCTTGTTACATTTAGTCCTTCATTGATGGAAATCTTGTTTCTAAATGAAATTGTGAAAAACTGTCTGGTGAAATTCTTCCTATCTGAATGTGACTCTTTTGTATTCACTCACTGTAATGAAAAATACCTTGTTTCAAGATTCAGCATGTTCAATGTATAGTCTGCAAGTATTCGTGAGGGGTTTCTCTTGTTTTTTCTTCTGTCCTTTTCATAGCTACTGAGCTAATTTTTATGGGTGTGGCACTGAAGACTTCAGGTGCACCCAGTATTGAACCATGTGCTTCCTGTGTAATTGCTTTTCTACTCCCATCTGAAAGGCCATGAGAGGTGGCAGGTGAGATATCAAATGCTAATCTGTTCTAGAAGTCAGATAGTACTGTGAGCAGTGCCCCAGCGTGTGGTGCATCTGCCTCGAGATGTTGTGCCATGAGTAAGAGATGGCTCTGCATTCCTTGCCAGGTGGGTCCCACCTTACATGGAGTGAGCAGCTCTTGCACAGCAGGGAGTCTGCTCCTGTCTCTGTCAGCCTGGAGAAGATTTAGTGCTGAAATACCACAGGGCAAAAACTCCCAAGGGCTCTGAACTGGACTGCTGGAAGACCCAATGCATGCTTTCAAGGCCATCTATGTGCCCCACTGGTTTTGGGAATCCAGGCAAGGGTGCTCTGCCACAGGAGTCTATGTGTCAAAAACAAGGAGCCGTTCATTTTTGTAAGACCATTAAACAGGCCTGTCTGGATGAAGCTGTGGTCCCTGTATTTACAGAATCTGAAACACCAAATCTTGGAGCAGAGCTGTAGTCCCTTTTGTTCTTGTCATTACATGGATTACTGCTGCAATTTGTAAAATACAAATTGTCCAGGCTGTATTCCGGCTTCTCAAAAACAGGATGTATTATTGTTCTCCAAATTCTCAGGATTTTTTTTTTCCTCCTCTGCATGCATGGCCTCCTCACGATGAAAGTGATCCTAAGTATTACTCTAGCAGCATCTTGTCTTGAAAGAATTTTAATAGTTTCTTTTCAGGAACTTCTACACTTCCTTTGCCTTTTATTGATACAATTGCTGTATGGGATGATAGGTTAACTTTAACTTTAAAAAAATTACTTCCTGGGGTTAATGAGTGCTCTTCCTTTGGTATTTTTATGGAGTAGAAGAGCCATGAGGTTCCCATGGACAGTCCCTTCTTCACGTCTAAAATCGACTTAGTTGTTTGTTCAGTGCTCTTTGTCAGCAGGATAATTTGCTGATTTGTAACAGAAAGCAAGCAGTTGGTTTTACAGAGAGAGACATACTTGTGAGGATCTACTGTCATATTTGCTGTATGTAGGTCATGTACAGCACTTAGCTGGTAAATGGGTCTCTACAGGTGTTGGTTGCTCTTTCCTCAAAACAGGAAAAACTGCAGATTAGTGAATATTCCACATATTTCTGTGAGTGAACAGTACTTATATGTGCATCTCGATGTGTGTTTGTGTGTATACTCTTATTTCCTATCAGTTTTTAGACTTCTGTTGAGTGTCAGGCTACCGCATGGCAAACAGTCTGTATTGGGCTGCAGCCTCCCATACAAGTGTTTCTTGGCAAGATCTGTATTGGAAGCTTGCTTGTTGATACTGTATAAAAACAGGGTGAACTACTAGAAGGCCCAGTGTGAAAGCTGCTTTGAAATAGAAGGATGTAAAGATTGAAAATAGATATTTGTTCCTTTTGTCGTTGCTAGAAGTCAGTGAACTATCTGTGTGACTGTTGTGTAGTACTTGTTTTGGAAGACAAGGCTGGTAAATGATCTGGTGCTGCATAGTGAAGGATACCTAATGTATGCTTTATTTTCTTCTATTTTGCATAAAAAGCATGTATGTTGCTTAAACTTTTGAGTTGGTGGGATGTTGTGTGTGCACTTGGCCTAACAGAGCTGAGATTTTGTAGAACTGGTAATCTCAATAGAAATCTGGATCAACTGGATTTATCACTTCCTGAAGAGAAAAAAAAATATCTTATTGCATGGAGCCTCCTTTTAGCAAGAAAATGGACAGTTGTACAGTGGGGATATGAGTTACATTTGATGGGACTCATTCAAAAGCAGCAAAATGATTTGAGCAGAGACATTCATTCTAGCCCAACCTGTGACAGCATGGAGCGTGATGTGCTTGAGCAGTTCTAGAGTATGGACAGTGATGCAGGAGTGCTGGAAAACTCAGTTTTGGTCATATTACAGAATCAAAGGCATGGCGTCTTGAAGTTTTTTTTGTAATAAAAATTTGTATCTGTGTAGTGAATTCCATGTGATATATTTTTTAAATGGATTTAAAAATGCTCTCTTACTGACTCAATTTTGACTTTTATAACAGCCGTAGATTCTGTCCAATATTCTCACTTCCTTGATAAATATAACTCAAGTGTCTGTAAACTTCAGTTGGAGTAGCAGTCATTTGTACTACAGCTATGCATTTCCTCGGGGTATCACAGTTTCACATACAGTTGGGAGTAAACAGTGTCAATAGCTGTAGCAAAATTGGCAATGGAACAGCTGTGAAACGTGGTATTTTCAAATCCCATAATTTAGATTAATCCATTATTTCTTTTAATCTGTTGCCTTCTGTTTAGTGCTATGTTGAACTTGCAGTGAATCGCACCCAGCTTCAAAGCAGCTGAATTTATCTACTGTAGCCAAAATCCAATAGTGAGCAAGTTTGTTTGTTTATTTTAGATGAAAACTGGGATGATGATCAGCTTCTTGGATTTGAACCATGCAATGAAAACCTTATAACAGGTTGTAACATAATCAACGGGAAATGCGAATGTGACACCATTCGGACCTGTAATAATCCGTTCGAATTTCCAAGCCGGGATACTTGCCTGTCAGCCTTAAAAAGGATTGAAGGTAAGCACTTGTCTTCAGTAATTCAGAGTTAGTAATTTTTCTGTGCATTTGATGAAAAGCTAGGGTCTAGTTTAATATGTTTTAGGAAAACTTGGGTAGTTTCAGATGCCTGTGGTTTTGTACTTTTCGGATGACAATTGTATGTTTTAAAGGAAGGTAGAACTTCAGTAAGCTTCCAAATGCCTAGGTTTAAGAATAGAAGAAGGTAATACTTTGTGGTAGGTGTGTTAATGATATTTGCAGATTCAAAGGCTAAAACCATTCTGTTTCTGGTAGGTACCTTCGCATATCTTTAGGTGTAAAGCAATGTGGAAAGCTCTCTTTAGAGGTATTGATGTGACTGAACTATGAATAAAGAAAGTGGATTTTCATAGCAAAGGTATAGATAAAGGAGTGTTTGTTGAGTATAGTTGTACCTTTTCTTATATGAATGTATAAATGTTGCTGTTTTCCTTAGGTTTACATAATGCAGGGTTACTTTAATGCTTGTATTTTTCCATTTTTGTGTTCCTTTGATTAGAATTGAATTAGGTCACATATATTTATGCTTCTGCACACATACATAGTTTTTTTTTTTGTTTGGGTTTTTTGGTGGTTTTTCTTATTTATCATTGCTTATGTCTAAATTGGAAATGAGTTGGTTCAAATACATCCAGTTGGAGTGAAATTCCTATGGTGTGTTTCTAGGATTGTTTTGAACAGCTATCAAAGGTTTGATCTTGAGCCCTTTCTATGATGCTCTAATTGCTGTTTATTTTCCAAAGTGTCTAGGAACATACTATAGTTGATTAGTAGTGTGAACCTGCTTAATTGGTCTGCTTTAAACCAGTGCTTCATATTGCGAAAATGAATGTCTTTATAAGGCTACTAACCATTTTTAAAGTTACTGCCTTTGAGTTAAGGAAGTGTGGTCTGATGTCATCTGTCATATTGCTTTTGCGATAAGAAAATGGGTTTTGAGTTGCGGACTTTAAACAAGGAGATCTTGTGAGGAAGAAGTAGCTGGCGAAAAGACATTCATTATTGTGGATCGTGATGTTGGTGACTAAAGGCATACAATGCTTTGTGTGGGTTTTTTGGTGGGGTTTTTTTAGTTAGGTTGTGATTCTCCTCTTCATCTTTGTTGGGCTTTTGTTTGTTGCTGTAGTAGTGGGCAGTAGTGTGTACGAATTCTTAAGTCCTTCTTACTCACCACTTGGTTTTTTTTACATGTGAAGGTATGACTAAGTATGTAGTAGTTTAGCAGGACTTCTGTTGGCGTGACAATTCGTCGCGTGTTTAACTTGCTAAGAAAATCTGCTGTGGATGCCTTTTTGGTTTTTTGCAGACTCAGAGAAATGGCCTCAATTTGTGGAATGGCGTAACTAAAGCAGGTTGATTCCTTGAGTAGCTTGCCTTCAGCAACCTCTTGTTTAAAGCGTAGCCATGAGGTAACAATACAAGTAAACTGTCTGCTATGTCACGGTGCAGTTGTTTTTCACAGCAATTTCCTTGTTTATTTGTTTTCTTGGTTGTATTCCTTTTGTAGGGGCATGGGGAGGGTATTCTCCAAAGCCTCAGACAATAGGGCAGCAGTAGAAGAGTTAAGGACCTGTTAATTGTTAATCCTTCACAGATGGGATAGTTGATTTAAGTGGTGAAACAGCAATGCTACCCTTAAATACCAGAAATCTGACTGTTAAACTTGAGTGTTAAAACCATCTAGCTTTTCCTCATAAGAATGTGAATTTGTATTTGCATCCTCCGACTATCCAAGCCTACCCTCATGAAATGTTTGAAGTTAAATTCATTTGTATTTCCTAACAGAAAGGCAGAAGTCATGGCACAGCTTCAATTTGACTGCATTTGAGAGCTGTTGTCAGTCCAGTCTGCCTACTGTGTTTTGCACTGAAAATGCTTATTCCTTCTTTCTCTAACTAGAATTGGCAATTGAGTGCTAACTGCTTATAGAGGTTGTTTCTTTAAATGCATTGCTACTTGTTTAGGTAATTAAAGTGTATGCTTTATCCTGTAACTAATGGAAAAGAAGAGTAACTTTTTTCCCCTTGTGCTTGCCACATCCCTGTTTGGTAAGCAAGCCAAGTCTCTTAGGTAGCATGGGATAGCTCCTTTGGTGTGTCTGAGCCAGTATTTGCTGTTTGAGTATTTCAGCCTTTCAAAGTTCACAGTCTGAAGTTTGAATTAATCAATTTAGAAACCTGAAACACAGCTTAGTTATATGCAGACCAGCAGGTTCTTTAACCATGTTAAAATAGAGAAATCTTTCCATTTATTCAAGGCAAGCTAAGTCTTGAAATGTAGTGTCATGTAAAAAGGGGTGATTAATAGGATCTGTTAAATATGTCTAATTAAAATTTTCCTGAAATCCAAAGTATTGGTGTATACTTCACTCTAATGATTTGTCTGTTCAACATAACAGCGGGAAGATCTGAAACTAGTAATTTAAATTTTGAAATATTCTAATAGAATCTGCTGCCATGGAAAGTGGAACTAAGAGAGGGTAATCAAACTTCCCTCTCCTCACCATCCTTGATATGGATAGTTAAATACACACTGGTATGAAAAAGACAAGTTGAACACCTGAATGATGGATACTCCATAATTACAAGTTCTGAAGAAAACTTAAAGAAAAGTGCTGTATACGCAGCTACTTCAATGTGTGTTCTGCTTTGAGAATTTTGTGTTGTTCAGTGACATGTGTTACTCTGCAAGATTTTTTTAATAGTCATTATAAATTTGTGTATCATTCACATGTTGATGAACTTTTGTAACAGAACTGAGTCAAGGGAAGATACTTAACTCCATCCTGCTGAGGGGAAAATGGGTAAGGTAGCTTTCTTTCTAATTATGGAGATAAAACAATGGGAAGTTCCTATTAAGTGAACTATTTTTTTGGTAGTACTGTTCTTAAAAGCACAGCTGAAGTAGGTTTATAACTTTACAGAATATATGACAAATTGGAACCTAGAAAATTAGTAGTATACAGTGGCATCTAGAGAAATTCTGGCTCAAGCAATTTCATTAAAGTTACATAGCTGTGACAAGTTCTATTGGGCTGTAGAAATTATTTAACTGAGAATCCATCTTTCTGTTTCCTGAACAGTTGAGTGAGGCAAGGGTATTATAGAGGCTAGTGGTGCTAGATCAGTGTGGCTTGCTTGTTCTGGTTAAAGTCAGTTCTTTGGGTTTTCTTTCTTCTTCCTCTCTTTTTTGCTTTTGCTTTGCTGGATTTATTTGTTTCCTTGAAAGAAGGGGGAATGGTGCAGGTAGGCTGTCCCAGCCATACTAGGTATAGAACATACACAGAGATGCTGGAGCTAATGCATAGTGTTAGCTGTAGTTGCCAGCTCTATCGACCTGTATGGTTCAGTGAAAGCTACCTTTGCCTGCAGGTGTGGAATCTCTTCCACCAGTACCACCTGGCAAATAACAGGTAGTGAGCCAAAATCTGGAGTCCCATTTCCAGATAGGAATGCACATGTGCTATGGGGTCAGGGCTTTTGCATGTACTTTGGTTTCTTGTATCGTTTTGTGCTTGCACCTTCCCTTTCAAGTGCCTCTCTAGTCATCCTCTTTTTATCTAGTTTGTGTTATAGTTAAGCTCTTTAGGCTGTGTGTGGTCTTCCCTTCTGGGCTTGATGTGAGTTCTTAGCTTGCTTACTCAGCTAACCCAAACTTTTTCTCCTGTTAGCTTTTTATAGGATCTTTCTTTCCGTACTGGCTCTTGTCTGCCTGTCTTCCTGGTCTCCTCATGTTTCTTTCTACCTTTACCTTTCCCCATCTCCTTTTATTTTTTTTGCCTACCTATTTCATAGTGTTTGCACCCCAGTTCACTTAAACAAGCCACTTTAGGCAAATAAGACAACTTTGTCCTTTCCCAAACTCAGGCTGCTTGGGCCATAATATCACATTGCTTAGATATCATTGACAGGGCCTGAAAGTCATGTTCTTTATTTGGTCTCCTAAAGTCTTGCTCTGCCCTGAACTGGGGAATCCTGTAATGAGGAGTGTCTGTTTAATCTCTACTGAAATATTTGTAACATCTCTCGGGATGCTGATGAGACTGTTCAAGAAAATACTGAGAGGTTAATGCAATGTCTCAACAATACAGGTACTGAAGGTCATGGTCATCCCCACGTTTTCCTAGAAAACAGTAGGATTAGATGCATTTGAAAGGATTGGTAACTAACTTCAGACTAATTTTTGTGTAGATACACAACAAATGTTTGAAGACCTGTTACTTTAGAATAGAGTATCATATAGCATAAAGATAAAAAACCTTAGAGGTCTCCCAGCTCCATCATCAGGTTCAAAGTGCCTGGTTCTCTGCATGTGACTTTTCATATAGCAGGTTTATATAGAGGTCATGAACCATCCTGCTATGAGGAAGGGGACACATTTGGGGCTAGAAAGAGACTGTCTGGAGAAGCTATCACATACCTAAAATAATAATAGATTCCTGTGTTGGGGTGGGTTTTTTTGTTTGTTTAAAATGCTTTTGGTTATTGTCTTGATGAGTGCCTGCTCTGATATGGTTCAGGAAATCCTGTGTTCTTGAGCTTAGAAAGCTTGTTTCTATTCAGAAGACTGCTAACGATGACAGCTTGGTTGAACTTGGACTGCTGGAGTGGACTGTGGAAAATATGGCCAGAGAGTGAAGAGTGAGGAGATGCCATATGTCTGCTGAGCCATGGTAGCAGACAGAAGTCTAATGAGCTGCATCTCCACATTCTTGCAGTCATGCTCTGCTAAGAATAAACTGCAGACAGTAAAGAAGAGTCGGTTCTTCAGACTGTGCGAGAGACAGAGGATTGGGTGTGAGGGAAGCAAAGGAGGAAGGCATTTTTTTCATCAAGATACAATTCGAGGGCATAGGTAGGTTGTAGAATTGAAAACCTGGTGTGTTGTACCAGTCCAGTTCTCTCAAAACCTTGCCTAGCACATATGAAGAAATGCTAGGAAGTCAGTATCTGATGTGACCCAGCCTCAGTACTTTTAAGGACTATCCCAGTCTGAGATCCTCTTTCTTTCCCTCTATGCTGGACACTGGCAGCAGTTCTGACAGCCTGACAACTTTGAAGAACAGGAACCTAAGGATATTCTGGAGCCTGCTCCTCCTTCTCTACCAGAGCAGGTCAGATCTGTGCTCTTGTAAGCTGCCCATGGGAAGGCAATGTGCTTTGCCACCTTCCTACTTCAAAGGCAGTGGCAGGTCTTTGGAATGAGGGGGTGGGCAGTTGTGTGTTAGCAGCATCCCATCTTTCACTGTGTGGGCTGTACTTCAGGTACAGTACTTCTTCGATGGGGTTTGCTAAAAACTTCAGTCTGCAAATTCTTTTCAAGATGAGCAGCTTCCTTGTACTCACCTGCTTCTTCAAAGTAAATTGGCAGTTGTGTTTCTTTTGATAATACAAGGTAGTGTTGTGGCACATAGTACTCAAGAACACTTTTGTCTATGGAGAGCATAAGTGCCACCAGCTGTAGCAAAGGTGGTGTATTTTTCTTTCAAGTTCTCTCAGTGTGCTCTTGAGCTCTACGAAGAGAAACCAAATGACTTTATCACTTCTAACTCTACCAAAAGCATAAGCTTTTTCATGTAAAAGTTAAGCCCAGTCTTTTTCCAAATATATGTGAAGAATAAAATTTGTACCTTTTTTTTAATAGAAGATGTGGTTAATGCTTTAGGTAAATGAACGCCCTTCACTTGCATTTTCTCTTCATGCAAAACCTGCTGCTGATATTAAGTTATTGAAACTGTTTTTAATAATGGCTTCTTAGTTACCTGGCTTGCACCTTTCTGAGCTCTTCACTGCTGTCCTTCATAGGTGAAAGAAAAAAAACATTTTAATTCTCTGGTATCTATTAAGCGGGCTTATTGCAACATACTCCTTGCATTCCATAGTTTTTTACATGTAACTGAATAACTTTATACTGTCAAATGTTGCAATACCTGTTAGACCAGTCCTGGAATAACAAATATGAGAAGGTAATTTTATTCTGAATGCTTGTTCGGTTGTTGTTAAGTGTGATTTTGTGTTAAAACTTCACTTGTGTGGTCTTAATGGCTGCAGCTATGTTGAAAAACTAGAACAGAACAAATCCACCTTTATGCTGATTTATCAAGCAAGGGGGGGGTAGCAAAATACTTTCAAATGTGCTTTAATCTGATACACTTTCCACTCCTCTCGCATAACAATTAACGTATGTTTTTGCTCAAATAACTGAACTTTGAAGGTTGGCATGTATTTGCAATAAGGAATGTGATTGTGGCAAAGGTCCAGATTTTACCCTTGAGTATGCTTGTGAGAGCCAAGTAAATGCATTTGAAGGCAAAATTTCACGAGGCAGAGAGGAAAACAATGGCATAGCTTTTGGGCTTTGTTTCTGAATGCAGAGATACAGAAAGAAAAAACATTTGATGTGGAAACAGTACAGATTAGGAATAATGATTTAAACTTAAATACATAAAGAAGTCTTCCAAAAAAAACCAAAAGGGAATAAAACTTGCTCGTTAATTTATGAGAGGGTTTTGTGACAATGGCACATCTGGCAGTGCAAATGCCTTCACAGCGTAACAGAATCATGTTAAATTTGCAGAACTTACCACTTTTCTGACTCTAGCTCCTCAGAGAACTGTTCCTTGACCAAGGAAGTATAATCTTTTTCTAAAGCATTGACTCTTTCAGCATGGTCTATTTGTAAGATGAGTTGGCACACAGAACATCTGTGCCATGAAATTTGAAGCTAACAGTACAAAAACTTTGCAGAAGCTTCAGAAAGATACCAAAAGGGAACAACAAAGTTCATGTTTTTGTATTTATGTGGCTGGATACCTAATGTTAGGCTTAATTAGATTATGAGTAATTCTGGGTTTATTAACAGGGAGGAGAACTGTATTGCAGAAAGTGTTATAAGGGAAAACTGAAAGAACCCAAAACTGTGCTGCTGGTAAAAACAAAAAAACAAAAAACAAAAAAAAACAAAAAACAAAAAAAAACAAAAACAAAACAAAACAAAAAAAAAAACCCACAAACCAAAAAAACCCAAAAAAACCCCACAACAACAAAACAAAAACCCCACAAACAAACAAAAAACAAACAAACAAACAAAACCCCTAGAATTGTTAGTATCACAAGAATTACTTACAATGGTAACTAATATTGCATCTTTGCTCTTCTATATTTTCCTTTCTATTTTGTGTAAATGTGAGGTGATTCTACTGTGTAGTAATTGAGCCTGTTTTCCTTCTTTGCTACACTTGCTCATGTGAGCTGCTTGGAAATGCCACCCTTGCCTTTTCTTCTCCTCCATCCAAATCACTTGAGTATATAATGCTTATGGAGAAGGTACTGGATCTTCAGTTTGTGACACTTCAGTTGCCTTCAAACTTGCAGCTTCTGAGATTGGACAGAAGTGTAACCTTCACTGTGGGACTGGACTGCGTGAGAAGCACATCCCACAAAGCTTGCAGTTAGATATGGATGATCAAAGCATGGTTGTTCCTAGAGACAAAGGAGCATTCTTGCCTATTCCTGTTCCAAATGCTTACCTGAATTAATTTGAAAATAATACAAGATAACCTGTTGTACCTGGAGCCTCCATAAGAGAAGGAAAAAGGCAAGACAGTCAGTAGGATCTTGCTTTTGATAAGCTCAGTGCCTTCCAAATGTTCTTTTCCGTGGTGACAAGTAGGTTGTCCTGAAGTATGTCCATGTTATTTCTAACATCAAGTTACAGGTTTTAATGAATCCTTGACCTTAACTTCTTTTAAAATTGGGGAAGAAAGAGAAAATGAAGCAGGTGACTTATAGCAGAATGCTTCTGGATTCAGTGTTTATTTAAGGATGAAAAGCTATCTACATGTGACAGAAGAGACCTGAGCAAAGATCTCAAATTGAATGATGTGTAAATATTGGGCTAATGTTGCATACTAGCAGGAAGCTATATTCCTGTGGCACTTGGTATGGGTCACAGGTTGTGTTTTGACAGGGCAAGTCTTGTTTGAATGTTTGCAGCATTGATGGTGACAGAGATAAGCGAGTGTTGGATGTTTGTATCCAGTGATAGTCGTGTCAGTGACATACTGGTCAATATGGCAATTTTAATACAATGGCTATGTCTCTGTAAATAGTGAGGAACAGCCTGTCAGAAAATTAAGTTGCCCTTTTTTTTTCACCACCTCCAGTAAACTTCGCAATTGTCTCTTGAAATAATTATTTACCAGCATTTTGTAAGTCTGAATGGTTGTTGAGCTTGGTGAAAAACTATTTTAGCTCTTTGTTCTCCAAATTCAGGCCTTGAATTATTTTGTGAAGTATTGTTGTTGTTCTTTCTAAATAGAACAAACACTATGCAGCTTCCACAGCTTCAGTTGACTTCTCTGTGTGATATAATGAAGCATTATCAGCCTAATGTTTGTCTATGGTAAGTAGTTTGGAGGGATGGAGACTAGAGTTGAAGCAAGAACCTGTGAACCAGCTGGGTTTTGGAGAAACTTTAGTGAAGTTGGATAATCCCTTGCAGAGGAGGGAAGATGGGAGGGAAAATGAGAAAAGAAAGAGCAACGTTTCAGGAAAACTTCCATTGTTTCTAATTCAGAACAGGCAGCAGATAAGATGAATCTCTTTTAAATAGAGCAAGGATACTTGTATATCTGCTCTGACTGAACCCTTTTCAAGATCCTTGCAAATCTAACTCAGTCAATACTTTGCAACTTCAGCATTTCAAAAATATATGAGCCTGTTTTTTATCTATATTCACTACTAGAAGAGGAGACATTTATTTTTCCCATATACAAAAGCACTTGCTAATCAATATGGTAATAGAAGATGTCCCTATCAGGTAATTTGCAAACATAAAATTTTTGCTCTGTAAGACAGCAAAAGGATTAACATTGCAATAGAATTGTGATACTAGTTGGTAAGAAAAAACAATATTCTCTTACCAAAAAAATATTGGGTTTTATTTTAAACATTATAATAATGTTTCATGTTCTCTGCATTAACTTCTCTACACTGTTGTTTTTCCATGGTGATAAATGCAACGGAGGTTTTTTAAATTGCTGGTTGAACTCTTGGGGTCTAGATCAGCTCCTGCCTCCCGTCATCTTCAAACCAAGGTTCCTCTCAGCAGTGGTGCTGATCTGCAAGGGAAAAGCATGTAGCTTGTTTCTGCATTCAGCAGAACTGCATCAAAAACTTAATTGTAATAACCTCTGGAAAATTATGCTCTAAGTAGGATGCTTTCCTGGATACATGTTGGAGTTGTGCACTGAGCTCTAGCAATGTTTTAGAGGACTTTGCACTACTAACCTCTTCAGGTTATTTGTCCTTGTTAGTTTAGTAGCATTAGATCTGCCTGATGCTGTGTGACAAACCCATGATCCACCCTTGCCTATGTGTCTAAGTGCAAAACCATTTCAAGTTTTCCTGTAGCTATGGCTGCCTCAGTCCAACTAGCTGTAATCTGCCATGGGCATCCCAATCTAATGATATAGGCAGGAAGTTTTGTTCTGAGCTTGTTAATCCTGTTTGCCCGTTACTCTACCCTGCTAATGTTCTATATGAGCAGGTGTTACTTGATTGGACCCACCTGTCCCCCAGACACCCCTGTATAAAACTCCGTTCCTCTTACAAAGATGTCTGAGAAGAATTTTTCACCCTACCCCAGAGTGTTCACAGCTCATGGTTTTAAAACTTTGGTTTAAGGAAATGGAAACTACTTAGTTGTAAATGGGCTTTTCAGGACTCTGTTTCGCCTTTCCCAGGGACAGTGAGATGGTGCTCTGGCCAGTATTCATACATGCTGTACCCAAGTGTAGGTGGTATGTGTGTACTCTCTATGGATGCTTAAAAGTGAAATGCCTGCTCTTTGAATGCTGGGGCATCTGTCTGCTCTCTGTCATAATATATTTTGGGCCCATGTTTGTGTTTCAAATTGCTGATAAGTAATTCCTCTACACAAATATTTGGGAAGAGGGTGGGTGTCTTATAGGTGAAGCACTGACCTCAAGGCTGAATGGCTTTCTCAGAAAAAACCCAGGCAACCAAGGGCATTCTTAGCCTTAGTGCTGATGAGCAGTAGCTCTACCCCCTCCTGAATTCCTGCGTGTGTTCTCTTCTCTGTTGTTCTAGATTCCTTCAAGTGTTCTGTATTCAAAGTATTCTTTAAATTCTTTCTGTTAGAATCCAAGAAAACTTCCTTCCTCATTCATCAAGTAACTTATATATTGTAAAATAAATGGCTTGTCTAGAATCAGGTATGTTAGGTCAACTTATGTTAAAGGATGCAAATTCTGCCTTGCTGTCCATAAGAGGTAAAGCTTTTGCTAACTCTTAGCTTCAGTTAGGAAGAGAACAAATAGCACTTTTCTATGACCATCTTCATTCTAGAGGCATGTAAAAATCGTTGTAATAGTTGCAAACCAATCTACATAATTTAAGGTGCTAGATTTTAAATTACTTTTCAGATACATATGCCAGAAATGGCATCTATAAATGAAAGTACTAATATGTTCAATGTTAAATGTGTTTGGCACTGGCATATAACTTTAGAAGTGCAAAGAAAACACTCTTTTGATTTAAAGCAAACAAACATAAAAAAACCCAAACCCCATAACTAGAAACTGGAATTTACTTTTGACCTCTGGCTAGTAGATGCAGTCACATACAGCAGTGGAGGAAATGCCTGACATTCTAGCCATCTGAGCTGGGGCTTCCAGTTCTTTGGCACACATATATGTGTAGGTCTGATCTTTTTCCTTCCCAGTTGTCATTGCAGGCTTCTTGTAGACATGAACAGGGGACAGAGTAATGCCAAAGCAGCATTCTTCATCTTTCTGTTTTGGGTCTTTCTGTAATAATTGCTTTATAACCATTTGGAAGACAAGTTCCCAATGTCTTGTACATTTTTAGATGCCAGTTTAGAATATGAGTATCAAGATTTTAAAACTTAAGTAAAAAGACTGTATCTTTAAAAAGCGAATCTGGGTGCTTCTGAAGAAAACAATTTCAAACATGAAAAATTGCCAGTAAGCTTGAGAGTTACACCATACTGGAATGATAGAAAAGATATAAAATAAGTCTGTCAAATAAAATGTTCTAATTATTGTGCTGTAAGAGTTCACGGGCAGTGTGGGCTTTCCTTACCTGGGTAGATCATATGTGATAGAAAAATAAAACAGAAATCTTGATGCTGCTGTGTTTCAAAAATCTTGCACTTTGTTACTTCCACATCAACTGTAGAGTTAGAGTTTAGTCTGTTACACTGTACTAAGCATCAAGTCCTTATCTGCCCTCTGTGTGCTAGCCACTGCTTTCAGCTTCCAGCTTGCAATAACCAGATACCTTCTGCTGGGGCCTGCAAAGTAGGCAGACCAGGTAGAAGGACAAAAACCTTGAGCCTGGAACTCACCTGCTACAGTTAGAGAGCTGCTGGGAGCTAAATGCTGTCTGTCTCCTTGAACTGAATCTGTCCCTGAACAAGATGCTGCCAGCCCTGAGAACTCATGAGTAAGAAAAGCAAGAGTAAGGCAGGACTCATCCCATCTTCCTTCAAAGCTGAAAACACCAAGTGAGCCAAGCAGGATCAAACTGGAGGGTGGGGTGGGAAATGAGAATGGAATACCTATCTTCTCTTTTCTAGACATCTCCTTCTAGCGTTTGAGAATTAAAATGCTTAACAGATCAGTCTACTAGTGCTGTTCCTGGTGTGACATTAGGTGTGTTAAGCAAGAAATCGAGTACTTCTGGAATGTGGAATTTTCAAGAGCATACAAGTAATTGAGGATGAACAGTACTCAGATCTTGACTCAAGGGCTTTACCTGGATAGTGGTGCTCTGTTCATGATAAAGAAGCAGGTGAACTGGCTGATTCACTGGTAGGTCTGGATCTCTTATAAAACATGCTATACCTAACATCTAATGAATGTGTCTGAGGCACAGATCTAGAGTTGCATAGAAATGAGGTGAGGAGAAAATTGTTGCCCTCCTCAATGTGTAAAGTGTGCAATTTTAGAGCTTTTTGTTACTGCATAAAGTTAGTCTGTCAATATTTGTTGTTTTTTTTAAGTGTGTTTTCTTAGTGTTTTTCAAGACTGTAGCATGTTGATGAGAGTGCCAAGCCAGGTCTGTAGAAGCTAGCATCGTATGAAGGGATGATACACATTGATACTGTCTGAAAACAACTTCCTGGCTCTTGTGCCATTCTGTCTGAGCAAGCTATTTATTCAAATTAGACATAAGTGAGGACTATGGTTAACCTCTAACAATCCCTTATAATCAGTGTCCTGCATGTTCCTTAAGTTGCATCTGAGTTTTGACAGAACTGTTCAGTACTAATGTGTGAAGAGGTATTAAGTGGAACCTGAAAACTAAGATGAAGATGTATCTTCAGGATAACACATCCCTAGCTTCTTTTAAGTGATACCATGATGTTCTAGTAATGTGAGTAGCTTTCTACACGTAGATCAGAGCATGAACACTCACTCCAAGAAAGCCTTACACTTTCTGTGCTGAGCCATCACTGTTTTGGTTGAGGAGGCTGCAGAAAGAAACAATCTCTGCCTGACTTTTGCTCGCAAGCCTACATTTTGAAGTATTGCTTTACCAACACATTTGTAGCAACAATATTTTCTTTCTCAATCCTAGGGACTGTTGATACAAAAATTACTAGCTTGTTGACAAGGGAAAGAGAGCTTTGCATTCTAGCAGAAATCATGTCTGCCTTTACAGCTGCTGTCCACAAAACGTGTCACTGAGTGATCAAACATGAGTTCACATCAAAGTAACGTGCACCTCTTCACCACTGTGGTAGTTCTTACATGCTTGTTTTACAGCTGTACCTTACACAGCTGAAATTCAAATCTGTGGAATACAGAAAGAGAAATGAAACTTGCTGAAACCTTCTCCTTTTTTTTTTTTTTTTTTTTTTTTTTTTTTTCATTGATTAAAGTCCAGCAGAGATCTGTGATTCTTTACTAGCTCTACAGTATGGGCTCTCCTGTGGCATCCTATGGCAGATTTTCTTCCCCATCCCTTAAGATGTAGCCATAGGCTACAGTTAAGGAACTTTGAAGTGGAGTGCAGGGATTGCTATGGAGTTGGAGGGAAAAACTTGAGAACGGAAAAGGAAAAAAGTCAAAAAGGGTAGGACATACATCTGTATAGAACTTGTGATCTTGTTTAGACTTTGTATTTTTGCAGATTTTTTTGTTGGGTTTGGTTTCTCAGGCTTTTTGTGGGCTTACTGGAGTTTGGGCTTTTTTATTTTCCTTTTTTTTTTCTGGGCTGAAACTAAAATATCAAGATCTATCTGTTGTTTACTAAGGAATCTGTAGTAAATGTAGCCCAGAATGGCTCATGGCTTACCAAGGTTGTTACAAAAACTGACGAATGGGGGCAGGAATCTAAAGCATCTGTGAGGATATAGCCTAGTAAGAACATGAAATCACTTCAAATTACATTGTCAGTTCTCCCACAGAGAAATTGTATCCGTCTTACATGGAAAAGACTTACTTGTTACCTGGCTACGTCTGTGACAGGTGTGTTCTCTGCATGTGCCTTTGATAACGTTTTGTTTTATAAAAGAGAAAAAAAAATGATGTGCTTTTTAATCCGGTGGTTTGGACTGATACTGGTAAGTTGAATGAATGATACTTCCTTTCTCATCTGTGTTTTGTGTAAACAAAGGCTGACCTAGTTTAGGAATTAAAGTGCTTCTGGCTTTGAATTCCAAGTGGGAAAGGGGGTTTTGAGTTTATGGCCTGACAGAAAGGGTGGTTTCTGCTCACCGCTTGTCTTAAAGAGTTCCTGCCTTTGTGTCCCTGTCCCTGTTGCTTTGACATGACATGCTGTGGGTCCATGCTGTGAACTGGGCAGTGGAATCCCTTAAGCTGATGGGGCTGACAGAGGTTCTTTATTGACAAACTGCGATGCAGACGGTGTCCTGAGGAAATGGGGCTTTTATCATTATGCTGCTTTTGCCTCTCAGGCTCTGCCTTTCCCCATTTACTGCTTATTACTGCTTTTGAGATTTGTCAGATTCCAGCAGTTATGACAAATGGATAGGGGCCTCAAAGATACTGTAATACAGCAAGCACTGAAAATGAGCAGCCGACGATGAGAGAGCTTATACCAAATGTCATAACCTTCAATACTAGGCAGCAGTGAGTCTACAGGAGCTGCAAGAGGGATAAAGAGAGGTTACTATGAGTGTCCAAACAGCTGAAAAAGCTTCAACTGAAATTCTTGTTATCTTGGGTGCTACAAAATGCAATTCAGGCTTGGCAATTTTGATGCCAGTCAAACCATTTGTGTTCTGTTCTGTGCTGTCAAATGTTTCCAGTTAAAAAAATTTTAAAAAGAAAAAAAAAAGTAAGAATATGATGGAAACAATAGTTTGAGGCTCTTGGTGCCACTAGGTGGCAGACCCCATGCATCTATTCTATGGATGTCTTTTTCTGTGTCTTGATTCTACATCTAAATATATTGAAAATACTTTTCAGCTATATTTGAGAGCAGACATGGATAGGGATGTTTAGAGCCCTTAACAGGACTCATATTGGTAGCTGTTGTGGGAAACGTGCAGGGTTTTCAACATTTTATGTCCTTCTGTGTTCAGAATTCTACCCCTTCTCAAAAGCCTGCTACTCAAAGCAGTTGTGTGCATTTAGGTGTCAGCACATGACTCTTCCCATTTCTTGGTTCTATTGCTAATAGATCAGAAGTTAGGAGATGACAAATTGTTGTTCATTGTAAGGACTGGTGACAGGGGCAAGGACACGAAGGTGGTGAATTTGATAACCTATCATGGAAGGCATGATTTTGGAGTGTTGGAAGTTCTTGTGAAGTTGTTTAAACTTGAATTTGATACAGTGTTGTGGAGTCACTAATTTCTGTTGGTGAGACACTTGCAAGTGAATAAAGTTACCAGTTGGAAACAAATATATCTTCAACCTGTTAATAACTACCTTTAGGGTTCCTCTTTTATTAGTTCTGGTCTTCAGTTGCAATGTGCTGGTCACCCACTCAGTGTGGGAGTTTATTTTAGCTTCATTTTATTGCTGTTTTGACTTTCAGAGCAGCTGGGGAGATGGCTAAAAACAGCCCAAGAATAGGGCGATTGCTGTGTGCATTTAGTAATAGAAGGCTGTCTAAGTCCTGGCTGTTGGGACATTATAAATTCTGCAATTATTATTGCTTATTTGTGTATTGTAATACTAGGGGTACATCTTGCATTTGGGCATTCATTGGGACCAAGCCAGAAGATATCTACATCCTTATGATCTAGTTCATTAACTATACCATCTCTTCTAATGAAGACCTTCATGGGTGGATGCTATGGGTGGATAAATACTGAATGACAAATATAAAAGCAATGGTGTGTGGCTTTCTTTCTTGTGGTCTTTTTAGAAACATAATCTAGATATTTCAGTTTGGAATATCAATACTAACTAAAATTGAAGTGTCAGATTTCAAAGCAACTTGATTAAGGTTTTTGAAAGGGGTTAGAATCACCAGAATGTGATGCATCCTCAGAATTTTGTATACAGTTGATGCTCTGCTGTAACAGTGCAGTTAGATACAGATGCTTCTGTTTGCCTGTGAAGGACCATGAAGGGATACCAGCTTATTCCTTTTATTTGGTACATGATGGTTATCTGGAATAATCACGTGGATGAGAACAACCTTCTGAATGTAGTGTCTTTACAGAATTGTAAAAGTTTGTCATATGTCATTCCAAATTGAAGTTCATATGTAAAAGGTTTCTCCCCACTTCTGATTTTCTTTCAGCATTACAGTCAGCTGTGCACAACCTTCTTCCTCCTTCACCTTTCTAACACATCTACTGTGCCTACTCCTAACCATCTTTTCCCCAGCTCTCCTGTATCAACTTGGTCCTCTCTTTTGATGATCTTGAGCATGTGCACACCTCGTTCCTTACTCTATGGATCTACTCTGAATAGCTGATCAGGAAATGCAAGTGCTGTTGCAGGCACTGTCTGGCTCTGCAGTACCACTTTGAGGATTTGATATTGATGTTTGGGAACTTCTGCTCTGAGTGGTGCTAGGTGTAACTCATTCTAGTCTGGACAGCATTGATTTGGTTTTTGTTTTGTTGTTTGGGTGTTTTTTAAGAAAGAAAGGCTGTCAAATGCAGGTGGCCTATCTTGAAAAGCTCTTTATTGATACATGTGTCTGATGCTGGTTTGTTTTGACCATTCCTTTAAAATTATTATTGTTTGACTTAAGACTCTGTGGCATATGTAAGGGAATGTTGAAGGAAGTACTGTAAAAGAAAGAAATTGGCCAAAAATTAGGGTAGTTTGCAGGTGCTACTTTGGCTTTAGATTTATTATAGGAAGATACCTTAAAATAGATGTTCCACATACCAACAAGTCAGTTGTTATTAATGTAATGATATTTTTAAAAATACACTGACAGGAATAGCTGAAGCATCTTTGTGTTTAGAGTTGTGTATGGTTTCTGTCTTGTGTCCTGTTCACGTAATCCAACTGTGTATAATGTCTACCTAGAAACAAATACCACTGAGGTCATGCAGCAAGCTTTATTTGTGGTGTAAAGGCTATGGGCATTTATGCATAATATAGACTTGTTTTTGAACTTATCTCTAATATTTGCATTCAGTTCATCACTTGAAGTTGTTACTTTCCTTCTCATATAGTATTTTGAAGATATTTCTTGAAAGGTTGAGGAGGTTGGTTGTTACGGTGATAGCCATTTGAATAGCATTTGTGTTTTGTTGTGTTTTTTTTTTAATTACGGTTTGTTATTTCTTTAAAAATAGAGCATAGAAAGCAGTCTTCCTTTCAGAAGGAAGTGTATTGACTCTGTGCTTTCCTATGTCATTTTGTAAATAGCTGGTGGTTGGACCTTGGCAGCTTGAGTGCTCTGGTACATGAGATCTGCATGATGCCTCGTGCATCTTAATACTGTCATTTAAGGCAGTACACAGCACACTAAACTGGTGATGAAGCAAGTTTGTACCAGGAAGATAAATTGTGAGCAAGAGTGATGCCTCAATGTAATTCTGTTGACTGTTTTAAAGTGATGATGATTTCTGATGAAGCTAGTGCAGTGATGTAGAGAGAAAATAACTTCTTAAGCAAGCCTTGCCAATCCTCAGATGCTGAAGAGTTCAGAGTCCCAAAGCATGTAGTGTTGGTGAAGGGGATTATTTAGGTGGAAAAAAAATTGTTGTGGGCATGTGGAGACACTGACCATTTTACTGGTAATACCCTGAGTACAATTCAAAAGAGAGCTGTGGAATATGCATTCTGAGAAGCAGTATTGAGAGACAAAGGTGCATTTCTGTCCTGCTAATGAGAGAATGACATGGGAGAGAAGTTCTCCTTTGTGGCCAGGGTCTTAGGTGGGGTCCTGGTTGGTTTGGTCTGTTTAGAGAGAAAAGCTAGAAATCCACAGTGAGGGAGACTATTTTGTACTATCAGCCTTGGGTTACATTAGGCCTTGTTTTGGGAGTGTGAAGCACTGTGTGATTGATATCTGCTGATGAGACTGGAAGACACCCTTGCTAAAAGAGGGGCTTGGCTTTCAAACACTGTTTTGTCCTGATGTTCAGGGTTGTACTGAGACTGTGTGAGTGCAATTTGCTTTATTTAAAAAGAGTGTTCTTAAATTTCTGAAATTATTACAATCCTTCAGTTGTTGTGAAATGAGAGGCAATGAAGACTGACAGTGGTGGTTTGTATGTCCAGGTTGTGGCTGTGGTCTTGTCAGCCTGGGGAGAGAAAAGTTTCCTGCCAAATTCTGTATGAAGTTTAATTTCAACCTTGCAGTTCTTTTTCCAGTTCACAGTAGACATAACTGCTGACTGGGATGTATGTGCTTTAATTCTACAATGTAGCTTGATGTGGGATATTCTTTTTCTGTTCACTTACAGAAGTGCCTTTGGGGAGCAATGCATTGGTCTTGTGTGTCTTGTGCCCCCTAACCATGGGTGTCACTCTGGGCCATTGGTTTCAGATTTCTCCTGTGACTCTGCTTGCCTGAGAAGCTAGACAATAACGTTTTCTAGGGACTTCACACTGGATTAAGTAAATTAGATTTGGACTGTGCAGCCAGTGGTTCTTACCAGCTCCAGCATGATCCTTTTTAGCAGGTGGATTAAGTCTATCAGCTCTGCAGTCCCTGGCTTCCATCAGTCTTGAGCCTGTGGATTCGTTGGCACTGGAGAAGGTAAGTCCCTTAAAAGGGAATTTTCTTTGGAATAAAAAAAGCCCCAACAAACCAACAAACCCAGCATCACTTTCAGTTATTTTTTGAGGAAGTAACTATGAGAGATTTTATTGTGTATTTAGAACTTTATGAATGAGTTTCCTTCCCAAGAATGCTATCTGAAATCCACTTTCTATTGAAGATCCATCACTAATTCTGCATGTGACAAGTGATCATGTTGTGATCAGAAGTCTTGCAGAGGAGTGTTTCTCAGCCTGGTTTTTTGCGGCTTATGAGGTTTTTCTGGATACAAGGGGAACACAGAGTATTCAAGAGCAGTCCTGTGGCTTCTCTTCCTGCAGTACTACTCTGCTCTGTTTGACCTGGGTGGGAGGTGAAAAACAGGCTGCAGTTACTAACTAAGCATTTGCAGAAACTACTGACAGCTGTTCCTCTCCTCTGAGGGGGACAGGCCTGCAGCTGCTCCTTGGCAGTGGAGCTGCAGCTGATTGTGCAGCAGCAGCAAAGAACTGTACAAGGACAAAGGAGCCGAGCAAAAATTGTACTTTCCAAAAGTTTTGGGACACTCTTCTTTTGTGTACAAAGGCACTGACCCCCTTCCTGAAGGGTGATGGTAGCATTATTTTATTTCAGGTGTAACAAGTGGTTGTTGCCTTCCCTGCCCCATTAAGACTTAGCAAAAGGAATGATAAATGTACAGAGACTTCATCTGTGAAAACGTGAAGTATCTCTCTTATAGTCATACAGATTTCTCTCTATTGTTAAAAAGTTCATAAATGAGCTGTGATTCTTAATGTCCAAAAAAAGATGGAAAATACTTCCACTGTCTGTGACTTGAGAAGATAGCTAGATATTTGCAGTTCTTACTGTTCTGCAGTGAATCTTGTGTAGGAGTAGGCAGCAAAGATGACCACTCTCAAGTCAGCTTGCTCACCGGCTCCCAGCACAGGTCCTGGCCACAGAGGAATTCAACTACATCTCAATTTTCCAGTCTTGGTCTATGAAACAGGAAATAGCAATTAGAAAAAGGGAAGAGCATTAAGAAAATAATGATTGATCAAGAATTTAAGAACTAAGGAAGAGAGAAGTATTACCCTGTCCCTGGTTCACTTCCTAGGCATTATTAATGAGACATATTGTGGTTTTCTGTTGCTTCTCTATAGGGATACTGGGTTTCTGTCTTGTTTTTCCAGCCTTTTTTTGCCTGGAAAACAGCTACTGAATCATGAGTGAGTGTTCAGTGCAAATTATGGTATTGGTGCACTGTAGGTTTCCTTTCTGAAGCTTCTTTTGTAGCAAATACAAGATTATTATAATATATGTTACATTGTTGTTAGCTTGATTTGGAAATTTCCTCTTGGTTAGCCAGTAAGCATGATGGAAACTGTGAATCTCCTTTAGTTTGCTTCTTCATTTATCTGTTACAGTTTTCTGCCTGTAGTAGCTTTATTTTACATGCTAACCTTTGTGTTAATTTTTTCTCAGCTAATAAGAGGAGGCTTTATGTTCTTATGTTGCACTTATATCACCTCTAGGGTTAACATTTTAGGGAGAAGTTCACTGTTTTCCATAATTAAATACTTTCCTCTGTAGTAAAGATATCCGCTTTTATTCTGTGCTGTATTTCCCCAGAAACTATGAAATGTTCCCACTTCAATATTATGCCAAAGTTGCTCCTTGCTAATTGCATGTGGAATAAGTTTTAATACTGTCTAAAATACTTTCATTTCTACATTTCCATTGTAAAGAAACAACAACCAAGAAATCCCAAGTCCCACAAAACAAAAAAAAAAGCAAAAAATCAACAATTGGAGAAGGTAGGAGAAGCAAGAACTGCTACCTTTTTGTTTCTGTCTCTTCCTTATAGCAAAGAGATGGAAACTAAATTCCCAGTGTTGTGTTCTCATACAGTAATTTAGATCCTCTAGTACTGTGCAGCCTGACTGCCTGCCACTTTAATTTAAAAAGGTGTCAATTTTCCTTTTTTTTTTTTTTTTAAGTTCCAGGTTATGTAAGAAGCAGACTACTTTAGCTAGTTCAGCAGACCTGTAATATATGCTAGGAAAACCAAGCGCTCAGGGAGCTCCCTGACCTTTAAGGATGCTGGAAGTTTCCTTAGTTGCAGTCAGTAGCATGAGTCTTCCTTTTGCAGCACGAGTAACATAAAAAGAAGTTGCCAAAATCAGTTCCTTGCCGGTTATTTGTAATACTTGTGTGAAACATTTCATCTTGCTGCTTTAATTTTTTGGGCTTGGGAAATAACTTCATTGCTAATTGTGACAGACTGCATAGTAGCATTGTTTTTTCAAGTCTTTTGAAATATAAAATATTTGATGTGAAAGTTGAATAAATCTTTCTTTTTGTCCATTCAATACTTTTTTTTTTCTCCCTGCACTGTGGACAAATCTTTGCCAGTCTTAAGCTTCATCTGTAGTATTTCCCCCACTGTCTGAATTCTTTTTACTCTGCCAGATTTATACAGACATAGTTATTTTTCATAATTCCACACTCCTCAACCTTCCTATTATGATGTTCTCCCATTATCCAATAGTGATTCTGGTTTATTTAATATTGACAGTTTTCCAGTTGCTTTTCGTTACAGCAGCAATAATTTTATTCATTAAGAATTATCTTTGGTTTATGTATTTTTGTACATAACGTATATGATTTCAGATTATCCATTCTTATATTCTTGTGAACTGATACATCGCTGACTTAATTCCAAATTGTCAATTTTAAATAGTATCTTTTAAATAGTTTCTGAAGCCTTGGTTAAAAAAAAACAACAAACAAACACAAAACCAAACAAAACCAAAAAACTTAGTCCCTGGAAGAGTTGAAGAGCAACACTAAAATATTTTTGGAGTAATATAGTATTGTACTTAGCCTCATTCCTGTCTCTGCATTGCCTGCCTGTTGCCTTTTACTTTCAAAGCTGGTGGTACAGGTAAACACTTCAAAGATTGAGGAAGAGGATGCACTTGAGCTACCCTCAAAGCACTTTATAGAGGAAGTACAACTGACCCATCAATGAAATTCTCTATACAGCAAATGCTGGTAAGTGTACTAAATGATCTGAAAAAAAATGTTTATGATATTTTAATTTTAGCAGTCCTATTATAGCACTGCAGTGTCTAGATGAAAATGTGTTTGCTTTTCAAGTTAAATGGTACTAAGTTAATCATCTTGTCTTCTTCCTTCTCTTGTCTTGGATCTACAACTGTCCATTTCTTTGACATAATCCAAGAAATTCCTTTCCCTAGGCTACTGCCTTTCTTGCCTGGCTTTCTTCCTTACAGCATATTCTCCAGTTCCTTTCACAGTGAGAATATTTCTCGTCATCATCTGCTCTACTTATCCACATATGATCTTAAAGTAGCTTTTCTAACAGCAGAGGAAATGGTTTTATGAAATATCCATGGAAGTGTGTATGAAGGTGTCTTAGGTTTGCACTTACAGCTGATTATTTGCTAGCACTGGTGGGTGTTTGCACTCAAATAATTTTAAATCCTTCTTTAATCAGATTTACTCTATTTTTCGAAGGTGTTGATGATATATTATGATCTGATGGTAGGTAGGTGAGCATCAGCTGAATTAATTGTAACTGCTCCTGTCCACATGCTTCACTGACTGCAAATGCAAATTACAATTCTTCAGTGTAGTTAGAGTTTGCATTTGGGACAGAGTAAGCACCCTGTTATTTCTTGTCACAGCTTAGCTGATAAATGCTAGCTTGGTAAGACAAGGTAATATTTTAATAAGGTTTAGATAGTGTATTTGTGTCCTTTGCTTCACTGGAAGTATTGAAAAATTAAAATGTCACCAGTACTCTGCATCCCTGATTTGTCATCTCACAGTATGCTTGTTCTGTACAGTACTGCAGTAACTTAAATTTAAAGCAACAGTATTTTCTTTTTTTCATAAGCCCGAGAGAGCCCTTTCAATAATAAAATCAACATTTGAAGCTTATTTTAGAAAAGTTGTCCTTTTGGTAACTTCATAGCAAAATTTACACAGGCATTTTCAAATGCTTTGGCTTTTGTTTGCCTCTGAATTCATCCTCCCCCCCACCTGAAGATCCTAATACACTTTTCCATTAGTTAATTCTGTGGACTCCAAACATCTTAAGAAACTTAATCAGAGTAGCTTCAGGTCTTAAATGTTCATTTCATTGACTGGAAAGCTTTGTGGAAGTTTCGCTTAGGCCACTAGTGATGGTATCCTAGTGAGACATGGAACTTTTGTGCACTTCAGGGTTTTTTAAGGTGGATATAGTGGGCTGTTAGTAGAGGCTGGAATAATTATTTCTGTGTTTTCTAATGTGATGCTTTATGGCTTGAGTCACTGTATTTTAAGCAAATCACTGCTTTCTTATCTTACAGACTTTGCATTAACAAAAGCAAAAATGCTTTGTCCCCTCTGCTGCAGGTCTAGTGAACATTATCATTTTACACAGTTCAGGCTTTTGTGATGGTGTTGTTCCTGATAAAACTCCTCCACGTTATAGTTACTGATTTAGTTTTAGTGAACCTTGAGAAGCAAACAGGCTTTTTCAGACAGTTGTGGTTTTGAGTTTGTTTGTTAACTGTGGATGGAAACCTGTGTTAGCTCCAGTAAGGACGGAAATAAATGAGGTGCTGTCTCATGCTAGTATTTTGGAGGTTAAGGCTTTAAGGAGTGTCCTTCACTCCAAGTTACGTTTAAAGAAGTTAGCTACAAGAAAACAAAATTCAAAGAACAGAAAGCTTAAGAGCTTCTGTTTGAATATTGAGCGGTAAATGCTGCTTCACAAAAGTTCAGTTCTATGTACCGCTTCTTTCTGAAAACATCTATACAGAAGTTCCTTCCCTCAAGATGCAGAGTGATACTAGACAAGTGTTCCATGTGTGTATTATACTTTTTGTTAACATTGTGCAAAAGGGCTGAAAACTGAAATAGGCAATTAGGAAAAGCAGTGATGCCAGTTAATGGAAACTTTGATTAAAGAAAGAAATGGGAAAATGGCCAATAATTGGATTGTTTAGATATGAAAACAGAAGTGAGAAACTAAACAGATGACAGTTGGCAGCTTAAGCCTTGGGTGGGAATCAAAGAGGAAAGGCTCTGTTGTGATGGTAGCTGGTGTGGTGCACATGAAGGTCTAGGAATGGAAGTAACAGAAGAGGTGTTACTAACATGACTGAAGAGGATAATGGACAACAGGTGTGTAAGTTATATACAGTTTTGAGAAGAAGGAAAGAGAGAAGGTGAAGAAGGCAGTCAATAAGAAAAATCTGAATTCTGTAGCTGTGGTACTAGGTAAAACAGTTGTGAGAGGGCTGCAAGATGCTTGTGCTGCTCAAGAGCATTGAGAAGAATGCCTGTCACCGTGAACGGATAAGTGTTACTCATTCTTTCTGGATGGTGAGATTAATCAGTGATAGGGAAAGTACAGAAGATACAACTGGGTGATGTGAAGAGTATTAATTCTGAGGCAGAAAGTTCAGCTGTGGATTGGGAGTTTAAGGGCTCAGTTTTCTTTTGATTTTTGACAGAAGCATGACATCTAACAGAAGCAGGTGATATTGTCATCCTGGAAAGTCATTGTAGTGTTAAATACCTGTTGAAGGGCTTTTGGCAGCCCAGTGGTTTATGAATGTGTTCAGAGAGCATTTGATAAGATAGCTACTGAGTAGTAGGAAGGCCGAGTCTGTCAAGGTGAAGAACCATGATATTTCCCACTTACGGCCTTGTTTTCTTGGGTCAAAACATCTGCATGAAGAAATGCTCATTCAGTTATTGTGAATAATTTTATATTGGCTGGAGGAGGAGAGAATGGAGTGGTATTTACAACTGTTCCAAGCATCAGTTAGGCATTTGCCTGAAGGTTTTTCTTGTGTGTTTTTCCATTATTTCTCATATAGAACCTACTGGATCAAGATTTTTGAACACATAGTGTGGCTTAAATCTTTAGTCCCCAGGGGGCGTTCTTTTTTTAAGCTGCTGGGCTTTATGCTTAATGAGAAATGTTTTATTCAGCTTTGAAGTTTTGGAGGTATTCAACTTCTGGCTTCAAACTGGAAACATTCAGCTCCTGTTCAGTTGTCCTGGATAATTCCATGTGCAAAAGTTCTCCGTTTTCTTAGGGTGTTGGGTATTTTTGAATGACAGGAAGAATGGATACTGCTTCTGTTTTCTTTCTGGTCTTAGGTGAAATTTTTGTTTCCTTCTCCATTTAATATACTTCCTAATGTTCCTTCACCATGTTGTTTGTTTGCTTTTTTTTGGTGTTTGTTTGTTTGTTTGGGGTTTTTTTGCTGTTTTGTTTTCTGCATGTATTTTGTTACATGTTATCATCATTTTTGTGTGTTTTTTTTTTTTCAAGCACTGTCTGAAAAATACAGATGCCCAAATGCAGCCATGTGACTCCATTTTTGCAGAGAATTTCAATTATAACATTTTGGGTTACCTCTATAAGAATACTCTTCAGAAGTAAGCCTTGGCAGTCTGTAAAGAAGTGACTCCATTCCTTCAAAATTCTCATCTTAGTGGGATGTTGTCTGGGCCATGCTCACCTTAAGTGTAATGAGCTCAAGTCAATAATTCATACAGATGCTGCTTCACTGACATGCTGTCTTTATCACTGGAGACACACGTTTTCTGTAGTTTGATTTATTTGGTGGAATAATTACAATTTTTCTCACTAATGTTTCTCATTTCACCTCTCTTTCTTAAGTAGATGTAGTTGCTCATTGCTTACAATTCCATGTAATGTGCTTCACAGACCTAAAATAGAAAAAGCTTTTTTTTTTTTACATTTCTGACTTTATAGAATAGTTTCTGGAAATAATTATAATATGTAACTATCCTTGAAAACTTGGTATAATTTGTGGGATCAGTAGGTTATTTTCTGTTCTCAGCCCCCAAAAGAGGCAATTTCAAAAAGAGAAACTTTCCTGTAAAGAAATTTGGCACCAGGGAAAGGAAAACCTCAAACAGAAAGATGATCTGATTTGTTTTCTCTTATCACCTTATGTCTCATCACGTCATCCTCTTGTCTGTAGCTAAACTTTTTATACCTTTGAGTTCCACAGAGATGGAGCTTCAGATGTGATAAAGCCAGTAAGTTTGGCAGCCTGTCACTTTTACCGCAAAATAAAAGACACATGTCTTTGATAAAGCAATTTTAATACTTGGAAAAGCATGTGAGAGGCATGAAATGTTAACGACAGTTTTGTAAGTTGTCCTCATTTTAGACAGATAAATTGTCTCATACAGTTCCTAAAAACACTGTTTTGCCCTAGTCAATATAATTTACATTCCTTCTCTTCAAAGACTTCAGAGAATAGGGTTTTTTTCACCTCAAAGGTTAGATTAATTTAGCAAATAGTGTCATGAATTCCAGCAAAAGGAATAGATAAGTGTAATATTCTTGTCCATAACCTTTTAAAAAAGCTATGTACATGTAATGTAATTAAAAAATTCACTAATGCACAGGTACACACAGAATAGTTTGAGGTGTTATGTGCATCAATCCTTGCTACAGTCTTTCCTCTGGAATTTCCATGAGTAGAGAAACCTAAGTCCTTCTATACCTGTTGTCTTAAAAGGACAGTAGCCAGTACAACTGAATACTGCAGATAGCTGAAGTTTTTTTGGCCTAGTAGCACATCATCTTGTAGCAGAAACAGTGCACTAGCAACAAAGTACTATCCCTGTAGCTTGCTACACCCCATTGAGTTTCAGTTGTTCTCCTAGTGTCCTGCATTTGGCCTCCAGTAACTGTTTATAGCAGCCTTTCTTTTCTTTCTGATTTCTTTAGCAGAGTCTCCTATTTAAGAAATGTGTGGTAGGGGGAGAAAGAGAGAAGTCAGCAACAAGCCAGTGCTTCTCTCCAGCCGCCTCATGCCACAAGCAACTACTTTCCTTTTTATTTCTTTGTTACACTTTGGTGATGAAGTTTTTCTAGAATCTCAGATGTAGTTTGTCTTCATGCTGTGGAAATGTAACTGACATGGAAGTGAACAGGCTGGTACTCCCCTAATGACCTTGATTGACAATTTTTTTGCTTCCTGGTAGGTGGGAGCCGTAACGCTTAGTATAAGGACTCTGTTGTAGGCTGGAGGAAGAGGAAGACTGCAATAAACAGGACTACTGGTAAGTAACACTTCATCCTTCCTGTGAAAGTCCTCAACTATATATGATGATTGTTCTGGAAAAAGGATTGATTCTAGATGAAAACATCTCTGTTTGTGAGGCTTCCCAATAAATTTTCTGTTTTACTTAGAGACATGTCTTAAACTCTCAAAGTATCTAAGGGGATCAAAGTATCTAAGAGCAGTTTTTCCAAGCAATGGTGGTGCAGAGGGCACTGAATCTGAGAGGCTTCAGAGTAGCAGGATTTTCAGCCTCCAGCATGTTTATGGATTAAAAGAGCTCAAACACAATGTTAGGAGTGGACTAAGAACAGAGAGCTTACCTTCAGCAAAAATTGTCTGACAAAACCAGCTGGTGGAGTATGGCTTCCCTATGAAAGGAATAAAGGTATTTTGACATTATGTGTGCTGTTTGGCTGTATAGCATATTGATGTTTCAGGCAAACATATGTTCATTAATTGAATTGCCTCTGATATGTGTTTGGTATGATGTATTTCATTCCATTACTCTCTTAAAAATTTAAAGTTTTCTGAGTGATGGTATGATAGGCTTGAGGAAGAGCAAGATGTTGGGCTTCACATATTGGTATCAGTAAAGCATAGAGCACACTTGTTTTTAGCCAGAGGAAGAGAACCATGAAATAGTGGTAGCTACCTGTCTTGTCCATTTAGACATGAAAAAAATGAGCAGTGCCACTTCAGTTCAGTGTCTACTGTACTTTGTATAGCCTTAAGGAACAGGTCATGTCTCAGTGCTGTGTGATGAAAATGGTTATTTTTACATATAAGATCAACAATACAGCTCTTTTCAGTGTTGGTTTTCAATTTGAAGTACACAACTGTGACTATTGTGCTAGGGCCAGCACTAAAAATTACTGGAAAAGTTTCAGGAATCATCCTGGCAGTGTTTCTATGCTAAGATTGCTCCTGGCTCCCTAGTAATTTTTAGAAGGTATTGGAAGGTTGTTAGCATACATAGACAAATTCTGGTCACAGTAGCCTGGGAAAGCTACTGTGTTTTAAAAGTAAACTCTGTAATAGTTTTACAAGTGTAATCACAAAAGCAAATTTTGGAATGCTTATTAATCAAAATGGTGTTTGACTTCTGAGTAAGCAGTGTATTGGTAATTTATGTAACCAGAATGAAAGCCTCCAGAAAGGCTTGAACAGAGTTGGTGAGATGGTCTATGCTGACAAATAAATTTGCATGTGGAGATAATTTTTTACATCATTAACTGAAATTTGCATGATAGTTAAAAAAGACAATATGAGCAAAGCAGGAGTGCAGATGGATTACATGATCAGTATCACACACATTTACCTTAGGACCTGGAATATGGAATGATAAATGGTTCCTTTCTATAGGAGAGAGGAAAGGTTTGTTAAGAAATTGCTATCCCTTGAATTGGAGGATGAGGGATACTTTCTTTTTTAATGGAGGCTTTTTGTATGCATGAGTTGAACCAGTCTTGTAATCTTTGTGAACATCAAACTTCCTTGACCTCCAAATACATGGAAATGTTGCCTTCATAGTGTTTTACTTAATAATAAAATTTTAAAATTAGTTGATTACTCATAATTTAATAATTCTGTTGTTTTAATAATAATAACTTTTGCAAGCTAGAGTTAATTTTGGAAGCATTGTCATGTTGTTACAGATTTCCACCCTTGAAGCTGCTGCTTGATCAGACTTTCTTAATTTCAGCTCTAGATACTTCAAGTGTAGTCTGGCAGCTCAGCAAACACGGAAAGCCAGAATATCAAGTTTTCTGTAAGGCTGGCAGGCTTGCTTCTGGGCCCTTTGAAAAACAAATATTCTTTCTGCTCCAATCTCTTCATCTGAAGAAAACTGTGTATCTCTGTGAAGCTTGATAAAGATTAAAGCGTGTTCATGTATTTTAGTACCTCTAATAACAGACAGAGGTGGGGCTAAAGGGCCGGGCTTGCCAGACTCTTACAGAGAAGTGGAGTTAGACCACAGTTGATTTTAATGGACAGTTTCATTTTAGTGAGGTTATTTGAACTGGGGAAAAAAAAAAAAAAGAAATTAAAAAGTCAATTAGTACTGAGAAACTATTGGCAACATCTTAGCTCTATTAAGTCATAAGCATTTAACTCGTATTCACTTCCAAATGTCTGGAAGGAAAAATGTTTTTGGCTATATGTCAAATAGAATGTGTGCTAAAGTCTGGCAAATATGCCTTTAGCCTTTAGTTTGCTGCAAGTTACACAGTGTCCCTTTCACAAACAATTAATCTCCTGCCCTAATACTACTGGAAGGATGTCCAGTAGTAGTTCTAGCCAGAAATTATATTCCTCTCTGCTTTATTACATCTAGTTAGCACCTATGCCATCTTACTACTTATAACTGGGAGTAAGGAGCATGAAAGTCAGCTGGAAGAAGAACCAAACTGAAAGAATGCAAAACAGACACAGGTCCTCTTTTATTTTCTATTTTTTAAATTTTTTTTTTACTCTTGGAAATCACCAAGTCTGCTTAGTCACTGTCTTCCCACTTGCTACCCTTCTGAGTTGTTCAGAAAACTGTAGTGGCAATATTCTTGCAGGTTTCTGTGCAGCTTTTCCATTCTACCTGTTCCTATGTTTTTCAGAAAAGCTGTATTTCCTTACTTTCACAACAAGATGATTTTCCTTCTCAAAGCAACTATATGGATATGATTAATAACTTCTATTTAATGTGTGAAATGTCCCATATGGAAATGATCAAAAGACATTGACTATGAAATAGTATATGATGTGTTGTGGAAATACTATAGTGACTGGTACTACATTGGGTGCACAGGGAAAAATATAGCCATCTGACTAATAATTTTTATAGCTTTTAGGTGATTATAGATAGTGGTGATTGTTATAAACTATGCATGCACCTTAAAGAGAAAAAAATCCTCCAAGATCAGAAGTTTTTTAAATACATATTATACTTAGACTGAGGGAGAACAAGACAAATGTTCAATTAAGAAAAACTGGGAATCAAAGATGAACAGATTTTCAGCAAAGATACTGTAAAACAGTTGGTGAATAATGTGCAATGAGAAGTAGTACTGCAGCGGGAATTAAAAAAAAACCAAACAAACCTGAAATTGTCTCTAATGAAATGTATAGCCAGTTTCATAAGAAACCAGAAATGCCCACTGTGTATATTGGGCTGAAAGAACATTTGCTCAAGAGAAATCTGGCACCTAACCAAGAGAATTGTTTAGTGTTGAGAAGTAAGTAAAAGTAGCTGAAGTACTACAATTTCAAGTGCGATGACTGCAGGCTGATTTGCAGGCACTCAGTTCCAGTGTTTGACCACCCTTCCTATGAAAAATGTTTTCCTTGTGTCTTAACTGGAACATCTCTTTCTGTGGCTTGTGGCACTGTTACGCTCACCAGTGGCTTGGTCCATGTTCCTGTGGACTCAGGAATCATGTATGTCCTGTTTGCGCTTAGCTGTCTCCTCCTTAATCTTTCTCAGCCCTGAGATAGTCCTTCAACCCTACAAATGCTCAGTGGCAGACTCGGGATGGCTGACAGTAGACCTTATCAGGAAGGATTGTGGCAAAGGAGACACACTAAATCAGCCTTGCCTGTGTATTTCTATTGCTAGGTCCTCCATCAATTGGGCAGCTGCCACCTCTTTCCTCAATGTTCTTTTTGCTGCCAACATAGCCTGCAGAAGTCCTTGTGGGTTTTATCCCTGCTACCAGTTTAAAATCCAGCCCACCCTAGGTTTTCTTAATTTCACTGTGTGACTCTCTTTTTCCTGAGTAGCCCAATTCTACTTACACTTTATTTTGAATGTGCACAAAGTCAAGAATTACTCATTCAGGGAATGACTGGGAAAGGCTGGGTTTCTTTTAGCTGTTCACAGATTTGGACTGTTGTATACTGAATGTAATTCTGCAGACTAAGAAAATATTTGTACATTTTAAAAGAACAACAAACTTTAAGAAATAGTTTGCAGCAGTAGAGTTAATTATCTTTCAGATTTACAAGAAGCAGGAAAGGCGTTTCCAAAAATCAGCATTAAAAATTCAACCAGAAGCATCATTGTTGTCTGTCTTTGTTCCCAATATATTAAGTAATATGTTCTCTTCTGTAATGAAGATTATGAAAAAAAAAAAATACTAATGGTTGAAGTACAGGTAAAAGTCTTGGAAAATCAGCATTTGATAAATTGTATTTGTAAAACTTTTAAGAAATATAATAAAAATTAAAATCCCAATTGTGAGAATTTGAGGGTTATTTGCTAACAGCAGTCCTGATTTGGGTCAGTTATTTACACTGACAAGAAATCAGCATTATTCCAGTGCAGTTGTAAAAAAATCTACAAAGGAAAATGGCAATAGTTGTCTATAATTTGAAGTCTGTTCATGCTTTCCTAGTAAATTCAAACATTCAGAAAGCTTTAATATCAATATTTTGTACAGAACATGTGCTTTACATAAAGACAAGCAAGAGAGTGACCTTGCTGCTGAGCCTGTGACCAGTAACCATTGCAGGGCAGAGCAGTGTTTCCCACAGTCCGTTCCTCAGCGGAAGGTTCTGATCAGAAGCACTTCTGTGAGGTTTCTCCCGTGGAGATTTCCCGCCCTGTGTGTATACTTGAGGAAAGGATTTTCTGCTTTGTAGCTGTTCTTGTTTTTTTATTTTTGCTTTGACTCGGTGATCTATAGCTTCCTCATTGTTTTTGTTGGCTATAACTTACTACAACAATGTTAATTTTTTCCTACATCCTGTGTTAAGTAGGTGATGGGTTTGTATAGATGGTCTATTAATTGTGTAATATTTAAGCAAGATAGTAAAGAACGGCTGTCAAGAACATGGAGATTATCTTGTCATTTTTTTATAATGTTGTCAGTTATGCAGTTTGTTCTTGAACAATGTTGAGGAATTAATAAGTCTACTTTAAGCTAGCATCCATGTAATAAAGCATCATTTCAGATGCACCTGAAGCTGAAATAATGACACGCGTTGGAAAGCAGTGTAAGTATTAAGAAGGGCAATAGTAAATGCTAGAATACTGAATTTAAATGTACTTGTATATTGGGGAACTGCATCATGTTGATAGATGCGGTTTTGTATTCTCAGTCAATGTTCTGCAAGTGGCAATAAACAGCGTATCTAGTAAAGCTTCCACGTGATTATGAATAGAATAATTGTGCAAGAAGTGAAGTCTATTGTATGTACCCAGAGGAACTAGAAATATCTAACAAGCTCTTCACTGACATTTTCTTTCTATACTGTACATATTTTAGAGGGAAGCAAAAGAGAGAAGGAAATTTGAATTAATTACTGGAGGGGGGGGGAAACAACAAAAACTGATCATTTAATGAACAACTGAATGATTGAAAGTAGGTTGGGATGAAGCTACAAGGACATACTGTAATTAACAGGTCATTTGATGATCAGGTTAAATAGCTGTTCCATACGGGAGAAGGAATAAGAGATCTTCCCTGAAGCTCTCCAGAGTCTTCATCTTTTTAATCCTCCTTCACTAGTTTTTTCTACTTCAAATATATATGCCTTGCATCTATTAGTATTGAGATTTCATAAATAGAAATTTTAGGTCTGGTAACTCATAATCATAGAAATTTCCTTTATCTCCTACATTTTATAAAAATCATCTCCAGTAGTGATTTCTGTGCACAGAGGAGCATATGCAGATTTTTGAAATTTCAGAACTCCCTGTGTTTATTGTTTTTAAAACAGGCATGTTTAAGTGTCATATTTTTAGGATGAAAAGGAACAGTTTATGCCTCTTAAAACTTTCTGACTCAGACTATAAGATAGTCACATCTAGCAGTGGCTTGCAGTGAGAAAACAGCCTGGCAACTGCATCATTCAAGGAAATTTGGCATTTTGGTTTTACTGTGTCCTTAATTTTTTTTTCATGCAACTGTTGTTCATTAATTATACATTCATACTTCTGTGTGTTTTGTTTGTTGTTTTTTTTTTAACAGGAGCTGTTTAGAGTTTAATAGATATTTAATCATCTTAAAACCATACTACAGTTTTTAGTTTCTGGTTTGTTTGGGTTTTTTTTAAGAATATTCAGGAAAGAAAGTAGAAATACTTGCAGCAGCAAGGTGGAATGTTTTTGAAAAGGCAAGGAGCAATGCAGAAAATGCTTAGGATTAATTTGAAAGATTCTCCCATTAAGTTGCAAATCATGTCAGCTTTTACCTTGTGCTACAGTATAAATGTGGAGAGGTCTGACACTGAAATAACAGAAATTAATGAAATACAGGCTTCTGTTTCCTGGATATTTTTCTAAAGTCTGGACATTGCAGTGTTTATAAGGGAAACTGGAAAGCTTGTAAGTTTGGAGTAGTAGTTCCAATAGGCTTATTAGTTACTCCTGATCTCATAAGTAATTTTAGTATGTAGAATTCAGCATTTTTTTGGGTTACAGCATTTTCAAACACTGAATTCTTGTTGTTTAAGCCAAAAGATACCATCCAATCTGACCTCCAATTAAAAGTAACATACAGTCTTAGCCAGTGAAAGATTAATAGCATGATAATCTATATGCAATAACCAGAGCAAATGCTCAAATGCAGTACATACCTTAAACCATAGGACTCTATCTTACTCTTTCCTGAAGAAAATATAAATTGAAATTCAAACCTTATTCTATGGGCATTCAGGCTAGTTGTTTTCAGAATATAGAATAGAAGCAAGTGTGCTGGGTAAAGAACTGCTTGATAGAACATGAAAATACATCCTCAGAATAATTTTTACTTTTTAGAAAGAGAAGCAAGGATTCTTGTACTTGTGATGGCTTTGATGGTTTGGATGCCTTGAGGTAGAACTGTTCTGCACCATGCTTACAATGAGTCTCCCAAAATACCTAGGGTTTCTCCTTTAAAACTTGGTTATGTAAGTGTACAAAATGCTAAAGTCAACCTGTGTACCACAGCAACTCACATCTGCTGGGTGAAATGTTAATCTTAATGTTTTAAAATCAAATCTATCTGTTCTGCTTTCTAACCAGGCAATTTTCACAGGTGTCCTGAGTCAGAGCAGAGCTTTCCAAATCCTCATCTAGACCCTGGGAAGATCCTGTTTTCTTGTATCTATGGCTTGTCTGTCCACCTGGTCTCTGCTTTCTCAAGGGTCTCCTATATATTGGGATCCTGGCTTCCTCTGTCCCTGCCTGCTGTCTCCTAGGACTGCGTCCCTTGGCTGGCCATGGTTAGCTGCCTCCAGGGAAAGGGGCACTTCTCCCTTCATAATATCTCACCTGAAAAAGTTCAACCAGCTGGAAAAAGTAAAGAGGCAACCTTTCTCATGGCCATTTCACCATTCTCAGTGTTTACCTACCCAAAGAATAACAGCAATACGGAGTGCTAGAAAGTGTGCCCCTGAGTACAGGCACTGCTGTGGGGATACCTGGGCATGCTCTAAAATAACCTGACTTGCATACTGGAGAAGCATACTGGAAAAGCATAGCTGTTTCAGTGAGCACTTGACAGGTTAATCTGTGGTGTGCTATCTCTGCTTTCTCTCTGATGTGTCTGTATGGGAAACTGGCAGGAGAAGTCCCCAGCAACTGGCGGTCTGCCTTGGATTACTGTGGTGGCCCCACAGCGCTCCAGTTTACAGTTCACCACAGGGTAGTAGCTTTGTGGTGAACCATAGGAAGTCTGACTTGAGACCATTGCCAGCTGCTGTTCCCAGTGCTGGTAGAGTTCCAGAGGTAGGAGAGAGGCAGAGCTAATACAGGGTGGTACAACTAGGAAGGCCAAGGTTATGATGTAAAAGTAAAGTATTTAAAACAAAACACATAATTTTTCACCAAGGCTTTGTACTAATGGTTGACTCCAAATGTATCTCTGGAGGAAATTTTCCTTTCACAAGGAAACATCATCTTCAACCAAAACTTCAATTTTCCCTGTGGCTGTAAAACATGAGATGAACCTCCCCACCAGTCGCTCCTGCACTGATGACTACTCTTTCACCTGAATATGGTCAGCCATTCTGGACTCTTGCCCTGTTGTCTGTCATTCTGTATCAAAATGCATACTTACCAGCTGGTTTGGATTAACAGCTTCACCTTGAAATTTAGCTTATTACAACTAGACAGGAATCTTGAATTTCAGGAGGTAACAATTTTAATATAATATCATCAGTGTAATCTTGCACTGCAATCATATGTTAATTAATAAGGCACTGTTCTATCCACAATGTGTTAAAAATTGATATTTATTCTTTGTCATGAGTTGTAGTAATCAAGTTCAGGTTTTCAGTGTGGCTAGTAATGTAGACAGACTGGTTTTGGGTTTTGTTTTTGTTTGTTTTGTTGTTTTTTGGGTTTTCTTTAAAGGGCATTACCATAATATGTGCCTGGCTGACTGGCTCCAAGTGCATATGGGGTTATACAAATTAAAAAAAATATTTTACTGTCCAACTGATAAAAAAAGTAAGCAATGGTTACCAACAAATGTGTTGCTATGAAGAAACAATGAAAAATTGTCTAGCATGAACTCTAGGTTTGGAAATGTAGTATTGTCAAGATTTGTATTTGATATTTTCGCAGAAGTTTAGTAAGGGGCTAGGGACAATGACACTGTGGGACAGTTTAGTAATCTCAGGGTGGCAGCTGCACTTTGTTTTGGAAGGGAGAGTGTCCATTTGTTCCTTCAGTCTTGCTGTTCAACTGTCACCTTTACTTTCTCTGTTTTTCTTCAGATTGTGGTTACAGTGGGACAGGATTGACATATCTAGATGATAATTATGTGACTTGAATGTTCACCACTTGATTATTAAGTAATGAACAAATACAGGCACTGTAACTAAGCCTTGCTTAATATATTGTTGTTAGATGGGCACTAGTTTTTCTGGTTTTGACTTTCTCTATATGCATTGCTCCCTTCGGTACTATGAATACATTTCAAGGAAATTAAGATAAAATAATACCATTTTGGAGCTCTCCTATTATCTTTTGTGGATTGGTTCAAGAACCTTACCAATGACAAGTAGTTCATGTTCTTAAGAAAAGATTTCTAGATGTACTTGGAACATTTTTTAGGACTAGAAAAGTTCACTCTACCTTGCAAGGCAACTTCAGTATGTTTAGTGTATAAAGAGAAGTCTTACTGGTTACTTTTCTTACAGTTCTGTCACAGGAGAAAAGATCTCTTTAAATGGGGTGGGCACGTGGATTGGAAGATGAAAGTATAACAGATAGAGAAGCTACAAGTTAAAGCTTAGAAAAAGATGTCATTAATGTTAAAGCTGCTTAATCTGTAGATTTTTTTTCTACCACTTGCAGTTTCAAAGTCAAGATCTGGGTATCTTTCTAAAAGGATCGCTGATCTTAATTGAAGACAGTAGCTGTTATGATTTTTTTTCTTGTGTGTGTATTCCACAGGTCAGTTTTTATAATTCTGATTATTATTCTTGGTATTAAAAGAGTTCAGGGAGCCATATGTATGAAGTATTAGGAAGTTTATTTAAATGGAGTGTAAAGTGACGCAATAATGTACATGGGCTCCAATAGGAAAGAGAAGAAAGTCATCTGAGCTAGTGAGCATGGATTTACCAAGGTGAAGTCATAATTGACCAACTTGATAGCCTTCCAAGACGAATTACTGGCTTGATAGATGAGGTGAAAGCAGTGCAGAATTGTGGGTCTTGATTTCAGTGAGGCTTTTGGTGCTGCCGCCAATAAGATCTTCATAAAGAAGCTGAATGAGCAGAAAGTGAGGTGAAAACTGACTCAATGACCACATCCAGAGGTCATGATCAGGGATGTAAATCCTGCTTGGAGGGCAATAACTAGTGGTGTACGTCAGAGGTTAATACTGGGTCTGATCATGGTAAGCATCTTCATTAGTGATCTGGATAATGAGGCAGAGTGTACCCTCAGTGAATTTGCTGGTGATACAGAACTGGGTGGCGTGGCTGTTACACCAGAGGGTCATACTGCTGTCATGAGGCAGGAACCTCATGAACTTCAACAAAGAGGAGTGCCAAGTCCTGCATTTGTGAAATAAAAAGTACATACACCAGTATATGCTGGAGGCCACCTACTGCAAAGCATCTTGGCAGAAAAGGCCCTGCCTGTCCTGGTGGACACCAAGTTGACCATGAGCTGTCAATATGACCTTTTGGAAAAGAAGGCTGATGGTGTGCTGGACTGCATTAGGAGGAGTGGAGGGAAGTGGTCTGTCCGTATTACTTAGCACTGATGAGAGCCACACCTGGAGTACTGTGTCCTGGTCTGAGCTGCCCAGTATGAGAGAGAGACACAAACATACCAAAAAGAGTCCAATGAAGGGCACAAAGGTGTTTAGTGACTACAGCATCTCTCCATTGAGGAATGGCTCAGACATGGCTCAGCAGGGATTGTTCAGCCTTGAGAAGTCTCAGGGGAGATCTTATCAATATGTATAAATACCTGAAAGGAGGATGTAAAGACAGAGTCAGGTTCTTTTCAGTGGTGCCCAGTGACAGGACAAGAAGCAGTGGGCCCTAAGGAGGTCCTCTCTGAACATCAGGATACACTTTTTCATTGTGAGGGTGACTGAGCACTGGTGCAGGTTGCCCAAGAGGTGGTAGAGTATCCATCCGTAGACATAGTTGAAAGCAATCTGGACTTTGTCCTGGACAACCTGCTCAGAGCACCCCTACTTGAGCAGGGAGATGGCACCAGATGACCTCCAGATGTCCTATCTTGTGATTCTGTGTACTACGACAGTGCAATTTAATTAAAAGGTTTTTAAAATAAAATAATAAATGGACCTTTTAGAATAGTACTTCACTGTGTGACAGCTTGTAATGTGATTCTTGTTTGAAGTGTTTCACCTAATTTTTATTATTTGTAATATTTTAAATTTTATATATGGAATACTTATGTAAAACTCTGGGGTTTGAATTAGTAATGTTTGAAATTGGAGCTTGTGTATTTCTGTCTCCTGATTTAAATTGAAAAGTACCACTTGTTGATCTTTGTAAGCAAATCATGTGCTCCAAACAAGATTTTGGTTGTACTGAGAGTATTTTAGCAGTGCACACCACTGCCTTAGACACAAAGCTGTTGACTTTGTTTTAGGAAATAAAAGTTAATTTTCTTCCTTAAAAAAAAATAAAAATAAAAAAAGCCCACTTGCAGATGTTTGTGTGGGGTTTTTATTAAGCACGCTTCCACAGATGTGAACTTCTGCATAGGTCTTCAAGGAAGAGGATGTGTAATACCTGTTGCTTGGCTGAAAAAGGTGCAGTATTTACTGCAGGGGAAATTTTCCAGGGAGTGCTCATAATGGCACATAAGACAGGAGGGCACTGCCTGGATCATGCTGTTCTGTCCTTTGAACATAAATGTTAATCATTGCTGTAAGTGCTACTTTTAAAATAAAACCTCAAGGGGTTTGCTTCTTTTAAAGAGTTGTGGACCAGTAGAAATACCATCCACTTCAGAAACTGTAATAACTATGAATCAAATGTGTGAATTATATCCTCTGTTATGCTCCCTTCTTACTGTCATCGAATTGTAAGTATTCTATTATGTAAAACTATTACTGCATCTAATTAAAGTTTTAATAACAATGTTACAGTACCACACTATTGCAGGAAAATATCAATTTTCAAAAATAATTTTTGTATATTTTTGAATGGTTATTGCAATCTGCTGGCTTCAAACCTTGGAGGAGGAAGATATGATTACTGAGTCTGAGTGTGGCTTGATTCTCATGCTACTAACATTTTAGTTGGGAAGAAAATGGCTCTTGGTATTGTGTACATACAACATCCATTAGCGTATACTCTTCTTTCATACTGGTCAGGTTTTAATTTCAAAGTCCAGATTTTAATTTCAAAGTCCAGTTGGGAAATTCAGAACTATAGAAGAAGTAATTATGAAGTGTTGTCTGTCAAACAAAATCCAGTCAACAGGTACAGATGAAAACTTTCTCACATGCATTTACATTTTTGGGGAGGAAAAGGTCCCAAACCATGTTGGCATCAAAAATTAATTTTTAGAAAAAGTAATTACGTTGCAAATAAGTACAGAGTAAGGGCAAGAGCTTTTTTTTTTTTGTAATTCTGCTTTTGGGACTTTGTACTTCTCTCCTCTCTGCTTTCCATCAATGTCCGACTTTGCCTCAGTACTTCTGGTGTTTTTCTGGTGCACTGAAAGGACTACAGAGTTTAGTATTTTGTCAGTGTGAAAATCCTGACTTGCACAGTAGACTAAGCCTTAACTTTCTGTTAATATGATGATAGTTGCTTGAAAAACATGAAAGATACTGTAAAAATTTTTAGGCTAATCTCCATTGCTCCATTAAGTGCTTAATGCTTTAATTCATGGAGCTAATTCAAAGCTGAAGAAATATTGCAAAAGTTCAGTATTTCAATTTCTAAAAATGCTTTTCATGTTACACTAACAGGAAATGTTCAGTGGCACAAAAATACTGTTTTAACGTGTAAGATGTTTCCTTGGCACAATTGTTTCCTTACTGTCCTCCCTAAAGCCTCATTTAGGGGTGTACAAGTCAACTTGTGCTCACTTTTTTCATGTGCTGGTGGCAACATAACTTTGAAGTATGGTTAAGTAATCATCTGCCACTTGTCTGTGTACAGTTTTTGGAGACTGAGAAAAGCTGCTGGAGTTACTGAGGGGGCTTGAGCTTCTATCCCTGAAATAAAAGGCCCTCAAAAAACAGCTTTGTAGAAGAGCCATAAAGAGCTTAAAGCTGCCCCTTCAGACAGCAGTCAAAGGTGTTTGAACCCTCTGACAACTTAATGCTGGGTGCTTCCAGTACAGATAGGTTTAGTATAAAAATATATACATAATATTAAAAATGAGCAACAGGTTAAACTTTTTAGAGTCTTTTGTCTTTGCGTTTACTCTGTTTTTCCCATGTGTTTGTTGTCAGCACTGTGTTTGCCCTCCGCATTTTTCTGAAAAGTGGAACACTATTTTAACTTCCTATTTTACACTGTTGCAGAGTACTCCTAATAAAATATAGTGGTACTCTTGTTCTTTGAGGGAGTTGAAGGTTTTACTGGACTATTTGGATTAGATTAGTTTACTGTTTGTTAGGGTACAACATAGGAGAATTACACTCTTTTTTTTCTTTTTTTTTTTTTTAACATGTCAAAACTCTGGAGTGTGGCATTGCAGCTGATAGGGAAAGGAGAAGCTGGGAAAGCTAATACAGGACACCAAAGGTCCTGCCTTTGCATATATCCAGGCTTGTCCATAGTGTTGTATCAGCGTGGGGGCTCATAGTTGAGATACTTCAGCTAGATACCTCAAGTTGGATACGTCTAGGTGGTACAATCTTTTGAGTCCGTTTTCTGACTCCTGTCATTCTAACACAAGCTTGTTTCTTATTTTATCTTTTCCTGACTCTTCCTGCATCTTTCATGGCACCTGCAGTAGGCAAAGAAAGAAACTACTTTTAAAAAACAAAACACTAATGAATTAAAACAACATGAAACAAACAAAAACCAACCACAAACAACAAATCCCCTGCCTTTTCTCCTTTTCTCTTTGTCAGTTAGCTAGTTAATGGCAATAACCACATACTAGCTTTGTACCTGCTTACCCCTTTTGGGAGCTTTTTTCTGTATTCAAGCTGTTCTTGTTTGACTAGAATTGGCAACAAGTTTAAAAGCACAAGTAGAGGTGCTAGAAGATTACATAAGCCTGGGAAGCTAGAATAAATTATAAACTTGCTTTTAGTCCTGGCAAGAAATGCCAGTATTGCTTCTGTAATTTCCATGAAGACAACCAAGTTGACACTGCTGAAAAGTGTTGTTTTGTTTTTTCCTTAATAGTAAAGCTTGGGGATGAAATACAAAGAATGCCAGGTTAAAGGGCTTCGTTTGCCAGTTAGAAGCAATCAAAATATAATTTCAAAGGAAAATTATAAATAGTGCTAGTTACATTTCATCATTAGAAATTGTCATCAAGGTAGAGAGTTAAAATGCTATCTTTTGTTATTTCAGGGTGCTATTTTGTTTGTTGGTGTTTTCTTTCTCCCCTGTATAGCCTTTCAACACAATGTACTTTTTGTTTTAAAACTTTTGGAAAGATCCATGTCACTTGTGGCTGAGTTGCAAAGAAAACCACAGACACATATATATTAAATGTGCTTGAAAACAGAGGTTGAAGGGCAGTGTGTTGAATGGGCTTGCAGAACTAGTGACTGGGTGGCAAGCAGTATCAATAGGCTATTTTAAGACTTTTTTTTTTTTTGGAATTTAGTAAGTTGATGCTGCTTCTATTAAAAAAAAACCCTGTATCGTGATTACGATTATCTTGACATAGATGTTTTCCAAAAAGTGAGCTGTTTCTATTTGGAAAAGAAAGCAACCTGTGTGGACTATCCAGGCCTAAAGAAAAGGTTTGAATTCTCCTAATAGGCAGATGTGCAGAGTACTGCATTGATCTCTTGAGAATATGTAGCAGATCAATCTAACATTAGGAATAGGGATGGATGGGGTAAACCTCTCAAGATGGAAAGGAGCAGAAGTGCACTGAGTAGACAAAATAAGAGGAAATTAGCAAAATCAAGTAAATAGGGGAAAAATTTATCTGAACAGGTTTCAGATAAAGTGCAGTGAAGAAAAACACCTTTTGCTCACAAAGAATATAGATTTTTATATATAAAGTTAAAATTATTCAGTTTGCCTCAGGTTAGGAGAAACAGTTTAACCTGCTGCTCCAGAAATGTTGAAATGAGCCTTTTGAAATAAAATCTGAAACCAAGATGCTTCTTGCTGTTGACAGTCTGTTTCATGTTCACCTTTTCTGATGTGCAAATCTCAAATAGAGCATACCAAAGCACTTGAGAAACACTCCAACAACAGCAGCCCGACTGCTTACAGGCATCCTGGGGTTACTGCCTTACAGAGGTAACTGCTCCTTCCAAAGAGCAGTTGTTCTTCTGGAGTAGATTAGAAGTGTCACAGTTACAAATGCCTTCACTCTGCCTCCTATTTCTCTCAGGTTTTACAATTGCCTGTTTGTTGGATCTGAGAGATAATTAAGTAATTTAAAAGATTAATTGGCTTAATAACTGAATTTGCATTCTGGGGATTCTGAAATTGCAGGAAACTATTCATGCAAAAAATGCTTTTGTGTTAATTCTAAATAGATCTATAAATATGAGACCTGATTGGTTTTATGACTGTAGCCTTTAGAGAAATAACTCATCTGTCTTCAACATGATTAATTATTTTAAATGTTTAGGGTGAGATGGATTGTCAAAGGTGATTAAGATGTTTTTATCTAATATTTTTCAGTACATAATTTAGAATTCAATTAAGATGTTTCTATCCAGCTGTCTTTTCCATGGAAGAAAATATTTTCCTTGTATACTTGTTTAATTATTGGCAATAGATTTATTGAAGGTTTGTAGTGCAGATAAAAAAGATTAGTAGTTGAGTTTGGTTTAAATGTAAAAAATAAAAAATGGTATAAACCAACTCCTATGTTCACTGTTGTAGAGCTTAGACTGATGATTTTTTGTGTCTTTTTTTTATGTTGATAGATCTCAAGGCTCAGATAGTGATAGTATGCCGTAATGGATATCACTCTGGTGCACTGTAATCCTTTATAACTTTCTTCTGGCATGATAGGATTTTGGAATTGGGGGGGAAATATTTACATAAACAAATGTTACTTGGCTTTCCTCTCAAGTCCTGTCTTTTTCCAGATGCAGCATGTGTGGTTTTAGTTTGGTTTTGTCCTAGAAGGCATTAAGTAATTACATAGATATCATTGCTTTGCTGTAGATTGACAAGAGTGTAGAAATGTTAGTTCATAAAATACTGATTTAACTTATTGGATGCAGATTTCTCATGGTTTCTTGTTGTTAATTTGTATCTCTTGTTCTTGAGATTGGTTCATATTTAAACTTAATTCCTCATAGAGCTGTTTATTGTTGGAATACTTCCAGGAATTTCTTTAGGATAAAATCTTCCATTTTATTAAAAACACACTAGATGATGTTTTCTAAGCTTGGGATATATAATTTTATTTCCTTTAAAGTTTCAAACATATTTTCTTAGAATTTAGGTTCCAGCAAGCTTGACCTTAAATTTAATTTTACTTTTTGTTCCATTTTGTTTGTAGGTGGTCTCCCCACTTTCCTGGGTGCACAGTGGGACTTCTCCCACTGCTGCTGATGCCCCTTATGGTCTTCTTGAGGGAGGAGCAGCCTCAGTCATTCTGCGGGTGAGTAAAGGCTATTGGAATGGAGGCCTGGACAGTAGTGCCCTCTTCTCCTACTCTTTATTCTTCTGTTCTTCCCTGGCAGCATGTGAATTCCCCTCAAACTTTAACCATGCGGCTTGTGACATTTGCATTTCCCTCCAGATTATAGGCATAGTAGGGGTCTTTTGACATATGTTTTCCTCTGGAGAAAATTTCTTAGTAGCCTCCCAGTTCCATGGTTATCAGACTGTGCCTTTCAGCAGCTCCTGGTTAGTCTGTTAACTGCTTTCCCTTCCTTGCACTGAGAAAGAAGCATCCATTCCCATGTGCCTTTCAGCCTGTGTGGTACCTTCCTTCCATCAGTAATCTTGATCACAAAGCTAAAAGACCACCAAGTTTTACAGATACTGGCTTGACTGGCTTGAATGTATTCTTGTGCTAGCTCTGTTTCTTCCTCTTGGACAATGTGGCACTGAGGAAGTTCTGCTTTGTTAGTAGAAATTGGTGGAGAGGTGCAGGACTGCTACTTAAGAATGGGAGAGAGAAGAAAAAGAAAACCTCACAGTTTGTTTTGTTTTTAAGATCTTTTACAGTACTTTATAGGGCTCTTGTAAACTGGATGCTTTTAGAGATGGTTAGCTAAAGAAAAATCAGAGGCTCAAAACAATCTATTTTGTTCTACCTCTTTTTAAAGACTTATTTCTTATCTTTAGTCTGAAGGAATTCAACAAGTACTTAAGCATTGATAATGAAGCTTTCCTTGTCGGTTGGAAACTATGCTTGACTCAAGTTAGACAAGCTTCTTCAAATAAACAAATGTTCTCTTTCCTAAAAGGGTGAGACTGAAAGTCACCTTCCCACTGGGTGTAACTTTCTTAGCTAGTAGCTCCATTTAGGACTTATATAATGCTGTCTTTAAAATAAACCACCAGCATTCAAAAGCTATGTAGTAACTGTTAATACTAAATGGGCATTTGAGAGGTTCATATACTCAAAATTTAGCAACAATAATCTGTTGAGGCCTTTACTAAGTGGTTCCTTGAGTACATGATGATAACTTACAGAGTATGCTAAGATGCCTAAATGAGCGTCTGAAGAAGGTGATGGTAAAAGGACCTTTACCATTCCTTAATATCTTCCACCATTACTTTAAAAAATGGCACCTCAGAGCCACAAAAAAGTGTTTGAGTAAGCAAAGTAGAGCAAGAGAAGTCTTTGAAAGTAAATGTAACTTTGAGGTAGAGGAATCTTCCAGGTTTTTGCATAAGTTATAAGCATTTTCTTTTCCTTTATACAAAGATCGAGTATTTTGTTATTTTAAGAGTAGTATATTTATTAGAATCTCTGTTCTTTCGCTTAATCATATAGTACTCATTTTTTTATTTGAGTACTCAGTATTTTATTTGAGGTACTATTTGATGAAATTCCATGTTATATACAATGCTATGGTCAGTTAATGTAGAATTAATGAATCCTTTCTTAGGACAATGTCAGTAAAGTTGCATTAAATACAGACTAAACGCAAATGCATTGTTTACAAAAATAAATTAACCTCTTTCATGTTAGCATGAAGCTTTTCTTATTTGAAGTTGTAATTGATACCCAAATTTTGAAGAAATTTTGTCTTCAATTTCTTGAGGCTTTTCAGGGCTGACATTTCTTCATCTCTAGCTTTGTCTTGACCTTTACTGTATATTACTTCTTGTTGTTTTTCACTTTTGCTCTGTACTTAATTTTTTAATGAAAAATCTTTCCTGAAAAATAGTATTAATGTTCTCTTTGGACTGTTGTCCATCAAGTGTTAAGTAATGCATTGCTTCCATTGTATTAGTATGTTAAAAAATACAGTAATCTAAAAAGAAATAAAATCTGTTACTGATAACAGCTAGGATGGTAAATAATAACAGATACTGTTTGGAAATGCATGTGTCTTCTTTTTTTCATAATTTCTGCATTGAGCTGTAGCACTGTTACATAAAAATAAGTGGTGGTGGTGTTAATGGTTTCGTTTTAGTTGGTGACATAATATTTTTACAGCTTTATGCTTCTTTTTCATGTGTCATTTAATCAAAATTGTCTCCTAATACAAGTAACAAATTAAATGTTACCTGTACTCAAATTATATTCTGTCATTCTTTCCATCAGTCTTTTGGTTAATGTGGATTTATAACTTGCAGCTGTCTTTGTACTTGATCTGTTATTGAGGCAGAGACGTTCATTAATTGACGACACTAGATACAAGCTGGAAGTAGTCAGCATTTACATCATTTTGTTTATGACCCCATTAATACCTGCATGAAACCCACCTAATCTTTAAAATAAATCCCTTGTACTCAGGTATATGTTACTACTTATTCTGGGTGACTGAATTATAATTTCAATACACGTAGGATTTAAGGGGAAGGAAAATGCTCTTATCTGCCATAACTGCCATGATCAATGCACAAATACCATGTCTATGTAGTCAGTGTAGCTGTTTGGTGTCTGTGAAAGCAATCCTTTCTGCATTAAGAGGCATCTGATGTGAAAATGTTGGGAATTCCATTGTGCAGTTATGTCCCTTCACTTGGTGTGAAAATATCTGTGCCGTATGAAGCTACAAATTACGCGTTTATCAGAAACATAGCTTGAAAATGTTTTTCTCTGTTAGACTGAAGAGTGAAAATGGTGTGAAAATTGCCTTTGGTGCAGGTATTTTCCAGCCCACTGTAAAAACTATGATCAGATAGAGAAATGAGTGCTTGCAGTCGTGCTTGCAGTTGGCTGCAGTGCGCAACTCCTCAGTGGGTGACAGGAGCCGTTTCTGTTGCAGGGAGATTGGTACTGGGCAGGTAGCCAAAACTCCTTTGGTTTGCTGAAACACTGCTGAGGACAAGGATGCTGACCGAGTCCAGCTTGAAGTTTTTTGGGGTTGTAAGTGAGTGTGCAACCCTGCTGGGTTTCCCTTGGCCCTGTGTGGTGCTGGGATGCTGCCTGCCCACAGAAGCTATGGAGGTGGCCTGGCTCTTCCCTGACATCACCTTCAGGTGCAGACCTAGACTACTGTGTTAATTCTTCATTGTTTACTCTGCCTAGCACTAAGGGATGATTTTGGTGTTTACTGTGCCAGTGAATAGAAGCCATTTACACAGGATGATATTACTTCTCAACTTTATTGCTTCCTCCACTCCTTTAAAATTCTCCCAAACAAATTTTTTGCACATCTGATAATTAATTTTGTTGGTAGCACTAAAGCTGTTTTTATGGTAGATTCTACTGTCAGGTGGAGTTGTATCAGTCCTTCATTTGCTCAGTAAAACAGCATCCTGAGAAAACATACGCTTGGAGCAGGTGTGCTAAGAAGAGGGAGATGAAGGTTGCTCCAAAGGTTGGGAAGCCTCAATGCACCTGCAGTTTGGTTTTCTCTCTTCTTGGTTGACTACTTCCAGCAGCATGTTCCACAACACCACACTCTGAGGCAGGCTGATCAATACATTGGCTGTTTTTCTTGATGATCAGGGTTGATTCTGCAAATGTAGCCACCTTCTTCTTTTGGCTGTATCTTTTATTCCTTAATTTCATAATGGCCTCTGTGGTGCCATTGCTTCTGTGAGAAGATCACGCTCTGTTCATGAGGGGAATGCTTGTGGTTGAATGCAAAGGGTTCAAGGTATGCAACGTTGCCTGTGTGAAGATCTGGATTATTCTTAGTCATTGCTGTGTTTTGTCGTCATACTATTCCTTGTGATGTCTCAAACATATAAGTCTTCCCATATTTGTTGTACCTTTAAGTAACTCCTCTGTCTTCAGAAGAAATTAGTATTTCATATTCATTTACTTGTTGTCCCTGAGAGAGGTGCTTTTGACTACCTCTGTAAACACAATGCAATAGCAAACACCTTTTCTTCTTTCTCGTCCGCATTTGTAGTGATGCAAAGATTTTGATCATTGGAGAGTTTTGAATACTCTAGGAATATATATCCAAAGTGAGAGTATAATGGCTTTTTTGAAGGTACAGGTCTATTAGGTCTCTCTTTTCCAAAGCTTATTTCCAGTGACACATTGTGCTTCTGATAACAGCTAGCAATAGTAAATAGGACAAAAATCCACTGACACATTTTATAACTGTTATAAGTAGTAGCAGATGTATGAATAATACTGGATCAAATTCAGTGATCTTTTTTGTGAGTTCATTTTCCAGGATGATATCATGTTGTGGGGTTGTTTGTTTTTGCTTTGTTTTGGTTTTGTTTTGCCTTTTTTGTGGTGGTGTTTTGTTGTGGGGTTTTTTGTTTGTGTTTTTTAACATATGTATATATATACACAAACACTAAACTATATGTGTAGACCTGTCTGACTAAATTTTCACCATATGATGTAGCATTGGTTCATAACCTTGATGGTTCAGCCACCTTGTGAAAACATTTGCTTTTTATAAGGTGCACTTCAGGGACATAAGAGGCTACTGATGTAGAATATGGGGTTTGTGTGTGTGGCTGGGGGGATGTTTCTTTAGGGAAAGCAATATAGTTTATTGTTTTGGACTACTAGTTTATTTGTGTGGAAATATTTCTCCTACCATTTGAATTCTTAAAGAGAACAGTTAAGTAGTTGTTTCTTTATAATTTTAAAGCACAACTCTTGATAATCTCAGATGTTATACATACTTCAGTGTGGTCAGAGATACACGGAACAAAATGGTATAGTTTGTGATGAGAAAAAATGCATGGATGATAATGGAAGAGATATTCTTTATCCCCAAAGTTTGTCTAACAGTGTTAAAACAGTACTCCAGCAATTACTTTTTTACTTAAATCAACTTTATTTTTGGGGAGTAATACTAAGGAAAACTTCTTTATGTGTAATGAAGCTGCTGTGTAGCGATTGTGAAGGAACCGCATATTCAGGACTAAATAAACTTGTTATAGACATTTCCAGTTGTCTGAATCTCATGTTTGTGTAAATGGGTTGAGAGTTTTGTTAACATGCATATCAAAACAAGATTTAATAATTCCTTTACTTTCTCCCCACTCTAAAATGTAGAGGAGGGTACTGTGCCTTGTTTGAATGTGTTAGTATTTGTTTACAGCTTGAATTAGTAAAATGTTTTTTTCAGGTGACTGTTACTATGAGCTTGTACCTTTCTACTTACATTTTCTTCTTTAATTGTGAAGAGGTGTTACTGGGTATTCATATGAATATTAAAGAATTTTAAAGCTTTGGATTTTATCATTAATCAGTAAAAATAATGGGAAATATTGGTAACTTCTGGTATAAGCTTGGAATTTTAATTCAAGTATGCCAATTGGGTTGCCCCCATGTATATAGGGACTCTAGCCCGGCTATATCTAAATGCAGTGTACAAGCTCTGTTACTGGAAACAGCAGAACTAGAAATACATGCTGTACACAAGCTGTAATGTCCTGCCAATTATTTGAGATCGATCTAGTCATGCTGCTGTTTGCTTTTTACTATTCCAGAAGGTGTTTCCATACTGTAACAAATACTCAGGGTTTTTTATCTGTTATTTGGACAGACCTTTTGTCACGCCATCATTCTTACCTATTGTGTTTGTATTTAAAAAAAAAAAAAAGTTCCGCTTTCTACTTCATTGGATTTGACAGTTCGTAAGTGTGTGTAGTTGCTTTGATTATATCATGCCTGGTACAGTAACCAAATTGTAGATTGAAAGGGAGGATGCATTTAGTCTCTAGCCTCTTTTTCAGTGCTACAAATTTGTTTTCTTGGAACCTGATGTAATTATGTGGAAAGCTTTTTTTTGTTTGTTTTTTAAGTTGTACTTTTAAGGATCTCATATTTAAGTGAACTGCCTCCTTACTTATTTTATTCTTACTGTATGTTTTCCTGACTAAGTAATGATGAATCTTCAGCTCTGGCAGGTTTGGACTGGAACCAGTGACAGAAAACTACAATAATTAAAATTTTAAAAAAGAAAATTACAGCAGACAGCAAAGGACAATTTTTATCTTAGTGTTTCGTGCAGGTTGGGAATATAAATTTACGGTCTATTATTTGTTAAGGCATGACTGTCTGTATGTACTTTTCTGTCATACTGTCACTGTGGGCAATTTTGTGATGTTTGAGAAGTAAACTCCTTACAATTAACTTGCTTTTACATTTTCAAAAGAGCAGAGTGTGTATTCCACCATTGGTGGAATATCTCAGGTACAGTCATCTAATTCCTTCGTTTTGTTTTTAATAGTTATGGCTTTGTTCCTGTCAATAAAGAGTTGATTAGGATTTAATCTGGTTTTGTAGTTTTCTGCTGTTCTGTGAAAATGTATTTGTACAAAACCTGAGATTACTTTTGCTGTAATTTTGATGAAGCATAAAATTATTTCATTTTAATAGTTCACCAGTTCAAAGGGCCAAGTTTAGACTTGCTGTTCTCATATTTGTTACTTAAAATACTTTTTATCTATTAATAGAATGCTCTTCTACTTTCTAATCTTTTCTACCTGACTTTCCCCATATTGTTGCATAGAGATGGGAAGTCTATCTTCAAAGATGCACGGGGTCTCTATCTTCTTTTCTTTTTAAGCTGATCATGAATCTTAGGAGCCAAAAAAAGCATGCCCCAAACCTTGCTGCTTCCATAAAAGTTACATGGAAAGTTCATCTTCTTTCATCCTGCGTTACACTCTCCCTTTTGTGTTCTTCTGCTTTTAATATTCATGATCAGAATGTCTTTGATTTAGTAATTAACAGATGCAATTACAGTTTACTTGCTGTTTTCACTGACACTAGATCTGCCAGTTTTTACTATTCCTACTATTATCACTTAAAGCACAGCATTTCAAATATATCAAACCGTCTTTTTTAATACTTTGTCAAGGCTAAAGTGTTCTCTCTCTTCATTCGTGTTACTTTAAATGTTCGCTTGTTGGAAGCATCTGTTTCTCAATTTCTAAAGCACCCGTGCTTGGCTCCAGAAGTTGTTAATAGAAACTGAAGTTGGCAAGTCCTATTTCTTTCCAGGTTCTTACATTCAACTTCAGGAGATTTGTGGAAAGTGGCTTCTGTCAGTGTCTGTGGTAGAAGCTATATTAATCTCCATAAAATTATATAAATATTAATTTATGAAAGAGAAACATGATTTTACGGTAAAGTGAAGCTTCTAATCCCTGAGCAACATAATGCAGAAGGAAAGATAGTATTTAATTTTTAATGCCTAATGAAGTAGCCTCAACTAGAAAAATTGTACTCCTGTGAAATTTTGTGTTGTTTACACTCTTTAAAATAGGGGTTTAGATTCCCATGTGCCAAAAGAGAATTTAAACCTAAGTTTCTCTTACACTTAAGTTGATGATTGTGTGCTGACTGCAGATTCCTAAGGAAAAATGGTGCTGGTCTTTGATTTTATCACAAGAAAGTCCTGGCATGTTGTAGATACTGATCTGCAGTACAGAGTTTAGAGTTGCCTACATTTTGGTGGATTAGGCTGTTAAAGCACCCTTGTCCTGAATTTTTGATACAGCTGTACTGTGTGGAACGAATAAGCAAGGACACTGGGTATTTAGTCCTCTTTACAGGAGGTCAGAACACTGGTTTATATCATGTTTCAGGTGCAAATGTAGTGTTACTAGCCCTCTCAGTTCTGTTACTGTCTCTGGAAGTTACCTAGACAGTTAGTGTCTAGGTTTTGATTGTGTGTTTCAGGTATGTTTTCAAGCTAACAGTGAGTTCTAGAATTTGTGCTTTCACATGTATACTTTTAAACCTAGGCAAATGAATCACTTAAAAATCACCTGAAGTGGGCTGACTAGGTGTGGGGTTTTTCTGGTGTTTCTTTCTCTTTGTCCTGTAGCATAGAATGCACAAAGGCTATTTAAACTTCCATGGTGGTTGCTGTGCTGCTCTCTTGCATTCTCTATGGTGTTTCATATGTGAGATGGGCAGGTAGGGAGTGAGTTATGACTAGCCTTGTGATAATTTAGCAATTTGAAGATTTTCATCTTTAGTTGCGTACCTCTTTGCTGAAATTTAAACATGGAACTTCAAGTGCTCTTTGCTACCTCTGTTACTGAATGATTTAAAACCAGAGTGAGAATGACAGAGCGCAATCCCAAAGCAAATAATCAGCATAAGTTTTGTTTTCTTTGAGGGTTTTTATTAAGTGCATTGTAATGTTCATGATAAAACAAGCTTCCTGCAGTGTTTTCACAGAAGAGCTCTGCCGTGGGCATGTTTTATATTGGATTTAGCTTGGAAGTTGGTGATTTTTGTATTTGGAGATAACTGGTGGTGAATCTGTATTCATTATACTCTTTCCTTATCTGCTGTCCCTTTTGATTTTGATACAGCATTATCTGCTAAAAGAGACACTGCTTGTAGCTGGCCAGGATATCAGCCATTGAAAACAATGTTTGCAAATGTTCAGTAGAGATTTAAGAAGAAGTTTCCCATTTTAATTCTCTGGGGATTGATTCAGTGTCCTTAGACATGAGTAGGCTAAGGAGGATTTATTTCATGCAGTCTCACAGTACTGCATTGTTGTCAGATGTAAGGATTTAAAATAAGGATAGGTTTTTGTGCTCTCACAACTCCACTCACACTTGGACAGTGTGTGGAATGAGCTTGTTTGCAATGAATGGAATAGGGGTGGGATCCGAAGAAGAGGAAGGAAGAGTATGAAAAAGGGAGAAAACCTTGAATGTTAAATATGAGATGAGTGGAGCTGAAAGAAACAGTGACAGGTGTTCAGAAAGTAAGAACTGGAGCATATGTGAGTGTATTAAAGGACTGATGTTTGACAAGGAGGTGAGGAGAGGGTGATCTGTGAAGGCCTCGATCTTTGCATCTTCTTTCTCTGCAGCCCAAGCTTGGAATAACTGACAAATCTTGTGTATTTGTTAACAAATACCACATAAATTGGGTCTTAACACACTGTAATGTAGGTCCAGATAGAAGTTCATAACTTGCTCCATCTTGCAGGGTATTATTGTTAGAAATTCTTTACAAGCATTTTAAGTCTATTTTGAATCTAATAAATATCCTTCCTATTGATGAACAATTCCAAATTATACATATGTATGTTCTATTCTAAAAATATATGCAACTTTCTAAAAGAAGTGTCATCTCAAAAATCCTTGAATTGTGTGAAGCACAAAGTAAAGTTATGTTTGGAGGGATCCATAAGTACATTTTTGTATACATATATGTTTTTAAGTTCTTCCTACTTCTGTCATGGAGCAAGATATTTCTACATTTCATTATTTAATAGGCAACAGTAGTGGGGCTTCAAAATGTGTAAGCGGATGTCCAGATTGTGATGTGAAGGGATTTGGTCTGAGAACGTTAAGGAAAACATTCCTCCAATAGGAAAATGCAGTATTTAACTAAATTCTAATCCTCTTTGAATATATTAGAATAATCGGAGAGAGTTAATCTGTTAAAAATGTGTACTTCAGGGTGGGTAAAGCTGTACCCCATGTATGCATTCAGGTACAGGTAGTAGTCTTACTACATTGCAAGCCGAGTTCTGGTGTTAATTGTGCTAGTTTTGCACAGGATAGCTACTCCATAGTAGCTTCTATGGTGCTTTGGTTTGGATTTGTGATTAAAGCAATGTTGATAACACTGATACTTCGGTAATTACTGAACAGTATTTGCACAGAGTCAAGGCCTTTTTTATTTCTCATGCCACCCCACCGGCAAGTTGTCTGGGGATGTACAAGGAGTGGGGAGGGAATACACCTGGGACAGCTGACACCACCTAACCAAAGAGTTACCCCCTGCTGTATGACATTGTGCTCAGCAAAAAAAAGGGTGGGGGGAAGGTTTGCCAGCACTGCCATTACTCTGGGACTGCCTGGAGATCAGTCAGTCAGCTGGTGGTGACTAACAGGGTTTTTTTTACATCACTTGTTTTTCTTGGGTTTGTTTTTCTTTGGAGAGTTTTACTTTTTCTCCTATTTTGGTTCTTAAGCTGTCTTTGTCATTTCATGACTCTTCTAGTTCTCTTGCCCGTCCCACTGTGGGGCAGGCAGTAAACGAGCAGGTGTGTCTGTCTCATAGTTAAACTGCCTACTGTAGTCAAACAATGACATAACTCGAGTTCGTTGGTGAAGGTTTATCACAATGAAGTTCTGAAAAATTTGGCTGATTGCCTGCTGAACATACCAAATTGAGGTGAACCAGTAACTTAGACTCTCATGTTCTTTCAAGATGTACCAGTGCCTTTTTGTGCTGTTGCTTCTATATGTGCTCTAAGAGTTTGCTTGCTTATTGTAAGACTTCATCATTTTCATGTTATGTTTGATATTTGGCTTCTGTTTCACTTTGGCTTGTTGCTCTGAAATCTAAAACATTACAGAAATCCTTTTGTTGGTGTCCTGGTACTGCTCATGAAATTGAAGCACTTAAGTAGAACTGAGAGTACAGTAAGCCTGCTAGAGTTTAAATTGCTCCACTCCTCACAGATACATGCTGTAAGAAAATGTTTAGGTATTGCTTAATATATAAAGGATTTAATTTTTTTATATGAGATTTTACTGTCCTGTTAATATGCCTTTAGAAAATTTTCTTTTAAAGTCCAAGAGTATTTATTTTCTGTTTAAAAGCTATTGCAAATAATTCTAATAGTAAAAACGGAGAAGAAGAGATTCCGGTGTTCTTGTTCTTCTTCAGGGGGAAAAAAGGTTTTGATCTTGCTCAGTATGCATATCTGAATTTTACATGCATATATAAATACAGCAGTTATTTTTATATTACATATTTTAATTATGTGTTAATAAATGTCTTTTACATATACAATCTCTAAAAGAAACAGCTTTGATATATTACAACTGTACCAGTATAATTTTCTTTTTGCCTGAACTGTGAAGTGAATAATTGTTTTTATTTAACTGTAACACGATAGTGTTCTTGAGGCACAGAAGTGATATGACTACAGCATTTGAGCCATGTTAGCATAACAAATGTTGCCCACTTACTGTTGGCTCCTGTGCAGCTTTTCTTCCCTTTATTTTCAGATCATCATACTCTGCTATGTTTTGTAATAATAAACTGCATCCACTATTGGAGAATCGATATGCCTGGTATTACAGGGCAAACACAGAGCTTTGGTCATAGCCATGAATTCCAGAATGTTTGTTTTATTTCAGTGTTCATCGCGACCATGTCTGTTTTTTAAGGCAAGTGCTTTTAGTTGAACTGAATATAATTTCTTCTTGGAAGTGCTTGCTTATATTGCGTTCCTAGAGGAAAAGAAAAAGTTACTGTTGGCCAGTCATGTATGTAATTGAACATAGTATAGGTATAAATAATAAATATCTGTTAGTTATTCTGTGTGGTCATTTTGATTTGGTATGTGACCACACAACATGTGGTAAACCTGACACTCATTGTAATGGAAATCTGGTGTTAGCTGGACAGTGCCTGTTGTATAGGTGGATGTGTGCAGGTGGAAGAATGTGACCTGTAGTATCGAAGTTCAGTACGTTGGGACATGCCTTCTACTTGACCTGTATAAACAAGTCTGGAGTCTTCTCAGATTTGTCAGGACAAGACCGTGCATCTGAAGAGGGGCTGCACTAAGTGACAATGGAGGACATAAATCAAGTTTTGTCAGTCTCTTAGGTCTTGGGGTTCTTGCTAGGAAATAGATTAACTTCCAGGATAACTTAAGGTTATAGTAAATATTTTGGGGTAAACTGGTCTTGAATTTGTTGGGAAGAAAGAGTACTTTTTTTTCTCCTCAGTTGTTATTCGATACAGATACTCCCCTAGTGTATGCCCCTCCATTCCATGCTCAAGTATTATGAATATAAATAAGATGGGAGGGAAAGTTGTTTTAATTCATCCTAATTCTTTTGGAACTATCTCCTTAAATCAAGTCAGTAATTATTAAGGAATTTTTATAAGTCTAGAATGAAGCTTATTTGCACATTAGTGTCCATATAGCTCTGTCTTAGCTACCAAATTAAGCTAAGTTCAGAATTAATATTTAGATCAAGAGTGAACAGGGTATCTTATCTGGCTGTGTGGAGATTATATTGCATACTGAAATTGTGAAGTCTAGATGGCAAAATATTAGAATCATAGAATCATTAAGGTTGGAAAGGACCTCAAAGATCATCAAGTTCCAACTCCCCTGCCATGAGCAGGGAACCCTACCACTAGACCACGTTGCACAAGATCTCATCCAACCTGGCCTTAAAAACCTCCAGGGATGGGGCATCAACAACCTCCCTGGGCAACCTATTCCAGTTCCTCACCACCCTCATAGTGAAGAATTTCTTTCTAATATCTAATCTAAATCTCCCCTCTCTCAGTTTAAAACCATTATCCCTTGTCCTATCACTATCTTCTCTGATAAAGAGCCCCTCCCTACCTTTTCCATAGCCCCTTCAGTACTGGAAGACCAATATAAGGTTTCCCTGGGGCCTTCTCTTCCCCACGCTGAATAGCTACAACTCTCTCAGCCTGTCTTATCGACAGAGCTGCTCTTGCCATTTGATCATCTTCATGGCCCTTCTCTGGACCCTTCCCAACAGGTCCGTATCTTTCTTGTTCTGAGGGCTCCAGAACTGTACACAGTATTCCAGATGGGGTCTCACCAGAGCAGAGTAGTGGGGCAGAATCACCTCCCTGGCCCTGCTGGCCACACTTCTTTTGATGCAGCCCAGGATGCAGTTGCTCTCTGGGCTCCAGCACACACTGGCAGCTCATATCAAGCTTCTCATCTACTACCACCCCCAAGTCCTTCTCCTGAGGACTGCTCTCCAGCCATTCTCCCCCCAGCCTGTATTTGTGCCTGGGATTGTGCCGACCCAGGTGCATGACCTTGCACTTCACTTTGTTGAACTTCATGAGGTTGGCACTGGCCCACCTCTCCAGCCTGCCAAGGTCCCTCTGGATGGCGTCCCTTCCCTCTAGGGTGTCAGCCACACCACACAGCTTGGTATTGTCAGCAAACTTGCTGAGGATACTCTCAATCCCACTGTCCATGTCTCCAACAAAGATGCTAAACAGCACTGGTCCCAGTACTGACCCCTGAGGGACACCACTCATCACCTGCCTCCATTTGGACATTGAGCCATTGACCACAACTCTCTGGGTGTGGCCATCCAGCCAATCTCATATCCACGAAGTGGTCTACCTGTCAAATCCATGTCTTGTCAGTTTGGAGACCAGGATGTCATGTGGGACAGTGTCCAAATGCCTTGCACAAATCCAGGTAGATGATGTCAGTTGTTCTGCCACCATCCACCATCTCTGTAGCCTTTTTGTAGAAGGCCACCAGATTGGTCAGGCATGACTTGCCCTTAGTGAAGTCATGTTGGCTGTCACCAGTCACCTCTTTATTTTCCATGTGCCTTAGCAGACTTTCCAGGAGGATCTGCTCCATGACCTTGCCAAGCACAGAGGTGAGACTGACCAGCCTGTAGGTCCCTGGTTCTTTTTTTTCTGTTTTTAAAAACAGGGACTATGTTCCCTTTTTTCCAATCAGCAGGAATCTCACCAGACTGCCATGACCTCTCAAATATGATGGACCAGAGGCCTAGCAGCTGCATCCTCCAGCTCCCTCAGGACCTGTGGGTGAATCCCATCAGGTCCCATAGATTTATGCACCTTCAGATTCTTTAGATGGTCACAAACCTGCTCTACACCTATGGTGGGATAGTATTTGACTCTCCCAGTCCCTGCTTTCACCTGTGGCCTTTATGTTGAGGTTGGAGCACTTGCCAGAGAAGACTGAAGCAGGGAAGTCATTGAGGACCTCAGCCTTCTCAATATCCTGTGTTGCTGCCTTGCCCATTTCCTTGAGGAGAGGGCCTACAATCTCCTTGGATGTCCTTTTCTTCCCAACATACCTAAAGAAGCTTTTCTTATTGTTCTTAACATCCCTGGCAAGATTTAATTCTAGCAGGGATTTGTGTCTCCTAACCTGATCCCTAGCTGCTCGGACAACCTCTCTGTAATCCTCCCAGGATACCTGCCCTAGCTTCCACCCCCTGTATGCTTCCTTCTTAAGTTTGAGCTTTTCTAGGAGATGCTTGCTCATCCATGCTGGCCTCTTGGAGTTTCTACTTGACGTCCTCTTAGTTGTGATGCAGTTCTCTTAGGCAGGATCCTTCATAGCCTGAACAAGCTGAAGTTCCTAACAAACATGATGAATATTTCTCTATGAAGAGAGAGTAAGTGAAGTGTAGTACTCTGAAAATTTCCTCTTGTTTTCTCAGAATTTTTCTCCTACAGGTGAAATTGAATTCAGGCCACAAACTAAGAGATAGGGTTGACAAAAGTTTTCTGCTGCAGTAGTAATTTGGAGACAAAATTAATTTATCTCTTTTGCAGTTCAGAAGCTTCTGCTACTGCTCAATGTTTGAACAGCTACAGGAGACATAACTGAGACAGAGGAAGGATAAAAAACTGAATCCATGAATTAAAAAAAAAAAAAAAAATCTTTGAACTTCCCTTATCATGTTTGTTGGTCATAAATACATAGCTCCAAAAGAAAACAGTTAAAGTTCTTGGAGTTTCTCTTTTGCTTGCTGGACTGCAGAAGCTGATGATAGGAAGCAGAACCTACCTGAAATGGTTTTACTAATAAAGAAAGGATCACACTGTGAGCAATATGTTACTGATTGTAGTAATTTCTGCCCTCATGAAAACTGTACAAGGGAAAAAGCTTACCTGTCACAGGCAGGAGTGATGACTTACCCTGACCAAGACTGACAGTGCAGCAGATTGAACATGAGCCAGCAGTGTGCCCTTGCGGTGGGGAAAGCCAATTGCATGCCAGCTTATATGAGTAGGAGCTCAGCCAGCAGAGCCAGCATGGGACACATTCATATCTTCTCTTCACCCCTTATTACCTGCTAGGGTTTGTTCTGCACTACCTGTTCTAAACATTACTGGACATCATCCCACTCTCCTACCCCACCCCGCCCTCCCCCATACACACACATACAAAACAGCTGGATAATCACCGTGAAGAGTAAGAATATTCTTGTTTTGTAGGGGAGGAGCATTTCAGTGCTCTGTTTACAAAGCAACATATGCAAAACAGTATACATGATGCAAGCAGTTACAGCCTTGAATGCTCTGTCATTATGATGCACATTAATGTGTATCTGTTTCAACAGAATTGTGATACTCACTCTCTTAATGTCAGATGTAGAAATGTTTGGAAAGGAAGCCCTTGATATTTCCCTCAGCTATCCAGCTAGTTTGTGGTGGATGTCTTATTTACAGATTAGGAAGCTCAGAATGGAAATGTAAAGAGCTTGGGGTATACACAAAAGAGCGCAGGATTCCCATCAGTGTATCAAGCCCAAGTATGTGATTTGCCTGTTTCATATTCCCACTTGCCATTGTGGATCAGTATGGACAAATAAAGGTTGCTAGTGTCATTACTGTGGTTTACATTTGGAAAAAAAAGTAGACCTTTCTCAAAGAGATTTGATGACCTTGCAATTCTGTTGTGTTGAACATCAAGTTCTTCAGTCAGCAAACTTTCCTTTTAGAATTATTGATCCCCTTGGTGAATGACCAAGGTTATTTTTGATGGTGGAAAATATAGTCTAATAATTATTATAATAATGAGAGAGACCAGGGGCCACCAAGTTGTTTTTCACTCTGTTTTGCGAAAGTCTTGGGACCTTTGTTGAAGTCTCATGAGGCTCTTGTGCTCTTTTTGTTATCTTTCTCTATATGATGTCAGTCAGAACCGGTATTTTCAATGAGATGTCAACGCTTTACCTGCTTCTTACTCTGCGGTTGGTTTCACTGCTGCCTGTATCTCCTTTATCTTTCTTATAGTGCAATGCTGATACAGTGGTTGGCTCTTCTACCTGGCCTTTGAAACAGCTGCCCTCTGAAAAAAATTGTTTATGGAAGATTAACCAAAACGTGTTTTCTTCCACTCTTGTTTTATTCCAATCAGTATAATATGCTTCTAGAAAACTACCTATCTGTATCGTGGTTATATAAACTAGGGCTTAAGGGATAATTAAACAAAGAAAAATTAATACATTGTACTTCAGTATAGTCTGAATTTTGACTACCTAAAACTTGGTAAACTGAAGTTTCTTTATGAAACATCAGTTCATAACTACTTGCCAGTAACTGATAAGTGAATATTCATTTGATGGTACTTTGTGTTACCTTCAGCTGATTCTAGTCAATTAAGTATATTCAGAGGCAATTTTTCTGTTGAAGAAAAACTTGTGCATTTTTTCCCCTGAATATTCGGATTTTCTAGCAGCTGTATTATTTTCAGATACATACTAAGCAGTTTGGTGTTTGTGGTGTGTGTTTGGGTTTTCTTTGGGTTTTTTTATGGTAGCACATATCGTCTTGACTGAAAAAAGTATCATGTGTTGTACAAAACATTATGCCACATGCAGAACAAGTTCCCCAGCACTTGTATGTAAAATGGGTGCTAGATTGGAAAGTGAAACAGGAGGTTGTCCAAGTTACTGAAACTAGGAATAGAAACTCAGTCCAGTTGAATGTGGGGCTAAAATTTTGTGTTAAGTCTTCTGAATTGTTTGCCTGCTTAGTTATAAGCCCCTCTGGTTTTTTTGTATGTTTCTGTTTGGTTTGTTCTCTTCTTATGATGCCTTTTCCAGGGTTGGGGGGGGGAGGGGTGCGGGGGGCAGCACATTAAAGGTGATATTTAAAAGCCTGCTTCACAGGACATTAGGTGTGTTAAGCATAAGATTAGAGAAGTACTGGAAGTTAATTGTGGGAAAGATTCATTAAACTTACTAGCTTTGCTTCCTTTTAAGGATGCACCTAAGGCATTAATGGGACACAGTGAAAGGGGAGGGTATGCATGTGGAAAAAAATCTAGAGTAAATTTTGTAACTGTTGTATTTAAATTATTCTTCCTTTTTATGTTGATAAGATTCTGAAGGCATGCTTTAAAGGTGAGAGAGTCATCATATTTGCATCCTATTTTACCACTACTGACATATCAGTATTAGTCTTAATCTTTCCTGCACACTTACACTTCAGAAATTTCTGATAAATCTTGGTAAGTCTTGATCCATATATCCATGATAGGAAGTATTTATCCTGTATTGAGAAAATGCATTTATTGTTTAGATTGAAAGAAGAAGAGTAAAAGTGTTCATTTGTCAGCGGTAAGACTAAGTGATGTGTTACACAACTTAGTCTGTTTGTTGAAAAAAAAGTGTGCATTTTTAGTCATGCTAAGGAAAGTGTCCTTTAAAACTCACCTCATTAGTACTGCTTTCATTAACAATTAAGACCTACAAAATTTTTCATTCTTTCTCATTTATTTGTGTTGCTGGTGGTTTAATAGCAAGACTGTGAGGACTGATGTTTACTGTGGCAGAGGTGTCTTAAGTGGCACAAGAGATACCTCCTTATGTTGCAATACAAGATTTTATTCTCTGGTGTCTCTTTCCAGCCAAATGGAGAAAAACAATGGAAAAACAATGTTGTTTAAAGTAGCATCCCTCTGGGATGCATAACCATCAGTGTGGTAGCTTTTGCTTTCTTCTGTTATGTTGTTGGATGTCAGCAGGCTTTTTTTAGCACTGCTCAGGCTTTGCTGACTTCTGTAATACCAGTTCTTGGCTTGGCCTGTATGAAGGTGTATGTTCTCAACCTGTGGATTTCTTAAATGCATTGCATGAATTTATATAGTCAGTGCAGTATCTTGGTTGTAAGGATCATGGCGCCTTTGAGATGTAATTTCCTATTATTTGCTAGTAACCTCAAATATTAATTCGTTATTATCATTTTTTGTTAGTCTGGTTTGAGAATAGTTTTGCTTACAACAGCTATCAATTAAAGTTCTGGTCTTCCTGCTTGTGTTGTTTCCCAGAATGTGTTTATCAGGTAGGGTTGCTGTCATTGTGACGTTAGAGTGTACAGAACCAGTCCCAAACACAAATACAGGCTGGGTGGAGCATGGATTGAAAATAGTCCAGAGGAAAGAAGGACTTAAGGGTGGTGGTGAACAAGAAGCTAAACATGAGTCGACAGTGTGCATTTGCAGCGCAGAAAGCCAACCGTGTCCTGGGCTGCATCAAAAGAAGTGTGGCCAGCAGGTCAAGGGAGGTGATTCTCCCCTTTTACTTGGCTCTCATGAGACCCCACATGGAGAACTGTGTCCAATTCTGGAACCTCCAACATAAGAAGGACATGGAGCTTATGGAGGAAGTCCAGAGAAGGGCTACGAAGATGATCCAAGGGCTGGAGCATCTCTCCTATCAAGACAGGCTGAGACAGTTGGGGCTGTTCAGCCTGGAGATGAGAAGGCCCCAGAGGAACCTCATAGCAGCCTTCAAGTACCTGAAGGGGGCCTACAGGAAAGCTGGGGAGGGGCTTTTTACAAGGGTATGTAGTGAGAGGACAAGAGGTAATGGATCAAAACAGGAAGAGGGGAGATTTAGGTTAGACATAAGGAGGAAATTCTTTAGTGTGAGGGTGGTGAGACACTGGCACAGGTTGCCCAGGGAAGTTGTGGAAGCCCCATCCCTGGAAGTGTTCAAGGCCAGGCTGGATGGGGCTCTGAGCAGCCTGATCTGGTAGGAGGTGTACCAGCCCATGCAGAGGGGTTGGAACTAGATGATCTTTAGGATCCCTTCCAATCCAAACCATTCTATGATTCCTCAGGGTGTAGGGTGGTAATTGTTCAAAACTTTGCCCATTATCTTCCTACTGGTAGAGTTTGTCCTGTTTCCATGAGGAGCCTGTCAGCTCTTCAAGTACATTATCGGCCAGTCTCTCCTGTTCTGGAGTTGCTAACATCATTTTTGTGGATTAGATGCCATCTTACATTCTGGACTGGTTTATTAATAACCTGATATTCCTTGTTTCTGAACCTTATATTCTGTAAAATTATGTTTGCTGCAAACTTACGTGTAGGTTCAACGTACATTGATTATGTCAGATTCCTGAGCCATGCCCTGTACAGAGGTTGATCTAAAAATGGCTGTGGACGTGACTGAATTCCAATCCTATGTAAGGAGTGCCATCATGGAAATCTCACTAGGAATAACACCAATTTGCTTCAATTCACTCACAGAGTGCAATAGTGCCTGCATTTTCCTAGCAGTAACTTCTGTCAGTGCATGTAATGTTCCACAAAGGTATGTAGCCTGTACTTTAGTGCTCATAAATTGATTCTACATTTGAGGCTTAATCAAATCTCTCTAAGAAATTACGCTAATTAAATACATCTGCAGCTGAATAACGTAGTTTTTTCTTTTTCTAGTTATGTCATAGAAGTTGGTATGCAAAACACCACAATATGCTTTTCTGTCTTTTTCTTTTGTATTATGGTAGATTGTTACACAAACCGAGCCTGTTGCTACATATTATGCTTAGGGAGATGTATAGTAAGAAAGACATAAGCTTAGAAAAGATGTTAAGTAGATACTTTAGGGGTTTGCTTTCAAGAAGGTATAAGCAATAAGTAGATAACTTAAGAGGAAAGGACAATGAAGAAGAAAGAAAAGCACAGGGTAAAGAATCAAAAGAAATAGCTGAACCAGGGTAATTTGTGATACTCTACTAGTTTGATAGTTCTGCTAAAGAAAAATAAAACAAAAAAATACACTTGAGAAAAAGTGATTAGTGCACTTGCAGTCATCTGGACTATTCCCCTTTTAAGCTACTGCTCTTGGAAGAGAGCTTTCCAGCTAGTTAATACTCAACTGTATGCTTCAAATGGGATCAGAAACTGAATCTAATTAAAGAATGTTGCAGCCAACAGTATTTTGAAATTGAGAGATTATTTTTATATCTTTGGCATAGGGTTGTTGGGTTTTTTTTCCAGGCTCACTAGCTTTTGTCTGTAATAAAAGGTGTTGGCATTCATCCAGCTTGAAATACAGGGGTCCAAGTTTAATGACTACAGCAGTCAGCAAAATCCTTGTATTAGTGTTAACAGAAGCTCAGTGCTGTGTAAGCTCTGACTTTCTCCTTTTTTGTAGTTTTGACATTTAATTCCCTCTGTGGGATGTTGCTACTTTGAGGTAGAATAAGGAATGCTGCAACAGGGTAGTGATATCTAGTAGCATGAAATGTATGATGGGCATTTAATGCTACTAGCGATGTTTAATATATATCACCTATTTTGAGTATTTTATTTATATACCTGAATAACCCAGTGCAGACACCTCTTCAGTGACTATGAGAGGAATAAAAACTGTGGATATTGGATGCTTCTCAGTTAATGTTAAAAAGTAATTGGGATTGTTACATTGGGTTGTGTATGGCAGTACTGCAGAATGGGGCAGCTTGTTTGCCCTTCCCATACTGTGGTTCCTTGTGGTCTTTAATCTGTTTGAGGGTCAGTTGTTAATACACATGTGCATGAGACTTATGCTTTTTTGTGTGGTTTGTTGTTGTTGTTGTTTTTTACTTTAAATGTGTAGATGTTTTTGGTTTTGATGCTACTGTAGTTTTGAAACAGGAAGGTAAGATGATTCTCAAATTTCCAGTTTTCTGTTAATTTTTCTAGTCAGTTCTCAGTTGTGCAAACAGTTGGACAGCTATCTTCTCAAGCTTAAAATGCTTATAGCTTAGACTAAAATTAAAATTGCATATGCTTCTTTTTGTCTTTTGATGTTGTTTTTCTTTTGATTCTTCTTTTTCCTGTTTTTGCATTTGATTGACAGTTAAGAAAAAACAGAAGCTCATCCAAACTAGCACTTAAAATTAGTTTTGCAAGCAGGAACTTGGAATTTAACAAAATTAGTTATGTGTTGTTTAAGTGGTTGATTTAATTTTGTTTTTCTGAATGCACACTAGTTCTTTGGATTCAAGAAAGCCTGTATCCATAGAAGATTAAATTTCAAATATTCCATATTTTCACATGGAATATGAGAAATCACCTCCACTATAAGAAACAAAGAACAGAGTGCTTTCACTTCTTTACAACTGTGTCTTCTGATATGTCTTCTGATATGTTGGTTATTTGTGCTTCTTGTATCTTAATTGTCAAATTGGCACTCTGTTAGAAGACTTTGTCTCTGGAGAAATGATAGTGATTTATGTGGAATATCCACCATCTCTGTATTCAGTGAAATGCTCTTAACTAGAGTTTAGTTAAAAGTAATTTCTGTAGAAAAATAAATCTAGTAAAAACCCATATCTATTTTTTCTGGAGGACAGAGCTGTTTAGTAAATTCTTCCATGTTGACAACTTTTCCTGTAATTGTAAATGTAGTAAAAATATTGTAGAATCTCTTCCCTGTGAGGCAACAGTAATTTTAACCAAAGAATTCACTGTGCCAGTATAGAATTTACCAAAAATGTAATGGCCCCATTTGCTTTACTGTCATATTTCTTATTCCAGCTAGAGCTCTTTTTCTGTTGCCCTAGTTAATGCATTGCAGTTTTGTTCAGTAAGTTGATGCGGGCTTGGTAATTGAATTGCAAAGTTGTAGTCATAGTCATTGGTATTAAAATTCATTCTAAGGAGGCAAATTTAACAGAAATATTCATGTTAAAAAATAAAGGGAAAAAAAAAAAGAAACCAAGATAATCTCTGGCAATATAGAAAATTTTATGTCACAGAAATGCATTTAAATTCTCGATTTAGAGAGGCTGTTTTGGAAGAAACCAACCCAGAGAAGTCAAGAAAGACAAACCATAGCAGTTGGAGAATGAAAGTGGCTTGAAACACTTGGGCATTGGCCTTCACTGTTGGAAGTAGTCAGCATTTGTTTGCCAATAAGAAGGAAACAATGCTTCTCTTCCTACTTTATCATAACAACAGTCTTAGGTTGGTAAAGAGAAGAATGGAATGTTCAATAGGGTTGATTTTTCTGCCTTTATACATCTTGAGTGTTTTTGTGAAACAATGTAAGAAATATGTGGTTTAAGCTGCTAACATACAGAGTTCCTTTGAACATTATACTTAGGAAAGATAGTTTAGATGATGGAGTTTGATAGCCAGAAGTATCTTAAGGCATTTAAGTTCTCATTTTATGGTGTGTGGGTTTGGCTTTTAGTGTTTTTTTTAACATGAGCAGAGATCGGACAACTTGAGAAAAGCACCTATATGAACTTTATTTATATTAACTTAATGAAACACTGAAGGGCAGACAGGAGTCGATTCAATTTCACCAACAACAAAAAGTTGTGTTCCTTTGAATATCAAACTCTGCACCTTCCAAGTTAGCTTTTGCATCTCAGTTGCTTTTTTTAAATTAATCTAGCTCTAGAAAACTAATTGCTTTTGCTGTTCTGAATTTTATCTTGGTTGCTAACTTCTCACATATGTGAATTCCCATTTTGTTGTAAAATCTTGCATTTGTTTTGATTGTAGTTTGCATTTTTTTTTGCAAGTGCGGGTGTTTTCTGGGTTGTTGTTCTGCTTACGATTTCAGACTCCAATTAGGAAGCAAATGGTGATTTGAGCCTACTACTTTGGGTGTGGTTGTGTGATATAGCATCTTGTTCCATAATTGTCCTGTCCAGAGCTGCCTCCAGAGCTGTTTGTCCTTTGTGGGGTAACAGTTCCCTGCTCAAATTCAAATCCCTTTCTCCCCGTCACATCAAGGTATATGATGCAGTACCATCATCTTCAGTGAATACTTGATTTCTCCAGGTGTCAGTTAGCTTATATTTTTCTTAAGCTACATTAAGAAGAATTGTTCCAAGTATTTGCGCTTTATCATCATTTATTTTGGTACACACTCAGCATTACCTTTGGTTTGCAGCTGCTTGTATCATTGCAATAAAGAATGCTTTCTGCTGTAGGTAAATTTCCTACTGATGGACATTTTTGTAAGTCATTGAAGCATATTCAGTTTATACTGGTTGCAAATGTAGTGTCTTTATTTTTTGTTTATTTGAAAAATGTGTTGGCATTCTTCAAAGTATTGGGTCTGGAGTTAAGACCACCTCATTACTGTTTATATATTCTTCCTTTCTTTAGGGATGTCAACTGATTTACCAATATAAAGATTGACCAGTAGAATGAGCAGTATCATCCATCCAGAATAATAGGCTCTTTTATAGAAATCACAATATACAATGTTATTCCAGTCATGACAATATTGAAAACACTTATTTTTGTTTTGGTTTGGATTTTTTACAATGGAGGCAACCCAGCTGTAAATCTGACTGAGTAGCTATCTGCACATCTCTTCATCTAAATTCTGGAGGATTTTCAATGCAGAATTTTAAAGGTGGTTTATTGCTACTAAAAGCAGTGCAGTTACCAGGGGAAATGGATCCCCTTATTGGGATGTCACACCTCCCTCTCTGGGCTTGTTTCCTTCTCTGCATGTGCACTTCTGTCAGAAAGCTACTGTTATCCATTATAGATTTGGATTAACTTGTTGGCATCAAGGTGATAATTTATATTTTTAAAAAAGCTAATACGTATCTGTTGAAAGCAAGTTTTAAATTAAAGGGAGGAAAAGGAAAACTACCTTTGCATTTTACAGATAAGACCTTCCTAAGCCCAGCTTTGAGCTGGGAGGTCTGAGCCCAAACACAACTACTGCCACATACATCATTGGTTTCATAGAAATTGGGTTTGTGTTTAGACACAGGTTGTCTGATAAATCCTCTTTGGTTCTGTTTAAACCTTTTCTTTGGTAGTCAACAGCTTCCCTTAAGGCTTGATTACAATCCTGGTCTGTGTTTGGGTTCTTAGTATTTTTCAGTACAGGAAAATAAGAAATTTTAAGGAGTGGATTTATAATGTCCTCACAGCTTTGGCATCCAAATGGGATTATTATCTTTCTTGCCTCTAGTTGTCTTGAGTGGCATAACCCTTGTTCCTGGTTATTTGATCCTTGAAATGAAAAAACTCTGGCAAATTAACAGTGAGCACCGTATTATATGTATATTGACAAGTGCATCTTTAGTAAACCTTGTGTCTGTGATTCTTTTTGTGTGTGACTTTTAACCCAGGTTAGTTTCAGGCTGTTGCTGATATATTACAAGAAGATTAGGATATACAGTGGGTGAGACAGGTTGTCCCACTGTGTGGGACAATCCAGAGTGTCCGAATGCTGGAAAGCGAAGCAAAGGTTGTTTAAAAAACAGGATGGATTTTAAATTAAGTTCAGATTTAGGTAAAAGGTCAGGCTCTAGTTCGTTTTTTTATTTGTAGCAGTTCATCCGTATACAGCACTGTGCATATTGTATGTGTAAGGTAATCTCATTTTTTAATCTACTATAACTGTTCTTTTGATTCTTTAAAATCCTTTTGGGTATTTTGCATTCCGATATCGATCCCTGTCTGTCTGACTGCTTCAGCTAGGTAATCATTTTTCTTGTTTATCCCTAATCCTTTTAATATTTGCTTCCTGCCACTGTGTAACAGTACAGTATGCCTGTTGTTTGGAATGTGTTTCAGTGATGCCTGTAAGGCTGTACAGTAAAAATGGCTGTATTTTAGCCTAGAATTCACCAAAACAGTTTACAATGAAACAAAAATGCAGAGCTGAACAACATGTGTCTTCGAAGTATGTATGCTGACCTTAGTGCAACATTTTGATTAGTCAAACAAAATGCTCATCTTTGTGAACCTTATTCTGTTTTGAACTGCTCTGAAAAATGAAATACGAAGCTAAATATTTCAAAATGCTTCTAATTCTATATTCTTCTTAGGGTCCTAAGAGAAAAAATAAATCATAATCTCTTTGTATATACATATGTATATCCATATGTGTGTGTTAAAAACTTGGTTTTAACTGAGCAGCTGTAGAATAGTTTAGGTATCTTGGTGGAAGCGTTCAGGTCTGGGTCTCAGATAAGTTCACTTCAGCCTTCTATTTGGATGAAAATATCTGTCTTTGTTCCTATGGTGATTGAGTAATGGCACTTCTGGTCACATGAAGTTTTGACAAAGTTATAAAAATCCCTCCCTGAAAAGGTTTCCAGAAAAGCACAGATCTGTTTCTTTTCACCTGAAGAATGAGAAGACCCTCCCACCCCCACTGGGGCTTTTCTTCTCCATTTCTCCTACATGAGGTTATACCTGAAGGTCCTTTGTCTAACAAATGCTAACTGGTGTGCTTTTCTCATTAACTAAACTTGGCATATACTTTCTCTGCATGTCAAAGTACAGCGTGCAAGCATAGTGAAGGAAAAGAATTGGATACAGAGGTGAAAGCAAAGTTTTTAATTCTTCAGGAACCATTTTTATTTCCATACTACATTTGTACAATCCAGGAGGGATGTGTGTGTATGTTTAGTTGGGTTTTGTTACAACTTCTCTACTTTAAGAAAATAAAGAAAAACTCTGAAATTTAGGCTCCCACTATTCAGTGCCTATCTTAATAAAAACACCTCTAACTGGTGGACAGCTTGAGTGAGTATTGTGTAAACCTTTCAGGAAGGCAAAGAAGTTACCTTCTCTCAGAGAAAGCACTGTTTTTTACAAAAACTTTAGTACTTTGCCATCATGCATCCACTTCACCATAACTTCATGAGGTCTTGGGAAGCATAATTTTAAAAAATCCACATCTTGATTTCTTCTTTTTATTCTTTGCTTTGAAGATTGCTCTCCTCCACCCTATGTGCTTTATAAAAAATATACCATGGTTGCAGTGAAAGGTCAGTTTGAACATTATGCCTTGACTTCTGAGATGCTACAGGTTTCCTGTGTGCTTCTGAGCTGAAAATCAGATGAAAATGAGAAATGTTTTTTAAGACATCCTGACTCTTTAAATGAATGATCCCTGTTTTCACTTTAAAGTACAGCACATTGTCACTTTGCCAGCCATTACTGTTCAGTTACACTTTGTAACTCAGGTGTTTCGGTTCTTCTTGGTAACTGTAGGGTGTCCTCCAACAGGTGCCTAGTGATGGCAGGTTGTCTTTTCACTCTAACTGCAGAGGAACAGCAAGCAAGTCTGAACCTTCAGACCTACAGAAAGTAAAGCTTGTCATGACATGCAAATCTGTTACTTGTAGTAATTTATAGCTAGAAATAGTACTACCACTGGTAAACTCCTATTTTTATGGTGTCTGTAGGGCTGCCTTTTAGACTAGAAGTTTGTTTCCAAGGTTAGGAGTTGTATTTTGAATTCATCAAAATATCAGTTTTCCTTTTTGGATTGTGTTCCATTTATCTTTCCAGATACATTTCGGAATAGATAGTTTGTAAAAGCTTGATTGATCAGACTCGTTGCTTTATCTCTATAGAGATTCTTTGTTGGCTCAGGCTGGTGAGGTGTCAGAGATATCAGTACACTTCCAGCTTAGGTGGTGTTTGATGAAAAGCTATAAAGAGAACGTGTCCCACAGAGAAACCTCATCAGCAAATCAAGTGATAGTTTCTGTTCTTTGTGTAGTCATTTGAAATACTGCTTTTTTGAACATAAAGGCAACATTTGCAGCCAATTAAGTTTTTCTTAGTGGGTTGTAGGTTATCTATTCAGACTTAATTTATGAGAAGTTTGGTGGATGCATCCTTGACAAGTAATTGTTCTCCTTGTTAATGGTTTCCTTTTTTATAAAGGAGAGACTGAAATGTGATTGAGTTGTATATGTTTTTTCCATTAACTGTCTGGTTCTGTGAAAATTGAACAGCAAAATTGTATACAACTCCTCACTTCATTACATTAATTGATGACTTGTATAAACAATTTCTTGCCTTGCTGAAATGGTCAACTTATTAAATGAGACCTATGAGCTGCTTCAAGGATAGAGATAGAACAAACTTTTACAAAAATATTCTTTTCATTAGTGTGATCAGTGTCCTGAGTACAAACTCTTAATTACAAAACCAGGCATCTCCTTTAGCAAATAGTTTCACTGTCTTTCTACATATAGTTAGGGTTGTATGAAATTGTTCTTCTGAGGGAATTTACATTTTGGATTAGAAAAATGTGACATGTGTATGTTCTTGCCATGTAATTTGTGTGTAAAGATGCTTCTTTATTTAGGAGTAAGTATCTTATTTATTTGCTCTGCTGATTTATTTCGTAGAATCATAGAATCCTAGGGGTTGGACGGGACCTTGAAAGATCATCTAGTCCAACCCCCCTGCCAGAGCAGGGTCACCTAGAGTACATCACACAGGAACACATCCAGGCGGGTTTTGAGTGTCTCCAGTGAAGGAGACTCCACAACCTCTCTGGGCAGCCAGTTCCAGTGCCCTGTCACTCTCACAGTAAAGAAGTTCTTCCTGATATTTACATGGAACCTCCTATGCTCCAGTTTGCATCCATTGCCCCTTGTCCTATCACTGGTCATCACTGAAAAAAGCTTAGCTCCATCATCCTGACACTCACCCTTTACGTATTTGTAAACATTGATGAGGTAGCCCCTCAGTCTCCTTTTGTCCAAGCTAAAGTGACCCAGCTCCCTCAGCCTTTCCTCATAAGGGAGATGTTCCACTTCCTTCATCATCTTTGTAGCTCTGCACTGGACTCTTTCAAGCAGTTCCCTGTCCTTCCTGAACTGAGGGGCCCAGAACTGGACACAATACTCGATATGTGGCCTCACCAAGGCAGAATAGAGGGGGTGGAGAACCTCCCTTGACCTACTAACCACACCCTTTGTAATGCACCCCAGGATGCCATTGGCCTTCTCAGCCACGAGGGCACATTGCTGGCTCATGGTCATCCTCCTGTCCACCAGGACCCCCAGGTCCCTTTCACCTACACTGCTCTCCAGCAGGTCAGCCCCCAGCCTGTACTGGTACATGGAGCTGTTCTTCCCCAGATGCAAAACTCTACACTTGCCCTTGTTGAATTTCATTAAGTTTCTCCCTGCCCAACTCTCCAGCCTGTCAAGGTCTCGTTGAATGGCAGCACAGCCTTCTGGTGTGTCAGCCACTCCTCCCAGTTCAGTGTCATCAGCAAACTTGCTGAGGGTACATTCTGTACCCTCATCCAGGTCGTTGATGAAGATGTTGAACAACACTGGTCCCAGGACTGACCCCTGAGGGACTCCACTAGTCACAGACCTCCAACTAGATTCTGTCTCATTGACTACAACTCTCTGACTTCTTCCCTTCAACCAGTTCATGATCCACCTCACTACCTGATCACCAAGCCCATACTTTATCAGCTTACCTACAAGGATGCTGTGGGAGACAGTGTTGAATGCTTTACTGAAATTATTTAATAGTAAGTCATGTATATAGTTCTCTCTTTGCTCGAAAATCTCATTTAATTAGGTTTCATACACTGCTTTAAAAAATAAAGTTATCCTGTTTCTGGGCATGCATAGTAACAGTTTATATTCTATTTATTATCATAATTAAGATAATAAAATGGATATTATGTCCCAATATCTTTTCCTGACTTTGAAGATGTTGGTTAGGAAGATCTTGATTTGAGTAATACATAGTAGCTTAAAACAACATCTGGGAGACAGGTCAGTCCTTCATAGTGTATGTATGTGTTTGACAGAGAAGGAGTAGGTTGTTGTTTTGCATCTTCTGTGGTCTTTTGAGAAGACGCTTAGGAATGCTCCCTGTTTGGTGAATAGAAAGGGTAATGTAGCAAAAATACCTCTGGTGAGTGACTCCACAATTGTTTTTTGTGGAGTCCAGCTTGCCCTACCTTTCTGTGTTTTGAGGTTGTCTGTTGTTTTATTTGTAATTATTTGTCTCTGACATGTTATTTTAAGTGTTCCTTTTGTAAGGGCTGAAAGTGTTTGTTAATAAGGGGGAAAAGTGCTATTAAACGATTCCTCTTTGATGAAATCTTAAGTAGCTGTTTGTAATGGAAATAAATCAAGAATCCTGCTAAAACAGTGACATTTGTGGCTGTATTAATGTTTGTCATTTATTTTGAGAACAAACTCAATTTTTATGCTGCTTTCAATCAAGTAAGCTAAACAAGTTTAATTCAACGAATTGTAGAAATACCTTGTATATAAATCTTTATCCATGTAAATAGAGATTATGGGTATGCTCGCCAGTGGCTGAGGCAACAAGAAGAAAAACTGCAATTTTTCTTAATCATTGCTTGAAAGTCATGTCTTTTATTCAGGCTAGGTACCAAAAGGATGAGCCCTCATCAGCTTTTACTGAACTGCAGTAAAACAGAACTCACGTCTTCTCGTATTACAATGAGTGCTGGGTTTGGGATGCAGTTGCAGTAGTGTAGTGCGAACTGATTAAAGTTTCCACAAGAGGATAAAACCACATCTAAATCAAGAACCAAAACATTGCAAAGTCTCCAGAATGTTGCTTTACTTGTCCTTGACTTTGCTGAGGCTGGAGTTAGGAAAGCAGAAGGACAATTGTCTTTTGGCTGATGCAGCTTGAGTTAATATATTTGACTTTCCCGTTGCTCAGCTGCATTTGTATCCTGGGAAGGGAATGTTTTACCACGTACATGGTTTGAGATTGTAATTTGGAAGCACAATATTTACACAAGTGGTTATAGGGAGAGGGTTTTGTTTGTTTATATTTCAGGACTATCAAGTACAAAAGTGTTAGTGACACTTGATTAAAAAGAAAGATTTAATTTTTGTTTCTAAATATCTGCTGGTGTTATATAACCTGGTATTAAAACACATACATGTCTTTGCAAGGCGGTGGTTGGTTGTGTTTAAGCCATTTCCTCTGAAAGCAATCCTGGTTTTATTTAATAGTAGAGACTCAATGAATTCTGCTACAGTTAACTACGCTGAGCATAATAATGTGAAAAAGACTATAAAAGATAGTAACTATGAAACACTCAGTGAATATTTAATACAAGAAATCTTGACATGGTTCTCTATTTAAAATTTCTTCTACTTTGAAGAAGCATGAGATGCTTCTTATGTACTGATAGTAGTGTATCCTTATTTTCTTCATATTTTTGCTAGGTGCATGTATCAGCTCCAACAGTAGGCTTTGCATTGGTTTCAAAATAAATATGTAGAGAGTCCTAAATAGTCTGAATCCCAACAGTATCATATGTATTTCTGACAAATCTTGCCCTTCTGAAAGCTGGTTTAGATTGGTGAAATATAAACGGTCCTTAAGGAAGCACTTATCTTAATATACATGTATGTATGTACATACACACTGTCAAATAAAAAATAGGTAAAATTTTTAAAATATATATAATATGAAGTCTTTTCACAAGAGAGACTGCATGAGGATGGAATTATTTGTTAGTCATGGAAATCAGGAAATGGCTGGATACATAACACTAGGGCAGATGGATTGATGCTTATGGTTGATCCTTAAATTCACACTGTTCATTAAGTTCAAGGGCTGCTACTGCACTACTCTTCTATCACTTCTCTGTGCACACTTGAACAATGTGCAGTGGAAAATGAAAAGATTTTTAAATGCTAAAATGTTGAGCCTTTTATCATAGCCAGAAGCTAAAGAATATCTGAAACCACCAAAAACTAGTATGTTACCTATTCTTTTTACAACTTTCTGTATGGAACCTCTGTAACCAGTAATGTTCAGTCTGAAAAATGTGTTAAATAAAGCAGATAAGAACCTAAACATAAGTGGAGGTGTAAAAAAAAATAGATCTTAGAAATGTTATTCAAAATTCCAGGCAAAGTACAAATCTAGCCTAGGCTATTTTTAAGATAGATGGAAATAGTTGAGTTTTTAACTGTAAGAAAACAGTTATGATGCTATCTGGTATTACATTTAAGTTAGCTCTATTGGTTGTAAGAAAAAACTTAAGTACTTGCGCATGAACAAAATGTTGTAATTATTTTTTTATTCTGTTTTGATGTATTTGTCAACTAAAATTGAGGCAAATGTTTTTATGTTTGTTATTTCCTTTTGCAATTACTAATACTAAGACCTATCTTAGTATTTTTCTAAACACTTTTTTGTCTAGGACTTGTATCCCTCCCTGAAACTAATGGACAGGTAGCAAATCAACCATGTAGACAATCAATACTGCTTTGATTCCTTGATATGACCTGGAATTCCAAGGCATATACTAAAATTAAGTGTAAAAATTATTCCTGAGGGGCGAAGGCAAAAAACAACGAGCAAAAAACAACGAACAAAAAACAAAGCAAAAATTGATGTGTTGCTTTTAGTTTAAAAAACCCTAGCACAGTATCCAGTAACTTCAGTAACTCCAAAAAGGTGACTTACCAAAATGTTGGAGAAGATAAGAGGTGCTCATGTTTGGTACATGTTATTCAATCATTGAAATTATCACTGGAGATTGATTCTTTTTTTTCTTTTTTTCTTTTTTTCTTTTTTTTTTAATCACAGTAGTTTAAACATCAGATTAATAAATTTAGTGTTGTTTTTACTTGTTTCTACGATTCTGCATGTAACTTTAAGGACAACAACCAAAGTAGTAGATTAATTTTGTAGGGATAATAGTGACATTTATAGTAGAACCATCTAGTTTACAAACCTGCATATAACCAAAGAATGCTACAAACAGTTTCTAAATTCAGGTCTTTATTTCCTATTGTTTGGGATGTTTTTTTCTAGACAGACCTGGGCAAACTCCCTGCATTGACTCCAAATACTTAAGTCACCATGTCCTCTTGACCTAAAGATACTGCTCTTCTGAGTGTCCTGAATCCATTTGTTATTTAACAGTGCTCAGGTATACTGAGCAAAGTGAGACCCTCTTGGATATGAGCAAGTTTCTCACTATTTGCATTAAGGAGTAGATTGGTCATGGGAATGTTCTGGTTTTTCCCAGTGTGGCTTAGTCATTAGAGGGCACGACACAACTTTCTTTGCCAGAATTAAGATTCCTGGTTTTGAGAATGGGGAAATCTTGACTGCTTCTTCCAAGTTTTAGAAGAGTGTTATCTAGTTGTCCAAGAACTTTCTTCTATGTCTTCATTCTCTCTTTATCTTATCTCAATATTAGTCCAGCTTGTCATTCTTCCCACCAACTTGTTGATCATGCTCCTCAGTATTCCATTTCTGCTAGTTGTATGGACTCTCCAATTATGTTAGCTGTTGAGCTTTTAACAGGCTTTGTGAATATATGAAATCTCAGTTCAGGTCATTGAGGTGTAATAATTAATTAAAATCTGCAGCTCATAATGGAAAGTCTTAGGAAACTGAATGGGTAGCTCTGAACTTTAGGGCTATGCATGATAAGACCAGTTGTTTCTTAGTGTCATGGCCAGATGTGTAGCTTCATGGCTGTTTTTTGAGGTTGTGTGCATTCAGAAGTCACTGATGCACATCTCACAAATACAGAATTTTTGTAAAGTATTTTCTAAGACACCTGCTGTTTTGCAAAAAACCAAGATTTTTTAAAAGCATGTTCTGGAATTTTTGCTAATCAGTCCAGCAGCAGCAGTTTTCTTTTTATTGTTTTAGGGGAGGGAGAAGATAAAGGAACTTTATCTGAGTTCATCTTTACAGCTTCAGTGCAGTGTTTTACTGACATTTATGGCATGCTGATTTTTCTCTCCCTTTCAGAAGAGAAACCTGACTGCTCCAAGGCCCGCTGTGAAGTCCAGTTTTCTCCTCGCTGTCCAGAAGATTCCATCTTGATTGAAGGCTATGCTCCTCCTGGTGAATGCTGTCCACTCCCGAGCCGTTGTGTGTGTAATCCTGCAGGCTGCTTGAGGAAGGTTTGCCAGCCTGGCTATTTGAATATATTGGTTTCTAAGGCATCAGGAAAGCCAGGGGAGTGCTGTGACCTCTATGAATGTAAACCAGGTAAAAGTGGACACCATTTTTTTTCCTCATTTTTCAATTATTTTCTGCCTGACAATAACATATATTTGCTTATAAGAAAGCCTATATAGCCTCTACATTTTAAACTATTATATGAGGACAATACCCATTTAAAAAAAAAAAAATTAAAACTATTATGATGAATTTTACTTTATTTCTTTTTCTTCAGACATTAATTTAAGCTAAGCAACAAGGGAAAGGTAGCCTAGTGAGAATATTGCATTTCTGTAGATGCTACTAGTGAAAGTGATCACATTATACGAAGGTTTTTACAGCAGGGCTGTGTTGTGCATGAACAGGAATTAAAGTTCCTGGTTTCAGATTTTTCTATATTACAAAGTGATGACCCTTAAAAACTGGAGAGCAAAAGTATTGTGGAGGAAGATCATGAAAGGCTTTACAACATTTTCAATATTTATCCATTTTCCACTTCATGAGAGCATGAATCATCCTTTCTTGTTATTTATTAGTCTCGCCAAAGTGGAAGATGTAATTCACTCTTCTTTTTTCTCCAGGCTTTGGTAAAGGTGAATAATAAAAACACAGGCATGAAAGCAGGCATATAAAATTGAATAATCCAAAATCATATATGCAAACAGGTTTGAGTATGCTTAACCTGTGCCTTTCCTATGCTTGTTTAACATTTTCTTAAGTCCTCCACAGGAGATGATTGTATAGTATTTGCATCTGTTAGTACTTCCCTTTGTGTTTTTCCTAATATCCAATGCAAATTTGCCTGTGTGGAAGTTTAAGCAAACCTTTTTTGTTCTCTATCCTGAGTAGCTGGTGAACAAGTGTTTATAATAATTTTTGCTCTGGAACATTTTGTCAGCCTTAGTGGTCTTTAATCTAGAATTAGCTGTAACTTCTTACAATGTAGTTTCCTTGGACTCCTTCCATGTTTTGCTGACCCTGTGTAAGTTTTCTTAACTTTATCCACATAGCTTAAAAATGTGGTGTCCAAAAGCAGACTACTATTTTGGGTGAATCTTCATCAGTACTGAATACTGTAGTATATTTACTTTCTATCTTTCATGCCAAATTCTAAATAAGAACTGGCTCTTTTGCAAGAGTTATATTTAGTTTGTGAAATGCAGTGGATACCAAGATATTTCCGTAGCATGACTGTTAACTAAAGCACTACTTACTGAATTTTATCTTGTTGACTTGGGATTATTTATTTACTTCTCAAAATAAATGTTTGTTCTGATCATATTCTCCCAACTGTTATTTGCCATCCTAGCTTGTATTTTGCAAATAAATCAGTCCAAACTTCCCTTTGTAGGTTATTTCTTGAAGGTTGTTTTCAGCTTGTTAGTATTAGAGAATCTTCAAATTGAATATGCAGTTATTTGTGGCATTGGTGGATTTATATAACTGTGTGTATGTTGTTTTCTGAAGTAGTTTCCTGTTGTAGGGATTTAAGACATAAAGGTATTTAGGACTGAGTGCCTATTAGGAGGGCAGAAGAGCAGAGGCTTTGAAGAGATTGGGGAAGGAGACTAAGAGAAGTGTAGGGCTTTGCAATGGGGGTTAGAAATGAAGGCTAAGGGGAAGCAGAGAGTTCTCCCCTACCTTAGGAGTGCAACAAATTAGTCACTATATAGCCTGATTTTTGTCAAGTTAAACTTCAGTGGCTCTTCAAGCTGACTTATAACTTTAGTCTAGATGTTTGTTTTTTTCATTTGCCATTTGACATAGTGCAAAGGTTGCAAAGGAAAAAAAAGCAAACACAAAACTGGGAGACAAGGCAGGGAGCAGGTGAATGTTGACAAATCTTAGTACACTAGAAGCTACTTAACCACAGAAGGTTTGGGGTTTTTTTAAAGGACAAATCTATGCAAATCTGAACTTTTGGGTCCCATTCTTTACTCAGAGCAGAAAGTGTAATTGCTATTATCAGATGCAGCCATGTTGAGTTGTGTTATCCATGAGAGACCAGTTGAAATGCATCCGAACTGAAAGCAATGGTTTGTTTCTTAGCTGCTGTAGAAGCAGACTGTGGACCCTGAGAAAGCTGTGACTTCTGGAAAAATACTAAGTATTTCCTGTGCTGAGCCACTGTGTTGCACCAGAAATGGAAATACTGCCTTGATATGCTTGAGGGTAGGAAGGCTGTGGATCTGGGCAGGCTGGATTGATGGGCTGAGGCCAATTGTATGAGGTTCAACAAGGGAAGTGTCATGTCCTGTGTTTGGGCCACAACAACCCCAAGCACCGCTGCATGCTTGAAAAGCAGGGCTGGAAAGCTGCTCAGAGGAAAAGGAACTGGGGCTGTTGGTCGAAAGCTGGCTGAATATGAGCCAGCAGTGTGCCAAGGTGGCCAAGAAGGCGTTGAACAGCATCCTCGCCTGTATTAGAAATAGTGTGGCCAGCAGGACTAGGGAAGTGATTGTCCCCTGTACTCAGCACCGGTGAGGCAGGACCTTGAGTACTGTGCTCAGTTTTGGGCCCCTCACTAGAATCACAGAATCACAGAATTTTTTTGTGTTAGAAGGGACCTTTAAGATCATCGAGTTCCAACTCCCCTGCATGGGCAGGGACACCTTCCACTAGAACAGGCTGCTCAGAGCCCCATCCAACCTTCCCTTCAACATCTCCAGGGATGGAGCTCCCACAGCGTCTGTGGGCAGCCTGTTCCAGTGTCTCACCAACTTACACTCTTACACTGAAGAATTTATGCCAGAAGAAGGACATCAAGGTGCTGGAGTGATTGCAAAGAAGGGCAATGAAGCTGGTGAAGGGTATAGAGAACAAGTCCTATGAGGAGCATCTGAGAGAACTAGAGAAAAGAGGCTGACAAGAGACCTCATTGCTCTCTACAACTACCTGAAAAGAGATTGTAGTGAGAGGGGGATTGGTCTCTTCTCCCAAGCAGCAAGTGATAGAAAAAGAAGAAATGGCCTTAAGCTGCACCAAGGGGAGGTTTAGATTGGCTGTTATGACAATTGGCTTTACTGAAAGAGTTGTCTGGCAGGGAAGTGGTTGAGTCACAATCCCTGCAGGTATTTAAAGGACATGTAGATGCGGTGCTTAAGGATGTGGCTTAGTGGTAGACTTGTTAGTGCTGGGTTAACAGTTGGACTTGGTGATCTTCAAGGTCTTTTCCAACCAAAACTATTCTATGGTTCTATCCTGGACCTTTAGATGCATAGACAGCACTTTAGGTCTTGCCCCCAAACAGTACATTCTATTCTTTGAAAAGCCAGCGTAATATGTAAAGGTGAAGCTTGCACTAAGGTATTCTACTATGAAGCTATTTTCACCTAGTCATAAACAGTTTCATTATCAGAGATGTCTGGTTTTATAGTTAATAAAGGAGGTTGCACATTAGTGCAGCTATGTCTGGGTCTGAAACCATAGTAGGATTTCTGCTACATTATTTTAGAAAAATTATTAACTCTCACATGGTACTGTATACAAATTCTGTGCATGAAAAAGTTCCTGAAGACTTGTGAGCAAAGGTTGAATAGGTGCATCTTCACTGATAGGAAGTTGCAATACATTTATGAGCTCTTGATGATGTGTATTTGTCCGACTATATATTTAAAGTTTAACATTTCTATGACAGATAAAAATCATTTTCTTTAGACAGGATTTTAATTTATTTTAGCTTATAATAAAATATAGAATGCCAGTTAATAAAAAACCTTACAGTACACTATGTAATTATTGAAATCAAAGTAAGATGAGAAAACAATACTAGTATTTCAGTGGCAAATTCTTGCAGTCTTGTTTTTTAGGTCAGTAGTACAGCTAATCTGGGGGACATCTTAAGGTAATGAAGAATCTGATTATGGACCAGTCTATAGCCTTATATAGTATTTTCATCTTATCTGGAAGTTTGTTGCAATGCTTTTTGCTGTTTGAGAAACCCATTTAAAACTGAAAAAAAAGTGGAATTTCTTTTTTCTTCCTCAAAAATCTTTCATCTTTATCTCTCTTGTTCTGTCTCATGTGAGGAAATGCTGCGAGAACTGAAAGTGTTCAGCTTAGAGAAGAAAAGCCTTAGGAGGATCTCATCAATGCATATGAATACCAAAAGGGAGAGTGTAGAGATGGAGCTAGGCTCTTCTCAGTGATGCACAATGGCAGGGTCACAAACTGAAAACCAGAGGTTCTCTATGAACATCAGGAAAATCTTTTTCACCATGAGGGTGACTCAGTACTGGCACAGATTGCCCGGACAACTAGTAGACTCCGTCCTTGGAGATAATCAAAAGCTATCTACACACAGTCCTGGGCAGCCAGATCTGCATGGCCTGGCTCAGGAGGAAGGTTGGACCAAATGACCTCCAGAGGTCCTGTCCAACCTCAGCTGTTCTATGGTGAATCTAATAATGTAATAATAAAGATCTCCCAGTTTGAGGAGAAGGCTGAGACGGTGTATGAGTGTAGATTACAAAATTCTGTGTGTGGAGGATAACATCAGTGCTACTAATCCCTACGAGAACAGGAGGCCACTCCAGTACTAGTGAGAGATCAGTATAAAATAAAAACAGGTAAATCAAATCAAGCGGGAACCACTGAATGACTACAACCACTTAATGACATGAGAATTTGCTCTTTGAATGCTCTTGATTTGGATTTTGTAATATTTTTTTTTAGGCTTGTACTTTTTTTTTCATAAAGAAGAACTGTTCAGGCTACATTTTGGTGTTAGTGAGCCGTGTACTAGCACACTATTTCCACTGGAAATAACTGGAACTATTCAGGAAGAAAGGGCCCCTTAGTTGAGACTTGGTGGGGGGTTTAGAGAGTTTCCTTGTGGGTTTTTTTTCATCATCCCTACTGGTATATGGGAAGATGGATATGGAAATAGCTGTGCAGTTGCAGCTTGTTAGCAGAACTTGATGGCTGTTTTTCCCAGACTGCTTACCTGGACAGGAGGCAGAGAGGACCTTGAGTAAAGGGAGGTAGAAAAGTTACTAGTTTAAAATCAGAAAACTGGGCTTTGGTAGTTACTTGGCACAACAGAATCATGCAAATTGCATTGGTTGTTTTGGGCCTTACTGGGAAGCTCATGATTCTCAGTGGCTGTTGTGATAATGCAGAAACGAGATGTGTATTTCTTAAAAAAAAGCTGTTTCAAACTTGTTAATAAAATGGAACATAAAATGCTAGGGCTTTTCAAAGTGAAATAGTATGAAATTAAGTAGTCTTGTCTTAAAGGCAAATAGGTGTCTTTGTGTGTTTATGAAGAGGTAGAAAAGTTAATTTGATGGCTGTCATTGTCAGGATTAGTAACTGGTATCATTCCATTTAGATTTAATAACTTTCTGTATTGCTCCATAAAAGGGACTCTGATTATTTGTGCATTTTCTAGGGAGAACTTCTTGAACTTGTCAGGTTGCTCCAATTTAGCAGATATTTCCAAGATAACTGGAAAAAGTCACTTGTACAGAGGATGCACACATACTCGTGTACTTTGAAAGTTAATGATCTTGAGGACAAACCTACTGGTCCTAACCTTGATGAGCTGCAAACTGGTTGCACTGAATGTGTGTTTTCATTTAACTGCTTAATGAGGTATGTTAAATAGATGTAACTCTGAGACTGATGTCTCATTATGACCAATTCTTATTGCTGGGTACCTCTGAAGATCAAGGCTGAATAATGTAGGACTCGAAGACAGAAAATGGGACTTTGAGAGGTATCAGCTCTTTCAGGCATTGTGGTGTAGCATCACCAAGCTGCTTGAGCACTGCAGTAAGAGGCTATAATAGTGTCAATACTGAAGTGAAGTTTAATTGGTAATCAGGGTTATTGTACTACATAATTTTCAGTCTGATAACATGCTGTTCATCCTGCCTACTTAGTTGGTAGGTAGGTAATTTCTTTAAAGAGGGAACCATGTTTTATTTTGTATTTTCTCATTATAATTATGATAAGGAATAGCAAGTAGATAATGCCTGAACTGGTATTGTTTGTTAACATGGGAGATTTAGGAGCAAATAAGATAAAGATGTTTCAACTTTCCCGAGTATGACTCACAGGATGAAATTTATATCCAGCCTGATTTTTTTGCATTTCTAAGCAATTTTTGCTTTCTAAAACATGTCTGCTGGTCTTACTAGTTTTGTGGAATTCTATATCTTGTTATTGCAGATAGAGTTGGTAATTTGCATTTCATATTTGCCATATGTAAATGCCCAGACACCACAAACTAACAGAATCATCCTTAAAAATGTAGCTTACATGTGCAGGCACAAATCCATAGTAAATGTTTAATTTTTTTATTTGTTTCCTATAAACCAGGTGTTTTACTCTTTAAACAGACTTAAATCAGGAAAAAAATAAACAATTAATTATTTACTGTTTTAAAAGCTGCGGAGAAAATATATTCTCAGAAACATATGTTCATGTTAACTAATAGTATTCACAGGTGTAATTATTGTTTCAGGTTGTCTGTCTTAACTTTCAGAAATTCCTTACTAACTAATATTAGTTCAGTTGCTTCTAAAGTCAATAATTTTTAAAAGTGAGTCTTAGCAAACTGAAGTCTTTTTGTAACATTGCCTACCAAGCATGCGTTCATTAGATAATTTTTCCGTCTTAAATTAAAAGGCTAATGCATAACTGGTTGCTGATGATGAAGTAATATGCAAAAAGCGTCTAAAGCACGCATAAAAGGAATTTTCTTTTCCCCTTACTTTGTAGTGTTCAGTGTGGATTGCAGCACAGTCGAATGTCCTCCTGTCCAACAAGTTGTTTGCCCGCTGGATAGCTATGAAACCCAAGTCAGGCTGACGGCTGATGGCTGCTGTACCCTGCCTACAAGGTTGGTGTCTTGATGGCTGAGTATTTTTAACTTATTCTCCCCAATTCAGGTACTATAAATGCAAGATAATAATGCATCCTTCTGTGGCAATAAATGTTTATACAGAATAAAAGATACGTGAAGCAAGTTAAAAATCTATCAGGCTGATAGAAATACAAAAATCAGAAAAAAAAAATTCTCAGTACAGATGCATGGAACAGATTTTGCTAAAATCAATTGAGCAACTTGTGCCTCTAGATTGATTTTTCAATGTATTCAATTATTTTTACAAAAGTGAATTCTTTTGAGTGTTTTGTTAAGGTCTTTGATGGTAAGGAATTAATGGTGGAGATGATAGAACATATGCCAGAAAAAGTCTTGCCTGGTTAAAGAAAAAAAAGGTATTTTTTTGTATGTGGAAGACCTCAGTAAGAAGCTGAAGGACAGTGGCTGTCTGGAACTGTTGGGAAACGGAGCTTTTGAGTACTTGCTTCCATCTTACTACTGTTGTTGTTCAAGTAGGTATAATCCATTACAGCTGAGAAAAATAAGTCAGTTTTGGAGTTGGTTTAGTTCCAAAATTCTGCACCACTGTTTTAGCTTCTGTCTTTACAACACAATTTCCAAAACCTGAGTCATCAATGTGCCAAATAAATATGAATTCAAGCAAAAAGTGCCATCAATGAAAATAGTTTACAAATAATAGATATTTTGTAGTTATAACTATTTATTTATATGTATATATTTATTCAGTATGAAGGTCTTAACACAATACAATGTTGCCGTATTCTAAACCCCTTGTGAGATTGTAATGGAGTGATAAACTTGCTAAGAATTCAGAAAGTAGAAAATGACAAAGGTTGTGTAATGAATCAAGGATCTACCCTTTAGGTACACATTTAATACAGTGACTGCTTTGAAACTGTTGTTTTCCATGAATTGAGGATCTCTTATTGCATGGAGAGTTAAAAATGTATATATTTTTAAAAAACTTAAGACAGGGAAAGATATGTGAAGAACTTCATATGGTATAGTTATCTGGCCTGTTCAAGTTTGAAAATATTATTTCTGACCTTGACAAATTTTATTTGTAATTGTGGAATGCACATTGTAGTCTACTAGTTAAAAAAATAATCACTGTCCTTATTCAGCAAATGCTATAGATGTTCTTTCTTTCATAGTTGTTGTTTTCTACTTTGGTTTTCTGAATTTTGGACCAGAACATGGTACAGATTCTCAGTATCCTCCCTTCATTCTTCAACATATTCTCATTAACCTTCCCAGGAAATACTATAGTTCCATATTACTTGAGAGCTGACCTAGCTAATTGAGATTGCACGGGAGGCTGTAGGTTTTTAGCTAGTCTTCGTACTGGCATTGCTGCCTGTACAGTTCAGCATGTTCAAGACAACAAGAATAAAATGCTACTGAGGACTATATTCAGAGAGATTATAAAGTCAAAGAAGCAATCTCAAATTAAAATTTCTTAAATTTCTGGATCAGACTGTCTCAGAAACCTTGACACAATAGGAATCTTAGATTAATGGTAGATTTTTGCTGCCAAATTTATTTCAACTTGCTGGATTAAAAAGTGATCTATAGGCTGAGTTATTTTTATTTCCCAGAAGGAAAACTGTGTTCCTGTTTTCTGCAGTTTAATATGAGCTGTGGTTTGATTTTTCCATGGCTTAGGTAGAGGGAATGAAAAATACCCACTTTATTCTTTGTAGATGATAACTTCGGTGTTCCTTCTATTGGGGAATGTTGAGTACCAAGAAAATAAAACTTCATTTACTTCAGAAAAATAACCGATTGGAAATATTTTCTGTTTCTAGCACGCACATTGGAATTGATCTTAACTAAAACACCTAGAGTAAACATGTTCTTGAAAGAATCTTTTACTTTCTTTGATAATGTTTAAAAATATAGCCAGTTAACTATCGGAAACATACTTCTCTATGTGTATGGTACTTAAGTGACAAAACACATAATCTCATCTCCTGTAGACAAAGACCCCGATTGTATAGGCAGGCTTAGTGTCTGTGAAATATTAGATAATTGTGAATTGCACTGAAACCTCTTGGAAGTCAGATTGCTGTGCATTACTGGCATCAGAGTTTGACAAGGGATCAGAGCTGGGATAGATGGGTTCTTAGTTCCTGGAATCTGAGGATCAAATCTGAGGAGGTTTTTATGTTAATAGCTGTCCTTCTGGATATGTAAAGCTACAAAAAAACTTAAATAGCATAACCTATTCTGAGTCTGCAGGCAGGCTGAAACAATTTTAAATGTCTTATACTCCTCCATTAATTTTTAATTTGGTGACTCAGTCTGTGTTGCTGTATATAGTTATTCTGTGGGTTGCTGCATTTTTTTATTGCCTTCATTCAGCCAAAGCAATAATGCACTTTTTAATAGAATAGCTGAGGAGAAGAGCAGCTGAATCTGGCACAAATAAGATAATACAGGTACTTTACATGTTGTGTACCTGCTGGAAATGTATTTAGTTATTTAGATTTTAATATACTGCTGTGCTTCTTAAGGAAGACAATGCCTAATCATCATTCATGTGCTGTAGGTAAAGATAATACTTGAAGGAGACAATGAAGGAACACATGCTTGGGGATAATCAGGAAAGAAAGGTTGGATGAAGTATGGAGGGAAGAGAAGTGTATGTATGAAAGGAGAGTGAAAAGAAAAACTAAGTTCAGTGACTTGAAAGACGAAAGTCAAATAATTTGAACTCAGTTTCAGTGTTTCCTCAAATTTCAGTAAACAGTGGAGCTTTATATTCGAAGCCAGGTGCTCTATCCCACCTGAGACTTGGACTTCAAAACTATAGGGAAAGTGTAGATTTATGGATGAATAACTCTACTCTGGGAAGAGGGGAAGTTTTTCCTTAATTCTGGAATTTCTGGTTAAACTTACGATTAAATACTAACATCACATTGTCTGTAATTCAGTTTACAATCACTTAAAGCCATATCGCATTTTAATCAGTAGAATGAAGTTCAAAAGAAGTGGCACTCTTTAGGCTTCATGAAACTGTTTGAGATTATGGACTTTTTCAATAAATTACTTGTTGTTGTTTGTTTACTGGCACTGAAATAAAGGCTTAATACCAGCAGGACTGGAGATTGGTCAAGGAGAGTATCCTGGTTGAGGACAGATGGTGTGTTACTGACTTAGTTAACAGCTGACAACTTCACATGCAGCAGAAGGAGATTGACTTCTGTCCCACACCTTGTTCTTGCCTGCTTTCTTGTATGTAATATGCTAGGAAAACAGATCCTTAAATTTGGTGTTAAGTTGGTATTTGTTTTATGAATGAGCTCCTGAATGCATATTCATAATATTGAAAACCTGCAATGCCAGGGAGAGAGTGGGAATAGTAAGCAAACATCTGATACTGTAAGTTATTGTACTTGCATTGAGAGGTTACATTTATTTTCCCACTGATTTCTAATGCAGTACTGCAAACAGAACAGCCTACTGATTTGGCATTAGTATAAAAATGCTGGTTGCTTCAGCGTTCATCAGACTGTCATGAAACACCTTCAATTTCAAGCTATCATGTTAGGAAAGTTAAATGATATGTTTGTCTCTGCTCTTGGTACAGATGCTCTCTTCTCCAAGAAACTCATCAAATTAAAATGTATTAGAGCTATTACAGAGAACATGTTATCACAGTTTTCTTAATAGAAGTTTGTCGTCTTATGTTACAAAGTTAAATGAAGGGATGATCATTATGAAGAATACAGAATCCGCTATATTCAAATTTATAGTTTTTCTGTTGTGAATGAATTTTATTGAGATTTTCAGATCCCTTTGAGAATTTTTTTTTAAATGTAAAGGTCTTTATTAAAATATCTTAATTTTTTATCTATGAAGTATGGACTGTAACAGGAACTGATTTCAGTAACTAGTGTTGGTTTATATCTTTATTGCTCACATGATTTTGTGCAATTTTTGTAGGATTACATAGAAAAGAGTAAACGGCATATTTGCATAGCTTTGCACCAGATATTTCTGGATTATCTGTCTTTCTTTCTGGCTTCTCTCTTTGCTAGAATCATTTGTAAATTTAGTCTTATCCCTCTGCTTCTGTGGTCTTTTCCCTTCATGTAGTCTTCCCTTGCTCAAGTTTCTGTTCTCTGTGCTGTTGCCTGTTACAAATCTGATAACTTAAAGGTTTATTTAGTACTCTGTTATCATGTACACCTTTTTTCAGCTATTCTTGGTCCGTATTTCAATAAAACTAGATAAACCAAGAAAATTCTAGACAACCAGAAAGATACTAATACTGTGCCAATATTAAGAAGAACTAAGACTAAATACTTGAAGTTTGCTTGTCTTGACATAATTTCTGATAGATAGTGGGAAAACAGAGAGGAATGAATTGAGAAGGATGAAAGGGTGAAATTATAGCTAAATGCAACCGATTTTGCTTTGACAGAGGCAGTTTTATGAAACTTGATTTTTGTCTTTTGAAGATACTAATCTTCCCTTAAAAATCTGACCATAAGAGCATCTCCTTTCTCAGTTTCTGTCTTCTGTAGCCACTAGTCATTTTCCTTGTATTTCATTCTAGCTTTAAAATGAATTGTAGGGCTTTTTCATTAGTATTTTTGCAGAGGATTTACTCTGACAGAATAGAAATGTAACCCCTTCCCCAAACTACGTAACAACAAAGAACATAATTTCCCAACCCCTCCTCCCCCAGCTTCTGGAAGGTAATCACTTCCAATGAGTCAGCATTGTGGTCCTTTACCTCCTAAGATGAATTTTGCAGAGTGCATATATTGGCTTGAATATCTTGCTGATAATATAGGATATAATAATATCCTTCTGAGAGAAGTATCCAGGAATATGTTCACTAAATCCCAATAATAAGTTTGCTTGACATACTTACTTTAAAAGCTCACACCATAAACCTGAATATGTTCTAGTTTAGAAGTAGTTCAGAAATAATTTATATATAATTTTATCCATGAAAATTTCCAGTAGTTTACTTTGTATCCGAGTTTTAGCTTTAAAAAAGCAGTTTAGAGATTATTGTGGTAGTTGTGGACAAGGGAAAAAACATGTAAATGAAGCTTAACAGAAGCAGATAAGTTGCAGGGAGACAGAACTTTTAAGAGCAGTGAACTGTTTAATAAATCTAATTGAAACATAACTGTAAGTCTTTATGACTTTTTCATATGTCAGAAGAGGGAAGAAGAGCTTTACACAGATACAGTATTACAAGATTGGAACCCAAAACACTTGGATGTGAGGGATGAGTGTATGAAGATTCTTTGAAACAGACCATTTCACTATCACTTAGAGATAGCTGGGTGGCTTTGCAAGTGCAAAACTCTCAGTTGCCCAGCTCTGCCCCCTCAGTTCTTAAATACTTACATTTTTATACAGCTCAAGAAAATGAGCGATACTTCATGTGATATCAAATAAATTTTTTACTCAAGTTTTACGTTAAGGTATATTTGGATATAAATTCAATACAACTTAGAAGAGTACAAAAGCAGATTTTACTATCATAATTAAAATTATCCTTCAAGGGAAGAAATAGTGGGAGAAAGAGTAAATTTACAAAAACATGTTTCACTTGAAGAGTAATCTATTAAATTAAGAAAACACTTTTGCATCTGTCCTATACTGTAATATTTTTAACATGAGTGTGCTTAACTTAGTTTTAAAGATATTAAGGAATAGTAGTGGTTTATATTAGAGAGAGTCTCTTAATCTTTTATACCCTTACTGAATTGGGTTTTGATTCCAAAAGAATAAATTGCTTATTTTATTATTTGTAGTCTTTTGTTTCTAATAGAACTTTGTGCTGTCTTATGCACCATATAAATTCCACTGGGAAAGTAGTTGTTAGCATTTTCAGGAAGTGTATAGATATCAGTTAAGTCAACCATGCTGTCTTTTCCTGTTAGTAAACTAAAATGGAGGTCCTGCGACAGCGGTTTATGCAAAGATCACACCTCTTCAGAGATAATTTAAATGTGTTAATTATTTTGTTATCCTTCTAGATTACTTTGTCCAGTAAGCGTTTGCTTTTAATGTATCCCCTTTTATGACACTGGTACCTGTTGTCATTGTTTCATCTATTGCGTCCACAACTTGTCACTGCATTAGATCTATCAGCCAATAGTTTGTATTTAGTGTTAATATGTATTTCATGTCTTGGGGATCCTAGTGACAGCTACACATAAACCAGCACAGTTCTGTTCTAATAATTTCATGGCAGCTACTAGAATCGTAACTGGGAAATCTATAGTTCTGTAGTTCTCTTTTAAGCTATCACCAATTTATATTTGCATTACATTTGAGAGTACCCGCACATAGCTAGTTGGATAATGTTTTTTCTGCTGATAACATCTGTAGAGTCCCTCCAAGTCCCTGACGGCCTCTGCATCTCTCCAACTCAATAGGAAGAATAGAGTACAACCTGTTTATTCTTCTTAGCTGGGCCAAGTCTTTCCCACATCATTCTTTATCAAAATATGACATTCTTGCATATTTGTTGAAATTATTTTCTTAGGTCTTCCTGTCTTTGGAAGGCCTAAATTTTATTATACACTTTTTGGGTGTTCAGTACAGGATTCACCACTTCATTTTTCCCAACCTTCTTTACAGGGCAGTCATGATTTTTCAGGAGGCATAACTTTTTCTCTTTTCCCCCTTGTACCTCTCTTAAGCAACATTTGCTGGAACAGAGGTTTCCCTTGTATTTGTTCTAGAATTTTAGATCCTTCTCCTCCACTCATCTCATTCTCAAGAAACGGTATCCAAGAGAAAGTGTTTGTGGATTCCGGTTTTTGTTAAAGGAAAGTTCAGCTGGGACTGGTAAGACCAAATACAAATCCAAGCACGTGTGTCATCCTGAGATTTCAGTTCAGGGCTTGACTTCTGAGTGATTTGGGTAGGTGGACCACAGGTCTAACAATATCACATTAAGGGTTCTGTTCTTTCATCACTGTTGTAGAAACTCCGATTTACAGCTATTGTGGCCAACTTGCTCAAATTGTTCCTCTTGTACTTTAACTCTAGCAGACCACCTTGTCATCTCAAGTACATCTGACCATCCAGTACCTTGGCGTTGCAACACTTGATGTTGAATTGGAGTCTCATTTCTATACTGAAGAGGCAGGCTTTTTTATGGAAGGAAAGCTGGACACTGATTCCAGCTGAACCATTTGCACATCAACCTTAGGCTTGCAATAGAGTTTTGTTTGTTTTAATAGTTGATGAAAAGGCTAAATAGAACATTGCGATTTTTGAAGTTTCATAATATCTGGAAATAGGTGTTTAGGCATTTTCATGTATTTTAGTCTTTAAAAAGAACTCCTAAGAGAAGTCCAGGAAAACCGTTTTTCTTCATTCAGGTCAAAGTGAGAAAGTGGTATTAATTCCTGTTTACAGACTGCACTGTACTGAATATGCACAAAGAGTAAGAGTAAAAGGGCACTTGTGTGGCCTTTATAGGTAACCCATGCTCCATATCCACCTTTTCCTCATTCGTCTTCCAAGAGATACTATTACTTACTGAATTCAAAGTTCAGTCCCTTTGTTCCTCCCTTACTACAGCTGCCTCAACAATTCCTAGATGTTCTCAGTGATAGTTATTGTTGCCTTGGCATCCTGCCTCACAGTGTGGGTTGTTTTGGCAGGCAGTCATATTTTCCTGAAGTCCACAAATGAGAAGAAGATGGTAAGTTTATTTTGGGGTTTTTTTAAAGCCTTCTCAATAAAACTTGAACAGAAGCGCTTGAAACACAAGACATTTCTGGAACCTGATAGCTGACTTTCCAGCGTCAGGGACATCTAACAAAGAGAGGAAACACAAGAAAATTTTCAGAAGAAATAGCACGTGAATGTTCTGCAGAAGCAGCTGTAAAATGTTTTAAATATAACAGTTCCTGCTTGCATCTTCTGTAAAATCAGCTTTTTGGTCCTGTATTGTGTAAGTTAAAAATATACATCCATGCTCTTCTACCAGCTCCTAGGAAGTACTGAATTGCAAAACCTTTCAAGACAAATAAAGGAGCACATTTCCCATATGCACATTCCCCCAGCATTTGCTGAAGGGGAGGAAGTATTGATCATAGTTACGCAATAAGCTTGCTTTTTTAGTATGAGTTTTAATGGAAAAGTATATATAAGACTTTAATCTGGTCATGTGCTGTATTAATGTTACATTTACTCCTTCACTGTTAAACTTAAGAATAAATTTTAACCCAAATAACTCTTATTTATATCTACTTTTAGACGATGTTTTATGCTTGGAAGTAGAACTAAATTTTAGTGTCTGTAGAATGTTGGTTTGTTTGCACTCTTGACAAGCAAGCTGGTGTTTGAACTCTTTCAATTTATAATAAGCTGCTAGACATGTCTTTCTGTTACAATTTCTTGGTTTTGCTGTCAGTCTGAGAATTGGTGTTTAACTTGATCATACTGAATATTGCTTTCCCTCCTGTGCCCCACGACTTCCCACTCTTATTTTCTCCCATTTCTTCTGCTTAACTGGCTGTGAACTTGTTTGGAAATTGAATAGGTGATTTACTTCAGAATAATTTCTGACTTCAACAGTCAAATTTCTGGTTGTATCACAGAGATCAATACTGTCTTTGACAGTTTTCTTCAACTCAGAACTGTACAGATGCCTAGGGAGACTCATATACATAAAAAAGCAACAGAATTGTCAGTTGGATTTTTGCATTTTAGAAGCAGACATGAGAATTTTCCAGAAGTTTCCACCAAACCATACGTATACATATATAGATTATATCAACAGTGTTGAGGTCATATCAAAAGAGTTTGAAGTTGTGTTTCCTCTGAAAAAAAAGCAGGAAATGCTGTGTCTGGCTTCAGCAGCCAAAAATTGCTGCTTCCTTCTCTCTTTCTTAACTTACTTAATATTTAAGAAGTGGAACTGAAGTTTGTGCGCCATTTTGAAATAATCAGTTTCACACTACTGTTCCTTCAGATGTTACTGGTGGAATTTCAAGGATCTTGTTTCTAGAAAAGGGTTACACTTCTGCATACATGGTTCATACTACATGGCAAAGGTCTCATAAATTACATTTAGTTGCTTGGTTTCAGAAACACTGGAATTCTGCAGCAATCTTCTGGACTCATTTTAAGTTTAGTCCATAATGGAATAAATTCAGAAGCTAAATTATAATTTTTCTGCCACATTTTTAGGAGAGTCATATTTGCCGCTTCTGGATAATTTGCTTTTTTTTTATTTTATTTTTTGTTTGCTTATGTTGAGTCCCTGGTGGCTTAGTTCAAGAGAGTTATGTCATTCAGTCGTAAGCAAGTTTGGAGTTACAGTATTACTGAAGTTAATGAATTACTCAAAACTATTTTCTGTAAGTGATTCTTGACCTGAAGTCCTTAGGAATTGTTTTATTTGTAAGAGGATCACATATTTATAATTGCTCATTAAAAAGTAGTGAAATAAGAAAATAAATAGATTCTTATACCAGATAACTAACATTTGTTAATGTTAGAATAAGTGAGGTACATAGTGGTAAAAAATGAAGAGAACTTCAACAGAGGAGAACATAAGCTGACACAGCGAAGTATGAGAGAAATGAAGAGTTGGGCTGTTTTGTGTTTTATTTAGTATACTGATGAATTCGCAAGGGTCTATACATAGACCAGTGTACTTGAAAAATGAGTGCTCTTGAGAACTCAGTGCACTTGGCCAGTGGGTGTGTGCTTACTGGCTCCATGGCATGACTTTTGTGACTCTTCTTTTCCTGTCTCATTCCTGTGGGAAAGAGCTCACTTGGTTTACCATTAGTCAAAGGATGAAATCAAGTCTTCTAGTCAAATGAACTTCATGGATTCTAATAAGCCTTGGAAAGATGATAATCTGTTTGATGTGAATGCTGATTTTATGACTTTTTCCCTTGCTTTGCATCTGTTTGCTATTTCCTAATGCTAATAATATGCAAAAGATGCACAAAAAGTCTTCTCTTTCACAGGATCTTTAATTAAAAGCTGATAGTTGCTTTTTGTCCCATTTAAATGCTCCCTGTGTATAAAGATTACTATACTTACGGGGAAAATGCACTGTTATATTGTGTATCTGTTTGTAACAAGATCCAGAGTGGGAGCATGCTAACTTTGATTTCTCGATAAGTAAACCCCTTAGAGAATTAGAATATGAGGAACTTCCATATGAGTCACTTCACAGAAGTGATGCAAAACTTTTAAGCATTTGGAAATAATCCAATAATGTGTTACATGCAACTTCCACAGTTCTTCTGCCATCTTTTTCTACAGGTTTATTATTGATGTCCCAAATAAAATACTGAAAGCTTTCCAGGAAAAAGGAATATTTTCATAACTGACTTGCTTAATCACATCTTTAAAACTGAAAATGTAAAATACATGGAAAAGTGACCCTGAAATTGTCGGTGAAAACTCCTCAGTCTGTGTGTCTGAAGATTTAGGAAAATTCTAGCTGAACTTCTTCGATAGAGGTGTCCCAATGGCTTTGTCTTTGCCTGCAGTGGCACTTTCTGTGTAGAACTGGTGTCATATTTTCCAAGACTAGCATTTGGTTGATTCTTTAAGTGGTATCCTGGCCAGTTTAAAGCTCATCATCTTGCCTACTTAATTCACATAGTTACTTCAAGTGTAAGTAACATGGACATAATCTTTCAATGATTTCATGTGACTGCTATGTAAATATTTCATTTTGCTGTATTGTTATCTCTTATAACCTATGCTTGATGGCACTTAAACTCTTTTTCTTGCCACTAGTTAGTTCATCAAGCTTTGATAATGGGAGTTCTCTTCTGGAAATACCTGATTTTACAATATCCTTAAGTGTTTATATTTTTAACAGATCTGTGAGAGTTTTCTGTACTACATTTAGGTAACATAGGTTCTAGTAATGTTAAAGCAAATTTGATTCCTGCAAAGAAAAAAAGGGACCATGGTAAAAACTCCAGAGGAATAGGATATATGGTTCAGAATGCTTTTCTCTAGTCTCAGTGTTTCAGACTTAATTCTGTTTCTGTCCTCAAAATGGTAATATCCCTCTCCTCAACACAGCCCCGTCCCAACCTTCCCATTCATTGGTACTAAATCTTCTTTTCAGGGTTGCCTGTTCTTAATTTCATAGCCATTATGCCTTGTGCCTGGAAAACTCTTTTGATCCTACCATCAAAACAGCTTTTCTGTGGCTAACCAAGCCTTTCTTTCTTTTCATCTGTTTAATAACACAAGTAAATGGACCAAGATAATTAGATTTTAAATAAAAATTGTCATTTGTAAGTATTCTGTTTGATTTTTTTTTTGTCCTCTTTCTTTTCCTTTTTGTATTTTTGATGATGTAAAGGAAAAGAGACAAGGGTTATGTAAAATAAATGAAAAGAAAAAAAAAACACAAAACACAACCAAACAAAAAACAAACCAAACCCCCTCAAACATAAAAGAAACAAGCAATGAAATTATTTCTGTTTTGAAGAATGTAAAATCTGAAATTAAAAATCAGGTCATTTTTATTACTGATGCAGTTACCTTCTTAATCTGTAAAGCATGTTTTAATGAACATCCTCTTGTTTCTTGTTCTTCATATACTGAAGTTTCCCTTGCTCATTTGTTGAAATTTCTAGGATTCTTGTTGTTATTACTATTTTTTTAATCTGAAGAACTAACTGGAGGTGGTTCCTGTTACCAGCTAGCTTGATTCTGTATTTTTAAAATGTCAGTACAGATGTCTTCTTACTTGGTTTCTTAGTTCCTTCCAGGCCATCCTGCACGTTTTCAGGTTGCACTCCATGAAGTCTCTAGCATAACTCTTTGATTCTTGTTTTTCTTCTTTTTCTTCTTTCTGGGCCCTCTTCTTAGGAGACATTGTGCTCTCTTATAAAACTGTTATTCCTTGTTAAAAGGACACACTCATGTTGATTTGACATGACTGTTATGGTATAACCTCCCCATGGATGTGTGTCTTTGTAGTCTTTGCTAGTAAGGTGTGTGAGGATCAAATACTGAGGGTCAATTTCTTGGTACCTCAAGTACTGACCTCCCTTTAATCTTGGAACTTCTGGGTGCCAGTGTGCTATTTGACGATGCAGTGGTGTCGCTGCAAGCTGTGTAAAGAGAGAAGGCAACAAACAAACTTGTCTTCTCTCTGGGAAGACTTCCTTGTAGTAATTTCTGCTATGTCTGTTTTCCTAGGGAAGTTACGGTTATCGAGGGAGCAGCTCAGAAGCAACATTGTGCCTTACTGATCAGCAGTCTGAAGTGCTAAATTTTTAAATAGAAATTTGAGAAAGACCATGGCCACTATCAACAGGCTTATCAGAATCTAGCCTCCTAAACTTGTTCAAACCTAATGCCAGATACTGAGTTAAGAACCACCGTGGAGGTGGGTAGCTGCCTGTGGTAGAGCACAGAGCTGGCCTACAACTTCTCTTCCATCGGTCCTTCTGCTCCAAAATGCACTTTAGAAAAAATCTAGTACTATAAAGTTCATTTTGCTCTCCTATTGAGAATGGGATCACTTATTCTGAATTTCCAGATGTTGTTTTGGCAGCGGGACAGCCATGCTTGGCTACCAGAATTCCTTGGGTTTCTTCTTGAAAGACTTCTGTCTCTGAAACAATGTTTTCCATGCTAATAGCCTGGATGATGGTCAAAGGCTTTCCTAGCAGAGCTGGCTGAAAAGAATGCAGACTATTTAAAAGTCCATCTGAGACCATTTGCTACTTTGACATTCTTCTATGCATGGATTATTTTTTTAACCAAATGGGAAGTCAATTTATAAAATTTTGGAGCCGTGGAGTTCTGTTTTTTTTACTCTGTGAATGAGTATGTGAAGCTTTGATTATTCTGAATGGGAGTCTTCTCTGCAGAAAGGAACATTGGCTCCCACCAGTCTTTTAAACATCTTTTTCAACCCTTCTTCTGGAAGATTGCCTTCTCCTAAGTTATTTAATCTGACAATTTTGTTGTTTGTCCTTGTGTTTTATTTTGTTTTTAAAGCGATTGACTGGGAAGAAAACGAGAGGGGGAAAGTGCAAGCTATTGATTGGCTCATATGCTTCTGCAACTCAAATCATCAAAGATAGTGAATGTGAGGCAAAAAGTAGAGATGGTAACAGGCATGCCTGAAAAAGCTGATTGTGAAGGCAAGAAAACTGAGAGTGGTACTTTCAGCTCATGAGACTTGAAAAATCAAGATCCACAAATGGACTTCCATCACGTGTGCCATTTTCTCCGTGAAAGATGAGAGCTTTCAGAAAGTTTGATCTACTTTTTTTCCCAGAGGTTACCTCGATGTTGAATATTGGGGGGTTCAAGCAAAACCTAGTATTTTTAACTTACCGTATTTTTATTGGGGCAGCAATAAATAGCACAGAATTCTGCAAGATTATTTACAGTCATCTTAAGGGGAAGCTGCTGTTACAAATTCTTTGGGGTTTTGGATCCCATGTATTGGAAGCCATAATGCTTTCTTTCCTTCTACATCTCTGAAGGCAAAGGGCATACACTAAAGAAAATAATTAGACACACTCCCCCCCCCCCCCTTTTTTTTTTTCTATTTACAAATAAGTTGAGAAGAAAATGTCAGAAGAATAGGTATGATAAGTAAAATGTTTCTTGCTGTATTCATACTTTTTTGTTGATTTTGTTTGTTATCCTTGATTGTTATGATAAGGATAATAGTATTTTAAAAAATCCTTTAAATGCTTATTTTAAAATTGTCACGATACTGCCGTATATATGGGTATATAATGTTCAATTGCTTCACCTTATCTTGAAGTATTTAATGTTATTTGTCAACTGTGATTTAATTATTACTGTTTTTTCAAGGACTCATTCCTTTCTAGTTACACACTGCTATAATGCAGTATTTTAAGAATCTTGTTCAGATTCCATAATAAAGGTTTTGTGAGATTCCTTGACTTAATTGGTATTTCTTCTTCCTCATTTCCTTTTGAGTAATACTTTACAGTGCAGAACATAATAACATTATCTAACACTGAGGGTTAAGAGAAAGATCTTAAAACCTGGTCTGTTGAGAGGTGGCTCTTCCTCTTTCATTGAACCCTTGACTGAGATGAAATGGCTGTGGGGCAGTTAAGGAGACATGCATGGTAGAGGAGAACCAGACTTTGTTTCAGCATAAAAAGTAAGCGAATGCATTAAGTGCTGGTGATGCTTCTTACTAATGGATGGTTTAATGTGGGGGTTGTCTTGGAATACTTAAAATTTTTGAAATATTTATTAACAAATACAGTTCTTGCTTTCTTATTTTCATTTCATTAACTCAAGATTATGGGGTCTTTTGGCAAGTTCTTTTCCTTTTGAAATTCATGGGTATTAGCAGTATGCTAAATTAATCTGCAAGTTTTTTACAAAAAAAATTGTGATTTGCAATTGAAAAATTTCAGTCCTATTCTATGAAGTTTCTGCACTATTATATTTTATGTTTCTTTTTGTTCATTTTGTATTGCATTGTGTTGAATCATTGATGTTTAACCGTATCATGTACCTGTTGTTTGGGGCAGGAAGTCTGTTAAATGTTAACTTACCCAAGTCTTAAGTGTTTAACTTTTAAACTATTATGTAAATCATAAAGCAAAGAATCTGGAAATAAACATGACTATTGTTTATCTACATTTGGTATCTTCCAGTTCCTTAGGCTGTTGTCTTAAATAAGCAAATAAATAATACTTACATGGAGAAAACATTATTTTTAGAATGACCCAATCTCTAAATTTATTCACAGTACTTAGTATACCTAACCTCTCACATTATTTTGCCTCTCCACAAACTGAGGGACGCACCATCAAAAACCAAAAAGGAACCTGCAGTTATTTTCATATGGCTTAGATTTAATGATTCTCCATGGTCTTCCTTTCTTTTTAATTATTCCTGCTTACAAAACTGGACATAGTATGTTTTTTTCTAATGAGAGAACACTCTTCTGCTTAATGGATGCAGTTACTGCTATTTGTGTTTCACCAGTTTTGATTTTTCAGAGAGAATTGTAGGAGAAGCCTAATTTTGCAAGTCTGGAGAATGCAATTATTTTCAAACATACTGGAACAACGTGGGGTTTTTTCTGTGTTTTTACACACAGCACTAGAAAAATGTTGGTGTTGCATAGTACCACCTTCCTGTTTGCTTGACCAGCATAAGTGTTTAGATGGTTGAAAAAAACCTTCAGGTTGAAAAGCTATCTTGGTTGATGGGTTAATAAAAGATTATTCTAAGATATCAATATGCTAATTCTGGAACTTTTGCTCTAGCTTTCCTAGTTTTCCTCTTATTTATTCTTTCTCCTTATGTGTGGCTTCATTTATTTATGGGGTTTTCCTTACTGTTCTTTGGTTTCAGATGCGAGTGTCTCTCTGATTTATGTGGTTTCCCCATGTGCGAGGCAGGCTCCGTTCCCCAGATAGTCTCGCGTGGAGATGGAACACCTGGCAAATGCTGTGATGTCTTTGAATGTGTCAATGGTACGTGAAGCTTTCTCTTGCACCTGGAGATTTTATCTGTCTACAGGAGATGCTGGGCATTTGGTTATATTTTTACCCTGTTGTCAAGATGTAAGAGAAATAATTTTCTTGAGCTTTGTTCAGTAGGAGGAAATTGGAAGTTCTGCTGAAGATACTTCAGTGGGAAACTGTCATTGGCAAGCCGTCATGTTTCTTTAATTTCAAATGCAGTTTTCCCTGTGATCCAGGGAATTACAGTTTTAGCAAGGTTCCTTCACTGTGTGTTTTTCAGGTACTGCTTTGCCAGTAGCTAACAGTAGAGTCCTTTTAGAAGTGAAATTTTTGTGAACTTCTGCAACTGTGGGTTGCAGCACTGTAAACAAAAGGGTGCTGTTTAGACTATGGGTTTGCTTTAAGAAACTTTGGCAAAGTTACTTTTAATGCAGATGTACAACCTTTGGAAAATGTAAGTCAGTATAAGGGTAGACTGATTTGCGATCTTTGCTTCCTTATTTAAATGCTTAGAAAATGCTTGAAAAATCAATTTTTTCATTGAAGTAACCATATCTCATGATTGCTGCATGCTACATATATATATATGTATAACAGCATATATGCTGTATATGGTGAGTTTGGAAGAGACTTAGATATTTGATTGTTGGTAGATAGAAGGGGAAAAATAGTCTTGAAGAGTTGCATGCATAGACAACATATAAGGATTAAAATGTATATGTTGGTGTCGTTTTATCAATGAACATTTATTCAACAATATTTAATATTGTTTAGTGGTACTTGTATCATAATGTTCGAAACAGCTTTTATTTTCCATTCTTCATTGCATATGCACAAAAACACACATAGAGAGACACTGCCCCAGGAGAATGTTTGTGATATTTACACATAGCAATATTTTAAATGCTCAAATGCTGATTCAAAAATAATACTTGGTACATATAATGGGAGGTTATATATAAAAATGGTTTTGTATGAATAAAAAAATTGCATCAGGAAGAATCACAGATTCTTTAGTGAAAGAATTAATCTGAAAGCTATTGGAAATAAGATTGTAGATGATGTAGAATTAAATGCAATTTACCTGATTTTTGTTTATATACTTACTGACTGTTATACTGAAGTAATACTAATCTTCCTTTGTCTCATATTTATGTAATACTGTCAAACTATCATCTCTGAATTTGATTTAACTGTGTTGTACATTTTAATGCAATGTTTGATTCAGGATTTACTTTAGTATTTTGAGCAAGAAATGCAAAACCAATTTCTGATATGATGTCTTTGCTGGTGTGAAACAGTGAATGAGTCTCAAAGGTACAAACCACCTTGTTGACATTCCTGTTTCTCTTCAGTTTGGAAGTTCTGTCAAAATAGTTGCAGTATATATATCATATCAGGTGTTAAATGGAACAGTTAAAATGGCTCACTTTTTTTGTCCCTAGTCATTTTCATATCCTGTTTCCAAGGAGGAGTCATATTAATTTCTAATTGTTAAGAGTGAATTCGGACCATCTTAGTGCTGTTGCCCTGCGCATCATTCCCTTATTAATTACACTGTAACTCCCTCCAAGAGTTCAACCTCCTTTTGGGTCAGGATTTCTTTTTGCCTCTCAGGCTTTTCAATTGCTAATCTTCCACTTAGTAGCCTATGAAGACACAGAAAGTGGAAGAAAAAACAGGAGGTTTTGAAGGGAAATTGGTGCCACAGAAGGAGGCAAAAAGGCCGGATTGAAGAAAAGTGAAGGTTTGTAGGAATAAGTAATCTTTCTTAAACAAGAAAAGGCAAACTTTTCTTGTTTATATCCTTAAAACATCAGTATTAAAATATTAAAATTATTTAGTAATAAGTTCCTCTATAAAAATAAATAATTCTAAGAAACCGGTCTGAAAAGTTAAACAGTTGTGGGTTCTTTTTAAAAGGTTATTTGTCTTTATGCTACTTAATGCTACAGTAATATTTTAAAAAATAATACTCTGTGATGTGACTTGAAACCACTTTAGGTGTATTTAGAAGTGAAAAACTTCCAGGTGCAGTTATTAGTGATGCCTCATTTTGGGAAGAAGAAAATGTTATAAGCATGAAATGATAAATATTTTTATCAATGAGGTGAGAGCAACCATGAAAACTACTCAAGAGGAGTTCTGTATGTGACGTTTGGATTGTGTGACAGATCACTGGTAAAGATGACAGAATAGTCACAGAACTTGATCTGCATTGCTTTATAGTTTGGATTTTTTCAAGTGCATTTTAGGATGGCTAGGTGGTTCTTGTTACAGGAACAAATATTGCAAGCCACAACTCTGAAAACTCTGAATTCCTAGGAATCCTAATCTGACAAGAACTGACTGGATAAAGGTGTAGTGCAATGACAAACCACTAGATAAAGAAATAAATCAATAAAATCCCCACCATTACTTCTGTCAGTTTAAAATGTAGAGGACAAGGGATTGTTGTGAGACTGATATCTGAATATAATATCCAGTTTTGTTTTTTAAAAGGGTCTTGAAATACTAACAAGGGCAGAACAGATATAGTAGATAGCAGTGACAGATGGAGAAAATATCTTACAGTGATATGCTTAGATCAATTTCTTCACTTGATTGAAAAAAATTGCGATCAAAAGTAACAAGAGCCAAATCTATAATATCTGGGACACGCTGTTCTCAGCAGTGAGGGTGGTTAGCTGTTGGAACAAACTGCCAGAAAGATGCTGAATTCCTTATATTCATCCTTTCCAATTAGGATTAAAGAGTGTGTTTTAATCAAATGCAAGTTAATAGGTTTATAGATGTTAAGTGGGGAAGTTGTGTAAACAGTGTTACCAACGAGTTCCATTACTTCTCTGTTTGAAAACCTCTGAAAACAGACAAGAGGATGGAATAAAAAGGGCATGTGCTTAGTCACATTAACATAAATTTTCCAGCTGTTACAACATCTATTTAATGTTAGAATTAAATCTGCTAGTCAGAGTGAGGTGGGGCAGAGGAGTGAGAAAAACGCATTCAGGATGAATACTGATCATCTGAGTTACCTTAAAAACAAAGCATCCATTATGAGGAAGTGTATATAGACTAAAAAATCTCATTTGTGTATTGTGAGGTAACTAAATTGTATATTTAGGTATCCCTAATGACGTTCAGAGTGTTAAAGCAAGCCTGTCCTCTGCAGTATTTATTGCATGTGCTACTGTGAGAGATGCAGAGTTTTATGTTCAGGGCAATATGGGGAGGCTGCCTTTACTTGTGTAGGAAAGAGCTTGTTTGCTCAGAGCAGCACCGGCCAACGTTGAGGGGATACTTAATGAATAAGGGCAGCAAAATATGTGTCATGTAGATACTTTGCAGAATTTTCTCTTTCTTATTTGTCACCATTTTGGGGACAGATCAGTCATTCTTTCAGAAACGCTTTTCCCAGATTTAATATAAAACTGATTGAGAAGCTCTGCAATATGTCTGTAGGTTTTGTGGGGTTGTCTTTGTTGCCAATACAGAGTCTCAAACTAGCTTTCTCAGAAAAGCATATTAATCTGCAGTGAAAGAAACTTCTACAGTGATTGCTCTTTGCAGATAGTGGAGTCATCGTTGTTCCTGTTGGATTCTAAATACAGCAGTGAGTCAGTACTTTAATGCTTCATTACTTTCATACTTCAGATTTATATTGGGAGTGTCCTTATGCTTCCCATCATGTGTAATCTGTGGTTTCCCATATTTTGTTATACAGTTATAGAGACTTTATTTATCACCAAGATAACATTTATTCCTGCTTGGAATTGTCCTGATGTTTTCATTGGAGCTTGTTGTTAAGTAGCTACTGTCCATAGCTGATATGTCCATCTTTGTACAGGTTGAGCTTCTTTCTGTATTTTTTTTTTATACAGGAAATAATGTAGAAAGTGCTGGGAACAGCTTCTTCTTTGGTGACAAGAAAAAAGTGTATTATACAGAGCTGATGCTCTTAATAGTTCTGGGTGAAGTTTTAATCATGAATATATGCAGAGATCAGAGTATTTTAAGTAAAACAGTTGTACTACCTGGATACATTAATTTGTGCCTTTTAAAACACTGCTGCAGTTAAAAGAATTCATCATTACAATAAATGTTGTTAGAATGTGGTGCTTGTCCCAAAGGTCAGTCAATTATAAAGGTCAATTTTAAGGCATGTATTTATTCGTTATTTTTAAGGAAAGCATCTTTGTAAATAAAATCCTTCTGTATTGTTTAAATGGTAGTGGGAATCAAGCCCATGTTCCCTCTTGACGCATTATTCCCCTGTCAAGATTTAGAAGATGGCTGGCTGGCTATTTCTCCTAATCGTCCTTTCTTGATGACACTCAGGGCAAACTCCGGGTTGTTCATATAACAACATGGTTTTTAGCTTGAGACAGAAGCATGAATTGCTAAATTCAAATCTCTGGCTGCCATATAATAGTACAACTAGTGGTATAGCTGGTACAGCTGTACACAGCACTGTTTGTTGCACATGGGAATTGGAGATTAATATAGAGGGGTTCAGAAGTGAAGTTTTCAGGGAAGCGCTAAATCCACAGTCAAATGTGTTCATTTGTCAAATGTGCCTGAGAAATGTGAGGTAGATACTGAGAAAATAAGGCAACATGGGAAATCTGTAGCAAATAATTTCTTCTTAATGAGATTTTTGCCTGTTGTGTGCTTCCAGTGCATTGTAACAGAGTATACGTTTCAGTGAAAGGAAGAGTGAATATTGTTTTTTTTTAAAGGTATGTTATTCCAATTGCCATGAAGTTTCCCTGCTTGCACTTACCTGAAATCTGCTTTCCTTCTAGAGAATACTAGGTAGTATATGATACGAATTTGGGGAAAATTCAACAAGATATTCCCAAGATGCTGTCCTTCCCAAAATCCTGCATTTTACAGAAATTAATTCAAGGTTTCCATTGATCCACCCAAAATATATTACTCACCAGGATTTTTGTCTACAAAACCTGCTGTGCTGCCTTTTCTCAGGGCAGAGCTTGTAAAGAAAAAAAAAAGGATTCGACATTAAATTACAAGCATCAACAAGTGAACCTAAAGAGACTGAAAGCTGCACGTGCAGCAAGAGTGGAAGTGTTTGGAAACGAGAGTATCCAAACTTGCCTCTTCTCTAATTAGAAGTTGATGTGTGGGTCTCTTGAATGCATGTTGTGCTAAAGCACATACACTGACTGCGAGCTGTGCCTTGGAAATTTGAGAGTGCAATTACGAAGCATCCTGCAGCTGCTTACTTCTGTCAGTTGGGGCTTCCACTTTTTAACTGACCACAAGTGACACAAAATAATGCCTCTTTGCTTGAAGCTGTGCAATTATGTATAAACACAAACTTAAATATTTGCACTTGTTTGCAAATAATAGTTACAGGTTGTGTTCATTCTAAGGTGTTTCTGGATGACCGTTCTAGAATATGTAAAACCAAAGGACTTTCAAAGGGTCCTGCAGTTGTGTTAACAGGGAATATACTGCACTAAGCACTACAGCCTGAAGAGTAGGGACCCTTTTTTTTTTTTTTTCCCCCTACTTACATTGTTTTTATATATTTGCAAGGAACCAAAGCATAATGTTTTGTCCTTTAACATTGTTATGGGCTAATTCCAGTCAAACGTTCCCTTCTCTTTTTTTAAATGCCCTAACAGCGCAGTTTTTGAAAACAGAAAGCTTTTCTGTATTTCGTTTATATAGACACAGAAATCAAGTTTATCAGTTTCCTTCCTTTTCATTTAATTGAAAGTTCACAGCACTTGCCCCAGTTCTATCCAAGAGTCTGGTACAAATCCTTCTGTACACTGAAGGAATGTCCAAAGTGCTGGAATCAAGAACATTTAATCTTTGAAACAATAGAAAATTGTTTTGAATCTTGCTTCCACTTTGGGAGGGTTGGAATTTCAGATACTGCAAAAGAAAGTGCCCAAACTTGCCTACAGACAGCTGATGCTTGAAGCATCTCATGCACTGTAGGCAGAATTGCTGCTTCACAAGGGGTGGATTGCCAGACTTGCACGTATTTCTTAGCAGTTCCATGACTCTAATCAAAGAAAACCACCTGTACTGAGAAACTACAGAAATCTCAATAATAGAAGTTTTGTTTTGGACTAGTTCAGTCAGTAGAAGTGTATTTAATTAGATTTAAAAGTATAAGGTAAAAAAACCTTAGAAAATTGATTTGTTAGAACATACTGTCTTTGCAGTTCAGTTTGGAGATAAAGATCTGGAGAAATACACAGTTTATCTCTGTGTAGTGTGAGTCTGTGTGGCTCACTGCAACATTGACTTTAAGGCTCTTGCTGCCAGCACAAATAGGCTGTGGCTGTGAGATCTGTAGTGCTAAATCTGTGCCAGAACTGTTCTTCATTTTGCTCTGTGGCAGGAGCTTTAATGCTAAATCAAGTCCTTTCTTAGTCATGCTTAGCTTTATATAGGAGCAGAGATGTGCTATCATCTGTCCTTCCACAGCCAGTATGAACTCTGTATTGTTCTGAGTACTGTCCACTCCATCTTTGCTCCTTTAACAAATGGGCAGTTCCATGTCTGCACTTGGTCTGGATCAATCTTGTATTATTGGGTTACCTGATAGCTGACAGGTACTGAATTCATGTTCACAAGTTTCATGCCCATCATTTTGTTGTGGTAATCTGCATCAGAAAAGGAGTTTGGGATCCTGAATGCCTTTAAGCACTTTGTACTATGAAGTTCAGTCAATTTAAATTACTTTGTCACACATCAAAGCTTTCTTTATTGGCAGAATAATAAAGTAATGGTTACTGGCCTTCAGGAAAAGGTGCATTTATTTAATGTTAGCTTGATGTTCTTTCACTCCTTTGTGGATGCCATACATAGATCAGTAAGACAATAAAATTAGCACTTTTTTAAAAAAGAGAGAACTGAGAGAATCTTCCAGCATATCATGGTGAAAGAAATGCATCATTAGAGTTCCATGGTGTCATTCTCGCTCTTTCATTAGGCTTCCACTTCATGAGTATCTAAAGCTAGAGTTCTTCATTTAGTGCTTGTTTTGGCTTGACTGAGTCTTTGAGACTACAGTCTTACATGTGGTTCTAACAAAAGCAGTCCTTGTCTCATGGCTGCATGTATAGGCTTGGGTCAATAGTTTAGAATGAATGTATACACTACCATAAATCTGGAGAGTAAAAATACACATAAAGTGATAATTCTATGGGGGTTTTCATTGTTGGAATAAAACATACTGTTTCCTTTCAGGATTTACAGACACTTGCTTGGTCTTGTTTGGACATTTTAAAAATGAATGATAATTCATGGAATATGATGTTTCTACTCCTAACTAGGCAGGAATTCAGACTTACTGTTTGGAGAGGAGGGGTAAATCAGTAGAAATCCAGGAAGCTGTAATCAAAACAGTCAAGTCGGAAGCAAATTGATTAAAGACCTTTTAAGTTGTGGTGTCTTTTTTTTTTTCTTTTTCAGAAGGTTTGTAGACAAACAGCTAGAGCTACATAAGTTTGAAATATTTCTCAAGTGTTTGTTTATGTGAATTGCTTTCTAGTGAGGTCATAGCTGTTTTCTGGACACAGTGGTATTTCCTCCTTTTACTGTTCAGGGTTTTTTTTGTTGTGTTTTCTTATATGCTGCTTTCTACATTATGCCTTGAATACAGAACAGGCATATGCAAATCAAACATTGGCCAAGACACTTCCAAGTTCAGCTTTAAGGCTTACTGTCATATTTAATAACTCGTGGCTTGAGTTCAATATATGCTTATTTGGAAAGAAATACTAGAGTCCCTGAAATGCTTTAGAGTTTTAACGAAAAGCTGTGTCATCATCATGAGTACTTGAGAGGAAAAGTTTTTATCCCCCAAAAGTAAGATTATTTGGGTTGGTGGAACCTGAAAATTCTGAATCTTTATTTAAATATTATTCATCTCCCACATGAAATTGAGTAGGCAGTTTGCAGCCTTATGTGACTAGGCATTGAACATGTAAATAAATAAATAGTCTTTTCCTTGCATTCTGCAGGAATCGACAACATAGGCAGTTGTCTTTTATTTCCTCTGCTATGTTTAGTTCAGATGTAATGAAATTTGATGGTTTATCTACAGTTTGGTAATGTTTTTAATTTTTACCTTGTTGAAATAAATAGCTTCCTGTTTTCAGAACATTTAGCTTTTGAGACTGCTAGATTCGTAGCTCTGAAATAATGCATCTCTTTACTAGATAGTTAAAAATAGCTACCTGAAGTAAAACAGTATCGTGGGCTAGTGTCATAGAAGGCCAAAAAAGTCTATACTGAAGTGGGTAAGTGGGAGGAGGCTTAAGTCATTGAGTAATGTAATGACAAAACAGTGAAGTAATGATTTCCCAATGACTAATATGGTATATTTTAGACTAACATACATGTTGTGTAGATCTGCTTCATAATCTGGATCCAAACCTCTTCAGTATAAAAAAATGATAACAACTTCTAAAAGGTGGTTAAATATTTTTTCTTTTCTATTTTTTTTTTTATGTTAACGAAGGAAATACTAATGTCCTTCCCAAAATACTTGGGAATTTTCAGAGATTTTTAGTTTCCCACAGAGTTTGGATTTAATTATATGTTGTTAGGGCTCTGCTGTAGATGGGGGCATACAAGAAATAGTCTTGTTGTGTTTTGGAAACACTAAAGTGATCACATAAATATTTATTAGAGTTGAGGTTATTTTCTATGGGTAGTACAGATGTGAGCTGACTAGTACAACTCTAGGTTGCTTGAACTTAGAAGTAGTCAGTTCTGCATAACAGATTGCACAGTCACAAAATATGTTTGGGAATTTTTTTAAAGATATCCCTATGGACTGGATAGCTTTAGGGTAATTCATCTACCTGTGTACAGAGTACTGCAGAAAGGAAGATTGCTCTTAAGAAACATCAAAAATTGTTGTCTTAAAATAGAAAAATGTATTACTTCATGTGCTGAAACTTGAAGCAGCTTCTAGCTCATCCAGAGTGAGAAATATTTAACATCTGTGAAGAAATATGAATGCCTTAGCCTTTCTTCATTATTTTGATACTTTTAATTGTAAATAATTGCTCTGAAAGTAAATTGGAATAGCATTTTATTTTGTCCAGTTGTTGAAGCAGACAATAAAATAGGCCATATTCCTTAAAAAAAAAAAAAAGTATTTTAGTTTTAAAAAAATGAAATAAAAATCAGCCATCTCTTTTAAATCTGTTTTTTTGTGAGTAGCAACACAAGTTTAACTCCTTCCTGTTTATCAAAATCTGTAAAATACCTTTTTTTCTTTTTCCTACTTCTTCTTTCAGAAGTGAAGCCAACTTGTATATTTAACAGCATGGAGTATCACGATGGAGACATGTTCCGAATGGATGCTTGTCGATTTTGTCGATGCCAAGGTGGAGTCTCTATTTGTTTCTCTGCCCAGTGTGGTGAGCTACACTGCGACAGGTACTATGTGCCAGAAGGAGAGTGCTGCCCTGTGTGTGAAGGTACCATATCTTTTTCATCCAGTTTGCTTATTACTCCCACTGCTTTTCTCCATTTGTCTTTTCAATGCAAATGAGAAAACAAGTGCTTTATTTTGTTTGCAGATTCCTCCTTAATTCAATTTATTTCTGCAGTTCTGCTGTGTCTGAGTATCTTGGTTTTTGTAGTGCTTCTTTGATGCTGACACTCTGCCTTTTGATATAGACCTGTTTGGGTTTCCTCTTTCCTTTCAGCATCAGATCTTCCTTAGATATGGTCAGGTGTGCAGTACTTTTTGGGGGGCCTTCTTCCCATAGGATATAAGCTGTTCCTAATTTCTGCACCAAGTATTTAGGTATTCTTCAAAGCAATAGTGGCGGCCCTTGGACACATTTCTGTTGCTTTGCAGCCTGCTTCTTCCAGTTCTGTTCTGTCTGATAGGAGCAATATGTGCACCTTCTCTTCGCTACAATTATAGCAAAGAAATGGGGCAGTAATCTGACTTTAGTATTTTTCTCTTCGTCCTTTCCATGTTGACATCCTGCTTCTCTGTTTGTGAGGCCTACAGTCCTCCTAAAAAGGGTTTTATGGGAAATTTCACATTGACCCTCTTGTTTGCTCTAGAAAATACTTGGCACACCTTCTGCCAGAAAACAACCAGGATTTCCACAGAGGGAGATGGGGCTGGAACCCCTACACCTGGGTCTTGTCCCAGCAGGGGTCAAGGTCAGCCCCCAGTACAGGTTGGGGGCTGAGCTGCTGGAGAGCAGTGTAGGTGAAAGGGATCTGGGGGTCCTGGTAGACAGGAGGATGACCATGAGCCAGCAATGTGCCCTTGTGGCTAAGAAGGCCAATGGCATCCTGGGGTGTATTAGAAAGGGTGTGGTTAGTAGGTCAAGGGAGGTTCTCCTCCCCCTCTATTCTGCATTGGTGAGGCCGCATCTGGAGTATTGTGTCCAGTTCTGGGCCCCTCAGTTCAGGAAGGACAGGCAACTGCTTGAAAGAGTCCAGCGCAGAGCCACAAAGATGATTAAGGGAGTGGAACATCTCCCTTATGAGGAAAGGCTGAGGGAGCTGGGTCTCTTTAGTTTGGAGAGAAGGAGACTGAGGGGTGACCTCATCAATGTTTACAAATATGTAAAGGGTGAGTGTCAAGAAGATGGAGTTAAGCTTTTTTCAGTGATGACCAGTGATAGGACAAGGAGTAATGGATACAAATTGGAGCATAGGAGGTTTAAGGTGAATATCAGAATTTTTTTTTTTACTGTGAGAGTGACAGAGCACTGGGACAGGCTGCCCAGAGAGGTTGTGGAGTCTCCTTCTCTGGAGATATTCAAAACCCGCCTGGACGCCTTCCTGTGTGATGTACTCTAGGTGACCCTGCTCTGGCGGGGGGGTTGGACTAGATGATCTTTCGAGGTCCCTTCCAACCCCTATGATTCTATGATTCTAAGGTCCACAGTATAGACAGTGACCCATTAAGCACTCCTGGTCCCTGTGTTTAAATGTGAACTTGGGATTGAGAATGACTTCTCAATAAGCAAAATAACTGGAAATCTCAAATCTTCTCCTAGGAGGAGAGGAATCAAAGTATTAATGTCACTTTCAAACATTTTTCAGTGTTTAATATCAGTATTGCTGTAGTTTATTGCAGGAGCAAATAAGACAAAAGATTCATCATAGTTGTGCTTCGTTCCAAACAGAGAATGTTATGAAAGTAAAGACCGTCATAAAAATTAGTCTAAAAAAGGCATCTGTACGAGTTGAATCTTTTCAGTCAGCACAGGATCTAGTGAATAATACTGTTTGGATGGCTTGTTATGTTACAAACTTTTGAAACCTTCAAAGATCTATAAAAACAAAATCTGAACAATGAAGTATCAGTGGTGAGGTAGGAAACAGGAAGTAATTCTTTAACTAGTGTTTGTATTTTTATGTTTTAGTGTATCTGTTCCTATCAGATGCATTGATACATGGTGTTCCCATGTAGACAAGCTGAAATAGAAATGCTGTAGGCTTCAGTATTCTAAAGAGACCCCAGTCCATATTTGCCGTATGTTTAAGATCTGGTTTAGACATTCATTATGGTGAGAGGCAGGATGCTAGACTTCTTCATCTTTCCTGGTACAGTTGTGCCTATGCTTTTAAGAGCCTTCAAGCTGTGGGGGTTAAAAAAAAAAAAAAAAAGTTTCAGTGCTATTCCATCATTTAATGACAAATTAGAAAAATTAAGAGTCAGCATGGCTGATGTGGTGCAGCCCTTCCTGAGTAAGTGCAGGTCCACTCCTGAAGAAATTGCTGTATGAGCTGCTGATTTAGCAGAATATGTGAAATCTTTCCTGTGATTAGATTTGGCAATATGAAATCATTATGACAGTGTATTTAAATACATAAATAACGTATCTATACATCTGCTGTATCTGGGCTCTCTCTTAAACTCAGATGTGGGTACTGATTTTTCACATTGGACTTGCAGTTCTAGGTATGTCCTTCATCCTCTGTGGTGATTTAAATATTCATTTATCTTACGATTTCTCAATAAATTGTTCTGCAATATCATCATAGAATGTTAGAAGTTGATTGCTCCATTTTTTTTAACCTTTGAATCAGACCATCAAGAAAACCTGTTAAGACTTCATTTGGTGCTTGATGAGTTGCTGTGTATTAGGGCATGCAAAGGAGATTTCTCAAGACAGATCCTCAGAATATAGAAAAATATGGATAATGATTTATAGTTGTTGAATGCAGTAAAATTTCCTGGTACTTTTAAACACATTAAAAAAAAAGTAAGGTCTGATTCCTTTCTTAATAACTCACATTATGTTTAGTGACACCTAAACTGACAAGGTAAGTCTTTTAAATAGGCAGAATGTATACTTGAAAACCCACCCATTCATGCTTTTTTAGTTGGTGAAGAGGTGACATTTTTCTCTACCCACTTTCTATTGCACTATTTCATGACTGATTTTCAAGGTAATTAATTGTTTTCTACTAATGTTTTCTTGATGATAGAAATATAAACAAATACATTTTTTTTATATTTCCTGCAACAATTTTTAAATGGCAAATAGTTAATTTGATGTGCGTTGTGTAGTACAGGTACAAGCCCTTCTTGTCTTAGCTCCAGGAAGAACCTTCAAAGTCCTGCAGGTTACCTCAGCATCAGGAAATGTCATTTGCTGGGCTCAATTTATAGCTCTACTAAACACTACTGACCTTTTAAGGATACCAGGAACTTGGTGCTTTGACTTGCATAAAAGACTATAGCAAATAACACAAGACTTAAAGGGGTTTTCTGTGCTTTGTCTGTATTCCTGTGTCACTCAGAATCCCATACATGAGTTGAATGATAAAATTCACTTCATTTGTTTGTGTATGATTTGAATCTTGATTAGGTAAAAATAGTTAATTGCAGATGCAGGGTAATCCTAAAACAGAAAAGGTGCAAAGTTAAGAAATTAGGAAACATTTTCATTTTTAAATGTCTTATTTTCCCAGACACCTGTTTTTTTATATTTTCTTAACCCATTTTGCTAAAATTGGAAATGTCACTGAAATTCAGGATGAGTGTGAATGCCAGGTAGAGGTAGAATTTATGTGCAGTTCCACTCCAAATGTTCAGAGTTTGATACCACCATAGCATGTTACAATGGCTTATAGTAACACAACTGTTATTAGCCCTGCTGCTGCTTTCATCTGCACTTAAAATGCATTGTCTTCCTTCCAAAAGCAAATGATGAAACTTCAGAGAAATATTCCAAGTTTCATCCAGTCCTTTTTTTTTCTTTAGACATTTCTTTCCTCCCAAGGTCTTCAAATTTAATGCTTTTTGAAATTGACTTAGGAGTAAATCACTTGTGCTTATTTGATGTCTGCTATCTGCTAAAAACAAAGCTTTTAGTTTTATTTATATATCAAATTTACTTTAATATGTAATTTGCTTTTTGCTATTATCCATGTTACTTGTCACATTTCTGAAAAGTAAAATGTAATTTTTAAAGAGTAAAAGCTGCTTTTATTTCAAGTAATGAATTAGAATATACAGAGTTGCAGTATTTATATGTGTAAACGTTGTTACACACAAAATCTGAGTTGAAATAGTTAAATACAGAACACTAAAAAAAATCCTAAAAAGAGAATCTGTGAACATTCAGTATAAGTTGACTTAACTTTCTCAACAGTAAATTTCAGTCTTGACATTTACTCTCAGTAGTTTTCTCAGTGTTTGATAGTGGCTGCACTTAACCCTTTCTAGGTCATGTACAAACAAAATCATTGAAGTTATTCATACCTAAAGTTTAGGTGTAAAAGGGGAAAGTAAAATCTCTTGTTCTCTTGCAATGTTTCATTTCAGACCCAGTTTATCCGGTGAATAATCCTGCTGGCTGCTATGCCAATGGTCAGATCCAAGCTCACGGAGACCGCTGGCGAGAGGACGACTGTACTTTCTGCCAGTGCATCAATGGAGATCCACACTGCGTTGCAACAGCCTGTGGGCAGAGCTGTCTAAATCCTGTTAAAGTCCCTGGGGAATGCTGCCCGGTGTGTGAAGGTAAGATTAGTATTTTCTCTGTTGTGCTTCAGTCTGTGATGGCTGCTGCTTAGCCAGTAATTCCTGGTTTTCTTTACAGTTTTGGAGGATTGGTGTAGATCCTACAGCATTGCCTGTGACTGAATAAACTGGTGAAGGCAGAAAATATAAGCATGGTTTAACTATACTTGTATATGGCAATGCCTGATACTCTCTTTTGGCCCAAAAGTGTGGAGTAAGAGATTACTTAAGATCTGCATTGTTCACTAATTTAACTCTTAGTTTTGCTTAAAGCTTGTTATGTGTAGGAGAAGTTAGAAGACCAAAATGTCAGTTGGCTGGTATTACTGATAATAACATTTTTCCTGGTGTCTTATTTAACAGTGTCATTTAGTTACAACTGAAAATCTCTTTGCACAATACAGTTTTATAATGTACATAATTATTGTATGAATAAATCATCATTTTTCAAGTGGAGCTTACAAAGGATGATATTATGTGGGAGATTAAATTTTAGGGTTTAAAATGCAGTTTTCATTATCTTGTGGCAAAACATGTATCTTCTATAACTGACTTAACTGTATGGTAAATGCTCACCCAGCCTGGCAATGGAAATGTGAAGATTTGCAACTGAGACATTAGATATATATGTATGTGTATGTATGTATGTCTGTATACATACATTCAGTGGTGTTTTTTTACGGAGTAGTTGATCATCATGAAAAACACCAAATTACTAAATTCAGAAATGGTTCATCTAGACCTGTCTTCAAAGCCATCTTTCACAGTGTACAAATGCTTGTGGGTGCTCAGTGAGCTACCACTTAGGTTGTTCCTGTTCCACCTCTGTTAGAATGAAATTTTGTGTAACTGCATGTGTCTCGGGGCCCTTCTTGACTCGCAGTATACATCCCAAGTTCACTGGGATACTTTTTAGGATAAGTCCCATGAGCATAAAGATTTCTTAAAAGTGCTGTTTCATTCCAAAATTCACATCACAAGATACGAAGAAAGTGTCTGATGATGTATAAAAGCTGACAGTTAATTGCAGAGTTGCTACTTGCACTAAACTAAATCAATTATGAGGAAGCAGGTTGACTGCTTTTAAACCTCCAGTGATCCCCTCATTATGGAAATCACAGAGTATGGGGAGGCAGTACAGAGAGAGGGGTTAGTGGAAGTATTTTCAGTATGTTGGGTTGTTTTTTTTTCCTCCAATGAGAGAAGGATAGAGGAACATCTCTGTATTCCTCTTCCAGATTGGAGCAAAGGAATGAGAGACAGTTGAATTGAATGCTTATCTATATCAGACTGAGACAATTACTATGAACAGTGGGAAGCAAACACAGGGCAGAGCATAGGTATCCATCGTTCATTACTGAAGGTTGCAACATAATTCATTAACCTACCATGCTAATGCCCCTGTAGTGCTTTCAGAAGACATGTTAGCTTATCTGCACTAGGTTAAGTAATATTGTGCCATAACATGCTTTTACTCTTTAAAGCAGGACTGGCTTAAGTCCATAGAAGTTGTTCTGTAGGTTTTCTTGAGAGGTTGTGTGTTAAATTATACTTCAGATATAAACTATGTCAAGTAGATAAAGACTGACACAATAGCACCATGAAATCAATATTGAAATAAGATTCTTGTGTCTTCTTAATCATGTTTTCTCAGAAAATAAGCTGACTTTTAATTTTTTTCTCGCCTTAGCTGTTGTATGATGTGCACTTAATTGTAGTCATCTGGTTTTGAGTGTATCATTATCATCTGGAGGAGAGTAATATTGAATGGCATTTTGAGAACTTCCTAAATTTTAAGCTTAAGCATCACAGTTGACTTGGCAGTATATGCTATCAAAGAAGCACCAAGTAAACAATCAAGGGATCATGAAATTATGCAAATGATGGAGCCAACAATTAGTGGAAGTAATTTTAGTTCATGGTAGGAGGAGATTTGAGCATACTCAAATCTGAGCATACTCAGGTACCCGGAGTCAGAGGATACCTGAAAACACACTTGAATCCTCTCTTCTTTCTTCACTTTTATCCCCTACAGCAAACAAAACTAAACAAAGCAGGTGATTATACTCCATAATGCCAAGTTATTTAATTTCAATAATTCAGATTTGGGAATATTTCAAGGATCAAAAATCTGGACTGTTAAAACTCAGCAGTGAGCTCAGATGCTAGAACCCAAGATATAAAAAACAGAGTTTGCAAGAAACAGCTTTGGATTACTTTATGCAACATTACTTCAACATCTGAGACTTAACAACGTATCTTGCAATAATAATAAGTAAATCCTTGATAAATGAACTAGTCAAAGGTACCCTCAGACTTCCTGAAGTTCTGTTTCAGGGCATCAAACAAAAAAGGCTGCTAAGCCTTATGATTAGCAGCCTGCATAATAATATTTGCATATATTAGGGATCAATGTTTTACCAGATTGGAAAGTCATTAGAGACTTTTGTGTCTTTCTTGATCTGGGAAGTTGACTGACAATCCCTTGGTTTTAATGTTACTAATGAAAAAGATATGCTGTATGTTTAGTGAAGAATTTCAAGCAGTAAAATACATTCCAGGCGCAGTTGTTCCTAAGAGGAATTTAAAACTTTCAGTGTCAGCCATGTGATGCTTTCCTGCATATACCAAATTAAATCTGCTTATCTGTAGCTCAACCTTAATTTTGCAATTAAGTGTATGAGCAGAAGTGCTGACTAAATGGAAGCTGAAACATAACTGATGTTGCACTAGTGGCTTGAACCTGCTGTCCTGTGCTCCCTGGTCTGTTTTCCTTTTTTTCCATCCTTTTACATCTCTTATGTCCTGCTGTTCAGAACAGAAAACCAAAATCATATCAAGTGAGGCATAAGGTATGGAATCACTGATGTTATTACATAGTATTGTATTTTCAACTGTGCAAGTTATTGAAGAAAAGGATTCAAGGAAGAAAGCGTAACTTATGTTCAATAAATGTTAACAAATGGGCAAAATTAGTATAAGCTCTGCATGCACTTTTCAGAGAGCAGTTTACTAGTGTTGTAGGGCTAAACATAACTCATTTTACACTTTTCCTTTGTGTGGCTTTCAGTTTTTACTTAGATCTCAACACAGACTGCAAGATGTTCAATCCATAGAGAATATACCATAGTGAAATAATGGGGGTTTTTGTAGATCGGTTTTTAATGACAGTGTAAGTAATTCCTAAGTTGTATTATTCAGTTTCACCATGAATTTTTTTTTTTTTACTTCTCTTACATAAATTTTATATTACATTTTTAAATTAAGCTATAGCTTCTACTTTTTGCATTGACTACTTCACCTTTTTGGGGGCTAGTGCAGAAAGTAGGAAACTATTGCTTTTCTTCTGGAATCTTAGTTATGCTTCAGCTCTAAAGCAGGAAGAAGACTGATGGCTGTTGAAAACTGTCATTTTTGTTTATTGAGTCACTGGTGGACCAATTCAAGTCCGTATTTCCATTTAAAAATAGGCAGAGATCAAGAATAATAAGGCAGAGATTTTATATGCTTATCACTATTTTTTAAGTATACATTTCTCATCAGACTTTCTACCTGTGAAAAAGATCCAGCAGCTAGCTTCAAATCTGTGAACTTACTTTTAATATGTCAGATATTAGCTCTTTAATATGCGAGACAAAACATTTAGTCAAATATGTTTCTAACATTTATTTGGTTTAAATGTTGAAGGATAGAGTGGTTTGTGAGACATGAGACTGATGGACAAATTCTAATCAAAGTTGCCCATGGAACTGGCCTCATTGCAGCTCAGCCAGAGGAAATGGTTACTACTACCTGAGTTTCTCTACTTTCTCTTCAGTCTAAATGCTGCTACACCTACAGTTCTGCCAATTCAGTTATTTCCTGGCTGTTTTATAATCAGTTTCAAAGAAAAGAAATATCAATTGCTGTAGATAAGCTTACATTCCTGCACCTATGTAAGGCTAACGTTGCTCTTGTGTTACATTTGGAGAAAAAAAATCCCATTGGAGAATCGAATATAGGATTGTAGAAATTCTGTGAACACAGGTTCTTGAAGTATCCACATGGTATGTAAGCACAAAAATGTATTCACACTATGAGCAGAGTAAATTCAGACTCAGGTGGAACAGTCCCACTCCCCAATGAAGACAATCCTGATTTTCTTACTGCAGCAGTGAGAAAACTGGAGTGCAACAATTGTAGAGACTGAAGACATACAGAAATCACTGTTCACAGCCTTCTAAATTAGAGAACAAAGAGTAGCAATTGTGATCTGAAATATTACCATACAGTTTTCCACAGTAAACCCTTTTTAGAGCTTCTTATTCATAGCATATATGCTCTATGTGTGTGTGTATCCCACAGAACATGAATTTCAGTGTTGATGGGACAGCCAAATAGGTTTGAGATGTGTAATTTTCTGAATGCGTGTCTGGGATTTGCTGGGCTTGAATTAGAGGGTCACTCTTCACCTCCCCTCACCCCTTCCATACTTGAATCTTGTCTACCAATGCTGCTGGTAGAAGAGGGAGGGTGAGTGAGGTGCTTGAGATGCTTTACACTGGAGCTCCTCAGAGAGATAGGGAGAAAGAGACAGGAGTATGGGGTATTTGGAGGCCAGGGGTATGTATAGTGCTATAGCAGTCCAATACAATGGGTTTGTGTATGGATTTAGTCTTCAAATCTGTGGGCAGACTTTCTTGAGTTGCACTGTAGTTAGTATCTGCTAGTATTGGTGCTGGGTCCAGCTCTGTTCAATGTTTTCACTAGCTTAGATCTAAGCTAAATGTTTTATTTACAGACAAACCTAAAAAGGGTAGGCAGCATCTTGGAGAGCAGAGTATGAATTTGTATGCTTATTTTAAAGCAGAGTTCACAAAAAAATGTTGACAAAATTCAACAAGGCAAAATACAATGCGCTACACTTGGAGGAGATTCTTCATGAGTCCTGAACCAGAGTGATTGTTTAATAGCAGTTCTCCAGTGGAAGTATGGTGATTAAAGGGAAAGAAAAAGCTGAATGTGGATATGACAGAGCCTTGAGAAGGCAAACACCATGCTGAAATGACAATCAAGAGTATGCTTTGCAAGACCTGAAATAATTATTTTTGCTGTCTTTCCTATGGGTGGGTATGTCCCTAGATGACATAGTAGGCCTTTGGTCCTTTTCTGGATATTGTTCCTTAGAAAGTGATGCAGGTAGGCTGGAAAGAGTCAGAAGGAGAGCAGTGAGCACAGTCCAAGCTTTGCAGAACATGTCCTAAGAAGACAGACTGAATAAATTGGGTTGGTTTAAATTAAAGAGAAAATTATTAAGTTGGAATGAGACTATTTCAATCTTCAAGTGCCTAAAAGGTTGTTGCAAAGAAAAAGGACAAAGGAGAATGGAATTCATTTGTGATTTAGAGGAAAGCAGGAAGTTGTTAAGGAAAACAGAACTCCTCCTGTGGCATGTGGTGACTAAGGTTGTCTTTTTTATGCATTCAGGCCATCACTGTTTGTATTTTCAGCCTCAGCTCAGGAAATTTCATACATAACTGAAAGCAGTATTAGTCATTCCTGTGTAGTTTTCAGTGTTTATGCAAGTGATGGCTGTGGCTGCTGCTTTTTTTTTTAAGTAAACATCAAAGTGATCAAAGCCCTTTTGGCAAGACCTCTTGTTAAACTATGTCCACCCTTGTCACTTCTCACCAGTTTTCCAACACAGCAATGCCTGTGGGTTGTGCTGGTGCAAGGAGTGTATAGACAAAAGCCCAAGTTGTGAGCAGGGAGCTGGCAAATTCGAGGTGAGTGTGTCCAAGGTGGGGGGAGGCAGAAAGCAAGGCAAACTGATAAGTCATGAGACAAGAGGTAAAGGAACATTGAGAGACTGCGGTGTGGAGTGGAAGTAAATCTTTCATTAACCTGTCCTCAACTTCAGGCTTTTCAATCAATGCAGCTTTTCAAGGCAGGCATCTCCTTTCACTGGTGAGAGCTGGGACAAGCAGGCCCATCATGTTCTGTGGATCCAACACAGAGAATTAGTTTTAAGCTTCTGATGGATGCTTCTATATAGCTTCTATAGCTGCTGTAATGATATTGGTCCTTTGGGATTTGCCTTTGTTTGTTTAAACTATTATCTACTTAGTCTGTTTTTTCTTTCTTTGTTTTCTATACTGTCTTCATTAAGAGCCAAGGCTTAGGTAATCACACTGGCCCTCTGCTTTCCCCACAGTTTTAGAGGCAATGGCTTCTTGTAGGACAAGGAAGCCCCAAAGAGAGTCCGTTTCTACAGATGAAATGAAACCAGACAGCTAGATGGAAGGCAGAAAGTGATTTGCAGGTGCTATAAGGGACTGCAAAATTTTGGTATGCCCTTGCACTTCTTTAGGCTCAGAAGTTCTTCATGAGAGCTGGTTTGTATACCTGTCCTGTCGGTGGAAACTGGTTCCATCGGTATTCAGGTTGTTAGCTTAAAATAGCTATTTAGTATCAATACGTAATAGCACCTCAAGAACACCAAACAAGCTAAAGTGATAGAACAACGTTTCTCTCAGGCCATCTGCATCAGTGGACAGACATCTGCAAACTGGAATAGTAGTTGTGTTCACAGCAAGTAAATATTGAGACGAATAGTATGAAAATACCTGATTTTGTTATCTGTGTTTTCTTAACAAGATAATAAATACAAGTGCTCAGCTCTGGCACTATGTAAAAAATGTCCCTTAGAAAAGTGTGTGGCTCCTCCTGTTCCCTTGCATATCCCATAGGCTCAGGCTGTTCACAGGGAAAGCAGCAACCCAGTCCGCTGGTACACAGTAATTGGTTATCTCTCAGTATGTCCCTCTGAGTGACAGTCCTCAGGTACAGGTGGCAGGGTGCCAGCATAAGCTGTGAATGAGAAATTAAGTGTTAAACACAACCCCCTCGGAGGATTTTCATGAATAAGGCCCACATTACTTCGCTGTCATTATGGCTGACACTTTATCTTCACAAAAAGAAATTAACGTTTTCATCAATAAAGGGCTCCAAACTCTAGCTGAGATGTAATTCAGTTCAGTTCCTTTAGCATGTTCAACACTTCATTAAGTAAAAACAGGCAGCAGAGTTCAGTGAAAAGAAGTTTGATTCATTCAGGATGAAGTCAGTGGTAGTGAGCAACGTTCACCAGCACAGGGTTTTGGGCCCAGAGATCTCCTTAGAGTGTGAAGTGTAAGTTATTGTTCAGCAGCAGGGCTGCAGTTCTCAACCAGCCTTTTCATCAAAGTCAATTAAGGGATGCAAACGCTGTGCTGCAGAGAATTGGGCTTACATTTGCCAGATCATGCTTTAGTGTAGTGGTTTTGCAGTAGGCAGCTGAGGCTGTTGAACCACACAATCCAGGGTATAATGAAATGTGCTGCCATTGAAAGTCTCTCTGAGTTTAAGAAAGTCAGGAAGACTACACTAGTGTAAAATAACCTTTTCCTACTTTTCAGTGATTAATTGTTAAGGTCAGTGGAAGACTACTGCAAGGATAAGTAATGAAAGAATCCTAATGTATATATATCAGTTCAGCAAAGAACGTCTCCCTTACTGTAAAGAATTTCATGGATCCTCTAATTAATTCTTTTCAGAGCCTAAAGCATTCAAAAATTTGCCCCACATGCACTCCAATTTAGTGTGTTTGATGTACCTAGTGTTTGGACATATCTTGGTAGACAGGCTTTAATCTATTATTCTTCATGTCACTCCACCTAAAATGGTCAAAAAGCATTAAAATATGTTTGAAGGGTATACATGCCTATTAAACTGAAAACTGGAAGAATTTATTACAACAGACAAAAGCTTTCAATTTCACATCTTGGGAGTAGAAAGCTTGTGAGTATTTTGATTGCATCACTGCAAAAAAGAAAAAAAAAAAAACAAAGCCCATGCAGCTTTGGTTCACACGAGGCTTCTTAAGTTTGCAAAAATAAAACAGTCTTGGATTCCAGTATTTACTTTTGAGGAAAAATACATATCTAAGTAGTTCCAGGTTGATAGTATGACTAAAATTTGAAATAAAAATCAGCTAAACTGAAGCATGTGTTTGGAAGCATTAGTGAATATATTTTCAGAGTTATTTGTGACATTAGAAAATTACCTTAAGTTGATGCATACATTTTATAAATATGTGAGGCAGAACTGTTGAACTCTGATAGTTAATACAGATAGCTAAACACTGGGAAAAACTTCCTGCAAGGTATTTGGTATTTCAAGCCCAGGAAGGAAATTCTCTTGCCCAGAACTCAGGACTGATACTTTTCATGTAATGAACTGGAGGGGCAGGGAAGGCTGGAATGCGAACTATGGGGATGGAAAACATTTAGTCACTCTTGGAATGATATGAATGTTTTTACAGGAAGCTTAAGTAAACACACATGCTGCTGCTTAGTAGGCTGCAGCTAACTTTTTTGGACAGCAGACAAAATGCAATTAAGTATGCAGTCAAATGAAATGCTGTTGAGCAGCGCACCCTTCAGGACTAGTTTATAGCCAGTTATCACATAAAGCATTAGGTAAAAAGTTAGACTACTGTTCAGTCCTTTTCCTGATCTTTTATAGTAAATCCTTGAAAGCAATAATGCTGTATTTCTCTAAGTCGGTGTGGGTTTCATAGCATCGGAACATCTTAATCCTTTTAAAGGTAGGTGGTTGTATAAAATGCTACAGAAGAGGGAGCTATTTCACTTTCCCCAATCACTGCCATGTTCTTTATTATTGATGTTAGTCTTTCTCCATGTGTAGAAAATTATTTTTGACCATTTTTCCTTCTTCCCCCAGAGTTGGTTTTCATTTCATGCTCCCAATGAGATGTTGGGCTTTCTAGAATCCTCTTCTGTCACTATAGGATCTAAATCACTGGTATTTTGTGAGTTGTTCTCTCCAAGGTTAAAAATCATTGTAAATTAAATGTGTAAACTTCAGAAAGTTATTTTTTGTAATTAGTGTCCTAGCACAACATGATCTTTATGCAAGGTTTCATATGGTTGTGCCCCCTTAAGAAACAAACAAACAAAAAAAAGCAAGCCACCAAAAAACAAAACAAAACAAAACAAACCTGAACCAACCTACATAGTTAATTATTGTTAGAAGTAGTGAAAATACCAGTTGGCAGAATTATTTATGGAATTAATTCATTTTTCCATTTACACACTGGAGTCGTATGTACTTACAGTCAGTGGTGGTGGGGAGAACTGTACATGGGGGAGCTCACAGGTGCAAAAAAGCTTCCCAGTGCTATACACTGAAGATGTGTTTCCATGTCCCAGTCTTTTTAATATTATGCACAAGGAATTAATCTCTGTTATCTGACTGTCTTTAGTTCAACTACAGTCACAGTTTGAGGGTTGTTGACTAAAACAGCGACAAAAATGCTCTCGATCCCTTCCCACTCCCACCCAGGTAGGGAGAGGAGAGAGAGTACAAGGGAGAGACTTGCTGGATTGAAAACTAAACTAGACAGCTTTAATTAAATATTAATGATGAAATAAAATATGTACAATTATATACAAATGTGTTCAGGAATGTGCAAAACCCTATTGCCTTCCTCCACCCCCAGCAACTCCCACAGCATCTCCTGAGCTGTGAGCAGCTCTGAAATGTCCCGGAGCTGCTGGAGAGAGCAGCAGAGCAGACAGGAGCTGAGGGGAGGGTGATGAGGGTCAGGAACACAGGGGCCTAGGGGTCAATGTTAATGGATAGACAGAGTCCTTCCTGGACTCTGGCCATGGATGAAAGAAAAGGGAAGAAGAAGAAGCTGAAAGGAAGTTGACTTCCATGATCCCTGACCTTACACTGAGCTTACATAGATATATGGAATGGAATACTTCAGTCAGTTTTGCTGTCTGTCTAGTCCACTCCTCCCTACAGAGGGGTTGCAGATACGACTCTTCTGCTCCTTTAGCATCTGAGGTCACAGAGAAAAGTGTCCTTGATGTCTCAGTAGTAACATAAACTTTCCAGCATTATCAGTCCACTAGCTGGAAAACATGCTGCTAGTTTAAAAAGAGCTTACTGAAGAAAACTAAAAACAAAATCAGTAAAAAGAAAATTGGCTTCATCCTGGCTCAAACCAGGACAACTACAGACTGATTCACATTAACTAGATGGGAAAATGAAAGAGACAGTTGAGAAGTTGTAGCATTGAGCAGTGAAATGTACAATCCCACTTCTCACTTGTGGGAGACTACATAATGTTTAAATTTAGGAATATTTTTAGGCTTCATTGTGCTGCATAAATTAGATTGGTGCGTTTGAAAAGTTCATGTGTTCCTGTTGTATGTTGAAAATATCTTGATGGTAATTTAGCCTTTCAAAAATTGTAGAATCATAGCATCGTAGAATGGTTAGAGTTGGAAGGGACCTCAAAGATCATCAAGTTCCAACTTCCCTGCATGGGGAAGGACACCTTCCACTACATCAGGCTGCTCAGCGCCCCATCCAACCTGGCCTTGAACACTTCTGGGGATGGGAAGCATGTGTAGTAGTAAAAATAAAAATGAACTTTTGCATGCTTTTTTTTTCAATTTTTTTTTTCAAATGTTTTTTGTTATACATAGGAAGAAATCACTGTCAACTTCATCTTCCAGTTCCATGAGCATAATTCTCCAAATAATTCCTCAAAATATCTTTATTAGAATATACTGTGTTTTTTTTCTGTAGTAACTATAAAAAAAACCCACATCTGAAGCTGTTTGTAAGCATAGCAGTAATAAGTCAATATGCAAATACTGAAAAAATACAAAGTACAAAATAGTATTTCAATGGGTTATATGTGTTTGAAAAGAAAGAACAAAACTTTTATCAAGTTGTAATTTCCCATGTTCATACTTGTGTTCATTGCCTCTCATCCTAGCCTGGAGCACCTCCAGGATAAGCCAGGTGTTGTCGTCTTTGTACCCTCTCGCTAAGTAGTGGTGAATGCAGTTGGATACCCCCCTCACCCTCCTCCCAGCTGAACAAGGCCTGGTCTCTCAGTCATGCCTCATTTGCCACCAGCATCAGCCCCTGACCAGCTTGGTGGCCCTGTTCTGTACTCACTCGAGTGTGTCAGTGTCTTTCTGAACTCTTCTTGTTGAATGAAAACTTCAGTGAGCAGTTCATTTTTAACATTCAGATAAACAGTAGAAGTCAACAAGATCGCAATAAATTGTCTCTCGGGTTTTTTTGTTTGTTTTTATTTGTTTCGTTTTCCAGGGCTTCAGCAATCAATTATCAATTTTAGGTTTCTTTTCTATTTGATCCAACTGTGTGCATAGTAAAATTCTGATCCTAAGAAATTCTTTTCCTCCTGGTCGCACTGAAACCTGGATGCATAAGTTTCTCTCCATTACTGAATACTTCAGCTGAGCATTATCTTAAGACCTCAATACTCATCCAGGTATAACAAGATCTGTGTCTCCTTTTTGTAATACGAGCTGTGTCATATCAGTCGTAGAAGTGAGAGGACTCAAATATGAGTAAATCGCAGAAGAGAGTGGCCTGGGGATTGGTTGTGTTCATATTATGAAAGTATCCTGGGTAGAAAGATGCCAGTGAAGATACGGTCTTATTCCACCGTGACAACTTTTTTTTTTTTTTTTGGCACATCCAGTTTTTGGGTTGGTATTGATAATATAGGCTCTGTAAGGTCAAAGATAGCTCTAGGCATTACTTGGCTGTCACTGTCTTATCTTCTTTCCTCTTAAATGCAGTTTGATTTCCAGATGAGATGAATGATACTCAGGGTTTTGATGACATACCGTAATGTTTTCAGTGGACCAGTCAGACTGATGGACCACCAGTGGCTGAAGTATCCGCTGTGGATTTTGAAATGTTTGAAGTTGATTTTAAGTAAATAGTAGCGTAAAAAATTAATTCAGATATTTTTATCAACCTCACAGCAGGCAAATTAATAATCCCCTGCAGTAAATTTCAGCAAAGAAAGTGTCCATTTCAGCTAGAGTACTTGGAAGCAAGATGTTCTGATCTGCTTTTAACCTTCTGTGTAAGTACTTGACATCAGCAAAATCTGTGCTCTGTTAAAAATCCATTTTTTCCATCCAGACTGTATTCAATCCACTTCTTTATTTTCTTCTTCTCTCTTTCTTTCTACAGTATAGTTTTATTGTTGGTAAAGCACTCAGACAGAAACAGCACCGTTTTTCCCACCCATTGTCTGTACATTTGTGCACTGGATCTTTCTTGTGCCGTTTCTACCAAGAGCAGCAGTGAAAGCCTAGCTCAGATCATGTGGTGGTACATGCTTTTTGAAGCTTAGCTACTGCTTGCCTATTCAAATAGCCAGAAGCCTGGCAGAGCAGAGCTGGCTTTATTTGTTGAGTCTTGTCTAGCGAAGTGAAAAGGGCTGATTTTTTTGGTGGCTTTTTTTTTTTTTTTTTTTCCTGGCTGCATTTTTGCACATGTGGGGGTAGGGAATGAAATTATTTCTTTTGTCCTCTACTTGCAGCTCATTGAGAAGCAGGCATGCATATGAAATTACTGTATCTCAGGGCTTACCTTTAGGGACAGGAGGGAGAAAAAAACAATTTGTAAGCTTGTCTAGGAACACTGAGGGTGCTGAGAGCAAACACAGAAGTGGGAGGTAACAGAATAATACAACAATGGGTAGAGGACTAATAAAAACCTTTCAAATTAATATGTCAGTTGAATTTTGTCCCTTGTGAGAAATACCACATTACTGGATGTGACAACAGGGCAAAAAATTGTGCGGGTATGTCCAAAACAAGAGAGCATCAAAACAATACAGGTTTGAAAAGTCACCACCAAAATACGTAACAAATACTGTGTTTTTTCCTAAATTACACCTGCAATTATTGAGAAATTACCTTGAGGGATGCACTTAAGTGATGGGGTGTTGGGACAAAATCCTGATTCTCTCTAGATTTTGTTTACACCCAAGTGGGTCAATCAATACTAACCTGCATCTCAGCTTTCAGTGAGTGTAGTGGCATTTTTAGCTACAGATTTTACCTAACAGTTCTGCAGTCAGATGGCAAAACTACAGTCTCCTTCAGTTCTCCAGCTCATGTTACTGTCTGTGGACAAGGTAGCATTAATGATTCATATGATTTGTAGTGGCTTTAACTACCAGTGAGTATAAACATTACTGTGGCTTTTTTACCATTTTAATTGTAGGGTTTGGGCCGGCTGATCAGTAACCTTCAGGGTAACTCTTTTATTTTCATCTTTTGTATGTCTAAGGTATTTTGGTTAGAGAATGGAGTGAGCTAGGAGAGGAGATTTTAGAATAGGCACGAGATGCAAAAAATCAATTTGTTTACAGAACTAGTTTATATACTCTGAATCCTAAACAGGTGAGGTTAATTAATGGAGTTTCATGAATGTATATCAATATTTTCTCGATGGTTTGTTACTAATGGTTTGTTAAAGTTGCAAATGTTGAAGATTAGACTTGATTATGGTTTAGTTAAGATAGTTTACTGAATGAACTTGAAAAGAAATGTCAAGAGTTCACTGATATTAAAAGATGTCTGGTTTGGGAATCCGTGGATTCTAAAATACATTGCGTATTACGGTTACTCTTCCATACTACAAGTGCAAACTTGGAGCTGTGAAATGAAAAATTTACAGAAATTTATAAAACCTCCCCTTTAGCCTCAAATCCAGTATTCTATATGCAACTCTTAGAAAAATATCTGGAAAAGTTTTAATTTAAATTGCAAGATGTTTGAAGGGGTCTACAGAGACCATTATACAAATTTCTAGCTTGTATTTGAACAAAGCTGTTAGTAGTGTTATAGATAGATATATATATATATGTGTATAAAGGGTATAGCTACTTTTACTGCAAAAATTACTCAAGCAACAAAATTTGAATGTTACCTTGAAACTTTCAGCAAAGTAAGGAATCTGAACTGTGACCTCTGAGATGAGTTTGAAGTCATTTAACTTCACTGTAGTGTCTTTCATGCAGTTTTTCCCTCCAAACTCCATACTTAGCTGACCTATTTTTTAAAGGATTAAAAATGTTCAGCTGCTGAATAAACTGTTGTGAAGGGAAGTGTAGGGTTGGGGAGAAGCTATAGAAGCTAGAAATTGTCAAAGACAATGCAAGCAGAAAAGCTCCTTCTCGTAATAGCAAAATTGTCACTTGACTGGAAGGCATGGGTGCAAAATCTGCTTGCTGGACATGGAGCCAATAGGAAAGAAATTTGGTTTTTGGTTAACAGTGTATACTTCTAACAACTTAATCTACATTGAGTAGTATTTTACCTTCAGTCTGAGAGTAAAGACTAGCTGCCGTAAGTAAGGATGGCAAAATCTGCCTTTCAATGTATTTGAACTTCATATAGTAAAACATTAATACTTCTGGCTACCATATGTGTTAAAACAATTTTCATACTGCAATATATTTAAATGATAGCCAAAAGTAAGCATGATATTGTTCATAAATACCTCGTAATTGACAATTTCCTCAACTTCAGAAAATATAATCTGGTAGTGAAAAGTATATTCTAAGTTATGTTTTCAATGAATAGATACATTAAATGGTTTCCAGAGATCTTTCACATGCAGTGGATCTTGCACTCCCTTTTGGTATTCAGAGTCTCTTCTGCTTTAAATTTCAGTAGAAGTGATCTTATTCACATGGAGAAAGATGTGATCTACTGAGTCACATGCTTTGGTTTGCAGCTTGGTAGTATCTATCAGCTGAGCTTTGGAGAAAGTTTCTAAAGTGAAAAAAAAAAACAACAAACCTGCTTAAAAGTTTTTATTAAATACTTTTGGAAAAAAGTGGGCAAAATAAGTATTTTGCATTAGGTTTTGAACTGTATTTGCGGGAAAGCTGATTTCATAGTGAACCAAAAAAATGTAGTAATTTTTTCCTGTTTCCACATTTCAAAAATTTTATGCTGCTTTATATTCTTTGTGATGAGTGTATATTACTTCAAAGCAAAGTCTGTTTCTTCTGTTGTTTCAGAAGTACCGAGAACATTCACCAATCAGAAGCAAATTTAATTAATTTTGTTCTCTTCACTATTGCACTGTGTATGCTTTTTTGTGAACTTAATTAAAATACTCAAGTCATCTCAAATGTATTTCCCTTATTTTTTTTACCTTCAGAACCAACATACATCACAATAGGTCCGCCCACCTGTGAGATTTTGGTAAACTGCACTTTGACTGAAAAAGACTGTATCTACAGCTTCAAACTGGACCAAAATGGTTGCCGCATTTGTCAGTGCAAAACTAGTGAGTATGCAAAAATACAGTGGCTTCTACCTTTTTTATCAAGCTGTATCTGAAAATGCTCGGATGCTGTTTTTTCCATTCATTATGTTGATTATATGTTGTGTTAGTATGTGTGTGCTTGATAGTTGTTCATCTTTTGAGGATAAATTCCTGATTTCTGACATTGCTTGTTTGCTTGCTTAAAATGTGTTTGGAGGAACACATGAAATGTCTGACTTCAGGTAAAAATTAACAGCTAGGTAAAAAAGGTAACACTTAACATTTATTCAGACTTTGAGAAGTCTGATAAGATTTCCACATTTCGTTTTCCTCTGTGTATATAAAGAGTGTAAGAGCATCTAGGTTTGTGCACTTCAGAACCCCCTGTTGTTATACAGCCTGTTTTCAACTTAGCTATTTTCCCTCAAAACTTAGGTTTTGAGGATAAATGTTTGAAAATCATATGCCGGGGTGTGTATGGGGGGGAATGTGTTTGTGTAAATACAAACATATATATATAATTTTATTTCTATAACATATTACTGTATTTGTATTCTTATATTTCTGTTACATATAGAAATTTTATATCTATATAAATACTTTCATTAGTATTTCTGCAGGCTTGAACATTTCTTCCCCATGGAAAATCACTGTGCCTTGTTACAACTTCCCATGTATCAGTGAAGCAGCAATAATATATTTTCTGAATGTTTCCTTAAGAATTAGATGATTACAGATGAAATACAAAGCAAGGTTCTGTTGGTTGTTGGAATTACCTAACAAAGGTCACCTATGGAGTACTAGTCTCAGATGCAGGATGCATCATTCTGGCTGACAGCCCAGCCTTGGAGTGAGTTTAAACTCTCTTCGTAATTTTGTTGTAGTTCTGCATCTTCCTTGTAGCTTCTGAGGCTTTCACAACTGAAGTATTACTCTGTTCTTCTTTGTATTTCAGTCTACCCATTTTCAGCCATTTTTTAAACCAATATGACTATTTTAGGGATCCCCAGTAGATATGGTCAAAATAAAACTCTTAATTGGCACAAAGTAAAGAGTTTTAGGTTTGGATCAGTGTTTTGCTTAAGGACCAAGAAGAGGGGTTGTTGTGGCATTTTAAACTTCTTTTCTGGGGAAAAGTGAATATGTTTTTATTTCCATAAGGTAAAGGACAGAACATCTTAATAACAAGTAAATATTTGACAAGCATCATGGCAATACAGAAATAACACCTTTGATTACAAGTTGTATTCACTGCAAGGGCAACTTTCCATAGACTGCATCCAAACTATCATAAACATGCCTTACATGGTTCTTCTTGACAAAATTAGAAGTGTGAGGTTCTGCTTTTATCTTTGTAATTTCATTTTCCTTCCTTTTTTATTGTTGTTAAATTGATCAAGGAGTTAGATTCAAACAAGAGGATGGACAAATTTGGCAAATTTAATTATCTATGCCTGTGAGTGCAATCTTTCTCTCCAGTTTGGTGCACAGGATACCCATCACCCCAGATTACCAGACTGATCATGTACACACACCCCATCCCAGGAAGTCTCTGGTTTTGTTTGGAGTGTTTCTGATTAAATAGTGCTTAAGAACCTCTTCATGGCAATTTTTCTCTTGCCAGGTTTGAAATTATTTCTCTTTAAATTATTTTAATTTTGCTGTAGCAGAATGTCTGGAGCAACTTAATAGTATCACTCATCTGTCATCTCTTTTGCAGTTAAATAGCTTGAACTGTAGAGTGCTTAAAAATCTCTTCAGTCATTCAGAGAGCAGAAACCTTTATTTTCTAAAGAAGTGAAGAAAAATAACAGCTTGAAAGTCTTCATCACTTGGTGGTTATCAGTCAAGATGACAGAAATAGAATTTTTCTGTAATGTAATAGAATTTTCAAGTAATGTCTCTCGTTTTCAAGGCTCTAGACAAATGAGTGTGTGAGCAGTAAGAAAGGAGTTTAGGTCAAATGTGCTGAAAATATACTGGCCTGGTTCTCTGCCGTTTGAGATCCTCCATACCGCCGTGTCCAAACCGGTTTAGTTGCATCTTGGTTTTCTAAGAATGTGAGGATGTATATTACCTTTAGCTCATGTAGACTCATGTGGACTTCTGGGAACAATCTTTATACTGCACCCACTTGGCACTTGCTGGTCTAAGCTGCTCAACTGAGCCATATTTAAAGTGTCTGAGTAAAGGAGGCCCACCTGCTCCCCAGTATTATTTGGAGTCATAACATCCTAATTCTACCAATCTCTGTCCAATAATGTTTCCTTTTTTGCTAATTTCTCTTTAGATATCTCTGCTGAAGATTCGTTATACTTCAATATATTTCAGCCAAAATAAAATCAACTTGACAAATAAGTAAGAACATAGAGTAAAGCTGTAAATTGTTCCTCATTATTACCTTCATTTACATTGCTGTAGCCAGAAATCAGTACAACACATTTATATATTAGAAATAATTATCTAAGTATGATATCATTAAACATGTTTGATGCTTTATTATAATTCAGTTTCAAGTTTATCCAGCTTGAGTCAAGCCTTCTACAGAATGAGAAGAAAGAAGCAAATAATAAAATGTGTAGAATACAATTTTAAAAGTAGTTTAAAAACTTTGTCCTTTATTCTTCCTGTTTTTGTAGTGAATGCAAAACCATGCTGTAACAACACGCAATGAAAACCTCCACGCTGTATAGTAAAATAAAATTTAAAAAAAAAGCAGAGGCAGTCCACAGTTGTAAGATAAGGGAGGAAAAAACCTACCACTGGCCAAAGAGTGAGCACAGATAGATATGAAGGGTAGAGTAGTAGGTAGAGGTGGAACAACAAATAATGAGGGAGAAAGAATAATCATACAGACTGGGAGAGGATAGAAGCTAAAGCTTCTACATGAGAGTAAAAGGAAAAAAGTATAATCCAGGATATAGAAAGAACCACTGCTAAGTACCAAGAATAAAACTAAAAAAAGTAGGAAAAGCATGGAGGCAAGGGAAGTAAGATATGACACAAAAACAAGAAACAAGTAGAAAAAGTAAATAAGCAAAAAATTTTTACTTGTAGGGTGCAGCAATTACTGTTGTGTTTTAAGTGTTTAGGCCTTTGCTTTCATAGGGTGCACTGAATTGTATTGAAGTCTTTAGAAGGAGGAGTACATGAGGGGAATGAAACAAAACCAGGGATCAGCTGTTTGTGATGTCTGTGAGGCAAGACTCCTGTTGCTCCAACGACTAACAGGCACATTGAATAATTCTAGCTGATTGCAGTAACATAGGATTTAAAATCTGATAGATGCTGCTGAACGCTAAATCATTCTTCAGTGAGAATCTGCAGTGAGGGACAGTATTTTATCATGCCTTGTGTATTCCCTGTGTTGTTTTCATGAAAGAGAAAAAGGCTTTAAAATCTCGCCTACAACTTAGACTGTTGCATTTTACTCCAAATGAATTGCATTTGAGGTTCTGTTCAGGGTATAATTGTATGGCTTTAGTATTTTTAAACCTTTCAAATCTTACTAAAATGGAATTAAATCAAATCATTGCTGTCAATTTACTATTTTTTCTTTCATTTAGAAGGCTTACCTTTGCAGTTACGTGATGCAACTGTAATGCAATTTAATTACTGCCATACTGCCTATGGAGAGGCACAATTGTAGAAGACTGAGATGAGTTGTTTTCCCTGCACATCATAGTGCCCCACCATCCACTCTGTGTGGTGTGTTATCTTTAATCAGTCAAGTCAAACCATGAAATCCCTATTCAAAAATTAGAAATCTTGATGTATTATGTGTTTGCACATTTTCCTAGTCAAACAACCACCCCTTTCTCCCAAACACATGCTATGTAGATACATTGTATCTAGATGATCTTTAAGGTCTGTTCCAACCCAAACCATTCTATGATTCTATGAATATTTTTGGAAGTGTTGATACCTTTTCCTTAAATTAGAAGAAAATGTATTCTACCACAGACTTATAAAGGAGGTGGTGCCATTCACTCTATACTCTGCAGCATGGATATCAATATTCTGGCAAGTCACACCATCTCTCTTTACAGCTTATGACGTAGAGCGGAATTCTGACATGGAGTTTGAGTTTGGCAGTGTGACATTTGATTTAGTTATGTAGACATTCAAAGGCAGGATTGAAAGGTTGAGAAAAGTTAGGCAGATGCATCTGTGGGCTCTCTATAAATAGCAGCAGTTAAGTCAGAAAAGTGTATGGAGTGATAGGAAAAAGCCTAAGAAAAACTTTGCAGTGACTACCACGGAAGAATACATCTCATCATTTTTCTAAGTGGTAATCATTCCCTAGTAAGTTTGGGATGGGTTTTACTAGCCTTTCATTCTTCCTGGCTAAAATGTAAATATTTAATTCCTTCATTCCTGTAAATAATCCATACTCAGGGGTGTGTTCTGAATGCTTCAAAACTCTATGCTGATTTTGGCCATTTAAAAAAAAAAACACACACATAGGATCATAGATCAGTTTGGGTTGGAAGGACCTTAAAGATCATCTAGTTCCAACCTCCCTGCTGTGGGCAGGGACACCTTCCAGTAGATCAGGTTGCCCAAAGCCACATCCAACCTGGCCTTTAACACCTTCAGGGATGGATCATCCATAACTTCCTGGGCAACCTGTTCCATTGTCTCACCACCCTCACACTAGCCTAAATGTACTCTCTTTCAGCTTAAAACCATTACCCCTTGTCCTATTACTACATACCCTTGTAAAAAATTCCTCCTCAGATTTCCTGTAGGCCTCCTTCAGGTACTGGAAGGCCCCTATAAGGTCTCCCTGGAAACTCCTCTTTTGCAGGCTGAACAGCTGCAGCTCTCAGCCTGTCTTCATAGGAGGGGTGCTCCAGCCCTCTGATCATCTTTGTGGCCCTCCTCTGGACTTGCTCCAGCAGGTCCATGTCTTTTCTGTGTTTGGGGCTCCAGAACTGGACACAGTACTCTAGATGAGGTCTCCTGAGAGCAGAGCAGAGGAGGAGAATCACTTCCTTTGACCTGCTGACCACAGTTCTTTTGATGCAACCCAGAACATTGTTGGCTTTCTGGGCTGCAAGCACACATTGTGGGCTCATATTGAGCTTTCCATCAACCAACATCCCCAAGTCCTTCTCCTCAAGGCTGTTCTCAATCCATTCTCTGCCCAATCTGTATTTGTGCTTGGCATTTCCCTGACCCAGGTGCAGGACTGTGCACTGGGCCTTATTGAACTTATTGCAGTTTGCACAGGCCCACCATTCAAGCCTGTCAAGGTTCCTCTGGATGGCCTCTCTTCCCTGCAGTATGTTGACCACACCACACAGCTTGGGTGTTGTCAACAAACTTGCTGAGAGTGCACTCAATCACACCATCCACACAGTCCCAGTAGTGATGCTTGAGGAACACCACTCATCACTGATCTCCACTTAGACATCAAGCCTTTGACCGCAACTCTGTGAGTGCGACCATCCACATGTGTTATGTCTATTTTGATATCAAACTTTGGTAGAAAAAATAATCCCACACACAAATCACGCAAAATGTACACTTCAAAAAAGGAAAAATTGCTGGAAATAGTAAAGGAAAATAGAAATAGGTAACATTGTCTATTTTAATTACAATTATCTCCCATTGTTGCCTTGATTTAGCTACAAATTTCATGGGAAAAAATGATTGTGTGAACAAAGACAGTCCAGGTACTCTCCCTTAGTGCAAGTAGGGTGCATCTTGGATTTTTGAATAATTTTGTAGACCTGGCAGAAAAACAATGCTTTATTATCCTTTTGCAGTCATGTGAAGAAAAATAGCTATTGAAATACAGCCATGGAAAATTGAGATGAAGCATGTTACTTAAAAATTTAAGGCTTAGATCAGAAAGAAAATACATATTCTAAGTAGAAGTGAAATATTAACCCAAAATACACATGTGGAAAATAGTGAAAGTGGTCCCTGAAGAGAGTGGAATTAGGATGAACACCTCAGGCCAAGTAAATATTATCTCTCTTCTCACTACAATAAAAGTCTTTGGCAGACCTCTCTTAAGATTACAACAATATATTTGGTTTAGTAATGCTTACAATAGATCTAATGCAATAGAAGCAGATAAGAACTTCACTTGACTTGTGGGCAAAAAAAAACACCCGAATGTGCTGCTAGAAGGTTTATTGAAGGTTTCTCATTTTCCATTAATTCTACCTTTGAGATATCACTGCTACAAATCCATTTTCATGAAGTCATTTGTTGTATGTGAATCCTAGAGTTGTTTAGAGAAAGTGTCCAAGTGGGTAATTTGCCTTAACAGACTCATCAGATTTTTTTTTTAAACAGGGTTTTCTAGCATCACAGTGCCCAGTCCCTTCATTTTTATCCAGCTATTGTGAATCATGAGTGAATTCTAACAAAAGGAGGGAGGGTTAGTGTGGATCTGTGGAGGCAATATATTCAGAGAATTCCAGTTACTGATAAGTAACCTAGTTTTCTCCTTCATAAATTTGCCTCCCCAGATCCCCACCCCTGAAGATTAACCAGCAGTAGCAATCCACACCGAGAGGACGGCTGAGGAGTGCTTAATTATAAAGGTACTGTGAAACAGTTCTCCTGATACAATCTAGCCTCAGCGTCAAGAAAATAATGATGGTAAAGGTATGTAGCTAGCTTTGTGTAGCCATGCTACAAATTTTCAAAAAATGGACACCTGCCTGAGCCAAGTTGAAATACCAACATAATTCTTGTCAGGTATCTGTGAATATTCTCTGGCAGTTGTATTTTATCTGTGAACTAGAGAATTGAAAACTGAAAGTATTTTAACAGCCTATGCATCTCTAGAATGCATTTTTAAAAGTTCTTACACTAAGATGGCTTTCAGTCTTTACAGTACAATTATCAGTGTGTCCATACATTGAAAAAAAACGAATTGAGGAAAAACAAATATCCCAGCCTAAGAGCTTGGAGTTTTTTGTATGGCATATGTATGCTAGAAGAAGTAAATTGAGAAGTCTTTTTTTTTTCAGCAAGAGTTAGCTGGAATTACAATCAAGCTATTATAGGTTCAAACTGAAGATCTTTTTTAGACCTAAACATGCAATTCATGGAATTGAATTTTGTTTACTTTTCAGTTTCATTTTTGAGCAATATTTTATAACACTCCAAATATTCATAGGTTCATGCAAGGTGGGGACGTGAGCACTCTGAAGTCAGGAATAAATCATGCATCTGATGGTTTTAATTTAGGCCAGAGAATTGTGATTCCTTTTGTGAAACGTTGTCTCTAAGATACCATACCTGAGAAGGAGAGATTGCTTTGTGTCTGAAATACTGGACTGCTGAGTGAATCCTCGCACATGCAGAGATTGCTAACATTGCATATCCTGGGACAGAATTTTGTTGTTTTATTTGCAGAATGGGCCCTGGAATATAGTAGGTCACGTCAGTATATAACCTGCTCTTACACGCTGGTTTTTGTACATACCTTTCTTTCATTTACCAGCCAGTGACTCAGTCTTACAGTGATCAGACAATCTTTTTAAAACAAGAGTTGGTGTTAGCATTGAGAATAAGGTACTTAGTGGAAATGAGTTATAAACACCACATAGTTTGTGTGCAGTGTGCTGTGTAGAGCTTCATGATATCTTGGTAATCATCTGTTCTTGAGACTTTCTTCTTCAGAGTGTTGTCCCATCCCCCATATCCCAAACAGATTCCCCTTAAACAATATCATGCTCTTCTGAAACTTTAATATTTATTTTATTATTTTCTGTGTGTATTAAACTGTTTGTGAGCAGGGAAAGAGAGGGAGAGAAATAAATTACTGTATTTAAAATGAGTTTATGGGCAATTGTGACCAGGTTTAGAAACTTTGGTGCTAATATTGATTTGTTCGCTAATACGAGAAGTTACTAAGTATTTGCTAGAACTACAGTGTTTGAAGGGGTCAAAGTGTATAAAGCAGTAGCTTTTGCCACTATTATGAGATCTAGTGAAAACACTGCCTAGAAACATGGACCTGTTGGTAACTGGCTTTGCTGCTGCTTTTGCAGTCGTGGTTGCGCATGGAAAATCAATCTGCATGGTCTTGTTGTGTGGGCTGGATTCATTCCTAGGTGTATTCACTGCATGTTCGTTCCTAGCAGGAGTCTATTTTAAAGATGTCATTGGTTGATGGCAGACAGCCTTTCTGTTATTATTGTCCTAGCCTTCTGCTGTACTGAATTCAGTTGAAATTCTTCCAGAATTTTATGGCGTTTCAGCTAATGTCTATCCTCACATTAAAAAGCTAAATATTTGTGGTAAAAATACAGTTATATTAGCCTGAGACATTCAGGAACATATGGTCTTCTTCTAAAGTCATATCACCTCAGTATCATTCTGAGATCAACAAATATCCTGTGCCTGAACTCTCAGTTTGTAGCACAAATTATTGTTTATTCCGTATGGGTGGCACAACCTTACACATTTTCAGTATTATATTTCACCCCACTATTATTCTTTTATCCCCCTAAGCCCTCCTGTTACCTTGTGTAGGATTGTTTTCTGTTTTGACACTACCTCATTGACGCATTCTATATTTCATAAGAAATATTAATAAAAATATTTCTGCTACTCACAAAGAAGAACTCTATTCTCCAGACAGGTATTTCCCTTAGCAGCACAATGTTTTCCCTTCAATTGGTTTCCTTTTCTGTTGTGATCTTCTATCCCGTAGCCAACCATTAGTTTAGTTCCCTGGGTGATGCCATTAGAACTAATCAGAGACATAAAGATAGTTTATACTATATGATCAGAAGCTTGACCCCATTCTGTTAGAGTTGCAGTGATGTGAAGATGCATAATGCAGTTCTCTAGAACTCTGAAAGGCAGTTTTCCATCCGCGTTAACTTTTCAAATGTTTCCTATCCTTTCCTTTCAGACTGTCTGATTACCCTTTGGTACAGTTTTGAAGCAGTTATTAGCCCAGCTAGGACAGGATCTCTGCTCTGCAAATACATTCCATGATTTGGGATTCCGGTTCATGATTACATTTATCTAAGCAGAGGTGGAAAAAACCCCCAAACAAGTAACCTCCTAATGTTTTGCCACAATAGATTTCCTCAGTTCATTGCAGTTGACTTTCATGAACTAATTCTCTTTATTCTTTAGTACTTGTCTTTTGAAATGCAAAACCTTAGCAGAAAATCTGTTTTTATGTATCCTTGTGTAATGAACTTGTGATTATTTTATTAATGATGAATTTAAAGCGATAGTTCAAGCTATAGAAATACTGTCAGGATAACAATTCCATACTCTGAATTTGATTCACTTTTCAATCTTGAGACTTGTGATGTCTTTCTTTCTTTCTTTCTTTCTTTCTTTCTTTCTTTCTTTCTTTCTTTCTTTCTTTCTTTCTTTCTTTCTTTCTTTCTTTCTTTCTTTCTTTCTTTCTTTCTTTCTTTCTTTCTTTCTTTCTTTCTTTCTTTCTTTCTTTCTTTCTTTCTTTCTTTCTTTCTTTCTTTCTTTCTTTCTTTCTTCTTTCTTCCTTTCCTCCCTTCCTCCCTTCCTCCCTTCCTCCCTTCCTCCCTTCCTCCCTTCCTCCCTTCCTCCCTTCCTCCCTTCCTCCCTTTCCTTCTTTCTCTGAGAGCTACACTCTGCTTTCTAAAATGGGTGGCTCATTCTGTTTTCTGAAAAAAACACCCAGTTTAAAACCCTGGACTAGGGTTTTTCAACAGGTCTGTGTAGCTGACATTAACCTGTGTCTGTGTCCCAGATTTCAGTTTGAGACTGTCTGTAATTGTTAAAATGTTTCAGTAGGAGAAATTTAAATGATTGTATATGAACTCAGAAATCAGAGCAGAATTTACTTTCTGATTTTCATTGCAATACATTTCTTCATAGAGAATTTTTTTCAAAACTATTTAAAATCAATTTCCAAAGCTTGTAATGTCATAATACCTGAAATTTAAGCATGATGAAGTGTTAATTTTAGTAACAATCATCTTCTCAGAAGGAATTGTTTTTATTAGAAAGTCTGTCAGCAGAGATCTTTGGAGATTATTCTGATTTCCTTGTATAGCATTCACGTTAGAATAGTAAATTCAGTGTTGAAGAGTGGTCTATATTGACTTCAGCAAGCTTTCCCTGTACATTGGACATAGCCAGATTTTTTATGGTATTTTGCATTTTCACCTTCTTTTTCTTTGACCTGTCTTCCATCAGCCTGATGTTTATGAACAGCCCCCTAAACACTTTATCTCCATAACAAAGTATGTTTCAGAAAACGAGTGGTTCTGATAGATTCAACCTGTGCAATTCCAGGATTATTCATTGATCAGTTCTGAGCATCTGCAGGAGATATCATAACTTAGATAGTATCAAAGGTCATAACTGAAATTAATTATTTTTTGAGATATTCCAGTGTAGGTGTGTGTACTTTTCAATACATTCATAAAGTTCAAGTCTAACTTTAAAAATCATTACTACATTATAAAGTTATGCATAGTGAAAAGTTTAGTTAATTTTATTATCACTATATGCTGTCAGGCAATAATTGTGTATAGACATTCTAGTGTAAAAGCTCATAAATTAAAGGCAAATTCTCATTACTTTAACTTGCTTCAAGGAGTGTTTTTCTTTATGTTACACATACATCACTCTTTACCAGAGAAGAGTTTCAGGGCTTCCTCTGCATTATGTTTTTAAATCAGCATTAGTGCCTACATATTAAAAAGATCTAGTATTCTTTATGTATCAGCCTGAATAATATTCTTCAAAAACTTCGTAAGACTTCATGAAGGTCTCTTTATATGTGTTTCTCTCCAACTGAAGTAAGAACCTGAGATAAGGGTTATCATTGCTGTGCAGAGGTTATATCTGACTAAGAGTAAATGCTTACATTTTGTGGCAGTAGTGCTCTGCTGAGAATGACAATTTCTAGAGGTTGTGAAGGAATCTGTCATTTATTTTTCTGTATTCTTTCCTGAATGACAAAAAAACTTGCACCCTCTTCACTTCAGACATCAAATCTACATAAAAGTGGAGAGGTGGGAGCCAGTGAACCTGATGATCTTCATCCTGCTTCAACTGAGAACTGTTGTTCGGTATAATAAGGCCCTTACGTTGCATTGCACTTGTACGCCCAAATTCTACTGCAGAAGTAGACAGTGAATTTGCTAGTTAGCTCAGAGGCTTCAGTTTCACTCTGTCGTACTAAGGAGCATGCCTCCTTTACCAAATGAGCATTAACCTGGTAGAGAAGGAACAACTTCGCTTAACCACATCTGTTTAAGTCTGCATTTTGCAGTCTTAAATGCAACATTACAAAAATAGAAAACATTTAAGTAAAGCAAAATTCCTTCTGTGGTCTGCCTTCAGTATATTACGGTGTTAGAGAAGTGAAGATTATCTTTACATTTTGGACCCACAGAAGGCACAGAATACATCAATGTGCTGATCTCCTCTTCGGATAAATCCTGTCCCTAAGTGTTCATACCTCTAAAGGAAAGTGGTCATCAGAGCTTGAATGAGGAGCACTCTTCAGCTGCCCTCTGTGTAACTAGCACTTTGCAGTGGTGTGGATGTTTTAACTGGAGATCAGCCGTCCTATAAGTATCACTCTGAAAGTCAAACCTCTGTATATAACCTGTCATACTCTTCTGTTGAAAAATCTCAGTTGTTTTTCCCTCTTTCTCTATTTGGATCTCACTTTGACTATTGTAATAATGGTCTTTTTTTTCCCCCTGTGTTTTGCATCCCTAATGTAACAAAAATAATGTCCCGTTCTCTCTCACCTGTGCAACCAGTAAATGAACATTGCATCCCAGAGTATGTTAAGAGTGGTCTGTCTGGCACGTCTTCTTTCAGGATGAACAAAAGGAAATTGATAATTCTCAAAATTGTAAATTCCAGTTATAGTGAATATAATGACCATTATTTATCTTTATACTGGAGAAATTGAGATGCCAGCCTTCCACCATCTCCCTTATGTCACAGAAGGCTGATAAAACATCATAGTGGACTTCAAGAGACAGGTGTTTAAGTCTAGCATCTCTAAGCTTATATCACATATTGGGGTATTGCAGTTATAATTTTTAAAAGAAGGTCTTAATCACCAAACAGTTGACAGCAAACAGCATAAAGAATAAAAGTTGTTAATATATCCCAGCCTTTCAGTTCTATTTAAAATAAGAGGAGAAATAAGGATGCTTCATATTGAAGAGAAACCTATTGAACCCATGTAATGTGTTGAAAGTATGTATTATTTTAAATGTTTTATTAAAGGCCAGCAGAGTCAGGGATATTAGACACCTTTAGCTGTGCATCTGCTCATAAAATCATGTGACTTTAGGGTACCAGGTAGTACTCCTCCAGTTCTTGACTGGAACTGAAGACATCCTGTAGTGTCTTCTCATATGGTTTGGGGTCATTACTAGAGAATTCTGTCAAATATTTTTAAATTAGACCAGTCCAAAGGAAAGGCTTACCAGTATGTAAAAAGTTAAGAAGTAAAAGAGAACAGAAGATTTAGTCTGCTAAAGATGTGGTTTTCTGGTGTAAACAGTTTTCACGTTGTGATAATCAGCATGTGTCCTTTGCAGGGGAGGAGCTGTGCACTGGCCTCATTTCAGGCTGTTCCTTGGACTGTTCCTTCGGCTTCCAGACTGACGTTCACAACTGCGAGATCTGTCAGTGCCGACCGCGGCCAAAGAAGTGCAAACCCATTGTATGTGACAAGTACTGTCCCTTTGGATACTTGTACGTATTCTCATTCTGAAAGCATCTTTAATCAATCCCTGCACATATTGAAAATATATAAAATCCAGGCATAGGTACTTGTGTTTACTTTGTGGCAAAGCAGGGGAAAATGCAGGAAAACAGAAATGTCATTACTTGATGTGAGATTAAAGTATTCTTCAAAATGGATTTTCATCAATAGATTACAAAATAGCAACTAAAAAAGGCAGCTGATTATAAAAGCAAAGCATTGCTTAATATTTTTTTTTTAAAGAATATTTGACAAAATGAAAAAGCTATTTACAAAAAACATCTCTTGCATGTAGCTTTTTAAAATTTGTTTGCATGTACCAATGTAATAGTCTTTAATTTTATCACACATTTATCCTTTTCAAAGTATTTTCTAATATTTCAGTGTTTTTTAATGTTGGTATAACAGCAGAGGAGTTATATTGAGACACCTGTGGTAGTTACTTTACAGGGTTTGTGGAAAACGGTATCATTGAACCACTTTGCAAATTTGTTGAAAACCTGTGTTGTTGCTGAAGTTCTTTCTCCATAAAAGGAAAGATTTGCAATAGTTACTAGTTTGTGGAACAGGTGGTGAAAACTGGACAGATCTTTTGTCATGTAGAAATTTCTTAATAATCTGCTGGCTTCTCTGTGTATTTTACAAATTATTTTTGATGGGTCCACTCCATGTTACTGCCTACTTTTCATAGCAGTTTCCTTTTTACCTCATGACAGCTGGTCTTTAGATAATGTTCATATGTAATTTATTTTCTTAGAATTTGTAATGAACTTTACTAATGTTGTAGCTCTTAGTGTTTGACAGTAATACTCCTTTAATTTCTGACTCATTTAAGAGTTCTGTTGGACAGTTGTCCATAAATGCTGCAGGTTTTTCTATCAGTAATCTACAGGGTAGTGTGTCCTTCTCTTAGTATACAGTTTTAATAAAGTTTGGGGGAATCAAAATGTGGTCAAACCTAAATGACCAGCGAGGTACCAGAGATTTTAGAAAAACAGAAATCAAGCTGCAATGTAAGGACATTGTCACCATCAGCTGCCAGATTTTTTTAAAAAAAGAGAATACCAGCCCTATATCTTCCTTTAACCTTCATGCTCTTCTTAGCCACAGAGTGGTGTTCCACTGAAGTGAGTGTGCTGGTTGTCCTCTCTCTCTTATTGCCCGTACAGCTCTTGCATTTGGCTTGCAGCTAAACAAGAGGTGGCATTACATCAAACAAAAAACAAACTCATATCTCAAGGAACAATAATGGCATAAATTTGCTGCAACACACAGCCACACACACATTAAAAAAAAAAAAAAAGTTTCAAGAATACATTTGCCTTCAAAACATTGATTCTTTTTTTTTTCAGTGTTAGAAAGGTTGCTTGACTTGTATGCTTGAGGCATGCCTAGTGTAATTTGAAAATGCCTACATAATAGCAGTCCAGCAGAACAAAGTAATAACATTTAATACCATTCTCTATCTATTACTTGAGATGCAGAATTAGATATGCAGGAAACAAAAGTTATGAAAGTGATAGGATGGAAATTAGACAAAATGAGGGACAGCAAAGATTTAATCAAACTTCACTTCTGTCCTCAAAATTCAAACTTTAGTAGATGACAGAGGAAACTAAATGTACCTAAATCTACCCTGCTCTAGCTTGAAACCATTACCCCTTGTTCTATCATTACATGCCCTTGTGAACAGGTCTTCCCCAGCCTTCTTAGAGGCCCCTTTTAGGTGTTGGAAGGTCACTCTAAGGTTCCCCCAGAGCCTTCTCTTCTTCAGGCTGAACAACCGCAACTCCCTCAGCCTGTTTTCATAAGAGAGGTGCTCCAGGCCTCTCATCATTTTCATGGCCCTCCTCTGGACACTATCCAACAGTTCCACATTCTTCTTGTGTTGGGGGCTCCAGAGCTGGACACAGTACTCCAGGTGGCATCTCACCAGGGCAGAGTAGAGGGGCATAATCACCTCTCTTCGTCTGCTGGCCACACTTCTCCCGATGCAGCCCAGGATGCAGTTGGCCTTCTGGGCTGCAACTGCACATTGGTGGCACATGTCTAGCTTTTGATCCACTAGTACCCCTACATCTTTTTTCACTGGGCTGCCCTCTAGCATGTCTTGCCCCAGCCTGTATTCGTATCTCTGGTTGCCCCAGCCCAGGTGCAGAACCCTGCACTTGGCCTTGTTGCACCACATGACGTTCACCTGGGCCCACTTCTTCAGCTTGTCCAGGTCCCTCTAGGTTGCAGCAAGTACAGGATGTGAGTTCGGCAGCCTCCAGACTTTATATCTCTCCACTTGTTTTATTTCTGTTTTGTATTTGTGTTTAGAAAACTGATTTCCCTGAAACATACTCAGTTACTGGTTATTTTTTTCAAACTGGTTTATAAACTTTGCAAATTAATCTAATGCAGTATTTAAAGAGCTCACTAAAGCTGTTAGATCTTTGGATTTATCATTTTTCCATACTGTAGCTCTTAATTTATTGAATGTAGCAGGGTCAATAACTTAAAGCCATCAGGACAGAACCTGAGAACGCTTTTTTCATCCTCATGCTTGAGTAGTGTGTGCATGTGTTTGCGTAACAGCAGACAGTTGGTATGAACCACAACATTTTTTACTGTTTACTCAGTGTGATTGAATATCATTCAGCTTGGAACAGGAGAAGCTTTTTTAAATTTTAATATTACCAGTGCATAAATAAATTATTATATCAAGGTTATTTGCTTTAGAATATTTAAAAGTTATAATACAAGAAAGCTATTAAATAAAGTCCATAATGTCTTTTTTGTAATTGCCTTTTTGGACTTGAATATAAAATAGCTTGAATATATTGATGAGCCAAGATCTAGATCTTGATTTCCACTCCAGATAACTGTACTCTTTGTAGTTCATAGTCAAGTTTGTTTCTTCTTCTGGTTCCTCTCTGTTTACTACTACTGGTTTTCTTCACTGGTAGTCCCAATGTAGACATGACACTCAAGTGTTAAAAATGTTTTTCTACTGCAGATAAAGATTGTTTTACTGTAGCGACCGAAGTCATTTACTATTAATTTGTTTTGTTTGTGTAGATGTGTCACGTTTAGTTTAATGTACAGTACCTTTCCCATCAATATGAATTTAGGAAGAAATACTCTCACATAATGAGCAGGTTTGTCTGGTTTGGCTATGTTAAACTATAATTTTTGTATAGAGGAAAGCAGACAGTTGTTTTACAACTTCCAGTGGAACACAGTAGAGGCCTTAATAATCTGTGGTGGACTGAAAAATTTTTTTGCCTTTAAAATTCTGAACCTTCAGGAAAAAGTAAATATATTTTTAAGATACATAAAGATAATGGATTTCCATTCCTACACCTGTGCTCCCAGTGTGTGGCTAGCAGTAATGTTCTTGATTTAAGTCTATCTCATTAGTAATCAGGTCATGAATAACTGCTAAAAAGAACAGTATTTTCTTTGGTTCAGTTTCCTTCCTTAACTTTGAGTAAGATACATCCCTTACTTCGGCTTACATATACTTTTACTCTGCAACTTCTGATTTTCACTTTCTTTTCTTAAGCAAAGGTTTCTCTTTATCATTGTCTTCTGTGCTATGTTTTCATACTGCTTTGCAGTGAAGCTGGATGTTCCATGTGAACTGAATTAATAAATGAACTTGGATTAATTTAGAAACTTTTTGGTTGGTTTTAGAGGTTTGACTTTCATAGTCTTTCTCTCTCTCATTAACTGCGACTTAACTGGTTTTCTAAAGAAAGTGTAAAGCAAAAATGAGGAAGATCCTTATGTATAATTGGAAGATGACCTTCAGATTGCAGTGAATTTGACCTGAGATATTAAGGGTTATACTCTGACAAACCAGTATAAATCATCAAGAATACCTTTCTGAACAACAACAACAAATCTGAAATAATTCAATTTGCCTTCTCTTGTTGCCCTCTGGGTAGGATGGGCCTTTGTTATTCTGAAAGGCCTTAAAGGAGAAATCTCTAAAAATGGGAAAGATAAAAACACAACTGGAGCCTATTATACCTGGCTCCTAGATAAACTGGTTTTCTGTGTTTGAGTGTAATCTTACCTTCGTTTGTGTGGTCTGTGAGTATCATCCCGCCGATACCCGTGGCTAAGCACTTAAGGTGATTATTGTTAATAAACTTGTGGTATGTGTCAATAGTAATCTAGATGACTACATGGGGAAATCTAAAGGTGTTGGTCCCATCTTCTTTAGTGTGAACAAGCATTAATGCTGTCTATCCCCACAGAAACAGCTCAGTCTTCTGAATGAAAATCAAGGACTGGAGAGAAAAAAGATAGATGGGCCTAGCTTTATGTGAAGAAATCAATCAAATCATTCAGTTTGCTGGAATGCTTTCCTATAATAAAGAACTGATGTCTTGGTTTCTGAGAAGGATAGGAAAGGGCCTATGAGTATTGTCCATGAGCTGCAATAGCACTTCAGGCACAGAGATGTTTAGTCCTAGGTGCAAGTATTTTTCAATATCAGTCATGTGTCAAGGATAATCTGTTGAAGGGTACAAATTTTGGGCACAAATCTAAGTGATTTTCTAAACTCGTGAAGGTAGCAGCCAGTGTCTAAAAATTTGTGTGATACTGTCACATAAGAGTGGGAAAAAATTATAAAAATAGTAAGGTTTATGATGTTGAAGAAGAGAATAAGATAGGCTTTATTTCCTAGATTTATTAAGCTTAATGGCTTGCCCAGGCACTTCCCAGTCCGAGGCATGCTGTCTGTCCCAACCTACCATATCCCATTCAGAGGAGTTGTGGTAGGTCAGTGAAAACATCACAGAGGCCACAACTGAGGCCATGACATCCCCAGGCCAGCACTGAACCACATGCCTCGTATTCAAATAGAAAGCATTATAAAAAAGATAATCTTCAGCCTCTTACAGAATTACTCTACTTGTTGTAAAGAATAGTAATTTTTAGGCTGTATGTATGACTCTTTCAGCATATTGACCTACAGAGGTAAATTACGGATTTCTGTAAACACTCTTCTTCTTTCTTCTTTTTTTTTTTTTAATTAAGTGAGCATTAAACAGTTGCATTAGAAAATACATGTGAACTATGCAGCAACAGCATTTTAGAAATGACAGCAAATATTAATGGGCATAAAATGGTAGCTGGAAGTAAGACAAAGATGTTTTAAAAGCAAGTTGATTTCAAGTTGATGCCTTCCTGTGCGATGTACTCTAGGTGACCCTGCTCTGGCAGGGGGGTTGGACTAGATGATCTTTCGAGGTCCCTTCCAACCCCTAGGATTCTATGATTCTATTCTATGATTCTAGTATTCTAGGAACCCTATCTTTGGGATGATCTTTCCCTTGCATTTTTGTGCACCTGAAGTTTAAATTTTATTAAGATAACTAGACTATAATCTTCAATTTAAATTCTGGTTTTAAATGTAGAATGTAATTTAATTATGCACAATGTTTGGCTGGTATTTTTAAATTATGAGTGTTTAGTAAGTCTTAGGATGATTTTGATTTTTTTACAATGAAGAAAACAAACATTGAAAATAAGCACCATAATCTTGTCACTGTCTGCAGAGTAAACAGAAAAGTGCACTGAATGAAATTAATAACATTTAAAAACAACAATGTATGTAACACGGTAATAGAGGGCTGAAATTGTGGTAAGAACTCCTTTAAGACCATTTCACTTCAGGTCTTACTCTAGTGCTAAAATTATTTCGATTTGCAGTTGTATAGTACATTTATTTGGTTCTGTACTGCTACTGTGCCAATTTCTTTTTTAAAATAGCAAACCTTATGTAACTTCCAAGCCTGTTATGACCATCAAAAGCATACAATGTAATGGAAGACAAATCTCTATTTTAACACAAACCTTTGTCACAAACAGGAGACTAAAGAAGCGAGTATTAAAAGCATATAAGGGAGTGCAAAGTTAAGGAGTAATTATCATGTTTGTGATTTTATTTTTTTTTAAGACTGTCAAAGGTTAGTAATAAGAAAATCTGGGTTCCTGCATCTTTAAATAAATCAAAACCTCCACACAGTTGTCCAAAAAAACCCACCCTGTTTGTTATGCTCCATAGGGTGAAGTGTTAGAAAGCTCTGCGTATTAATGAAAAGGATTTCTTTTTATATAAAAAGCCTATTGTTACAGAAGTTAAGAAGGAGAAAACAGATGGGTAGGAGGACAGAAAGTCGTCCATTCTCCATCCTACTGTGTGATAATTGAGATTTTGCCAGTCCTGTGGAAGGAGCACATACCAGGGATGGAGACCCCATAGGCCCACTGAACCTAAGGATTACAGTTAATGATAATTTTTGTTACTTGATATGTCACTTCTTTATGGGATGCTTTTGCTTTAAAGATCTTGACATGTAGAGAATTAAAGTGACCTGCTGACCTTTTACAAATTATTTTGGTCATCTAGGAAGAACAAGCATGGCTGTGAAATCTGTCGGTGTAAGAAATGCCCAGACCTGCCTTGTGGTAAAATCTGTCCAATGGGCTTCCAGCAGAACAAGCACGGCTGTGTTATCTGCAAGTGCAGAGGTATGTTCGACTGCATTACCACCTCTAATTACAGCTTGTTTCCTAAGCAGTTGGAAGTTAGAGCAAAAGAAAAGGAATACTGCACAGAATATATAAGAGCTTAAAGATAGTAACTGGTGGAAGAGTCAGTTCAACTTTTCTCTAGGGAGTTTTTTGTTTTCCAGATGTTTGTTATTATCTGTGTTCATCTTGGCTTCAACAGAAAGCCTCGGCTCCACTTTGATGTCCCATTACAGAGTCACAAAAATTGGTTCACTGTCATTACAACTAGAGTTCTGTTTCTTGTATGCTTTTCAGGCAGTCTCAAGGAACAAAGAGTAGAGAGAACACTTACTCAAGAGAAGGGCCTGGGTATTCTTAAGCTAAAGATTTCACACATGTCACATTCCAAATTTGTAACCCCCAAGTTCAAGGTGGAAATTGAGATGAAATGTTCATTGTCTGTTTTAGTTCTATGCTGCTTTTAGCATGTCTCTTTTAAAAGATATTTTCAGTTTCTGTTTTGTGTTAGTCTTGGTATCAGACTTCCTTCACTGCTCATCTCCGTGTGTTGCATTTAATAACGTCATTTGTGCTCAGGCTCTCTCTGATCCTAACTGCTCTTTGATGCTAATTTTGTTTGATTCTTCCTTGTGTATACTGATTTCAAGCTGTAGGCAAGTAAGTTTTAGTGTTTTTCCATCATTTTGTTTAATGACTCTTCTTAACTCTTTCAGCAGCTGGCTTTTTTGCATTTTAAAAACTGATAAAATATAACAAGATAAGTTATGGGAACACAGGACTCGAAGAAAGTGTATGAGTTCCTGTAGTCACTTTCCTGTAGTGGAAGGCAAAAATGCAATTGTATAAATCAGAAGGAGCAAACATTATGTATTCTCAATATTCCATCATACACAGTAGACAACTGAGTCCTTAGTAAAATTTTGACCCAAAATCCCTAAGTAAGAAGAAAGGATGAGTAAATCCCCTGCTTGTGAATTAGCTCTGCTTTGTAAATTGCTTCTGACAGAAATAGCTTATGCTAGGATTAACAGAAGTAGAACCATAGAAGTACAGGGCTGGGGTAGTCCTCTGGAAAACTGAGAGTTCATTTCTCTGCCCGTGCTTAACAACAGTGCATATCTGGATAATCCTTAACAGATGTTGATCTAAGATTTAATTTATTAAGTATCTCCACTCTCACAAGAAACAAACAAGCAAACAAAAAACTCTACAATAACGTTTTCTGGTGGCTACCCATACAACATTTTAAATATTTTTTGTAATATTCGTACCTCCCTTTCTACAAATTGAACCAGTTATTTCTCGTAGTAAGTTCAGCAGACATTTGGAAGAGCTAAGTGCAATTCCCTTTAGAATTCTTGCAGTATTTAAGGGGTTGCAACTGGAGTCCCCTAAATGTTTTTGGAGGCTTTTTTTCAAAGTCCAATAAATCCAGTTATTTTGATTTCTTATCACAGTTCAAAAACTGGATATTGTACATAAGCAGTTGCAAAAGCTCCTGACTATTAGAGACAGGACTCCTGCATTTAATTTGACAGTGCTTCTATACTTCTGTCTTAGACTGAACTTCGGTTCAGTGCAGTGGCATCACATTACCACCTCTGTTACTTGTGAGCCCCTGTAATCCCAGATCATTTCAGCCATCCCTCTAGTTATCCAGTTATTCCCACTGTGTATTTGGGCATTTGGCTTTTTATTTAAGTATTATCTTTTGTATTAATTTTAATTAAAAACTGAAAACAATCTCAGTTTCTGAAGTTAATTTTTATTACTTGCCTACATGCTTGGTTTGTTTTCTTCAAATTTCGGAGCACTCTTCAGAATATTTCAGGAAAAAAAGTCTGGTTACATCACATACTTTATTAAGGAAGGGAAAAGGTATTGCTATCTAAGACTTTGCTGTATCAATAATAATTTTAACGTAGGACAGTATTTCAGTGATAGTCATTCAAGCAGGAATTAATGTATCATCTGATACTGAAGCATAAAAGCATAGTAACTGAATGTAAATTTCTTTTCATAGTATTTCTGCTCATGCAATAAGATGAAGTATTTTAAGAAGTAATTTAGCCTTATGCCATGGCTTTTCAATTCACAAAATGATATACTAATGTAATTTCTGTGTACTGGGTTATTATTCTGATAACATGCATCAAAATTTGTGCCATCGGCTTCTGGTTCTTACACCACCTTAGATCACCACAGTTGAAGAAGCACATGTTAGTAAAACAAAAACAAAACAAACTATTGCTAAAATGACATGTAAACATTACTACTTTTCATACTGCATCTTTTTTTAAACAGAAAATTAAATAAGCAACTTAAGACAAGTAACCCTATATATATTTTAAGTGTCATGGTTGACATACCACTGAAAACAAGTCAGTTCATTGGCAAACTGATCCTAAATCCTTCATCATCATACTGATGTGATAAGGGAGTGTTGGGCTCTAAATTAATGATGCTGATTAACAGAGAATATATTGAGACTGAATCCTGCAGCACTTAAATACCACTTAAGATATGAAGGAGACTTTATCCACCCTAGACCAACTACTTGCATGTTCTGGCTGAGTGCAAGTAAAGCAGCAGTCCAAGCTACTGTATTCTGATCTCAGTAAAAGCTGGCAATGAGGGATAAAATTGTCAGAGCAGTTATCTTCCAATCATCTCATTTATCATAGCAATGTAAACAAACAATTTAACCTAGGTAACTGTTTTATGAAGTATTTCCAGTACCTAGCATGACCCTCTTAGAACATACTTGTACTTTTTTTTATTTATTATATAAAACCATCCTTACCTCTTTTAAAAGCTTTTATATTCTACTTGCTACCAGACGCTCATATTATAGGTAGTCTAATACACTGTAATATTTAAATACTTCATTTAAAATATGTGTCATGCATTCTACTATTTCTGTCCCTTCTATTTCTTTTTTTTCTTTGAATATTTACCCGGTGCTGCATTTATGTGTGATTGAAAACAGTGTAGGCGCATCAGAAATAAGTTATTTTCCAAGGAAATACGTTCTGCTACATCCTACTATCCCCTTCTCTATACCTTTTAATCATTCCGTGTGTGTTGTTATTTTATTTCTAAGCGTAAATGATAGAATTATTAATCACTTGATTTTGTATGTACTTTAAAAATAAATGCAATGCAGGCAGGAAGTCGGTGTGCTCTTTTTCCTAAGCAACACAGGCTTATCAGGATATTTCATTTTCCCTTGATTTTGTGCAGAGGCAACTGCTTCTCTTATGCCTCCTGTTAAAACAGGCTCTTGCCTGTCAATGGATGGGCGCCGGCACGAGAATGAGGAGAGCTGGCACGACGGCTGCAGAGAGTGTTACTGTCACAATGGACGGGAAATGTGTGCCTTGATCACCTGCCCCGTTCCTAATTGTGGCAACCCCACCATATATCCAGGGCAGTGTTGCCCATCATGTCCAGGTAACGTGCTTTCCTCTATATGAGATCAGTGTTTGATTCTGAGAACCAGCAACATTGGTCTCTTGGATAAAAGAGATTGCTTATTCAGTAGTGTCCTTTCCTTTGAGATACACTAGGTTTCTCTGACAACTTTCCTGCTTTCAAGGTAGTAGTCATGTAGTTTCTGTGTTAGCAAAGTCATGCATGGTTTAAACTCTTACAATGCTAGGGAAGGCATATCATTTTTTTAAAGTGATTGCATAAGTAAGTGTATTAATTAATATGGCCAAATTAGTCCCAGTGTGGTTTTGTTTCCCCCACTGAGGTTTTAGATTTGTTAAAAAGGTACTTCTGATTTTATTTTGCAAGGTATTGATTCCCAACTGATGATGTTAAATAAACATCCTGGATTTCAGTAGACTTGAATGCATTTTAAAATTGTAAAACGTAAGCACATCACACAAACGTGTCTGGCATAAGAATTTTGAAATAATTAGCAATCCTGTTGTACTGAGTTTTGAATTGCACTGTTCGCCTATCAACAGGGAAATGGCAGTTCTCAGAGATCATTTTTTAGACTGAAAAAAAAAATTGTTACATGCAATTCCATATTTGTTAGTTTTCAACAAATCAAGATCTACACTGACTGCTACAACATGTATTTTAACCATACTCCTATATATTAAGAGGTTTAAGTGGATTGTCACAATGCTTGTAAAATGCTCCAGGTTTCCTGAAAGACTGAGAAAGCCATTATCCACTAGTGTTCTGCAGAAGCACACTATATCCCAGAAATGTGTATTTGCTTGGCTAGTTGCTCCTTCAGGAATATAGTAGTTGTCTGTTTGCAGCAATTTAGTTGCAGGGGGATATCAATATCAGTATCAATGCCTACTAAGGGAGCAGTAAGCAATACAATATGTACAGCAGTACTGCCTGGGTATGCTTTTCTGATTATGAGCAGTATATGAGCTGTAATAAAAGAGGCATGTGACTTGGTGGAGAACTAAATGCACAGGAGAGAACTCATAAAATTTCAGGAAAATCATTAGTATTGCCTTTGTCATGGTGAGTTAGGGTGCCATTGTATAAAACACAATATATTGTTCCAGCTGAAATAAAAAAATAGTGACAAGGCAGCAGACCAGCTATGTCACATCAGGTAAATGCTACTAAATGACATATGCGGTTCATAAATACAAGCATTAGGAAGAGCATAGCATAACAGAATCAGTGAAAGATAAAGTAATTCCCTGAAAGAAGAAATGCAGGAGTACTTTGTGAACAGACCAAGATAGGCCAGAGTTCGATTCCTTGAGTCCTACCGATGATTTTCCAGAAATGAAAACAAATAATGGAGTGGTGTGTCTTCTACGTGGCAGTGTCATAGAGCAAAGGGCACAAAACACCGTTCTTCAGACAAGTACAGCAGTGCCACAAATGCAGAGAGAAGCACATGCACTTTTGTGAGCCTTGGCCTGCCTAAATGACTAGAGAAGATGCTTTCCTTTCAATTTTTCTGTCCTTAACCAATACATTTGAATTAGGATGAAGTTTACATTAGGTATCTTTTTAATTAAGTAGGAGGGCGGGAGCTTCAGAAAGTGGTTTAGAGATATAGAGTGGTTACCTGGAAGTCACTTTCTCTTCCCCTCCATTTCTAGCACAGGAAACTTGAGGCCGCTCAGTTCTTAGTATCAGTACCTAACTTAGCTCGCTAATGTTAGATGGGTTGAATTCAAGCTGAAGGACTCCACTTACAAATCCTGAAGCTTGGTTTGCAGCAGGTAGCTTTTAAATGCATGTCTTCTCGAGTTGAATAAAAACATGCTGTGTGAGGCATCTCGATTCCTATACACAGTGCATGGAAAAAGCTGGTGGACTCACTCCAGGCCCAAAACAACCAGCATGGTAAACTGGAATCTGTTAGTGCCTTTATTGCCCCTTATGTGAGGGTGGGTTTCAAAACATTTTAATCAGGCTATGAGAATGCAATTCATGGCATAACCTTTTTCTTGATGGTAAGTGCTTAAACACTTTCAAAGTGCAGACAAGTTTGTTTTTTTAAAAAACACCAAGAGATAAAGAGAGTTCCCCTATTTTTTTAATATCCCAGTGACTGGAGGACTCTCATGCTGAACAAGGGAAAGAGTTTCCATTCCTTTCTTAACTTGAAGGAGGTCAGATCTGTTCTCTAAACTGCCTGGGTTAGAGACTGGGTGACTTTTAGCCAGGGCTGTAGAGGTAATGTAATTAATTGTTTGGAAAGGAATTAAGGTTCATTCGGTGAGATACAATCACTGGAACTATGAGTCTACACACTGAGGCATCTCCTGTGGTCCATTTTTTATTTCAACAACTGCAGACAATGTATTCATTTATTTATTTAATGGGAAAAAAGTGATGAAGCACTTCCACCAATGTTAGGTGCATTTATGTTTCTAGGGGTTTGGGTGGGGGATTCTGTGTTTTTCTTTTGTTTTTCTTTTTTTTTTTTTTAATCTGGTACCAGATGGTACAGACACATATCACTCAGGAAACTGAATGGCAGACAGTTGAATCCAGGCATCCTTAATCCCAAATGAGAAGCTTATTTATTCGTCCTTTCAGGACTTGCACTGATGCTAATATTCAGCAGTTAAGAAACTGTCAGATCAGTATAATTTTTCAGAAAGAGAAGTTGTCTCTTAGAATTCCTACATCAGAGTTTGATGTGTTTTTTTCTGAAATTCCAAGAATGCTTGAGGTTATCTGTGATTTATATTAACTAGTATTTATTCAGACTGATTTTTGAACTCTTTCTTGTTTATATTTTTCCCATTTTCCATGAGATGGTGGTGACAAAGTCAGAAGTGATGAAGTCAAAAGAGCTTCGTTAAGAATATATTTATAGCTGGTTTTGTAACTCCTAAAATTTTCAGTAATAACAGGAACTATTAATCTTGGGTACTTTTGTTAAACATTAGAGTCACAGTTTCTTTTGCCTTCTTCTAACTCTGTTTTTCCCAGATGAAATAATCGTGCAGAAGCCAGAGCTTAACAGTCCATCTATCTGTCATGCTCCTGGAGGGGAATACTTTGTAGAAGGAGAGACATGGAATATTGATTCTTGCACACAATGTACATGCCACAGCGGACGTGTCCTGTGTGAGACTGAAGTCTGTCCACCACTTCTTTGTCAAAATCCCACCCGCACTCAGGACTCCTGCTGTCCGCAGTGCCCAGGTATATATTGACAACCAGCTTTCATCAGAGTCCTTTCTTGATTTGAGAACGTATGGTGTGAATATTGAATGTTTCAGTATGTGCACTTCCAGTTGTGGTACCTTTGTTCTTGAGCAGCTGGGAGTGCCCACCTGCCATCCTCTACTTCAACTGCAAAACTTGACCGTGTGCAAGAGATGTCTTATATGTCAGGGGAGTTATGGCCCTAAAGTTTAAAATCTTCTGTGAAAGCAATCTAATAACGTAAGGGTTGCACGAGAACCAGTCTTCTTTCAAACCACAGCTGGAAGGTTTATGAAATATGCACTGGTCCATTTATGGAAACATGCAGGATTAGAGAAACTTTGAATGTAGTCAAAGTGCTAGGCAGATATGGGCTCATTTCTTTTCCTTTCTGCATGCCTTAGCTTCTATGAACCTTTTTACTACTATCTTGTCTATTTGGGATTTGGTCTCTGTTTGCTTTTACCTTCACCTGGTATGATTTGAGAGTGACTTGAAGTCAACTGAGTAATAGCAAAACATTCCAGCCTAGCAGGAGTACCAGATTCTTCCTGGACTGCCTCACAGTGTGAAGAAGGTAATGAGATTTGCTTTTCTCAGAGGAAAGAGGTGCAATTATAAATGAACATTAATTACTATTTTACATAGGAAATGGGGGAGATTATTGCAGTGGAAATTTATTCCAAACTTGTGAATTGTATGTAAACTCACCAAGAAAATATGCCTTATTAAAAACAAAATCCAAAAATTTTACTTTATAAAAAGAAACATTTTAGGCTTTGCCATCTCTTCTAGAGGGTGTTTGCTGGGATTTGGGTGGGTTTTTTCTGACAAAGTCTTTTCAGTGAAAAAGTTAGCCAGTTCTCCTGACTTCCATTTTTCTCATTATTAGTAACAGTGAACATTCATTTTTCCTAACTTCAAAATACTGTTTGGAGAAGCTTATTTTCCCCACCAGCTATATGAGGAGCTTAGTCTCATAATTTACACAGATTGAAAACTTGATCTGAGTCCCCTTATGAATAATTTTCTTTCTCTTCTCTTCTTATGTGTTTTCTGCACATACAGTCGTATTTCTTGATCCATAATGTCTTTTAAGATACAGCTTCATTGTAGAAGTATGTCTCCCTAATGTGCAGGCAAGAGAATTAAAGCAGATCCACTGGCATCAGACTGAAACCCTATCAAGTTCCATTTGTTTCCCAACAGCTTATAATTAGCTCATATAAGTCCAGCAGTGAAGGCAACAGCAGCATAATAGCTTTTCACTTTGCATTATGCAAGGATTTGAACAGACATGGCAGAAGCTGGGATTCAAGTTTTAGATTTAAAATTAAATCTCTCTAAGGTTAATTTCTAGATACCATTCATTTCAGAGCATTCAGAGTGGGTTTCTTGAGAGGCTGCTTCTAACAGTGATTATTTTTCACTTTGCTGTCCTTTTTTCCTTTTTTTTGGTGGGGGAAATAAACTCAGTAAAGGTCTACACAAACTGTATTCTAGAGCACAGCATTAGATCCTCATCATATGTAAGGACTGAATAGGCATACGGTTCTGGCCTACTAATTCTTCTGAAGTGCTGAGCCCATGTGTTACAATTCCATTGTGTTCTTCGAGAGTGAACCCTCTGTTGAGGAAATACAAGAGATGTTGGCTACTGTTAGTTAAATTACTTAATCTGTTTATATTTACAGATGAGCTTCTTCAACCCTCATCATCAAGCAATGAGAGCATGCCCAGTTATTGCAAAAATGATGAAGGAGATATTTTTCTGACAGCTGAGTCCTGGAAACCCAATGTCTGCACCAGCTGCATTTGCATGGATGGTGTGATTAGATGCTACTCTGAGTCTTGCCCACCAGTATCCTGTGAGAGACCTGTTTTGAGGAAGGGACAATGTTGTCCTTACTGTATTGGTAAGCAAATAAAAATAGTTGATAACTTGCTGTTGCCTTCTTGGGAACTAAAAAGAAGTTTTATTTCCAAATTGAAATACATTTTCTCTGTTTTGGGGAGATGCAGTTTGTGCCTTCAGCAGAACTGAAGAGTGAAATCTGCATAGGCAGGTTTATGTATCATGATTTGTCATTTTTAGGTAGAAGTACACATAGATATAAATGTAGTTTGTCTACAAACTAGAGAGGACATCCTCCTGAAAACTTGGGAATACACCTTTCTAGTTGAAAATATTACACAAAAAATGCTTTCTTTAAAGGAAAATCTGCCAGGTAATACATACGTTATGTAAAGATGTATATAATATGAAGAAAATATTAATTAAGACTGCAGAAGATAAGTTGAAGCATTATGAAATCTAACAGACTGGAGAAATATTAATAAGGTGTATAAATTAAAATACAGGAAGAAACAAGTTCCTTAAAAATAGTAATAGAAGAGGCAAAACAATATATTTGAGGAAAAAATAAGGGAATTTGAATTAAGGGCCATGCACTGGTTTTGAACTTAGAATTGAAGTAAATGTTGGATGCTGTAGATAGTGAAAATTGCCAGGCATTTTTAAAATTGCAGAATTTGAGATTAGTGATCATTTTTTCATTGTATTTTGAATAGGATTATTCGTTTACAGATTACTTTTTGAGAGTTTGCCATAAGCACAAAGGCTGTAGAATGGAAGCTGCTGGTAGAGAAGAACTGTATAATGCACTTACTGAAATTAAGTCTTCGTAGCATTGTTGAAGACCATCCAGAGCTCACTGTAACCTCCATTTCCAAAAGTAGTACAGGGAGATATAGTAAAAAAGAATTCATTAAAAGGACTATAATAAAATTGAGTTTGGGCTTTAAGTATTGTTAGATGAACTTTTGAATCAACTTGCCCATCTATAAAACAATACAATTTTTCATCAGAAAGGTTGTGCAGTCCTTTCAGACATGTAGCATTGATACAGCTCTTGAAATCTTTAGATCATTGCAGATAAGTATCTTTAATAATACATAATACAGTTTTTAAAGATATGCAAGGAATTCCATCAAATAAATGCCTGGAAAAGTTAGAAAGTATCAACATTTCAGTTGCCCTTGGAACTCTGCTTAGATTCCTGATGAGGACATTTTGAGAGCAAAGTACTATGACCCTATTACAACTTTCTCATCATGGTTTGCATACAAAATGGGGAGGATTTAAAGTTTCTTTGACACCTGTTTTTCTGCAGGCTTTTCTTCCAGTGATTGACTTTGCAGCCATAAAGATTACTTTAATCTAGAATACATTTCAGTATTTAAAAAATGCAGAGTGTATGCAAAGCTGGACAATCAAACCAGTAGAGTCAGAACCACAAGCCTTTGTACTGGCAAATTCTTTAGGTCAGGGAAGGGATGCAGCACAGGGACTAGTGCAATGAACTACAAAAAGAAAACCTCTAGAACTTTGTGCCTACACCTTGCATGTCAGGTTTGCAAATATATATAAACACAACACGAAGATACAGCTTTAATTAATTTACTTTAAATCCATATAGTTGCACAATATTGCAAATACTTATATATATGAGCTGTAACAACTTTCTGTTTTTTTTAGTAGCAACTGCTCAGCAATACAAAATTCAGAAGCCAGATTTTAATTAGTGCTCAGATGAAGACTGACAATAGCAATACATATTATTAATCTAAGCTGTACTCTGTTGTCAGTGTATTTGGTGGTCTAAATAACTCAAATTCATGAAAACCTACTTTTATAATGGTTTATAGGAATTATATACTCTTGCCTATAGAAGGAGTAAGATCATGCACTTAATTTTTGTCTTCTTGGTTCTTACTGGTTTACTTTTCATTTCTTGAGAACTGTGAAGCACATCTTTGTACATATTCTCCCTTACTATTTCCATGGAAGAGTTGATAAAATTATTAGTAGGCAAACTCTGTGGAAACAAGCCTTCTTCGTTTACCGGAAATTTCCAAAATTAGGAAGAGTTTTAACATTGTATTTTATTCTGCTTCTTTCTGGATCCAGATCTGGTGAATGCTTAACAAGTTAGTATAGATTCAAATATAAAATGTTATAGGCCTCGGATGCTTTGTGGTTTGTCGGAATCCTCAGATTCATCCTGTAAGTGCAGCATTCCTCTTTCTCTTGTAAGGAAAGATTAACTTGGAAAGATAATCTTCTATTCTAGAAAGAATAAAGGGATATTTATTTGATTACAATCAAAATTAGTCTTCTGCAGAAAACAGAGCAATGACTGTTTGTTTACCAAATAAAATGGATTTACAGGTGCAGCTAGAGGAAATTTGGGAGAAGAGAGGTAGAGCTGGAAATTATATTCTGAACTGCATTTTTGTACATGGATTTCTTACTGAAAATCTCTCTTGTTTCCACTGTCCTTGAGCATTTGGTGGTGTGGCCTTCATCCTGGGCTTACAGTTGCATAGAAATGGACACCAAAATGGGAGACACACACAGGATAATGCTTTCTTAGGACTTTAAATTTTCCTCTCACAGTCCAAAGGTGCAACACTGCTAATGTGATTTTACCTTTTTCATTCTTCTCAAAAACGTTCACTGTATTTAATTGTGATGTATTCTTTACAAACTTGCAAAAGCCTGAGTAAGTTAAAAGACTTTTCCAGCCAAACCAGCTGCTGAGTTGAAGAAGCTGTCCTGAGTGGGGCAAGGTAGCCCACTGGGAGCACACATGGAATGCTCAGTATTAAGTCTGCACAGATAATGAGCAGCAGAGGACTGCTCAGGCTGTGTGCCTCACCCTCTCCCCAGCCATATCTACATTCTGACCAACACAGGGCTCCACTGGCTCTGCATGCCAACGTGCAAGTCGTCTATGGAAGAACCTTACACTGCTTTTGCAGCTTGCAGCCACCTTCTCCTCCCACTGTTCCTTTCCAATGTCCACCCTATATTCACTTAGAGAATCTTCTACTTGGGAGGCTGTGACCCATAATGACAGGCAAGGAAGCCATGGGATAGAATCATAGAATGGTTAAGGTTGGAAGGGACCTCAAAGATCATCTGGTTCCAACCCCCCTGCTATGAGCAGGGACACCTCACAGTAGACCAGGCTGCACAAAGCCTCATCCAACCTGGCCTTAAACACCTCCAGGCAGGGGGCTTCCACAACTTCCCTGAGCAACCCATTCTAGCACCTTACTACCCTCATGGTGAAGTTCTTCCTGATTTCTAACCTAAATCTGCCCTTTTCCAGTTTAAAACTATTACCCCTCATACTATCACTACGATCTCTGATGAAGAGCTCCTCCCCAGCTTTCCTGTAGGCGCCTTCAGGTACTGGAAGGCCACTGTAAGGTCTCCTTCTCTTCAGCCTTCAGCCTTCTCTTCTCTAGGCTGAACAGCCCCAACTCTCTCAGTCTGTCTTCATAGCAGAGGTGCTCCAGCCCGTTGATCATCTTCATGGCCATTCTCTGGACCCTTCCCAACAGGTCTATATCTTTCTTGTGCTGAGGGCACCAGAACTGTACACAGTATTCCAGGTGGGTCTCTGGTCTCACCAGAGCAGAGCAGAGGGACAAAATCACCTCCCTGGCCCTGCTGGCCACACTTTTTTTGATGCAGCCCAGGATGTGTTTGGCTCTCTGGGCTCCAGCACACACTGGCGGCTCATGTTGAGTTTCTTGTCAACTACCAGCCCCAAGTCCTTTTCGTCAGGACTGCTCTCAAGCCATTCTCCCCCCAGCCTGTATTTGTGCCTGGGGTTGTGCTGACCCAGGTGTTGGACCTTGCACTTGGCCTTGCTGAACTTCATGAGGTTGGCACTGGCCCACCTCTCCAGCCTGCCAAGGTCCCTCTGGATGGCGTCCCTTCCCTCTAGGGTGTCAACTGCTCCACACAGCTTGGTATTATCAGGAAACTTGCTGAGGATACACTCAATCCCACTGTCCATGTCTCCAACAAAGATGCTGTACAGCACTGGTCCCAATACTGACCCCTGAGGGACACCATTTGTCACCTGCCTCCATTTGGACACTGAGCCATTGACCACAACTCTCTGGGTGTGGCCATCCAGCCAATCTCTTATCCACCGAGTGGTCCACCTGTCAAATCCATGTCTTGTCAGTTTGGATACCAGGATGTCATGTGGGACAGTGTCAAATGCCTTGCACAAATCCAGGTAGATGACGTCAGTTGCTCTGTCACCATCCACCATCTCTGTAGCCTTGTCCTAGAAGACAACCAAATTGGTCAGGCATGATTTGCCCTTAGTGAAGCCATGTTGGTTGTCACCAATACACCTCCATATTTTCCATGTGCCTTAGCAGATTTTCCAGAAGGATCTGTTCCATGATCTGGACAGGCACAGAGGTGAGACTGACTGGCCTGGAGTTGCCTGGTTCTTTCTTTTTCCTGTTTTTAAAAATACGGGCTATGTTCCCTTTTTCCAACCGGCAGGAACCTCACCAGACTGCCATGACCTCTCAGATATGATGGACAGCATCCACCAGGTTCCTCAGCACCCGTGGATGGACCCCATTACGTCCCTTGTGCACCTTCAGGTTCTTTAGATCGTCACAAACCTGTTCTCCTATACTGGGAAGTACTTCAGTCTCCCAGTCCCTGCCTTCACCTGCTGTGGCCTTTGCCATGAGGCTGGATCACTTGTCAGAGAAGACTGATGCAAAGAAGTCATTGAGAACCTCAGCCTTCTGAATATCCTGTGTAGCTAGGTCTCCTGTTCCATTCAGGAGAGGGCCTACATTTTCCTTGGTCATCCTTTTATCCCCAACATACCTATAGAAGCTTTTCTTACTGCTCTTTACACCCCTGGCAAGATTTACTTCTATCTGGAATTTGGCTCTCTTGACCTGATCCCTAAGCTGCTTGACAACCTCTGTGTAATCCTGCCAGGGTACCTGCCCTAGCTTCCATCCTCTGTAGGCATCCTTCTTAAGTCTGAGCTTTTCTAAGGTACCCATACCAAGGCCCTCTAGAACATTTGCACTTTTCAGATAACTCCATCAGTATTTTCACAATAGTACTTTTTGTTGGTCTCCTTTTGCATGTGATTCACTGTCCATATCTGTTGCACTGGTCTGCTGACTGCTAACCTTGTTATTCCAAATGATGTCAGTCTATTATGTTGTCACTAATTAAAAGCTATACTGATGGCCAAATTATTTAATAAGGCTATTTATTTATATTTGGGAGGTAATTCTCACATAAATGTAATACATGTAAACTGTGTGGCTGTTAAACCAGTATTTCCCTGATAGCTTAAGAAGTTACTTTGCGATTCCATTCTGTAATCTCATGCATATGCTTCAGCTGCAAAGTCACATCCTCAGCAGGTTTCATTATAATAATTTCTGCCTCTAAGAAAAAAGGGTAGCAAGAAGCCAAGATGAAAATGAAGTGCTGCTTGGCTTTTGGAGGCTCTGCTGTGCAGTTTTATTTTTATTGTCTATGAAGTGCTACAGCAGAAAAAAACACCCTAATCAATTCATGACTGTCTTCTCAGTGAAACAGAAGGTAAACTGCAGACCACCTAGGAGGCCTGCATAGGATGCAGCATTTTAAAAAATGGTGTATTGAATGATTAGGCAGAAACTGTAATGCTTCTTTTAAGTGTTCTCCCAAGATCTTACTGTTTCATCAAGTCTGGGTGCCTATTAGGCAGAATCTATCTGAAAACGTCTTAGTTTCACAGCTCTCAAAAAATTTGGGAAAAGTGTTCTGGAACCTCAAATTTTTGAGGGTTAACATTACACCAATTTCCGATTTATAGAATACTAACAGTGAAAAAAAGGTACTGAGATTGGTTGTTGCCCTTTTCTGGGTCTTTCCATTGATGCAGTTACAGAGAATGATCAGAGCCCCCTCAAATCTGTTCTATCATAATAGTGTAAGCACTTCCAGTTATGTTACCTGAGAGTTGCTTTATTCTCCTTGGCATCCTGCCTAATCTTTTCTTGAAGTATTCAAGACTGTGTTAATTGTTCTTGAACTTTGGTATTAGAAATGCGGGTAGCCTGTTTTTTTTCTTAAAGAGGCTTTACTAAAAGAGGAGGAGGATTCGGGAGAGTCAGCAAAACATTAACAACAAAAAAAACCTTTTTCTTAATTTTCACAGCACTTCTGGTATCATTTATTGTCTAAATCATCTAGCCTCTAGCCTCTTGCATGAGGAAAATGAGAAGCAGCCCAAGCTAGTTATCTACTTCAAAAAGAAGCAGAAATTACACTTTTAAAACAGATTTTCCAGAAGATGTGTAGAGGGTTGTTTAGTTACAGCTGGGATTTCTTTGTAGCTATTGTTTCACTTTTGTGTTTGGGGAGGAAATCATATTTGTGTGTAATTGGTCATTACCTCATGATCACACCACTCTGTTTTCCTTCAACAGAGGATACAGTTCCAAAGAAAGTGGTCTGCCACTTCAACGGGAAAACATATGCAGATGAGGAACGCTGGGACATTGACAGCTGCACACACTGCTACTGCCTGCAGGGTCAGACTCTCTGCTCCACCGTCAGCTGCCCACCCCTCCCTTGTGCTGAGCCCATCAACGTGGAAGGAAGCTGCTGTCCCATGTGTCCAGGTAATGCGATAAGACAACCCAGATTACTGTAGTGCTGGTTTTTCAGCACCAATAATCAGGTTTTTTAATTGGTGTTTGGATGTCAGTTCATGTTTGAACAGTATCAAGATAGTAACAGATGTTTAGACATCAGGAAAATTAGTATTCTTCACACATAGGCATATTGTGCTGTTATATAGATTGTTTTTTACTTATTCTGAGAACTGTGAACTCAAAAATTAGTTGCTTGCCCCTGCTCTGTCCTTTCACAAGGTTATGAAAATATACTAGTGAAGTAGAAAGACTAATATTCTTACATCTCTACAGATTCTGTCAGTGATTAACACTTCTGTATTTTTCAAGTTTCTTCCTTACTTTTCAAATATTACATTGCTGCACTTATCATTTTAACTTGGCTTAAAAGTAATATGAAATTTTCTTAGCGATGGACACAGGGGATGTAAGAATTGCAACTGGCTTTTAATCCTAGGCCTGACATGCTTCTGCAGGAGTTTGCTCACTTTGTTCTGTCAGCGAGTACCTACTTCTGTCAGGACAACTGCGGAGATCCAGCAGTACCCCCTTCTTGCAATTCTTCTACTTTCAGGATTAAAAGGCAAAGAAACCAGCAGTGACAGTTCACAAATCAGATGGGAAGATGGAGCCTTCCCTTGGAATTTTTGTTGTTTAGTATTACAAAGGAGAGGGGCTATAGTAAAGTGTGTCTTCTGAAATGTTATTTTCAAAAGCAAGCTAGTCCATGGGACTATACAATCCCGTTCACATTAGGATAATGATAATGGCAGCAGGCATGTATCTCATATACAGTATGAAACAGGTTTTTAAAACAAAATCCCAGACTAGTAATGGTCTTAAACAAATGAAAGGATTCATAGGACAAAGCGCTGCAGGATGGCCAAGTGTATTTCCTGAATTAAGAGCAGCACTGGGAAGTTAATCAGCCCGTAATTTGTGAAAGGCATTTGTCTTATTGCACAGAGATGTATGTACCTGAACCTACTAACATCCCCATTGAGAAGACAAATCATCGAGCAGACATGGAACTAGCAGTACCAAACTGGCCAACACCAAGTGAAAATGACATAATCCACATTCACAGAGGTAAGATCTGATAAAAACTGAGCTAACTTAGGTCTTTGTTTATTCCCCATGTTTTAATGCATTTATTTGTTCTATTCACATAGCCTCTGTGTAATGCTGTGTAAAGGTGGTTTATCTGAGAATATTCTTCAGTAAAGAGCTCTTATATCCATTTTGCTTTGAGTAAAGATGATTCAGTTGATTACATTATAGTTATGCAATTTGATCTCATTATTATTCCATTTTCAGCTTGGAAGGAACATCTGTATGGGTATGATGGAGTTCTATGAAATTAAGAATTGCAATAAAATTATGAATGAGGAGTAATTCTACAGTGTCTCTTCTGTTACCAAAACTAAAATGCAGGCTGTTGTCAGTTCACTGGAGTTGACAGACCTTCATATTATCCATTTGACATTCTTGTATTTATAAACAAAAACAGGAAAACATACCAGACCTTAACAGAGATCATAGACAAATGCCAGGCAGAAAAAGAAAACCCAGCACTTCAGGTATAATGACAGAGTAGTTGTCTTAAGGATCCAAATCCATCTTTTGTTTAAAACTGTGCTGAAATCTTTATTCCAGGGTAGGGGAAACACTCTGTGACACAGTCTTTGTTAACCTTTTTCTGATTGAGGGCCTACCTAAACTCATACATATTTTTTTTCAATCCAAGAATGATCTCATAGCATACTGTTGTTTGGTGATTAGAAGAAAGGATGCATGAAATGTAACTGCTTTAAAATTGTAAGCTTATACTTGTATAATTACAGGATTGTAATTTCTCAGACATTAGTAGCTGGCTTGCAACTATCCTGGCTGGGGTTTATAAAGATGCACTGCAAACCATGTGGGAACGTTGTGTATATCATTGAAAACGACCATTCTTTGCAATTACATGCAAAACTTGCTACAGTCTAGTAGAATGCCAGCAGTGTGTTTTCACAGGTGCAAGTACTGTAATATGTTCTCAACAAATGAGAGTGCATACACATCATAATTGTCTTACCAGACAATTAAAGAACTTTAATCCTAAGACTTCCAGGTTTTCCAAAGCATAGAAACACCAGCAGATTTTTTTCACAAGTAGGAATTTGGTTGTGATCAGAAAAGATGATGTAAATGCAACTGAGCTAGGAGGTTACGTTTGGACTTGCTGTTATTGTGCTTTAGATTCCATCCCATCTCCTCTCTTTTTGATGGCCTTTTTCCAGCTAAAACACTCACTATACAAGATACTAGCTTTCCATTGTTCTAATTTATATAAATAAGGTGACATTTCAAGAGAGAAGGTTCAAATTAATGTGAGTGACAAGATCTGCAACTGGGACTTTCAGAATTAGATTTTTCTTTGTGGTCAAGGCCCATGTATAATTACTACCAAATGCTCACATTCGCCTTGCAGACATGAATCATCTCCAGGGGGAGTACAGAAGTGGTGGTGGACCGCACCCAAGTGAAGATGCATCAGTTAGCTCTATTGCCTTGGTGACAATTCCTATCACGATAGCACTGTTACTGATCATCGTCCTTCTGCTCATCAATCAGAAGAAGCAGTGGATTCCAGTGTCCTGCTACAAAACTCCAGCAAAGGTGCCGTGTTTATATGTTTCCAGGCTTTCACTCTTCTGGACAGTAAGATTAACCAGAGTATTGTGTAGGATGCAATTGAGTTCACATCATCTAAACTTTCAAATTATTTTCTCTTTATGTCTTACACCATTTTACACCACTCAATCAGTCTCTTGGTATTGATTTAGCCTCCTAAATTATTTTTTTCACTATCAAATGAGAACAGTTCCTACTCCATATAGTAATGACTTATGAGCCTAGACACAAATCAAGCTAAGGAAAAAAAAAAAAAGAAGTAAAAAATACCCAACTCTGTTATATGTGTAGGTAAATATATGCAATTTTCTTATCAGCAGTCAAACTCGTAAGAGTATTTTTGCTTTCTTAACTTTCATCCACTTTAAAATTCTTGTCCAACATCAGGTACTGGATGTACTAGTATGTTTATCACAGTTTCTAGTAACAGTATTTTAGTGTTCTGGGATTAATATTTTAAGAGAGTATTCAGCATTATGAGACTACCAAAAAAAGGAAGAAGCAAGTAGCTTGTAAATGAACAGTGAAAGGAGTATTGTTTTGTTTGAGTAATAGTTCCATCAGCAGACTAAGCCCTAACTACATATTCAAATGCTATTTACCTCAGTTCTCAAATTTATCCACTTACTATTTCCTAGTTCTAATCAAACATACTTCAAACACAATTTGAGACCATATTTTCTTCAGTTCCACCTAGAAGAGTAATACAGTAACTTTAAAAATTGTTTCCATATACTTGCTGTATGTATGTATGTATGAGCTTTTTTCCTAAAAAAAAAAAAAAAAAAGCCTTTTCCACATAGTTTACAAAGATAGTCAGAGCATAAAGTTGAATTTAGTTGTAATAACTAGGAAACATAGGAAACAGGAAGAATCGGTATTATTCCACTTCCAGTCTTTCAAGACACGTGATACTAGTTTCTGAATTTCTTCAGGAATGCATTTAAAAACTCATTTTAAACTCTGATGTATTCACTCCTAAACTCTCAGGAAGTCTGCTAAGTGACAAAATGTTTGAAACTGAAACGAAAATCATAGCTTTCGAACTAATCAATAATTCCACATACTTTTTTACTTAGGAAGCATAATTTTCCTTAAACACTTCTATTGCTGAAACATTTTTTTCATCTATATGCTAAGAAAGCTCACTTTAAGCCACATGCAGATTCAGTGCAAAACCATGGACAGATATACTGAAACTCAGATGTCTTGTGAGGGCCTTTGTCATAAATGTAGCTTTCTTTTAACATTTCTTCTACTAGGTATCACTTACTAGTTTATCCTATTCCTTGCTGGGTGACTGATGGATCTTAGTAACAAATTTTGGCAAGCCTGTTTTAGCTTACGTTCTTTCTGTTAAAAATAGTACAGCTATTCAATAAAGAACAAGTCAATAACTGTACTTAAATCATATCCATACCAAAAGAAAAATTATACAAAAGATGTTTAAAGTTACACATGAACTGTTAATGTTTAGCCCTGACTGTTAACATCAGTGAACCTCAGGGCTTCCTTGTGAACTCAGTGCACAGGCTTTTGAAGAATCAAATGTAAAACATCTTAGAATAACGTTTTGTAATAAATATCTGGGTAAAAAAACTATTTTATTATAAGGGTTACTGACTGTAAATGTTTAGTAATAAAGACCCTTCTGATTTAAGACTTGGAAAAAGAAGCTGCATCAGTGGAAAGTGGAATTTTTAAGATATGTGCCATTCTTACAGTGTGAGCATTGTCACCAAGTTCTTATTTATCCATAGTGTATGCTTACTGCCTGTCCTGCTTCATGCTTGGCCCAGAAACATTTAAGGTAGTGTGCACCCAGTATTATGTGCACCCAGCATTGTTTCACCTTCTTCTCATCAGCAGAATCTTTTCATTTGAAGGATTCTCAAGCAGAGGAATGGCAGGACTGGATATGGGAATATCAGAGCTCCATTCAGAAGATGAAAAATGGTGATTCAGAAGAGGGTGTTGGTCTGTTTTTGTGCCTGGCTTAAGCCTTTAACAAGTTTAGCAAAAGTCCAGGGCCAGTTTGATTTTGGTTTGTGCTTATGGACTTGAATCATAAACGTTTTTTTAAATTGTGATCGTAATACAAACCTTTTTTAACTGATTCAATATTCTCTTTCTGTTTTAACAGCCTTCTTGCCTAAACAATCAACTGGTATATGTGGACTGCAAGAAAGGTACCATGGTCCAGGTGGACAGTTCTCAGAGGATGCTAAGAATTGCAGACCCAGATTCAAGATACAGTGGATTTTACAGCATGCAGAAACAGAACAACCTACAGGCAGATAATTTCTATCAAACAGTTTGAAGAATTGCACCCCTACCGAGAATTTAAGAAAGAGAGAGAGAGAGAAAGACTAAGTCTGCTATTAAAATAAAACTAGAATTGTGCACTTGCTTAGTGGATTGTATTGGATTTGTGACTACATGTACAGCTCTTAAGACCTTACTGGGATGAGCTCTGACTCCTGCAATGTGCCAGAAAAAGCATTCCCACTTATCCTTGAGATAACTGACCAAGTGTTTTCTTAGAACCAAAGTTTTAAAACTTGTTAAGATGTATTTGCTTGTAACATAGCTATAGAGGTTTTTTGGGAGGGGGAATCAGGGGCTAGGAGTAGAGGTAAAAGGAAGCTTCAGAGAAGAGAAGCTGGTCAGGCTTGGCTGGAGAAGAAAATGAATAAAAAATACTGCTGAGCAGCAGGATAGTGGTTTCTCGTGTTGCTCTGAAATTGCATCTGTTGCAGCAAAGCCTAACCCCAGGTGAAAAAAATACGTAAAGGTCTGATTATTTTTTTCCAGTTGTTGCTACAGTAATACACTCCTAGAACAGTTTGTCACATCACAGGTGTGGTGTAGCTACAAATATTTTTCTATATGATGAGAAGCTACAGTAGTTAATGAAATAGCAAGGAAAAGGTTATAGCAGAAAAATAAAGGGTGGGTTTATTAAGGATGTATAAAATTATACCTTGTGCTGCTTTTTGTTTTTATTTTTGTTTTCTTCAAAGCTGATTGGCTAGATTAGCCAGACTTTGGCAGAGTTAGCAAATGACTGAGGCCTAATTAATTCCTGATATGAGCACTGGATCTTTGGACAGCGGTATTGAAGGAAGGAAGGAAAAGTCAAGAACACCATGCAGTTCCAGGGGCTTTTGTTTGTTTGTTTTGTCTGTTGTGGTTTTGTTTTGTTATTTTATAGCAATCTCTGGTTGTTCATACAGGAGAAGGAAAAATATTTTGTTGGACAAAGCTCTTGCTTAAAAGAGAGTAAAAAATGAGACTGTTTTAAGGTTGTTGTTTTTTTCCTGTTGATGTTCTTATTTACTGGTATGCAGATTTAGAAACTACTTCCATGCTAGGAAGCTGCTTAATTTTAATTGTATATTACTCAAGCACCTTTTTTGAAGCTCAGAAAAAAAAAGGAGATCATGCTTCTTTAAACTTTAGCATTATAGGAATATTTATGTAAATATAATTATGCTAAAAACAACAGAAAGTATTTGTATGTTTGTGTATATATATGTATATACAAATGCATGTAGGTATACATATGTATATATACATGCATGTGTATATACACTATACATATATATACTGTAGATATAAAATGCTATATATACAGTATATATTTTTTCTATTTTTTTTCTTGTTGAATGTATTTTTATCTGAGAGTGATTTTACCCAGAGCAGAAACAGATAAACAGGCATTCCATATCAATGCTTAATCGCTTGTGAGTTTAGGAAAGACAAGAAAAGAGCATCTCATTCTACCTACAGTTTGATTTGATTTGAAAGTGTTTGTGCGCGCGCGTGTGTGTGTGTGTGTACACTCTTGTGTTTGCGTGTGTACAGTACGTGCACGATTATAGCAGTAAGCGTTGCTCTTGCTACTTGCTACATTTCAGGGTGTTTCTTCTTTTTCTTTTCCTGCTTAGCCTTAAAAAGGCTTTTTAATGAATGCATTGGCTAGAGACACTGATGACAATATACATGCAGCACTAATCAGCTCCACAGAATAACACCATCAGCTCCTGGATTTTCTTTTTATTTTTTTCTTTCTTTCCTTTTTTTTTTTTTTTTCCTTCAAACAATTGTTTGAAACAACTACTGGAATATTGTCCACATTAAGCTGGAAGTTTGTTGTAGCTTGCCTCATTTATAACTCTGACTGTATAATACAATGGTAACTTTCCAAACAGGTCTTGGCACTTTTATACTAATTACCCATTTGTGCATTGCCTTTTTTCTTTTACAATTGCTTGTCATAAGAGACACAGATACCCAGTATGCTTAATGTGAAAAGAAAATGTATTTTTTGTAAAGGAACTCTCAAGTATTGTTGTAAATACTTGGTCAGAGGTTGCTGAACTTTAAAACTGAAAAAAAAAAAAACCTAATTTATTATTATAATGACCTAATTTATTAATCTGAAGATTAACAATTTTTTTTTTGTTTTAGAATATCAAAAAGGTGTTCTAGCTGTTTGCATCAAAGAAAAAAAATAGGTGTATCATTAAGGGTCAACATTTTTTCTGCTTATATAACTTCAGTTTCCAACCACCAATAAGAAAAAATGTCGTCTCCCCAGTGTTTTGTACTCAATCTGATATTGAAACAGAGACGTTTCTGTCCAGTAACTACAAAGAATTTTGTCAAGACAAAACATCCATTCCTTGCATAAGAGTAAGCAGTCTTTATCCAGAAATTGTAAATGCTTGCTTTTGTTTTACAATCAAGGCCATATTCTGAAAATATTAGCAGGATATAGGACATGGTGTAAAATGTTTTTTATTATTATTATTTTATTATTATTATTTTAAAGATATGATTTATCCTATGTGCTGTATCCATTACACTCTTTTACTTTGGTTCCTGTTGTGCTCTTGTAAGAGAAATGCAGATATAATTTTCTGAAAAATAGATGCGTATGTGGCACTTGGAGTGCACTGCGGTTCAGCAGATTGCTTGTTTACTTTTTTAACTGTAAGGCGGTTTCTTGTAATTTGGCTCTTGGCAGCACAATAAAAAATTTCAAACCTATTGTTGCGTATTTTCTTTAATGTTTGTATTTATTACTTCCAGACGTTGGTCCTGGAGACATTGGTTTATATCTTGATATTATGGTGAGGGTTTTTTTTTTCCCTGAGTTAGGAATTCATATTGTCATGCTGACCTTAGATCAGAAAATACCGTGGGTAAAGAACAATTTGTAGTTACAGAAAGTTCTCAGGTTTACACTACAGAATTTTCACATGAGAAGCATTTGTGAAATTCCATATTGGAACTAGCATCAGTGTTTGGATTGCTACTGACCAGAGTTGGGGCTCTTCCAGAACTAGCTGCAATAATCCAAACTGCCCAAGTAGTAATGGTTACTGTAAAGCCCATACCTGACTTTGACTAGGACAGATCCGTATTTTTTGTGCGTTCCTTTACATTTACATATCCTGCATTTCCAGTAATTTCCTCTCCCTTTCCAGATACCTGTTTCAGCATTTTTGCTTCCAGGGCTATGGAAGACTGGTACCTTCTAAAAGAGCATCTTCAAATTGTGCTTGCAGACGTTTTGCTTTTTCACTAGAATGGCACAGAAACTTCATTGCACTGCTGTATAAAACAATGGTGCCTCCACATTTGAACACTTGGTAGTCGTGGCCTCCTTCGCCCTACTCCCAGTGCCATAAACAATCATATTGGAATGTATGCTAGGACGTGTCAGCTTGAACAAGCTGTGGCCTGGTCAGGTAGGATTAAAGTCTTTCAAATACTTCAATGGCACACAGATGCTTAGCAGGGAATCTCTTATTTGAAAACATCAAGTAGAAAGGATGAAAAGAAACTTACAGCAGGCTCAGAAGAAATTGAAGAAGTTGAGCAGAGCGTCTACTGTGGGATATCAAAAAGTTTACGGCGGTTCAAAAAATACCAAATAAAAACAAGCCCGTCGTTAGCTATTGCACCTAGGGGCACAACACACAGCCGGCAAAGGATGGGCATCTCCCAAACTTAAGTTTCATACTCGCTAGGTGGCTGAATCCAGAGGGAGATGACAGCCAAAAAGCCGCCCAGCCCTAGGTTAGGACGCAGCAGTGAAATTACTGCAAATCCTGCCTCTTGCCCCACCCTGGAGAACTGCCCCCACGCGCTGCCCTGCAGCCCCCGCTCCAGGCCTCAGGCCTGCAGCCGCCCTTCCCCCTGCAGCCCCGCACCAGCCGGCAGCCCCGCGCCGGGCCCCGCGCCGCGGCCGTTGGGCACTCCCGCACCGCCACGCGCCCCGCCCGCGGGCGCCGCCCCGCGCCCCCTCCCCGCCCCCGCGCTGCGGGAGGCGCCGGGCGCGCGCACCGCTGGGGAGCCGCGGGCGGGCGGGAGCGCGCGGGCGGGCGCGCGCGGGCCGGCGTCCCCGGCGGCGGCGATGGCGGCGGCGGCCTCGCAGCGAGACCCGGGCGACTGGCAGGACTTCTCGGGCTTCCAGCCCTCCGCGGGGAGCGGCCCCGAGGCTGCCCGCGACAAAGGCGGCTGGGGCGCTGCGGACTTGGGAGCGAAGCTGTCCCTCTGCTTTGAGCCCCCGCAGGCCCGGGCGGGCGGCGGCGGCGGCGAGAGCCGCGTTCCGCTGCGGCCGCTGACGGAGCAGAGCGCCCTGCAGGACGACGAGTGAGTGCAAAGCCGGGGGCCGGCAGGGAGAGGGGGCGGCGGCGGTGGCAGGGCCGCCGCAGGAGGGGGCGGCCTGGCCTGGCCCGGCCTGAGAGGGCAGCCGGGACGGGGGCGCAGGGGGCAGCGCGACAGCCCTGCCCGGCGAGAGCGCTGCTCCTGGGCCGTGCCCTCGCTGAGTCCCAGAAGGAAGGGCTCTTGGGCTGCGGGAGTGGAACCTTCCCCTGCCCGCCGGGCTGCGGCTGGGGCCGCCGGGCTCCGGGACAGGCGCGCATGTTCTGCCTGCGCGGCCCGGCCCTGGATTAAGATCGAGCCCTTCGGTGTTTTTCCCCTCACGGCCGGGGAAGTGTGTCTGCATCCCTGTGCGTTTCCCCTCCGGGTTCAGAGACAGTAATAGTTCTGAAATAGACAGTGGCTGAGGGTCGTGCTCGTTTGGCTTCTTGCAGAACGCCCACTGTTCCAGTGTGTTAAACACGGAAAGTACAGGAAGCAGATGGAGAGCATAATCTGAGTTGCAACTGCGATAATTGTTTTTCCCCTGAGCGACAGCGCCTTTCGGATCTATGTTGCTTTCCTGGTTCTAACATTATTTCACAAGTATTTAGGCTTGTTATTTTATAACAAATCCCAGCCAGCTTATCTTCATTAAAAACAGTGCCGTTTTTCTTTTTACTTTGAGGCAACTAAATCGTATGTCTTATTCTAGGAGAAGATAAGAGTAACACTGTTAGCAAAAGGCTACCTATCTGTGGTATAAACAGCGAGGTTAAGCACAGAGGACCATGAATCAGAGCCGTGTTGTTCAGTGGTGAGGCTGTCTGGCTCAGCCACTCCCCTGACCTCCTCTGAGCCTAGCTAGGCAACCACCCCAAACATGCACCCACAGCGCAGGGTTTGTTAGCTGACCTGAGGCAGCAGCCTGCCGCTAACAGGGCTGCTCTCTTTCCGACTCTGAACTGGTGTACCAGGGTAGAGCTGCATATTGCAGCCTCTCGTGCAGCCAGAGAGGTTGTACCCTGTAGACTTTTAAGATAAAAGTTAAGTGTGGTGGGCTGAGCTCAGCAAGAGTACTTCTGGATAAAATGAAATCCTTGCAGAATTTTAGTGTAACTTGTGCATGTTCACTCTTCTGTGATCAATGGAAAGAAAGAGAAAGATTAGGCTCAGCCTTTTCTAATTCCTGATTTAAACATGCAAGAGGCAAGGAGAACAGCTACAGCACTAGGAAAGGAATTTATCGGTAAGCTCAAATTTAATTAAAGGAAGGACTCATCCACCCAAAAAACTTCTGATTGTGGTTACATAATTAGTATGAAACTAGCCCTTTTGTTTTATTTCACAGCTGTGTACGTTGTTGGTTTAAAAAGTGATATAAATTATGTTGATCAAAAACTGGTTTCTCTTAAATTCAAAATATTATAAAATATTGTCAGTTACTTGTACATGAATGTTTAGGGAGAAAAAAATAGTTGATGACAGAATTATATTATCAGTACAAACATGTTTACTGCTGATCAGTTGCTGCTTGTTTTAAGACCTGCGTTTTTGTTAATTTATTCCGCTCCCCAGGATTTGGAATGCTTTGACTGATAATTATGGTAACGTAATGCCTGTTGACTGGAAATCTTCACACACCAGAGCTTTGCACTTGCCAACACTGAATCTTTCAGAAAAAGGGGTAAGTTCTGATCAGCAGAAATACGCTCTTTGGATCTTTTATACTCAGCAGGGAAATTAAGCAATTTGCATTTGTATAAAACAGTATTGTTATTAAATGGCTTAAAATGTTCTTAGTGCTTGGTATGATACATGAGAGCTTTAAAAATCAAAAAATCAAGCACTGATGTATGTTTGCATTGCCTTGGGTTGAAATAATTCAGAGGTAGTTTTAGATGGGTGTTCCTTACATGGTAGAAAAAAATTGTAAAATGAGAAAGTGTTTCACATAAAATCTCTGTACTGTCTGTTTCATGTTGAACACTCTTCTGGGTAAGCGAGGAAAAGAGGCAGGAGTGTTCTGATTTAAAAATCTAGTTTGGGCTTTTTTTAAGTCCATCACATTCTGCAGTCAGATGGAGACTAAAGCAGCTTCTTTTGCAGAAAAGGGACCCAGGAGACATTGAAGAGCAAGAGTTTGTTTTGGTTTGTTTTTCTGATTTAACAAGTAGAATAGTTGTCTGGGGAGGGAGCAGGGAATGAAGAGCTTCAGAGAGGTTTATAGAAAGAGTTGTCCTCTTATCTTCTTAGAAGTGGATTAAAACACTTCAGGAAGAAAAGCTAGGAAGAATTCCCATCTCCCAGGTCTTCTGAGAAAATAAGTAGCTTTTAAACATTTTGAAGTTGATTTATATTGTAAAAATATCTCTGTGTGTAACCTGAGAATAGGTTAAAGCTTTGACATCTACTGTCCGTTACATAAACGATAGCTATCTTACTGTGACTGGAACAAAGATTATTCCCCTAAAGAGAATACTTTGGAATTCAGCAAGGGAAGATAGCAGTTTGGAACTGACTTTCTCTCCTTGAGTCTGATTGCTGTCCCTTGAATTTAACTTGTGTTTATTCTAGGTTTTATTAGAGTGTTTGTTCAGATATTCTAAGTGGTTTTAGAGTAATTAAATCCTTACATTTCAAGTAAAAAGACTTAACCCCTCTATGCTGTGACCTGCTCGTGTGACTGAAAAATGGACTAAATGACTAAATGAAAAATTATTAATTTCTTGATAATGAAACAAAGTACAATAGAAAAAAAAATTTTCGAATAGGTTTTTTTCTGAAGTTCTTTATGGGAGATTATGAAGGCACTACATTAAAAAATGTAAAGGAGCTTGATTAGAAAGAATTTTAGGTATTCTGCCAGTAGAGGGGAGGTCAGTTTATGGATTAAACGTATCTTAAGTTTTTTCAGCTTTCAGTCCACCTGGCATGCCTTTTGATGTGTAAAGACCATCTGTTTGGGAGCATTTCACATGCTTTTTTCTACTTCTCTGTGTTCCAGCAGTATTTCTGGGTATGTGACAGCACATATGGACCAGCTAGAAGCCTGTTTTAACTTACAACGAATGCTAACAGCTAAGCAATGCTTTCTTAATGCCTTTGAAGCTAATCATATGCTGTTGGACTTGTGCTTAAAGTATTTCTCTTCCTGTTTTAGTAGGAAAAAATTAGGGTGAATGAGGCTGACTGGTCTAATCTTTGTTGCTTCACATCACAGATCTATGAACACTTGTATATGACTCTCACAGTAAAAGTAGTAGTTGGATTGCAGTATTGTACAGTGGTCCAAGGAAAAGGATTGCACAATTGCTTGTTTATAATGTTTTTGTTAGATTACTTTGAAACAGGTCATTCATCCCTGGTAGGAGCATGAGCGCAGAAACAGTCACGGAGTGTGGCTGGGTGGGACACCAGGTGGTCCTTTTGGCATCAGGTGTAGCGTGAGCTGTTTTAAGCGGTTTATTAACCTAAATTATCAGAATATATATTCTGATAAATGTTGTTTCTGCAGATGTTGGGGGGGAAGCTGACCTCATAAACTGCTTCTAGATAATCCTTGCTTACTATCCCACAGCTTGTTTTCATGATCCTATATACATAGAAAAGTATATGAGGATTGCAGACATTAAAGAACGTCAAAACTAGGATGTATCTCTGTGGTAGGTGAACAGATACTCTTAGTGGAGCCCTGGCACTGCATGATTATTGGAGTTCAGATTCTGGAAAAAAGTGGACATATGACTTAATTCTGGTGGCTGAAAAAGTACAAATTGTTTTTTTTCCCTGTAGACTAGCTATGTGGGGATATCGGTAGCATTTTCAAAAGAAATCTGAAAGCTATTAAGTTTCTGAAGAAACTGGGAAAATTGAAGGAATTGCAACAAAAATTGAAAACTGGCACTTTGAGACCAAGTACTTCATACAGCTAGTCATAACGCGTGTAAATTACCCCAAAGGTCAGTTAAAATGATTAAGCTCAAAAAGTCAAAGGTTGAGTGTTGCAGCTTTTGAGCACTGGGCGGCTTTTCTAGGTTGGTTTGGCTGGAACCTAGTAATGGACAAAGTGCAAAAGAAACAAGTAACTTTGTAAATAAGCTGGTATATATCACTGTGTGAGAGTAAAAAAATGTGACTGATCAAAGATGGGACAAATCTTTTACTATATATATGTCTTTGGTTTGGAAGGATGAGTGTAATTTGATGGTATATGTGTGGGAACAGTATTATTTCTGCTTGTTTTTGAAAAAACTCTGAGATGTTAAACAATATGCTTTAATCCAGGATGATAATCACATTCATGTTTGTTTTTTTTTTAACAACTTTTTTTCTGTCTTCATTACATTAAACAGTAGAACTATAAAAGCACATAAAATAACAGGTTTGTGTAATGTAGTATTAGAGTATATAGATAAGTTTTTGCCCCATGCTGACAAACATCCATCTTCTTTTAAGCTTTAAATATCTACATTGGATTGACTGCCTTCTGTGCAGATACCTGATATATTTTTTGTATTTAAAGACAGCTATTTTAACTTCCTCCAATAGCGGTTTTGATTTCAATTGTTAAGGTACTTCGGTTTCCAGGTATTTGACAGTAAGAATGACTGATTCCATTATTATGGGCAAGGAATCTGTTTCATTCTTAAAATTCAACATTAGTTCCCCTTTTTATATAGGTACCTATATTTTTATGTGTGTATATATATACATAGACACACAAAGGTGTGTGTGTGTATATATATTTATATAAGTACACATTTTCATTTTCATGCTTTCTAGGTAAATGATAATTTGAACCTTGACCTGTCAGATGATGAAGAGCTGAGAGAACAATTGGATATGCATTCTATCATTGTTTCCTGCATCAATGATGAACCACTCTTCACAGCAGAGCAGGTAAAATGTCCTCAAAGACAGTGTTGTTGGTGTAGTATTTTCTTTTAATCTGTAAATGTTCTTTGTTCCTCTTCCTTACTGTTCACCATAGCTAAGCTTCTTGATTGGTCTTTGATTATAGTCATATTAATATGTGGTATATTACTGCTTCATTCAGATTTCAAAAGTATTTCAGTGCTTCAGGTGAGGTTGATAGTCTAGCATCTTCGAAATCTTTATACGTTCCTTGCCATGAATAAGTCAGAATGTGACTATGTGAAGTAGCAAAAATATTTTCAGAATGGTGGTGATATTGCAGAGTTTGTAGTTTTCCAGCAGGACTGTATGGCCATTCACATGGATTGGTGGTTAGTGAGAATTCTTTTTCAAATTACTTGGTGTCTAAAGACTTCTGTTCCAAATCTGTGGATTCACCTAAATTATCTTGAAAACTGCTCTTCTGAGTCAAGTTAAGGACTGTCGATTGAGATCTTGTTTCAGTGAGCAAACACAAGCATGTATTTTCTTGTTGCTTAAATGGTTACCTGTAAAATCTGAGGAACATGGTTATTAAGACAATGAGAGACAGGATTACCTGAACTACCTCAGCTCCTTTTTACTGTTAAGCAGATATCAGCAATGTCTGCAGCCTTTAAACCTGCCAAAGTTGATGTGTTGTTTTTTCAGCTGCTCAGTTAATATTTTAGCCTGTAGAAATATGGTCATTTCTATACTGAAAAATAAGCTCTCTATGCACAGGATTCCTGTTCTACTTTTGGTCTGGCTGAGATCTTACACGCAGGGAAGCAAATCAACTTCAGGTTATGACGGATCAGTTAATAAAACTTCTCATAAGAACAATACATTTTCAGGATATTCAGAGTTTAGTTGGGTTTTTTTTTGCTTAGAGAAGTGTAGTGAAAGGGAGGTTGGGGGTGGGGAGGCACTTGATTTTTGTTGTTTTGTTTTCTTTCAACTAAGGACTAGGAAAAGGTATTCCTGCTCACTCTTTAGTTCTCTTTGAGCAGAACCATGTCTTCTGGTGTAGTTTCAAGACACTGCTTGTTAGGGCTTATTCTCAGAGAGCAAGGATGGGGGGTAAATGTCACTATGGTTTTGTTGATTCCTCTCAATTCAGTCTTGGTATTAGTGTCATCCAGCAGTATCTTCATTAACTGAAAGTAAAAAAACCTTAAGCTTTTAACAGCTTTGCTTCAAATTGCAGTCTGTTTCTCTTCATGCAGGAGGGTGTTCATAACGGTTTTCTTTTTTAAAGGTGATTGAAGAAATAGAGGAAATGATGCAGGAATCACCTGATCCAGAAGATGATGAAACGCCCACCCAATCAGATCGACTCTCCATACTTTCCCAGGAAATTCAGACATTGAAGAGATCCAGTACAAACAACAGTTATGAAGAGAGTAAGTTATATTTAGTATTTTGCTCTTACGCTTATTGCAAGTAGTTTAAAGGGTAAGTTTGCCATGTGTTTGATTTTTAGCAAGTCTTTCTTAGAAATATCTGCATTCAAAAATATTTTCCAAGTGTCCTGAAATAAGAAACTAGATTTAGAATGTAAATAGAAGACTTATCTTTGTCAGCTTTCATAACTTAAAATAAAATTAAAGCAAATATTCTGAAGCTTGATTAATTGGAATGAGATCCCTTTGTAAGGACAAGTCAGTCATTTTTACTAAACTTTATTAATTTCTATTTCTTAAAATTAGACACTTTCTTTAAGCCAGTACACTGTGTTTAAGAAGATTAGCTAAAGCTTTTGAAAGCTCACAGAGTATAATTTCTTTATTACTGTAGGTGAAAAACCCAAGGATTACAGAAACACCATGATGTTGATTGTTGGTTCAGAAAACGTTTTATTTTGAATGTTGAGTGTAGATGAAAAATAATAGTTAACAAAGGTTCGCAGTATTACAAGTCTAATGCTTACTTCAACTTCCTTAACTATAATGCTTTTCATATTTGCAGATTATCTTCAATTTCTTAGAAATAAGAAGAAAGTTTAACTGTCTTCTTGCTAGTCTGTCTTGCTAGTCTGGTTGCCTTTGTGATGTATTTATTCCTTTAGGAATTATTTTTTTTTACAGAATAATAGTTTAAGTATGTAGTTTTAGAACTGAATTTTTTGTTTTGAAAAAATTTCAGCGTACTTTTGTCTTGTAATTCCTACAAGTATTCTCATGCATAAAATCCTGACAGATTCGTTTTTTTACATGATCTGTTTATAGGAGTAAAACGATTGTCTGTTGCTGAGCTAAATGAACTGCTAGAAGAAATTGAGACTGCTATTAAGGATTATTCTGAGGAACTGGTACAGCAGTTGGCTCTGCGAGATGAGTTGGAGTTTGAGAAGGAGGTGAAAAACAGCTTCATTTCTGTCCTCATCGAAGTACAAAACAAGCAGAGAGAACAAAAAGAAACAGCAAAGAAGAAAAAGAAGCTGAAAAATGGTAGTCCTCAAAATGGCAAACCAGAAAGAGGTCATATGCCTGGAACAGTAAGAAAATTTTTCTAACTCATGCTAGATTTAGATTATTTTTTTTTTTTTCCCCATGGGAAGTAGTAGTCCTAGATTTTAACAGGATATCTTGTACACCTGCTTGTATGTGTTCATTTACAGACAAGGCTCAGGCGTTTTTATTGAGATTATCTTTTTTTTCACAAGATCATAAAACATTTTACTTTTCTCATACTCAAACAGATATTTCTGTTTGCAGAATTTGTTTGGAATCAGCATACCTTTCTTGTGAAAAGTGCTGGGTTTGAATGTACTGCTGTGTGTTCTGTTGTCAGTAGGCATACTCATTTATCTGTTTGGCTTCACTCTGTGAAATTTAGTGAGTGTGTACAATTGTTAGTCTGGCTAGGTCCCAGAAAGAATGCTTTAGTTTGACATCAGAAGCTTTTTGGATTTGTTTCTTAAGCATAAGGAATAAGCATTTGTAATGAAACAATTCTCCAGAATCTGTTTCTAAACTTACAAGAATAAGATACCTGTGAAAAAACCTAAATGGAGTTCTGGTCTTGTCCATCTAATTCAAAGTCACCTTTTGTGGGCCTAGCTAAGTTTTAATGGAACTCTGTGAAAGTTTTATGTCTGGAAACAGTACAAAATTGTCATACCTTTGTAAGAGCACAGTGAAAAGTTCTAATGTACCTTGACGGTTGTTCATCTTGAAAAAGAAGAAAAATGGCATTCTAAATAGAAGGAGAAATAACTATTTGGTTTTGGAACTTGAGTCAAATTACTGATAAGCTATTCTAGCTAGTTTCAATGTTTCAATTGTAGAGACTTGATTAATGCTTCCCACTGTAATTGTGCATGGTCCCAGTATATGACATTTTCATATTTGGTTGCTTCAAGATACAAATATGGCAGATTGCTTTGTGAGAGGAATTGAACAAACTAGGTCCCAAATAACACTGTAGGCTGCATATGTGTGTTTCCTTTGAAAATAGCTTTTACCATTCCCAAGTGGAGATTTCAGACCTTTCTCCCAAAAAGAGGTGCAAGCTTCCTTCCTTCAATACTCCTTTTTTTTTGCTTGCCCCTTTTTTTTTTTTTTTTTTAAAGGAAGTGCTGAGAATGTGCATAAAGATGTGCTCAATCTGTTCAAGTAACTTTGTGACGAGTGAGTTTCTGTTAATTAATCATGTATACATTAATAATTTTATTAACTAAAACTGTAATGGAGTTTCATTTAAATACAAAGCTTAGAGATGGGGTTTTCAGTTCTTTGTCCCTGATACAGGCTTTGGGTAAATCACTTTCTTAGACTTCTAAAATGTTTAACTCTCTCACAAGAGCAAAATGGGGAGTAATTAAGAATAGTCAGGGCTTGAAGATACCAGTTCCTTTAACCAGAATATCTTAAAAGAGTTAAGTTGGCTTTAGTAACATCTGTGTCTATTTACTGACTTGATTGTGCTTTAGAAAGAAAATGAATACTATATTCCAGCACATTTTATTTCCCCCTGCCATAAATAAAAATGTTCAGATAAGTGTGCTGAGGTGTGTGCATTATACTGCCCTGCATCAGCAGCTTGACATTCTCTTGGTTGTATATGCTTGTCAAGTGCTGACTATCTCACACTAAATGTAAAAATTACTTTGATTTTTGTTTTTTTTACTTGTCTTCTCCAGCAAGCGAAAAGAACTACAAAGTTCAAGAAAAAACAAAACAAACAAAAAAAACCCAACCCGTGGTTGGATTATATAAAATTTTTCTTTACTTGGATTCCATGGGTCCATATAATGGAGCTTGAAATTAATGTGGGTGCTTTATTAATGCATTGTGTGTATTTTATCACACTTCACACAAAAAAGGGGGAATACAGTTGATAGCTAATAGTTGCTTCAGTTGTGGAAAAGGAATCATGAAAGCATAAAATCTTTCTAAAGGAATATAGCTGAAAATTACTACCTCTGAACAGTATTTCTAGTTGGTGCTTAACATCTGAAAAACTGATAGCAGCAGTGTCTCTGAGAGTATATTGCTTAAACATTAATTTTAAAGGAGATTGTACTGTTAACTAAACTATCCAAAATACTACCATGTACATTTGAAAATGAAATTATGAGTCTTAAAAGGCAAGTCTCGATTATTGATTCTGTTGAGTGAAGGTTTCATTTGACTAAATTTTTCTGTAGATACACTGCTTAACTGCCATTATAAAGTTTGCTTTTTAGTTACAAAGATTTAGTGGGTTAATGGAAAAAGCAGAAATGTGCTGAAATACATCTTAGAGCTTTGTCATTTGTCTTTTACGCTTGATAAATACTGATTAATAGTCTTCTGAACTTCTCTCTTCTGTCCCTTTTTTTCTTTCTGCTGTGTTTCCACTACTTTTAGCGCTTCAGCATGGAAGGGATCTCAAATGTCATACAGAATGGCTTCCGCCACACGTTTGGAAACTCAGGTGGAGAGAAACAGGTGCTGGGCTCTCTTCCCTCTTTTCCTCATTCTTTGCCTGCACTTTCGGTAGGAGCCGAAATCTTGAGAATTAACAATAGCCAAAGATAAATGCTAAGACACGGAAAAAATAGGACTAAAATGTTGGGATCTGTACTCTTTCCCTGCCTCAGGACTCTCATTAGCCTAGAGTCTCTTTCTCTCCTCAATGGCTTGAGACAGTCAGGACTTGATGTCCTGATGCACTGAAATAATCCTTATTTCTCACCCGCAGACTAAAATTCTGTTTTGGCATAACACATGCTTCAAGTATGTTTACATTCAAATATGTCTGGGTTTTTTTGTCTGGAAGATGGCTGTTCTGCAGAGGAGTTCAGTAGGTAAACAACTCTTTATGAGATTAGAAATCATAGACAAACTATTTCTCAAGCAAGGTATATGTATGAGAGTTCATGAACACACAGATCCAGCTATGGAACCCCTGATTTGAGAATCCTGAATACATGCATCGAGCTTACCTGACAGAGTTTTTAATCACTACATTATCTCAATACCAGTAAATTAATAGCTGTGCTGTTTGGGTTTGTTTGGGGTTTGGTTTTTTTTCTGTCTTTACCACTTAATAATAAATTACAGTTTTGCCTGCATTTTTAGTTACTTTAAATATTATGTATTTTTGTAAAGTGAGCATATTTAGTTATTCCAGTCCCCTCTTACTTTTGGTTAAAACACTGCTTTTATATGCATGTCTATTCAAATATACCTTTTCTTTGACTACCTCCTAACTTTCTAGACATGACAAGTCTAGTCTTTCTAGATTAGTCATGTATTAACAATAAGACCCATTGGATAACCTTTCCAGTCATTTTTTGAGTTAGTTAACTGATGTTATACTTCGTGTTAGTCATTCTCTTCTCCCAATTTAGCTCATATTAAATCCTTGTTAGCAGGGTTAGGGTTGTTTTCTTCCCTCTTGCGGTATCCTAAAGCAAGTCATGGAAATAAGAACTTTAAATGAAAAATAAGGAAGAAAGATAGGATAAGAGATACCAGCTCTTTCCTGATTTCGACCTGGAAATCTGTTTTTCTTTGGCATTTATTTTTTGTTTGGGTTTTGCTTGTTTGTTTTTGACACATTACCAAGCCCTTGCCCTGTTTTTAAAATATTGATCTTACTGCAGCAAGCTTAAAAGTAATAAATGTGTCGGATGCTCATTTGCTTAGTCCTGTTCTCATTAGTGTTTTTTCCAAGTGCTTTTTTAGGGTGTGTTGTCATTATCAACTCACGTTCAGATACTTTCTGCTAGCAGGGAAGAGTTAGTTACCAATCTGGAGCTGTGCTCCAAAAAAAAATCCAAGGGCAAACAATTTTTTGTGTACCTGAGAAAGGTAGAAGTTCATACACATAAAGTCACAGTGTAAAGTTTATGACAAGCTTGTATAATTATTTCAGAACTATTTTCAGTCTTTAATTATGTTTACCACCTTTACTATTTTCTGGGTAGTATTACTCTGATAGTTGGTGCTTTCCTTCTTAAAATTCAATTATATCTTGTGTGTGTGAGACATCAGTGAAAATTACTTGAAATTTTTCAGTGTTTAAAGAGAAGCTTTCATTGTAAACTGCCTGTTCCCATCTGATAATGCAGTTGGAAAAAAAGGCATAAAAGCGGTTTAAATCTTGGTAACTCTTTCTGAGATCATATTTCAAGAAGAAATTTCAGAATAATCATCTTAATTTTGCTTTTCAAGCGTGTCAGACACTTTCTACAGGTGATTACAAATTGCCATGGTAATTGCTGCTTATCAGACTGTCAGATCTGCTTCAAAAATTTAGAGATCTCAGTAGAATTAACACTTGGGCATATCAGTAAGCTACACTTCAGTAATTTTCTTTCCATAATACATTATGCCTCACACAGCAATTCAGGGATTGAGTTTTAAAAGTGCTATTATAAAGACTTGTTACAGCAGCAAAGTATTGATGAGAGAAATAAGGTAATTGCTGGAAATTAAGAATTATTTATTTTAACTATTGTTATTAACAAGGAAAATTGGAAGGTGAAGTTGGGAGGAGGAGGATAACAGGGAGTACTGGTATTTAGTCCAGTGCAACGTCTCCTAGTAATTTACTGTCTAGGCAACAGGTAGAATCCCACTTAGTTCTGAAGGCTAGAAATAACAGCCTGAGATCTGATTTCGGAGTTAGCAGATCTGCTTTCATCTGACATTTGCAGGTACAACAGTCTTCTCTCTAGCTATTGATTCCAGTAGTTTTACTAAGAGTGTATTTATCTCTTGATACCTGTTGGTTGCATCTGCTGGAGAAGAAGTTGAAAACTGATCATTTCCTAAGAAGCTCTGCATACTTTCCTCTGCTGTGCTAAGTGGACGCGAGAAAATACAAAAGGAGAAGGGAGGGAGAAGGGCACCCTGTGTTTGCATAAGGTCTTGGTGAGGTGTCAGTACATCCTGTAAAACAGAATCACAGAATCACAGAATGGTTTGTGTTTGAAGGGACCTTAAAGATCATCTAGTTCTAACACCCCTGCACAGGCAAGGACACCTCCCATTAAACCAAGCTGGTCAAAGCCCCATCCAACCTGGCCTTGAACACCTCCAGGGAGGGGATGTCCACAGCCTCCCTGGGCAACCCATTCCAGTGTCTCACCACCGTCACAGTAAAGAATTTAATCCTAGTAGCCCATCTAAATCTACGCTCTTTCAGTTTAAAACCGTTCCCCCTTGTCCTATCACTACATACCCTTGTAAAAAGTCCCTCCCTGGCTTTCTTGTAGGCCCTTAAGTGAAACAGATCTGAGTCTGTTTGGCTTTTTAGGCAGAGGATATGCTTTGGTGTGAGGTGTGTGATCCCACTCTAAATATGGCAGCAGTTATAGATGTGTTTGGCAGCACTAAAACTCCTGCTACAAAGTGGACCTTTTCACCAGTCTGAGTTATGCTTGACTGTTGCTGAAGTGCTACTAGGAGAGAAGGAGACCTTGTAGATAATGTGTTTTCTGATTATTACATGGAGAACCACATATCTCTCAAGTTGAATATGAGATAGAGGGTTGCATTGCCTACTGCATTGTAGCTGTTAAGCCAGAATAAAGCTGTTAAATTCTTAGAGTTGAAGGAGATTTCAGATCTTTTTATAAGGGAAGATTCCAATAGTTTCAATACTTTTGAACTTCTAACCTCTTTAAGAAGAGTATGCATTTGTATAGGCTGCAAACTAAGCTGCATTTAACAAAAGAGCAACAGGATTGCTTCAAGAATTTAAAAAGAAGTCTTGGTTGCACTGCAGGTGTGAAAATCCTGAAAGATTAAGAAATGTTTTGTATTTGTTTAAGCGGACATGATTTCAATTAAAAGAGAACAAAAGTAGAGTTGGTTTGAAACAATACGTTAGCACGCTTAACTATTAAAACTATAAAAATATGAATGGTGGACTGTTATGTTTAAGCTTGCATTGTTCTTTTTGGTTCCGAGTGTGTGGTGTCAGAAGGCAAAAGTAGTGTTATCATTTTCACCTAATTGTGGGGCAACCTAATTTTCTTTGTACAGACAACTATATTTTGGTGGGGTTTTTGTGTTTGTTTTTTTTAAGAGCAAGGTTGAAAGCTGTACATCTCCATTTATAGCATTGTTTGAGGGGAAGCAGTGGAAAGGTTGTTCTTCCAGCTTTTACTTGGTTGCAAGAGGTGCTTTAAAAACATGAAGGACTTCTGGTTGAATTCTGAATAGAGGAGAGGAAAGATTTTAACTGTTTGTATGCGTGGGCTCCGAGGAAGAAACCTAATGGAGAAACTTTTTACTGTAAACAGCTCGATTTTTTAAAATACTTTTGTGTGTGTGTATGTTTAACTGCATGAGTTGCAAAGTGGTCACATAATTTGAAAAGAAAGAATTTGGCTTCTGTGATGAAAGCTTTGGGATAGGAAAGGTAAAATCTTTATCTCTTGTGTAGTAGAACTTGTTGAAAAGATTTTTTTTTTTAAAAAAGAATACATTTTATAGTTATTTCAATTGCTACAATTTTTGCGAAATAAAGTATGAACAACATAAACTGCGTGAAAGTACTATCAAGTAACTCTGTTTTTCATTTGACAGTACTTGACAACCGTAATTCCTTATGAGAAGAAAAATGGACCCCCATCTGTTGAAGATCTTCAAACGTTAACTAAAAGTGAGCATATAAAGTTATCCCCCGATCCTTTCCTCTTTGTATTCCAAATGGTTGCTCAAAACAAATTAATCCATACTCCTATCTCTTGCCCTTCCCTTATAGCATGTATATAAAGTTGCATGTTTTCTAACCGTGCATTTAGGCCAATTTTTACTTATTTTCTGAGCTTTCACAGTGTGTTTGTTTTCTAGCTGTTCTCTGAAACCCTGAAGGCTAGAAAATTGCTTGTAACAGGAAACAAAATGTTCTCACATCACACAGCAGATGGGCTGTATGGTAATTACTGCATGTCATGGAGTTTGTCAGTACTACCTTACAGTATCTGATAGACACACATTTGTTTAATCTTGCTGTGCTTTATTGAGATTATTGGAATGACTTTCAAATAGTGGAATGGATGGTGAGACACACGAGTACTTGTATAACAATTGCACTTGATTTTAATAGCCTGCTTTTTCTCTTAAGATAATTTTTTTTGTTAATAAATTTCAACAGTTATGAAGTATAAACCAAACAGAGTTTTAATAGTGCTTTGAATTACCCTTACTTTTAATGCCAGATTCTCAAAATATTTATAAGTTCTTTGTCGTCTGTTTTTTTTAATTCTCGTTTGCATGAAAAAATAGATTATCTTTTTTAAAAAAAATATTATTAAGATGGCTAAATACAGCAGAGCATCTCTGGTAGTCAGCATCATCTCCTTCATTTGAGGTTTATAGGAACAGTTTAAAAATAGATGGTAGAGTACCTCAGTGCATTTGATCAGATATCGGTGCAGGGCTTTGGATCTAACTACCTCCAAAGGTACTTTCCAGCAGCACAGGTCTGTGATTCCACAGCTGGCTGAGGGATGGTAAAAGGCTCATTGGTTGTTTCCCAGAAAGAGAAAAGAGGTGTAGTACAGATTCTGGAGTAAATTAAATGTTTAGGCAGGTATTAAATTCCTTTTACTTTTCTGCAGTAGGCACCCTTAGCTGGTAATTCTTACCTGTTCTGTGACAAATGGATTTTTCATTTTATTTTTTTAGATTTTTTTCATAGTTTTAGCCTCTTACCACATTTAAATTTCACTTGAAAGTGTTATCAAAAATTCAATATTAAGCTGAGAGAGGTTAAAGCCTCCTGAAAATGTTTTGTGGTGTTTGATGGTTTATTAACAAAACATCTTGTAGAAATGCACTGTAAAGAGTACTAACAGTATTGCCTTCTGTGGGCTGTTTGGAACTTGATTCTGTGACTCAGTATTGTGTGACTCAGTTGCAGATTTCTGACTCAGTCTGCTGTTGTTAAGGCAGGCAGTAAAGCAGGTGTTTTGGGTTGTTTGGTTGTTTTTTCTTTCAAAGCTGTGTATTATTCTGTGGTTATGAACTCTAAATGTGTTGCTTCAAGATAAAAATTGAGACAAAACGCTTGTTCTATTTCAAGTTCAGGGTCTCATATGAGGAATTCAGAGCTTCTATTCAGTATAATTCTGTACTTTTGATTCTTTCAGTTGAGTCTAGAGCACTTCATAAAGAGTTGCTATAAATATGGGGTAACAGACAAACTTCTATGTGTCAGCTTGAGCTAGTCCAAATGTTTTTATTTTTCCAGAAATGTACAAGGAGGCACAATTTTACTTGATACAATTCACAAAAATGATATTTTGGCTTTATTCAAAATTAATGGCAAATTCAATCATGTATTTAAGATTTTTCTAAGCTACAGTTGCTAACATTCACAATTTGAGAGGAAAAAAAACACCAACATTTTCAGCAAGTCATTCACAGCAGCTTTTCTCCAGAAAAGTGTCATAATTCCATGATTTTGGATGAAGATCACAGAAATAAATTAAGTAATGGAGCAGACATTTTTAAGTATAATTTCCAACACTCCATCAGTTGTTAGCACATTTTAGTTTTGCATGTGGTGACTATTTTGAGATATTTTTTTATAGTAAAGAGATACTTTTTTTGTTGCTATGACTGATGACATTTTACTGTAATAGTTAACCATGTAAAATGGGTCTCTTGCATCTGTCTACAATGGACTTCGATGAGAATTACACAAGTGGAAGGTGGGGATGCATGTCTCATTGTATCTTCTCAATCTAGTTAAGATGTCTCTTATTAATCTTGTAGTGATATCCCTATGAGTAGTTGAAATAGTGTCATCGTACTTCTTTTGAGAGTGTTGTCTTTATGATTAAATATCTGAATTATTTTTTTTTCATACTTCAGTCCTGCATGCCATGAAAGAGGATAGCGAGAAAGTGCCAAGCTTGTTAACAGACTATATTTTAAAGGGTGAGTATCTCTTAGCACTGATATTTTTTTTAATTCTGAATTAACTTAATGTACATTCATGGTGTTTTTGGAAAGTAGTCTTAGAGCATTCATTAATTTTGTTGCCATCAAACATGGCTCTCATTTATATTATCTTCTATTTTGTCCAAGGTTTCTGAGCATATAGTTCATAAATAAAATGTGTTTATTCTGTTTGTGGTATTATAATGTAGCAAAGTATGTGTTGTATATACAAATAACTGAAGGACATCAGCAGGAGCAGGGTAGTATGGCTTACAGGGTTAAATGGGTGTAGTTGAATACTTTGGTTGTACAGGTTTTTCAGAATCAGAATTCAAACTACCTATGGTAATAATGGATTTGCTAGATAAAGTGCTTATAGCTTCATTTTAAGTGTTACTTTCTGACAGGTTGGAGAAATTATTGCCTTTACATTTACTTGTTATACCTTCTTGATATTTTATTTAAAGGGTTTGTGTACTAATCATTTATATTCCAGTCTTAATTGCACTGATTATATTAATAGAATGTCATACTTTGAAAATCACTGCTTGTATAGATTTACAGAGTTGTTCCAGATTGTTTCCAGGTACCGTCTTCTTAAGGGTTTAAAGCTTAGCGTATGTGTCAAGCCCCAAAGAACAAACAGATGCACAAAAGTTTGATGGGTCCTTTTATTTTCCACCCAGATTTATATTATATTTATATTCTGCTTCACGTTCGTATGCTGCAGAGTTTTTCTCTTCCTTTGGTATGATGCTTTCCAAGTCTCACTATTTTTTCAAATCATTTGACTTAACTTCCTCCATATAAGTTTTAAAGATTTTTGTATTTCTTACGCAGACTTCTAATCACTTTGATCTCACAAAGGTTTGAAAATACTCTCAGGTTAAAGTTGTGGATTAAATTTATTGTGCTTTTGCTTCAGAAAATCTGAAAGGAGAGCAAGCCATGCAGTGTTCTGGAAGCTCTGACAGACTTCCTGTTGGAAGTGGCTTGTTTCAAAGTTTCATGTAGGGTTGCAGAACTACCACATGCGATAAGAATGCAGAGATCCTTTCAGTGATTCCTTTTATTGCTCTATTGTTTACTAACCCTTTCTGAAAATCTTTCTTACATTAGACAGATGTATTTGCTTATGAGCTGAGAGCTATTTAGGCTCAAGATCAAGGATTTTTTAATGGTAATGACACTGAACTCTAGTTTAAGAGGATGAACTCTTGTCAATAATTAAAGTTGTTTGCTTTTCATCATAATACATGTGGTAGAAACTGGTTGGAATGACTAGTGCTCTTTACAGTGTCTACTCTTATTTTTAGATGTAGCTATCCAGAAAAGCTTTCAAATTACTAGGATGCTGAGAAGAAGCTAGCTCCCTAGGAAAATGGAGAAATCTGCACAGAAGGCTTATAGAAGCAGATTAGCTGAACATATGACAGGCTGATCTAGGAAACTTAATACTGAGGTTCCCTAATATTTCTGCCTCTGCATGCTTGTGACTTCAGAATTACCAGGGATGTTCTACTAGCTAGATGCAACAATTCTGACAACCTTGTTCTCACATTGGATCAAACAGGTCTTCATATACAAGCACTGTTGTCTCTACAGTGTAAAACACAAGCAATTGGAGTATGCCAAGTAATCCCTCCCTTGCATCACTCATGCTGAAAGGAAAGGATGATTTCCCCTCAGATAGCATGATTTCATTACTGAACAGAACTAAGCCCTTCTTGATTTTATGTGCATCTGTTTGCATGACAGCAAGCAGTCATACAAGCTAGTGAGCACAGAATTTTACTCTTCCCTTTACTGTAGCCTTAACTATCTTCATAGTGCTATGTTTAGATTGTGTTAAATATTTATAGCTCACCTGACAGTGTTAGATCATAATGTAGGTCTGTCCTGTGGAACAGGCAGTCTTCCAGTTGTTTCTGAAGTTTTAATCTTTTTCTTCTTTTTCTGCCTCTAAAACTTCTGACCTGAAGACTCAGTGAGGCTTAATGCATGGCAAAAAAATACTCCCAGCCACCTAAAATTATTTTTAAAGTATGTCAAAGGGAGATAAGATTATTCAAGACAATCACTTATAGCAACTTTCAGCTCAGCTTTTGTACCTGGAATTCCAATCTAAATGTCATAATAAGACAAGTGAACTCCTTTTTAAAGAGTCTACTGATTTCACTGTAAATATTAAAAATGTCTTGACAAGGAGAAAATTATTATGAGGATTTAGGGGTCTGAAGTTGTTTTCCAGAAAAAACAGGAGTATAGCAAATTCTAAACCAAATAATAAGCATTCATATTGTTATAGTGATAATTGTATTCGTTCTACATTTGTTTACTCTATGATCCAACTTTTGTCTTACACTGAGTGGATGCCATTTATTTTTATTAAGCTTTACTCAAGAAATGACATTTTGAAATATATGAATTGTATCACCAGATATACTTAATTCTGTGAAATTCTTCTAACGTCTTGGTCCTTTGAGGGTAATTTTTTCCATTTGTTCAACAAAAAAGCAGGCAGTAAATTATATATGACAGTAGGATGTGTTTGCTTTATGGGAAATCCAGTTAGTGTGGCATTTGTCAGCACAGATGAAACCTTCTTTCTAGATCTGTGTTCCATTTTACACAGCAAAGAGAAAAAAGTCTTTAACCATTTTTTTAGAGGACTGTATTTTTATTCTATGGTATTTAAAAAATGAGAACATGCTAGTCTTATGTGAGTGTTATGGCTGTCCATAGAATTAGTAATAAATTTTCCCAGGTATTATTGCTTACTGTGGAAATTTTTTAGAATCAAGAACTGAAGAAAAACAATTAACAATTGACATAGTATTGGTATAATGTAATGGGACAAATAAAAGAAGAATGCTGTGAGCCTGAAAGGGTTAATGGAACCATAAGATTGAGCAGTTAAGTGTTTATTTAACAAGAAATCTTGCCAAATTCACTGATGTTCTTATTAAACAAAAAGGTGGTGAAATAAGTTTATATTTTATTTTCATGGTGTTTTGTAGAAGTGTGACCATCTTCTGGCATTTGTAAAAGACTAAATTTGGATCATGTAGGAAGACCCACAAGGAACCTCCTTGATGTATGTTGTGTAATGATTGATATCTTAATTTAATAACGATTGAATAAATTTGTTTTCGCAAGGCAGTTCGGCCTTGGGAGCACAGGTCTAGAACTTGAAGGAAAGTTCTGCAACCAGATCTGCAATTCTTCTCTAGTACCATGGATCATTCTTGGACTTTTTTTTCATAACCAGCTAATGCTTCTGAAACGCTGGATGTAGGAATCCTCAGAGCATGGGATGTGCAAATGCAATACAATGAAGAAGTGAAAAAGGCCAATGCAACTCATTGCATTTCGTGTTAGGAAAAAAGAAAACTCTTACCTGCATTTCTGGTTAGGATCATGAGTTTTGAAATTATTTCTGGTGCTGGCTTCTTTAAAGAATCTTATTTTCCCAGTTTCTACCACCATTTTGTGTCCCCCAAAAGGTTAAAAATATCATCATTTTGTCCTCATGCTTAAGTCACTCTTTCCAGTGATCAGTTAGTTATACCTTGGATCTATTCCATAGGAGCACCTCCTCAGAGGTGAGTATCCTACAGCCAAACTATGTGCATATTCCATGTAGTTTTGTACAATACAGTAACTTACCTTCTCTTGTTCATGTTACTCTTGATGTAGTTTAAATTATTTTCAAGAGATTTTTTTTTCTTTTAGTGGGGTTTTGTTTCTTTTTACTTTTGAGTGAACATTTCCATCCTGAAGGTACTAATAATGAAAGTGACTTAGTGATTTGCTTTGCAAGTATGTTGTAGTTCTTCTCCCACCAGTGTATGATGTTATTCTAGTTTATAGATTTAGAATTAAAATAGATGGTAAAATGAAATGCATTTGCAGTGGTGCTTATATTTTTCTGAATATATTTTAAATGTATGAATATTGTTACTGTATTTTATCAGTAGGGATATTTATTGGGTGTCAGTCTCTTTTCCCAAGTAACAGGATGAGAGGAAACTGCCTCAAGTTGAGCCAGGGAAGGTTTAAATTGGATATTGGGAAAATTGCTTCACTGAAAGGGTTATCAAGTACTGGAACAGGCTACCCAGGGAAGTGGTAGAACCACCATCCCTGGAGGTGTTTAAAAGACGTGTAGATGTGGCACTTAGCGACATGGTTTAGCAGTGGACTTGGCAGTGCTGGCTTAATGGTTGGACTTGATAATCTTAAAGGTCTTTTTCAAGCTAAAGGATTCAGAGATTCTTTGAAGCAGAAACTGAGATTTGGAGGCGGGTGAGAATGCATTTGCTGACAGTGAGAGAAACATCAAGCCAACACTATGAAATCCTTGATGTTAGAAATCACACTTTTGGTCTGAAGCTGGCAGCTTAGATGTTGTTTGTGCTCAACTTTCTACTGATCCTTTTAATGGTTTAACAAATACAACATGCTTTCAAAACTTTGTGTTTGTTTGCTTTGAAAAACCTAAACAAACAAGTAAGCTGCGAAGTTTCTTGTGCACCAGGTAGGCTGTAAGCAGGGAGCACAGCTTTTTGGCATATCTTGTGGTTGCATTGGTTTTAGGTGTCACCACAAGGATAGGTGCTATATCCTTAGATAAAAGCTTGTTTGTATTAATGATATCCATTGAATTTAGGTTTTTTTACAGAAGCTTTCAATTACTTTCTCTATTATGATTTATTTGCTAAGTATAATAGTGGATCAAGTAGTATCTTTAATCCTTAAGGTATGCAAGTTTAGGATGATTTCTGAAGAAAATATTTCTGTGCAGTCATGTCTCTCTCTTCAGCCTCCCAAACAATAATTGCTGATATCAACCCTGCAAGACAGGAAGGGTTTAGGAACAACTGCATTTCACAAAAGCTGTAGGGAACTGCATCTATGCAGGAGAAGGACTGAAACCACTGGTTTTATTGAGCTAAAGGCTATTGACTTTTAACAGCCAATATCCAGTTGACCAGGTAGCTTTTATGCAATCGTGTGCCAATAAATGCAGTAGCTCCTATAAGTTTTGAGGGGGCATCAGGAACACTATAGGGAGGACTTCTTGGGATGGAGTTGATAAGACATTTAAAATAGAAGCTGAGGAAGGCATGGTGGGAAGGGGAATGTTATGTTTTGTTGTTATGATGGTAAGGAGGAATATCTGAGGAAATGTACTAGAAGCATGGGTTTCTTAATTTAGCTACTTATGGAACAAATAAATGAGATCTATGAAATGTTAGCCTGTAGATACATACGGAACCAAAATATCAGGGATAAGTTGTGTGGTATCACGTCTAGACACATTTTTACTTCAAATTTTTACAAAATTTTAAGACTCAACTTCACATATGGGGATAATTTTTTAATATAACTTACTAACAATATGATACTCAAATCATTCTACCCCTGCAAGATTAATGTGGGTTTTTTCCTTTAAAAAAAATGTTAACAATGGTGACATTCTTAGAACAATTATATATAACAATATGTAAGTACGTATTTGTAGCTGAAATAAATACCTTTGAGATTAAATGTATCCTTACAGTAAACTGTTTTAAGATGTATTTATTGCTGTGCTTTGTTTTCTTTTCCAATTATCCTTGAGCAGTAATTGTGACATATAAATACAGTGCTAAAAATAATATACTATACATTACTGCTGAGTAAATGCATTAAATATGTCTAGTATTGTTTTATTTTAGGGGTTCTTTCTGAATATGGATGTCACAAAAGCAGAACAGTTTTCCCTCTTGCAGCTTGCTTTGCTGTTTCATACCTGATCTTTCAAGCTTCTAGTTAAAGGCTTAAAAAAATGAATAGTTTTTTGTTTTACTAAAGCAAGAATTTATGCCTTGTTCTATTTTTAAATTATGCAAGTATTTCAGATAACACAAACATTTGTTTTCTTGCCTTTGAAGTTCTTGTTTAATTGTTACACCTGACTTCTTTATTTGCTTTTGTGTTGTGCTAGCACTGGTTTGAAAGCTGGATTGCTCTGAGGTTTGTGTCTTACATGTGAAACAGCAATGAGAAACACGTGAAGGACATGACTTACGTGCCCGCTGTGCGATACAAGTACACGCACCAGAGTTAGAAAGTAGAGTTAGAATCTTATAGAATCTCAAATAGTGCATATTTTTAAAGTACAACTGCATGCAACACATTTTCTTTAATGTTCTGTTTTCTAATAGAACACCTCAAAGAGCACTCCTTAAGACATGACCTTTAGTTAACTCATTTCTGGGTAATGTTAGTTAGAGATAGTGGGTTGTGTCGCTTAATTATCTTTTGAGAAGAGGATTATAATCTTAACTGCTAGTTTCAGTTGATTTCTAGATTTTGCCATGTTATTGATAGGGTAGAATTCAGCATTTAAGTATTTTAGTATACACAATACATTTTTATATAGATTGGTTTCACTGATATTTATCAAGATGTGTTTTTGGTTCTTTTACAGTTCTGTGTCCTACATGAAGAGGGCTGCCTTTCAGAATTAACAACGCTCCTTCCTGTGATGAGAAGCTTTCCATGGATATAACTCAGTATTTTTTCATTTGGCACTGTACCTAAACCATTATGCATTTATTTCCCTTGTATGTGCGTGGGTTTTCTGATCCTACAGTAAGTCTTCTGGGCATGACAACTCATCTGTTTTAACTTAATAGTGCAATGAACCGGAGCAGGGAACAAACATTGTACAGTTTTACTCACATTGTTCTGGCTTTTTAAAGTCTATTTTTACATTGTATAGCATGTAGTAAATCCTCCTGCACATTTTGCTGTTGGAAGGAGAAGTAAACTTTGAATAGTGTAAATAAAATAAGCCTAGTTTTAAGGAATCCATATTTGATAGCATCCTTAGTTCCTATAGCAAAGATCTAGGAAGGATCATGGTTGAACTTGGACTAAAAGATTCAGATGAGTTCTGCAGGAAGGACTCCACAGAACAATGTTGGTGGAAGTCAGCATTAAACAGAAACTTTGCTTGAACTTAACAACAGTATTGTTAATACAGTGAACAAACACCTGGATTCTTTGATGTTTCGGCATAAGTAATTGGTGTGTTGCCTGTCCTTGTTAACACAATGTACTATTTCATATTAGGTTTTAATTTTAATTACTAATGTTCACATGGCTCATATGTTCTCCCATATTGTTGCTATAAGTTTACTGTTTTTAATAAGTGTTTGATCTTAAAGAGAGTGCTTCAATATGTAAACATTTTTAAAGCCTTTATCTTTTTAAAAATACATGTACAGTTTGAAAAACTTGCACCTGAGTTTCCATTTAGTATTATAATGAGACATTGGTCATTGTGTATCTCTAAATTTGACTACAAATCTCTCTTGTAAATTGTATCTACTGTCTTTTCTGTGTTGATATATCTTTATTCAAACAGATGAGAATGTATTTTACAAATCCTGTAAAAGAAACATACCCCATAATCTCAACATGAAATACTTGCCACAGATAATTGTGCCAGTCTGAAAGAGTAGACTGAAATATGGGTACTAATAAAAATAAAGGAACTGTTTTCTAGATTGAATTCCTATTGAATATACACCCAGATTTGTGTACTGTCTATGAAAGGCACTGGGATATAAGGTTCTAAAGAGATAAGCATGTGTTTTCTTAAAAAGTTTTTATTCCATCTTTAAAGTCTTCGGTCTTCTTGTTAGTTGAGGAGGAATTTTCTCATAAATGCCTTGTGTCACTGTCATGGTTTGACTCAGGATTGGCAATTAAACCAACTCTCCCTCCCACCCAGGTAGGGAAAGAGAGAATAATGGAGGGAGACTCCCCAGATTGAAAACTAAACTAGACATCTTTAATTAAATACTAATATGTAAGAAAATATGTACAGTTATATACAAATGTGTTCAGGACTGTGCAAAATGCTGTTGCCTCTCCTCACCCCCAGCAATTCCCACAGTGTCTCCTGAGCTGTGAGCAGTTCTAAAATGTCCAAGACCTCTCTGCATGAGATATCAGCAGATCAGAGAGGAGCTGAGGGGAGAGTCAGGGTCAGGAATGCACGAGCCGAGGGGTCAACAGTGATGGATAGATGGAATCCTCCCTGGACGCTGGCCATGGAGAAGGGAGAAAGAAGCAGGAAGGGGCTTGACTTGCATGTTCCCTGACCTTATACTGGGCTTATGTAGATACATGGAATGGAATACTCTGGTAAATTTTGCTGTCTGTCTAGTCCACTCCTCCCTGTGGGAGAACTGCAGATACGACTATTCTGCTCCTGTAGCATCTGAGGCCGCAGATTGAACAAGTAGAGCAAAGTGACCTTGACATCTCAGCAGTAATATAAGCAGTCCAGCATTATCAGTCCACTAGCTGGAAAACTCGCTGAAGAAAAAAAAAATCAGTACTAAGAAAATTGGCTTTATCCAGGCTCAAACCAGGACAGTCACTTAGTACTCATTTTATCATTGTCACCAAATACTCATTTTCATCACAAATTCAGTTTGAAAGTAGTGCTCAGAATGCTTTCTCTTTTTTTCTAAAGCCTCAATATTTTTGTTTCTTGTGCCTTTTTCAGTCAATAAAGTTCTCAGCTTGCAATATTTTCCTCTTCCCTCTCCACTTATTTGACCACCAGTGGTTCCTTTCTAGCCTGCTCAGGAATAAGTGTGTCATATGTGAGGAATTTTTCGTTGTTGTTGCTTTGTTCTACTTCATTTGTGGTTTCTGCAAGAAGAAAGCTGCTATTTATTTATCTGGCCGATGTGCTACAGACTCATTATGGTGTGCTTTTCCTATAGAAATGCTTGATGTTGACTATTGATGCCTGGAAATTGGCAAAGGAAATGACCCTGCTTTGCTTCCTTTTTTAAAAAAAATTAAACACGCCGCATCTCCAAATGAGATCTATTCACAGATGTTTTAATCTGCTTTTAAGGTGACAAGATTATACAAAAAAGATGAAAACAAAGTTTGTGGTATTAGTTGTAGCAAATCTTGGATTATGTGAATTAATTTCCAAAATACTGTAAGTAATAAGAAAATCCAACACTAAAGACCAGAAGCTTCTTCAGCAAGGTCAGCATCTGTGTGAGTATTGGACTAAACAATGTTTTGTTACGAATAGTACCTATTTACCTTGTATGTAAAATGCTGGCATTAAACAACAGCTACGAAAGGTAGCAAATATATTTATATATATACACACACCTGTATATGTACATAAGAAATAGATTGCAAAACAGGAATAAAAAGAACCACACAAATCTTTTCTGCTGACTTCTCTGTACTTTATATTCTCTATTATGCATCTGTTTTCCAGATGCATTATTGAATCTTGCATTTTTTCAGGGAGATGGATGTCATGATTCTTTTTTGTTTTGGCATGTGATAGCTGTAAATGGCCACCCAAGAGCAGCTACTGACAAGTACCGTAGAAGAGATTTGGCAAAAATACATTTTTATCAGTATCCATTCAATTTTTAATGTGACAAGTCTTGGCAGCAAAATATTTTTAAAATAATTGATTTTTAAGTTACTTAAAGCTAGATTATTTGTATTGCTTGTTTTAATAGCTTTTTTGTTGTGATGGTGTTTTTATTTTAATCCAACTCTATTTCTGGGTTTCAGCTATTTTGTTTGATACAAGCTTAATCTTGGAGTCAGGGTTTGTCTGGACAGTGTGTCTGAGGTAGTCAGGAATCCTAGAATTATGTTTCTTGGCTAAGGAAAGAGACTTGAAAACAATGTTAGTTCCCTTCTGGTGAAAGATAATGATTTAGCTGAACTCCTAGCTGGTGTAGGTAATTGGTGATAAAGAACGTCTGCTGTTGATGCCAGGTAATTGTAGCCTGTAACTTGGAGTGCTGGTGTTAACTGCAGCAGTTCACATCGTTACTGCTTCCAGAGTGGATTACTTTGGTATACCTTTGTGCATGTATGTCACTTGGAAGCTGCAGCTAGCCCAGAAATCGCACTCCCTGTGCTTGGCAATAGTGTTGGTAATCAAGTGTGTATCCCTGCACAGTGTCATTTACAGCAACTGCCTTCTCATTTCCAATGGGGTGATTTAAGATACAGGTTTCAACTCCTGAAGTTATAGATGGTGCAGTAGGAAGCCTGCATCTCCAGCTGGGGCAGCAGTGGGCAGTGGAGATGAGGAGCTTGTTACATCTAAAACAGCATCTACCCAATTAAGTGGGGAAGGGCATAGTAGCAAAGCTTTCTGATGAAGCATTCTTAGCTCAGATGCACCCAAGCCCGAATCTATTGACTCATCATTCTGTGAAGTGTACCTTGCTTTTGGGCGATGGGTCTGTATTTTAACAGTAACAGAATCCATGTGGGTTTGGAACTATTTTCTGATTCAGGTATCCTAATTTTTAAACTTCTCATGAACCTCCAGGTTTTCTCTGGATAAGTCACTGCAGAAACCATAAAAATTCCATCATCCAGAAAAAATTAAATCTCAGAACAAAATGGGTCTTGAATCATGTCAGGTGAATTTAGTGTTCTGCTTCTTTTAAGCCTAAAAAGAAACTCTGATTGTCATACAGGAAATCTCCCTGTTGTAACACTAAGGTAATATTTTTCAAGATGTGTGCAATTTTGCAGGTAGCAGTGAGTGCTAGGAAAGTTTTTTGGGGCACATCTAATGGTGGAGAAGTACTTTCCTTGCAGAGAGTTTCTTATCACTTAAGATTTAGAAGGAATGCTTTAAATTTTTAAGTGCTTTGTCCAAGCTGGTGAAACAGGGTGTCTTGTTCCCTTGCTCATATTCTTTTGATCACAACCTAACTCAGGACTTCTTGCCTTTTTGTTTATATGTATCGATCAATGATCATACTCTGGATTAGCTGATCAGTGTCCAGTCCTAACAATAACTGTCAGAAGAAACTGTGAACTGGGAGACCTAGTTACCGAATTTTGTTGCTGTGTTTTGGTTTTTCCTCCATTATAATCTGCAAAATTTGGATATAAGCCTATCTTTGTACTGAATGCTAATTTAAACAGAGCTCATAACTTTGTTCATTTTCCAGCCAGTATTTGTGTTTGCGTTTCATGTTAACTTCATGTAATAAATACTAGTTTTAATTTTCTGTAGCATTGCATGTAAATTCATGAATTCAGGTACATGTTTTTTGGAAACAACGTGTTCTAACTTAGGCTGAATACAATGGAGTGAAAAACTCAGCAAAGACGGCAAAGTGATTGGATTTTCTTGATAAGGAAAATGTTTGGAGAGCACCCCAGTTTTTTCAAAGCTATGAAAGGAAGTTATGATCCTGCATCTGTTTCTGTTGCTATGCAGTCCTGCACAGTTCTATGGCCTGATGATATTCAGAGAGCTGACCAATTCAAAGAAGACAATACAGACTTTACCACTGACTGGATTTTTAGCCTTCAGGTATATTTCATTGCTCAGCTCAAGCAGGCTGCTGTACAGGAAGACTTTTGAGTGAAATGGCAGCATTGGTCTTAAAATGTCAGTTCATTTTTATCTGTTGACAAATCATCGGCTGCTCCCAGGAATGTTTCTCCTGCTCACAGGGAAGCTAATCGTGCAAAGTAAGCTACATACATGTTATGCTGCTTATCTGCTTATTTTGGACCCTGGATTGAAAGATTCCCAAATTAATTTGGAAGTCCCTCAGAATAGCTCGCAGTTTGCATCGTGAACAAACAGCTCCACAGTATTACCTGCATTTACCTCATCTTAGCTTGAGGGATAGGAGTTGTCCTTGAGATAAATCTGAAGAAGACAAATGCAGAACCTCTGTCACTTCCAGTGCTGGAAATTGATACTGTCTGCTAGCAATAGCATGGAAATAGAGAGCTGTTTCCTGCATACATCTGTCATTGATGCATGGAGGGAACAGTCATATCAGCCTGAACTAAACCTCATTGTCTCAAGCGCCACTGAGCTTTTGCCTAAAATTGAGCAATTGCTTCCTCTAAATGCATATCTGGGATCATAAAGGATTGATATTTAGAATGCATTCAGTGCAGTGGGCTGTTCCCGTGTGAACATGGCCGACATCAAAGCACAGTGTGTCTGCTCTGCATTACTTGTTACACGGAACAGCATGAGAGCGAGCTGTGCTGCATAAGCACTTTGTACTGAAGGAGAGTCTTGCAGAACCACTGCAGTGGTGAGAGCTTCAGTAGGACAGGGCTTTTGACATCCTTGAGGTTTCTGTGGGGCATTTCGTCCATGAAGGATCTACAGGGATGTATTTTTTTTCCTGTTTCTGGAGAAATTGCTTTTCCAGTGCCTCATAAACTTTTGTGCTGCTCTGAATGGACTTTAGAATTTTAATTTTGCTGGCTTAGAATAGTAAGTGTTTAAATTTTGGGTGAAAATCAAGTAAAACCCTATAGTCTCCAGGATAATTTTAAAAGCCTTGTATCATATTCTGCCTGCTTGGGTTAGCAAACTATTAATGATCATTCTTTGTCATGTACCCGTGAACATAAAAACTACTCAATGATAGTGACATTTTCTTTTGAAGTATTGATCAACAGCTTTGCTGGCTCCCTACAGACAATTCTGCACTGACTCCCAGCACAAAGTTTACCTATGAAGCCAGATTTTTTTTTTTTTTTCAAATAAAAGCTCAAAGTTTTGCAAAACCTATTTAAATAAACAAGTGTGTGAAGATCATAGCATGGATTTCAATAGACTTTCCATTAGTGTTATCTCTAAATTATTCAAAAGCACATTTCAGTCCTTAGACAGGAATATGAGATGAGTATATACCATGCAGACCATACCTTTAACATTGTCTTGTAGAAGCTGCCCTGGAGCTGGGAAACAGTCCCCTTGTCATAGCTGAAAGCAGTCACAGGGTTGAGTCATCTCAAGATGCCGGAAGGTCAGGAGACTGCTGTGTTCTTCACTACTGTGGAGGAACTCAGGAGAAGCTGGAGATCAGCTGCAGATGGACAGATCTCTGAAAGTAAGAGAAGATACTCGGTGTTACTGACATAGGTGACTTACTCAAGATGAAAAGACCAGGATCAACTGGAAGGTCTTTGTTGGCATCCTTCTGGCCTGTGTTTCCCAGACAGGGCTGAGTCACATGGTGGTCAACTTTTCCCTGCCTCTGCTTATGTTCCCTTTCAGGTGGCCTTCCCTGCCCCTTCCCTTCTTGTGCTCCTTCCTATGCCTGCTCTCTCCCCTTTACCTGAGGCTACCTTTGTGGTAGTCTTTGCCCCATGCCTCAGTAAAAGGAGCATGATGGGCCCACTATCTGCCCCCTGCTATTCCAAACCAATGTTCTTTCCCAGTCCAATGGCTTTTAATTTGTGTTGCCAGCTGTAAGCTCCTTTTCCCTTTAAAGTACCCCATGAAACATAAGTAGTTAAGACTTGTAGAAGAGGGGAAATTAATGAGGAAGCTGGATGTTGGGCAAATTGTGTCTGAGTAAGTATAGAAACGTCTCTAGAGATTGAGCAAGTCTGTGTTGGGTGGTTGCTGACAACACAAGGCAAACAAGGAGTTGCAGGGCTGGCTGTGGTGGACTGCTAGCACAGGCACACAGCCAGAGGCAGCTGCTGATGCAGTGGGGTCGAGCCTGATGGACAATCTGGCTGCTGCAAGCTGTTGGGTACTGAGACCAGAAGCAAAGGAAAGGGGCTGTTGAGATGGGCAGGTCTATGTGGAAGAGAGGAGGTTGTCAGAGCATGACTTGCAGAGTAGGAGAGAGTGTGCCAGGATACTGAAACTTCCATTTTTTCTGTGTTGGTGTAAGTTGGTTTGTTTGTGGAGGCTGTTCTGGTCCAGTTTTCACTGAGTTTAGAGGGACACAAGTTTTTCTGCCTGTGCTGCTGTCATGTGCTAAGGAGAAAACAAGGCTTGGCTGCATGTGCATCTATGGGACACAGTCCTGCTGTGGTCTATAATGGCTTATCATCTTTGCACAAATCTGACAGTTCAGAGATGGTGCACATCATACCAACCTTCCCAGTGTCTCTCCTTTAGGTTTAACAATCTGGCTGAATTCCTGTTCCACTGAGGTCCTGAGCAGGACAGGTGAAGTTGCCAGGAGGTACTATGCTGTGGATTGGGACTTGGACCCCCACAAAACCTGGTATCTGCAGGACGGAAGAGACTGCCCTCACTCTTTGATGGAGATTTCACACTCTGGCATCAAAGGCATAACTGGTACAGTTAACCTTGGTGCTTGTGAATTGTTCCTGCTGGTATCTAGGGGGCATTATGAGTGGGAGCCGGTCTAGTTGCAGGGCATATGGGAGTCCTGCAAAGGTTGCTAAATAGTGTTGTGAATCCTTCGGTGTCTTGCTTCATGGCTTCTTCAACAAGTGGTTACAAATTTGCCTGTGAGGGGCATGAGTGTGGAGAGTGTCATGCTAGAGGATACTGTGACTGACCAGGTGTGAAGTATCCTGGGGTCCACTCTGTCCCAGAGGTCATTCCAAGGACATAGCACAGCCTGCTGAAGGACACAGCAACCTTGCATAGAATACCAGCTAGTTTTCAGTCCCAGTGAAGTCTTTGGCTTACTAACAAGGCTATAGTTCTAAAAATCTGAGTCTCAGTTGTGGCCGTGCTTGTTGGAGCCTGTGGAGTCTCAAACCTCTTGAAGACTCTCTGCTTCTCCCAGTTCCAGTCAGGTTTGGTGTCTCAGTCCCACATCATTTTAATCTTGGCCAAGGATGAGATCTAAGTGCCATGTCTCAACAGTTCTGGTCTTTTGTGCAAGCTGTAGCTTCTTCAGGACTGTTTCAGGGATTCAAGTTTTGTTCAGGTTGGGATTTCTTAAGCCCTCGGTTTGTCTGTTTCTGGAGTCTCCAGCTCATAGAGATGCTGACGGTCTGCAAGTTCTCACATGTGTTCTCAGATGCCTGGATCTCACAGCCAGGTTATGGTAAACTGTTTCTCCTTCAGAAGACTTAACTGGGGATGAAATGTGAGAAATAGATTCTAGAAAAGTAACAGAGCATTGGCTGTCCACTAATTTATATTTTACTCCCCCCACCGTCCTTTCAGATTCAGTGATAGGAACAGCGCTATTGCGTTGTGTTTGGATGCAGTCTTAGCAGAGGAATCATGTTATTTGAGGCATCTGATGATCTGATGGCTTTTCCAATTGCGAACACCAGCAGAGTTACCAACAGAAACGGGAGGATCCTTGTATTTATGTGCGTTCTGGAACTGGCAGTCTGATATCAGTAGGGTTAGAGCCGGGTTAGGATTCCTTTAAAGGAATTTTTTCTCCCTGGTGTCAATCTGAAGTACATGTGCCTGCCGCAGGATGGCAGCAATCAGTCACCTTTGAAGAGCCCTCTTTCAGTTTGAGTATTGCATTTAAAGATGAAGTCCAAAGATAAACTGTTCACACTAGATCACTCTGTGAAGATCGTATGACACATCCAGGAAAGCGTTTGTGCATTCTTATTAATTGTTAATGACAAGCAAGTTTTAAAAATGTTATTGCAATATGATAGTTTGCTGAGCTACAAAAGCCTGGTGTAGGGGATGAGCTCTGAAAGCCTAATCATACAGTGGTTTGTATGGGACTTCGTTCTTCGAGGGAAGTACGTAATCCCCAGTGATGCTTATTTAATTCTTACCAAAATCAGAGGTTTCCACCTTTAGGCCTGGATTTCCAGTGCCTTAGATCATATAAATGATCCATCACTGCTGCAGTGCAATGCCCAGCTGTGATAGACCTTCAGTTTCCCCGGAATTCAGGGCATGTCTGAAGGCATCCAGTGCCTGGATCCAGTTGTTATCATGTTAATGTCCATTTACTTACAACTAGCTTGCTGTCATGTCATCTGAAACAATACTCTAGATTAATTCTTACATCCAGGGTTCTTTTCAGTCACCGATAGTGTTCCCTGGTTGGTTCTGTGATCAATGTAATCAGCTGTGAGCAGTGACCTATTCCAGCACTGACTGGTAAAAGCACTGTGTTCAGTAGGAGTGTGTAAAAGCTGGAGGGGATGTACAACCTCTACAATGTGACGGATTTGATGAAATTGAATTGTTCTTTGAAAGTCCTACATTGTAAATCTGGGCCTTTTTGTTAGAAAAATAGTTTTAAAAATCAAAAAATGTAGGGGTAAAACAGAATTTATAGTCAGTGAGCTCTCTGCCCTTGCAGACTGTATATCTTGCTGCCTCCAGCTGCTTCTTCATCTCCACTGGTACAGGTGCGTGCCCCAGCTCTGGATTACAGGGACAGTCTCTCTTCCCTCAAAACTAATGAGGTTTGCAAAGGTGAGTCACACTAATTGGGATGGTGCTGCTGAAGAGGTGTTTTGGCTGCTCACAGAACCAGTGGGGGAAACAGCCAGAGCTTCAGCCCCACTTCTTACCAGCTTGGGTTTCTGTGCTGTGGGGTGGATTCAGTCTTTTCTCTCTTTTGGTCAAAGTGTTGTGTTTGCAAGTCTGCCTTTTTGCCTTTTTCTCTTTTCCTCCTTTATCTTGGAATATTTGACAGGTGCGCCAGGTGCAGCCCCAGCACATGGGGTCAGAAGGGCAGGACGTGTTGGTGGGGCACAGCATGGTGGGACACCTGAGGTGAATGAGCCATAGTTGGGAATTGCAAAACAGCAGGAAGCACGTCCGGGGTGGGGAGGAGGTGTGTGGCTGACACCTAAGGAGAACTGCTAAACAGCAACACTCCCAACAGGGCATAAAGATGGGGGTGAAGCAGTTAGTGTAGTGGCTGATGTGAATGAAAGAGGGTTTGAGGGAAGGCAAGTGGCAGAGGGGAAGCCCTGGACTTCAGGGGAACAGACTTGGGCCCCTTTAGGCAGCTTGTAGATGGAGTCCTCGGCTTCACAGTGACAGAGGTAGCAAAGTAGAAGAGTAACATGTAGGAAAATCTCTGCATCACATTGAGAAAGAAAGAAAAAAAAAACAACTATAAATTTCAAGTGTCTTGCTAAAATAATAAACTCGTATGACTCAGTATTGGAGAGCCTAGTACCAGAGAAGACATCAAAGCTGTTAATAGCACTCTGGCAGGTAGACTTTCCTGGCTGCCTTTGCTAGCCCACAAAGCAATGTATTAATTGATGTTCTGGAGCAGTCCACCAAAAATATGCTTGGTTTTGTCCATTATTTTCCCTGCAGAGATGATGGGAAGTGTCCGGAGTGTCCTTGCCCAGCTATTTAACGTCATGTCTCTTTAGAGCCTGAGAAGTCATTTTCAGTATTTGAAGGAAAATACTGTAAGACATGCTTATCCTTGAGATTTTAGCAAGTGTATGTAAGGAGAATGAACAATGACCTGTTGGCAGGATCTGTATGTTCTCCTATGGACACAAATTTAGGTTATAGGTTTACAGATTTAGAAGGATAAATCTGAATTAAATGTGTTTAGCCAGAGCTCTCTTCCTGTCATTTCCACAGTGCCTGTGTAGATTCCTGAGCAGCATAATGCCCATAGCCTTGGCACCCTAATGATGAAAAATGCTGTTCAAATTTTAGGCTTTATTTTTCCAGTTTGCACTGGTAAAGTGACCGAAGGGTTGGCTGACAGTGCTTTGAAAGCCCACTTTCTGTGTGTCTGTGAACAGTGATGGTCTCTGTTTTTCCCTCTGTGGATGCAGCCCTTGCTGACCTGCACTAAGGATTATGAGCAAAAGTGGGGAACGTGGTGCTGCGCCTGACTCCTCAGCAAGGTTGTCAAGCTCTGTAGCTTTGATTTTAGTACCTCCTCACCTCTTCTGACCTCACTTGGCAGTGCGTGCTCTTGCCCAAATAAGCAGCTCGTTTACTTACACACCAAGCAAACAGCCCTGAAAATCTGATACTGCTTCTTTTGAAGTGCTGAAGAACTTTGCCATTCATTTGCAAGATCAGAGGCTGTATTTTTCAGGCAAGTCGCTCTGAAATCCCTACTGGAGTTGTTTGCTCCTGTTTCTTCTATGAGAAATAATATGCTTCCATCCTTTCCTTGAAGTACTGTCAGACCAGAGTCCCTGCAAAGAGTACTGGTGTTTTAAAACTTTCCAGGGAAAGAGGAGATGGTGTTTTTTTTCTCTTCTGTAGGGTTTGTGTTGTGCTGAGTCTTTTCCTCTTGTAGTAATGCTTAACTTTACTCAGGCACATGGAAAAGCTGTCTGTAGCCCTTTATGGTTCTTCAGCAAAAGCTACTGATGCCAAACCTAAACAAGGCCCTGTCAAAGTAACGTGAGAAATTCTCATGGCATTTTTGTCAGCCTTTAGATTTAAAGTTGCAGTGTAAATATCTTTTTGTCATGCAGATCAACTTAAAATGTGAAATGCTTAAAAGTTTAATAAATAAAAAACTAGGAATTTTTTTATCTTGATGTGTTTTGCATCAATGTTTACCCAGAGAAAGTCTGGCCTAGCCTTTCTGTGTACTGTGTTGAAGATTGCTGAGATGCTGGTGTCTGTCTTCTGTAAAACTCTTGACCCAAACCTTGTGGTGATGGACAGATACCACCATTGCCCTTTCTTACTCTCCTTTTAATAGAAGAGGTTAGGAAAACATGTTAGTAACTCTCAGTTGGCTTTATTAAAGGCTGAGAAAGTTTTTCCTTTTGCAATCCATGCATCTGAAACTACTTGGTCTCTGCTGCAAGTGTCTGGGACTGGCACATAGTTTCAAATATGCCAGGAGAGGCAGGCCAGTGGAGTGATGGCACACAAGGGTGAAGCATGGCTGGTGGTGGTGTTTATGGGGCTCAGGTGTAGAAATGTCAGTGGACTGACCAGCAGAGCTACCTCTCCTCACCTGCACTGGTTTGTAGTCATCAGATGGTTGTGGTTTATCTGTAGGGTAATCTATAAGGTACCTGTAAGAGCTTCCAAAATGTTCTTAGGCAGAGAGTGAAGCTAAAACCCTAATATTTGACAGAGCTCTCTGGCATTAAAAAATTTACAGGCATAGTGACATTTTTCGTTTTCTTTCACCTGTGTTGTCACAAATAAGCCTAAGTCTTGTCTTTAGTAAATACAAGTTTAATGGGATCTAACTTTATTTTGTAAAATCCCACTGCTTACATGGAAGTGCGACTCTTCCCTCTCTAATAGAGTTAATATACTCTAATTCTGGTTATAAAATACTATATTACAATTTATTGGCAGAAAGCTGTCTGCTATAAAATGCCAGCCTAAATTATGAGATACAATGGAGTCCCTTCACAAAACACTTTTATTCTGTGACATAAGGATGCTTCTGTTAAAAACATTCACGTGAAGAAATGACACCTGTGATAGAACTCATTTCTCATTTTCTCTACCATGTATCCCAGATACCTGGAATTTATAAAGAATTCCTTTGGCAGTCACATAAAAGAGCCAGTAGGTACCTAGTACTGGTCCAAAACTCAGTTTGCTTTTCCAGAAATGGCACTCCTGAGTCCTTGTCGAAGTTTGGAAGAGAAGCTAAAGTGGCTTATCCAAAAACAGTGTTTCCACTAACTTTCCAGAATGTGGACATTAATGTTATATTCGTAAAATGTTAATGTTATATTCAACAAGAGACCTTTACCATTGTGTAAGAAAATTTACAATGTTTGTGTCTTTTTTTAATATATTTTTAATGTATGGAAAAGTACTACCCCAGAGTAAACTAATTCATGTAATGGGAAGGAATTTTCTATTTTCCTCTTTTCTGGAAGCTGAGACATAAAAGCTTGTGAGTGCTGATGTTCCAATGTATGAATCAAAATGTGGCATAGGAGAAAAATAAAGGAGCAATATTTAATGTAAGGAATAATGCACAGAAATTAAGGAGAAGTATCTGGGTCTCTGTAAAAACTGATGACTTTGTTATGTATTATATAGCTTGTGGAGTTTCTCTGACCACTTGTAACTGTTTCCAATCTCTGAACTCATTTGAGGGAGTGATGTTCTTAGTACTCTGGAAATGTCCATTAGTCCTGTTAATCCATGGGATGTGTTTCGTTCTCATAATGCTGACAGGATTAATGCTTTCTGATATCCAACCACAGAATAACATAATGGTATTACCAGAATGTCTTAGTTTCCTTTGCCATAGCAGTCTCCTAGACTGGTCGTTGTTATGAGACACTTTTATTATTGGCTGCCACACCTGCTGGAGTGCTAGTATTAAAGTCTTCACAGGAGTCTATGGTATATAGTTTATAATATCAACAAACACATGGAAACAAGGAAGTTAGTTCAGATGATGGAAACATAATACCAGATTAAAATTATTTATGTTTTCAGTTATTTCCTCCTGTTTTTTTATTCCTTTAATTCAGTATTAAATTTTAAATGTGGCTAAGTCCTTGGAGAGCTCTACAATTTGAATGGAAGTTTTAGGACCACATATTGGAGGTTTGAATGGGAGGTTGTGCGGTATGAATCTTACTACCTTGTAAGTTCTGGACATTTTGTGCAAGGCAAGCACAAATTCAATAAAAGGAATTAAGAGAATCATAGAGTCATAGAATCATAGAATCATAGAATCATAGGGGTTGGAAGGGACCTCGAAAGATCATCTAGTCCAACGCCCCTGCCAGAGCAGGGGCATCCTTACATGCTCTTTTCTCAGACATGATGGCAAAGGCAATGGAATGAAAGTACAGTGCCTTGGGTTTTGCTCTCATTTAAGCTGTCTACACACAGTTTCATATGAACAAATTAAGATGAAGGTCTGTATTGTTTTTCTAGTTTGGATGTTGGAGCTGAGCATGTAAAGCAAAAGCATTGTCCAAAAGAAAACTCACACTTTTTTCAAACAGAATCACTCTGTGCATAATTTGACAAAGAACAAGAATAGGTGGAGTTAAGTAGGAGGTTTGCTTTGTTCTAGAATTTTGACATGAATGAACAAAACTCCACTGAAGCCAATGCAGCTCTATCCAGCTAGTGCCTGATCTGTGCAACCTGTAGCCCCATAAATACAGTTATTGCTATTGCTAGTTATATGCCACAGGCTATGTACTAACATTGCAGTGTTAAGGCATGTCAGGTTTGGTTTGCCTCAAATTTCTTGGCCTGCCTGGAAATTTGTTGCAGCTGGCCTAGCTGTGACAGCAAATTCTTTTAATTATCAGGTAACTATGTCCTGATTTTTTAAAACTTTTGTTTGTTTGTGGGTTTTTTTTGTAATAATTATGGGATATAACCACAGTTTTTGTACAGCAAGGAGTAGCAAATAATTATTCAGTGTAGAATTAAATATTTATGACACTGTATTAATGTTGCAATGTAGGATAATCTAGGCCTGGCCTGTGACAACCCAGGCTGCAGGGGAGAAAAGTGAAGATGTGGGGGGATAAGAAGAGAGAGCACAGGAGGAGGCTTCAGGGCTGTGAACAGCAACAAGCCTTGAAATGTAAACCTGTGAGCAGGGCAAAACTGGCTTGTAGGTAACAAAATAGACACAAAGTATACAACATATGTAAGATACTTCTTAAACAGGTCCTTCAGACATGATGTGGAATTGCAGACCCAATTAAAATATAGCAAGGTGTAAAGCATGAAAGAAAATGTACAAAAATAGCCCCAAGTGGACCTTTAGAAAGAGAGGGGAAAATCAGCAGCTTCAACATCATGCTCCTCCTGGCAAAGAAGCGGAAAAAACCTCTACACCAGCATCGTAGTCCTCCCAGCAAAAACCTAGGAAAACTGTAGCAATTCCTTCCCCTAACTGAAGCCAACACCTGAAGACTTCAAGAGAAGGAGTGGAAAGGTAAGTATAACAGTAGGGAGAATTATAAAAGCTGGGAAGTGTGTGCTTTATTAATATTATTAGGGAGAATTTTTCCCATGTTAATATTCTTTATTTCTTTTCTTCTGTCATAAATTAAGTACATTTTGAGATGCTTGATGTTTCTCCCCCCCCCCCCCTTTTTTTTTTTTTTCCTGTATACTTCTCTAATTTGCAGAATTAGCAGTAGCTTGCTTAGTCCCAAGAATGCAACTGAAATTAAAGTCCTGCTTATACATGAAATCCTGGAAGGTTTGCCTTTCTGCCTTTTCTGCAGACTTATTTCTTCACATGAGTCAAAGTGACATTTCATTTAGTGCACCTGCCTCTTAGAGCGCATTTCAGAGTAGGGTAAGCAGAAAAAAACCCAACAGTACATTCTGCCTTTTTGAACCAAGACCTAACGAACTGATTTCACTTCCTTAAAAAAAAAAATGCTTGTTCGCAATAATCTGTAATAAAATGTCATTCACTGTTAGCAACCAGCAAGCATGCTCTGTATTGAACACACCTGGCTGTGAAGGATAACTTAGATTTTTATCTTATCTGTTAGTGGTAGCGTCTTCTTCCCTTTTTATGGTTTGCAAATATTGGCAATGTCTGTAAATTCTGCATGAAACTGTAGGCATGTGATATGATGCAAGCCCGTATTTGGAGGAAAATACTCCAGATGAGCTCTTGTCTCAATTGGAGCACTGAAGTGCTGCTGCAACACGGACAGTACAAGTGCCCCAGTGACAAGTCAGCTACTGCTTTGAAGTAGGTTTGGCTAAACCTGCTACTGTAAAAAGCTCACCAACGGGTGACTAGAAGGCTTTTAAAGCCAAGAAGCCACGTTCTGCTAGAGCAGGAACTACAGTAACTTTTTTTTTTTTTTTTTTAACCAAAAAATCAGTGTGACTCATGAAGACAGGCTACAAAATAAAAATGCTCAAAATTTGAACTTCCCTGTGCTGCAGAGAAGCTTCTGCCTTCCAGCCAAATTCCCACTCCTCAGTGGTTTCTGGGAAGTCCCAAGCCCTTCTCTTCCTCAGAAAACTCTTTCTTTCTATCACCTTTCTATCTTTCTGTCTTTCTGTGATCTCAGAATCAGGACTCCTCCCTCTTCACCGCAATCTCTCATGAACTGATTCAGCTCTCCAGAGGGTTTTAGTTTGCTTTAGCATCAGCTAACCTACTCAGTGTCTCAGAGCAGGGAGTTTAAATAATAAAAAGCCTCAGCCACTTAATCTGCACAAGGGAGTTTTCCCTTCTTCTGACTCATCTTTCAATATGATAGTAGCATATATTTGAAGCTGCAAGATAGTCTGTTTTCATCCATCTAAACAGAGTGTTTCCTGAGAAACTGTTGATTTCAAACTGTATATTGCAGTAATAAGTGCTAACCAAGCATTTTTTTCCTGACAGGTAATTTTCTAGATCTGTTGCAAGCTACAGAACACAATTCCTCAGAGAAACATTAGCTTTCATGATTGATGAGAATAAGAGTAAGGTATGAGGCAGGGTAGGCTAAACTCCAACAAAATCATGGCAGAAGTGTGGAATTTAAAATATATTAATTATATGATCTAATAAGTTTCTTTACTGACTTTGCATGATAACCTAATACAGGACCTGAAGTGTGGCTTGGACATTCAGCTAGAGAACTCATCAAGTTCATTTGTTTTCATGATAAAATACCACTTCAAGGGAACAGTCAAAGGTTAAACAAGTATGTTTTGAAACATAAATGATACAGCATGTTTCATGTTATGATCACTCTTTAATTTAAATATTTCAGATGTGGTTTTCTGCTGCAAAATTGAAGGTCACTATGTTGCCACCATTTGAACCTCAGCAAGGAAAGAGCAGGTTCATGCCTGTATTCTTACAGGTAAGCTATTCCAAGTGGCATGCAGCTAGTACAATCATGCCCGTTCATCTATTTGCATGTTTTAAGCATTATTGACCTAATATATTTATAGGATTTTTTTCTTTTAATTCAGTGGGTGTTAGCACAGACCCTGTACAAATCATATCAGCAAGTGTATTTTTGTGGAAGCAGTGAGGGAATGATCTGATTTTGGAAAAATATTATTGATATGAAACCCATTGGTGTAACTGTTGATTGGATGATTGTTCTTCATAAGTCTAAGTAGTGACTTGTAGGATATTAACAGTTTTTTCATTTTATAGTGAATGTTATTATGAAAAATTTGAAGTGGAAATTCAAATAATCTGTTAAAACAATCTGTCTAGAGATGTTCCTACTAATATGCTATTGGATTTGCTTTTGAATCCCCTTGTTTGTTATTTCTGTATAATTTCATATAGTTTTTTGCCTTCCAGAGAAAAAAACCCTATTTTTATTCTACAGAGCCAATTCCTATCTGCTTATGATTCATTTTAACCCATCCCTTCTGCATATTTTTTCTTTTGCCTCCTCCAGCTTTTGTCCCTTTCTTTAATCCACGTGTAACAGATGTAATCCAAAACTAGTGCTGTGAGAACTTAGGGTAGATTTCTAACAAAATCATTCCTTTCTTTAGCAACTGCCAACTGCTCAGTGCTCCTCAGGGAAAACAGGTGCGTGTTAGAAACATATCAAATGCTTCCTGTCATGCACAAATTTTATTTCTTATCTTTTTTTTTTTTTTTTTTTTTTGGTGACAAGGTACTGGAAACAGTCAGGAAAGTGAACTCTAATGTAACTAGCCTGAGTTTCTCAGGCTAGTGATGCTGCTGTGATACTTGCCTTATTGTAGTGCTATGTATGTCACTGTGAAAGCGTTTAGAGAGGTGAATAGGGATTAAAAGGCTGTAGCACATTTTTAGCAACCCAAATAGGGGCTACCTGCTGGTTTATATCCACTCTAAATTGGCTTTGCCTGGTGCCTCAGAGACCATTGGTTGGTTCAGAGTCCATAAAATGGGCTTTATTAACCTGTTGTGTCATAACCCCGTAATTTCATCATTCACTTTAATCGGGTATTCTGAGGTATTGATGGTTTCAGAGGATTTCTTCCTTCATTAACCTTCCAGTAACAGCTGCATTAAACCCCCAAATTCAGCCATGAGTATTCATTTCTTACCTTTTTTTATACATAGCATAGAATTTTCAGCTTGTTAGTCTTGAAAATATGGCATGCTGATAGACCTAAGATCTAAATTCTGCTTCTACTTGCATCAGTAAGGTCATGAGATTTCAGGTGGCAGGGCAGTGTGCAGGATTGACCCCAGCCTGCCTGGGCTGGCTGTCCAGTCCCTTCCTTGAAGGTCTGTGGAGAGCAGTTTATGGGAGGAATGTCTGGGTCAGGCAGACCTTGCTGTGCAGCGACAGGGCTTGCTCTTCCTGCTTCCAGACCTGCACCTCCCCTGCATGATGGGTGCGTGCCTGCTCCCCGCCTGGCCTGGCGGGGGCTGGGTAAGATCATAGAATGCCAGGTTGCCAGGTTGGAAGGGACCTCAAGGATCATTTATATGAGGTGGCTCAGCACCCTGTCAAGCTGAGACTTAACACTGTCCAATGTGGGGGAATCTGCCTGGGAGATTATTCCAGTGTTTGACTGTCCTAGTGGTGAAAAATTTACCTCTTGCGTCCAATCAGAATGTCCCCAGGAGCAACTTGTGTCCATTACCCCTTGTCTTTTCCATGTGACTCCTTGTAAATAGGGAATCTTCATCTTCTTTGTAACCATCCTTTAAATACAGGAACATGGTAATAAAGTCTCCCCTAAGCCTTCTCAAGGCTAAACAAACCCAGTCTTCTCAGACTCTCCTCATGTGGCAGGTTTTCCAGTCTTATGATCATCCTTGTGACCCTTCTCTTGATGCTCTCCAGCCTGTCCACATCCTGCTTGTAGAGTGGGAACCAAAACTGAACACAGTATCTCCAAGTTTGGTCTGACAAGCACTGAGTAGAGCAGGATGATGACTTCTTTATCGCTGCTGGTGATGCCCTTGTTGATGTAGCACAGCATCCTGTTGGCTTTCTTTGCCACTGCAGCCCACTGTCCACTCATGTTGAGCCTGTTACCAACCAAGATCCCCAGGTCCCCTTCCACAGGGCTGCTCTCCAGCCAGGTGGATCCCTGTCTGAACTGCACTCCTAGGTTATGTGTTCCCAGGTGCAAGACCTTACACTTCTCCCCTTTGAACTTAATTAGGTTCCTGCTAGCCCACTCCTTCAGCCTGTCCAGGTCATCCTGGAGGGTGTTCCTCCCTTCTGGAATGTCAGCCTCTCGACTTATCTTGGTATCGCCAGCAAACTTCATCAAGGTGCTCTTGATCTCAACATCCAGGTCATTTATGAAGATGTTACATAGCACTGGGCCCAATATTGATCCCTGGGAGACCCTACTTGTGACAGGTTGCCAGTTTGAGGAGGAACTATTTACTCTCACCCTCTGGGTATGGTCCATCAGCCAGTTCCCCACCCACTGCACAGACCACTTGTCAAGGCCATAATGAGTCAGATTCTTCCAGGAGGAGGCTGTGGGGGACCCTATCAAAAGCCTTGGAGAAGTCCAGGCAGACGATGTCCACCACTTGCCCTGCATCAACAGAGCAGGTTACTTTGTTATAGAAGGTGATCAAGTTTGTCAGGCACGATTTGCTGCTGGTAAATACACATTGGCTTTTCCCAATCACATGCTTCAGTTGACTTGTGGCAGTCCCCAGAAGGATTTGCTCCATGACTTTCCCAGGAACTGAAGTGAGATGAATGGGTCTGTAAGTACCTGGGTCCTCCTTTGGAACCTTCTTATAGATGGGGGTGACATTAGCCTTCCTCTGGTCCTCAGGGATGTCTCCCAATCCCCACGACTTCTCAAAGACTATGGAGAGCAGCTTTGCAACAACATCAGCCAGCTCTCTCAGCACCCTAGGGTGGATGGCATCCAGACCCATTGAATTGTATGGGTCAAGCTCCTGTAACAGTTGACATACCAACTCTTCCTTCACTGATGGTGGGTCAGGGTCTGCATCAACCTGGACTTCTGTTCCTATGGCCTGGGACCCCTGACCACTGGTAAAGACAGGTGAAGAAGGTGTTGAGGACCTCTGCCTTTTCAGCACGGTTGGTGACTAGTTCACCTCTCCTGTTTAATAGTGGGTCAATATTATTCCTCTGTTTCTGCTTGTGGTAAATGTATCTGAAGAACCCTTTCTTGAAATTTTTGACATCTCTGCCCAATGTCAGCTCAAGCTGAGCTTTTGCTTTCTTAACTGCATCCCTGCAGACCCTGGCAATGGCCTTGTAATTTCCAACTGGTAATGTTCCACTTTTCCACCTCTGATACATTTCCCTTTTGGTTCTGAGCAGACTCAGAAACTCACAGTTAAGCCCACGGGGTATCTTGCTCCACCCACTTCCCTTGCCTTTAGAGGAGATTAACTCGTTTTGCTTATCTAGAAACCCACTTCCCTTGCCTTTAGAGGAGATTAACTCGTTTTGCTTATCTAGAAGAGTGTTCTTGAAAAACTCCCAGCACTCACTAGCTCTGTTACCCTCCATGGAAGCTTCCCATCGGATTCCTTCCAAATGAGCCCTGAGTGAGCTGAAGTTTGCTCTTCTAAAATCTAAAACCTTTGCTCTGGTCATCTGCTGAGAGAAAGCCCTTGCAGCCGTGTCTCAAATACTACCACAGTGTCTCTGCCCACAGCAGCAGGAGATGGATCACACAGCTCTGCTGTCACTGGCCAGCAGGTCATGGTGGGGTGAAATGCACATATGAGGGATTTGGGTGAGCAGAGGCCAGTAAATTGGTCAGCACCAAAATCGATCTCTCACTGAGAGACATGAAACGAGGCAACTATAATCTGGAGAAATAGCCTTCCTCTCACTTGGAAGTGCAGTGACCTGTGTACACATGAAACAAACCACAGGAGTCTGCAAAGCCTCTGTCCTTTCTTGAAGGATGTCACCAGAGGACAAAACTGCAAACAGGCCAAGATATTAGTCACTCAGCACAGCGTGTGAAGACCTGGGGGGGCAGAAATCATCAAAAGGGATGCTTTAATTTGGAGAAAAGTTCATCCTGATGATTTTTTTTTCTCTTCTTGATTAAAAGGCTCTTTTTTCTTTTTTTTTCTTTCTTTTTTTTTTTTTTAATGTCATTATTATTGCAAGGTGCAAGGCTTGGCAGAAGACTTTCTCATTGAAAGGGGAAGTTGTACTGAAGTGTCCATGGAGCTACAATATTTATAGAAAACCAAAAGAAACTCACAGCTGAGAAAAGTTCTCAAGATTCTGTTCAGAAAATCAAGGCAAATAATGTGATTTGCCTTTTATTGTAGCACAAGGCAAATTAATTATAATTGTTACTTTATTGCCACTTAAAGTGCTTATGCCTAAAAGGGTCACATGTATATAAATCATACTGTTTCCTTGAACAAGTTACATAAAAAATACTCTCCTTTGGTTGTCCTTGTCCCTATTTAATCAAAGTCATGGCCACTGGCATTTGTGTGATGATAGATGCCAAGCTCAGACTTGAAAATCCAGGCCTGTGCCAAATGCCGTGGAAATACTGCTTGTACATAAAGGGAGGTGGTTAGGAGGCATGCTCTGCCACCTCAGCACTCCCTGTGGTGCAGGAGATCAGCAGGCCCTATACTTGCCATGACTGTGGCTTCCTGCAAGGTAGGGACCTCCAGGACACCAGGTGCAGGAGTGACCTGCACTGGGCGAGACATGCCTCATCACAGGAGGAACTTGCTGAGAGGCTGTTCTTTTCTCAGACTTGTCCCACAAGCAGGTCATTGGGTGGCTGATTCATTCTCAACAAGAGAGTAGAGAGGGGATGAACCAGGTAGACTATTTTTGCCTAATATGAAGTGTCATCCTTTTCCACATCTTTCTCTTGATAGGTGAAGAAAAAAACACTCCAATGAAGAAATGAGCATTCTTGGACAGAGGCTTTGTGATGGGCTTTCTGCTGAGGATCTCTTCTTTGACCTAAGTTCCTTGTCCTGAATAGCAGGTGATGTTGCTGGGCTTTGTTGTGGGTCTTCTGGAGCATTTTTGGATGTCCCTGAGCACTGCCATCAGGTACAACTGTACCCCCACCCTGAACTTGAACAGCAATCCTCTTACAGACAGATAACTAGCTAGAAATGGCTGCTGTACCTCAATGTGGAAAAGCTGCAATTGTGCACTTATTCCGTACAAAAGCTGAAGCATGTCCAGGGCTTTGCAGGGGACCACAGAACACTTCAATGTCAACCTCTGAGAGCAGCACCATGTGCGGGTCATGACAGACAGCCTTGTGAGGTGAGTGCTGTGTGGTCAAGCAATACCCCAGGGCTGGTGGTGGTGGAAATATTGGGGGCAGCCTGAGACTGTGGCAGGAGCACAGCAATTAAAGACTCTGACCTAGAGAGTACTGCTATGGTCATTTCCATGGAACAGCAATAATCACTGAGTTGGTCAGTCCCAGGTCACTCTGTCACAGTCTCGCTAAGCAGCCTGCTTTAGGAGGTTTGTCATGGTTAAACTCCAGCTGTCTTTAGACACTTAGAAAGAGGTCTCTACAAAAAGCCAGCAGGAGGTGGGCTGTGGCTAGTGGCTGGGAAAATCAGGCCATTTGGCTGCCTAAATGGAATCTGCAGGAGCTACTGGACCCAAGCAGCAGAGTTCAGGTAGGAAAAAGACAGAGCAGCCCTCAAGAGTGAGATGGCTGGGGACATCTAGCACCCTTGCAAGGGACTCTAATGAAGTGAGTGTGTGGGTCACTGTGCTTGCCATTAGCAGGGAGGTGAGAGACTTCCCATCTTTCACCATAACATGGTTATTTCTCCCTTCTACTCTCTGTGGAGGGTTGCTCTCCTCTTTTATTCTGGTCACATTGCCTTTATTCTGCTCTCTCATGCTGAGACTGTCATAGCAAATATAGGGAAAGGTTGATAGGAGGAATTAACCCTCCTCAGGAGAGATAAAAACAGCCTACAGACAGGAGAGGTTCCCAGTGAGGTGCCTTGGCTCCTTCAGCCAGGTGCCATCACCAGGGCTGATTTGCTGCCTGGGGTGAACGGGATGAGCCAATCAGGCACAGAGAGGGCCATGGGGAGTAAGAGTGTGTTGCTCTCCTCAAAACCTTTGCTGCTCCAGATTAATTAATTCAGACTCAAAATTTTTTAACTATTGCTACAGCCTGATTGGTAAGAGAGGCTATACCTGAAATAAAAGCATTGATACTGCAGCAAAGACAGGTGCTTAGCAGTATAAAAATAGGATTCAAAGGACTTAAGATAATTTCCAGTACAGGCTGGAAAAAAAATTAATGCCTTTCTTTTTAAATTAGCAACTATCTTGCTCATAAAGTAACTTTGTGGCTAATTTCTTCTTCTATGTTAAAGTCACATTCTCAGGCAAGCTATTTTTCTTTACTCTGCCTTTAAATAGAAAAGATCTGTATGAGATTTTTCCATTTCATTTCAGCTGAAGCTCTACTGGTCTTCAGTGAAGATAAAAGTACTGCTATTTTAGCAATGTATCAATACGCATTATGTTTGTAGGTGTCCTTGTGAGTCTTGTGATCAGGTTACGTGATGCTACCCTGTTTTAAAGGAAGTTGTCTTTTTGTCAGATACCCACTCTTCATTAAAGATTTCTGTACTTAACAGTAATAAGGGTATTAGAAAATCTGCTGTCTTGAGCTAGCAACAGATTCACAGGCTGTATTAATAGATAGGATTAGTGAAGAGGAACAGGTCAGAAGGCTGCAAAGCTCCTGTCCCTTGAGATTTCCTTCTTTAGATTATTAGTCTCATTGAAGAGCTCCCTTGAATACAGGGAGTAGAAACTGAGGAAAAGGCTGGAACCAGTTTACTTTGCTTGGACATACCTGGGGCAATTTCTGGGTCCTAAGCTCCACTGAAAATGTCTGTCCAGTTTTCTCCACAGGCACCCTGGAGGAACAACAACATCAGCTTTCTGAGCAGAGAGGCAGCTGTAACAGAGCAAGGAGAGACTATCATAGGTTTCTACCTACTGGGTTTAGGTATGTACTGGGCTTGGATATGAAAGGAAGCTCCTAAGTAGAGCTTGATATGAAGTTCCAAGTAATTATTTTTTCTCATCCCTAATGGAACAGGATGTTAGAAAATGTGACTCTTTTCTTCAGCTATTTACAAGATCAAAGAGGTACAGATTTCTTTTGTTAAAAAGAGGCTAAAAACCAATGCAGAAATCTCAAGCAAAAAAAAACAGTCAAGCCTGTAAACTTTTAACTAATGTTCATTACAGCATAATATGTGGGAAGATAAAAAGTACCTTATCAGAAATATATGATGCTTCTGTGTCTTCTCATGTTGCGGTAGTACTGAATTAATGTACTGTGATTTCCAGAGTTTTGGCTGCTGACTGTTAGTTGGCATCCTACAACTGCTTTCTGCAGAGGCAGAAAATACAGTTTTGTAGTTTAACACTTTTAACTCTTTGTACTGCTTTTGCTTAAATATTTTATGTACATAGACATAAAGTTCTTCAAACAGGATCTACGAAAGATATAAGTACTATAGCATTATCCTGTGTTAGCAATCACAATAGCATGTGTTTGTTTTGGTTCTGCTGCAAGACAGCTATTGTAAGTGTATGATAATATAAGAAGGATTTGAAAACATCACCCAGTATGAGCTCACTATGGTCCCAGTACAATTTTGGGTTTTTTTATTTAAATATTGTCTATTTGGGGCAGACTCATTGCAAGATGCAAGGAAACTTTATGAAATTTCAAAGAATGCAAGTTTGCTAGGTAATAAAAATTTCCAACCATAAAACCTCACAGGAAAACCTAAGTTTTATTAAATCTGTTCTTCTAAGCAGCACATGCCAAAACGTTTCTGAATCTAAATGATTGATCTAAACAGGTTTCTTTTCTTTTTCTAAGCTTATCACACATTACAAGTGGCTTGCTAGCCCTCAATTTATGCTTGAGAAAGGACTATGGAAGTTACATTGTAAAATACAAAGTATTTTAATATGTTTACATGAGACTTTTTTTTTATCCTATAGGAACTAAGGAGGGAAAAGTTGTGTTTAAAATACAAATAGGGGTTCTAGTAGCAAAATGTGTAACTTCTATCTTAGGAGAATTAATTAGAAGAGTGGCCATAAAACAAATCAGAGTTGTTCCAATTTATCCCAAATCTCTTCACATCTGCATATCCCTTCATGAATGGCTGGGAAATGGCTGCACCATCAGCTAATTAATTAATCAGTTGCACTTAAGACTAGAAAGAAGAGCTTAGGTCAGCAAGGCCAGTTCCCTGCTGTGACAATAAGTAACCTCATTTACAAAGCTATCTTACTCCCTGATAGAACTGGCTAGGGTGGGTTTTTTGTGTGTGTTGCTACCACTCTTCCAACTTACAGCCTGTTCATGATTTTGTTGAGTAGGAGCCTTTCCCTAAACTCTTAGCTAAAACGCTCATACCAACTTTATACCCTTTTTGTCACTCCTTTTAATTGAAACTTTTTTTTTTTTTTTTTGCCTGCAATAAACGTTCTGTGGTTACTCTGTGTTCCTGAAAGATCAGCCATACCTTGTAGTCAACCTTTGTATTCCTACATTGAACAAGTGAGGAGGTTTTTTTTCCCCAGTTGGTTGTTTTAGGGGGTTTTAATTATTATTTCTGTCCTGTCATAAAATCCTTTCTCCTGTCATCCCAGCATATTACCAGCCTTTTATGCTGTCTTTTCCAACCTGGCCTCTTTTTTTAAACTTACAGCCAGGACTGAATACAGCATCCAAGCAAGGTCTTGTCACTGCTGTTCACGTTAATATTGACACTTCCCCAGGACTACTGATGCCTTGTTGTGTTGCCTCTGCATCACACTGGTAGTTCCAGTCACCAGTTGCACTTCTTGCAGAGTATATATAACCAGTTAATAGCACTACTCCAACTTAAATGTAATATGTATCTGGTTAAAATGTGATGAAGCTAGGTATGCCTTTTTGCAATAGAAACTTTTGAAAAAACTCTACTAATAATACATAAATCAGGTAAGTCCCCATATCTTTTTCTCCCAGAAGGTCTACTGATGCACTTTTGAAAGCACCAGCCATAACCATTTACGTATACTAGTTTTATGCACACCAATAACTCAGTCTGTCTGGGGAACACTGATGTAGCAGAACAAGGTACTCTGTTACGCAGGTACCCTCTTGTCCTTCTGGCAGCAGAGGAGAAAGGCCAGTCCAGTGTTACCTTGCCAAACCTGCATTTCTTTAGGGGTCTGGAAAGACAATTTGAATTTGCTAGAGTCTATGAGTATTTCCTTACAAGAAGTCCCAAAGATGTTTGTCTTTCACAATTTTGGTTCTTTGATGTCTTGGAAAACAGCTTGAGTGATTACATTCCTGTAGCTGTTACATGTTTTCTTCTCTTTTGCATCTAAGTATGCCATGACACTTTTTGCAAATTCTGAAGTAGATTTCTGACACCAAAGGGATGTATGTGAATGGTGTTAGCACTTACCCAGAAGATGAGGTTCTTCTGAATCTCTTTACCTTACCAGGTAAAAACAAACAAAAAACCCAAAAAACCCCACAAACAACTACCTTTGGCCAAGTCTATCCACAGTCACACATCTTGACAAACAATATCCAAGGACCGTGATCTAACACATTCTGCTGAGATGAGGCCTGCACGTCGCCTTCTGGAAATTCTCATGTCATATACCACACATGATAGACAGGACACGAATGTGATATACCATATACCAGCCATGCTGTCATACCCAGATGGTGGTGTTCTCTGAATGTTGTAAGGAGACCTGAGCTCACAGCCCATGCTGGAATAGGTATTGCACAATAGCATGTTAAGCAAACTAGCACTGAAGTGTAAGGGTGCATTTTGCAAATGCTGATCGATTTTGAAATGACTGCACTGTTTCTTGGCATCCAACTCACTGTGCCATCATTCTCCTTGCTAACGCTTTGGCCAGAGGACCAACAAAGTAAGGGGAAAATGCAATGTCAATCCCATAGCAGTGAGCCATGACAGCATTCTTAGAGGGACCAGCTGCAAGAGATAGCTGCCATTGTAAATGTTGCACTGTAGGTGCAACGTCAATGTACTGTCCACAGCTACTAGCTCAGTCAACCTAGACCAGGGGGAAAAAAAGAAAGCATTTTTTTCTCTGTAAATATTAATTGGAATTCTTAAGTAAATTGTTCTTTTCTGCATTTATACACAATGTGTTCTGTGATTGTTTCCCCTCATTTCAAAATTAGCTGAGACTGCTAGAATTAGTATTTGGCATAAAAGGAAATTTTAAGTCACATTTGTCAGAGAACAAATTCTGACTTTTTCTGAGTGCTCATATCAGCAAGGCCTGCTGAGAGCAATTCCAATCCCATCAGAAAACTGAAACAGACCATGAGACCCAAACATGCTTTTAAATGGCACGTTTTTAGTAACAGTAAACTGTTATTTGAAAAGTGACAGAATAAGTGTTATTTTGGAACATCTTTTGACAGATAAATCTGAGTAGGTGAGAAAGGTAAAAAACTCTTCACAAAACATTAATCCACAAAATGGTCACATTTATTGAACAAATAATCTTCATGCTTTGTCAAGTCTAAAGCCTGATGAGCCTGATGACTTGTCTCCTTCCTGCCAAAACTGGCAATATGCTCTGGATAGAGTATTGTCTATGTATAATTAGCAGCCAAAACTAAAAACAGAGAAGGGTCACTTTACAGCTGCATCGGTTGATGACAGCTTTGCAGATTCTCTAGAATTTATCACTGTTTCAAATAAGGTTTTCTAGTCAGAAATTCTTAGAGCAAGCCCCTTCAAATAGACATTTATGCTTGTGTATAGGTAGCTGAATCAGTAATTCACTTCTTTTGTGCCTTCTCTATATCTAGATGCTCCATCCAATTTCTGACCTAGAGACAAGGTTATTTGCTGAAGGTAAAGTGTAGCTTGCCTTGTAACACTGAGCCTTCACCTTTTGCTCTCATCTCTTGAATTTTTCCACTTAAGGCTCCCTGTATGTTTTAAACTGCAGGTGGGTGAGTTGTAACACTCATTTTTCTAATTCGTTCTTGTCAGGTTTTACAAGTAAAGGCCATACAACGATATCTAATACAAACAAGTCTAAATACAAAGCATAATCACTTGTCTTAGCTGGGGACAGATGCAGTCATCTATTGGAAAGGTGACAACCAGCTCAGAGGTATCGGTTCCCTTGTACTAAATTTAACTAAATTTAACTCTGCAAAAACATAAATTGTAAGAGTGAATTTGCACACAGCCTTGGGTGTTTCTTGCATGTTCAAAGAGCATCTTAGGTACATGAGATATTAAGAGGTTGTGTCTGGATGCTCAGGCTTGAACTCTTTTTAAAATTGTTGTGTTCCCTCTTAGCAATTTCCAAAGCTAAACACTCTCACTTTTCTCAGACACTATTAGTAGAGACATGTTCAATATCCTTATTCACTCATGCCGTCTACTTTTTCAGCACTTTCTTTGCATGGGCTGGCAGGCAGCATGCTGACACAGGACTGTGTCAATAGGGTTTTGTTTCCTGAGTACCACCAGCTTGCTTGGCAGCCTTCCTGTTCCTGCCCCAGAAATCATGGAAAACAGCACCAGCAGCCTTTGTAGAACACTTTTGACATCTGTGGATTAAAATGCTCTATTAGGGGGTGTTATTCCAGGACAATACACTATTTTAAATATTGTTGTTCATCCTATTCCTCCTACCTTGCAGTGTTTGCAAACATGGTTCCAGTAACTTTGTGTGTCTGAGGAGTAAAGGAGACTCCTTAGCATTTATCAACAGTCATTTAACTTACTCTGCTCTGATACTGCCGGTCTTACAGCAACTGCTCTGTCTTGCCCTGTGTTAACAAACTTCAGTCGTTGTATTTTTGTATTTTGCTACTGCAGAAGGGACAGCTCTCTTTGATGAGCAGTCCATCTATCCAACAGCATTACAGCTTAAGGAGGAAATATGGCTTCTCTCTGAACTTAATGTAGGGTAGAAGTCCTAACTTTCTTCCTAGCTGCTATTTTTTTTCTCTCTCAGCCACATTTTTACCTCAGTTGGAACCTGTCCTTTCTCACCAGGATTACCTAGTGAGAAAGAGATTTTACAAGTAAAGGTCATGCAACAGTGTGTAATAAGAACAAGTCTAAGTACAAAGCATAATAACTTGTCTTAACTGGGCACAGATGTGCTTTGGATTTTGAGTTTGGGTTTAGTTGTTTTTTTACTTATACTCTTGTCACTGAATATTTTTGGCAGTCTGCAAAAAATGAAACTAGTTCCCTTGGTTGTTTCTTTTCTATCGGCTGTTTTATTGACATGCCACCTGGTGACACCAAGGCCTTGTAGCACTTCGAAGTTCAGCAGTTTCTTTCTGGGCTCTTGATCTGCCTGTGACCTACCCTCAAGCACATACCACCTACAAAGCAGTTGAGGACATCCTTGCCCTCCCTGAATGTCAGAGCTATTGCTCTGCTTCTTCCAAACTGCATTTTCAACCTTTTTTCCTATTGTGCTGTCAGGGCATGGGGGCAGGAGGTTCTTTGATTTGAGGTGTTCTTTTGGTTGGGGCTTTTATCTTTTGAGGTTGTTTGGTTTTTTGTTCCTTTTAGAAAAAAATAAAATCAGTCAATATGGTCAGCAACCCCAGACCAGCATATCTATCTGATGATGTGGAGATCCAGTGTCCCATAGTCTCTGCTCTGGTTTGATTGCATTTTTATGTGACCAATGTTTTTGCTACTCCATAGTTTACTGAGAATTGAGTTCCTCTATTTTTTTTTTAATCACAGTATTCATATGGTCTAGCACCCCAACAGACCAGACATTTTAGGGACTGGGTATGCTAGTGCAGGATCTCTACCTGCTTTTGTTCAAAGGATTGTGCTTACCTGCTTAAGTCATACTCACTTCCCTCAATGCTTCCATTGTCCCCACCCTCAGTGGGTGAATGTAGTATCAAAAAAATAGTCACAAATACTGTGTCTCTGTCACCTCTACAATGTGTATTGTTGTTTTACATTATGTGTTGCTCTGTTTCTTCCTTACAATACTTTAACTGGAAACTCCTTTACTCTCCAGACTAGGGGGAATTTGCTCTGTATATTCCCCAGACTGCATAGCATTTTTAGGGTAACCTTCCTATCCATTACACTGTGTTGACAAATTTTGCTGTTTACAGAGGAGGTGCCATTTTATTTTGTCTGCCATTTTAGCACTAAGTCTTTGACAGGGAAAATAATTCCATAGCTACTGCCTTGAAAATTATCTTGCCTGGAAGAAGATAGAGTTGACAGTACACAAGCAACACATCTTACCATGTTTGCAATGCAAACTACCCTGCTGCATTCCCAAAGCCATCCTCCTCCAGGGCCCTACTGTACCTGCCTATGGCTAGACTGCTGGAAGTCAGAAAGAATTCCTGAGTTAAAGCTCATGCAGCTGTTGGAAACGAGACTCAATTAAGAAACATCGTCACCTAGTGGCCAGAATAAAATATATTTATTATTGTTGCTCTTATCCTCATAACAAGATATATCTGATATAGATATATGTATCTCAGTGTATCTTTGCACCAGTGACTATTTCTGGTTAATATGTTATGCTGACACGTCAGCTCCTCACAGTTCAAAATCTCTTTAGCAAACTGCTTGCATTTGATAAGCAAGCAAGAGTAGCAGCAGCTTGGCAGTTTAGCAAAGAGAAGATATAAAAAGGAAATGACTGCAAAAAAATTTGTTCATAGTGCAATACAAAGCCTGTCCCATCAACCCCTCCCCTCCCTCTTCAGACTCCTCAGAGCCCCTCACCAGGCAGTAAGTACCCAACCTCTCCGAACAATCACCTCGCTCTTTAGCATTTCAGGTTGTGATGCTCCCAAATGGCCTGGAGGGTCAGAGGCAATTTCCTCCCCTCCCTTCCTACCCAAGGCAGTCCAGCAGTCCAGCACTGGGTCCCCATGTGTGGAGTTGCTGATGCTTTCTGAAGCTGCCCTTTTGCTACAACATTAAACCTACCAGCCGTCTTTCATCTCATTAACTCCTTTGACTGTTAAGAGGTGCTATGCAATGCCATAGTGTCATGTCCTGCTTGCTGTGCTGTACAGCACCTGTACTCTGAGGTATCTACTGCTTGTGCCTGGACAGAGGGCTATGGATAAATACTTTTCTCCCTCACCTGGTAGTTAAAGTTGTAGACTAGCATCAGCTGTGGGGAACAAAACCACCAGCTGCTGGATTCCTAAACCTGTCCTAGGCTGCAGGCACTTAAAAGAGGTGGTGTTTTGCTCCACCTTGCCAAGGTGAAGTCAGGTCACCTGTGTTGGCAGTGATAGAACTGGTTTGGGGGTGGAAATGTGAGCTAACAGGGAGCTGGGTGCTGCCCAACCTGCTGCTCAGCCCCACTCCAGCAGCTGCCCTGGAGCCATCCTCTTCACTGGCTAAACCCCATTTTCAACACTGAGCCTGTTGCTTATTAAGTAAACATTTTGTTTGAAGTAGTTTGTTTATTCATGTCTGCATCATTCCAAAAAGTGGAATACAAACTACCTATGTCTTCCACTGATGGGTGGGTCAATAGCCATGCACATGTGGAAACTCTCGGCCTCTCCAACTGAGTAAGTGGCTGACTTTCAGGAGATTTACAGTCATCTCCCTTGTGTTTTTCTCGTGTAACTAGATACGTACATGTCAGGCATCTTTGTTCCCAGAGAGTAAAAGAGGACACAACTCTCTTTTATAATAAATAAATAAAATACTTTAAAGCTTCTGAAAGGTCTGCTCTAAATGTTCTCATCATATAGACAATCAGGTGTATTCCTGAAAAATATTCCAATCTGGGACAGACTTTGCTGCAAGGAGATCCTAGGCTGTTCTAAGAGAAGAAACTTAATCACGTTAGCTGGGAAAGGCAGCACTTCTTGAGAGAGGACTGGTAAAGTGGCTTAAAGGCTACATGTGAGGGAATTTTTGGTGTCCATTATTGTATACAATAATCCTAAACAACTGCAGCTTTTGGTAGATTTGTTATAGTCTCTGCTCCACTCTACCAACTATCTTTCCTCCTTCCTTTTTCCTCCATGTATTGCATTTTGTGAGTTTCATTTGTCCATTTAGGAATAAAAACTTCTCAAGGCCTTTAAGTGGTGGATCTTTGATAGAGACAGTAGTAGCTCTTCATATTTGTTCTGTTTTGTTGCTGGAGTTACTCACTTGTTCCTGCTTCTGAAAGGTACCTAGTTACTTAACAAGGCTTTATGCGTTTTTCCAATGGATAACCTGGTTAATTTATTTCTAGTGGAACAAAAGGGCAATTTCAGAAGATGTCAGGTATTTATACACTGAACTGCTTCTTGCTTTATTTGCTATTTTATTTAATGGATTTTAATATTTTTTTTTCCAGGTTGGCTGTCTTGGTTTGGAAACAGCATTGTGATTTTTGTCCTGTATAAGCAAAGGCATGTTTTGCAGCCCACCGACTACCTCACATTTAACTTGGCAGTATCAGATGCTAGTATCTCTGTGTTTGGATATTCACGGGGGATCATTGAAATCTTCAATGTTTTCAGGGATGATGGATTCATTATCACATCAATATGGACCTGTCAGGTAAGACTGGATTACAGTTAATTGGCCAAAATAAGTGCAGCTATTTCTGTGTAAATGCTGTATATAAATAGCCAGGCAGGGCCATGAGAGTGAAAAGAAATACTGACCTTCCAAAGAAGAGTGTTCTCTTTTATTATACCCATAAATCTATGTATTTGCTCAGGTTTTGACCAATTTTCAGTGATTTTTTTTTCCAACTCTATCAAAGATATTTCCAATAGTTTCTACTAGTTTGTTTCTTTTACTCCATGTCATAGCTCCCTCTCATGTTGGGAAGTTGTAGATGTAAGCTGTGCTTATCTTCAGTTCCCCTAAAGTCAACCTGCTTGTCAGCACTTCAACATTTGACTTAAAGCAATGGAGTGTCCTGCTTGACAAGGAATGTAGAACAAAACCTCCACACAGCACTTGGCTATACTTGTGCATTGTAGCATGCAACAAATCATACTAAATCAGTTGTTATGCTCCAGTCTCAGCCCCAAAATTGACTGTCAGTTTGAGGCCTGTGGCAGGAGGAGTGTCTTGACTTTATGGCACAGCCATCCCTGAACATGGAGGCAGCTTTTTGCAAGGGAATTTGGAAAAAGTTATTGCTAATTCTGAAACACACCTGCATAAACAGAATATAAATACATCCCATGCGTACATAGGCACAATTCTGGCTCTCTGGTGCTTTCAGTAACATCTGTGAGAAAGAGTATATTTAGTTTCATGACGGAATGAAAAATCTGAAAATGACAGGATTGCCTGCAGCAAGGTATGAGTAAGATCATGATGAAGGAAAAGGGAGAGAGAAATGATCCTTTTTTCTTGTTGCTTTTTTTATTATTGTTGTTTCATATGGGTTGTTTTGTGTTGTTTGTTTGGGTTGTTTTTTTAATATGTGGTTTTGGTGGGTTTTGTGGGGTTTTTTTAAGAGGAAGTTAAACTATTCTATAACTTAGATGAAAGCATTTTTACAGCTCATGTCACCTCCTCTTCAACACAAAGACTTAGTTTACCCAGACAGAAGACTCTGATTAACCTGGAAGCTGCAGCTTGATCTAAATGTGTATTTTCTTGCTTGAAATATATGTCAATAGCCATTGGGCAGAAAAGGATTTATCAAAATGAAGCTAATGACTTCCTTAGCAAATCCCAGTGTTTCTCTGATGAAAACACCTAAAGTTGCCACCTAAGGTCTGTTGAGGAGACACTTCCAGGACACATCTTTAATATATTTTTTTAATGAAAGGAAACTGTGAGGTCATCAGATAAAGTTATACCTGCAAACTGTAAAATTCATACTCACACTCAAACAGACTCCCATTTTGCCCTGTGTTTCAAGGAGGGTTGGATCTATGGTTAAGAAAGAAGAGTTCAAAGATGGTTCTCTGGGATCAGTTCCAGCTTAGCTGAAGACTTCGCATGTAAGACAGGGTAAGCCATTCAGTGTGAACTCCTGAACCAGTATCTGTGGCACAGCTGAACATTTACCACACAGCTGGTTTAGAGAGGTAACTTTAAATGGCCCTTCTGCCTCCCCAGTCCAAGCTCTTCCAGAGACTAAGAAGCCCCTGACATTTTATGTGGCTGGAGAGCAGTCCCAAGGAAAAGGACTTGGGGGTGATTGTGAGAAGCTCGACATGAGCCGCCAGTGTGCGCTCGCAGCCCAGAGAGCAACTGCATCCTGGGCTGCATCAGAAGAAGTGTGTCCAGCGGGACCAGGGAGGGGATTCTGCCCCTCTGCTCTGGTGAGGCCCCACCTGGAGTACTGCATACAGCTCTGGAGCCCTCAGCACGGGAAGGATGTGGAGCTGTTGGAGAGGGTCCAGAGAAGGGCCACAAATGTGATCAAAGGGCTGGAGCACCTCTGCTAGACAGGCTGAGGGAGTTGGGGCTGTTCAGCCTGGAGAAGAGAAGGGGGCCTACAGGAAAGGGAGCCTATAGGACAAGGAGTAATGGTTTTAAACTGAAAGAGAGGAGATTTAGGTTAGACATAAGGAAGAAATTTTTCACCATGTAGGTAGTAAGGTGCTGGAATAGGTTGCCTACAGAGGTTGTGGAAGCCCCCTGCACAAAGCCTCATCCAACCTGGCCTTTAGCACTTCTGGAGTTTAAGGCCATATTGGATGAGGCTTTGTGAAGCCTGGTCTAGTATGAGGTGTCCCTGCTCATAGCAGGGAGATTGGAACTAAATGATCTTTAAGGTCCTTTCCAATCTTAACCATTCTATGATTCTATGGAGGTGAGCTTAGTTTTGCTGTGCTTGAACTGCCTTTAAAAGGAGTGAAACTGTGCATAATATTTTTGGGGTACCCAGATACTTTGTTGGTCAAGACATGTTAAGTAATTTTTATTGGAACTCCTGGTTTAAAAAAGCATTCATTTGTAAAATATGGGTATCAAGCAAAGTTTTAAGGTATTGGGATGCAAAGATGTTGTTCAGAACATTGCACTGGCTTTTCTAAGCAGTCTGATAAGTAAAATATTAAACTTTCCACTTTGTTAATGCTCTGTAAGCTCAAAAAGATAACAATTATCATTTCAAATAGGAATTGATACTCTATTAATACTAATTAAAAATTCATGGTAACTTGGAATAGACAAATTGTATACTGAAGGAATATTTTGAACTGGTTGTGACTCATTGAGTTAAGATCAGAATATATTCAACAACAGGCAGAATTCCTGTTTCCATCAAGATTTTCTATGATGAGGGGTCTCAGAAATATGTCTAAACTCTGGCATCCATCATTTTTATTATTAAGCCTGACAAAACAGAAGCTAGTGATGGAAAAGTAATTTATGGAAGTAGTGTGGCCATTTTTGGGTAGTGCATTGTGCAGAAATCATGGGAAGCTTCTGTGCATAAAAAAGCTGTAAACATTTGTGTATACACATAGACAGCCAGAATGAAAGTCATTCTAAAAACGTACAATATTCAGCTGCAGTAGGGTTTTGATGGCTTGGATTTTGATTTTTATAAGAAGTGATACATTTGTAGTCCAACCAGAATTGGGTCTCACATCTGGCATGTGATGAGCTCAGTGCCAGGAAGGTAAAGCCCTTGCTTTCTGTCACAGCTTTCTAAAGTCGATGTTTCTTGCTCTCCTCACTGCACTCAAGCTCCTCTGCAATTAACTGGAATGACAATCTGCACTGTTGCACACATGAACAGGGCTCTTTCCTCAGCATGGCCCATGTGTTTTCCCCAACTTGGTTATTTTTGCTGAGTCCAGAGGATAGCCTTACTTTGTTTTCTGTCGTTGTCCTTTTTATTTGATCAGTCAGCTTCTGCTGTCAGGTATGCTTAGGGAAACTTCCCAAGCTAGCCTGTCAGTTCCATGAGCTCACCTCACTTAATCCACCTAACTATTTTCATTTCCACTGACTCGGGGATCCTTCTGTGCCCTCAGGTAATATTTTTCTCAATTAAGATTCACCCATACTTGGCTGCCCCAGTTAGAGGGAGTGGGGAGAAGACAGGCAGGTACTACTTCTCTTTCAAAACAGAGTGAAAACTGTCTGTAACAAAAGATGCATCTCCAGCTAAAAAGACCATCTCACTGCCTACCTGCTGAATGGGACAGATGCCTGTGCTCCTCTTCTCCTCCGTATTGAAGAAACACTACTATTCTTCCCTATGCCAAATGTTATTTTTTGTCCTTGGAGGTCTAACAGAGCTCTCCTCTCAGGAGTGAGGTTGCATGGTAGGGCTGTATGCAAATGTTGCCTGCACTGAATGTTACATACGGGTACAGTTTTCTAAGGCTGGCTTTTTGGACTCTGCTTTCACTTCTTGTTTATCCCTTCCCTGCTCTACCACCATGTCTTAGACCTGATCTGACAGAGGGAGGACAGTCAGCCTCTAGTGCATTTGGGTTTTTGCCTCTGGTGATGTTATCAGTAAGTAAACTAGTTCACATAGTAAAGTTCAGGTCAGGAAATGTAAGTCAGTGACCAAGAGTCATCTGTTGACCCATTGACTATATTTCTAGTGAAAAGTTACCTCAGGATATCTTTTTGTCCTTCCAATATGTTTTTTATTTGTATGTTCTGCTGAACTAGAAGTTGCACTGAAACCTGTAAGTATCACTGTGTGCAAATGTTCTTACATGTAGGAAGTAAAGAAACATTAATTATCTGCAGGTAGACACTACAGTTTCTTCTGAACCTTGTTGATCAACCAACAGAAAGTTTTTCTTGCATCTATTAAGCTCGTGGTGAATACAAAAGATGCAGGCTTCAGGAAACCTCTGAATCTAGAGGAAGTATCATAACCTATGTGATCCCCATAGATGTATTCCAGTCATGCCAGAAACCAAGGGTGGGCTGTTGGGTGCCCTAGAATTTGAAATCCTTCATAATCCTGGTACTTCAGTTTAAACTTCCTTCCTTTGATTCACTCTTCTAAATTTTTTGGGTTTTTTTGGGTTTTTTGGTTGGTTTTTTTTTGAGACCACGTTTTGGTTGTTTTGGCATTAAATTTATAAATACTTAAGGAATTTACTACAAAGGTCAAGAAAATTACTGCACTTATCATGTGCTCACTCTGTTGGTATAGTCTTCCTTCAAAAATGTCACTTATTTCTGATTGTTTCTTACATAAAAGTTGTATCTCGGCTGTGTACAACAGAGCACAACATTGCTCTCTCCAGGTTATGGCGCCATAACAGACGTGCCCACTGCCACCAACATGCTGACTGACGCTGTTATCACAGATGCACTCACCTCACTATCAGTCTAGATATTTCTGTTCCATCTGGCCAGCCAGATGGTGCCAGAGCATCTCCAGCAGATCCAGCTCTGCACAGAAACAGCCTTGGGAGGAACAAAAAAAATATGTTCAGCTTTGAGGTATTAGCGAGCACCACAGTAGCCTTCCCGACAGGATTCAACCCACTCTGCCTCTGTCCCTACAGCCTGCCCTCACCACCTCACCAGCAAGAGCCAGCCTAGAAGGACCTGCCTTCACCCTCTTTTGCTGAAGCTGCTTTATGTTGCATAGAATAAGAAATACATTGACAGGAGCAGGAGAGGGAGAAACTATTGTTTCACCCTGTGGTTGGGTGTACTACATAGCAGTGAGGGAGACCTGGGTTTGGATCCTGCACTGCTTAACCCTTTGGTGCTAAATACAGCACTTTTGTACTTCTGTCTGGCCACACCTAGGGTAGAAAAAACTGGCAATGTTGTGAGCAGCAGTAAGCCTCACATTGCATGCATGGATTGTTTTATTCTGTTATCCCTAAGTCATTTGGGCATGGTTTGCCTGACAGCACCAGACCTGTGGCATATCTGCATCCTGAAAGGGCCACAAGGTCCAGCATTTTCTAGAAGTGCCAGATTTATTGTGCATGGAGTACGTGAGCCACAGAAATGTCTGGGATTTCTTGCATTTTATCAGAATTTTCTGAATTGTGGTGGTGTAGCTCATCAAGTTACCAGCTGAAATCCCACATAAATGGGGATCTGAGAAGAGCTAGATTAGATGTGCAGCAGCTGTGATTTAACGATGCTGCTCTTGGACACTTCCAATGGTGTCTGACTCATGGGGGGAGTTTGTTTCTGGCCCCAGTATTTTTTTGCTCCAAGGACAGTGGAGCACCCCAAATGATGAATAGTCTTGGGTCTTATGTTTCTAGGCAGGGTATGTGGATCTGAGCACCTCTGGATGGAGAAAAGTGAATCCAGCTCTCCCATGCCTCCATGGGGGAAAAGCGAGACTGGATCAGCAGTCTCTCTGCTTTTCACAGACACTTCTAAATATTTTTCAAGTTCTTGCACAGTTAAGGGAAGAATATGGCTGTGAGTAGCAAGAAATTCCAATCTTTTGTGGCCTGGAGCAAGACATTAAAATCAAAAGGGAAGTGAGATTTGCCCCTCACCTGGTTCTGTTGGCTAGTTCAGGAGCTTTTGTCACATCCTCTCTGAGCCAAGCTCAGAACCACGACCGCCTATGCACCAAGCAAGTGACCAGAGCCTGCTAAGCTGAGCACAGTGACCCTTACCCCCTTTTGTAGATTAAGCTTCCAGTCACTGCTTCTTACTAACATTTTAAAAATCCAGCAGTTTTGGTGTTATTAAATGTTCAGAGGTCAGGTAATAGAAGAAATAATGCCCATCTTTTGTAAAAATTGAAGTTGGGAATCTGAAAAACCCAAAGAAAAATTGCAACAGTAGGAAGTTCTGAGATCAGTAAGATGAAAATATACAGACGCTTTTCAGAAGTGTTGAGGGGAGAAATTGTAATCTTGAATGCATGATTTTATATTTTATTTATGGCATTTGATTTCTCAGAACATGCATTTATGTCTCTGCCTATACATGAATTGTAAAATATTGCTAAATCTTGTCTGAGGAAGAAACAGATTAATGCCTTCTTCTTTTAACAAAAAAGTTCTGTACATTGTCTGATAAATCAAAAGCCCTAAAGGCATTTATATTCCTTTATAAACAGAGTAGATTTGAAGGACATTTATTTCTATCCTTTTATTTTAACTGTTGAAGCCAAACAATTGTTGACTTAACTAGACTGTTGTCTCTCTTGACTCAGTTTGTGATTTTATGCATTTGTGAATACCAAGGCAGTGTGCAAGTATTACCATACGTGTAATGACATTCCCTCACATTCTGGGTGAAATGACTGACCAGTGATAGTTCAGCAGTCAGTGTTACCAGGTCATAAAAGCAATGTCAGATGGAAAGGACCAAAATGAAACCTCACAGGCTTCCTTTCTCCTACCTTACCTGTGCTTGGGAGATTACAGCAGACAGCATCACTGCTGTTGGGTGTCTGTATGATTCTTTGTCAAGCTTCTTGCAGCATAACAACCCATTCATGTTGCTCCATCATCCATTCATTGTTTCCTTCACCAAATCATCATGCTTTCACTCACTCTCAAGCACCCTTTGTGTACATGTCTCTGCCTCTCATTCTCCCGAGCAGCCAACTATGTGAGTACCCTGCTCACCACAGAGCTCTTGCTCATAAAACCCAGACAAATCCACAAGCTGTTCATCTTTACCCCCAGCAACATCTGTCAAGGTGGATCAAGATTTGCTCCCACTCACCTTCCCTCCCAGTTAGCTATGGGGAGATGTAGTGATGGTTGCTGTCGTTCTCCTTGACCACATCTGAGGGTACTTGAATGTTCTTCCATGTTTTTCCTGCTCTGTCTCCCTGTGGGGACTAATCTGTGAAGAGACAGTACTTGAACACAGTGGAGGCAGAAAGCACACTGCAGGAGTACCTTCATCCTTGGCACAGCTTTCTGCAGTAAGCCAATTTTGGCAGAGGTTTCCCATCCAAAGACCAAGCTGGCTCAGCTTTGCTTGGTATAAAAAAATCTTACAAAACCACTGTATATCCCAGTGTCCAAGTATGTAGCTCTAAGATTGAGGCTGGGTCAGAAGAAACTAGATAATTTTTCTTGAGTCATAATAGTGCAGGAATGTCTGCTTAGTTGAAAAATGCTTGGCTATCTACCCATAAGATGTTAAAAGACATTAAACAAAAAGTAGAAAGGGAGTGAAAAACAGTTATTGACTATCCTAGCACAGTACTGCAATGTCATATGCATAGCCTGTCATACCTGACACTTCAGTAAGATGAAAGTAACCCAAAGTCAAATCATGGAACTGGCACTAAGAGCATTAACAGATAAAACAGGTGTTAAAGGTGCTGAAGAAAAGCTGTGTAACATTAGCTCCATATTCAGCTCACCTTGGCATACTTATTCACCATGAAAGGTATGATGTGGAGACTGATCTATAAAGCACATTAAAAAAAGAGTGCCCTTTACTTTGCCTGTGCTGTGTTACAAAAATCTTCCTCCCCTAGATAGGTTTTTCTGAAAAGAAGTATATCTCAAATACGAACAATAGAATGTATTCTTAGTCTTGTTTCCTTGCATAACAGATCTGGATACTGCAAAAAATGTTGCAGAGATATTAGTCTTTCCAATTTCTTTATTTCTGGTCCACGTTGATACAATCTGAAGACTGTGCACACTGCAGTCAAAGAGGTAAAAGCAACTCATGTAGATATCTGTGAGCTATATTTTAATGAGAAAAGTAGTTCATCTGCAGGGAAAGAGGGAAAAAAATGTCTTTGTATGAACAGAATCATTAGCAACACAGAAGATCATTTCAGTGTAACTAATGCAACTGCAGGGAAGTTACACCAGTTTTCATTAGCCATGAATTCTCCTTCATTTTTCTGCAAATTTTTATTTCTACAGCCAATTATGAAAATTAGGGAAGTTACATATATGGTAGTTGAAAAATTAGGAATGCTCAAACTATCTGTTTCCTTGCTTAAAAAGTTTGACATAGCCTCTCCTATGCCACCCAAGCACTGTGTCAAACCACATGCTGCAGCCTGATACAACAAGGAATTTCCAAAGCCTGAACTGTGATTCTTGTATTAGCTTTTCCTTGTCCTACCTGACATTTACTGAGATTATATTACACAAATATATATATTCCTTAAAGTCAGCACACTACTAGTGTGTAGAAAGAAATTCAGATCTTGACCTCAGTCCTGTACTGACTGAATCAATGACAAAATGACTGTTGCTTGCAGTAGGCTGTGTATGACAAGGCATCCAGTATTTCCACAACATCGTCCCTACGGAGAGGGGCTTTCCAGAGAGCCTTTAAGGCCAATAATAACCTGTATCTTTTACACTTCCTTCCAAGTTCTCCCTGGTCTCCCTGGTCTCCTTGGCAATGTATGTGACACTCCTGTTAAGAGCTGTCATTCTAAGAGGAAATCTCCTAGCAGCCATGCAGCCTTTTTCAGGCTTTCAGGAACCTAGCATGTTCTTGTCTTGTGCCTTGTGCCTAGGAGCTTTACGAGCAGGAAAGTAAGTTCACTGGTAGGCATTCAGCCAGCAATCAGACATGACCTTGTCATCCATATGCTGCGTAAGCATATTCCTTCTTGCTGGGAAACAGCACAGGAAATTGTACTTTGTAGAACATGGAGTGTCACTTGTAATCTCTGGGCTGTCCTGGCAGAGCCCGTGGACAGTCGGTGGGAACTCTGCTTCCCTTGAGACGTGTGTAAGCCTGCAGAAGCATTTACCATGACATTCTGAAAAGGCAAAGATTGTACTTTGTTACTTTGAAAATAACAGTGTGACTTTAATCTAATGTTGGTGGATCTCAGTTATTGAAGTAGGATGGCCATGAGCCATAAAGCCAAGCCTTGTTTTCTGTGAAAATGTAAAGAGGAGGCAGAGAATTTATAAGGCAGTTTTCTTCTTTTCTCTTTTGTTTGTTTGTATTAATGGTGCTGCTAGAAATAAACATGTAGGTTCTGAATTACTATCACAGAAGTGGAAAGGAGTTTTGGCTCAGGCCCACTGAAGAGAGCTTTGTACAGTATAGCATGGATGTTCCCGGACGGCAATGCTAGAGCATCTAGTGCTTCTTAATTTCCCTGCACAGTAAGTCACAGAAAGACAGTGGCAATACAGCATTTAACCTGAAGATGAGAATCTATATCTGGACCATGGGATGGTATGAGCTACATCTTTTTTTGCTTCCTCCCCATTCATTCTTCATGGATGGATGGGAGACATATTAAACCTGCGGTGGTCCCACAGCATCAACCCAGATCTGGAAACCAGATGCTCCCAAGTATGTGGAGATGGGGTACTTGAAGTCAGATTATAATCTGATGAGGCTGTGTAAGGAAATCTTGAAAGGAATTTCTCTTTGTCAAATTATATGCATTTGGTTGGGTTGTTACATTCATAACCATGCTCGTTGATAGGGGCACGCACTCCTATGCGAACAAATTGTGATCCTAGAGGGCTACAATTCAAAAGGCTAAAGTTAACCCAAACTAATTATACATTGAATCTCATTTGATTAACCCAGGATATAAACCTAAAATAACTACAAGCAAGCAAGTAGATTTATTCTGGAGTCCCTGACATTACTAAGGCCCAAACCTGACCTGCAGATATTAATAGCTGGCACTAAATGCGCATTTAACTGCATAGTATAATTAGTGTAGTTACATATCTGTACACATAGTTGTGTAGCCTATATACTGTATTTGTATTTTTCCTATCTTTAAAATATATGCCATCAACATAAAGGTTTAATCACTTGGTGAATGTAAAGTACTCAGTGTCTGATACTGTCACTTAATGGTTTAGACTATCTAATCCTCTAGCATGTCAGTATGCATTATTTATTAATAAATGAAGTGCTATTTGTGTCAGAGACCTGTAATGGGTTGGGTTAATGTAATCACCTTTAAGAAGAACTACCCTTGAAGCCTGCTGAGACAGTTTAAAAGGCAGAATGCAACCATAAGAAAGCAATATCACATAAGCAGAAGACCTTCTGGAAAATGGGGTAAATAAGTCTCTTTTACCTCCTTTATTGTAGTAAATCTTAAAGAAACAATTTGAGTGCTTTAGGAACACTATGCTTTGGGAATTTTAAGTAGTCTCCTGCAAAGACTGTTGTTGATTATGAGCCTTGGTAGTCCTTCCATTTGCTAGAAGAGCTACTATAGTCCAGTTGACACATTATTGATACATTGGAGGGATGGTAGAATTATGTTGTTGTTGGACTTGAGTGGAATATTTTCTCATTACTACAAACTTTAAGAACTTGATAGATTTTAAAACATACTCTCTTCAAAGATGTCTCCAATTTTTTTTCCAAATGTGTTTCTTAAAGACTGACTTAGGTGCTTTTTCCTCTTTTGAGGAAGATTTTTGCCAATATCTATTTACAATGTGATGTTAGAACAACCTGATCTACTTTAAAAAACATTCTGAGACAGCTTATTGTGATCACTTTAAATATATGCAAGGAAAAGATAATCCTTATTTAAAGTTTATATTTTTCTTTACATATTCGTTATCTCATACTTAACAGAAGAGAAAGACAGGACATTGTGGTTCTGAAGGAAAACAAGTGGACCTGAGGAAATCGCCACAGATTAGCCAATTGGCCAGATGAGGGAGCGATTCAGCCTTTCTGGCTGGTGAGGTCAATGATTCAGCCTGGATTGAAACGTAACAGCTATTTTGGCAATCTGCTTTTGAGCCATTAAACCTTGATTAATCCAACAATAAGAACAATAGGTTGTATTTTACTCTGCTGTAAATGAAGACAACCCTTATGAATTCAGTAGGGATGCATAAGTACTATAGGTAGTAGAAGTGAGGCACACCCAAGCTTGTAGCTAAGTATTGGATAGTGCACTAGGGATTCCTGGCTCTCCTTGTGTTGAAGCAAAGCTTAAGAAACGACTTTGCATGCAGCAGGAGCTTTATGTACTGTGGGTTGTAAATAGTACAACCTAGAACATTAGTGAGATTTAAAACCAGGCCTAAGTACAAAGCAGAAATGATGCCTTCTCTTCAGTTGTGTCTGAGCTTCCAGGCAACATGAAGATAATTAACAAGTTCTATGAGTGTCTATATAGCCAAGGGAGTAATATCAGTATAGCACTGAGAGAAAAGCTTACAAAACTGCTAATCTGCTCCTGTTTCTTAATGGGTAAAAAGGAAAGCTGGTGGACCAAAATTACCATACAATCAATTCTGGGTTTACGTCAGAATTCACTGATGCCTATTAACACTGTTGCTATTTGATCATAATTAATAATAGGAAGGACAAAATTGCATTACAAAAAAATGGAGGAAATATTGTGACTCTGGAAAGAAGCTGGGTGGGGATTAGGATAAAAGAAAAAGAAAACCAAGGGATGGAAAGTATCAATTTTCCAAAGTAATTAAATGTACTATTCTAGTATTTCCTTAGCTGTCATTCCATATATATTTAAAGATGCAGAAAACTGAGAATATATATTTTTGTTACTTAGGTATATTAATGCCTCTGCCTGTAGAAATCAGGACTTCTCTAAAGCAGTTGCTAACTGCTTTGGGTTCCAAGCAGTCATGTCAGTTGCTGTCTACCATCAGTGTTGTCTGTTCAGGAGCAGAAAAAGTAGCACAGATCTTTTTTCCATATCCAGCAGGTGTGTGCTTGAAGTAGGTTGGCTACAGCTACAGCAAGAACCCTATTTTTCTTCTGAAGGCATATGTCTAAGTGACACCAATTATTGCAGAATGTGCCAAGAGTTGCAGAATCAATAGACTTACTGGAAAATGACATACACATTGGTAGGCTCAAGAGCTAACTCATCTCCGCCATGAGTGTGATGGGGACATTCCAGTTTGAGGCTCCTGCTCCCAAAGCAGCATTCTGGTGTTTCAATGTTCCAGATGCCTTGGCCTCTATATGGGCTGTTCTGCAGCATGAGAGCCACCTCATTCACCTCCTCTGCTCATTTCATCGCAGCACTCTTGTTATCTGCAGAGCTCCCTCTCCTCCTTGGCATTTCACCCTCCCCCCTGTCCCTGAACTGCACAGCCTGTGGCTGGCACGGGGGCACTTAGCACAGCCACCCCCAGGAGACCACTGCCCCTTTAGCCACTTACTAGCCATATGGCCCTGGTCAAATCTCTGGTGATAGCACCCACACTAGCAGAAGCAACCAAAGTTTTGATGTGCTGAAAGGGTGTTTAGAAATAGTGTAAAAATGATACATGGCTCTGAAGATGGCTCAGTCCTATGATTTATTTTGGTCCAGGTAAGGCTGTGGGGTTTTTTAGCAAGGCACCACTCCAAACATTTTGGTTTGTTCTTTCTTAACATGACAGTTTCGTCTTAAATGGTGTATGAGCAAGAGTGTATTTTTAGACCCACTTTTTTCCCTTGTAAGAGTGCTCAAGGGCTGTTTGAACTAATCACTTAATATGATTGTATGTCTTTGTTCTGACATCAGGGAGGTGGGGGTGGAAGAATAATGGTCACATCTGCAGGTGATAAAACAGACACCGATGTACTTCAGAAAAATCCAACCAGTTTAAGCATAGGAGGGCTAACTGATTAACACTAAGAAGCTTATCCTACTACTTTAGTATTCAGTCTCATAGCTCCTTAGACTGAATTTCCAAGTGTTTCTTTGCAGCATTACTGAAATACTGCTTCCTTTCTAATCTAGTAACTAATGTAATTGCTTAAGCCTATGCAGCACGGTTTCTCAGTAGTCCTTGACCACATTGTCTTCTGCATTTATGAAGCATTGTTAGAGCAAATTAAGAAGTGGCAGCTGTTGGCATCAATAAAGCAGATGAAATGCAGAACGCATCTGCATATTCAGGTACTTTTCACCAATTTCCACAGCACGTAGTGGGGAAAATTCAGCCAAGTGCAACTTCTAGCAAGTAGCTGAGACATCCAAAAACGTCTGTTTTCTGGTGCAAACATGGTTGTGTTTATACATCAAGCATGACATGACTGTAAGTGGAGCACAGGTGGATGTAGATTGTTGTAGAAGCAAACCTTGCATTCATTAAAAATGTGATGGGTCTGTAAAAGTTGGCATTAGGAAATATATAGAGTCAATATAAGGGTTTTGGTAGCAAGAAAAAATACCAGTGAAAGAAATGATGAAGCAATCCTTTCTTAACTCTTCATTCAGTTTCATTTATACAACCTGCCATGGTCTCAGCATTAAGCCTGGACTAAAGCCCCAGACTGGGCACTGGGATAAACTAAATTCCCTGGGAGTCGGGCCCATTCACACAGAGACAGAGTTTATTTCTGTGGGATAATTATGTGCCTTTCCACTGATAATTTTACCACTTGAATGTCAAGTTACAGTCCAGAGACACTTCCTTAATATTCTTGCTTCACTTGGTGTAAAACTGGCACCCCCAAGAGCTCCTCTGTTCTGGCTGGGTTGGTGTACCATTGCAAGCTTTTCAAAAGGACTGCCCTGGCTCATTTCCCAGTCATACAGTGCTCCCTAGCAGATGGCTACATCCATCTCCACTACAGTCAGCAGCAGCTTCCTTTCTACACTCATAACGGAAGCTTGCAGAGTTGTAACCACCCTGTGTGTATATGGCTGAGACACTGATGCTGGTGGGAGCCTACACAGCCACGTGTCGCTGCCCTTGTCAGCCAGAGGTGATAAGGATCAGGGCTAAATAGATAGCAGGCAATCAGTAGCACCAACATGGAGACTCCTATTGGAACAGTTTAGCTTTGGATGGCTTTATTTAATTTTTTTAAAAGCTTTTCTCGCTCGGCCAAGCACATTGTCTCCTACGCTCTTCCCTCTTTGGCCTAAATTTACTGGGTTTAGTTTGCATGTTTGTTCTGCCTAAGTGAGGCAACTGCCTCCAGTGCAATTTTGCTTATTCAGGGATTTTCTTATTTTCAGTTCAAACTTTTTATCCTTCATTTGACAAGTCATTTCAGGGAAGCATAGATGTAAGGGTGTGTTTGCTTGTTTATTTTATATACATGGCAGAGCACTTATATAATTTTGGACATTTACTTGCTCACTGAACCTGTAGAAGATAACTGCACCTGACGTTTTTTATTTCCCTGCTAGTTGGGTTTCTGGAAAAACTTTCAAGAGCATTCACATGAAAATGACAGGAGCAATCCCTGTGGTTCTTTTCCCCTTCAGCACTCTGAAGAGAGAACAACCTGCACTGCTTTGTTTTTCAGGTTGATGGCTTCCTGACCCTTCTCTTTGGCCTGGCTAGCATTAACACCCTTACAGTAATCAGTGTGACTCGCTACATCAAAGGCTGCCATCCTGAGAGAGGTAAGGAGTAAAGCCAGGACCAGTTCTGTCTTTATTGAATCTGGTGCAAATCTGTATTTCTTTCAGTCACAGGCTATAGAAAATATAAATTAGATGCATTAGAAACCAGAACATAACATAGTCTTTTACATTACAAACATGTTTGCATGGAGTTCTTCAGGGTTAACCCAAATAAAAGCCGAATTATTACTAGTATGCTTTAGCCACCATGGGTTAAATTCACCTGTGTGCTAAAGATACCACAGGCCCTGCTGACTCTCTCTATTCCTCAAATGCAACTTAAATTATTCCTAAGTGATGCATACATCATTGTTTGGATCTCACTGTAAGGAACAAATTTCATTTTCTGTGAGATGATGATTGGGATGACTCCGGTCATTGTAAGCTTCTTGGTTCAGAAGGCTGCCCTACCTACAAATGTTTTCAGTCTTCAGGGTGTTTTTCCAGGGTATGCACATAGCAGGCATCATGAGGTGCTTTAGGTAGCGCTGGGAACATTCAGTCTACAAATTTTACCTCCAGTTTTTGTAGCACTGTGCAACCTGCCACCCCCATATGGCTCTCTGGCCTCCCCTTGGTGGATAGTGTCACACCGTGGGAGATGACAGCTACCCCCATGGTGCCCAGAACTGCCCATGACAACTCTGCCCAGAAGGTCCCTGTCTTCCAGGTCTGCAGAGCATCTTTACCATAGCCTTGCACACACACTTATTCCTTCTCTAGCTCCCTGTTGAGCTGCAACCTAGGTATCCCAAACAAATACTGTTCATTACTCTCTCCAATGATAGAAACCTTTTATTAAACACTCTGAGGGTATTTTTCTAATTTCATTTGTTTATTAACCTGTGTATAAATGCCTCTGTAAAAGCATATGATTATCCCACTGTACCAGTCTCCTCTGAAATCCTTTACATGTTTCCTGCCCTATGAAGCCCTCATCAGCAAGCCTACATAAACACAATGTCATCTACCCCTTTCCCTATATGCCTTTTTACATCACCACACTCACCCCACACACTCCATTTCACAGGATGAGCAGAAACTTGTCCTTACCATTCACTCAGGATCTCCTGCCTGCTGAAAACTTTGACTTCCACTGGCAGCCCTATGTAATCTCCTTTATACCTACACCTTCTATAAATTCTCCCTAGTCTTCCTTTCACCCATCCATAGATAATGTATTATCAGTTTTCATGCCTTTTTTTATGACTGGCTTGCTCCAATCTTTCAGACAGGAACCTATTAATGTCCACAGGCAAAGCATGCATAAATACAATGTATGCATCATATGAGTTTTTCTCTCTAATAACGAGTAGTATTAGCTGTGAAAAGAACTTCAGCAGGGACAACTTTTTTCCACAGGAAGTTCTTCTGCAGTTTGTTGTAATGACAGACTTGTTGAAGTTAATTTTCAATGACAACTGCGGTTGGAGCTGTTAAAAGTCGTGCTTAAAACTCTCATTTCTCTTTTGCCAAACTGTATCATGTGTACAACTGAGGGTGTGTATAATTTCTGTTTGCCTCTTGAGGAAACCTGAGCACGTACCCAGTATAACTTTATAAAAATGTTGGGGAACAGAGATTGGTGGATGCATAAATATTTCCCATGTAAACAAAGAAATAACTACAATGTATGGCAACAGCAGGACTGGTTAAAGAATTTGTACTGAATGACTAATGTATTTTGAGCAAATTCCTCTGAATTTAGATTTACCTTGTTTGTTTCTATGTAAAATTTAGCATAAAACTGTTTCCTGTTTTTTACAAAACTGCAAAACGTAAATATAACACAGAATTTGCTGTTTCTTCAGTGCTCAACACATTGCCTCTTGCTTAAAAGCCATTCATTTCCACTCTTCACAAATGGTCTTAAGCACAATCCTGACAGATGCTTTCAAATTTAAGCTTTTCTCATGAATATGCTTTTTTTTTTTTCGTATTTTTAAAATAGCTGTATTTTTAATCTGAATATAAGAAAATGCTTCTTTACTCTGAGGGTAACAGCACTGGAAGGGGCTGCCCAGGAAGGCTGTAGGGTCTCCATCCCTGGAGATATTCAAAACCCATCTGGACATGTTCCTCGGTATTCTGGTCTGGGGGATCTTACTCTAGCAGGGGGCTGGGACTAGATGATCTCCAGAGGCCGCTCCTGTTTAACATCTTTGTTGATGGTTTGGGTGAGGGGATAGAGTGCACCCTCAGTAAGCTTGCAGACAACACTATGTTGGGTGGGAGTGTAGATCTGCTCGAGGGCAGGGAGGCTCTGCAGAGGCATCTGGACAGACTTGATCCGTGGGCCAAGGCCAATGGCATGAGTTTTGATAAGGCCAAATGTCAAGCGCTGCATTTTGGCCATATCAACCCCAAGCAGCACTACAGGCTTGGGGAGAAGAGGCTGGAGAGCTGCCCACCTAGGAGGGACCTGGAGGTGTTGATTGACAGCCATGAGCCAGCAGTGGGCTCAGGTGGCCAAGAAGGTCAACAGCATCCTGGCCTGCATCAGGAATAGTGTGACCAGCAGGACCAGGGAGGTGATCCTGCCCCTGTACTCAGCCTTGGTGAGGCCACAGCTCAAGCACTGTGTGTAGTTTTGGGCACCACAGTATAGGAAGGACATTGAGGTGCTGGAGAGGGTGCAGAGAAGGGCAACAAGGCTGATTAGGGGTCTGGAGAGCAGGTTTTATGAAGAGAGGCTGAGGGAGCTGGGGTTGTTCAGCCTGGAGAAGAGGAGGCTGAGAAGAGACCTCATTGCTCTCCACAACTATCTGAGAGGAGGTTGTTGTGAAGCGGGTGTTGGCCTCTTCTCCCTAGTGACTAGAGGTAGGACAAGAGGAAATGGGGTCAAGCTGCAGCAGGGGAGGTTCAGATTGGATATTAGGAAAAATTTCTTCACTGAAGGAGTGGTGAGGCATTAGAACAGGCTGCCCTGGGAGGTGGCGAAGGCACCATCCCTGGAGGTGTTCAAAAAACGGGTAGACCTGGTGTTTCAGGAGATGGTTTAGTGGTTAGTGGTTGTAGAGCGGATGGTTGGACTTGATCATCTTGAAGGTCTTTTCCAACTTTGGTGATTCTATGATTCCAAACCCTACCATTCTGTGATTTTCCATAGTAGCTGTTGGTATAGGAGTCCATTTAGATTTCAGACATATGTTTGACTTTCCAGACATTACTTTCTGATTACATCATGTCATTGCAGGTCACTGCATCAGCAACAGCAGCATGACAGTGGCTCTGGTTCTCATTTGGATAGCAGCTTTCTTCTGGTCAGCAGCTCCACTACTTGGCTGGGGAAGTTATACAGGTAACAGGTATCTTTCAGTTGTACTTTGGCACCTCTCCACTTAACTGAAAAAATATACTTACCTTTCTTGCTTGCTTTTTGTGATAAACCAGATCAATTATCAATGGAACTGAGAGAATCAATCATTCATCAAACATGACATGCGCAGAGTATTGTCTGCTTCAGTATCAACTATTAAGAAATTGTTTGGAAGATACCACAGGAAAGATTTGGACCAAGTACATATTAGTTCTGAAAAAAGAGAGATCAGAAATATTTGGCATGATTAAGCAATGAGATAAAGGAAACTATCAAAAGACATCTTTCAAAACCTGTCAGGATTAGGAAGCTAGAAAAGAGCACAAGATCCAGCAAGTTAAACTTGAAACTGTAATAAGACAAGCCAGAAAGGTTTGGTGAAACAGTTTGTTTGAAAACTAACATAGCAGAAGAAAAAGATGTCAGAAAGTTTTTCAGTCCAAGAAGTTATCAGGATGCAAGATAAGGCCATGCCAAAAGCAGGAGGGGGGGGGGAAAAGGGAAAAATTTGAGTAGTGAACACTGTAGTATTTCAATGACCAAGGGATATTCCCATACAAAAAAATTTATTCATGAGGAAAAGTTGAAAAATTCAGCAAAAAAAATTCTCTAGGAATAAATGGTAATGCTAAAGGAGTGCCTGCAAACGAGATGATGTGACTGCACTTGTCCAGCAGTTAGCTGACTGGATCCTGTAGCCGTCTTTGTCCTTTGAGAAGTCATGAAATCTGTGAAGGCTTATTAAAGCAGCTATGTGAATGCATCCTGTTACTTACTAAATACGTAAGCTTTGAGGTATCTCTGGACCCTTGAAATAAATATGCAAGAGAAGTATCCATGTCTATGGTTGGTTAAAACTTTTATCCTTTCCAAGCCAAAATGTTACCAGAATGTTAGGATCAATGGATCTTTTGTTTGAGACAAAACCAAACTTTTCATTGGAGTGTTCTAACTTCATGTCTTATTTTTGGAGTCTGGATATGCCATACACTTGAGGGATTTGGACTGGTAATTTTCTGTGTATCTTCTGGCTATCTGTGATTCCTTTTTACATTCATCTTATTAGCTTTCCATTTATAGAAGTATTTCTGATGTCCCTTTTTGGCCTTAAGCTGGAGCCAGGGACTTTTTGAACATCACTGCTTTGTCAGGGCATCCAAGTGCCCTCATAGATCCTCTTTGTACTTTGGATTCAATTCCTTGACAGTGGTCTTCAAGACCACTTCTAGGAGCACTTTTTCCTACTTAGAGTCACAGCAGTTTCAGGTTCCTGGGCTATCTGACTCTAAATGTATTTCCATTGAGGGCACCCATGGAGATGTGGAAGCCCAGGAATGGCAAGTCTGGCAGCAGGCAGCAGAGCAGGCAGAAGGTGCCAGCAGATCACATCACATTACACCGGGCTTCCTCGGACCTCTCACTTTTACACAGCAGCTGCAAGGGTCTCCAGGACCCCACTGATACTTGGAAATGCCACTTGCTAGTGTCCCTGCAGAGGAGGGAAACAGCTTTGAATTGTGACTCACACATAATCTGCAGGATTTTCTTTTTAAGTCATCTGGAGGCTGCTTTCATTTTTCAGTCTAAAGTTTTCACAAACTAGAAACCTGGAATTAAGCCAGATTTTATTATAATCCTTTTGAATCTTGAGGCATACTGATGAAAAGGCAAAGGAGACAAAAATCTATTTCTATTACTGAACACATCCAGACAGCAACACCTAGAGCTTTAGGTGATAAAAATACCAAGCTCTTTTTGATAAGAATCATAAAAGAGATTTTAATCTTTTGCTCCTTTAGTTCATTCTGTCTAAACCTCCTATCACCTGTGAAGAATTAAGGGTTTCTTTTTTTTGCTTCAGAATTACCACTGGATGTCAGGGAGAGAGATCTATTGCTGAATCAGTCAGACTTCACCTGTATTGTATGTCCAGGACTTGTTAATGCTTGACTTACATAATTTTGGTTCATGCTTCATTTACTTGTAATTCAATTTACTGCCAAAACTGTCAGAAAAATAATTTTTTCCACATAAAAAGAAAAATCAACAATTCACAATCTATAACAAGTCACTAATGCTGTTGAACTCAAGTTTTGTATCAGAACCCAATTCCAAACACATCAGAGGGTCTAAATAAGTAAAATGTTATTCATAAGAGCATATAAGCAGACACTGCACCTTATTCCCACTGCCTTTCCCTGAAGTACGTGATCAGCTTGTGTCCTTTTGTAAACCCCACTAGCTGCAGGTCCGGCAAACTGCCTGACTTAATTTTTAAGAGCCTGCAGCTCCTGTCTAGTTGCAGCACTGTATGCTCTCACTATGGTAGAAAATTCATTGCCTTTTTGTTTCTTCTAAAAAACCCTCAATATTTTTGTTTCCTGCTTTGCTATTTAAGTAGTGACTTTTTACATTTGTCACATTGTCGCTTTCCAACAGCTAGTTATGCTGCTGCAGATCTCATTTTAGGAAGTTACTACATAGAAGCTTGACAAGTAAGAGTAGATAACACTCAAGAATCTCAAACAAACTGAATTATTACAATTATTTTTCTAATAAAGTATCACAGTTTCCTGCTCTGAAACAACAGTTTGTGCATTATGGACTCACACTGGAAATCTAAACTTGACAGAATGGTAATATGCATTAAAACTTGTTACAGTCTAACTGGTCTTGACAAATGTTTATGTAGGAATTTATGCCATGGCTCATTAAATCATAAATATCAATCCATTCTTTAGTGCTTAAAAGAAGAAAAATACAGCACTTGAACTAATAATAATTCAAAAGCAGATAAATGTTCTAAAAATGCTAACCAACTTATTTCTGCTTTCCAGATCGCATGTATGGCACGTGTGAAATAGACTGGGCAAAAGCAAACTTCTCTACAATCTACAAGTCCTACATTGTCTCCATTTTTATCTGCTGCTTTTTCCTACCTGTCACAGTCATGGTCTTCTCCTATGTGTCAATTATCAACACCGTCAAGCTAAGCCATACATTAACAGGACTAGGTGATCCCACAGACAGGCAGAGAAGAATGGAGCGGGACGTCACCAGAGTGAGTTTGGGTTTCATGTTGGGAGGGATTTATCTCAATGAAATCTGCCTTTCCAAAACCTGGTTTCCGCTAGAACAGAAGAGAACAAAAACAATCAGTTGCATTTCATCCTTCTGTAATTTCTAGTGACTGAGTCGGTACTCAGTGAAGAAGATGAGGTTTGTTTAAAACTCCTAGCCCAACAGCTGGCTAATGTTGGTGCTACATCACAGGTGAATGACAATCCAAATATAATTGGAGTGGGTTATACAGCACACAAACAAAAATTTGGTTTGGCATGTGCTCCTTTCTTTCAGAAGTTACATTACTTCTGAGTACACACTGTAACAGAAGTTACAGTGGAGCTTTCAATTTACTTACCATTGCCTTGTCTATCTAAAACCATCTGAATTTGTATAAACATACAGAGGACTGTAGCTATTTCCATTCCATTAGGTGAAGCACTTCTCAGGCACACCACCATGCCAAAATTAGATATAGAACTTCTACATCTGCCTGGCTTCATCAAAGCAAACCTTTTGCTTGCCTGTATTCTGTGAGGCCTACCCTCAGGACAATCTGAATGTTTTCCTTCCAGCCAAGTGTTCAACCTACTATTCCCAGTGTATTGCTTCCCTGATGTAGTCTTCCAGAATAGATTTGAAACTATTCTTTTATCTTTCAGGTTTCTGTTGTCATTTGCACTGCCTTCATTATTGCATGGTCACCATATGCTGTCATCTCTATATGGTCTGCCTATGGCTACCCTGTGCCCAACCTCACCAGCATCCTTGCCAGTTTGTTTGCTAAGTCTGCCAGCTTCTACAATCCCATTATCTACTTTGGAATGAGCTCCAAGTTTCGGAGGGACATTTTCATCTTGTTCCATTGTGCCAAGGAAGTCAAGGACCCTGTGAAGCTCAAACGTTTCAAAAACCTCAAGCAAAGACAGCAAGAGCCCTGTCAGAAAGAACAGAAGTATGCAGCTGTAATGCACCCCGCACCGAGCCCTGATTCTGGGGTGGGAAGTCCAACCAATACCCCACCTCCACCAAACAGAGAAGTGTATTTTGGTGTTCTTGATACACCATCCAATAACCCTGACATTGAATGTGATAGACTGTAAGATTCCCGGCCACTTGATGCATGCACCCACGTTGTGTTCAGGAAAACCCTCTTCAGATCAGCACTTGAGTGATTTTCTAATTCCCAGTCCATCTCTTTTTTGCTATAGCCCTGACGAATACACAACTCAAGCAAGTCAGATGGTAAAGTGGTATTTTCCTTCTATGTGGGTACAAAACACTACGAAGCACGTTACAATGTGTGCAGCACACCCAGTGCCAGAAACATTCAATTTTCACATTCATGCAGGGAAAGGATGACTGACTCATGAAAAGGAGGCATTAGCTAGCAAAACTAACTCATGTGTTTGCACCCAGATTTGATTCATTAGGAGATTATCTTTCCAAATACCTTTTTTGCTCTTCAACAGCCCCAGCCATAGAGGATCGTTTTAGCTCTGTGGTTCTGCCCAGCCTGGCTGTTGGAGAAGGGCCCTGCTGAGATTGTGGTGTAGCTGCAAGCTGGTGGGCAAAGCTCTGCCATGGGGCTCCCAGACATGCAGGGCAGTGTGTCTGATTGCCTGTGCCTCACTCTGTCAGTGGCTATGCAAGTGCTAGAAGTTGTAGGTCTTGGCATTTTCTGGTCACTGTTGTCTGAACAGTGGCTTTATACTTTTCTTTGTTGGTCTGCAGAATTATTTCTACCTTCCCTGACCTTCCTGGGGAGCAGAGCCTGTCTGTAGCATTCAGAATCAGGAAAGCTGGCCTTTAACTTTACTGATCTGTCTACAAACTCATTTTTTTTCTACCTGACTATTGAGGTGAAGCAAGAGATGTTGTACAGGCAATGAAATAAAAAAATAACTCTAAGATTTTAAGACCACTGATGAAGTGTGGTTTCAACACTACTTACAAAATATAATCCAACACTTCATTACTGCTTCTAAAGAAGGTTTTTGTAAAAAAAATACATTTAGATAAATGTAAATAAGTAGCAACTAAAGATAGTGATTTAAACAGCTAAGCTCTTGGCTTACATCAGTAGCAAGACTATCAAATGTTGTAAGATGCAATTATTCCACCAAGTTAATTTTACAGAATCAAAGTGAGGAGATATATCTTCATAATTCCCCATCTTGGAAATTAGCTGCATACCAAGAGACTTCTGTAAAAATGTCTCTGTGTTAGCCATGGAAATTGTGGGTTAATTTAGTGCTATTTGCAAGTTAAACAAAGGGGGATGGGAAGAAGAAGGAAAAAATCCCCAACAACCTTGGTTGCTAAACTCGCTGCTATTTATGACTTTCTGTAATCTCACTGTCTGGGTGTGCTAAAATGTAGCTGTTTTGCAAAAGTGTGCTCTTCCAGATGTGTTTCTTGGGAAAGTTACAAAGAGAACCCGCCTTCATTTCCTCTATTACTCTATTTGTTTTGAGAAAATCACCTGTGTTTTGAAGTTAAAAAACAAATAAACATTACAAGCAACAGTGGGGACTGTGTTTTCTTTCATAGCCACAGATCTGAACTACAAGACTATTCATTTTCTGTGGAAAATTTTGAGATATGGGTGCTATTTCATTACAATAAATAATTAGAAGCAAGTAAGTAAACTGTTTGCTTCCAGATAAAAGTGCAATGCTGTAGCTGCAGAAATAGATAAAATCATTTAGGGCAAAATCCTGTCACAGTTAGATTAAGCCAGGCTGGGCTCACCAAAGCTAGCATGTGGTTTTGAAAGCTTCTAGGTGTAGCACAAAATCCTCTTTAGTAACCCTGCTGGACTGAACCCTCTCACTGCTGAGAGTGCTTGGGTTTTTCTCCAAAGAGAGGAGTGCCCTGCTTCCCCATCAAATGCAGTTCTCAGAGGTACCTGCAGCTGCAGCTGTGCTCGACACCTTGCCTATAGAGCCTCTGTGGCCACAGATGACAGGCTAGATTTTAATATGTATTTCTGGTAATTTACAGATAACTAGGGAAAAGTCTTGCCCTGCTGCACTGTAGCAGTGCTGCTGATCTGCAGGATTCAGACTCTGATATAGAAAGATGTGAAAAGGGCAAGGGGGAAGGTGGAGCAGCAATGCCATTTCCAAGACTGTTCCCAAACTCCAGCTGAAATCTCTGCCGGTTCGTGCACCACCAAGGGAGTAGTTAAAACAAGCCAGGTAGGAGCAGAGCAGGGAAAAATACAAGAAGGGGAGAACCAGATAAGCAGGGGAGCAAGGGGCCATAGGATGCATATCTGCTGAAAAACAACTAGGAACAGCCAACACAGAAGCCTGCAGCAAACTTCCCTCCTGCAAGCCCTGCAGCTACAGTCCTTTGTGGATACAGGATAATACCATGGGACTGCATAACTGTAGAGCAGAATATCTGGTTTTGCAGGTTGCACAGAGGAAAAGAGGACAAATGCCTTTGCAGGCATCAACCTGTGCTCCAGGTTCAGTAACAGCAGGAACACCTTTCTCACTGAAGTTACTCCAGTTAAAAAGCTGCCAGCCCTAAAGCACCAGTGCTCTGTAGCTGCATCTAGGACACCAGAGAGTGGCTGAAGTCAGGAAAAAAGGTCCAGAATCCATTAATGCTCCAGTGCAGGTGACGGAATGCATTTCAAGTGTGTGAAACAACACAGATCACCTTGTAAAATTCTTTACCTTCGTTCTGCATCTCCTCCCCTTCTCTCAGATCCCACAAAGGCCCAGAGAAGGCTGGCCCGGCTGCTGCCTCCGCAGATGGGTTTCTCTGCTGGCCAAGTCCACGCTGCCCATCAGGGAGCAGCAAAGAGCTCAGGAGCTTGAGGTAGTGATCAAGGATATAAACAACCTAGATATGGTGAAGGGGGATGACGGAGTTTTATGCTTCTTACTTAGAGACAATGAAGTAGAGTGCAGGCAGCATAGAGAGTCATGGAGTCAAAATGCTTTGGCCTGTAACCTTGCTGCTCCTCACAATTTTGGATATTCTTTTACAGTGGATGTGTTTTAGCAGCAGAGATGCAAGAAGGCTGTTGATCAGGATATCAGGCAGTGTCCTGACTGATATTCTGGTGACAAGGGTGCCTTCCTGGGAAACTGCAGCTTTGAACGCTGTCTCAGCTGGTCTTAAAAGGGAGGTCATGCTCACTTTGAGAAGCAAAGGACTACCTGCTCCCAATGTATTATTGTGAGATTTTGTAATTGTTGTGGTTGGTATCATGTACAACACACTAAGTAGCATCATCTGGCAGAAGGCAGTCAGCCAAGCAATTCTGCCATTTTCAAAGGATGCTCTCAGCATTTGCTGGCTTCTTCCACAAAGATCCGAGACAGATATTTTAGCCTAGATGCAAGAAGCCCAGCCAAAAGAATCTTGATAGCTCTTCTTTATCCATTTCTGTACTCACAGCCCTGTTGAGAGCATTAAAACACCCCAGCAAAAACAGTGCTTGAGCATAGTAAAGTCACTGCAAAAAGCCTGAAGCCCTTAATTCACCCTTTAAAATATGCCTTTAGCTACTCTACATATTCGTTTCCAAGTATTTCCTAACTGTTTTTATTAGCTATCAATTAGTACACTCAGCAGTTGAGTTCTTAATTGCTACACAATCCTTGTATTTACATGCGTATCAGAATCCGATCAGCTCTTACCTGATTATTTCTTATTATCAGTATTATTCATAACTATCAACATATCAGTATTATACCATAATCATTGCATTTATTAATCATGAAGTGCAGTTATTAATACTCCCATGTGCAGTTTGGCCTTGCAGGTGGCTTACCAACATCCTATCACTCCCAAAACCCTTTCACTTGGGCTACACAGTTTGAACAATCACTGTAAGCCAGGACTATTTCTATTCAATTTCCACATTTAGAAGTAGCCTCTTCTGGTTCAGCAGGGGAAGAAAACAAGAAGTAAAACAATTAAATAAAATATAACAAAATAAAATAAAATAAAATAAAAGTAGTAATTTGTAGACCTTTTGTAGTAATAGTAGACCTTTTGGTCCTGCTTTTTTTTTTTTTGCTTTTTTTGCTTTTTTTTTGCTTTTTTTTTTCCCCCCAAGCTGCAAATCCTTTAGGGTTTCAGCACATTGGCATGCATACCACCATTTCTTAATATTCTTTGACATTTCTAATGGTAACATGAATAACTTGAGTGTGTAGCTGGAGGGAGTGGCATAGCCTGCTGCAATCCAGGCCCTGTTCTCAGCACTGTTGTGCCTTTTTATCTAATGACTCATGTAAAAGGATTTCTTGTAACAGGGATCAGACAACAGGAAATCCTTCTCCACCTCCCTTAAGACACTGGCTTTATTACAGTGTGAAGTACTCAGGCTTGCATCCCCTTGCAGGCTCTCTCTCCAGCCCTTTAAATCCTTCAGTCTTTGCTGCACAGACTGACAAGATGAGAGGTACAGAGTGTGCCCATCCAAGCATGGTCTGTGGTTTGGCACTTCCCTCAGGAGAGAGAAATGGAGACAAAATGCCTTCCCGAGGGTAATAAATGAAAAAGGTGGGCAACGCTACCACATCTGTATTTTCAACTATGCTGGATATAAGCCAACCTGGCAAACAAGGTTATCTTGCAATGTTGTGTGTCCCCTTCTGCCTGCCTCTCAAATTGGTAAAGGTTTGGGATCTGAACCTTCACCATACATCAGTAAATGCAAACAATTTTTACAAGCACTTTGGGAACTCTGCAGACTAATGTGATGATGCCTGTAGGTTCACATAGGTCTGTCTCTAGTAAGTGGTCTGAAGTGCTTCGTTCCTCTCTGCAGCAAAGACTGCACATTAGCTGACCCCAAATCCCTTCCTGCATTGATGATCTAGGAATATGGAAAGCTAAAATACTGTGCAGCTGGGGAAAAAAAGAATACCTCTAAGGTCCTCATGATCAGCATATATTCCTGCTTTGTGGGAGATGGCAATCAGGTGATTCTAAATGAAGCAGGCTAAAAGCTGGAAAATGGGATCTATTCCAGAGAACAAAGTAAAGACACTACAGGATACACATAAATATAGATCTTGCAAGGAGCTTTGGGCTTGGAAGACTCACAAAACTTAATTTACCCATATTAAGATTATGACAGGTAGCTAAGTGAATTGCATTGACTGCTGTAGAGAACAGGAACCTGGCATCTGTTTTTGTCTACAACTTTGAGCATACAAATATGTATTTCATACATACTTCTGAAAGTTGGGTTTCTGGGTTGGATTTTTGTTGTTGTTTGGTCATCTGTCTATCCAACAACAGCTCATCATTAAAGGGAAGCAAGACTCTGTCCTTCTTGATGTGCAGAAGAAGAATAAGTTTCAAAGAATGTCCAAATACAACAACAAGAACACAGAACAATAAGAAAACTACTAAATGGAAAGTAATAATCCCATTGCCAAGACAAAAATTAAGGCCACAGTGAATGATAAATTTTTTTAAAATAGCTACCAGCTGTCTGTGGCAACAACCATTGTCTTTAATGCTCATCAAATGAGCCACAAGCCCTTTGGGGATAACAAGCACATAGCATTTAATTATGTAATAGGATGTAACCCATTACGTGGCTCCATGTCATGGTCATTGGTGCTCACCCACATCTCTGTTGATTCACTGCAACCCCGAAGAGAAACAGCATCCCAATTTCACATTTCCAGTTTAACAGAAATCCCATGGTTCAGGCTTCATGTTTGCAGCTTTTTCTATTGCCACATCCCGTATTATATACAATATGCACTACTGATAGGTGCTTTAGCAACAGGTAAGGAAGAGTGCAAGTAACAACCAGAAAGTTAGCACAAGTGAATACAACACCAAAATCTTTCTAATACAAATTCTTGCTGCAAAGCAAGCCATGTTTTTCCTGATTGCTTCAACATGAAGTAGTGAAATATGGGGAGTTCCTGCAATGTTAGCTCTTACCTGTTCTGCCCACAAAGAGCCCTTTAAGCATTTACCATGCTAGCAGCAAAGAGTAGTCCTAGAAAACACATCAAAAATACACTACTGAGAGTAATCTCCCTGAAGTTCTGCAAAGGCAACATGATTTTGGTGCCACTCCCTCTTTACAACTATATGTAACAGAAATGAAGTAAACAATGTCATATTGCCCCAATCTATGCCTGGGACAATACATCTGGCCTCATAAAGCTATATTGTCCAAATAAGACCCATTCAGTGAATCTGCTCCATAACCTAGAATTTTCCCTAATTCCTCCATCTGCAAATTTGTGCTTCACCCAGCAAGTTCAGTTGCAGTTCAGTGGGCACAGTCAGGTTTAGGGATGGATGCTCAACATATGGTCTGTCAGCAGTAGATCCCACAGGTTTTTAATGAAGATGACAAGCCTCAGCTGCCTCTAATCCTGAAGAATCTGTTTGCTTTCTGAATAACAGGATCCACCCACAGCACTTCTGCCACAAAAAAGTTAGGAATATCATATTATTTAATACAGGATCTTGCACAGTAAGCAAAATAAAAATTAGCTGTAGTCTGGGCAGTTGCATTCATTGACAGTGTTGATATTATTTTTTCTACTTTATCACAACAGCAGGTTTACCTCATCTGTTGGTTTAGTGGAGTTATAGCATTTCACTGACCTACCTAATCTTCAAAGAGCAGAATTGCCCTGCCATCATAACCTAAGGCTGACCATAAGAACCCCGCACTTTGAACTGTCCCTTTTCATTCCTTAGGATAAAGATGACACAGCAAAGCAAGCTTTTCCAGACTCTCCACGAGAAAACCAGCTCATCCTCATCAGTCTGTAAATCCCTGTATTAGCCTGGGCTACAAACAGAGGACAACATTCCAGATATTGGGAAGCAAGCAGGCATGCTCCTAGGCTCTGGCTGCCATTCAAGCCCTTCCTTGACACCTGGATAAACCCAGCATGGATTAAATATGCTCAGCAGGGTTGGGAAACTAGCCTGATCTGTGTGGTTGGTCTCCCCTTTACCACCGCTTTGACTTAGTCACAATTATGTCAGGCTTTGTTAACCAGGCATGGGTCAATTTGACTTGCTCAGCAACAGGCTTAAAAAACAAATAATCCAATTAATGAAAGAAGCAGAGTGTAAAAGTGTTTGGAAAGGGTTGGGAAATCCAGGAGGGAGCAGCTGGCATGTCCCTAGTGGGATGTCTTCCTCCGAACAAGGGCACACAGAGGCCCCTTGTTAGCTCAGCAGGGACAGCAGTGTGGCTGCTCGTTGAACCCCGCAGTCCTTGGGATGGTGACATTTCACTGGGACTCAGAATACCAAGGCAGGGGGGTAGAAAGCTCCACAGACCATGCAGATATTGAGGCCTACCATTAAACAAACTCCGGAGACAAATGCTAACATTTGCAACTGCTGCCCACTTCCAATCCTATGATGACGTCTCAACAAGGGCTTACATAAAACTTCCCTCTAGTCCCTCTACTCAGCCTTCATTAGGCAACAACAAAGAAATGTCAGAAGTGATTTAAGATTATATCTTTAGCCCTGAAATGAGTGTTTGTGCTTCGGCTGAGAGAGGAGAGGGGAGTAGGAAGAGGAAGACTGAGGAGCGTTCACAATTACATTGCAGCCACGGAATATGTGTAGGGCTATTCATTCAAACTGTTGCTGCTGATAGTGACATTCAGATGCAGAAATGCCTAAATATCACTTAGAGAGAGAGACAACTCTTCTGCCTGCCTGGAGTGATGAAAATTTAGGGGTTTGGCTCAAATTCCTCGTACCAGTGTTCCAGACCTGACTCTCACTGTGTAAAACCTTGTGATTAAGAAGCCACCATGTGACTGCAACAAACCCACCACTACTGTTGTCCTTCAGAAAGAGTTATCACAAACATTAGCCCTTGCAAACCCAGAGCAGAATCCTCCCAGCCCTGAGCAATGGCTTAACTTTTGTGTTTATGACCATGGCAGTTTTGAGGCATAACCCAGTCTGCAAGATCGACTGTCGAGGCACTGATGAAAACCCAAGGTCTTCTGCAATGGCTGTGTTTGTTCCTGCCAGACCCAAGCAGCCAGGATCATGCCTGCATCCTCCCTACATCTTCCCCTCACAGTGCTGAGGGGAGGAGAAGCAGAGAGCATCAAAGGGGAAACATCCCCTCTCCCTTCTCTTATCATGCCCTCACTTACATGTTTAAGACTGTTTCATTGGAGCAGGGGCAGAAGAAGTCTTCCCTTTTAGTCCTAGATATATGGGACGTATCCTAGGATAAGTCCTATTCCCTTGCAAGCTGGAAACTGATTAATTGCAACTTGCAAACATTTCACACTCAGTGTCCCAAGATGAGGACAAGTCACAGAAGAGGTGAAATGTTTAGAGACAGGAGGACACCAAGGACAAGTGCTTGGGTGCTGCAGGATAAACTTAGTCCCTCTTATCAAAATTCTTGTTCATAAAGCTGTTCTCAGACTTTTTGAAGTTTTGTAGATTAGAAATAATAGCCACACTGACAGCAGTAAACTACATACTCTTCAACAACCATTTATGGCTCAGAAACTCATGAAACATGCACTCACCACCTCTACCATCCTGCTGATGGGATCTCTGGGACTGTTCTTGTCCCAACCTGTTGATTTCCATTATAAATAACAGCTGGTGGCAGAAGTGATGGTGTTGCAAATCTCTTCTGAGACACCAGCCCAAGCACTGATGTCTTGTTCCTAGGAACTGTCTTTTTCATAGCAACTGACTCCATGGAGATTTGCTTGCACTCTTACAGGTTCCTACAGATGAAACACCAAAGATAACATAAAATGTCTTCAAAGGACTCTGGAAAAAAAAAAAAAAAGAAAAAAAAAAAAAAGAGAGAGGTAAATGAAATCTAGCATTTTTACCAGTTTCCTCAGTTACAGGTGCTGTTAAGTCCTTGATCACCCATTTTCTGAACACTGCTTGTTTGCATGTCATCATGTGCATGCGTCCGTCTTGTGAAAGAGTAGATGTGACAGAGAAGCTGCTGTGCAGAGAGCAGTGCTCAGTTTTCTTTTGAAGTCCATTTATCTGTGTTCTTCCATTTCTTGGATCTCTTAGCAAGCATCAGCTTGATTTTATGCCCCCAGCTCTGTGACCTCCAGAAATTCTAGCCTTGGAAATGTGAAACAAAGTAAACAAGGTTTGCTCAAAATTCCCCATTACTAGGCAGCGTTGCTTGGCAAACTGCATCCCTTGCAGTAACACCAATTCCCTTTCCCCCTGCATGTGAAAAGAAATAAACAGAGCAACAGACTCAAAGCAAACAATTACTTACTGCAAATTAACCCAAATTATTACATGCAAATTAGTACTTGTTTCAGTTTTCCTACTCATTCTCATAAATTTTTACTAGAGGATGCAAGATATTCACTTCCTGAAAGAACAGAATAAAAAAGAAAGCTGTCAAGCATTAATTTTGTGAAGACCAAAGAAATTCACTTCAGAGTGGCAGAAGCCTTGAAATGTAATTTCCCCAAAAATCACAGTCTGCTTAGCTGGATGAGAACAGCTTATGGGAACAATTATAGTTAGCTCTTACAGGCTTCTTTAGAGGCTTTCCCACACAATGCTGCAGAAGGGACCAAGTGAGCTTCTGATGGCATCCCCTCAGGCACCTGAGCTCCTCTAAGTATCGATGCAGAATATATATACAAGCTATCCCAACCCACAGCAAAGATGGCTTGGTGGCAGAAAGCTCATGAAGATGACGTGGTCAGAGGGGAGCTCAGAAAACACAAGTGGGTGCTGAAGACAGAACCTCTGTGTGATGCAGTGGGGGCCTCACAGCCACAGTTTACAGCTCATTTGGGCTGTCAGCAGCAGCTCTGCCATGCCAGAGCAACCAGTCAAGGTAATCAGTGAGCTGTAACGCAGGGCAGTGTGTAATATTTAGCATCACAGCTGACACAGCTTGGTTACACACCTTATTAGCTCACTTATGAGGCGAATGCATCATTTTATGTGGCTCTGCAAGCCTGACAACTCCTTCTCTTACAGTGGGTTCATCAGGGTCATCTCCTCTGTTGTCCCTACAAGCACATCAGGCAAACACAATGTGCCAGATGTGTTTCTCACTTTTATTGTAAGTGTCCCTCATTTTGTGGTAAGGGATTCACATAAACCACCACTAGATCTGAAGAACCTAAGATCAACTCGCCTTGGAGAGTCGGTGGAGATACAGAAACTGAATCAGGATCTGAACACACCAAGATATGGCTGTAGCTATTAACTCAGCAAAATTAACACAACATGTGCTTTTCTCAGCTTTTTTCTGACCTTAGTTATTCCTTGGCCTTCTCCCTGGGACTCCCAAACCCCTGTGGGATGCAGCAGAAACCATTAGGATTTTGCAAACCAAAGTCCAAGCACATGGCATGGTGTTGCAGGGCCATGGGTGCAACAGCAGGAAACATTTCCTTTTTGCCTAGTCCTGAGCAATCCTTTCCCCAGCACATGTCTTTGCAGCATGTTTCTGCAGAGCTTTGGGTGTCTCTGGGAGTTGTGAGGAATGTGGGCATCCCTCATAGTGCTGGGGAACCCAGAATGTATCTGCAACAACTTTTGTTGTTGCTGGATTAAAAAAGGCAATTGCCTCATTAATCCCTACCTCTTCTGACAAAAGCCACCAGTTTTCAAAGCTACTGTGGAGCTATTTGCAGAACAGCTTCCCTGCTATCATCAGTCCAAATGAAGGTGGCCAAGTAGAGGGACTGGGTTCTCCTGGAGCAGTTTCCTTTGCTCTGGTTCAGGAAGGCAATGGCTGGCCAGGCCAGCTGCTGGGTGGTCATTAGCAACCAGAGATGGCAGCAGCTGCAGGGGCAAACCACCCCTCAGATGTCTTCTGTGGAGCAAACCCTGGGAGATACGCTTCTGGTTTTTCTACAGATCCATGTCCTTCTCTGTATCTTCAGTAACCTTTTCAAACTCATCTCTGTAAGCTCTGTGCTTCTCAGCTTTCTTTTCTGCGAAAGCTACTTCCCTTTCTTTTCTTCTGATACTTTGTAAGAACATGCATGTAATTGAATTCTCTCTCTCCCAAAGCTGTTTTTCACTTTATTTCATTGTTTGCCCTTCCTTGAAAGGAGCTTTGAGAAACTGAGGTTGAAAATGTCAATTATTAATGTAGTTTGAAAGCATTTACAGTATTTTCCATAGCATAAAACACTCTGAGGAGTTAGCAAGAGTAAAATGTAGAGGCTTTTCTCTTACAATTCTTATGGAGATTTAATGCTGGTGGTTATAAGAATGCAAATGCTATTTCCAGCTTAACTGTGCTTGTGACTAAGCAATTTAATAGAAGTAATTTACTTAACTTGGGGATCAAAATGCAGAGCTCACCTTATAATACACAGTTGTGGCACTGGAGGCAAAGAACACAGGATAGAGCTTATTCAGAGAGATTTATTTTTCTAATAAGATTTGAAGAGTTTGTGGTGTTGTTTTTTTTTCTTTTAAATGTAACAAAAGAGCAGCTTTTCCTCTCAAGGCTTGATTTCAGAGGATTTAAAATGGCATTGGATCTTTCTGTGGCCCTTAGAGGCATCACAGAAAAAAGGTTCTCCTTTGCTATTCTATTTCTACGTTACTGAGTTTATAGCTAATTGAATTGCTACAGTATGGAGTGATGTTTATGCATACTGTTTTCTACTTTTTAAAGTTGAAATAAATCATGAGTAATTACTGGCTTACAAAAAGTATAGACACAGGCTAATGCATTGCAGAAACTTGTGTCTATGTCTTTTGTCCCTCATTGTTCTATATGGCTTGAAATAACCCAAACAACTTGATGGTTGAGGATAAAATGGTGGAAATGGGCAGCAAAAAGGGTCATAGCAGTTCTTCACAGTCTGCACTCCCCAAACCTGATCCATTTGCACACATGTAGTAATAAAAGCTTAGTCACAAATATCCTGAGGAGGAACAGGTGTGAGATCTGTACTTCCAGCCCTGCCCTGCAGCCCATGCAGTGGCAGAGCTACTGCCAGCTCAGCCACCCTGGCAGACAGCAGCATATCCAGTGTCGGGCTGGTCCACACACAGCAGAGTAACTTTTTGAAAGTGTTTTAGTGGCTAATAATAGTCTGGAGCTTCGATGCCTACCCAGGATATTGAATACTTTTGGTGGTGACCAGTTAAAGAAACACCAGAAACACCATCCCTCCTTCTAGCTGGAAGTGAGAGGGACAGAGCAGGGAAGGGGAGATGGGCAAATGCTGATGCCAGTGGAGTGGCAGAAACACCAGCATTTGCCCATGTAAAGAACATATATTAATCCACCCATTAAACACACTGGCAGTTCTGGCCCTGCTGCATGTCTGGACACTGTTTCTTGCCAGAGCAGCGCTCTGATTTCTGCATGTTGCCTCCAGAAAATACCTGCATTTTGAACAGTCTTCAGTGCTGAGAGCCAAAGCTGGAGAAGACAAGGATAAGGGCACCACAGAGGGGCTGCTTTTAGTTGCTGAGTGGCAGCCACGAGCTCTCTACTGTGAAGTGGCTTTTACTGGCATCACCTACTTGCTCTGACACCTGATGCCCTACAGAGCAGAAACAGAAAACACATCAGGAAAATAGTCAGGAAGAACAGACAGAAGACTGTTACTGGGTTTACATTTTCCAGGCCTGATTTGCAGTGAATAGTTGAGCTTTACTGCCAAGGTAAGGGGCACTGGGCTCCAGAGTGAGACTTGGTATTCTTGGCAAATTAAATTAACAGTGGCAGTGGTAGCATATGGCTCACACTGGCAGTACACAGATAGGGAAAGCACACTGAAAAAGCCATTTGTGTTTTCTGAGAGCTGTGGCCTTCAGATGCAAATTTCAGCACTGAATCCAGCACTGCTGAAATTTTTAACAAAGAGTACTCTCCTAAACAGATTACTTTACTGCTCATGCAAGGAGCTTTGTGCTGATTAATACAGTTTTATATGAGGTAGTAATGAAATATATCCCACTTACCCTGGGAAGACTCAATCTCCACCTACACTGGATTAGAGATAAACAAAATTCATATGCTCCACTTCCTACAGACACAGTTCTGTTCATAGAATCATAGAACTATTCAGGTTGGAAAAGACCCTTGGGATCATAGAGTCCAACCATCATCCCTACTGTACAAAGTTCTCCCCTAAACCGTATCCACCAACACCACATCCAAATGACCCTTAATACATCCAGGGATTGTGACTCAACCACCTCCCTGGGCAGCCTATTCCAGTGCCTGACCACTCTTTCTGTGAATTTTTTTTCCCTTATGTCCAGACTAAACCACCCCTGTTGCAGCTTGAAGCCATTCCTCTTGTTCCGTTGCTAATTACCTGTGAGAAGAGACCAGCACCAACCTCTCTACAATGACCTTTCGGGTAGTTGTACAGACTGATGAGGTCTCCCCTCTTCCTCAGACTAAACATTCCCAGCTCCTTCAAGTGTTCTTCATAAGATTTATTCCCTAGGCTCTTCAACAGCTTCATTGCCCTCCTCTGTATTCGCTCTTGAACTGAGGTGCCCAAAACTGGACACAATACTCCAGGTGTGGCCTCATCAGTGCTGAGTACAGGAGAATGGTCATCTCTTTTTTGTTTGCAATAACTGCAATTTCTGCCAAACAACTTCTTAAAAGGGATTTCCATTGTGGCAGTCACTTGGTTTCTGATAGAAAACTGGAGAGATACAAACATCACGGTCCAATCCCATAATGTTACAGCTTTTTAAGCTGGTTACACCCTTCAGATCCAAAGGGAGTCCTCCCAAGCAGCCACCCTAGGCATTTCCTGATCCCATATATGACAGAGGCTGTTCCAACCCCAGTCCCAGCATTTACGGTCAACTTTATTTATGTTGCAACACAACATTTGTGGCAGCATCTGTTCTAAATCTGGCATTGGGAATACAGGGCATAGATGGCAGGGTTAGATTCAGTTGCATGGTAAAAATAATGAAGCTTTCTTGATGCCCCTGATAGCTGCCTGCTGTATTTCAGATGCAAGTGCATCCTCTGTCTGTTTTCTGTTTTCCTGCAGATATATCTTGAAATCATGAAAGGAAAGCAATCTCTGAACATTGATTCTTTCTGTGGCAGTCCAAGAGCTACAAGCAAACTTAGCTAACTTTTTGGTCCTAACTAGTATTGTCTGCATGCCCACAGCTAATGCGCTACATAGTAAATCGATCCAAGAATCTACAGACATTATTTAGAGGCAGATTCTCAGTTTGCTCAATTGCCTTATTAGATTCTCTTTCCAGCCCAAGTTCACTATTCCTTATGACTTTTTATTATTATAGAGGTAGATGAGCTCAAATGTTTCCAAAAGCAACTGCCCAGAACTTTAAAAATCCAATTCAAATCTATGACAGTTAAAATAGTCAATGTTTGATTCTGTGCAGTATCAGTCACACAAAAAGGTTGTCTTTCCCATTTCCTACTGTGAGCCCTCATTTCTGAGCCTGCCCAGCAGGCTCCCAGCCAGACCCCATTCCCGTGTTGTACCCTACAGGAGATCCAAGGCAAGGGTCTTATCAGCTCTCGCTTGAACTTTGCCTCCTGGAAAACCTGAACATGTTAATTTTGTCACCGTTTATGCCTCCCTTCCCTGAGGGGTAAGTAAATCAACCTGGGGCCTGGAGGTTACTGTCAGAGCCCAGTTTCTCTATAGTCTCAGGAAACATGGCCATTGCCATCTCTGCTGTGACAAACACCCAGTGGGTCAAATTTACACAGTGTAAGTTTGGTATCCATCCATTTAAGCCCAGCATGCCAACTTTATGCATTCATTTGGCCCATGAGGTCTCCTCATTTATAAGAAGAAAAAACAGATGCCTGGCTACCCAATTGCTCTAATTATTTAAAGAAGTTTCTGATGCTGGCAATGGTTACAGCATACATAATTCAGCCTCCATAGCTTTCTCAAACACAAGACAAACACATCATTGTATTTTATATAAGCCTTCCAGGACTTTGGTTATTTTATTTACCCGAGGTCAATTTAGATGTAAGTGCTTTAAGCAGCTAAAGCCAAACAATTTTAACCCCTTAGTTGCCTTGCCATCCCAATTATACTTTTAACTTTCTACTGTGTTCTCCTCGTGTCTTGTTTTTTTCATGTATAAATGGTTTTCAGATATGGATAACCTTAAGCATACTAGTGCATAAGTTGATATTTTATTTCACAGAGTTTGAGAAACAGAAAAGCTGCAGAATTTGAATTTCACAGCCACTTGTTAGGAGTTAAGACTAACAAGTGCAGTTGTACTGTCTTTGAACAGAGCACTGCCAGGCTGTGCATGACATCTTGGGGTGTTACAATGTGGAGAATATCCTGCTTTCTGATTCCTGTACTAGTAAGTGGTGGAAAAGACTTGAGGGTAATCGCTTGAGAACAGAAAACTTGTTCTTTTCTGTTTAAACACTTGGATTTGATTAGATGTGACATAGCTATGCATGATCTTGCAGAAATAATTTAATTTCTGCTTTCTGCCCTTATATGCAGAGTCAGGACTTCATAGTACTGGCTTACTAAGCCTACAGTGATCTCCTGAGAAGATTCATTCAGCAGTCTCTGTGTAATGATCATAGACCAGATAACTCAGCCCTGAATCTCCATGGTTCCTTATATATTTCCTACTCACAATTGGGAGAGTAAATAATCTCATGGTTTTAAAAGTGTGGTCCATAGCCCCATGCTAGAAGAGCAGCCTGCACCTTGGGTCCCACAAGTGGGACAAAGACCTAGTGTGTGGGAGACTCTGTTCTTTCCCCTTAAAAATTTCCCAGCCAAATTTCAAATGTATTTAAAACATTTGCAGGCATAGCTTGTTCTGTAACATAAATGGAGATGCTTTTCTGCGCCTATGCCCAAGTTGGTGGAGCCAGGGGTCCCTTCTGAGTTTTGGGGAGATGAGCACTATGGGCAGTGCTGCAGCACACACTGACTCCACAGGGTGTATATACCCATCATCCCCTTACACAGTCCTCTCAGAAGAATTTTATGCTCTCAGATGTTGACCTATGTGGACCTACCTTATGGTAAAACCTTTCTCACTTCCTCTCTGACAAAAGTTTGACCTGTTCATGTAAATCACTTCCGAAAGGCCAGTTAGGATCAAAAGATTATGGGCCAGGCCAGTAATGAACCTGGATTGAACTTGGATACCTGACTCCAAAACTACACCTGTCCCTGCCCAAATGGTTGTATATGGTCACGATTGTCTGCCCTCAGCTCAGGAGCTGTACCATTTGGTATCAAACCCAAAACAAGTGGATTTATTTGCCATTTCCAATTAGGTGAGGTTTCTCCTATTCCATTCACCCGTGCATCACTGCACACAGAGAGAGAGAGGGAGGTAGACACAAGGGACCTTACATTTTTCAAGGAAGTGAAGTCAGATTTTCAGCTGTTACCCAACATGGCCTTTACCCAACAATGTGTGGGGTTTTTTAATAAAACCTTTGTACCTTAAAAATTCTGCATGACAGATTATTTTTAAAATAAGATTTATTTAATGGACTATAACTCAGATACATCAGCAAGTGTCTGGTCTTCCAGGCTTGCTACTAATTCTGTTTGAAAACACCAGACCTCCTTACAGAGTCTTGGCCAGTTTATATCCTCTGTCTGTGCTGACATTGCTTACACACATCTTACCCTATGTCTCTCTTTCTGCTGTTTTATCTTCCAGAGCATAGGTAATCTCTGAGCAGATCACGATTCAATGCAGTCACTACATTTTCCTCAAAAGTTAAGAACTTTCTCAAACTCTCAAAGTATTTTGGCTTGTTTGTTAGCTGCCTCACTAGGACTTTCAGGGGACAGGTTAGAGGTCTGAATTCCTTTGCTTTCAGGCTTCATATTACAGTGTAAACAAAGCTACTGTGCTTGCCAGTGCTACCCACTTGAAAATGAAGAAAGCAGCAATTTTGTTTGAAATATTTTACTGAAGACGGTTACTGAGCTACTGCTGTGATAGCATGAGTCTGTAATAGGCAACAGCCTTACTTACTCTTTAGGTGTATATACATATATGTGCATATCTACACCATGCAGTAGTAGAGACTCAGCCCCTTGCAATTTGTCACCTGATCTATAAGTGTGCATTCATACATCTTCTAATAGTTTCAATGGACCCTGCTAAATCCTGGTTTGACTAACTAGCAAATGAACATATGATACAGTAAAATGTAAAAACTACCATCACAGGCAGTGCTACCAGTTCACAGAAAACTCAAGTGGAGGCCTCTGACAAGAAGCAATGGTTGGAGACATGAATACACACAGATCTGGAGCATTTGCCCATCCCTTAGACAATTGTGTTCAGTGTCTGTTATCCTCACACTAGTAGCTTCCTGACTGCACGGTCAGCTCTTTTGTGAACAAACTTTTCCCTGTGGCAAATCCTTGCACTGAAGTGAAGCCACACAACATGGTTCACCTCTTGCTCCCACACTTTGTGTTGCCAGCTGTTGGGTGGGTGGAAATTGCTTCTGTCAGGAAAAAGCACAGGCGGCGGCACTCGGAAATGTTGTGATAAAAAGAGACAGCCAGTGCCCTCCTCAGTGTTTTGTTTTGATACTCTTCAGTTCTCCATTACACACAATAATGAGAGTCCAAATACCATGGATAATGACAAACCTGGATAGTGTTTCTTTTTCTGTCCACTCAGTGTTTCTACTCTGTGGTTCCCAGGATGCTCATTTCTAGAATGCCAGGTTAGCTTACAGGCACTGATGCAGAAATGTGCCAGCCTACTGCCAGCATCCTTGACCCTGAGCTCCAGGTGGAGCCAGCCAGGCTGGGAAAGCTCAGGTGGGTGCATCTCGGACAGGGCTGCTGAGTTTCTGGAAGCGACAGAGCTGAGTTCACACACCACTGCATTGGAGCCGAGTCCTGCCAGGTCCACCCTGGCTCATTGCCCTTGATACAATTTAGCCACAAATTGGATAATCTGTCCATGGAAAATGAGAAATGGATCTATCAGCTGTTTCCTTTGTAAAGCTACCACCCTGTAGCAGAAAGGATGAAGCAGGACCTCAGTGTAGGCACTGTTGCTGTTGCTTTGACACCTTGCAGACCATGTTCAGCACGCCTACAGCTACACCCCTCAATGATGTGGTGCAGATAGCAGAAGATGAATCTTATGAGGGCTTTTTCCTGGTTATCCCAATCATCTGCTGCTTCTGACATCTCAGCTCCATCATTCAGTGTTAGTCCAGCTATTTCATTGCAGTCCTGTCGTGTGGGCACAGCCCGAGCCTTTGCCATCCAGCCACGTCTTGGTTTGCCAGAAGCTCACTCTTCACTACTCACACTCACAGTGGTTTGAGATCAAGAGGTTTCCTTGATAACCCACTGACCCAAGACTTTCAACCTATATAGGCATCTCAATATGTACATAGATGCACACAGATTTCTGAAAATAATCTGCTTGAGTGGGAAATAATTTGCTAAATACCAGTGAAGGTCTGTGCCCAAAATTCTGGAGTATTTCTATCAGCATCTGCAGGTAAGGAATTATTGTGGGGGTCTTTAGCCCTCCACTAGCACTGGGAAACGACACACAACCATTTAGTTACAAACCCCCAATGTTTAGATGTCTGGCCTCTAGCCCCTATGTATCTCTGAACTTCCAGTCCTAAGTTCTCAATTCTTTTGCCCATGTTCATCTGAATAAATAAATTGAATTACTAAGACTCTTGGTATTTCGGGTTTTTTTGGTAGATCTGGCGGCTAGATCTGCTAACAGATTTTCTGTCTGGAGACGTTTTCTGCCAGTCCACTTCATTCTGCTTCAGAAGGGATTACCATGGCAAACCTGAACTTATATATTAAGAGAATGAAATTAATCATAGATCATTACACCTCAGTAAAACAGTTCAGACTTCCTGATAGATCTTTGTTGTTGTACTGGTTATTTATATGCTGAGACGTTATACAGTTTCTGTAAGTACTGGAGTAGAGATTCAGAAATAACAGGTAACCACTTTCACTTAAATCCAGTTAATCACTTTTCCTTAAACCAAACACAGTTATAGTATTATTAAATTAGAAGTAGCCAGAAACTACATGTCTTTCCAATATGTCTTTTGAACTCTGTCTCCTGTGTGTATTCTAGGTTTGGGGTTATTTTTACTAATAATGTTCTTAGATAAAAGAGTGAATGTTCGCTTATATATGTTATCTATACACTTCTGAAAGCCTAGGTGGAATTGCAGATTATAGTTTGCATTCCAGCATCCTGGCTTATGCTGCCAGCCCTTTCTTTGATAATCTTGTAAATGCTGTGATCCTGATTGTCTCAATAAAATTTTCCTTTAGGAAATCCATATACAGATACTTAAGCAAGTTAATCTTTTTGTGGATCTAATTTGGTGAGCTCACACTAAATGAGTGCTGGTTTAAAAGACTTTAAGAGCATTTAAATGAATTGCTGCACCCAGTTTCATTATAAAGAACTCCATGCTGACCCTCCTGTTATACCTCTATCTTTCTGTGGCCAGACTCACACAGTGCTCTGTCACTAACCCTCCAAATTCAGGGAAACTGCTTAAGGAATACGATGTAGTCACATGAATGAAGGCATCACAGCCCATCTCTTCAAAAGCTATGTTTCCTCTGTAAATCTCACTTGCACCTAACTAATCTGGTATTTATAGTCTATTTAGAAAAAGAGCTGCACACTTTATTTCTGGCTATCAGTTGTAGTCCCTTTACTACAGTGCTGAACTGCACAGGGAGACTGAAAAAAAAAAATTCAACCAAAACATTGGTCGACTAAAGCTTTGCTTTCCCAAAGAGAAAAAACTTGACAAATCTGACAAGCTAGTGCAAAAGGAGCACAGAAATCCCTACCAAAAATATGTGGGAGGGAACATATATTTAAAATAGGACCGCCTAATTCAGTTGCTAAATCACTGTAAGGAGCTCTGTACGGCTGTGTGTGCCGGAGGAAAAGGGAGAGACAGAGGGAGGGAGAGACAGAGAGGGAGAGAGGAGCAGAGGGAGGGAGAGAGGAAGGGAGGGAAAGCAATGTGTCTTTCACAGAGCTAGGAGCTTGATGGGAATGTTTGATTAGCTCCTCTCTGAAAGAGAAAAGGTGTCCAGGCCTCCCTCCACTGCCTGCCTCTCCTTCTGTAGAATAATGTTGGCTGGAGTTTGGGGTAAAGAAAAGCTTGGAAAAAATAGCACTTTCATACTGTGTGGAGAAAAGGAATAAAAAATTGCACCCCTCAAGCAAGGTAATTCTGAAGTTATTTCTCTGCTATATTTATCTATGGGGGAGTGGGGGGGAGTTGCTTTTTTGCCTGTTGATAATAGTTAAATATTTTCACTGCTAAGAATCTGCAGGGATGTAATATTTTGTTTAGCATTCCAGCTGTGTGCCTAGGATCAAAGACCTAAGAAGATTAAGGCATAGATGTAGAAAGAAACCCTACTTTAAGTTGTATATACTTTATTCAGTATTTATAAAAGCATTAAACCCCTACTGTTAAAGTGGATACATATACTCACTGCCTGAACAGCAAGAGCTTAACTCTCTGATAAAGGATGGTGTATGTTAGTCATACACAGATAGACATATATATGCCTACTGTTCAAATAGTGTGTAACAGGTAATGCAACTTGTTCTCTAGGTTTATAACAGTTTTGCTTTCAAGACTTTGTGATCAATAGGAAGGTGTGTGTTGGATCAATACTTAGCACTGCCTGACACTGGGCAACACTACTCTCAAAGATACAGACTTAAAAATGGCATTATTCCAGTGACATGCATTTATACGGTGTGAACTCCCATGCTAGATGGACAGATACAGACATATGAACAGTACAGTAGCCTAGACACTACATAAGCTTTTGTGCTGAGTGCTTGTTTTGCTGGGGAGGCTCTAAAAATGAATAGCATTGTCCAGCCTGCCACAGCCGTTCAGCTCTCTGCGGAGAGATTAGAGTCGCGATCACTCTCTTCAAAATGCGGTTTCTCTCAGGCTAGTACAAACATGAACCAAATGCCCCAAGCAAACTTTCAACCCCAGTTAATATTTTGTTCCTAGAGTTTATGGGAACTATGCCACATCCAGAGCAAAAAAAGAATTACAGGTTACAGAGGCAGACTCTCCTATTCCTCTAACCTCTCCGAAATTTAAACAAAACACCAAAAACCAGCAAGCACACACACAGACAGAGTCTGTGTTTTAGATGGCTTTTAAAATACATTTGACTGAGAACAGCAATGGACTCATGTATGTTTATCACTTGTATTTTACCATATATATTCCAAAGCTAAAAACACCTTGCATTTGAGTACAAAGAATTATCTGTGTTTACCTGTATCTGTAATAATATGTTCTTCAGACTTTATTCAGTTCATCACATGAATGACAGCCATGGCTGTAAGACTGGTCTCTTTCAGAGATGCAAAGAGAGCTCAAGCAAAAATTATTATTATATAAGCACATTAGTTTTTAAATATTAAATTAGTGTTTTATTTTTAAACATACTTATTTTGCTTGCCTATTTTATCTAAATGTTTGAGTTGATACTTTTTTTTTCACTGGGGTGACAGAAAAGACTTCCTATCCTTCTGTTATTCAAGACATGAGAATTTTTTTTAATGAAACCTTGACTGTCCTGCCTGTATAATATGATATTGCTTTGTGTTTCTACCTGTAGCAGGAATGTTACGTTCTTAACTTGCTCACTACTTTATGTAAGACACTTCTTTCCCTAGTAGTATTCCTACACATTACGTATCACTGGCTGTTTCAATCGAGTAGTTTTACTAGCTAAATCAGGTTTCCTCACACTGGGGATGCAAGAAAGATACCCCATGTGGAGTCTCTTATGTCTAAGAAGAATGAGATCTTACTAAAGTCTTTCCTTTAGTGTATAACAAGGTTCCCTCTATTTTCTTACTTTCACAGAAATAGTAGGAAATTAATTTTTACACTTCCTTTTGTCAAACTTGATTAATTAGAATGTTTCTAAAAGAGGACTATCTGAGCCACAGTGTAAACACAGAAGCAAGGAAAACAGGCTAATTACTTCATGTAAAACAACATAATTATTTATTATTTCTTGCTTTTAGAAAACGTTGCTAAAAATAAACCAAATATGATGATAGGTCAGTCATTTAAAGCACCTGGCTGAAATGAGAGGAAAAAGGGATAGCTCAGTTTACTACCTGCAGCTGTGACTGGATTCATTCCTCCTCCAATGTCTTGCGGCTAAACACAGAGAAAAAAAAATCAACATCCCTCACAGGCATGAACTCTCCGTGCAGAGGGATTGGGATGGGCAGGTGCTAGAGCAGTGAGGTGAGTGTTAGCCCATTGCAATGGGGTGGGAAGGTAGTGAAAAGCAATAGTCCAGGATTTCCTGACAGCCCTGGGGGACGTTCTGGCCGCCTGAAGCTCTGAGTCCACCATGCTGCAGCATCAGCTGAGGTTTAGGCCTCCCATTCAGGGCCCAGAAAGTGGACACTAAACAGATACTACATCCTTCCTTCTGAAAGCCCATCCTTCATACAGGTCTCATTGGTCTGTGTCGGAAAACAGAAACACAGAATGAAACAAGAAAATACAAAATTAAAGATTTTGGGGTTTGTTTGTTGTTCTTTTGTTGTTATTGTTGTTTGTTTGTCTGTTTGTTTTAGAGAGAAAAATAATAGCCATAGTATGTGTTGCACAGGACGCAGCTACAGCAGTCACAGGTCTGCCCACCTCGACTTTCTCCTGTGGAGTAGATTTTAAGGCCAGAGGCAGAGAGCGAAATAGGTGCTTAACACCTACTTAGAGCACTTCAGCTCCTCTTTTGAACTTGCCGGGGCACAAGGAGCCCTCTTGTCCCAACCCTGGCCTGGGGTGCCTGTGCTAGAGCTCAGCTGGGACCTGAGACAATGCGGCCCCTGTTCTGGGCCCGGCTGTCGCGCAGAGACTATAATTATCTCTCTTCTAATGACCAGCCAGGCAAGATAACAGTTTTTATGCTATGTTTAGAAAACAATGTCTTACTACAAATTGACGGTTCATTCGCCTGTAAAAGAGCCTCTCTAACAGCCCTAGAGCAGCTGCACTCCTTTGCATCCCCGTTCCTTTATTTGCTGCACATTTCACACTTGGGAAGCTCGGGTGAATGCTGTGCAGGCAGCGCAGCCTCCCTCTGCCACAGAAGAGGCTCAGAGAGGTGCAGAAATGCCCAGAAAATCTGTAGCCCCTTAGATTGTATCTTTATTAGTATATTAAGCTCTGACTGTCTGGCTCACAACTGCCTGCATAGCCCTCATGAACACTTTTAGCCCCCCACCCGAAGGGGCTGCAGGTCCCGACTCCTGCTAATGCCACACAGAAAGCAAGCTGCTGCAAAAGGTGGGATGTGAAGGGACTTGCTGCAGATAAAACAGGAGGATGTATTACTGATGAGCTTTTCTTCCAGTGCTGTGGCCCACAGACGAGTCAGGGATCACTGCATTTTTTGTAGGCTCCTAAGGCATCTACGGGGTAGCTACACTAGCCAGCTGGGACTGCAGTTTGTGTGGGTGTATCGGACCCTTGCAAGCACTAGGAGGTATCAGAAGTGGGCAGTCCTGACAGCATGGCACTCATAGGTTAGCTACCCAAGTGTTTGCTCTGGGCTCTACAAACATCTTGCACAAAAGTCTGTACTGGTGCAGCTGTACATTTAGTGGTGCCTGAGGGCTGCTCCCACAGTCCCTCCAGTGCCCTGCTAGCTGGGGAGGAGGACCCTCTCCCTCTTTCTGCAGCCGGTTCTCTCTCACCTGTCTTGCCACCTTCTCTGAGCTCATCTCTCTGCTTTTCTCTGCAGCAGGACACGGCTGGGTTTCCTAGGGCTGCTTTCCCTGGGGAAGAAAAACAAACAAACAACAACAAACAGAACAGAACAAAACAAACCCCAAAAACACAGAAAGAAGCTTTCCCAATGACTTGGAACCAGCAATACTTTTTATTCAAATGTATTTAATAATTTAAAAAAAATAGTACCATCTGCAGCTTTTGCTTTCCCTTTTGAAGGAAAGCACTCAAATCCATAGCTCATTTCCGAAACTGGAAACACATTTACATTCAGAAGAGTATTTATAACCATCTCTGCTTCATTCAAATCATGCAGGTTTAAGCAGTTCTTACCTGGCAAGTCATAAGACTGTCATGACTGAACTGGCTTTCTAGCACCCATTAAGTGCATCCTACCTTTGCTTTATCTCCAGAGCTTTAGAGTGCATTAAGAGGTCAGTGGCACATTAAGAACACGATCTATGTCAGTTAACCTAAATGTGTCTCATTCTGCAGTACATCCCATAGACACAGAGGTTAAAAAAAGTACTTTCAAGATCAACTTGCATTTGCAAATTGTTTTTCATCCTGCCACTTTATAAAATAGCTTTGTAAATGTAACACGCAACTAAGTAGCCAACAGTCTCTCAGCTGGCTTCATATGAAAAAATGTGTAACTGCCAAGTGACAGTTTTATATGTGCCAAAGTTGATGGGAAAATTCTGAATTATTTTGTGTAGCTTCATGCAGTCCTTTCATGTCCCCACCAGGATGAGATGGGGATTTCCAGCACCTCCAGGTTTGTACATAAAGCTGTGGAAATTTTTACCTCTCCATAATCACTTGTTTACAGATAAATTTGGATGCCTCTCAGTCTCCCTGCCAGGTTCCTTTTGGAATTAAGAAGGCTCCATTATTTTTATTTTTCCCAAATACATAGTTTACCCTTGAGTCCATAGAACAAGGGTGAAACACAGAGGAAACCTGGCAGCAGTGCTGTGTATCCTGGCCCTGGTCACCCTCAGTGAGTCAGAGTTAGAAAAGGCCAGCAGCTGCATGACTCCAGAGTCTATGTTCTCTCCTGCCAGCCAGCTGAAGACAACGCAAGCTCATCCTGCTCACCTTGTTGGGAGTTCACCTTTCTTACCTCTCTTGCAATGCATCTGCAGCACTCCAGCATTTTGTTTTCCTGGGTTTGCTAGAAGGATTTTTTGAACATGAAATATATGAATAAAGAGACTGTTTGGAAATGAGGTTAAACTGGAAGGCAAGGAGTGTCCAGATGAGGGAGAGGCAAGGTTAGAGAAGTTTAGAGCAGTTGTAGTGGAACTTGGTACAAATGGGACTAGCTGCAAGGTCAAAGACAGACAAGTCTTACACCCTGCTTTGGGGACAGGCTTTCTACCAAACTGCATCTCAAAATGTGGTAATTCAGGAAGTCTCAGTCTTCCATGGTCTACATCTTCTCTTCTCAATGGTGTAATCTGTGTGTAGAAAGATATACATAAGTTAGGCAATAACTAGATTTGAAGTAGAAGTTCATATGGTAAAATCCTAAAGCCAAAGTTCAGAACAAAATTCCTGAGCGTAGAAGTAGATTATGCAATATTGAGGTCTGTAGGCTCAGTTTTGTTTTAAAAAAAGAAAAAGGCTATAAATTACAAGTTCCTGCTTCCAGTCCATGTGATAAGCAGTTTTGTTTTTTGAACACAGGCTCTCAGAAACAGAACCTTGTGATTCATCTCTATGCTGCAACAGCAGCTTTTAAAAGTTCTTAATAAGCAAAACTAGTACATCAGTGTCAGTCTGGTCCTGAGATGCATTTCCCAGCATTTTCTGGCTGTACCTACACTGTCAATATGCAGGACTGGAGTCTGGAGGCCACTTTCTATGCCACCATGTTTTCTAGTTCTTCAAGTCCCCTCCAGGGCACTCCAGGGCACTCAGATATTGCAGGAAGTAGTTTTGGACGTGCAGCCATCCCTCATGTCTATACCACCCATATGCTAGAGATCCCACTCCTGCCAGTTGCCAAGGGCTGCCAACACACGTGCCATAAGGCTGCCCAGCTTGGCCCACACTCTATCAGGTCTCTCACCAGCACCTTCACCAACTGCATGTCTTCAGAAACCCAGGACCACCCATAATAGTCTCATTTTTAATGCTGACACCTATGCAAACCCATACCTCACTTTCACCCCAGAAGCATCATGGAATCTTGAGATCCCTTCTGTAGTTGTTAAAAAATGGAAACAGTATTCACAGGTCCACAGTTTTCAAATAGCTCCCCACACCAGCCAAGTGTGATGAGAGATCTCAGCTTATCTCAGCTTGAATGTGCCTGGTGGGTTACAGGTGGGCTGCAAACAAGTACCAGGTGGAAGGGATACAACTGAAACAGCCTGTAGCAAAGCCAAAGCAGTGACCAGCTCTAGCCAGGGTCATCAGCCTGCCACAGTAACAAGGTATAAGGCTCCGTCTATGTGCCAGGGTAGTTCCAGATATTTTTTTTTCATTACATGTATTTTCTGAATTCTTATCCAACCAGTCCATGACTTTGACATGAAGCATGAGGAGTCATAACGATCGCAGGAGATAATGAATTGATAAAGGTTTTCTGTGAGATGTACAAATTTACTAGGATGCTTAAGGATCATTTTTGCTTTTGACCTAGACACATAACTCACTTTCGTAGTCAAGGGATACATTTAATTTTAATATGCAGAGCGTCAACATCCATTTCTGCTTTTAAGTTTCTACCAAAAAAAAAAAAAAAAAGTGTCACATTTTGTTTGAACACGCTACAGAAATTCCAAAAACCATCCCCAGGGTAACATGCAGTTCCTTCAGTGCCTTTAACACAAATTCTTCCCTTTTAAACCAAATATGTACCTTCAGGGGAACTCTAACACACTACAATAATTCTTAATTTGCAGGCAGCACAGCAGCATGGTTAGTCAGTGCTCTTTCCATTGTGCATCCAACCGAGAAAACGTGTATTACACTTGAAAAGCCACTTTGACTTGTTACAACCATTTCTTGGAAACAGAAAGTGATGCATTTTCTAAAAACTGAAAGAAATGTGGCCACAAATCTCATGCCGCAAGTACTGCAGGTACCTCCCTTTACCCCCAGTTACTTGGGAAAATGGCAGTGCCAGGGATTGATGGCATCTGCTGGGGTATGATGGATGTTAAGCAGAAGCAGTTACATCAGAAAAGGGAAAGAAGTTATCTGCAAGAGTGAGAAAGCTCCAGCATGCAGATGGAGCATGGGCTCAAGCCTGGGAGTGAGGGGGACAGATACAGGAGCAGACAAGAGCTATGGTGGGGAGAAGGGCAGAGGGAGTTTTCTGGACAGGGATTCAGAGGTTGAAGCCTATATTGATTCCCAATGAGCCACAAAAGTTGCAAATCAAAGCAAAAAATATGAATGCATGCTACATTAACAGAAACCAGGAAAATACAGTGCAATGACCCTCATAGAAGTAATCATCTGCATAGTCTAACTTACACTTTCTCTGTGAGTGGGTGACACATTCTAAATGTATCTCTTCCTTTGCTGGAAGGGGCAGGTCAGACCAGCATAATTGATGGTTATCCTGCTGAGACAGATGAAAAAGTTTTATTTAGGCTCTGAGAAAGGTCTGGCCAGTTAAATCACACTGTAGTTTTAAATAAATTACCTTCTTCTGAAAGAGCACTGTGGAAAGTGGAGAAATAATTTGTCACTGTTACTTCAACCTTACGTTGGTTTAATTTCAGGGCACTGCATGAACACAAAATGAGTAGTGCAGGGTTGTGTGGGTGTTTTTATTTGCCTCTAAATTGCTGGGTATAGCATCTCTTTATTATACCTACTTGAATGGAGCTATTTTGAACTAAATTATTCTTGCAAATCTGCATATAAACATTTCTTAAAGCAGCTCTTGGGGAAAAAAAAATGAAATTAAAAAATAAATAAATACTTCTGTGCCCAAAGTGCAACTTAGGTAGAATTTAGACCTCTGAATCCACTCATACACCACTCACTTCAATGACTTAAGAGTGACTTGAGAGGTGCCCCATGGGAGGTACAGGCTACTGGCAGTTCCCCTAGCCCTCTTCTGAGTCAGGGACCTCCTGGATCAGAGCAGGCACCATTTAAGACATGATGGGGTGGCAACAAGCAAAGTTTTTGTAATAAGAAGCAAGTGGTGAGAATGTTTAAACATGGATCATTCCATCAGGGCTGTCCGTGACCTCAAAGAGTTTGAACCCATGTTTCCTGCATCACCAAAGTGGTCCCCCACCCTCAGGCTCCAGGACACAAAAGACTGGGATATCCCCCATTCTCTGTGATGAAGCAGGACCCCAGTGCAACCAAGAAAGCCAAACACGGGGTAAGAAAGAAAGTGAGAAAGGGCCTGTCTTGCTGCTTGTGTGGAAGCAGAGCAGAACCAGAGTCTCTGGCTTTGGTCCTGGAAATAACACGCATTTCACAGTTGCTCACTATGGCATGAAAAGTGGAGTGAGTTCAGGAAGAGGAAAGGTCACAGAATCCTTGAACCCTAAGTCCTCTTGATTCCATCTCAATGTCCAAACCACAGGTTTGGACAGCAAGACTCTGTGTGCCTCTTCACAGCTCTTAGGATCCCAGATGCACAGTGGTCTGTTTTTCAGTAGAGTGGGGAGAATGGGCACAGGCATCCTTGGTACCCTTGGGGGTGGCACCTTCCCTCTCAAAAAATCCCTTCAAGCACTTTGTAGAGGGGCTCCAAAAGGTGAAGCCTCTGCTCTCTCCAGGGTCATTTTGAAGTCTTGGGGCTCCTCAAAGCAGAGGCCAGAACCCGACCACCTCTGATCTAACATTGCTGGGCATGGCTAGCCAGGGCCTTTCAGGCCACATGGGGAAAATTCTCATCTTTTGTTTTTTTTGCAGGGGCAATAGGTTTACCCCCACTTTCGGCAGCACACAGACCACCCAGTAGGCTGAACAACCCAACCCACCTGCAGATACCACACACTGACACCAGTCAGCCCAGCCAGGCAGCTGAATGTCTTCAACAAACAGGGCTGAAAGCCACCTCTGTATAGCAGTCTGGTGTGAAGCAGCATGTGCTCAAGAAACAGAGCCATGTCCAAGCCCTCAGCACCCACCTCTGAAGCAAAAGGCCTAAAAAGCATGGAAAAACTGCAGTGGCCATTGCCTTGCTGTCAAAGGGGTCACTGCAGAGTGGGTGGAGGAGCACCAGTGAGCAGTCTGGGATAATCTGGCCACAGAAGGCAGATGGTGAACATTCTGTAGCTAACTCTTAAATGGTGAAGGAAATTATTCAAAATTAATAGCCCAGACTCTAATCCTAATCCTAGCTGTGTATGCAACACAAAGACTCTTTAAGGCAAAAGCACAAGCTGTCCCCAGGCTTAGAAACTCATTTAGCAGTGGTTAGGTTGTTTGTTTTATTAAATACACAATTGCCTAATGTGCAAAGTCCAATACTTCTTACAACTCCTCCACCACAAGAGAATAGACCTGCTGCCATAAAAGCCTGAGTTTCCTTGTAGCCTCTTTCTGAGGAGCTACATAACTAAGCAGAGAGCACCATGGTGCACTGAAGCTCTGCAGCACCTCCAAGAAGCATTTTTAGGCTCTCAGTACTAGTTACACATGCCTCCACCTGTCTGGCCAAGATGCAGGGTTTGCAATTACAGCAGAGGCTACTCTGAAAGCTGAAGAAGGTTGAAGAACATAAATGGTACAGGAAAACTTGAGTTTCTTATTGACACTTCCCACAAACAGTGTGGGCAATTCCTTCCTTCTCTTCAATATGATAAAGTATATCTTTGCAGATGGTGCTGATACAGATACTATCCTTCTCTTGTTTTAATTTTAGCAAGCCCCTAGCAATGTCCTCCATATATGAAAGAAAGCATGAGAGCTTTTGTTCACCTTTTTTATTGCAGAAAGCGATGCGATATGTGGTGGTTTTTTTGTTGTTGTTTGGTGGGGTTTTTTGTGGTTTGTTTGTTTGTTTGTTTGTTTGTTTGTTTTCTGGAAGCATGTATTCTATTTCAGACCCCTCAAAGAGTAACAGCCAGCATCCCAAGCTCACTCTTGCAAAATAGCACGTTGGATCTTATCTTTTGTGAACTGGCCCAGGATACCTACAGGTCAATCTGGGCCTCAGAAATGAAATATAGTTACCAACTTATCTTTTTCTTTGCTGAGCAGAAATTATTACCTGCCTTTTTAAAATAAACAGCCTCCTGGATTTTTTTTTTTTTTTTAAGTACAGACTTTCAGAGCAGCACAATGTTCTGAGGGTACATCATTCCTTCCCTCTGACAAGAAAGGTGTGAAACTAAATCAGGTGTGACAAGCACTAGCCATATTACCTAGTGTGCACCAGAATGAACCGCTGTTGTACTGCTGAGCAAGGTACAATACCAGGGGGACAGAGTATAAGCACGAAATAAAGAAAGAGTTAAACAATTTTTGAAAAAGAGACAAAAGAAAACAACGAAGAAATGTTAAATGTTTTCTTCTAGAAGAGGATGATGATCAGCTCTTGTTTATCCAAACCAGTTTACTCACACCTACACCAAGCCCACTTCATTTTCCCATAAAGGGCACATACTTAACGCAACCCACAGTGTTTAGAGCTCATGCTGTTAACTCTGTGCTGCCTGCTCAGATCACTTTCAAACAAAGTCCACTTCTGTTTTTTATGGTGCCAGTGCTGCTGTGATATTACAACCCCTTGAGAAGAGGAACAATAATACACGTTGTTGTGGCACAAAGAGAGTACACAAATTAATTTCTGGCCCACAGGAGGTTAGAGGAAATAAACTGTTTATTCCTGCAGAGACAAAGCATGTGGCACCAGCAAAGAATTTCAGCTTGCACGTGGAATGGCCAGCAGTGCCTGACACCAAAAAGTCAACTTAAAATCTACACTTCCATCAGAAACTGTTACAGTTTGCCATACAGTGACAATTTATATGGATTTAAACCATCTGCCTGTTTGTAGCATGTAGCAGCTCTTCAGATCTTTATAAAAGTCAAACTGACAAAAAAAGGTCACTGTAAAAATCTTACTTTGTATGCTGAAAGAACAGTTTGCTAACTCTGTCTCCTCCCTACCGTTCAAGCTTTCAAGTATTTGTGGTGGGAAAAAAGTGATCAACGTTCTTTCAAATAGAAATTTGATTTTGAAAGGTACAATAGGATCTTGGAAACACTGAAGGAGGTTCTTCCTACTACATTTGTACTTAACTTAGTTGGGCTTTAAGTAGCAACAATGTAAAACATGTACTTAATTGCATTCCTGGCATAAGAGTAACCTCTGTTATGGCAGTTTGAAGGATGGAGATTAGAAAATGTACTCCGATAAACAAAGATCCAGCACACAGTTTAGCAGATTTACTACTGAATGGTCACTAGTTACCAGTACTGACTGGGACTGCAAATGATGCATTACTGGAAATTTGATAAGGAGAAATCTCTGCAAAACTCATACTCCAGACTAACCCAAAGTAGAAACTTTTGGTTTTGTTTTAATAGCACCTATTCCTTTGGTAAAGGAACAAAGGAACAATAGCTTTGTGTTTAATAACAAGGTATCATTCATGATCTACAGATTAAACATCCTAAAACCTCTCAGTGGATCTATACAGACTAAGAAGTCTGTTGTATGCATGGATTAGAGTCCTGCTTTCCCTTTCCTTTCCAGAGAAATTAAAAACCGCTCTGTTTTTTTTCCAAGCTGTTGCTCCATTTACCAGTTTGAGGTAGCAGATGCCATGCTAGTTCACAGTACAGGAGATCTCATACAGCTTAAATCAGGTTACTTCCTTTGCCTCAAATACAATAAATGCATACAGACTTCCTGCAACTGAGAGCTTGGGACCTCTAAGCCACATACTTAATGGTCAGCAGTGTAAATCCTCCTCAGCTTTCCCCCATGTGACAGCCCAAGGTCTGAAGGCCAGGACCTCCCCTTGAGAGCATTGCCACCAGAGCTGTGTCACAGGATGTCTGTATGTTTTTCCTGGCATGCTAGTGCCTAATGCAGAAATTAATATAGTGGCAAAAAAAAAGTTTCTTTACTATTATAATTTATTTCCATCAGGATACTAGTACATACTGCACCAGCAAGAGTACAGAGTCCACATAGGATGCTTTTGTGCGTAGCTATGGCAACAAATCTATCAAGGAAATGCTTCAGTTAACTCTCTCATTGATTAAGTATCTCTTATTGCAGGCTAAGGGGTCTGCTTAACTCATTTGCCCCAGCAGGCTTTACATATTAACTCCTTTCAGATTTCTTGGCATCCTTCTACAAGAAATTCATCATATTTTAGGGAAGAAAAGCCTGCTTTTTGTTGCATTGAAATGTAACGCCACCAGCAGACTGTGTAGAGATTGCATTTGCAGCCAAGCCTGCGGTACTGCCACCCAAGGTGACTGGGATGACTGTCCTTAGTCTGGGAACAGCAGGGCTTGGGGACAGCAGGGTGTTCAGAAAGCAATGAGAAGTCTTACACAGCACTGGTGGTACAGGTGGATATACATTATGTGAAACAGGATAAGTAGTATTGGGTTGTCTCCGCAAGCACACAGCAACCCACCCATGAAGCTAGTTTTTACATGGATCTTTTGCCATCTCAGAACTTTTCTATTCTAATTAAGATGGAGATGAAAATACCTCAGCACCGAGCCAAATACTGTCAGGACAAATTCTTACAGCTCATTTTGACTTTAAATAAAGATGCCACTGCTGAATTTATTTGCTGCAGATTTTGGGAATGCTCATATTAAGATGCCTTTTCCAAAGTCTAAGTCAGTGTCAGTATATTCTTCAATGGTGTGTGGTGGTTCTGCAAATGGCCTGAAAAGTTTATTCTGCCTCTTCTTTTTCCTGGGATTGACCTGAAGTGAGAACTCATTGCAGGGGGATAATTTTTTGGTACCTCTGAAACAGTGATGGGTTGAGACATGCAAGTGAAAAGAAAAGCATTTGAGCTAGGGTTCTCTGAGCCTTCTTCTACAGCTTGTTACTATTTCCTTTAGCAGCTTCACAGTGGAAATACACTGCAATAAATGCTTAAAATGGGTTTGTTTTGGGTTTTTGTTTGGTTGTTTTTTTCTGGGAGATAGGCAAGGTTTTTTCACAGAAACTAAGAGTGACTACAGAATATTACCATGTAACTGCTCTTGCTGCTATGGTGTGTACAGTCTGGGGTCATCCCAGCTGAACTGTCCATTGCTTTGCAGAAAGACACAGTCACCATGTTGAGCCACTTTCCACACTCGCAGGATTCAGTTTGGTGTCTTCTGAGCAACCTCTGTTGCTTTCAGTTTTAGCAGCCCAGCAAGAAGGTTATTTCAGGGCAATCACTAAGGAAAGAGATAGTACTATTAAGAAGTGATACTGTTAGTATGTCCTGGCATTTAAAGTTCTCTGACCATAACACAGAAGCAAAAATCAGAGGTGCAGCTGGTTCATGTAAAAAGGGTTATAAATTATATAGGCCTAGGACTGGCTGAACGCAGCTTATTCTAGCATACCATTTTAGTCACCTTCTCTCAAGAAGCATGTGGCTTCCTTGAAAAAGAAGAGCAGATGCTCAGAAAGACCGAAAAAGGTTTACCTCTGATAAGTTTGTGTTCTTGTAGCCCAGTCAAGAGCTTCAGTGATGGCAGAGGTCAGGGACCACATATGCAGACCTAGTGAAAAATGTTGTCCAGGTGTTCTGACAGTCCTCTTAGTCTCACGCACTTGCATGTGTGCAAACACACACCTACAGCCAGAGAAAGGAAATAAACTAGTAATCTGGCTAACAAATGATGGCTTAATTGCAAGATACTGTACACAACGTCCTTATGTTCCTCGTATCTTTGTGAAATCACATGATGTAGTTTGATGTGCAGGCAATGTAATCTTGTGAATATGCCCTACAAAGCCAGCAAATGAACTTAAACAGCTGTCAAAGCATGTCCATATCCATCATGCCCTCAACTTCCACTGGCTTCAGAAATAAGTTTGTGGAATGAAATCTTGGTTTCCTGAGGTAAGAGGCAAATCTTGGACAGAAGTAAAAAATTAGTCCATGGGAGTGCCACAGCCCAAACACCATCCCCTCTGGGGATGTGGGATAATCTACAAAGCATGAGAAGGGATGCAACATGTGAGGACTGTGAAAGGTTGAAGAAGAGTGCACAGTCCCTCTTCCCCCACCATTTCAGTGTCATCTGTGATGCCTCCAAATGCAGCCTGATGTCCTCTTCTTTTCCTTTTTAGTGCTCCTTAGCGTTACAGCCAGATTCTACTTCACTCACCATGAAGGCCACAGTCATTGCAACCTTCTTTGGTAAGTACAGTTGACGTGCTGCAATTAGTAGTTTGTAGGTTTTTACTCTACTGTCCTGAATGACCAGTGGCTGCCATCTTCTTCTCTTCCCTTGGACCTCCATGACTGATGAAGCTGTCAGTGGCACAGCTTTCACAAACAAGTTACTCAAACTTCCTGACTTTGCCCTAGAAAACATATCCATTACTTGCCAAGATCTCTAAGTACATGAGCAGCTGCATGCAATCCATGTCAGATGGCATAACTGAGCCTGAAAAATGGAATATATTTCTTAGTGTACTTTACTTACACATCTCTTGTTGATGGAGATCCAGACAGCAAATAGCCTAACAGAGCTGTATTGCTTTAGCTGTGGTATTCCCAGGAAACAGTCCCTCTTGCTGGCATCCTCAATCTGGCACAGAAGCCATTCTTTAATTCATAGCTATCTACGTAGTTCTGTCTTTACTTAGAGACCAAATTACTTTCTCCACACTAAGTCGTGTCCTACCACAGCATGTATTTGGGACTTTGCACTTTATTTTTCACTGGTTCACTCCTTTTTTTCTAACTAAAGTTTTGTCTTGGTTACATGACTGCACCAGTGACAAAAGGCCCCAGTACTGCATCTATATATACACTGCCACTTCAGACACTGTGAGACTGATTTTTCTTTTGGGCAAGTTCTAGGTGCGATTAAGTCTGCAAACTGTCTGCAACCAGTCTAGGGGCAGAAGAGCATAAAAGAAATAAGACTGTCATTGCATATTCTAGTAAGATTAACTTCACAAATGAAGAGAAGATCAGCTAACACATCACAAAGACTTTCCATTCCCTCTGAAAGCTCAGAGAAGGAAAAGGTGAATTGGAAAGTCAAGATATTTGTAATGAAGTTATTAACTACTCATAATAATGTGTTCATTTTATAAGCACAGAGAATGAAGATTTTTGCATGTCATGCACTTAGCAAGTAAACCTAACAAGGAAAGCTACATGCATATAATGTGACACGTTTTAACATAACATGAGACACTGTATGTCTCTTACTATTACACATTTCAAATCATAATTCTATTTACTGAAAAATCACTTTTCAAATCTTAATTCTACTTACCTAAAAATATCATTGTGCTTGCTGAGACAGAATACTGGGACATGACACACTAGAATCTCATACAGTCTGTAGTGCTGCTCACCCACTGCCACCAGTGAGTCACATGCCACAGCGCACCATTACAGGATAGCATCCCTGCCAGGCTATTAAGAAAGACCTTTCCCTCCCTGACGTCTCAGTTGCTTTATGCACAGAGCATGTAGTTTCACTGATAACCTTTATCACAGCAATTACAAAGAGTTTCCACCACTTGTTGAAATACTGGGGCCTTTAATGATTTTCTGGACCACATGGACTCTATGGCATCTTTTGATAACAAGTTCCCCTAGGGAATGCTGAGCTTTAATCCCCATCAGAAAACTGCCCCACAGTAGATGCCATCTCGACTGTCAAGTTAACCAACCAGTCAGAACCTAGGTGTGGCTGAGAACATTCAAATTTTAGTTTTTTAACCTGTTGATTCCAATTTGGGAAATCTCATGCGCAGAAGCTTGTGGTAACTGACTCTTGATAGTCGCCTGTTTTCCTGATACTGTGTTTCCTTTGTTTTAGGTGTATTTCTTATATGTACATATGCAGCTAAGGAAGCCACAAAGAAGATGAAGAAGTCTAAACTATGTAAGTGGTCTCTAAAGTATTGTTGGTTGCTTTGCAGCAGCCATGTCTGTTTTTAAAAAAATAGTGCAAAGTGAGATTATATTCTGGTAACTCCTCACAATTGTCTGCAGAGCCAATGGGAGCATATGGTAACTAACAGATTCTTCTATTGAAATCAAATCACTCAATGTGTGTTTCTGAACATGTGTAAAGGGGATATTGTGCACTTCACTACTCAAACGTGGTCATTCGGTACCACACAAGGATCTAAGCAAGCACTAGGGTTTTCACTAAGAGAGACAAAAATATGTGACATGGACCTGCTGCAACACAAAGGATATGTAGCTGATTAGCATGAGACATGTGGTGCATCTCCTGTGCACTCAGATTATAACTTTCAGCTACATTGTTGTAAAAGCATTTCTTTCCACAGATTATTTTGCTCATTTAGTTGACAAGCAAGCCTGCTGCGAGGTTGTGAACTCACATTTAAACCCCTTGTCCAAAATAAATTGTACCCAGCAAATAGTTTTAAAAATTAAGGGAAAGATAATGGGATATGGCTGTAGCCTGGTGTTATGGATGGCACGGAGCTACAGGAGCACAGCGGGAAGCCTGGGAAGCATCCTGCCTTGTGTGGTCATAGTCCTTCCCACTCCCAACTCACAGCCACCTCTTCCTCTGCCCCCTCCTCACATGTTAAACACAGCCCGTGTGACTACATTTCTTTCTCTCTCCAACAAAAGTGTCATAATGGTTATTTCCTTCAGAGAAGTAAACATTGCAGGTCAGAAATATCCTCGGGCTTCTTTAATCCATCCTTAGTTACAGCAACATCTCTCAGTATGGGGGTTATGATGTGTCATATTTTAGATGCAGAACACATAGACGTCTTGTATCCCAACACCATTGTGATACTAAGGCATGAGAGGAGGGCAGCTCTGTCACTCAGTTACTCATTGTTTCATCACAAGATCACTCAGCTATGAAAACATTCAATCTGACTTTACCAAGATTTTGCACTCACAGATGTGCCCCAGATCGACTGTGATGTCAAGGCAGGGAAGATAATCAATCCAGAATTCATTGCCAAATGCCCTCCAGGATGTCAAGATGTAAAATACCGTGTTTATGGCACAGACATTTATGCATCGTTTTCCAGTGTGTGCAATGCTGCAATTCACAGGTGAGTGAGTTTAAATGAACAAGGCACTCAGACAAAATCATCATGTCAGTGCAGGGAGCTCTGGACTTTTCAGACGCTTTAAAGTTCCCACTGTCTAGTAGCTGTGATTGCAGGCTGCTGTTCTAGTAGAAAACCTGTGAGAAAGACTATGTGTGATGCTATGCATCCAATCTTATAAAACGCTGCCAACCCTGTATTCCTATTTCTCAACTTCAGAAGTGCCTTGAGATTTACAGATCTCTTATTCATGCATAGCGAATTACTATCATAGTAGTACAATTTAAGTGGAAGATAGGGATGGAGCTGCTGCTACTGATCAAGCTTCACAAAAAAAGAGGCATATCACTAGCAATGAATACACATAACTCTCATACTTCTGGGATTGGTTTTAGTTCTCCAGATTTGAATTTAATTGTCCTTGACATCAAAGGCTGAGTAATGTGCTTTCCTGCCATGGAAAAGCACACTGGACAAGAAAATATAGAGTGCCAGTTTTATAGCACAGATTTTGAAGAGTTTCATTAGCCATGCAAAAGTGTGCATAAAAATTTAATGGAGAATAACTTTGCAATGAAAACACATCAAAATTGTAAGCAGGATGCAAAGGCATTCAGCTGAAAATGCAGTAAGAACCTATAAAGTCTGATTGACAACATGACTCAATTTTGGAGTCATTTGAGCTATTGCAGTGCTTCCAGTTCTGTGAAACAGCTGGGGCCTTGAGTAAAGTCGAATGTTAAGGCTTCGGGGGTTTTGCACTTCACCTCTGCACTGCGCAGCGTGCTTAGGGTCGCCACCTCCTGGCTGCAGCTCTGCCTGCTCAGCCCCTTGCTGGGGAGGTGACTGCCAGGCTTTCAAATGACAAATACTTCCTTCAGATACTAGTGCACAATGGAAATTGTTTGCCTCTGCACGCACAGCTTGTCCCAAAGGGAAGTTACGACTGCAATTTCCCCCGAAGCTCTAACTCTGGCTGCCTGAATTGTTGCTGTGAGGGTTACAGTTTTCCTCATTTGCCAGCTTGGTTTGCCTTGTTAGCATATATGTTACATTTCCTCAGAGGGTTAATTTCCTTTCCTTACAGCTATTTTACCAGCAGCCTCTTGCAGTCATTGAAGAAAGCTACAGCTCTAAAATACTTTTCACCACTGTGTGCTGTCCATTACTTTTATCCTGCAGTGTCATTACTGCCAGACCCAGGCAGTGGCTTCCTGGTTCCCCTGCTTTCCTAACGCTGCCACAGCAGGCTGCATACACTGAAGGTTTTCTGTTTGTCTTGAGATGCATGTTGCATTTTATGTCAAACACCATTTAATGTTCACTGCACATGGAGCCTGCCAGGTTTTCTACAGCTTCCAGCAATATTGTGTTCCGTTTACTCCAGGCTGAGGTCAGAACCAGGCTTAGTTGTTTTGGAGATAGCACATACTGGAACTAAAAGAAAACACTTAATTTCTACGAAAGAAAAAGTTAAGGGAGGGGGCGGTTTACTTCAGATTTGTGTTTCTGTCACATGGTTGGCCTGAAAACTCCACTGACTACCTCACCCTGTATCTTCAGTCATTCAATCAAGTTGGCAGGAATTTTAATGAACACAGTAGCTTGTTCTTGTGTGCAACTAGGTCAACCTTAAACACAGGACCAGCAGATCAGTGGGAAGAGCAAACAGATCCCGACAGCAGTTTGTAACAAACTGCTCTTCTGTATGTGAAAGAAGTGCAAATATTTCTTAGCAGCAGATTTAGCAGTAGCATCACAGCTCCACTGCAACCCCTGGTTTAAAGGTAAAAGTGAATGCTTTATACCTCTAGGATTGTTGAACAGTTTCTAAGTTTTCTGGGGGGATTTCCACTTCAGACACCATGTTTTCCCTTTGCAGTGGTATAATCGACAACACAGGTGGGAAGATCCTCGTTCAGAAAGTTGCTGGCCATTCCGGTTACCGTGGGACCTTCTCCAACGGGGTCAGGTCGCTGTCACTGCCACGCTGGAGAGAGTCCTTCCTCGTGTCAGGTACCAGGGTGGAGCTCCAGAGCCTCCTGCCCACCCTTGCTGCTCCCCTCTGCCCGACCAGCTGGACAGCAACAGGCAGAGGAGGAAGCAGACTTCTCATTTTAAAGACCTGTGTAGTAACCACAGGCCAATCCACCTACTTTTAGCATGAATAATGCACTTAAGCCATGTTTTAGTCTGGGGTCCCTAATATAGCCCACAAAGAGACATTCACCCACCAGGGGGTTGTTTGATTCAGTCCAACACAGGTCTGAGCCCACTGTGGGAGGTGACAATTGGATTGACTCTAAGGGCACCTTAATTCCTGCTATTGATGCATAAAATCCAAGCCTCGGTATTGAGGGGTAGGTCTCCCTATTGCAATTGCTCTGCACCCTGGTAAGTACTGCTGCTAAGGGGATTAAAGGGATTTTGGCCATTTGAAGTATCCTCAGCCTGCACCTGAGTTTGCAGCTTCTGAAATGACTTCTGACTTCTGTCAACCCACCCCAGGCTACATACAGTTATATTGTATTTATACAATCCCTCTGTTAAGCAATTATCTTGGTGCATCCCAAGTATGTTATTAATCTTCCCCATCTACATTGGCCAAACAGTTTTGATACCTACTCAATGCAGGGAAATCCACCTTAATTTAATGCTTATTCTTTTTTCTTATCATACTATAGAAAGTAACTCACCTGCCTTCACTGAAAAAATTTACAGTTTTGGGTTTTTTTCTGGTAAATTAGATCCCCTTTATACCAGCTTCAGATTATATTAAACCCACTTGTACTCATTCTATGCATGTGAAAGGAGAGTCTAATTGGCATTGCTTTATGTATAGTTTCTAAATATAACCTAGCTGCATTCATACAAGTGAGTCAGTTCTTGCTGGTCCACACTTTTGAAGGTTTAGGATAGGGACAACCAATTAATGTTAGTTAACTACATAATTCCTGGAAAAATCAACAGTTTAAGCAACTGAACAACCACTAAAAACAAATAAATGTTATTTTCATGTGAACATTTGTGGATAGCAAAGGAAGTCTCAGGAACTGACCAAAACAAACTGTCATCTGGAGTTTGCATTAATATATTTGGGTGCATTTTTTACAGCCTTCTGCCATGGGTACAACACATTATGAGAAGGATTTATTTTGGATGAGCAGGAATTTCCTGGAATAGCTCAATTGCCACTTGTACTTGTTGCTGTTTTTTTCCCCAACAAAAAGCATATTGTAATTTTGGTATAGAAATGGGAAATGTTTTCTTTTTTACCTCAGCAGCTGCTCAGTGTTATCCCATAAAACTCTTGGAATTTTTTGTTTATAGTAACAAATCTTTATTCTTAATTAGTAAGACATTGAAAAAGACAGAAGAGAAAGCTTCAAGTACATGTCAGAGGAGATGATGAGAAATCTAGGTATATGTAGGCATGATGAGATTTGTGCCTCATGCACCCAATTTTATGCCTGGTGAATGCCCTCACTGATGTCAGCAGAAGTACATAGTTTATAAACTAGGTCAAGCATAAATCTAATATAATACATCCAATAATTTGAATAATATATTTCATATTATATGAGGGATCTTTGAGAAACCTGGTCTAATGGGAAGTGCCCCTGCCCATGGCAGGGGAGTTGTAGCTAGATGATCTTTAAGGTCCCTTCCAATGCAAACCATTCTATGATTCTATGCTTTATAAATAGGAAGAAATTCTCACTATACCTACTATAAATGTGGACATTTTAGACAGAAATTTGGAAAACTAGAGCCCCGGGAAGGCTGTGCTACTCATCTCATCAGCCTGAGGCTGAATGCAGACAGATCTCACTCTCAAAAAGAGATGAGTTGGGTTGTTTTTACAGTTACGAGTCCTAAAAAGACAGAGCTGCAGAGAGCATTCTCCAATAAAAGTACAAAGTCACCTACAGCATTAATTTCAGGAGAGCTTCAAATTTTTAACTGAGTCCCTTATTGTCCAGCCGAATTCCCTTTCAACAAACCAGACTCAGATGCAATACTCTACCCTGGAAATGTGCCAACAGTTTATTCATAGTTACGATATTGTCACCAAGAGTTTGTGATGTTTAAATTATGAATGAGCATCCACACAAAAGAGCACAGAAGAGGAATCCTCGGGGGCCCTGGGCAATGAAGTGGCATTATTTAGGGGCAGTGGGGGAAGAGGTCTGTCCTGTGGGATTAAAGCAGCCAGCACACCAGGAGGTATGCAAATGTACTGGTTTTCACTTTTAAACACTGAAACATCTTGGCACTCAGTTGAATGAGTCCATTCAGTTTAGTGGGAGTTTTGCAGCTAGTGAGTTAAGAAAACAGAGTCCTAAACCTCTGGGTTTGCTAGTGACGAATAAGCATGAGAGGGTGACCAGCCACCACCCCAAAGCTTTTACTTCAATAGCCAGAAGCTGAGGTTTTCAGACCACATGTAAACCCATTTTAAAATATGTTAAGCAAACTCCAACCTAGATGCAGCTTTTCCCAGACAGTAGAAAAGATATCACCATTGCCTCAGAGAACAGTGCCACATTCAGGTCAGACCTACCTCTTAATCACATATGGGATGTAAGTTGCTGTTGATCATCACTCTGTGATCAAAAACCCAGGAGTCCAGGAGCAGCCAGCCTCCCCATGCCAGATACTTCAATCGCACAGCAGTGGGCTCAGGTTTACATTAAAAATCAGATTAGCACAGAAAGATTCTAAATTAAGATCAGATTAATATGCTTCTCCTGCGTCCATGTACCAACCACACATACCTCACAACCCTGCCTCTGCTAGGGATAAAGAAATGCATTTAGAAATCATCTGCAATGCTATAACTTCTCTAGCTTTCTACCAAATTGGCAGAAGAGCTCCCTAGTCCTGCTTGGCTGTTGATCCTGGTTTTAGCTTGAAGAGAAGTGGAAGTGAAGACCTGCTATTCTTCACTTAGGCCAGCTGCTGTGCAAGAAGGAAACTTTGCAGCTTGTCCTTGCATACTAACTTGTAGGCTCTGGTCTATGGCAGATCTGTGTTGCCTTCAGTGGAGCTGCTCTGAGTCTATAAATAAATATAAATGATAAATGAAATAGCTGCTTACATCATTGCCTCGTTAATAACTCAGACTAACTTCTTCATCTAGTGTATTTCATTACATCTGAAATTCCAGAAAGGAGTAAAACAAATGAGCTAGAGACATGAAAATGGACAACAAATAAAGCCTCCCCAAGCTCTGTGGCCACCCCTCCATGTTCAGGACCAGTTCCTCTCACATACACCCTTCTTTGTTTGCCATCACAGGTGAAATAGCCCCCAGTTCCCAGGAGCTGTTCAGCCTGCAGCACCTAATTCTGTTCAGTGCTGTTGGTCTCTGGATTAATCACCCATGGTAACAATCGACCCACTTGCAGTGTCATACATAACTTCTAAAAGAGTCCACTGAGGGAATAAAGGAAAGCAAATCTAGCATCATCAACATGACTCAGGTTTTGCAGGAGGTGGAGGTAGGTCTCACCCGGGGTGGTCCAGACACACAACACAGCACAGCAAGTTGTAGAGAGAGTCACTGGAGGGGTCCAGAAGTCCCACACCCATTGTGTCCAAGCTTGCACAGATAAGTTGCTTCCAGCTTCTAGAGGCCAGAACAGTCTTCCTTACATGGGGCTTCTCTGCAACACTTGTCATCCAGTGATATAAACATGCCTTGGGAATACAAAATTCGCACCAAAAGATGGAGTTGCATGGCCACATGTACCAATACAGATCTCATCTACTGTGAGACTAAAAAGATTTGTGGTTTAAAGCTTAACTGGGAAATGTACCTCATTGTTCTAAGACAGGACCCTCATTTTAGATCTAAATATAGGTACCATATGGTCCCACACACCAGCATAGCCTCCTCTCACTGTTATTATTGCAAAAGATTGTTGCCAGAAATGGCATGTTGCAAAATCGAGGTCAGAGAAGAATGCTGTGTGCATGATGAAATGAATCCCACATCAAACATGATTTTTAACTCAACTGCATAGTTAGGCACCAGAAAAGGCTGCCTAGGGAAGCTGTGGGTTTAAGTACAGGTTATACAGATGTCCTTCAGGAACCATTCCCTTACTCATGACACCATTTGAGAGCAAAGGAACAAACTAACCGACCTCTTCAAATCCTTCCCAGGAATGTTTTTCATGTTTTCTGACTTTTTTTTTTTTTTTAATGATGGTGGATTTAGGCATTGTTATTTTTAGTGACATGGTTTTGAGATTCTGCCTTCAGATTAAAGAAATCTTCAAGAATATAAGTTGGGCAGTAAATAAGCAGGGCCTGATTCTGAACACCTATGTTAGATGGGAGTTTTGTTGCAAGAAAATTTATAGTATTTTGTGATGCTGTCTAATTATTTTTTCGTAGAGGGCAAGCCAAGAAAAGGTGTGACATATCCATCAACTCTTGAATATTCTTCTTCAAAAAACACAGCTGTTAAATCAGGCAAGTAATTATGACTGACTTTGCCTTCCATCTATCCACAACTATGTGTTGCAGCTTCTCAGTTTTGTAATACAATGATACAACTATTCAGTTAGAAGTTAATGCATCTTTTAGTATCTCGTCCAAATCCCTCATGGTATTTTTTTTAATGTTATGCGTATGGAAATGATTCCAGACAATTTCTATTTTATGATCATACCATGTTTCACAGACTTCTGTTCCCAAGTAGTTTTTTTTCCCCTTGCTTTAAACCTTTTAGTATTATGTCATACTGATTATACAGAAGCATTTGAGGTTTTACATGTTGACTTTCTCCTAATGCTATTCATGGGATCCTTTGGGATATTCAGTGTTGAGAATATAATAATAAATAATAATATAATACTAATGACACAGATGGCAATGCACTGCAGCTTTAGCTAAGGATGATAAGGAAATACTCTGTACAACTGTTTTAGTTGGCATCCTACTCTGTAAGACTCAATTCAGTTTAAAAAATTTAGTTGTTTTTAGAGGCCTTTGATCAAGCCTCATTGCAGGTAGTAGCTGATATTCAAGTGTACATGAAGTGTCTCAGTCACTGAAATGACACTTATCTGTGTCCCCAGTAAGAGCTGTGTGATATCCAAAACAAACAAACAAACAAACAAGTCTCATATCACTACAACTTTCTGTAACACAGCTCTTTTGGTGTTTGCTGAGCCTGAGCCTTCCTGAGCTTATCCACTGTGAGATGTGTGATAATACAATGTCCTGTATCTTCACCATAAACTCAAACAACTGCCAGTGGGTGTAACCATCCAAGACCACACAGAGGTTAGGTGGAGGTCTGCTCTTTCCCTGTCCATTACTGTTCGGTCGGTGAAAGCAAAGTACAAAGGTCTTCCCTCATCTCTAGACTTTTACTTGCACACAGGCACAGTTTTATCTGAATGCTCTAGTTGTTCAGAAGTAATATGCACCACTCAAAGCCATGCCCTTAGTTTGCAATACCTCTGCATTTACAATCAAACAGGTATAGACTGGTTTATGTGTCCTGACCAGGTACACAGAAATTACTGACCCAAAATTGCACTGCTTGAAGGGAGGCAGTACTTTAGAAGTTTCAGCTTTTTCTAGGAAAAAATCTCTAGCACTACATCATTCCCAAATGTACCCACATGTGAAGTATCAGCCCAAACATCTCACACCAGACCAGGGACAACTACAGCCAGGGTAGAGCTCAGCAGGCTGCAAGCAATATCTTTCATCAATGCTAAAACCCACATTAACTGAGCATCAGTTTAGGAACATGGAGTGTCATCAAGTCACATCTCAGACACACAAAAAACCTACCAGGAGGCAGTCCCTGCAGTAATCCAAAGATGTAAGTGGTTTCCTTCACTTTGTTCTTGAATCAAACTGTGTACATGAGAATGTTAGGATCCTAGCAACAGAGACTCTGCATTCACACAAAGAAAGTACAGGACGGTCAAATGTGCAAATCGCAACTGTTATATCAAATCTAGTGCTTGAGGATGCTCCTGCCTTGCTTTGCCCAGCCCTGTTCCACAGGTAGCAAAGAGATCTGATGGCCACAATCCATCTTTCCCAAGCCCCCTTTGCTCTGTCAGCCCTCCTTAGCACTGCTGCCTCAGCCCAGGCAGCTCAGATCTACTGTCCTAGAAAGAGCTTGTTCCTAAGATAAAAATCTCTGTAATATGGTCATCTTGTGATAGGGAATTTCCTACTTATTTCTTAAGTTTAAAAAACTACCTTTTTCTTTTTATTTAAATTTGAGACCACATTGTACATTTGGATACTTAAACACATTACCTGTAGAAGGCAAAGGCAGTCTTTTGAGGATTACTCTCATTTGCTGCCAGATTAGCAAAAAAATCCTGCTTCACACATGATCAGCTGTCAGAGATACAATTTTGGTCATCGTCTCAGGAATGCCAGAGATTCACAGTGCCTGATAGTTGTTTAAATGCTGCTGCTGGTTATAGTGCTTCCCAAATGCTGGGCACAGTAAGAAAAACCTTCCCAAAATTGTAACTATTCACAGATGGTAAAAACTATCAAAAGCTGTTGTTTTAAAAAAATTAGTACACAGTTTTAGGAAACCATGAACCCTGGCATCATTTTGTCACATAGGCTGATAGAGAAAAATACTGAAGATCAAAATCGTCTAGTACTCAGAGAGAGGCAGAGATAGACTGTTTTGCAGGGTAGCAGTATTTGAACTGTAATAAATGTTGCAAGTACTTTTATGACTTTAGGTCTTAGAAGAAAAAAAAGACTAGCAAAAAAAATCTCCGTTTCCTTCTAAGCCAGTCTGTGGCATTGAGGATTTGGCCCCATGATGATCTGAAAATGTCAAGCAAGAAAGAACTACATCTGAACTTGAATTAGTGACTGAAATATTGCATGTTAGCTGTTATTCCCCAAACACCCTGCACACATCATGATCCTGATTCTCAGGGCATGCTGCTACTTGGAGGAAAAATCAACAACATGATGCATTAATCTTATGAGAATTGGTTTATTAGCGGTAAAACCCCATATTTATTGCTCAGTTCAGAAATTCTATTGACATTGGCAGGAGTTTTTGGGCAGTATAAATGCCTATGTTTGTCACAAAAACATGGAGTCACTACTCTCTAGAGGCATCCAGTCACCACTTTTTCTTGCCTGGTAAGAAAGGTCTGATTAGATTGACTGCCTGTCTTGGTTTGAGCCAGGATGAAACCACTTTTCCTTTAATCAAACTGTGACACTGCCCTACCAAATGCCAGTCGTCAGGATGCCTTCCTCTGGGGACCGACAGCCTCTAAATAGGAGACTTAAAATTCTTTTCTTTCAGAACTGTATTTTTAAATGTATTTATATTTTGCTGCAGAGCCTAAAAAGCCAGAGCAAGACCTAAAAGCTATGAAGAGTGCAGATAGTGCTAATGCGGCTGAGAAGGCATCAGAACAAGGTATGGATTGAGATCTCTCTGCTTTTTTACAGCATCCCTCCCCGTTTAAACTGCCTGCAGATGGTTATAGGAAAGTTTGACACTGCTAACACGTACAGATTTACTCCTCATCCAGCCTCTTCTCTACAGCCTCTTTCCCACCAAGTCAACCCCATTACATGAGGGCCTGCAATAGTGCTTGAAGGACATTTGACAATTCAGAGAATCTAAGGCACCCTCTCAATTTAATTTCTGCCTGCATTTTGGGTGAGTTCCAGCATCAAGAACTTCAAAAGCCTGTGTTACAGCTCTTGGCAATTTCCTATGCAAGGCACGTGCCCTGCAAACCCTTTGAAGATGCTGTGAGGGAGATGGGCACCCTGCCCACAGGAGCACTGGGAACAGCTAGCCCTCAAGAGCCCTCCTCTTGTGTTAAAGGCTCCAGCAGATACACAGCCAATATGCACCAAGGCAACAGCTTTTCTCTGCTCTTACTATGCTGCTTCCTGCCACTTTTAGCTCCCAGCTTCTTGGCCCTGGGCTATTACGCCAGCCGATGTGCCTGCTCCCCTCTCCTGCAGCACCAGATCGTAGGGGAAGAATCACTGTGCCCTCTGCCCTCTTTCTTTTAGCACAGCAGTCTGGAGCAGGGCACCATTCAGCCCAAAGAGGACCATTCATGCTGATTTCTTCAGCTGAGTTGTTTTGGGTTTTTTTCTGAGCTCTCTTTCAGCACTATCCCATTAAAACTGTCTGAGATCTGAGTTTTTCACTGGCTAGTGTTAGGCAGTAATTAATCCACCAGGCAGTCTCGTGATGATGCTTTCCAAAAGCAGAACATCCAGCAATAAAATACAAGCTTGTGCTGTGCAGCAGAGAACAGACTGTGCAGCATTCCCTTTCAGTGCACTCAGTCTGTCAGGCCATCCCCAGGGCTATGGGCAGGGAGGAGAGGAACAAGACTGAGGTGAATATGGAATATAGTTTAGCGTGTTTTTTTTCTTGGCAGATGGAGAAGACAACACAGAAGGCTCTTTTTCAAGACCATAACTTGAAAGAACATGTTAACGATTCTGTATAAGGATATGTAGGATGCAAATTTTACAACTAGAATTGTCACTGTTCTCACAACAAATGATACATTTTAAAAAGTAGCAGCTACTGTAAGATGAGTCAAAGTGGGATGAAATTGGCACCTCCCAGGTGGTACTCTTCCTCAGTTCCCCTCAGCTGAAGCCCTAATACTCTCTACTCTGGCTCTGACCTGCTCCCCAAAACAACTGAAAGCCATTTTTCTACCAAAAGCATTCATGCTGTGTTGAGCAACACATATTTTATTCTGGTCTGTGACTAAGAACAGCCATCTTTTATTTCCAGATGTTGAATTTCCATTTTTATGGACTTTGTAACTGCTTAATTACTCTGAGAAAAGATGATGGAAAACTGGAAACTGCAACTGGCTGGTCAAACCATTTCTTAGGTCTGAGACATCTGTCAGGTTGACAGGTCTTCCTAGCCAAAGCAAAGTGTAGGGGAAACACTAGGGCTGCAACAGGCTGTTGTCAGCACCTCCTGGAGAGTGGTGTGATATTGTGTCACACAGGCACATGTGCTACACAGCCACACATGCTACACAGCAATGAAAGCACTAATGGCTCCACGGATGAGGATGCTTGTAGATATCCTGAGGAGAAGACCGGTGGCTGGATCACCTTAATCAGCGAGCACTGTTAATGATGCTTTCCTGCACGTCACACATCCAGCTGCAGTGACCATGTCAATGTTCCTACAGGGGACACAGTCCGCAAAGAGTACCAGACATCTCCTGTGCCGACACCAGCTACACAGATGGCCACCACAACCCCAACACCAACCACCACCACGACAGATCCTTCCACCACCACACCAAAGCCAACCACAACACCTGCCATAGCCAGAACCACAATAGTTGCTGCTGCAGCCAAGACTCGACCTGGACTGCACAGGCTCAGAGATATAGGTCAGTAGCATGGATGTTTGAATTGCCTTCCTCTTGACCTACAGCTTTCCTAAAATTTAAGACATGCAGTTATATATTCCATATTTTAGTGGATCCTGAATTCAGTAATTCAATGTATAAATATTAGGAGTGGATGAAAAAATTCCAACAGATAGGCTGGAATAAAGAGTCGTACCTTTGAGATACATACAAAATTAGTGTGTCTCACATAAACACAAACGTGTAGATTCTCAGAGATGAAAGCTCATATGCAGTAAATTTACGACTAGTCTTTATGTTCACATATAATATATTAGGATATAAACTGATTTGTGGGAGTAAGTTCTTCATACTTAAATGCTGCCAAGCTGTTCAGGTGTAAGAGTCAACTAATAGTTCTTTGATACATGTGTCTAGACTAAGAGTTCAACAAATAGGTCAAGACTCCTTTTAGAACTAATTTTGTGGTAACTTTGAATAAACTGAAGTTATACTTTTTGTTAGTGTTTTTGAATTTTAAAGTTTTAAACACTGTGAGGAAATTCTTATAGTATTTTTGCATACCTGGTTTTCCTTCATCTTTCATTCTCCATTTAATTCTTTGGTTCAATAGCTGACAAATAAAATATCTTATTTTTAGGCTCTAGCAGTATCCACCCAGCATATTCATCTGTGGTAGCTGCAGCATCAAGTAAGTATACCACAAGGCATGGAGTTCAGTGTATTTTAAGGCAGCAATGATTCAATAACCTTTCAAACCTCAGCAAACTCAATGACTGAATCCAAGCCTGGATCTCAACTGAAAAATAGACACTTGGCCTGAATGCCACAGACACTGATTACTGACAGCTCTGGGGAAGCCTTTCTAGTGAATATCTGTGCATTTCAGCCTTGACAAATGCTGGGTTTCACAACACTGGAGACAAAGCTTGTGCTGCTTGAATTGTATTTTCCTACTGCTTTGTTCTCACCCTCTCAGAGGGTGAAGACTTGACTTCATTATAAGACACATGATGCAGAGGACTGCATAGCTGTCCAAACTTAGGGCTGAGAGCTCTGAAATGCTGACTTATGCTAAACCAATGATCTTTTGAAAACCTCAGGCTTTGGTTCTGAGCCTGGCATAACTGTGATGTTATTCCTGGTGTGCCACTCCTGTTATTGAGAGCTGAGTGGCAGCTTCTCAGGGCTCTGCATCTCAGTTCAGAAGCCAGCCCCCATTCCAACTCACAGCCTGCAATGCAAGTATTAAGAGGTGTTTTCCCACACAATGTGTAATTGCTCAGCTGTGCTGTCAATTAAAGGAGAATATTTTCAACTGTTTGCAGGTTTCTGAGAATGGGGATATGATTGCTTTTGAGTGAAAAGAGAGCTAGGCCATCACAAGGTTTTATGCTCTGATAGGTTCTTATTGCTATTTCTGAGTGCCTCCAGCTCAGCTTTGCTCTCACATATGTAACTGTGGCCATCCTTGCTGCCAATTAATTCAGAGACAAGCACATGACAGGGAAGGTGCCTTTTGGGCAATTCAGGTCTGGAGGAAAGCATTGTTAAGTCAAACTTAGCTGCAAGCCCAGAATCATGGCAGGGGCTGGAGAGCTTAATCTTACCCAAGTCAAATGTGCAGATATGCACATGGCAGGATTTAGAGAAGTGACAACTAAATGCAAAGAGGTTTAAGTACAGTGGGAATCTGCATCATTTAGTACCTAATGTGCTTGCAAACCTGGTCCAGCTTCTTGCTGTCTTTCTATTTCCTATTCCAGCAGGCTGAGCAAAGAGGCCACTACTGTCTTTAATACCAATTAGGAAAACATGTTTGAGGTTCCCCAATCATTGAGAGATGCACATTGAGGATAAAGTTCTGGCACTGCTGAAATCAGTGGGAAGGTTGTATTTGTCTTTAATAAGACCAAACCTTTAGTAAAAAAAATAAACCTAATCTTCCTCACACAACCAGTACAATTGGATGGTACTGAAACAGAAACAAACATAGATAAGCAGAGTGCGTTAGAGAAGTTAAGTGACATGGGAAAGCAAATCACAGCAGTAACTACAAACCTTTTAAATGCAGACCAGAGACCTGTAAAAGTAATATTCACAAAGGAAAGGAATATTCACTAGGCTAATCTATACGACAAACAGAGCAAGGCAAATCTTTCATAAGTGGGCTCAAAATATGTACTTAACAACTGAGAATGTATATCAATGAAAACTCTCTACATATGAACCATTAACTCTGACAGCTATTAAATAAGTCTCAATGAAAAACCCAGGTGGCAATAGTTCTGAACCAAACATGGTATAAATCACATTTTTCCATTTTGATGTCTACTTAGGACAGGTTCAGGCTGCCCAAGGAAGAGGACAGAATACAGGTATGTCTTAAATTAATAATTAGCATATTTGTATTGCTAGAATACTAGAAAACCTTGTGTTTAAGTTCCGTGTACTAACCAACATATTATTTTCAAAGCATTCAGGGGCACTTCCACCTCTCCAAGTAACAGGAATATTTTACGACCCAGTGCAGGTAAAGGTATTACAATCCCTTCTCTAATTCCTCCTCGTAGCTAGTTCCACCACTCCCATCTACTGAGTCATGCAGTAATGCAGAGTTTTTCACTCTTAACTACACTCATTGCAGGATGCAATGAAAGCAGAAATCACACTGGCCTAACTTTTAGGAAAAAAATGAAACAGGAATAATTAAACCTAGAATTCTTCTCAAAATAGTATTCTAAAATTATTTGTAAAGATCTTTTATAACATTTGTTGTTGCAAAATGAGAGGGGAACTCTGTGTCTGAATAAGTTTGGGGCATGAAGGTCTGACTTAGAGAGGAAACACGTGTTTTCAGTTTCCAGGCCTTGAGAATGATCAGGATCTCAGGACCCACTACCAGTTGTCCTGTTGCACCAGTTAACAGTTGCACTGTGCAGCACCTACTAACATTTTAACTCTTCTGCTTTTGCCAACCTCTTTCAGCTTTTAATATTTTTTATATTATTTTTTAATTTTAAAGCCATAGTTTCCATCTTCATTTTCTGTTCAGTTTGAAAACATGCAGAAAGACAGTTTGGGGGCATGGCATCCCTTGCAATTGTGCTTCTTTCTCCTGGCATGTTGGTGTCTAACCTCTCACCTCTTTGTTGAATCATGCAGGTATTCAGCGCCAAGAGCCTGATGCTGCCTTCCGGAGGGCTGCTGGCTCTCCAGCCCACCTGGGTGAGCAAGATTGCTAGCAGCAGATCTTCTGTTCTCTTACACAGTTTTAGCAACCCCAAATTAGGACCCAGGCAGTACTAGACAGATAGTTTTCAAGTGTCCTGGAGGAGGACCAGGGCAAGCCTCATGGACTGAATGACAACTAGCAGCTTCCTGAGTGCAAAAAGGAAAAAACAGCTCGGTCAGTGGTGAGCTGTTGTTTCAGGCCGTGGGAATCAACATCTAGTGCAGTGATTGCAATTTTCCTTATTTGTTAGTCAAAATGAGAAACAAAAAAACAAACAACAAAAAAAACCACAACACACGCACAAAAACAGCTCTGTGCAGCCTATCAGGTTTTAGATTGAGCTAAATCTTCTGTTCCTGTTGTTCCTAGGAGCCTCCAAGCTGACTGTGACCACAAAGGTTGCCTCTAATACTGAGGGTAGAAACATCACCTATCCTTTCTTTCCTCCCTGGCTGTGCAATTCACCATCCTCCTCCAGTAAGCAGCCGCTCTGCAAGGCCACCAGCAACTTCCCAGGGCTCCAGAGTACTCAGTTACAATGTACTTAAACAAATACACTTATTCTTCTAAGATTTACTCTGTTGCCTCACTTTTATTCCTCTCTTCCTTGTTTCAGTTTCCTCCTCCTTCTGGTTTCCATCCATGTTTGTCTTCCTTGTTTTTTGGCCATTGGGTGTCACAGTAACTTCTTTTTTTCTGATCACACATTTTTGGTGGCCCCCCCCAGTACCCATTGCCCTTGTCAAAATCCAATGCCCACCTTTAGAGAGGAGACAGAAGGGCAATATTTTCCCAGACTAAACAGCAGAGCAAATATGTTGCCTGTAAACATGTTGGTCATGGCAATGCACTAATTATGTGACACCACATACAGGGTCGGATAGCCTGGGGTGGCAGACCTGCCTTCCTGGCTGGGCTGAAATGGGAATAGCCCTAACATCTGGTCCAATGGGTGTGCTGGCTAACCCTCAGGCTAGCCAAAACTTCACCATAGAAGCAGGGGCACACAGAGCTGAGTCTTGTTTAAATCAAAGTCACAGCCCACCTAATGGCTTAAGGCATCTCAAGGTCCCCCCAAAGGTGATTACAAAGCACAAATTACCATAATGAATTATTCTGTTTTCTTCACCACAGAACAAGAAGGAAAAAACCCACACATACTTGCCATATTCCTGATGAGTCCTGATCTTTTTTTCAGCCCAGGTTTTGGCAGCTTGGATGTGTTGCTTCCAAGCAGCCAGTTTTTCTAATGATCAAAGGGAAATTCCTGAACAACTCCTGGCTTTTTTGGAAAGGAGAATTGTTTTTCTTGATCCTACCAAGTGCACACATGCTGCTCTGCAAACAACAGTGGTCAGTTCTGCAGGTTTGGCTGGGCTGTTGAATTTCCTCTCACTGGCTCAGGTTAGCAAAAAGTTGTGCTGGGAGAACACCCATCCCGACACACTGGTTGCTTGCACAGATTCTAGCTGCACGTTCTTCAGAGGTCCCAACTCTTCCAAGCTCTTACCAATGCACATTAACTCTCTTGAAATCACATAGTCACTTAGGCCAGAATTTTTTTTCAAGACCATTATACTGAAGAGTGGTGGTGGTAGTGGTTTTGGTTTGGTTTGTTGTGGTTTTTTATGTTGTTGTTTGTTTTTGGTTTTGTTTTTTGTAAAGACCAGTCTTGAAATATTTTAAAACAACCCTTGGTTTTTATGGGCAACATTAAGGGGGAAAAAAAAGGAAAAAAAAAAAAAAAAAAAAAAAAGCCCTAGCTAATTGTAAGAATAATCATTTCCCTTTCAGGTACATATTTCAGTGAGAATTTTCATCATTCTGTGTCCAACAGTATTTGCAAGAAACTGAGCTTTTGCCTGCATTTACAGGTCTCTCAGAAAGCTGCATATTCTGATTTATTTGCAGACAGCTCCCCTAATCCTTGGCACTTATCTAGTGCTTTTCTTCATTAAGAAGGAAAACACAGGGAATTTCTCACCACAGAAAGTTTCAAAAGGGTGTGAGCCCTGAGAAGACTGCTCAAAGAAGCAGTAGACAGCTCTCACCCATATATATTTGGACAGACTAGAGCACCTGCGGTTGTGTGAGTTGAAGTAGTTCTTAAGAAGAGTGAATCTAGAAAAATTTCATCATTGCTCCTACTGACAAAAAGCAGTCTTTGCTTTTTTCTCACTCTGTATTTCTGAAAAGCATCTGTACTTTTTTGAGCTTAAACAGTCAGAGAATTTAGAGGAGCCTGTGCTCTGAGAGCGGTGCCTGGCCATGAGCTGGTAACAGAAGCAAACCTGTGATATGTGGGATGGGCACATTCTGTTGCTCTGCATCCTTCAGCTCACATCCCTGCTTATGAAGAAGAAAAAAGATGGGCAGATCTTTGCGCAGCTCCTCGGGGGGTTCCACATGCTGTGCAGCTCCTACTGCTTTAAGCACGTTTTCCACTGCAACTCACACAGCAGCATATCTGTTAAGAAAACTCCCCAAGTGCCAGGTCTTCTTTATTATTTGCTCTTTGGCTGTTTGGTTTTTTTCAGCAGGTTAGGCTGAAAACATAGTTTCACATGAATCTTTTCATAGCCACTGGATGCTTCTCCGCCTTGGAAGGGTGAAGCACACCTTTTGATAATATCTGCTTACAAGCTGGTTTAACTGTAATCTCTCATTCTTCTCATTAACAGCATTCAGGAGTCATATGGGCCACTCTGATAACAAATGAACACCAGCTCTTCCCAATGGATAGGGTCCTCCTGCTCTGTAACCTGCACCCCTAGTTCCACTCTGCTGAGGGCTGTAAAAACATTCTGTGTGACTCACTGACTCCTCAGCTCTTCATTTTCCTCAGTTTTTCGATTTTTCATAGGGTGTCTATTTAGTCCTCAGCATAAGGAGGTCTGAAAAAATCACCTTAGCAATAAAACATGAGAGGGTTCCTCCTACCCGAAGGGACACCACCCATCTTATTCAGCCATCTAGCTCATGCAGTATGTCTCCCTCCCAAAGAGAAGCTGATAGCTCCTGCTGGGATGGCAACCTAAGGACAAGGTCAGTGCTCTCACTAGAATGGAGGACACTGGCAAACCATGAATTTTTCCAAACTTCTATTGTGGTTCCCAAACCTACACTGTGGTTCACCAGCTGCCAGTCTGAGTAGGGAAAGTCAGGTGCAGGAGGCAGTATGGCTTCCATGGGCCTGAGATGCATGTCTTTGTAAACCACAGCAAACAAACCTGGAGATAGACTGTGAGGGGTCAAGGATCTCACCAGTGCTCCTTGGTACTGTTCTTGTCCTAATCAGCTGCAAGGGTTTACATCTGGCTGTAACCCAGAGAAAAATATCCCTTTTTGGGAAAGCTCTTCAGCTGGCTACAAAAACAAAAACACTCTGGGGTTTATCTATGAAAGCAGGAGTTTTGATTAAGTTTTAAATGTCTGATTGGCTGCAAGCAAAATTTATACAACTTCTTTGATTTTCTGTGGGGATACAGAAATCTGTAGGTGAGAGGTATCTGGAGATCTTCTGTGGAGAAAAATCTAAGCCAAGCAAAATTATACTGAAGTCAGCATACTTGCCTCAGTATCAATGTAATTTAGAGGGAAAAGACCAAAACAGATCTAAAGAGGCATGTTTTAAGTAATAAGAGATTAGTGCTCTGGAGGCAATTATATGAGGCTTCTAAATATGGCTTCTAATGTGTGCATAAAGGTTTCCAGGTTTACTGGTTTCCTTAGCATGATCATAGTTGTTAATGATGCTTCACTGTATAAATGGAACTTTCTAAATTGAGTCAGGATTTTGTAATCTCAGGGGATTCCATTATTTTCAGTAATAATTTTTCATCTCTTTTATGTGTGAAAGCAATGGAAACAGACTCGTGGAAACCTGGACTGAGCCTTTTTGACCCAGGTAAATATTGAAAGCATACAGTAAGGAATAATTGGTTTCCGACACTCTTGGGGAAAGCTAAATCTATTAATTAGGCCCATGACTCTGCTGGTAACAATCTCATTTTAAAGACTAATTACAGTATTTAAAATTATAAACTAGGTATGTAATTTACATCTTAGTAGTTAAAATTATTCTGTGTTTGCACCAGTCTGAAGTTCCTGCCTAAAGCAGAAGCAGAACAGATGAGCTCTGCAAAGAGGTGGCAGCTACACTGGAGGAAAGGAGTTCTAGCTACTGAAATCCATTTGTAAATAAGAAACTATTTTGGGAATGCCACAGTTGGGATTGCAGTCTAGAGCTGCAGTCCATGAAGATGACAGATTATTCTGATGTCAATGTACTTAAGAAAGGTTCACATAGGAAAAGGAGGGTTTATGCCATGTGTAAAGAATAGTAAGTATGATTGAAATTTTTTCACCTTAAAAACTGACAATAGGGGACGACAACATTGTTATGATTACTGGTGAGGTGAAAAAAACTGCTACATTTGTAGCAGGCTCAAGTAGCAACAAGACCAAGGTTTGGACAACCCTTAACCAGGAGCAGCTACAGACTGCAGATTCTATGCATTCAATATTTGAAGAATCCCTTTCCTTGAGAATATTTAAAGCAGACTACACAAACTACAGGCCAGTTCATGAGAGGGCACCCTCTCTCTTACAAGGGGCTGGACCATCCAATATAAGTATCTTTTCCATCACCATTTTTGTTGCTGGAGAGGGCTGTGCTGGTGGTCCTTGCAAAGACCATTCCCTTGAACACTCTGCTTACTTCAAAGCTCAGCTATGACCAAACCTTACACTTGCTGTCACGAGCAGCCTAGTCCATATGCATTAGTTTGCAAATCCAGTGTTAGCAGCAATGCCTGTTCAGACCAAGTTTGCACCTTCCCAAACATGAGCAGTTCTCCCTTCTCCAGCACTGGCAGTTTGAGCCAGAGAGAGGAAGTGTTTGTATCCCCTGTAGCCTAAGCCATCAGAGTGCTTCTTTAGAAAAAGCTACAGCATTAGGGCCAGGGTGCAGAGGGGTATTTTGAGGCAGAAAATGACAGTAAATGCAATGAGAGGTGGGGCATGAGGATGAGATGCTGTATCACTAGTTTCTCAGCAACTGAATTCCCTGCATAGACTAGTGTGATAAAGTCTAGTGAATTCAGACTGTCACTTCAAAGGAATGTTACTAATGTGGATGTAGTCACTGCTGTCATACTGAAATGAACAGTAAGTTTAATCAGCATGGACAGCTGTGAAAATCAGTGAAGGGAACTTTAATTAGCATGGAGTAGACTGCCCATGCAGCGAGTTGAAATTCCCATAGCAATAACAACATTAAATTGGACTGGCAGAACAGGGAGGCCCATAGAGATTGACCACCTCCCCAGTTAGTTGGGGAAGGTTATTTGGTGGTGACCTTATTTTTACACTAAGCACAAATCAGCCAGCTGACCCACAACCTTCAGGAACTGGTAATTGTACCAGCAAATAAAAATGGAAAATGCTGCATTGCCTACACTTCAGCTTTCTGTGCCAACCAAGCTAATGTCAACTGTACGGCTGGGTAAGGAACACAGATTTTATTGGATGCAGATAAATGCATGAGGCAGTTAACTAGGAATTAGCTTCCCTATACAATTTAGTTGCTGAAATGAATGGCACATGTTAATATCTAATTTCACTGCAGTGTTTAATCCACCTACTTTCTGTTCTGCAAACAAGGCAAGTGGGGGAATTGCACATATGGGATACCAAGCTGGCACATGTGAGGTATATGGTGTGCAGGCTGTAGGGTGAAGCATGGCTTTGTTCTATTACTGAGGAACTGTTATGTGCCCATGTAATTAAAAACTGTACTGGAGCAGACATAGTCAGGAGGGCAAGGCTACTCCAGGTTTTAAAGAAGGAGATACAATTGTGTGGCTGACAAAGAGAGGCTACGTATGGATCCAAGTCATTGCTTCCTTTGTCTCATGTCACCCACAACTTCTACATCAGATAAACCCACCATAAGCCAGTGCTGCCAGAAAAAGGGCTGCCTTGTCTCCCAGTCACCATCTGCTCAGGCACCTGCATGGCCACAGGGTGACCTGTGTCAGGGAGCTGGTCCAGCCCATCATTAACCTTTTTCTATCTTCTCAGTTTAACTCCACTTTCCCCCTTCTCCTGGCATCCCACCAACACCAGGCAAGCATGGGGGCTGGTGGTGGGGCAGGAGCAGGTGGGAGGGTACCTGGCAAGAAGAGGGCTCTCTGTTTTTGGCAGGCGGGGCTGATTTGTACCACCTGAACAGATCTGTGGGACTGCTCCTGCAGGCATTTACATACAGGCAAAGCAAGGCCAATAGGGGACATTGCCAAATCACACTGGTGAGCTTTTCCTCTCCTGGGTTTGGGAGGCCATGGCTGCTGGTGGAATGGCAGAGTCACCAGATGCAAGTGCACAGTCCAGCCCCAATCTGAAAGAAACACTTGAGCCTGTAGCTCCAAGGGTCCCTGTGGCCACTTCCTTCAAAGTGCTCCCCTGCAGGTCCCGTTCCTTTGCTTTACTTCACCTGGCTGCTGAGCCGCCACCCTTCACATTTATCCAAGTAGCAGCCATGGACACACACCAGCCTAAGCACGAAATTCACTCTCTTCCTCTACCCGTGTTGCTTGTCTCCTTCAGACATTGTGCAACTCGTTGTAAAGCACAGGTGAGGCAAGGTGAGCCAGTGGGGTTGTAGTGCCAGTTCTCTCAGGGGCAAAGAGCTGGGACATCACCACCCTGGAACCATAGCCACCAGCGTCTGGACCTGAGGAAACCTCTACTTGTGCACACTGCTCCCAAGCCCTTGCAGTGAGGGGACAGACTCACAAAGGGGAGTCAAAGTTGGTGCTTTCAGAAATTTTGGTGGAACATCTAGAAATCTGTTGGCTCTTGTTTTATTCTAGAATGATATAGGCGGAGAAAGATAAGTTCCAAGGATGTGCATCCCATCCTCATTTCCCTCCTACACCAGTTCTTAGGCCAGGGGGGACTCTGCAGCCACCCCATTGCCTGCTTCCTTCCAGAATGGGGGCAGCCACCAAGCACGCACTGATGGAACCTTTCCTTTCTCTCTCTAGGCTTCAGTTCCAAGGAAGAATTGAATCCAAAGCCGCTGGAGCCAGTCTCCCAGGGGAACCCAAGTACGTACTTCAGAATTAATTTCATAATTAAGCAATACAATTTTTTTAGTTACACATTGCTAAAATGCATTCCAATTAAATAGCAAAAGGGAAGTTTTCAAGAAAGCCTAGGAAACTCCAGAAATGTATTTTTCCCTTGCAGAGGAACAGCGAGTGCTCTCTGCCAACCCCTCTCATACACAGAATTGTTTTTTGCTTCTACAGAGATGGAAAAAACAGCAAAGGTTTAGCTTACCTGCAGGGGGGTGGTGGCTGCTCACTGCTACCTCTTCCTGGGCAGTATCACCTCAATGTTCCCGGGATGCAGAGCTTCACTCTGGGGTTTCAGTGGCCCAGGACAGCAAACCAATGTATTGCGGCCAGGGTTAGATGAGCGAGCCCTGCTGACCAGAGCAGGCTCCCGTGGCTAATTGCGGCCAAGGTTAGATGAGCGAGCCCTGCTGACCAGAGCAGGCTCCCGTGGCTATGCTGAGTGCAGACACCCATCCCACAGCAGTGGGTGGGAGGGAAGAAACCACCTGAGAGAGGGACCCAGCGCCTGCTGCAGCAAGAAAAGGAGGGGACGTAGAGGGAGCACAGAGAATCCCGCAGCCTGGAGATGGAGATGTAGGGTCCCCTGCTCTGAGAAGGAAATCTTCTGCAGCCTTCTATAATTAAAGGTAGAATTGTCCATTAACTCATCTTTAGATCAGGCCCAGAGTGGAAGAAAAAAGAGAAAGCAAGCTCTGAGGGGAGAGATGGGGTTGTCTGCCACCTCCTCATGGGAGGCTGCCCTGGAGAGGGGGCTTCACCCTCCCACTGGGCTCCTCTCTTGCCCATCCTCCAGCAGCTGAATGACATGTCTCACAGAACTGGCATTTCATGAACTCTTTACATTAGCTACTGTCTGTACATTCCCAGGTGCTCCTCCTAATATTTAAAAGTATTTTTTCCCTAATCAAAGATGTCAAATGCACCTAAAACTGACACAGAAACAAGGGAAACAAGAAGAAGAAGGGCAGGATCTGCCCTACAGACCCAATTGCACCGCAGGAAAGCAGAGCTCCGTGTAGCAGAGAAGCAGGCAAGCACAGTTGTGTTTCCAGCAGTTGAACTGAGATAAGGCACACCAGAATCAAAACTCTCCTCCTGCTGATACCTCTAGGACCATAAAAGCTATAATTCAGGTCTCGCCTTCCTGCGAATCGGAGAGCTGAGCTCTCCACGTAGTGCCTTTAGCTTGTGCTCTTGCAGAGTCCCACTGATGTCCCAGCACTGAAATGCTCCTGCTGTCTGAATCCTTCCCAGAAGTTAAATCTATATATAAGTGTATGTAAATCTTTACATGCCCAGACCCTGCTGGCTAACCATCTCCCCCACTTTCCACATATAGACCGCATGGTGTAGCTCCCTTTGAAGGACAGGAAATTCAGGAAAACTTGGCTGTTAATTGAGGTATTATTATTTGTTGTGGGTTCCCGCCCTTGCCCCACGATCTGCTGTGAACAAACACAGTTCTCAGTCACGCTTCTCTAATTCAGCATGATTAAAACTAGAAAACCAGACAGCTATGGGACAAAAAATTGAAGGTAATGAGATGGGAGGCGGTTGCATAAGCCAGTAAGAACAATTGGCGCTTTGTAGCCTTCGGGCTACCTAATGATTAAAACACACTATTTTGGACAGTGTGATTGGTAGGAGGCATCATCGAAGGGAAAGAAAGTGATGGGGATGACCCAGACGCCAGAGGGGGAAAATGTTAATTAGCACTCTAGTTAAGCCAAATTTTGATCCCACTCCTGGTTGCAGTCCAACTGATGAATGTTTTACCACTAACTTGCAGAGACGTAAAAGCGGGCTGGAAGTGATGAAGACAGCATTTGCAGGAACACAAAGATGAGGTTCATCTGTGTAATCAGAGGGAAGGGTTTGTTTGGGTGCAGGCGTAGCTTTTCTAGAATATTGCTTTCAGCCCAGAGAGGCAATGAACAACAGCACTCTGTGGCTGCTGCTGCTGCTGCCACACGTATCAGCCCCCAGCTACATGCAAGGAAACCCCCATCAATCTCAAAACACCAAGAGAAATCATCATCCACACAGTTATCTCCAGCCCAGAATGAAGGTGCTGAATGGTTCTCATTCAGCAGCACAGAGTTGCCAGGATTGCTGTCAGTAGCTCCTTGAAGAGAACCCACAATGTCCCTTGCCCAAAGGCACATCCCAGGCATCACATGTATAGGGAACTGAGTGGGTTCTTCCCTCCCTTCTAAGCAGCATTAACATATTATGTGAAGAACTGTTCTTGTTATATCTATTATATAAATTAAGCCTGCAAAAGCATAATCCAAGGAAATCCCTGTGCTCTGCAGGTGGCCAGACTGCAAAATCCAAAGGTCTTGTCTGGCTTTACAAACTCTCACCACCTCTGGGCTGTGAATAAAGCTGACCAAGCCCCAGCCACAGTTCTGAGGGCACAGGGCACAAGCCAGCTTGCCCCTGCATGGCTGGCCTCTTCTCTTAGCTCCCAAACATGGTGCTCTCCCAGACTGACTCCTGGAGACAGCTTCTTGCTCTTTTGTCACTCATCCTGGATATTTTATGGGAGAAAAATCATACCAAGAACCACGTCTACCAATGAGCAGGACAGACTTGAGCCCCATCTATGACTTGTCCTTGTCAAAGGCTTTTAGGCAGAGCTTGCACAGCACCAGTCACTGGATGCAGACTTTTTAGGTCTTTGTTCTTCACAAGCAGCAAAGCTACCAGCAAGGACTGAAAATATTTTCTGCATTTCTTTGTCTCTCCTCAGATTGCAAGGTTGATTTGTCCTTCTTGATGGACGGGAGCTGGAGCATTGGTAAACGCCGCTTTCAGCTCCAGAAGCAGTTCCTCAGTAACATGGCTCAAGCCCTTGGCGTTGGCAGCACTGGTCCTCTGATGGGCATTGTTCAGTACGGGTAAGAGCTTCTTGTGCAGCTACTCCCATTGCTGCAGGGTATGACTGCACATTCTGGCAGCTGTAGCTCTGTGGCTGACTCATGCTAAATGTCTCACTCCGGCTCATATGGAGGAGCCAAGTAGCACAGACAGGTCCTGTATCTTTTGTATAGCTGCATGTGAAGCAAAAAAACCTGACAATTGCTCTCATTTCTACTTTCAGAGATGACCCATCCACAGAATTCAACTTAAAAACTTATGCCAACTCCAAGGACCTTAGAAATGCCATTGAGAAAATCCCACAGAAAGGTGGACTTTCCAATGTTGGTAGGTGATGGGGTTGCTTGTACAACCTCAACTTGGGAAGGGCTACAGAACCTGGGTTCTAGAGTCAAGGCATGGAGGCTGTGGCTGAATGGTGCACAGCATGAGGGTGGGGTTGTCAAAGGGATACAGTTCCCCCTGTGACCTGCCTGCTTTTGTCCAGGGCACTGCAAGTCCATTGCAAGTGGACAGGATTTACCTTTCCCCTCTCAGGCAGGTCCCACCAACATGTCATGGATACCTGCTAACCCAGCTTGTTGCTTTCAGCCCCCTGGGGCACAGGGAGGGGGCAGATGTGGTTCAGCACAGGAGGGCTCAGGGGTCACTGGCACTGACAGCAGTGACCTCCCCTCCTGCTCACACAGCCACAGAAAACACTTTCCTTGGCTCTCAGCAGGGGTCCAACACTTGAATCAGTTTACTGACTACCATTTTGTGAGATATTATCAGGCAGAAGGCTTCCAGACCTATAACTCATCCTCATCTCCTCTTTTATTCCAGGGAAGGCACTTTCATTTGTTAACAAAAACTTTTTTTTGGATGCTAATGGAAACAGAGGTGGAGCCCCCAATGTGGCTGTAGTGTTGGTGGATGGGTGGCCAACTGACCGAGTGGAGGAGGCCTCCAGGCTGGCCAGAGAATCAGGGATCAACATTTTCTTCGTCACTATTGAAGCAGCTGCTGAAAGTGAGAAGCAGAACGTTATTGAACCAGACTTCGTGGACAAGGTACTTACTGGGCTGGGCTCTGGTTGGGCACTTAGCTCTGACTACATTTCCCAAGTTGTTTCTTTCAGGGCTTTTCCTTTCTATCTCACAACTTCTGATTATTTCTTGTCCTGCTTATACTGTCTTGAAGACTCCTATAAGAAGAGCCAGGCAGCAATGCTGAAGTCAGGAAGGGGATAAAGTCTGTAAAGTTTTGGTGTGAGGTGCATCATGGAGCAAATAGCTTTTTACTGTCTAAACATTGGCACAAATCTGCAGTCATACTGAGACGAAGGGCTTTCCAAATATACAGTAGCATGACAAAGAACAATTGCAGCCTGAGCTTTCCACACGCCTCCTGCTGTGCATCTCCCACCTGGCAGAGGCTGAGGAGCTGTGTCAACCTATTACCAGTGTTGCATTTACAAACAGGTCCCATACATGCAAATGTTGGGACACTCCCAACACTGGCACATCCCATTTGTTCAGCTACACTGGATAACTTGGACATTTTGTTTCCACTGTTGATTTGACACAGCTTGATTTTTTTCTGTTACGTGTTTCTGCTGCTACGGACTTCACAGTGGCTCTTGGAAAAGAGTGAATCCCTGCTGTATGCAGCAAAAGAAGAGAATGCAAGCCTTGAATGATTTGTATTTGGCACTAATAGTACCTGCCTACCCAACAGTGCTTCAGGGCAAGCTGGCACCCAGATATGGCAGGAGGTATCTACCAAGTGCCAGGTTGGTCTGGGCTCAGGAAGCAGGGTTGAGTTATCTGGCATTTTCAGAAAACAGATTCCCATCTGAGCTGTGTTGCTCTGCCATGAAATAGTCTCCCATGAGCTTCCGAGTTGCTCCAGAGAGCTGTGCTCTCTCCGGTCAGCATTTAATTGGATTGTAGTCTCATTTGCATTTAATGTTTTTAAAAGGGCAATGTTACAATGAGTCTCTGCAAACCTGCCAAGGACACGGCAGAAGTGGGAGTAGAGTGGGCTCAGAATAAGATGATAAAGAGGGAACAGTGACTTGATACTGCTGCACTGTAAGACTAAAATAGCAGCAAGACAGTAAGAACAAGCAGCAGGACATGGTGAGGAGCCCAGGCTGCTGGGAACTGTAACTCCCTTGGAACTGTTACGCTTTAAGCAAGTCAAAACCAGGCACCAAGAAAACAGTGCCTTGGTCTTTAAAAGCACATACACACAGACAAAGCTAACAGATAAAGCCTGGCTTAGCAAAGTATTCTCATCCAGAGACCTGTGGCATTAGCATTTAAAAGGAGAGCCAAGGACAATTTGATCCAGCCTGTCCACACAACTCCCCCTAGCCCCACACTTGACTTCTCCCACTCCTTTTCCTGTGCCAAACCCTACTTCCTACCCACACTCACCTGACTTCCACTAACCCTACAGAAGCTTCCCACAGATCTGCTCCCTACAGGTATTCAGTTGTAAAAAACAAAACAAACAAAAAAAACCCCAACAAAACAAAAACAAAAAACCCAAAACAAACCAAAAAACCCCCCACAAAACCAAAACAAATACACAAAAGGGAATTTTTTCACTTTTCTGGATTTTCACAAAAAATTGCCTGGTTTTTTTTCTGCTTAGAAGAGCATGAGGCAAGAATAAAGGAACTTCAGTCCCAGCTTTCAGTTCAAGACAGTAGGGTTTGTCACAGGCAAAACTCACCTTGTTGCCCTGAATGATGGCAGCTGAAGTTGCCACTTGGCAAACACACAGGCTCCAATGATGCCCACTGAATCCACACTAACAGCAGCTCTGTGATTTGGATGCTTTTTCTGCAAACAATGTAACTCACCTAAAAAAACTTGACAGGTGGCAAACTTACTACATTCTTTTACTACTGTAATATCAGCTCCATCCTACAGCACTTTAAAAAAATAAAATAAAAAAAAGAGGCAAGAAAAGCTGTGGCATTACACAAGTATCTGTGATGTTACACTGACATCATTTCCCAGGGAAGCAGATGGTGACTGGAGGAGAGGCCGCTTCAGATTCCAGCACTGCTCTATCCAGGAGCCTAAAATTAACAATGTAGCTACATACCCCAGCTGAAACAGGCAGACTGAATTTCCATTTTGTATTGTGTTGCCTTGCAGGCTGTGTGCAGGACAAGTGGTTTCTACTCCATCAATGTGCCCAGCTGGTTCAGCCTACACAAGGTGGTCCAGCCCTTGGTGAAGAGGGTCTGCGACACCGATCGGCTGGTTTGTAGCAAGACCTGCCTTAACTCAGCCGACATCGGTTTCGTGATCGACGGCTCCAGCAGCGTCGGCACCAGCAATTTCCGCACGGTCCTCCAGTTCGTAGCCAACATCAGCAAGGAGTTTGAGATTTCAGACACCGACACCCGCATCGGAGCAGTGCAGTACACCTACGAGCAAAGGCTCGAGTTCAGCTTTGACAAATACAGCACAAAGCAGGACGTGCTGAGTGCTATTAAAAGGATCAGTTACTGGAGCGGTGGGACCAGCACAGGGGCAGCCATCAGCTACGCCTCAGAGCAGCTGTTCAGCAAGTCCAAACCCAACAAAAGAAAGATCATGATTCTCATTACAGATGGCAGGTCTTATGATGATGTCAGAGTACCCGCCATGGCAGCTCACAGAAATGGTAAGCTCCTCTGTCCCTACCTGCTCCCTCGGCATTTACCCAGGTCAGAGAAATGCAGTTTGCTACAGTTTGAAGGCACTGCATGAAACTTTATGAAAGAGGAGTGGCACCTCACCCTGGGGTCTCAATGAGCTCTAACAAGACCAGAATCTCTTTATTATCTGAATAAGTAACTTAAAAAAATAAAATAAAATCACATAAATCTAGCAAAATGCAGATATGTCTAGTGGATCTCAGGAGATTTCTACTATTTTAGTAACACAGGAAGTATCCTTTGGCTTTCCAGACAGGATACTCATACATCTTCCAACACAATTGTAAGACATTTGCATTGGTACAAGAACCAGTCATTCAAAAGCCTGTTGTTCAGACCCAGAAAAGAAGCTTTACTATTGTTTAAACCTTTTTGCTGTTGGCAAAAGGTACTTCCAAAGCACAAAAGCTTTGTGCCTTTCCTCCAATTTGAAAATACCATTTTTATAAAGAGAGAGAACACTGCAACTCACAGTTCACACTTTGTGGCCTGGCATTTATGTTTGCAATACTAGTCTTAAAACGAATTTAATGCAATGACAACTTTTTTGCTCACTCTAAACTCTGGGTTCCTTTCCAGGAATTATAGCTTACTCCATTGGAGTTGCTTGGGCGGCCCAAGATGAACTGGAAGCCATTGCAACAGACCCTGATAAGGAGCATTCCTTCTTTGTGGATGAATTTGACAACCTCTACCGCTTTGTAAATCAGCTCATCCAAAACATTTGCACAGAATTCAATTCCCAGCCACGGAACTGATGGACTCAAGCAAGGCGGGACCCTCAGGCGCCGTGCTGAAGGCATGCCAAGTGCCACAGGAGTAATGCCAGTTCAGGAAACACTGGGGGTGTTTTTCTCTGACACTTTCCAGACTGATTGCAGCTCTGACCCTATGCATGATAATGCTCTGTGTAGACTGTTGTTTGGTTTTTTTGTTTTTTTTTTCCTTGCAGGCTTCAGATTTGGATGGATAGCAAAAGAGGCAGTAAACATGGAGGAAATAACTGGAGCTGCTTGAAAAGCTGCTTCCAATATAGAGCCCTAGCTTGTCTGATTCCCACCTTTGGGCACACATAAGCTCCTTAAAACATACCACCAGCTTCCTGAAGTAGTCAGGTCCCTTGAAGGAGCAGCCACATTGGTGAGCTGCAGTGGCAGAAGCACCTCTGTGTGGCACTGCCCACCCAGGTCAAGGCTGAAATATCAGACACTTTTTTTTTGGGGTGTATGTGTGGGACAGCTCAAATCTTAGTACCTTCTTCAAAGCAGGCACTCTCTCCATACAGCTCTCTTACCAGCAAGTTAAGCTTCAGCTAGTGTAAACTCAAACATTTTGATTTATCCAAAGCAGAGAATGTATAGTAACTGAGAGGAAAAAGTCAAGCTGTGGGGCCCTACCACTGTTTGTCAACCTGAATAAAGCCCCACATCCACAAAGCAGGCAACACACAGGAACTGAAATCTAGTCACCTACAGCACCGCATTTATATTTGATTTGAAGAAGTGCCTTGTCCCCTTAGAGCTCTTGCTCCTTTCTTGGGCAGCTTAAGGCCTGCAGGACCATAGGATAATTGCGAAGACAGAAGAAACTCTGGGAAAAATTGTGGATTTAAGTGGCTCACAATCAGAAAAGCATTTGAGATCACCATTCTGTTCTTAAACCACAGCTCAGAACAGCTTATAGCAGTCTCTAGCATGAGGAGAGATATTCAAGAGCCATTAACACGATTTAAGAGGGAATTATCTAAACTTCTGCATTATACACTGGGAAAAGTAGCATTTCAAGCATTCACAGAGATGCTCTCCTAAATTTGGGACTGCCTTCTGTTTTAGGGATTTATTTCAACATTAACCTACTACAGGTCTGGATTATTCAAAACACACAGTTGTTTCTTAAGTGAAGAACTAGCCATACCACTAGTCTGCAGGGCAGGAGTGACCCATCAAGAAGATTTAAAGAACTCCACTTTGATTAAGAAACAGCAGTTACTGGTTATGTTTCCATCCAGCATAATGTAAGAAAACAGGTTCCTTAAGCAAAGTTATCAAAGGAAAGGGATGAAGTTTCAGAGCCAATAAAAACGTGCACGTTCATTCACCTTACGGCAACCAAAGCCACACTGCCTGAGGCTTGTAAAACTAACAAGAAATGGGAAGAAATTAAAACTCAAATTTCACATCTTACTTTTAATAGCATTTATAGTTTTGATAACCATGATTCAGGGTGTTTATTATTCACATAAAAATGTTAATTAAATAAATTGCCATAAGGCAGACTGCCTTCTGTCAACAAAAGTAGCACAACCTTTTAAATCATTACATTTGGAAATTCAACTGAAGGAGCCAAAAAAATTACCAATTAAGAAGCAGAACGGCAGATTCTGCATGATCTCCCTAGTGTGGCAACATAAGGCAGACTCCTAAGGACAGGGAGTTAGGTAGAAGCAGAGCCCATCTCCTGACCCACCTCCCTCACTACTGTTCTAACTGCAAGCATGTTTCTCTGTCAACACAGGACATTATATGAGCCAGAAAAAATTCAAACACATAAACTGAATTTACTGGGGACTTCAGTTCAGACACCAGATTTATTGTCTGAAAACCTGTTTGCTTGGGGTTTAATTTGTGGCTAGCTGAGAAAAAAGGCCTAAGTCTTAACTTTTAGCTACCCTTAATATTGTGGTTGCAATTTTAATGCAACAGCTTATCACCAGATCTTGTTTTCCATACTGGCCATACTGCAGCTCAGAAGACTGGTACTCTGCAGAGACTCCCCAGTTGTTTCACTTGTGCTCAGCTGAAAGCACAGCTCATAAGGCCAAGATATTAGCAACAGTTAGAGCCACACATGTGATTTAGGATATGCATTTTAATTTCTTCCAAAAGTTTAAACTTCAAGCAATGACAGTGAGCTTTCAAATGCTCTTCCACAGGGAAGCTGTACAACTATCTTCTGGGTCAAGCACTTATAAAGGGCACTCCAGGGTTTGCTGTTGTTCAAATGGTTTCTCTTCAGTTTACAGAAAAACTATAGCAACTGCCAATTTCCCTTTTTCTTAACTGTTAGGGATGACCTTGAAATTGTTCGATCTCCAAGTGTGAAAATACAGATGTAGTATTCATAAACACTGTAAACAAGCATAAGCCTCAAAACTTTTAAGAATACACCCCTGCATTAACAAAAGCAAGTGGATCAGCACAGAAAACACCCCTTTTAACCTTTCCTTTTCATAGCAATCAAAGTACTTGCCACACACTAAAGTCTCTACTGCTTTATTAAAAAACAAGATAACTTACGAATAAATAATCATAAATGTTTGAGGGAGTATATTTGTTTGAAGAAAGCAGCAGAACTCCTTCTGTAACATATATGAGCTGTTTTGAACTTATCAATACAAGTTGCTGTACCTTTTGCAATAAAATTGCCCCAAAGGCATATGCAGTACATGTCATCTCATATGTGATTAAAAAACAAACACCAAATATGGCCCTTGCCATTCTAGTTTCTCAAATGCAGCTGAGGTTCTTGCTAGATTATGGAAGACCTAGCAAGTAATATCCACCTCATAAAGCCCCAGGTGTTTCACTGCCACCCTTTTACATGCTCGGCTGAGAAAAAGCCTATGAGCGAGTTAGCAGAGGAAGGATGATGAAATTACTTGTCAGAGGAATCAGCCTAATGGCTGAAAGTCATCAAAATCATGTGTACTTTCTCAAGTCTTCAAAATCTTAATGGTGGTCTGCTTAGTTTCAGATGCCTGACCAATGCAGTGGAACCTGCTATCTGGCTGAGACATCCAACAAAGGAGGGCACCAAAGGGCTGGACCTGAAGGCAGGCAGGTAGCCAGGGTTGGGAGTAATCTGAACTAGTCACTGGATACATAGCCAAAAGGGGATTGCTGATCTCTCTCTCCCTGGGAAAGAAGCATCTTTGCACTCAGGAGTTGGGCTGCTGGCTTATCACTGCTCAGCAATCACACTGCAGAACACCCACCTGGAAATAAACACTGACATCCATGCTCTAGAAGCCTTGGGGTAGCTCTATGACAGCATTAGCCACTTGTGTTCTGAGTGAACAACCAAAGTTCAATTCAAAGTTCAACCACCTTTTCAGAGAGAGGTAACTCAAGGGTCTGTTTCCCAGCAGTATCTTACCTTGCTGGCCCAGAGGTGGGTCACTCAGCTCCTCTGCTGTCATTGTGCCACCCTGCACAGAAGGCATCCCCTGCTCTGTGTGCTCTCTTGCTCTTCAGCTGCTCCCACTTTGATGGTTCAGCAAGACAAGGGTTACCCCATGGCAGCTACTGAATTTTGCTTTTCTGACAAGTAGACAGACAAGCTTCTCCTTCCTCCTCAAGTTCCTTCCTCCTCACATTCCTTCCTCCACAGCTCTCCAGCACATGAGAACTGTTCCAGTAACTGAGAAAAGCTCTGGGCTTAATCATCCAGACAGGATCAACACAATCTAAATGTCCTTAGTGGATTGAACACCCTACCTGGAAACTCCAAAGAAAATTATCTATGTTATCTACTTGGCAAGTCAAAGCAAGCAGTAAATATCAAAAATATTAACTAGACACCAAACACTAAGTCAGCCTTCTGTGATATACATAACTTGAAATATTTCATGGTTGAACAAAGTTACTATCATTTTTCTAGTTGTTGTTCTCTGCCCACAAGCAACATTATGGAAACAACTTGATCCCTATTCTTTTCCATTCCCACCTCAGTTTGAGAAGTCTTAAGACAGTAGCACACCATCTACATTTGCTAAATCACCTTGCAAGTGTACACCTATATAGCTTAGTGTCTCAAATTCCTAAAAAGAACTGGTTTTGTCCCTTGTTAAAAACTTAAACTGTGGAGTATCACAGTTTCTAGCACTGCATTAGCTGTTATCACTTACAATCAGCTGCCAGTCATACTGAATGGTGAGACACTCAAGTGTTCTTTTCCTTGACACCAGTTTAAGCCTCTCTCTGATTTCTAATAAAAACTCTAATAATGCAGGTCAAGAACTCCAACACTCACTCACAGAAAATACTTCTTCTTAAGCACAAAGTGAAATGTTATTAAAAGTTTCACCGTGTGGCCAAAGAGAATACGTTCACTTTTCCCAGACCCAAATCATTATGTGGACACTGTTCACAGGCAAAGCCATAAGGATATGAGGAAGACCTCCCACGTGTGAGAGACACTCCCACCTTGTTCATAAAATCTTTCTTTCTCCCTACCTCAGAAATCTTCTACTGATCCTCTCTGGAGGCAGAACACTGGGGTGAATGCAATTGTACCGTCATTCCATGAAGCAGTTCCTCCTTTCCTATGAGGAGGGAAAATGAGTAGGACTAAATCACTTAGCTTATCCCACCTACAAGCTTAGAAAAACAGGATGGACCCACTAACAAGTTGTTCTGCTCAGTTCTGTGTAGGTTTCCATACCACCCCCTCATCAGTGCTGTTCTGAGCATCTTCCCGTAGCAACACGATTACCATCTGTGACGCGTGGTTTGCTCTCCCTCATCCTCTCCCCAAGGGTGAAACTGTACTCTTATTTTTATGTTAAATCAAGGTTCTCCCCAGGAAGTGCCCATGTCTCACTGTAATCGAGGCACCGCTGGTAGACCAGCTCCCGCATCATGGCACCGTAACCACTCTGCGTCTCTCTTCACCTCGTGCAGATACTGGGACTGTGTGCCTACGCACGTGGAAAGATGCAGGGTGCCAGCAGTGCCAAGATGGCAGAGCTGTACAAATCAGGACATATGGAGAACAGAAAAGCTGAGACGCTAGTGTGAATGATAATGCTCTGCGCAGTTCAAAAGTTCACGTGAAAGTTACCTCACCCATCTCCAAACACGTCTACGTGTCCTAGTCTGAGTGCAGTTCTCCATCCTAGTACACACTCCAAGACCACACATCTTACCATAAAACAAAGAATTTTGAGCACAGTACAAAATGTTGAAAAATAGTATTTATTAGCACCCAATTTACATAATTATATGGTACAAATGACACTTACTTGCTGCTGTAACATTAAATAAAGCTGCTCTGAAAAACCATTGCCTATTTCTGGAAGTCCAGGTGATTTTGCTCAGCACAGAATGTGGGCACAGTATACAGCTACCCCACTTCACTACTGCCATACCAATACAAATACCTGCATGGTTACCTCAAGGTGTTCTCATTTTAAATGGCACCCTAACAAGCAGATCGATATAATTTTAAAGACAAAGTATTTACTTGACTTATTCAGGCAAGTGAACGTAGCTTTAAATATAACCTATCCAAGAAGTTTCACAAAATAGGAACAGCAGTGAAAAAGAGAAAATCCAGGACTGCAATTGAGAAGCTCAAAAATATACTGGCGTATTTTAAAAAAATTTCCCTCTAAATTTTCTTCTTCGCCATTTTAGATATTTATCCAGGACTTTAAAATACTGGTTTTTAGTAAGAAGTTTAATACTAAGAGTCTGAAGAAGCATTTTCATTTAAAGCAGAAATCTACGCTTTTAATAATAAATGCTTATCAAATCTTTGGAGAACAAATCACTTTTTCACTTTTTTTCATGTCCTATGATTAAGAAGCCTTTCTGAAATCACGAAATACATGAAATTTATGGATCCTTACTCCCAAGAAAACCATTTCCTTCACAAGTTAGAAAACAGGATTTCTCACTTATAAAATAACACTCACTTTCACAGTAGCATTTAAACACGGAAATTTGGTTTTACTGAAATTCCGACACAGCCTTGTACTGAGCCATACACAAAAACTGACAAGCAGACTATTACTCAACAAGTAAGTATTTCTCATTTGGACCCACCACTTTGCAAGACACCTGAAGCCCAATGTTGTCTCAAAACAGTCATTCAAAACTGGCATGCAAAATCGTAACTTCAGCATAATTGTGAAGGGGAGTTTTAATGTCCTTCAGCTGTGCATGTATCAGTCCTAGTAGCCTTTTCATATCAACTATCTGTCATAGAAGTGACCCAAAGCAGAAGAGGAGCAACTGTAATTATTAACATTTAAGTGGTTATCGCCTGTGGTATATTTTCCAAAAGAGAACTGCCAGGAAACTCTAAGTTCAACAGTTATTCTTGTAGAGAAAAAAAAAGGGAAAAAAAAATAAATTCCAAACTATGGACCATAAGGCAAATACATTTGTCTGTTTTTTTTTTTTTTACCTGACAGTTTCTTGTAAAAGAAACCAACTGAAGATATTTATACAAAATACAATGCAGGTAGTTGGTATGCTGACAAATGTCAACAGAAAATCTTACAGCAACAATAGTCTTCTCATCACGGATTCTCTTCTACAAGTTTTTCCAGATGCGTGATTCAAGGAATATATAGCACAAGACTGCTTTTCAGTCTGTTTGGGCTATAAAGATACAAGAAATCATTAGCTAACATGCCCAGTTTGCATTTCCAGAAAAAACGCTAATACTTATGTGGCAGTTTTCAAAACCTATGCATGTTCGTAAATGTCTGACTGCAAGGAAACAATTCTAGGAAGCGTATATCTGAAAACAAGCTATATCCAAAAAGCACTATCTTGATGACAGGAAGAATAAAAAAATAAATTCTTAATGGAAAAATATTAGCTTGAAGTCCACCATTTATCCCTCATACAATGTTTTTGTCTGCTTTTAGTAAGTAATAAAAAAATAATTTAATTTTTGGCTTGGCAAGGAGTTATCCCTTCCCCTCCAGAACAGTACAAATCCAGCTGCATAAATCTCATCTCAGTGTCCCAGTCTAATACTGTGGTGTGATGACCAAGCATTTCTAGAATTAGCAAGGAAGTAATTTTGGGAGCCTGCAATTCAACTGAGTGGATATAAGTAGACCAAGGTTGAAGACCATGTCAACACAGGGCTTTAAACAGCTTAAAAAGACATGTGCAGCATGGTTCAAATGTGGGTGTGATCTCCCAGGATCACAACATGGCTTGGCAGCGTGAGCAGGGTGAAACTAATTTAACACACAATAACACAACCCAGACTCAATCAGGAAGATAGTTGGGCTAAGAAACATCTGTTATTACCAAATGAGTTTTTAGTTCAGTCAAAGCTTGGATTTTTTCAGCCAGTAACAAATCTCTCATGAGAATGAACCAGTTGAGACCCACAAATTGTACTATTCAACTGGATGTACACCATCTATAGTGGAATTCAGATTCTCATAAACATCTGAAATTATACAGCACTTCATAAGTTTTCACAAGAGGCTACAGAGCAGCAAAATTAGATCAGCAGGTAGGGTGAGAAATCACTTATTGGAATCAAATGAACTGGGTATAAGGAGGTATAAATCAGTCTTTTGGTGGTGGGAGGGGTAAGGCTGAAGATGAAACCTCGCAACCATTCAGAAAATACTGCCAAGAGAAAATCAACAGTCCTTTATGGAATTTACCTTGCAACTGAGAGTCCACTGAAAATGGGTTTTAATATTCTCAGAAAATACAGCCTAAATGAGTACTGAAGTGGGAAGATAAAAATCAGATATCAAAAGAATAGATGACCTACACAACAGGTATGTTCACTAGCACAGGCAGAGACTTCATTTTTAAGATCTTACTTCCCACCATCCTCCCTCCTGGGGTTAGTCCCACCAGCTGAACAAGAGCCCTTGCCTAAGCAAGGACACAAAGGTCATCCTAGCTTCCTCATCCCCCTTCTCCCACCACTTCCCAGCTGTTTGTTCATTCGCTCTGTTGTATGTAATACTACCTTTTACAATGTGGGTTATGTATTGTAAAACACTACCTATAGACCTGGATGGATTAACACTGTGGTCTTCATCAGTGTCTCTACTGCTCAGTAGACAAATTACAGAGGTCTGGACTACCAGGCCCTGTGTTTCAGTAACGGTGTTCATCTCTAAGCTTAAAGACTCTGATGATGAAAGACTGTTCACCTAATTGTCACTCTCTTCAATTAAATACATTATCAGATTTAGATAAAATATTCTCAGTGGCTTCATGTCCTTCTGAGAAAAAGGGAGCTTCCGGAAACATTTGAGTAGATTTTTCTGGGAAATCTTTGCTTCCCATCACTCAATACTAACAGCTACGCTGAGCATCTCTATGATGCTCACCAATGGCAGATGCCCAAGAAAACTTAAATCACCACATCAAAGATTGCAGTATCTTACACAAACTAGTTTACCATACATAAGTGGTTTACTATCATATTCATACTTCTTTATTCGTATAAACAGCATAGTCCAAAACAATCTCCACTAAACACTCACAAACTTCAGAATGTTTAAAAATGCTATAAAGCAGCTCCACATTTTCACAGTTACTTCCATGAATCTTATCAGCTCATCCACTAGGAAGCTGAATGACCTAATGCTAAGTGAGTCTCAAATTACCTGGAAAGCACCAGTCCACATCTCATTTGTATGAGAAAGTACTGAAGGAGTATTCTTTACAGAATGGGCTATTTAATGTGAAGTGAGTCATACAGATAACACTGTATGTAATACATTAAATATGAAGATTTAAGACTGAAGTGAGAAATATTATAAACAACCCTAAAATTTTACTGTTTCCCACATTTTGTAGCTTGCATTCAATATTAACAGACCTCATGAGACAAAGCCTTTGTCCTGCAATTTGTTTTTTAATTACGTTTATGCAGAAGCAAAGGCGTGGTCCCACTACAATGTCTGAGGAACTGATCTTCACTTAACTGGGTCCCCAACATGAAGACTATCTTAGCAGATGAGTAAGTTCTGTTCTTAGAATTTAAATAATAAGGTGTTAGAAATCTCTTGCCATCTCCTCATCTAAATTGACACCGTTTTGAAATGTGAACATTCTCCACCTTTGACCCAAGAGTGTATAACTTGCTATCTGGATATATACTGGATTTTATCCTTCATACAACTTGCAACCAATGGACGAATTAATACATCTGAAGAATCATTATGGGAAAAGCTTGCTCAAGTTGCTGCTCTAACTTTTTAATGTTCTCCCTTGTGATACCATCAGGCTAAACTTTGCACTGCTCCCTAGCCCAGCTCTCCTGAGGTGACACCAGTCATGTGGAGGGTACATCACCTCTGGCCACTTAACCTACTAACTCCTACAGAGTTCAGCAAATGGTCTCCTTGCTTCCCTTACTGTTCAGCACACAATCCAAAGACTGCTGCTGACCGATCTGCAAAGTCAATATTCAAATCTCATTTGCAGATGCTCTCACGGTGCAAAAATTACCAATGTTAGACTGCAAACCTGATACTTCAGCAGAGAAGACTCCAAGAAGAACACTGCCATAGTCTCTTGGACAGGCACAGGAACAACCACAATGGCTGCATTTTCTTGCTTAACCCAACTTACATTAGTAGGCTTACTGGGTATTTCACACAGGTGCCAAGTAGGCTCCCCAGGACAGTCTGCAAAGTCACTGCCAAACCACAGCCTGCAAACGCTTCCAAAAACACATCTCAAAAGGCATGAAAAAAACCCCCAAACATGCTTTTCTGATATTTATGCCCACTTTTTAATTTTTTTGTTCCCTTTGGGAGGGACTAACACTTCTGTTAATCAAACACTGCTCAAATGATACATCAGTTTATGAAAATTGCCATTCCCCAAAATTACATGGTCAAAACATGAGTAAGAAGGTGGGGAAAAGGGACACATCTGTGATCAAACAGGTGCACTGAAAAAGATGGTGTAACTAAGTCCTTTCTCTCTTACACATTTATTCAAAAGGAGAAGTTTCTGGTTACTTTAAATTCACACCTGCAAAATGGTGGTGCGTGACCTAATCACAAAGCTGTATGGTGACCATCACACACTTACTCAAACACATTACATATGGGGCTGTTTTAACATAACATCACTTGAAAACACACAGTCTAAAAAACAACCTACAGTACATGGCATACAGTCCCACAGGCTTCTTGCTGAAGAGCATATTTTATCAAAATAAAGATGAATGAGACCCCAAAATATTAATCAGGTGAACTTCTTAAACGTAATAAATTCTTTTACATGGTATGTTAAAAGTTTTCTCTTTGAGGCACAAAAACCAAATGCAGACACCAGGATTTTGTAAGACCGAAGAAAATGTTTTCCACAATGTAATTATATCCAGAGGTTCTTCCAGGCTACTCCAAATAATTTTGTGCAAGTATTTTGGTAACTGAATCAAATTTGTGAAATCAAACACCACAGTGAAGTAAATTAGAAATAAAAATCAGAGTATTTAAATCAAGTAGACCAATTTTCAATATACAGAACAACTGAAAAGTCTCCCCTTAGTTAGTAAAACCAAAATCAGTAGCAGAGGCTAACATACACAAAAAAATATGAGTTAACCATTAAAGTATGTACCATGTAAATTAGATACGGGAAAAACAGTAATGGTAAAACATCACATACTGATGTTGCGCAAAAACGCTTTTTTTGCAAGAATAAGCCTTAGGTCCAGTTTTGTTTATGTATCACATTCATGAAAGTTACCAATTACATTTAACCAGGAAGAACTTCACAACAAAGGGAAGAAATAAAGACAGTTTAGTGTCTGCAGAGATCAGAAGTTCAAAGCCTATAAAACCCAGAAAAATCATGAAACAGGAATTAAGTATCTAGTTTCAAATTAATAATAACAACATCCTGAAAGTGAAGAAGAAACATGAGAAGCAACAATACTCCAGGTTATTTAAAACAGTTGTCAGAAGTAAAAAAAGAAATACAATTTGAGCTTGTGAGACACTAGCCAGAATATCAGAAGTTTGGTCTTCCTACACAAAAGCATCATACTCCAGAGAAAAAAAACAAACAGATGACCTTGGGACTAAGTCCAACAAATCATGCATCTGGAATGGTGTTATGTGCACCGAGATATAGAGAACTGTGCTAAAAAGCTGAAAACAAGAACATGTTGTGTAAAAAGAGTAGACTGAAAAATAGCTTGAGGAAAGTGAAAAGGAACAGAAATACACAGCTAGAACCAGTGCATGCATGCAGGTTCCAAATTACAAAGATGATGAGGCATATGTAAAATGGCACAAAACGTGGCTTGGAATACCAACATGAAGTTACAAAAAAGAACTACTAAACATCATGTAAATCCTCCTGTCAGTGAGATGTAATAATTGAAATAATCTTTCAAAGGAAGCCTAATTGTTAGAACATATATAAAACCTCACTGGCCAAGACAATATTAAAATGCACAAGTCTACAATTCTGCTTTAGCAAGCAGCTGGACTAGATAACCTAAATAATTTTTTCATCCCTAACTCCTATGATGATGTTCAGAAGATCTGACAGCTCATGCACAATACCCTGCAGTACTACAAGTATGTGAGCAAGTACAGTAAAAAGACATTGACATCAATTATGAAGACCAGCACAAAAATATATATACTCGACAACCTCTTTGTAAGGCTACATTTGTTTTGTTTTTAAAAGGCACCTCATCCTCTAGCTATTGCCAGCTTTTAAAAAAAATCACTTTTTAGTTTGAGCAAGAGCTCAAGAGTGAGAAGGAAACATCTTTCAATTCACATTTGAACAGCCACTTCTTACATTCCAATTGTAATCAGAATGACAGTCTTTAAAAACAAGCATGCTGGCCTATTAGTTTTATGTACAGCAATTTAAACAACTGTAACTACATATAGTATTGTGTAAGCAAAAGCACAACTTTCATTTCATACTCACACCATTATCCTTTGTATACACAAACTCAAGAGAACTCTTAATACTAAAACATTAAAATTCACCCATGGAGTCTTCCCTTACTAGACACATTTAATACATGTTTACAATATATATACACATATATAATATACATAACTTTTAGAATTTTTCAAATAAATCTTTGTAATTTCCTCTTCAGAAAGAAATATAATAATGACACTGAAAGAATATGAGTCAAGTACACAAAACTCTCACAAAGTTGAATGCTCAGGTTTGCAGCCATGTTCCCCCTTCCCATCATAACCAAAACACTTTATAAAAACTAAATAGTCTGAATTACTATTGTAGTAATCTGTTTCATGGTAAAAGTTCTAATCTTATCTATGGAAATATACTGCATATCAATATCATGAAGTGACATATCTGAATATTCTGAGCAATAAAATGTATTTCAGGATATTTTAGCAGTAAATATGTGTTACAGGCTCAAACAGCACAGGTCAACTTTTTGTTCTAATTAACAGTTGATTTAAACTCTGCATTCAGGTTCAAATGTGGTCCCATCCCAAAATGCCATTCTGAAAACAATACAGTCAAACCCTATGTTGATAGCTTTCAATGATTCCATTTTTTATAAGTGTCAGTTTAAAGGCAAAGATTTATTTCTCACTTTCCAGTCTTAACCTCAGGCTGGTATGTGGAAGAGTTGCATTAGGTTCTTTCCTACCCACATCAGCACCAGAAATTGTCTCCAGCAGAAATTCTGCCTTCTGTTCCCATTAGAGGAAAACACCAAGTTCAGGCTTATGAGCAGTAGTAACTCTGACAATGATATGTAATAGAAAAGAACCCACTCACCTTCCATTAAGAAGGGATAAAAAGACTAAAACATCAGATTAAAAACTATTTGTCATTCAAATCAACAGAGAAGCTCTGAATAGATGAACAAAGCACATCCATTGAGTAATTACAAACAGCACTCATTCTTCAGGTAACCATGATACGCCCAGTGAAGTGGACGAGTCAAAAAGTTCCACAAATGCTGAAGATGGGAAACACCTCTAGAAGTAGCAGAATCTCTCAAACTGATGGAACTTTGCGTAATTCCCACCTATTGCACTAGTAGGACTCAAACGAAGTGTCATATATAGGTTTAATCTTCAAAAGAACTATTTCACTGTACCCTTAATGCCCAGAATGATACCCTTTTTAGCAGAAACAGAAAGAGGAGATGAATGTTGGATAGTTAAGTGTAGGAAAGCTTCTTGGGAAATCTTTGTGATAATTTCTTGTGCCAGATCTCCAAGAATAAACAGCATTACAAATCTGAGTAAGTTAAATCTGCTACTAGAGTAACAACAGACTGCTTCAGTCTGTTGTTAATTTGGACTAGAATAAAGGCTCAGCTTCTAGCCACACACTAATACAGTCTTCAAAAATGTGAAATTTTTTGCAAACTAAATATTTACTGTATAACAGAGAAGATGTAACAAAAACTTTACTGCATTTTAATTTATGTTAGTAATTTGCTTTCTTTAATTGCATTTATCTTAAGCTAGCATCCTGGTGGCTGAGTTTAACTACCTGCTACTGCTCTCTGAATAAGGTCTACTTTACTAACACAAAGGGATGACAAAGTGCCTCTCACATGACACAGGAACGAGTACGTGAACTGTCACTTTTTTGATTTAATAACATTAAGATTCCTCAATGAGAAGCATCCTAGGAAGTTTCCCTCTTCTACTCCCTGATGCAATAAGACCCCTTCTTTCCAATACTCATTTTATTTATAAAGAATACATAGACCTAGTTTCACCCAAGGCCTGCCTGGACGAAAATTCACTCCCTCTGAAATAAAAGCATTTCTTTTGTTTTTTAACTATTTGAAACTGAGAGTTTCCAAGCTCTCAGCACCAGCTGAGCTCACAGAAACCAGAACAAATGTCAATTTAGAAAACAGCAACCTGCAAAACTAAACACTTACAAACATTCTCTGAATTATAGGGCAGGATAAGAAGACTCATGCCCTCCTTTTCTCTTTTGTGCAGCTGGTTAAATATATACAAAGCTAGAGTTGAAAGGAAAACACTCTGTCATACAAACACTTTAGCCAGGGCATCCGCTCCTGCACTGGCTATATAGCATTTGGAGGGGTGGAATGCCACGTCATGTATGGACTCATCAAATTTTTTGCGATGAGCAGTAAATTCTTGGATGCAAGTCTTGCTTTCCAGATTCCACAAGCGAATGGAACAGTCGTGACCTGAAGAAAGGGGAAACAGGTTGTGGTTTTTTTTTTATATAATTCTCATGTCTGCCACCATTATGAAAAACAGAAAATTAAATCTTAAAGTACTTACTGCCAGACATCAAATACAGGCCGTTAGGATCAACAGCTAAACTTGTTACAGCATCTAAGTGAGCTACCATGGAATGGATCAGTTTTCCTTTGAAAGAAAAGATTTCTTTAGATTATTTTCTGCAATTCACTTTATCTGTATCCACTGCCTAAACTCTACCACAGCTCATACTACAAATGCAAGATCTTTTACCATGACCGGATCATTAAAATAATGCAAGAAGTAATTCTTTTAATGTTTACAGTCTCAGAAGAGCAACAGTACCAATATCATCAAGCTTTGTTTTATGTCTGCAAAACCACCAGGAAGCTGTAATCACTGTGCATTTTAAATATCTACCCCTTAAGTGAACTAAGTGACTGGGAAGGAGGACAAAGACTGAGTATACTAATGAGCAATTAATATAAATCACATAAGAATCTGGAATAATTTTACTCAACTTAGAGAGCATTAATCTTCAATTACAGCTTACTATACTTACAGTAATGATTTAATGTTCAAAATAAGAAATCATGGGTCAAATGTGAAGCTTGTTGTTACAGAAAATAATAAAAAAGCAAAAAAATCAGTGGCTGTTTACTATTTATTACAGAACTACATCATCAAATCAAGTATTTTCAGCTTTTTCCTCAGCTTCCACTGGATCCTTTTACCTCTTCTTATTTAAATACATTTTGGGAGTAGCAAATTTAAAATCAACAAGAACACTGAAAGATCTCAATTTAACTTCTCAGACAGTGTGACCTGGAAGCAGAGATTCACAGTCAGAGCACCAGATTAATACTACCATTCCTATCAAAAAGTCCTTTAAAACTTTAGAGATTTATCGTTAAACATCTCAGTGTTCGTCTCACTACAAATTAGAAAAAGTGTTATAAACTGTCCATGTGTTTCTGCAGAAGTGAGAGATCTGGAGAAATACAGTGGATCAAATTGAGAACAATGCCTACAAGGAAACTTCTACCTCCAAGCCACTGGGTAGAGGTCCTGGAAGCACTGAAAGAGTGCTAGAACCCTCTCCCCCAGATCAAAATAACACAGACAATACAACAGAAAAAACATGAAAACAAGAACAAAGATTTTGAAAAAACATCCTTTTATGTTAAATATTGATAACTCCCATACATAAGGCATTTTAAAAGAAGAGACAGAGAATTATGCACATTCTTTATCACTATGCCAATAAAGTTTTAAATGGTGTGGCAATTTTTGAGCTCTACTGGCGATGAGAGATTCAGAGGATATCCAATTCTTTACATCTCTCAGCATTTATGTGAATAATATTAATCATAATGAAATACTGTTTATGTTATACAACCATATGACTAGAACCTGCTGAAAAAATTAATACCTGTATTGTTGTCGTAGAATTTGATGTGTCTATCTTCATGAGCAGTGATACTAATTGGAAGAGTTGGATGGCTGATGACTCTGTTTATCTGACAGGAAGAACTGACTGCTAAGAAAAAACCCACACATATTAACAAATGTACACAGCTAAGTTATTTGAAAGATTGCTACTAAGAAATAAACACGTACTTGAGCTTATTTGCCGAATAATTCTTACCTTTATGTAACAGAAACTCTCAGCTAACACCTCATGTAACATGGTTTATTCTAAAATACTTTCCAAATTACAGACACACACACAGGCATACATAAACCATATGTATGAGTGTAAATACAAACATATGATGTCCAGCTTTTGGACACTGTTTTGAATGGGCACATCAGGCAAGAATTTGAAGCCAAAAAAATGACTGAAACTACCTTTTTGCACTTTTCCACCTCCACACTCCTCCTCTAGTCAAGCAAAACTTTCTTCAAAATATATAGACAACATAGGAAACTTAACATTGCCAGGCAGTACATTTCCAAGCAAAAAATGTCATAGGAGAGCCACTTTCCTAGCCTTCAAGAATCTTTAAATATAATATATATATATAAATACAATAAAAAGTATATTAGCTTTTTTATTAGAAATCTAGATATTTCTGTGATGCACAGACCAGTGCAAGCATGGTCTTAAGAGGCAAAGATTACCACAACACCACAAACAGCCCCTCCACAGAACATCAAAACAGAGTTACCTTCTTTCATGTGGGAGTTTACCGTATTTAGAGTGTTGTCAGCGAACACGCACATCACCTAACAAAACTCTTACTAAACAAAATAGAGCACTACTATAGGATCACTTGCTACTAAGGCAGTGAAGACTTCAGTGTACATCTTTATACAAAAATCTGATTCATCAAGTAGCACCAGCAACCACAGGACACTTAAAAATTATGAAATTGTAAATTAAGGAAAAAATACATTGATATTACTAAACTCCCCTAAAATGACTAAAAGCACATAGTATTGCATCACAGCCAGCTCTCCTCAAGGTTTCAAAATGCCAAGCAGAATGAGGCTTACACTGAACTGCAGAGTCCCTGCATATTGATGGCAGGGCACTTCAGGAGATTTATTTTCCTCTTGTCTAGTTCTTGTAGAAATATATATATTTTTAAATACATATAAGCTTTATAGTACTATTACATAAATACAAATACTAACCAGGTTGCTATAACATGGTCTCATTTTCTTAAAGGAACATTACTGAATTACTGAAGGAGAAAAAAAAAGAAGGCAGGTATTTTCCACTGAATAAACTAATTTAGGACTGTTTTTTCAGACAGGAACAAAAATGTGGATTAAAAACCAGAAATCCTGCACAGTAAGGAACAATATAAAGAATGGCTCTTTCCATTTCCTCTTGTAAAACAATAGTCATTTAACTATTTTAAAACTGATAAGCAAAGCAAACAAGAAAGGCTTAGTCCTTTTTAAAAGTATAACTGAACAGTAGAATTCAGTGACATTAAACATTTAGAGGATTTTTAACTGAATGTTTATATTGTTATCAGGTTACCATTTTTGCCCAAATATGAAATTTAATGCTTCAGCTCATTCTGGTCTCTTTCCTAATACTGGGGTAAATTAGTTTACTGATAGTAGGCTCCTTACAGTTTTCCCTAAAACTTCTGGTACTGGCCACTGGTACTGATAGTACTTCTAACTTGCAATTTTGGACTGAAGAGAGAATGGAAATCTTGAAGCCGCAAAGATCACTGGGCTCTATTAAAGAAATTTGTGCTTTTCCTTGTGCAACTGTTCCTTGAAAAGGAATTAAGATAGTTTCAGCTTGTTTCTTCTACCTTCTTTCAAAAGTGTGTTCACTCTTCTGCTACTGAAACACCCACTAGGTCTGCTGTAGTAGTAAGCATTTACTGTTGCATTTCAAAACACAGCATGTAACACTAACCCCCAGCAGTGCTACAGGCTTGGGGAGGAGTGGCTGGAGAGCTGCCCAGCTGAGAGAGACCTGGGGGTGTTGACTGACAGCCAGCTGAACATGAGCCAGCAGGGTGCCCAGGTGGCCAAGAAGGCCAACAGCATCCTGGCCTGCATCAGGAACAGTGTGGCCAGCAGGGCCAGGGAGGTGATCTTACCCCTATACTCAGCCCTGGTCACGTGACATCTCAAGGACTGTGCAGTTTTGGGCCCCTCACTACAGAAAGGACTGTGAGCTACTAGAGCGTGTCCAAAGAAGGGCAACGAAGCTGATGAAGGGTTTGGAGCACAAGTCTTACAAGGAGTAGCTGAAGGAGCTGGGCTTCTTTAGCCTAGAGAAAAGGAGGCTGAGGGGAGACCTTATCGCTCTCTACAACTACCTGAAAGGAGGTCATAAAGAAGGGGGATCAGCCTGTTCAATGAAGGCAAAAATGGTAGGACAAGAGGTAATGGCCTCAAGTTGCTCCAGAGAAGGTTTAGATTGGATGTTAGGAAGAATTTCTCCACTAAAAGGGCTATCAGGCATCAGAACAGAACAGGCTGCCCAGGGCGGTGCTGGAGTCACCATCCCTGGAGGTATTTAAGAGTCATATAGACATAGTACTTAGAGGAACGATTTAGCTAAGGACTTGTCAGTCTTAGGCTGGTGGCTGGACTTGGTAATCTTTACGGTCTTTTCCAAGCAAGATGATTCTGTGATAATTTGTGATATAATTTATCGTGACATTGCTTAATTGTTCAGAAATACCAAAAATACTATCAACAGTAATGATCTTAAACAAGCAATTTTTTGGTAATACATACTAGTATCCACGCTGGACTCCAGAGTAAGAATTTGTTGCCGCGTCTCCATGTTAAAAATGCTAGTGTGTCCACTGTTAAATGATGCTACCATGAGGCTTGGGTCACTACTCACAAGATCTACAGACGATGGGATTCCCATTTCTAGAAAGGAATGTAGAGAAGAACACTTTTGTAAGATTTAGTTGGTGTAAAGAAAACCCAAAAACAAACAAAAAAGCCAACCAGTAAGCACCTAAATATCAAAAGGGCTTTGATTATTAATGGAAATGTTACATTTAAAAATCCATATAATGCCAATCTAAATAGATTGTCCTATATGATCACTAATTTAATCCTGTTTTTCAGATATGCATTTATTAAGATGCTGTATCTGGAACTGCAGCTTGACAGAAATCTACTTTGAAATTAAGGAAGTAAGAATTCCCTGCCCCTTCTTCTTCCTTCCTTTAACTGTAAGATCAATTCTCAAATAAACCTCCATTCCATCGAGTAAAAGGACATGAAATAGAAGTGGTAAAATCATTAACACAACAGATTATTGATGCTATTATTAACCTGGGCAAATTCAAAGCTTAAATAAAAACCTCCAAGTTTTCTAGGTCCGAATTTTATACACTGACACTGTCAGCAAGGAGAATTACATAAATACAACATAAAATCACATTACAGAGCTTTGTCCATGCTGCCTATTATATACATCTGATCTCCTCACACTATAGCTATCTGAATGCTACAGGACAGAAGGCCAAATCGGCAGAGCTTGGGTATAGGAAGTATCTCTTAAAATTTTCTCATACAATGTTCTGCTTGCCACCTGTGAACAGGAAGAATGCCCATTGCAAGAGATGCCAGGAGGAGGAGGAAGAGCAAAACACTAGATGTAAAGGAACTAAATGTCCATGGATCCAGTTAATGCAGGAATACTATCACCTCTCTCTAAACCTAAGGTTCAAGGGCAAAATGACACATGACCTCAGAAATGTTGCTCAGGAGTGGTGGTACTTATCTACACGTACTCCAAAAAGCCAAAAATTATTGGTTGCAGAAGCAAACGTATTGTTTCTGAATGGACCTTTTCTGCCACTGCCATGTCTGCTTATCTGCAGCTTCCTGGTAAGCCTACTATGGTTAATCTAAAGGACTTAAATGATGAGTGCTAGATATTTTAGAGAGTTTGTTCGAGGTTCTTAATTACCCATAGAAAAACTCCATTTCAAAAGAGGATCTTTGAATTACACAACTGAGTTTCATTCTAGTTTGGAATCTAATAAACACAAAGATTATCTCTGAGTGGCAAGACTACTCCCCCTCCCCCCTTAATTTCATAGTTAAAAACAACAAAAAACCAAACAACCTCAACAAAAACAAAAACAAACAAGCAAAAAGGAAAACACCCCTACCAGGCAGTTTTCAAAGTAGAGAGGTAGGCAAGCTGGCAGCAAACCAGTTATGGAACTGCAGAACCCTGCAGACCTTTGGAAACATAGTTCTGCAAGAACTACAATACTACAAAACATCTCTATTTTGCTCAGTTCATTTCATCTAACAAGTAATGACAGATCTGACCGGCTTTACACCATAATTCAATAACTCTGTTCAGTTATGCTGAAGTTTATTTTGCCTCAAAGTTGTTCTGAAGAGCCAAGGGAAATGTCTCGATTTGTGTGTTGCCTTTCGGACCATCAGTTCTAAGAGTCAGGCAATGTCAACGGGCTAATGCCAGAGCATTTACTCAAACATCAACTTCCAGAAATTAGGCTCTAAACAGTAGTATTTTTATTTGTGCGTGACATCTCAGTGACTATATCTGAAGGACTAAATTTTTTACAACTAGCAGTGCTTAGGATGACTAGGTTATTGCTATTTAGATCATGTGCAAACTCAGAAATTCAACTGGAATCTCTGTGTTAAAGGCACAAGGAACAAAACCTGGAAGGTAAAATAACATTGGCCCAAGACGAAGCACTGGCTACTGCAAACCTAGAAAAACAAGAGCCTAATGGAAACTCAGTTTGAATCTGAACTATGGAGTTGATACATTATACTCTATGGTTCTAGTAACATCAGCAGAACATCTGCAGCAGTTGCCATTTAGATCTAATGTGACTGTCCCACTTCATGTAGGTATCTATTCAGTTGGTGTGCAAGTAGAAAGGACCCAAAATTTACTCTTCCCAAAAACGTTCATAAAGATATGATACCCAGCAAAACAAGTAGGCAGGACTTCTATTCAGTAGCCAAAATGATAGCAGTCTAAGCAGTGATGCTCATTAACATTAAGGTAGGACAATTTTCTGTACCTTGATTATCATTAAAAACATTGAGAGCTGGAGCAATTTCTGTAGCTTTCCATAGACGTATAGTGCCGTCTGCGGAACAGGACAGCAAACGTTGGTGTGGCCCACTGTAAACCAGACTCCACACTGCATCTGTGTGGCCTACAAAAGCACCTCTTAGAACAGAAGGATCTGTGAACAAAACACAATAAACCACATTTCAAAACAAAATTTGAATTAAGTGAATAGTTTTATCTTGGTCTGTGTTTATGGAGCAGCCTTAAGAAGCTACTCCATAAAAAAACCCATGTCATACCAACACAGAAGTCTCAGTTAGTTATTCTTGTATGAAGATGCTTGAATTTCATCAGCATACATGGCATTCAGTTATCCAGTTTACAGCCAATGGAACAAAACAATGTTTCAGCAGAAGGGACAGTATCAAAGTTGGCAAAACACACTTTGATTAAGAATTCACTCTCAAGAAACTATTCCATTAATGATACATCACTCCCTTTTTTCCAAAAGCCAGCTTCAAGGCTTCGTAGCATCTGAAGCTATGAGAGTGAAAAATATTTTAAAACATAGAGACTAGGCTAACATCCATTCAGATCTGGAAAATGTTATAAACTAGGCCTTTTTAGCTGTTTGCAGCCATCCAGAACATCCTTGACAGGCTTGAGAAGTGAGCTCATGCAAACTGCACAAAGTTCAATAAGGTCCAGTGCAAGGTTCTGCACCTGAGTCAGTGCAATCCCATGTACAAATATAGGCTGGGTGGAGAATGGATTGAAAACAGTCCTTCTGAAAACCCCATTTGGGGGTGATGGCAGACAAGAAGATAAACATGGGCTGGCAATGTGCTCTTGCAGCCCAGAAAGCCAACCATGTCCTGGGCTGCACCAAAAGAAGTGTGGCCAGCAGGTCAAGCAAGATGGTTCTCCCCCTTTACTTGGCTCTCATTAGACCCCACCTGGAGTACTGTGTACAGTACTGGAACCTCCAACATCAGAAGGACATTTGAGTTCCTGGAGAGTCCAGAGGAGGGTCACAAAGATGACAAGAGGGCTGGAGCACTTCTCCTGGGCAGACAGGCTGAGAGAGTCAGGCCTGATCTTTAAGATCCCTTCCAACCAAACCATTCTATGATCCTATGATTAACAGATTTGGTCTCAGACTATACAACCCCTATTTATCTCAGTGGCACAGAGTGTTTTCAAAGTAAAGAACATTAAAATACACATTTGATGTACTTGCCAAGTATCATGTTTAGTTCTGTACTTTTTCAACCCAGGTGTTTCTCAAAACTATAAAGAGATCGAGGCCTTTCTTAAGAAAATCACAAATTTTATCTTCTCATCACCCAGCATCAGTATTAAAACAAAAATTTACTTAAATTGACGCCAACATTCAATGCTCTCTTTTAAATTTTCCAAGAAGCATTATTTAAAATTATACTATTTTAGCCAAATAACATTAATGTCACTGGTGTGTGTGACAGCAACGTACCATAAGAGTCATAGGGGTCGATGTTTGGGTTGGTTACACTCCAGCCATGGATGAGGCCATCCATTCCTCCACTGTAACATTGTTCACCATTACTGCTCATCACTACACAGAGCACTGGTCCACTGGAAGAAACCACCCCAAAGAAACATTGACTATTACCATTTTCGTTATGTGAAAACCATTCTCACTAGAATCTTTAAATTTCCCTGTTAGATACAGTTAACTTGCTGCACAGACTGCAACAAAAATTCTGCCATAGTGAGATAACCTGGCACATGCTACAACACTTCTCACAAAAAAAACCCTCCACAGTATTTGATATTGTAACTATATTCAGGACAATTTAATCACTATGCACATGAAATTTGAAAAGTGGCACATTTAAGCTATAGGTTTTGTTATTTTGCATAAACAGTTTTTTTCCCTTTTTTAAAGATCTGAGGCCCTTTCATTAAATCAACTCAGTAGATTTAATTTCAGGACAAACAGCTTCATCCTACAGATGCATATAGCTAACAAAAAGGCAAGAGCTCCAACGACAAATAGAACTTAACTGAATTTGTATTTTTTCTTGTTAAAAAATTGTGGTGCGCCTAGCTCCAGACAGAAATAGTTATGCAGAAGGGAGATATACAGATTTATTAAATAACATGGGAACTAAAAGCATCACATGAAATCACTACTTGACAAGGTGGGAATTACTTTTTAAAAAAATCTGTTTTAAAATCATATATTTATCCAAATATTGCAATGTTTCTCAGGAAATACTCACTTATGTGCTCTGAAGGTATATATAGGCTCTACATCAAGAGAAGCACTCCTAAATAAGTACAAGAAAGTGTTAACATATATATGATCTTACACTATGCTTTACAAAAATGTGCCAGATTGGCTAAAATCTTAAAATCACTGCTAAGCCTTTTGAAGTGTTTCTCCCACAACTTCCCCCCCCCATGATGTTTCATAAACCTAGAAATTCTTTGCACTCTTTCAAAATATGACAGAATTTTTTTTCTTTGGTTTGTTTAAAGACCTTCAAGATAGAGTCCACAAATTCTCAGATGCCAGTCAAACAAGTAGGTAGGTACATCAATGATGGGGAAGGAGTGGAGGGCCATCAGTATCCCATGGGATATATCATAAAGTGTTTACAGTCCCTCCCAGAGCAAAGAAGCCTATGACACTTTGTTTTTATATCAGCACTGTAGCAGTTACAAATCACTTCCAAAACTGCTGCTCTGGACTTTACCAATCCAGTGCTTGTTACAGACTGCAGAAGAACGCATTATTTGCCCAGTCTTCCTAAAAGGCCTTACAGTATTAGCCCTGCTAAGAATTTTCACTCATTTCTGCAAATTACCAGCAACACATGAGAGACAATGTAAAAAAAGGAGCCTAGCAACATCTCAGTCAAAGTTTAAAGCTGTATACATGTATACACACACGTGTACACATATAATATGCATACATATAAATGCATGTTTATATATTTATATATGCATGCAAGCACATTAACAGGCCACATCCAAATATTTTAACCAGTAAATTAATTTGCCATGTCATCTACAAGGAAAATATAAAAAAAATGAATGGTCTTCATTTCCAAAACCAAAACGCATTTACAAACACACATGGATTTCTTCTAGCACTCTTTAGAACTGCTTTAGAAGCACTCTTTCCATCCTTCTCTAAGAGCTTGTTTTCCTACTCTTAAATTCAAGGAATAATTTTCAATAACTCCAAGGGCCATTCAGAGAAATGGCATCTAGTTGTTTTTTTCTTCATAAATGTAAATGTTTTTTGAAACAAAGAAAAAAAAATCTTACTTTTTTGCTGGGGCTGTTTTTTGTAAATTCCACATTTTTAACGTATGGTCCTCAGAAGCTGTTATTAAGACTGGTTCAACAGGATGAAAAGCAAGACCTCTTATTCCATCAAAGTGACTTCTTAATGTGAATTTGGGGTTCCAAGTCTTTCTCAATGCATCCTTATTGTTTGCTATCTAATAAAAAAAAAAGGCAAACTTGTAATTAATCTGGAAGGCACAAGGAAAGAAAGAAATCAGAAATTTAGTTTGGCATTTTCAGAAGATGTCAAACTACCTTGCTCACTATTCATAACAATCTGCTCTTGAGCAAGTCCATTTAACACTGATCAGACAACTCAAAATGAGAACAAAAGTAGATGTATTCCAGGAAGTAAACAAGTAATGCTGCCTTCAGAGTAATACTTTCTGTGCAAATCTGAAATACTCTGTATATCTGTTAGGTTACATAATTTAGAAGTTAAAAAGGACCTTTCCGAGTGATACTGCTGTGAACATGGTTTGGTATTTGAAATTTGATCTATACCTACTGGCTTATTCATTAACACTGGGCCTGACTCAGCCAAGCAGTGATTCCTGAATATGCAAGGTACCATGGACACGGAATCTCTGAAGTAAAGATCTAAGAGATAACACAGAAGTGTCTAGCAGCACATAGGAACACAACCTAACTTACTCATGTAAGGCAACACAAGCTCTGTCATAATGCAAGACAAGTAAAGCTTGCCAGGAAAAAGAAAAGAAAAAGACAAAAAGAACTTGGCTACACACTAAAAATGTAACTGGCAAGCAATAAGCTATCATATATAGAGACAATTATTTCACAATAAATGCATTTTTAGAAGACCCAAAAAGAAAGCCCTTAAAAAAATAAGTCGCTTCAACATTTCTCCTCAGAACAAATGTTGACATAAAATGCTGAACAGGCTTTCATCAGTCAGTCAGTGCCACAGTTAAATTTATCTTCCCATAACCACTGCTGATGGTAGTTATGGAAAATCAGGAAAACAAAACAATTGTAACTAAAATATTGATGATTTCATTATCTTGATTGCTACAGATAATCCCACATAATTGAGTATCATCAACTGCATAGAAGAGACTACTGTTCTGAGCCACTTCACACGTGTCTCCATTTTATTCTCAAAGGTGGGGCAGAGGGGAAGATTGAAGAACAAAAATGCTTTTTTTAAAGTTTTGTTACATCTGTATTTAACAATAAAAATATGCTTCATTAAGAGGTTGCATAGGTTTTAAACAATGAGAAACGAGTTTTAACAAACAGCATGTTTAGTCTTACCATGTTTCTTGGAATTATGCACTGTCATGCTCAGGGAGGCAAGTCTGTTCCTTACCAGTTTACTGAGCTGAGTTCACTCAATGAGGGAACAGACAAATGCTCGAGCATTATATATATATAAGGATGGGGTGGGACTGCGAAGTTAGCAGCTCTGCAAGGTTTTCTAGAGATTAGCCAAGAAAGTCTCAGCAAAAAGGGTACAAGATATCCAGAGCTTTCAGATGTATCTAGAGAGGAATTAGGTTGCCTCAACACAGGCATCTAATGCAAATTATGTGATGGAGGAAACCTTCCCTGCCCTCCAGCTTACACACCAGTAGCACAGGTCCTACATCACGTGTGAAAGCCACAAAGACACCTCAGGTGACCTAATAGTGTATGGCAGTTCTGGCAGGTTAATATTCTCCATTTGCTTCTCATTCATTCAAAGACATTCTTTCAAAGGAGTCCAGGATGACTAGCTTACAAATTGGAAAGTAGATGGAGAGCAGTCCCAGACAGCAGACCAGCAGCAGAGGTAGAAACAGATCCTAGCCCTGATGCACCAGCTGGCTGCACCACCACCACTCCTCTTCCACAAGCTGCAAGAGGCTGAGTTACTGCAGCCAGCCTCCTTTTCTCTCTCCCCACTGAAGCGGGGATGTACAGCCCCTAAACTATCACCTGATTTGGATTTGCCACTAATAGTGTAATTTGTGTCCATACAGACAACTTGAAAACTCCAGAAACAGCAACGATACACAAGTAGGATTATGGACACTTCTGTTTAAAGTTGCAGGAAATGAAGCAAGGGACTACCACAAAGTCCAAACCTCCAAGTCTGTACAAAGCATTCAACAAACTTAGTACATAACAGTATCTGAATAAGTCTGTTATAATGTCATGAACCTTTTATCTACCCAGAAGACTAGGGAAAAAACAGAACCAACCAAAGTGAATGTTTGTTAAGACAACGACGTGTAAAGGAAGGAAAAAGAAAATATGAACTTCAGAGAATATTGGCTAGCAACCTGAGAAATTTTATCTTGTTGGATATTCTAAAAACTTATCCACAAACGGAGAACTTTCTGTTTAGGTAATAAATTCATAATCTTCCTTACCAAGTGAAAACCGTTCTCTAATTTACAGAGAGCGAAAGCAATATGTAAAAAACTTAAAACCATGAAATGAGGTAGGCTGAGGCTGCCATGTTTTAGAAGAAAAGAATCCGGAAAAAATTTCAGTGGGCAGAAAGGGACTGAAAATAAGAAAGTGTATGCAACTTTTGAGAGCAAACACATTCCAATACCAATTCACATGAGCCTTTTAACTTCATTCTCTATATGATTCAAAATTGACACCTAGAAAAACCATACTACATTTCCACTAACTCTACCTGATTCACATTTGGCAGCTGGAGAAGGTATGAAGCAGTCAAAAATAAAAACATATAAAAACATATATATTATTTGTAAGCAAAACTTCCAGGGAAATTTGGAATGGAAAAAACAGTCTTACTTTGCTTCATTAAAGGGAACAGCCACAGAAGCAAGGAGCACCATAAACTTTTTTATTTTAAATTGTCAGCACTGCAAAGAGGTAAGAGTTGAGGTAAGCATGACCATGAATTCACAGGATCATAGAATAGTTTGGGTTGGAAGGGACCTTAAAGATCATCTAGGTCCAACCCCTCTGCTACAGGCAGGGACACCTCCCACTAAACCAGCGTGCTCAAAGCCCCATGCAGCCTGGCCTTGAACAACTCCCGACCACAGGATGTCATGAAGGCGTTTAACAAGTAAACAAAGAGAAGATAATATTCTCAACCATGCAGAAAAGGATAGGGATGGATAAAGAAATGCTAGATTTCATAAATGAAAGCCGTTGGTTCAGAATATGGGAGACACGGACAAACACAATACTTTATATGGACACTTGAACAAAGAAATCAAGCCCTGAAGGCATTAAAGCCTTGTACAGATGGTTTAGGTTTGTCATGGCCTCTGAATTTAAAAATTCAGCATCTAAGTTTAAGGTGTAAAAGAAATTAAATTTGTACACCATCCTACCCCTTTTTGGAGAAAAACTTAGGGAAGATTAGCAAAAACATCAAGACCTGAGCCCAAACTAGGAGATTATGCTAAAATAACGAATTTTAGCAGAGATGTTCTGTATCATTGCAATCCTGATGGTTCATAATAGATCACATGCACAGAAACTTGATACGGTAGCAGAGCACTTCTCTACAGTGTCACTCTCAAAATACATGTACATTTTTTATTAATTACATAATTTATTGCTTTACAAGTACATACAAGGGTAGACCTTCAAAGTAATGACCTGCAGGTTATTTCTGAAATCTCAGATTTGATTTGTAATAGTAAAATCCCAGATGATTACTTAACAGATTTACAGAAGGATAAGATTCCTCCCTAACAAAGTACTAAAATATCCTCTCTGAAATCCCTCAACTTTAACAGAAATGGACAATGCAATAGCAAGATTAGTCTGAAGCTGACAGATCACAAAGGAGATCATCATTAAAGTAGTACCTGAAGTACCTTTTCCCAAGAAATCAGAAATACAGACAAAAATTGCATATGACTGCAAAGAGGCAATTTTAAGAAGTTTTGCATGAAAAGTGAAAGAAAAAGAAGCTGTGGGCTACACACAAGAGCCTCCTAAAAAGTCTCTGGTACACTTCCCATTTGAAACAAGACTATTGCCCACACCGGGTAATGTAAGCCATAGCTCTCCCCCAGTCAGGTCTTGAATATCACTCAGAAGATGTATTCCACAGCCTCTCTGGACAACGTAACTTTAGTACCACCTCCTACATAACACTATTTCCCCTAATGACCAACCTGAGCCTCTCATGCCACAATTTGCTACTGTGTCCTCTTGGTTTAACACCTGGCACTATGGAGAACCTTGGCTCTGTTGTCCTTGTAAGCACCCTTCCAATACCTGTAATAACTAAGCACTCCTTTGCCTCCTAACAACTGGACAAGACTATCTCCCTTTCTGCTGAGTCTACACACATGTAACTTGCATCTGTACTCAGCAAATAGACAGTAGGACCTTGATTTACCATTGATAACCACTTACATCATAAGTCAGCGAATCTGCCTCATTGGCTACTGTAAGGCCTGCGAGTTCTCCAAGACCCAGCTCATTTTCAAGGGCTTCATCTGTTCCCATAATGAAAGACTTCCCTGAAGAAGGAGGGAATGTTAAAGCTTCCACTGCAAGAAAAGAGAACAAAAAAACCCAACCCTGAAACATGGGCTTATACAACATTAATTAATAAAAGCATATTTTCCACATCCAAAATACTAAATATCTCTCAAGTAGCTGAGGGCAAAAAGATATAAAAAGATACTTCATTCTAAAGATAATTACTATACTTACCAATAAACAGTGTCCTCTGAACAGATTACTTATACTGGAGGTGTGCATAACTCAAGACAGTGTCATTAGCCACAGGAGGGAACAGTACACTACCATTTACCCATATATAATGCAAAAGGAACACAGAAAAGCTCAGGCCCTTCCCTAACTCCACAATAAAATATGCAAATAGGTTCTGGAGAAGTAACAAAAATGTGGCAGAGAACAGCTGGTGGGAACAGCTGGACTGCTCCTTTCTTAATACCATATCCACGCACATCCAAAAGCATGTCTACAATGAAGCTGATTACATGTACTCCAATCTAGCAATACAACTGGAAGCTGACAATTCATCGCAACTTGTAACATCAGTTTAAGTACTAAAGAGTTTAGTCAGCAATGAGTTCCAGGTTTTTACTAGTTTACAGCTGCTATAGCATGCCTGTAGGAGTTCCAGTCTTTGTAACATAAACACATCCACAGGCAGGTTCACTAGAAACGGGAGGATCAAAGACCAAGAGGGTACAGTTCACACACTTACAGCACACAAGGCTCTGCATCAAGCGGTACGACTGAAAAGAAGTTGTGCCTTTACCAACTTCCCTGTACAACAGCTCTCCAAGTCTATACATCACAGAAGGGGGCCTAAGTAGATGAAAAACGTGCTATCTTCTGAACACAAGAGACTTCAATTTTATACACCTTTTGTCTCAAATTATGATGGTTATTCAGTAAATGACAATTTTTTTCCTCTTTTAACTCTATTGTAAAAATACAACTTTTGGCAAATACTGTGTCTACCAGGGAGAGAATAGGAAATGCCACCTCATTCTCAGTGTCTTATTCAATCCAGCAGCATCAATACTAAGTCAAAACCAAGCAAACTATGGCTTACAATAAACAGCCTGACCTGTTCAGGCTGCTTCCCTCTTGACTTGAAGGCATCAGGTTCAGATGCTATTCAAACTCTTCTGCAGGCCAACCAACATAAAGTTATCTGCCTTTCCATGGTCCTTCTGTTCCACATGTACTGAGTGTCCTGTCTGCTTTCTATTACCTTTTACAATTTAAAAAAAGCCTTTCAAGCTCTGCTGTTTGATTAGGTCTCTACCTTCTAATGACAAACAGTTGTTAGCCTCGTCACCCTGAAGTCTAAACTACCATTCTTTTTTTCTCTCTTTTGAACTTACAATGTAATATTCCACTCAACACACAATACAGGCCATCAAATTTGAAAAGTTACTAGAACAAAAAAATTGCCTGTCAAAAATATCATAGATCCTCAGATTTGTAAAGGAATACACAGCTAATAGCTCATAATACTGAATTCAGACTGGTAACAATCAGTCCTCTTCTGCTTTGTGAGAGTCCATCTGAGTCTGAATTAAACAACACATTCTTGAAAGGACAGAAAAATGGAGCTCTGCTAATGCGGCTCTCAGGACACGTAATAAAAGTTGGAAAGGAAACATCCACCAAAAAAATTCCTCCACTTCTCAGGGAGTTGCTAAGTTACTCTCTTCTTTCATAAGATCACTGAGCATGTAGGAAACACAACTACTGAGATCTTTGGTAACTATGCCAGACGTCACAGCTTTTTATGCATCTTAATTATAACTTGGCCGACCTACTTTTTCACACTTACTGATAGACTGCTAAGTGAAACCCATGTTTTGCTTATTTTTTGAAACACATATTAACCATTTAAATAAAGAGCACATGATATGATCTTCTACAAATTAATACAGCCTCATATATTAATTTTATTATGTTGTATATTATAGCAGTTCGAAAGTTGAATCACAAAGATGACTTAGCAACTTTCAGAGATAATATTAATGAAGGTAACCACATCCCACATTGCAAAGATACATGGTTTTCCATGGATAAAGCTGTAAGTTATTCTGTATGATTCACTACACAATCACCACAAGCATTTAAAAGCTATACCTACCCACTTGTGTTTACTTGCAGAACCACTACCTTTGCACGTAAAAAAGAAAACATACATATGTGTGTGGATATACATACATTTAAAATTACATTAATGGGGAGAAAACCAGATGCTCTTATGCCCTGAGAGTTTCTATTCTACACTTAACTGCCAGGCTTGAGCAGAAACAAAAGCAAGTGATTTAAGATCCTCATACTACAAAGCTACCAAGCGCCAAATCAGTTTTTTCCTGTTTAAAGGTGTTCAGCCAAGACATGACCTAGGTAAGTGTCTTGACCTTACTAAAAGTGACAGGAGGGGAGAAATGGGAATGCCATTTATCGCACTTAGGCGGAATTAATCATCATGAATGAGCATTTGTAATGTGTGTGGGAAGTCTTAAGAGGACAATCTTTAAGGAGAAGAAACTATAAACATCTACCCTTTTCAAAGGTGCATGCACATTTTGAATACTTACCTTCATCTGTCCTGTTTATCTCATGTTCAACGAGCCTTGAGCTACTGGGTCTAGAAGAAGGTGCAACAGATGGCTGCAATGAAGGGAGATCATCAACATCTCTCAAGTTTGCAAGCATATCTTGCAGCTTTGACCTGTTGGGCCCTAGCCAGAAAAAACAAAAATTTCAATGGTTTATGCATAGCTTATGATGGCACTACTTATATCAGATATGCTACAGCAGCACATGCAACAATGGATCCTTACTTTGCATTATAACATAACCACAGAAAAACTAATGAGCCCCTATTTTCAACAATAACTACTCATCCAGCATGAAATGAATTTCTTGAAAAGAAAGTGACAGAAGCAACTGAGACTTGTGAACGTGTGAATCTTCCCCACATTTATAAACTCTAAATGCTACTTGCATGGGATGCTGAAGAATGCCTCCAACTGAGTCACACTGATCATTAGAATATCTACTTTTCCAAATTAATAGTGACATTTGTGAATATTTTAAAATTTGTCCATCAGGTACTTTGTGCAGCATATTATTATGACAACATGACTATTTTAAAGTTATTTGTGCAGTAGTGTAGTACTGTGAACTATATAATGCAAAAAGTTACATTAAAATATAAATGCAACTGGATTCACTGGCCTACGTCCTGAAGATACATATGGTGAAGACCCATGCCCTTCTTGACACTTACCTGTGCTTTGCTCCATCATTTTCCCACATCCCTGTTTTGACTGTTTTATATAGGATTGAGGCTGAAACATATCTTCGGTAGTTTTTCCTGTTGTAAGTTTAATTAAGAATGGGAAAATGTCTTACCCATAGTCCATTATGCTTTTTCCTAGACCAGTAAATAATACAGCTATTTTCAAGCAGCTTTAACACAGAACTGTACTCTAATATATGTATTCTCTCATAAAACCATTCTATGATTCCGTAATTCTGTTCTCTTATTACTTCACAGGAGTGTTTACTACAGCCTTGCAAAATCGTAAATTTACTAATGCAGTTGCAAATTCTATTTTGTCCACCCTAACCACAATGACAGATAATAAACTAAATTGTATTTAATTTGTCTGTCACAAAAGTATTACTTGATTCAGGAAAACAGTAAGTAGGATTTTGCAAGATTGTTTCACTATAATATCTGATTTATAAAAATAATATTTTACTTAGCAGTTCTGTGTCTAAACACCATTTATGATGACATTAAAGTCATAGATACAAACTCTGTACAATCTAATGTCAAGATATTTAGTCCCTTCTTTTGGCCTGAACTTCCTTCCTCACATTCTTCTTCACTACATGCTATACCACTAATAGCTGAAAACAGACTCAGATTCTTCCTGATTTTTCTGTATTGATGCCCTTCCTACGATGGCTTGTCCATGGAAAGATGCTTAATTTCTGTACTGTAGTAAACCATTTTGAATTCCCAAGATCAAACAATCAAATCAAACCAAAAAGTAGAGTAAATGTACTAAGCAGTAATTATCTTCATAAAGGAGCACTGGACGCCCAAGTGCTGCCTTTTATCAGGATTTTTTCTGATAAATATATAAAACACGATCCAATAATATCTATGTTTATATTAAAAAATTAAACATTAAGTTTTATAATAAAAATAAAAAGCACTCAACAGCTGTTCAAGAATAGAATTTCAACTGCTAAATTTAATTTCAACAGTTAACCCCTACAACTGTTTACCCTGAACTACACAGCATGTCCGTGTATCTTAAAAATAACAGGTTACAAAAGTCAGCTTCACTGAAGTCATATATCAGCATGCCTTCTCTATCTTAATTATAAAGAAGTTTAGAATGAATTTTATATGACAGGAACACTTTAATTGGTCAGCTCAGCTTCTTGTCAGACTTGCAATTAATTTCCAGTAACTTAAATGATACCAAAGATAACAAATATATCACTTGAGAAATGTAAAGTATGGTAAGCATTTACTTTTTTTCCATAATAAAAGAAAAAAAGGAGGTTTAGTTTGTGCATTTGATAGCATTATTTCAGCAACATAACCAAGGGCTGAGCAGCAGCTTACACAGTACCAATACAAAAAGTAACCAAGCAAGTCAGCCTCTCTGATGGGAGGATCTGACACCTTTTGCATAGGTATGTATTTCTCTGGAAGGAAGAATTTCCCTGATATTCATAAGCATCTTCCCACATAGGGAGAAACATCCCTCAAATTTCTTACTGGGCTACATGCAATATTATTCATTCACATCATTCACACATGAGTTCTGAATACAGCTAGATGTTTGAAATATAGCTGTGAACACTGTCTTTCATTTTAAACACTTCATCTGAGTTTAAAATTTTTTATGTCTTATGTATCAAAAAAGACTGATTTTACATTCAAGAAATGTAACAAAAAACATAATACAGGGCTAGAAACTGTATTTCAGATACTGTTCAGTTTTTTTGTTTGGATAACAATACCCAACATTTTTAAAGGCTAGTCCCACAAGTACAAAAGTCAATAAATAGATCCTGTGATTTACAAATAAATTCATGGCCAGAGTTGCTTCCTATTTCGAGCCCTGCATAACAAATTATGATGACAGCATGACTTGCATGTTGTGAATGTTAAGTATAAACAGGGGTAGAAATTAACCTGTTTTCTCCCTCTGTCATCTAATCGGATGCTCAAAAACTGTTTATGTTGGTTTTTTTTTTATTTTACATCCCAGACTTTAACTCTTCCTGTGAAACTGGCATGTTTCCAGCTAAGAAAGGGTTCTGAAATCTTCTATATTAAAGCGTGAACTATTAAACCAATGCTTTTACAGCTCTTGTTTCTGAATAACGAAAGTATAAACCATTCTCAAAGCAAGAATTTTAATTAATCCAACACCTAGTTGGAAGAAGATATCTAATCCAACTATTTATCAGGTAACTTGATTGACTGTCATTAATTTCAACCCCTGAGAACTGGTGAACAGGAAAGCAGTCCAGGAGCAGCAAAGTAAAAGAGTAAGTAATTTTAGGAAAACATTGAAAGAGAGATAGAATTAAGGGTGTGAAAGATGTGGGATTTATGATTTTAAGGTGCAATGTTTTCCACTTACTCTTCACCCCCTTTTTCCCCTTGCGCTCCTTTTTGTATTGTTCCTTGAGTTTGGTTATTACTCCCTGGTCGACATTCCAAGCTTCAGGCATGAGACACTGGTCTTCCTTTTCTAAACAAAGTGAAACAAATGAAACATCCTTTTTCAATAATGTCACCAAGTGATCTCCACTGAAGGAGGTTAACAGCTGCTGTCAATAGCATTTGTCTTTTATTTTAAACAGACAGAAATAGCAACAAGCTTGTGAAAGCTGTAAAACTGCTACTCATATCCCACTTGTATTTGCTCAGAATTTTCTTAATAAAAAATTGAGATGAAAATTCACCTGCCTAATTTCTACAGCTAAGCACATAACTGTTCATAAATGTAAGCAACATTTACTTTATAATAAATCAGGACACATTTTTCAGCTTTTTCTTTCCTCCAGAGAAAGCAGTATTCTATCTAGAAGCAGCAGTTATGTTACTGGTCCATATAATTTTACAACTCTGATATCACACCACTCCATTTCAAGTTCTCATTTTATTGTCTTTGTGCTATGTTGTCATTTACACAAAACAGCAGCACACTTAAATAATTTTGGAACATCCTACATGTCACCAAGTTTTGAATGAAATCTTAAAGCACAAAAGCCTTTCATTTTCACTAAGAGGCGAAGGCTGGAGTTATCAGTCTTTGAAAAAATACACAAAACATTTCAATATACCTAATTGAAAAAATATAAAATCCATGTCTCTCAACTTACTTTCCCTGTGATATGATAGACAGAAGTATTCTTCTAATAGTAGAGTATTTGGAGATTTTGAACAAAACATGTTACGTGAGTTCAAATCTCTAATTAATTTTTTCCACATATGAAAAGACTGTGCTGAGGCAGCTTAGAAAAATAATTTGCCAGAGGAGGGAGGTAATACAACTTTTCCTCATATATATTCCTTTTCATTATCATTACAGAATGTTTTGAAATACATTATCTTTTTGTCTGGTTTTTCTCACTAAAATCTCATCCTTATTGTTTAAAAATTAACTCCTTTTGATGAAGTTTGCTTTGTACATCAATAGACGATTCTAGGACTTTTAAGATATGAACAGTAATAAACTTCTCCTCAGACTACTATGCAGAGAGGGCATCAAATGTGCATAGAGGAAGCACAACACTATCGATCCCAACCTGAAGGAGTCACTATGATTGGACAGAAGATACAAAACCAGACATATGTTACTATGGGGACTGACTTGTTAGAAATTAACTTGCTGAAAAAGACTGAGGAATCCTCCATCAACATCAAACTGAACAGGTATCAGCAGCATACTCTTGCAGCAAAGGCGATCAACCGTATCCTGGACTGTATTATCAAGAACATAGCCATTAGGGTGAGGGAAGAGATTACTCCTCTCTGTTTGGCACTTGGCAGACCACATCTTGGGTAATGATTCCAGTATAGTATTTCTTATACTGTGAAACCTTGTACGTATAATGTGCTAAGTACCTACTATTGACATGGCATAGCAAGTTAAGGCAGCTGGAGCAGATGAGCTGCAAGGAGGGACTGAGACTACTGTGAGTGTTCACCAATGGCACAAGAGGCATCTTAGTGCTGCCTACAACTAACTAATTGGCAGGTGTAGAGAAGAATGACATTGACTCTGCTCAACTTGCAACACAGGGAAAAAAAAAATTCTTTTTACCACAAGGACAGTCAAATACCAGAATACTGACTACCCTTGAGAGTTTATGTGAACTTCTTTCTTGGAAGATATTGAAAACTTGACAAGAAGGCCAGAGTAACCTGCTGCAAATGGACTTGAGCAGGAGATTGGACTAGATGGTCTCTCACTCCTTTGAACCCTCCAGTCACGATCCTCTACTCCTGAGTGACACATCAATTCAAGACCCAAAGTCTGGAGGTATTAGTCTTTTTGCAGCAGCTATGAAAATAGAGAGTTATTAATAAGCTGAAGAGAGACTCTAAAATTAAAGATGGCCTGTGGGCTAAGTCATGTCCTTCTTGATACATGTACCCAATTAAGTACCACTATGATAAAAAAACGTGTGAATAACTCAAAAAAAGATGTAAGAAAATCATGCTTGAGAGAAACAGGTATGTATTATTTCTGGGACCAGGCTGTTCATTTTAATCATGCATTTCCTCCCTGGCAAGACAAAATTTTTTTCTCTCCTCCAACAAAAAAGTTTAAATGGATTTATATTAGATTGTATTGTTGCCAGGAAAATACTTAATACATTAATTTTCTACAGACTGTCCCAGGATGCTTCCTGCATGTCCTACAGGTTCTGTTCAACTTCACAAATAGATTCTGAACTACTATTGTGCAAGTGCTTTGGAGTTTAAAAATTACCTGAAGACTTCTGAGACTTTCAAGACAAATGGGTTCAACAAATCACTGTAACTGATCAGTAATTCTTGAGATCCAAAATGAAGCAAGAACTTCCTCTTTGTTTCTATCCTTGCTACAGAACATCACTCTTCCATGCTACATTTAACAGTTTCACTTAAATCAGAGTGGGATAAGTGATTCATAATGGCAGTTCCTTGAAGAAGCTTATTTTTACATACAGTTAACATAAAAGACCCAAATAGTAAAACAAGTAATTGAAAAAAATTAATGTCTAAAACTCAAAAAAACCTTTAATATTTTTAGAAAGGAAACTACCACTTTCCATGACTATTTATTTTTAATTATTAGACTTCTGCTCATTTGTACTCAGCTGTCATCAATGAAAGTAAAAATAAATCAGAAGTGTGAATTTGAGAACAAAAAAGCTCCTGTTGACACACTAACTTTTCAGTGATACAAGCAATAGCTACACTTACCAAGCATAAATTGATAAATTTTTAATCTTTAAGAGAAGTATCAAAACAACCTCATTATTTTTTTTTTAAAGAGTAGCATTCCTACATTTGTTTAGTGAATAGAATGCTGACTGCTGTACCTAGTGATACTCAGACACATCCACTTCAGCTGAGACTACATCACAATGAACAACAATTTGGAGTCCAACCAGGAGCTGGACACAGCTTCAATGAATACAGCATCTCAGAGCTGTCATCTCATGTGAGGCCCACAGCTACCATGGCTTAGTTGTCTAACAAGTTCTCAGTTCCGTTATAAAAATCCATTATTTCCCATTCATCTTCCATAGCTCTCTGTCCGCTTATTCTTAAGACCTTCCAGAGCAGCTTAAGGAGGAAACAGCTCCCCATCAAGATACTTAATCAGTTCTTTTCCTCCTTCCCTTTCCTATGCCGTGGGTTTACACAGAATAAGTATGTCAAGACAAAGTGGATGCTGGCATTCTGGGTTGCAGGACATGAACCTCTAAGGACAGAGAACAGTTTGTGAAATGTCCCTCTGTGACTAGGGGCTTAAAGATATGTTCTTCTGATAAATTACAGAAGAAAATCTGAGCAACTGAATAGTTCATATTGCCCAAATTACTAACACACAATAAGAGGACGACTAATTTAGTCTTTATGACTCACCATTCTCTGTATCAAAGTGGGAGAAAGCAAAGAAATAACTAAGAAATAACTTTGAGATCATAATTGTGAAATTCAGCTTTATCTGAGCCCTTCAGTAGCACATGTCACTGGAAGAACACATTGGAATTACACTCATAAAATTAAAATTCCTTATTATTAAAGAAAATGAAAAAGACAATGACTAGAAGCATGAACTTATAAAAATCCTTACTTTGACAGAGTATATAGGAAAACTAGAATATTATGTCAAGAGGACTTCAGTTTGCCAATTACTTACTGTACGAATACTCAAAAGGTGATATGATCATAACAGAGATCTTAACCAATAATTTACATATATACTTGGCAATTTATTTTTTTTTCCTCCTGGTACAATCCATTAATTTTCCTTACCACCCCAATCTGTTCCATCTCCTGAACTTCTTGATTCCCCATCACCTTCATCAGAGGTAACCAAAAAGTCAAACTCTTTTAAAGCTTCTTCTGTATCTCTGTCTTCACTGCTGTCAGACAGCACTCTTTTCCTTACAATCTGAAAGGTCAGGAAGGAGAAAAAAAGCTGAATTAAGTTGCATGCACATCTTCATAGTGAGCAGTACCATCTTGTCTCCTATGCAAAATCCTAACAGTGAGTTAAAGAAGAAGAAGAAGCAGAAAAGTATACATGAATAAGTAAATCTGGAATAAGCATACAGACTCTGTTCGAATTTCTAAGTTAAAATGATACATGTCTGTAGATCTTTCTTCCTGTGACCACCAATAATCAGTCACTTGATAAGGAATCTACACTGACCTAGACCATTACTATTTTTTTTAATACCAGAAAAGTACAAACTTTCTCTTGATGCAGATTTTTTTAAAACCAAACCCACTCTGCATCTCTGAAAATAGACTTTTTAACTCTTGTCTCTGAAATCACTCTACATGTAGACCAAAAAACAAGTTTAGGAAATAATTACCACAACAGTCAAGAGCTAATTTGCATAGATTTGACAAAAATAATTCCTGAATACTTCCTCAGAAAATACTGTTACTTAAACATGGTACTGTCATGCTTAAAATGCATTTCCCTTTCAAATTCAAAAGCAAATTCAATTAAAAAAATCTACTAAATTTTGGTAAAAGAAAACATACATATTTTAACAAAGGACCTCATCATACACATTCTGCAATAAATTTACTTTTCCCTCAAAAAATCAAAATAGATGTTTTATAATTATTTGACTAACAGATGAGCTGATGCAATGATACATTCAATCTGTAGCACAAATTTTACTTCTACAGAAAAATTACATTAATGACAATATTTTGACTTGGAACCTTGCTACAGGTCAGTCTGAGAAGACGTCAGTACATAGGCCAAAATTCCATAGATCATGAGGATGAATGACAATGAACCAATTTAAAAACCTGAAGGAATTCTAAACTTCAAGCTTCATTCCTTCAGCAGGCTTATTGAACGTACTATATTACAGACTATTTTACCGTAGAGTCTCAGACATAAGTTCACAGCCCATGGATGACAACAACAAGTTTACAAAGTCCCTCTTTAAAAACTCTTTGATGGTTTTGTAAGTCTTCATTCTTAAAACTGATCAGAAACAATTACAACCATCGTAACTCTTATCTGCTTCAATTGTTAGGCAACGCAATTCACTGAATAAACATTAATTTTGAAAAGACAGTTACAAAATGGAGTACTGATTGTATGTATCTATTTTATATAATCATATAGAAAATGACATAGCAAAGTGTAGATCATGAGGGAGTTTCAGGTATTTGACTGAATAAACAAACAACAGTGTATTCACCCCATGTTAAAGAGTTTCTCTAGTTACACTTCTTCCTTTCACATGCTATTTAAAGGGAAATGTGGTGTTTCTGTTCTGTATCCTAGAAGGATAAATTTCTACAAGCAATTTTAAATATCAATATATTTCTATAAATCTTCAAAAAGTGATGCATTTTTTGACCTGCAACATTATAAACAATACTTTCAAACTAAGGTGAAAATACATCTGCTATCTTAAACACTGCATGCAATGCGTATCAAAAATACTAAGTAGTACAGAATAGTTGAAAGGCAATTAAAAAAAATTTTCATCTATGGCTGCAAACTTAAAGCAATAAAGATGGCAAAGCTTAATTTGCTTGAACAAACTCAGAAATGCATACGTAATTCCTCTTATGCACACATGCTTGGACAGATCATCACAAAGATGCATTAATATTTGCATGTGTACATACACAGTCTTATACTTTGCATATAGGCATCTCATTAATCTCACTTTTTCTGTTCTTCGTAACTTTTTCAATTATTTTTTTCCACTCACTGTTGCGCTATCAATGATTGTTTTCTCTCTTCCTTCAATATCTTCTTCATCCTCTTCATCACTGAAGTCTGCAGCTGCATTTTCAAGAAACTTGAAGGTCTCTAGCAGAGAGGCAGAGTCAGTCAATTCAGGTTTCCTAAACAACAACAACAACCACCATTGTGAGTCAAAAGAAATCATAACAATGTCACTGTTGCAATTACCAGTCTGTTCTGTATTACGATGTCCAACAACACAGCAGACTAATATAAGCCTACTGGTAAAATCAGACTATTACAGGTAAGAATGTTTGTGAATTAAAAAACTAAACATTATCCATAAACTATATTACTAGAACCAACAATTACTCTCTATCCAGCTACAATTACTACAACAGACACTTCCATTTTTTATTTGAAATGCATTTTAAAGCAATGTTCATCTGACACATGCCCAAAAGCAACACCAGTACTGATACATTGTCACTGCCTCAGCAACAAAGACATGAGATACAGCTACTATGTTGGCCTCCCACATGTACATCAGCATACAGGAAAACTTTGTTGCTGCTGTTATCTGATATTCCTCACCTTACTGGGAAACATCAAACTCTAGATCTATCATTTATTACCTTTTGAGAGGTGGTAAATTTGCCACTATGAAAATGGGAAAATATCACTGACAAAAAAAATGTTCCATTTGAATTGCAATGATTACTTGCAGTAAACCTTGCACATTCTTTGTATGACTTCACAGTAGCAAAGACAAGCTATGTTGCTTTCTTACCTTTAGCCAGTAGTTTGCTTCTCATAATTCATCACTAAATGCACGTCATCTTGATTTTCACCATTTCACCAAACCACAGAAGTCTCCCTCTTTTCAGAATTGTAGCTCTAACTTGTCTTGTGCAGTCATGCTTAATACCAGCAAGTGCCTTGCTTATGCTACATTTTGTTTCTGCTATGACTCATTTCAAAAGATTCAAACAACTAACAAGCATATATAGCAAGGCTTTTTAAGCTCCCTGCAGCATAAGCACCTGAGTATCCATTTATCACCCACTCCAGTGTTTCTTCCTAACAGTTTTCAAAGATTTGTTACAGCAAACATCCAAGGGCAAATGTTCTGATGTGTAATAAGGCATGAGAAGTAGCACACCTGTTTATGCAGTCTCTGCTCAAGCAGTTCTATGCTTATATGACAACGATTAGCAGGAGTGGCTTCTTCATAGCTCCAGTATATTTGCATCTCGTTAAGAGAATTTGCTCTTTTACCCTTTTTTAATTTACTCATCTTTACAGCCCAAGAAAAATAATAAAATTTCACAAATCATTAGAAATTCCACATTCACAGCAGCATAATATACTATGATGTACAGTCTAATTTCATGATCACTAGTTTCACTGATAATACGTCCTCCACTTTCCCATATCTTATCTAAGAACAATTTCAAACATGCCTCCAATTTTATTTGCTTCCTGCAGTATTTTGACCCTTGTTTCTACAACAAATCTGAAAGCACTCTGTAATATTTTTTATTTTCCTTAAGTAATCACTACTTTGGCAGACTATAATACCTCATGGATCTGTAATAATTATGTATGTTTTCACAGAAATGCTATGGTACTGTTATTTTGTTGTTTCCAATACACTGATCTTGACAAGGTAAAACTTGTAACATGCTTCACTTGACTAAATTCTTGATTTTCAGCAAATTCTGTGTGTCCTGGTCAAATCTTTATCGACCGAATCATTCAACCACAATTATATTTTGTTTTTTCCTCTGTATTTTGCAGTGTAAAAATCTGCCAGGTAAAAACATCAGGGCTGCTGATCTTTGTTAGAAACTATCAGACATGCTACAGTGAATATAAATAGCACTTATGAACTAATACTAAACATTGAATATAAAATTTTACTCGACAGAACTTTTTATTAAGACAGTGTCCTGGTTTGAGCCAGGATGAAACCAATTTTCTTTTTACTGATTTATTTTCCTTCAGTGAACTCTCTTTTAAGCAGCACTACAGTATGGAGACATGCTCCGTGATTCCCATCAGTTCCACACCTCAGTCGTTGAAAAAGTGACTGACAGAATGAATAAGATGCTGGACAGACAGGAAGGTAAACCCCAGCCTTTCCCTAGAGACAATGGGGTCCATATTGCAGCCATTAAGAGGAGACCCTTTGCTATGACATAGCAGTGAGAAAGACAGGACCCACTTTGGCACCTGTGGTCTCTCGTGATTATTATGAAGATGACAGATGGAAGTCTGATGGTGAGTGGAGACTGACAGTGGACTATCATGGCCTGAATGAGGTGACACCACTGCTCAGTGCTGCTGTGCCAGACATGCTAGAACTTCAGTACGAGCTGGAGTCGAAAGCAGCCAGATGGTGTTACCACTGTTGACATTGTTCATGCCTTTTTCTCTATTCCTCTAGCACCAGAGTGCAGGCCACAGTTTACTTTCACCTGAGGGGGAGTCCAGTACAACTGGAATTGACTGCCCCAGGGCTGGAAACACAGCTCAACCATTTGCCATGGCACGGACTGATCCACTCTGCACTGGAAAAGTGCAGATATACCTGCAGTGTATCAACAACATCATTGTGTGACACACCAGAAGAAGTTTATGAGAAAGGTAAAAAGGTCATCCAAATTCTTCCAGAAGCTGGTTTTGCTGTAAAAAGAAGCAAGGTCGAGGGACTTAGACATGAGATACAGTTCCTGGGAATTAGAGAGCAAGATGGACGTTGCCAGATCCCAATGAATGTGATTAACAAAATAACAGCTATAGCCCCACCAACTAAAAGGACATTCAAACATTTTTAGGAACTGCTGGTTTCTGAAGAATACGTATTCCTGATTACAGTCAAATTGTGAAATGAGGTGACCCAAAAGAAGAATGACTTGAAATGGGGTCCTGAACAACAGAAAGCTTTCTGAGCACATTAAAAAGGAGACTGTGCAGACAATGGCCACTGGGCCAGTTCCCACAGCTGGGTACAATGGTCCTACCTGGGGCCTCTGGCAGAAAGCACCATGGGAAACTCAAGGTTAATCCCTGAGATTCTGGAGCCAGAACTACAGAGATGCCGAGGGCAACTATTTAACTGAAAAGGAGATACTTGCAGCATATGAAGGAGTCAGAGCTGCTTTGGAAGAGATGGGCACTGAAGTGCAGGTCTTCCTAGCACCCTGATTGCCAGTACCGGGCTGGATGTTCAAGAGTAATGTTTCTCCTACACATCATGCCACTGACACTGTTTGGGAGCACACTTGTACGGGCACATGTATTTGCAGTAATTCCTATTCAGATTTGGATCTGTACTCACTTGACCTTAAATCAGGTGCTCTCACACTGCGGTTCAAAGTGACCACCAAAAACAAGGTTGTATCTTCTTTAGGTAACTGGTCTGAATCCAACTATCATTTCGACTATTTACATACTTTAGTGGGCAGGATATATAAATAATTGTAAACCTCCGTTTACACAGTGCGGTAAAAGGCATCTCATGCATTGGAAAACACAGTAGTTTATCATGTATTTCAAAACACCTGCAGAGTACAAAAATGTACAAAGTCAGCATAGTACCATGGAAGATTATTTGTGCTAAGACACAACTTCCAAGAAAGTATTAATTAGAACCAAAAAAAGAAAACTGAATCGACAGAATATTCTACAGGGAAAAGCTTTAAGCTAACAGAAAGGTTGATTTGCTATATTGTATCCCAATATACTTAAGTAGTCAAATCAAAAGTAGTTTAATCATTTAGCTATTTATCATCCTTTAGTAGCACATAAAACATAAGGCTCTTTAGATATTACTGTCAGCATGAACACTTAGAATACTGTAAAATATGTAAGAAAACATGTAGCCTTAGCTACTTTGTGTTATATACTTTGATGGCAATTTGAAGCTTGTTTGTTTCATTATTTTCCATCTGTTTAGTTTGTTTCTCTTATGGGGTCATTCATAACACAACATAAAAAAGCAAAAGTGGCAAAGATACAATGAGATATAGGGTAATATAATAAGTTACTTTAAAATCTATTTTAGAAAAAGAAACATAGCTCAACATTTCTGGGGCTTTTGTAGCCTCAAATACTTTTAAACAATAGAACAGAGCTCCAAAGGCAGGGACTGCAGGCATGAGAAAGGCAAGACTAGAACAAGGTTTGGGACCTGTTGTGAAAAAAAGGAGACCAAATAAACCAAAAAGGTCTCAAAAAAGGACGATTCTTCTTTACCAAACTGTCCTGGACCAAAACATACGTAAGGGAGAATGTAATTTTCAAAGTGAAATAATTTAGGTGTTTTCCTTCTTTCCTAGCCATACGACATAAAGAGAAACTGCTGGCGAATAACAAGCCAGAAACCCCAGACAGCAGAGGCAGCTACGGAAGCTGCCAAAGCAGAAAGCATAGAGCAACCAGATTTTGGCAGGACTTCCTCTACCCTGTGCTTCTCAGCTGCTGCTTCTGAATCTCTTTCCCACTGCTCCTTTCCTCAATTGTACTCTGCAACCACACTCTTTCACAGCTTCCTCCCCAGCTCCTAACTTTGTCTTCTTTCCTGGAGGATTTCATCTCAGTTAACCACTTCGTATCAAACCTAACATTAAAAAAATATATACATATAATTCATTCAACCAATACATAATCTTCTATGAGATGCTGTTAGCTCTGTGCATTACATCCTCCTCTCCAGTAGTCTTATCCACTTTGAGGGAGAGACTTCCTGCTACCCGTGTCTGCACATGATTAAGTACAACAGGACTAAATGCTTGCCACAAGCACAACACGTACAGTAACTAGTGCCAGAAACTATAGATACACTAATGCTGCTGGGTTTTCCATCTTACTACTAACAGATGGGCAGTGTGCAGATTTTGTGAATACTACTCTGGACATGGGGAACTTCTGATCACCAAAGATAAGGCTCTTTTTCCGGTTTAAAACACACAATGGTTGTTACAAATGGGCTGGTAGCTGAAGTACTTGCTTCCCTTAAAGTGACATAAACCTGAAATCACATTAATATTTTTGTCCTCAGAAGCTGCCAGAATTTTTTGCAACTGTGACTGCCCTGAAAATCTCAATCCAACTTTTATTTTGCAGACTGTTCAATTACTCAGATTTTTCTTCAACTCTTGGCTCCTTTAAGTCTAAAAAATAAAAATCTCCTCCCATGAAATATAAGAGATATGATTTGTAGATATTCCACATGTACTATTTAAAGCAAGTGTGGCTCTTGGTGGGCCTCAGTGGGCCATTCAGCCAACTCTTCATCTTCTGCCCTGTAGTCACATGGCTCAAAACAAGTATTTTGTGTAAAAATCCAGTTGGCTCTGACATTATAATACTAGCAGCTTTATAAAATACTGGCAGCTTTATAAAATATTCAGGATCTTAATATAAATCCTGTTTCTTACTCAGTGAAAAGTAGAAACTATAACCTACAGGAAAGGTGAGGCTGTGACGTGGAAACTAAAAAAACACATTGATGATACCTTTCCTGCTCCCAGCACAATCCAGAACATTTCATATTTCCAAGTAGAGTTTTAACTTAGACCAAAACCACAATAGAGACATTTATTTTCTTTGTAGCCCACACATTCAGTATTTCTATCATTACTTTCCCATTTGTTAATAATAACCCTTGGGAGTCTGTGGCCATGTCCAGGCAGACTCTCATAAATGTCTCCCATGAACTGCCCAACCATAAGGCCATTAACTGCCTCAGCCCTATGACCTCCCTCTAAGGAAAAAGTAGAGGGACTTTTTGTTTGTTTTATCAAAGAGATACACAAGTTACCTTAAATAAAACCAGATTTTATTGATAAATTCAGAAGCAGGAAGAAGTACCACAGTAAAGCTAAATAAACACAAGTTCAGCTTAGGCTGAGAAATGTTTCTGGGGCCATGTACAGGAAAAAGCCTGTTGTGACTGAGCATTAGAACAGCTATTCTAGTATACACTATCTTGAGTCATTTTAATTGGCTCAGTTTCCTCCTGCTATCAAAGTGTGCTACTGCAAGGTCATGAATCTTATTAACTACCAATATAATTTTGTTATTTCATGTTTTAACACAGTCTTTTCAATGTGACTAGTTAAGAGTCCTTTCAAACTGGACACAGTATATAAATGCATGCAAATTCAAATGTATTCCTTCCTATGAGGACTATTAAGTACTATTTGTTACTTCTCCAATACTGTGCAAAATCTTTCATAATGCAGCATAGAAAATATAAAACTAATGATTTATAAAACTATGAAACAACAATCAAAATTTACACACATAGGGTAGGCTAGACAGTCAGACACAACCTCTAAAATCTCTTACAAATTCACACCACACAATGCAAGGACCAGTGTAATATATACTATGACTGGTAAGCAACACTTACAAAATGGTTTGGATATAAATTGGAATCACGAAGGAATGCCATTTAAAAAGGAAAGGCCACTTCTCTTGGCAAATCTAGTCAGATAACTATAATGTCAAATAAACAAGCATTTTAAAGAATAAAAAATAAAAATTAATTCAGTGCTTGTTTTTCTAAGTTATTTCTCCATTCACCTCCCCTCTCTTTGCTTCACTCTCTCCTACTGCACAGCTTCTCTGCCTCTCTCTCCCCATTCCCTCTGTACCATGAGTCTTATTTGACATTTTCAAGAAGTATCCCTCAAACCCTTAAAGCCATAGATCTGTGCCAACGAAATTAAAAGAGCGGCCCATTGGTATTACTTTCTTCATAAAAACCCCCAGTTTACCTATTTATAATTTCTAGTTTAATGCATCTGTTGAAAATGTCCAGGTCTTACCTAAATTAGGAATCTCTGAAATGTCAATTACATCACTGCAAGATGGAGGTAGGGAGAAATGGGAAAAAGGTGAAAAACACCAACCCAAATACAGCAGTAAAGCAAATAAGGCAAATAGATTTTGTTGTTTTTTTAAAATTTTCTTTTCATAATTCAGTATTTTAGTCTTGCATACAATTTTGGAAATATTTTTCATGGCAGATGTTACCTCAGTTTGTAAAATCATAGATATTTTCCCAAATAAACCATTTTATAAGCAAGTCAATGCACAACAAACATCAGCCAGTATGCAGCAGTTTCATTACATGGGTCAGTGTTAATAGGATTTAGAAATACAAGGAGTTATTCAAGTCCTTCTGAGATAGAAAGATGTTCATTTGCTGAAGTGTTAGTTGCAATCATTTGTTGTACACCAGAAAGATAAGGTCTTCAACATGTTCAATATTTGAAAAGGACTTTGGATTTGCTCTCAAAATTGAGGTTTGATGCCTTTTTGCTCATGTAAAGTATAGGCAGTGGAAGCCGTATGTGGTTCAATAGAAAAAAAAAAACAAAACAAGGCCAATAGATCAGTTTCAGAGAGAGACTAACGTATCTTTAAGGGTCATTTTTCTTTAAAGAACTTCTACTTCAATATAGTTCTAATGATCAAACCCTTAACAAGAACTCAGATAATTTATCTATATTGTTCTTATCTATACACACGTCCATACATATATGTATATACACATGTATGCTTGGTATACCCTTACTCCTTTCCAGTTATATTCCTTTATTATATTTGCTTCTGCTCATATAAAATGCTAGTCAAATACAAACTTTCAAGAAGGTAAAAGAATTTGACTAGTTAGTCAATAAGATAAAGCTATTAAGAATGAGGTATTAAGTGAGCTGAAGATACTTAAATAATCTCATGTTTTCAAGGCTAATAGTGGTATCTGCAGACAGATTTCATTTCTGTTTCAGTTAGTTAGGGGAAAACACCCATTATTCTCACTGCAGGTGTTAAAAATTTCAACCTTTATTATAATGTTATTATTTTAGTATCTATTTTTGAGTCCAGTCATGCCAAGTGGTACTTATCTTTTGTAATGGAAGTGAGCTGATTTGAAGAAACTGAAAACAGATTCCCTTTTAAATTCCATTTTAAAAGTGGAAACACAGACTATATCTATCTCAGGTTATCATATTAACATTTCACTTATGGAATCAAAATCTTCCAGGTTGTATTCAAAATCCACATGATGTCTTGAGTGCTAAGTTTTCAAGAGGATCTGTACATCAGCAAATAAACAGGCAATGTAAGAATACAAGTTTGGCCACAGATGTAGCAGCTACTAACACACACAGACTGAGGCTACTTCACCTAATAGCAAGATGAGAAATTTATTTGTTTCTTAAGGTTTTCAGACAACAGTAGTTTGGTTCATTACTGTAGCAAAAGAAGAAAAGAAAACCAAAGAGGTGCGGGAGTTCTCTGATATAATTGCAGCCCTTTAAGATACAGAAAATTAAGCTGACAGGTATGCGTGACCAGATGACAATTTTCTACAATAACTGGAGCCTAGCAGAATTCAAGTTTACATATTGTCTGCTGCAAATAAATATTACTTTCATATGTAGTTGCACTACAGTAACTACTAACATTTCTACATACCAAAGTAAACAGCATCAACTTCACAATAATCATTACAAACGTTCTCCCCAGCCTTTACGATAAAAAAAGGCTTGATTTACTGCTGATACCACAGCACTGAGTGTCCAAACCCTGCCCGTTGAAGTAGTTGTAACTGGTACAACAGACAACAGGGCATAACTGGTATAACAGACAACTTTTCAAAACTTGGAAAAGATGTAGTGAGTTATGGCCTACCTACCCACCATGAAGCATACACTTCTCACATACCTAGGCTCACAGGAAAAATGCCAGGGATGATCATTGCAACAATCAAAGGCATTAAAAAAAAAAAAAAAAAAAAAAGCCAGAATTCAGCTGAGCCACATAAATTTTTCCCAGTTCCACCAACCAGATAGAAAAAGAGCTGAACTGAGTTTTCAAACACTCACTGAGAGCTCCAATTGGGATCAGGGGCAAGTCTGCCTTAAATCTCAGTCACCTATTCAATGCTAATACTCCTGAAAAAGAAGCTGTTCTACACATGCTTAAGTCATGCTGACAATAGATGAGACAGGGAACAGATAAGTATAAGCTAATAGAGAACAACATCTAATCTCATTGCTGATTTCCCATCTGTCATAAAGCTGCACTTGGAAATCTCAGAGGCAAGTGATGATGCATTTGGCAGGAGGTGAACAGTACCACATGCCACAGAAACATCAAGGTGTAACATTTTACATCATCTAGTAGCAAAAGACGAAATAGCTGCTGAACAACAGGCAGTATCTGCCTGGAAGAAAGCCATGGAATGCTTCATCCATGGAAAATTGAAAAGGATTATCTGAAAGCTTACTTGTAACATCTGGAAGAATCACAGCATGTAAAGCTAGTCCTCTACTCAGACTAACTAAGGAATTGTAGTAAAATTACATTTTTTTCCTCTCTGTGAGGGAGATATCAGCTATCATCCACAAACTCAAAATCACCCATGAAGACTGATGTGACTATGTTGAACAGATCCCTGGAAAATTCTTCTACTATAAAACCCTGGAGTCACTTCTCACACATGAGGTATCAGAAGGCTCCCCTGAGATTTCTAACAGACTGCCATGTAGGCATCACAAGTGACATGAAAACAGTTCCTCAAAGCATGCAGCTTGACCAGCTTGACAAGCTTGCAGAGCCACAGTGGAAGTGAACTCATTTTTCTCCACCAGTGAATATCCTCAGCCACAGGGTAGACTGCAAAGTGTTTGATCTAATATCACATCTATCTAGAACACAAGATGATATGCAGATACACAGAAATACAAATGTATCCAAAACTGCTATATCAAAATCACTGTTCAAGCATTTTCTCCACCAAATAAATACCACATAAGTATATCCATTTGTTTCAAAACTGAAATAAACACATTTTAACTAATTTTAAAATTAAGAGGAGGAGCCTTATTTACCCACTTCCCCTAAGATGAAGTAACCCCTTCACCAGAAACCAAACTAAAATTGTAATCTACCAAGCATTCCTACTTCTTAAAAAAAAAAAAAAAGCTGCTGTATGTAAATTACATGGCTTGTCAACTATGGAAGAACAATATATTTTAGTAGCTTGGGGTTTTTTTCATACATTCAGATTTTCCACCTCACAGCATTATATTTAATTACATAACAATGAACTTCTGCCCTTATGTAACTTGTTGGCCTAAAGTTGCTGCAGCTATCTGCTGGGTATAATGAAACTTTACAAATGCTTTTTAAAAAAACAGAATGTGTCATATAACAGTATTAGACCTTAGGAAAAAAAAAAGTATTTAATTTTACCAGATCAGTTCACAAAAGGAAAAAAAGAGAGAGAACCTTTGGGGAAAGCTGTGCTCGCTGATGCAGCACAAACTAGTGGGAACAGTTACCTCATGTACTGTTCAGACAAACAATTCTGCATCATTTTCATTATTCTTCCAGTTTTGCAACTACAGTATCTTAAACAAGAACAGATTGTTTTACTGAAGCCTCTACCGTTAATTTCAGATGTAACTTTTGTTTTTTTAAACAAAACCCTCTGCACGAGAAAGGGAAGAAAACAGAAAAAATCCTCTTACGATTTCAACATTATTTAAAAGCAAAACTAAGCACAACAAGCTTTTACTCTCCTTGCCTGACTTTTCAGAATATTAGAAATATTGAAAAACAGAAATTAATACCTTATAGTTCAGTTGCATTTACATATGTATATCCATTAGTGGAAAATAAAACTTGGAGGAATCAGTATGTAACAAGTGAATTTGTTTTTCAGATCCAGACAAAAAAAATTCTATATCTCATATAGATTATCATGTCACAGTCCAAAAGAGCCAAGCCTGTAATCAATACAGTAACATTTTCAGCAATACAAATAAACCATTAACCTGATACAAAGCTGACCTCTAATCACTTGGCAGTTGTATCTCTAAGACACTTGATCTGACTTTGTGCTACCATGCAACTGAAAAAAAACTTACAGCACTTTTAAGCTGTGAATCTGCAGTTTCTTCCACACTTACTGCTTAAGGTAATAGAATTAGTTAAAATTGTTCTAATCTCCAACTACAGGAAAAATCCTGAAATCTTTTCAGCAAACAAAAGTTTGTTCTAAACCATTAAGTGCATTTATACAGCAAGTAACATCTTGATGCTTACCCAATCATCATGTTTTCTTTAATCTGGCCTTCTGTGCCATTTAACATCGGCTCTTGACTTCTGTTTTCCTTCTCTGAAGCATCACTTGAGAGGCCCAATAAAGCTCGTACTCGTTTCGACTTCACATCCAATATCGTGTCGGTATAGCCCACTTCTTGCAGATACCTGTATGAACAGAACTCATGGTAATCTTCCATGCATATGTCTCTTACTCAAAACAGTAAATGAAAACTTCTCCCTAAACTCATCTTCAACCCCTTAGCTTAGCAAAGTATGGTGCTGTGCTAATGAAACATGCTTATAAGTCATCCTGTACCAGCTGCAGAGGGATCGCCTCTTGCAGTACCAGCCTCTACAGTCACTGAGAAAAAAAAAAAAAAAATCAAAGAGCGAAGCAGTCAGAGGTTATACAATACGTTATTCATTCCTTTACTAAAATGGATGTAAAAAACACTTTCAATTAAAATAATTAGAACTGGTTAAAAAATCACCACAGTTACATGTACAACACGGTCAGTTTATTCTTCAACAACACATGAAAACTACACATGAAGTCTTAAAAGTAGTGTCAGATAGGTTCCTTATATAAGCATTATTAGAAAGCTAGAAAACAGAGAGAACAGATATAAATCCTGCAGCTGTAGTTACTAGTGAGAGTTGTTATTAATAACACACTAGGTTTGATAGAATGTCTGCCTTGCCTTTTTCTTATTCTACAATGGATATGCAAAATATTAATTTGTCTTGCATATAAGACCTGGGAAGCAAGAATCCTGGAATAGCTTGTATGAAAACCTCAAGGTCTAAAATTGATCTTTCATCAATATGATATATTGCCTTTGGAGGGCAAGGGGGACAGAGGGAAAATAATAATGAAAAATAAAAAAAGTAAAAATTGGTCCCTGTTCTTTCCTCTAGAATATGGAGTTATGGCACTGTCTTCTCAGGACCACTGGTCAACATTCTAGAGCACTCTAAAGAAGTTAAATTATACTTTACAGTAACAGCTGTTACAAATCAAGGTCATGCACCTTTCCTGCAAGAAGATTTTCCTCCAATTAGTTAACAATATTCTCTATATAACCACATTAGGAGAGAAATACTGATTGTTGGCTACAAAAAAATCAAAGTTGTCTATGCAAAACAAGAGTCCATCAGTAATACACACTCTGTTTTCAGCACTGTGTCACTTATTTTTTAATTACACTGAGAAGGAATGACTTATCTTCAAAACCATTAATCCAAGTCAAGACCATTTTATTCATTTTTACTCAACATTCATGCTAAGATTTGAAAAGAACAGCATGTACAAGCCATACAACAGACAACTGTATAACTCCTTGGAAAAAGGTCCTTTAATATAAGCTCCAGACTATCCCTACTGCCTCCCTCCCATCTCATTTAATCCGATGTAATACATTAAAAAAATCAGAAACGGAAAGTTTTGCTAGGCGATTAGAAGACCTTAGACTTTCACTACCAGCATAGCGGATGAGACAAATGCATGAAAAAGCAGGTAGACACACGTTGATGACAGGTCTTTAAGAGACCTCTTCAATTTAAACTAGGAGCTGTAATCAAAGGGAAAAAAACAACAACAAACAAAACAAACATAAAAACCACCACACAAAATGGTACCCAAATACCTTAAAAATTAATTAACTCATTATGACCAGAATTCAAAAATTGATTTAGACTAACAGATGTTTGCTTCATTGACATGAACTGAGAACTTGAAACCTTCTAGTCTAACCTTCTGGATATTTTGTTTTCTTTGCACCTAAAACAGGCCAAAATAAAAGTTAGCCCTCTCCAACAGCAGTTATTTTTATTATACATAGCTCTTAACAGAATTACTTGTGTATGTTGTTTTTTAATTGCAAAGTGTCATGACCCACTGTCTTCCTGAGCAGATTGTTTTATTATACTCTGTGAAAGAAAAGCAAGAGAGATTAGGTGTTTCTCATTTGATAAGGCTTCTCATCTGAAGTTCTGAAATACTAAATTTTTTCAAAAACCTAGGAAAATTAGGGCAGAAGCTGAATGAACTTCATCACACACACCAACTTTTCTTGAAAGAAAATTACCAAAAAAAATTCAAATACCACTGTAATCACATTTCATTACCAGATTTTTTTCCCTTGCATTTGTTATTTGAAATTTTTATTGCTTTTTTCAAGCACTTACTGTCTTAGCAGCTGTCGTCCTTGTTTCCATATTAGCTGACTGTTCTGTTGTGGCTGAATCTCTGTCTCATTCCCTTCATCTGGAAAAGATCATTTAATTACAAACATTTTTTTCCTTGTCCTAATTTTCAGAAAGATTCCAATCCACTTGGAAAGACAAATGTGATTTGTCTTAACATGATTAGGAATGGCTTAATAACAAAAGATTCAAAGTGTCAATAATCACTCAAGAAAGAATAAAAAAATGCACATAGCACATAACTAGTGCTATGTTCACATAAAGACTGCCAGTGCCTTCCCTTCTGTCTCCCATCCAAAGGCCCCATCTTACTCCTTATTCTTTAATGGAACATAATCATGTAGACAATCTGCAGTTCTATTTTTGCTTCCAATATAATTGCTGTTCATAATTTAAGTTTGAATACAACATCTTTAACTGCTAGCAATATCAAATGCACCTGCAGCACGGTATCTATTTAAAACCTACTGTATAATCAATTTCCTTAATATTTGGCTATACAATATAAAACAAATCCACTCATATCCACTTTAAATTAATCCTTATTTGTATTAGTGTTGTGGAAGGACAAAAAAAAATACAACAGGATTTGTTTGTTTAGTTTTTAACCTGAAAAGCTGTTCAAAAGTTTTTCACATTTTTTGCACAACCATCAATTTATATTCAAACAGTACTACTGCAGGAAAATACACAAAAAATTATGTGGCTGTTCTGTTGAGAAACGTATCTGAACAATGTCAATCAACAGCTACACATATATTCCATATATAGCTTCATAATACATTGTGGGGATTTTTTTCCCCCTCCTCCCGGAGATACATAATGATATGCTGACCCAGATAAAAGATCTTGGTTTATTATCTACAAAAGCCTCTACAAAACTTGAAACTCTTGTGATCCAAGCACTAAAGGATGAACAATCTTCTAGTGTAAACAAAAATGAAAAACCAGAAAAACCTGTGGTATAATCCTATGAGTAACTTGGTATGTGATGTGGGAATGCGTTTGTCCTTATCATGAAGTAATTTATCTTTGAACAACTCAATTAACACCACACAGAAAAAAACCACCACCACTCCCTCAAAGTAGCTATCAAAGATTAATCAGAATTCACACCCAAGAAGTGTCAAATGAATTTTATCCATCTGAAATTCACAAATTTATTTAATAGCGACCATGGTAAATATTCAGTTGCACGATGACCTTCTGACAACAGCTGAACACAACTCAAGCCAGCACACAACTACCAAAGCTCAGTCTGGAAGACTTAAAACATGACTGAGATAAATCTGCCTGAAAAATCCTTCTTGTGAAGGCACTGTTAAGCACAACTACAGGCAAACATTCTCTTTTGCTTAGTCCTCTCAAAACTGATGCTGGGTGGCTGTAACTTTTCAGAGAAGAATGAAGGGATTTGCATTATAAGCAAATAAAAGCAGAAGATATCACAAGTATTTAAAAAAAAAAAGCACTATCCCTTCATCAGGAGATTAAACTCTCTCTTCTAAGCTATATTACTGACTTCCCAAGAGATCACAGGAAAAACAACAAACAAGGACCCATTTGGAAGAACTACTAGAAACACATGTATTTTCTTGACTGGACAGGAAAAATTGGGGTGGGAGGGGAAGACACGGACATACAAGTAAGCATCTATTAAAGACAACTCCAAAGAAACATGGTAACGAAGTTTCTATTTTAAGAGTATCTTTTTAATACATCCAGATTTTATGTAGAACAGAAGTGTACATTTCCGACATCTGCATATATAGAATGCAGCAGGTTAAATCAGAATAATGGAATTTAACAAAGGTAATTCTATTAATGTTCATTTTGCAGAAGTAATGCACTGGCTATGGCTCTGTCAGGCAAGCCAGTCTGCACTACATTCCTCAGCTGGAAACCAGAGCAACAACCTATAGCTGCATGCTGACAAATTAAAAAAAAACAAGGATGTCTAGGATCTTGGTATGATCACTACAAAGTTTTCTCTTAGTCCAGATACAGATTGGGGTATTCCATTTAGTAACACCAAATTAAACTATTTCTTCGCTTCAGAAATAGTCTTGATGATAATGTGTAATAACATTTCTCCAAAATTTATTATACCTTGCACAAGAAAAGAGCAATGTGAAGTTATATCAGTTGCTGTGGGGTTAGATTTTTTTGTTTGTTCATGCTTTTTAAATAACCTTCTGAATCCATTGAGATAAGAACTAACCATGAGAGTAATCCAGACCATTCCTTTCACAAACCAAGGGACAGAGCTGAGGTTTGCAGACTTTCTAATAGTCCTCCTTTACATATAGATGTTTCTAGTCTTGTTGCTGTAGTAAGAGTATCAGAGGACTGAGATACAAAAATCATCACCTATTACTTCTCCTTTCAAGGGCTTGACCTATCACACATCTCCGTTTCCCCCTCCTTCTTTTTTTTTCCTGAGAAAAGGACGGGGAGATAAAGGGAAGGATGAAAGGAAGTAATTTAAATTTTTAATTCCTCCAATTCACTGCTTAAAACTATTTGTGTGAAGTAGGAGACACAACCTCTAGAAAAATAAATCATCTTTCCAGAAGCCAAGCAAAGAAGCCAAGCAGGAAAAGTGTCACTCTCAAACTGACTTATGCCTAATATGCACTTTCCTTATTTTTCTCCTAGAATACCATTGAGGTAATTGAACAAAAAATGATGTGCTATACATTTCATGTACTCTGCCATTAAACTTTTTTCAGAAGAATTATTCAAATTTTAAAGGATTCTGTAGCTATAAATCTAGTATGTCCCTGCCCAAAAATATCCATACACTACTAAGGAAGAGAAAAACTATTCTCTCCAGGAGTGGTTTGTTGGTTTAGGTTTTTTAAATCTAAACTAATTTGATGTATTAATAGACTCTTTCAGAGCATTAGCATATATTTTTAATTTTACAAGAGTAAAATACAGTCTTTATTAAATATCTTTATTCCCACTGCTTCCATTAAGTGGCTTATTTTATCAAAATTATCAGCATTTGTACAAACTACAGTTAAGCTTTTATGCTAGTAATAATCTCATTATTAAGACATTCTTACCAGAATCATAGTTTGGTGGCTTCGTATCTCCCTGATTCAATTCTGTGCCATATTTTAATTTGTGATATTTAGCCCTGAAAGAAAAAAAAAAAAAGAAAGAAACTATTAGCACACTTAAAGAGTATCTCTACAAAAATAAATGTCACCTATCTTCATTTGAAAAGCCACTCCTTTCTTCTAGACTAGGAACAAAGCAGGTAATTTCAGCAGGACTTCAGATACATAATTTTGCATAATTATTTTTTCCAATGTTGACACATAATTGCAAAGTGAATACCAATGAAACATAGGATCAGTCGACTGCAGATTTTACAAAGTGCTATTACAACAGAAAAAGGTTTCTTCCCTGCGGACATGGTCTACTCACTGCTTCCTTCCTCACCCCCCATCCTTTTTTTTTTTTTAGCCATCACTATGAAAAATGTTTATTACTCATGTCAGTTCAGTGCCACCTACTTCACATTTCATTGTCACCTCAATTAAGCAAACCTTAGTTTTATTCTTTGAAATGCTGTGCTCTGCAAGAGCAGAAGGCCTTCAGAACTATTCCAAATGAGCTTTAGTACTGACAGCAGCCCATTAACACCAGTTTCTTGTGAAGCTGCTACATCTGCCACTTGGTCAAGTTAAAAAATGGAATCTTTTCTTCCAAAAATATTTAGCCTACTAAAGGCCTATTGTAAAAAACCTCATAAAGCATGCTATACAAGGACAATACGGGTAGCAAAAAAAAAGGAAAATCTTTTTTAATTTTAAAAGCTTCATCCTACAGAGTGTCTATAAACTTTCAACATAGAAAATAATGTCACAGTACTACAGAATTACAAATGCACATGTAAGTTATCAAAGATTCATTAGAGTAGTCTTATAATGCATTAATAGAGAAACGGAGGCAAAGAAAGCCCTAGCCAGTTTTGCTATCTGTTCCCTCTTGCATTTACTTTAACTTTCGTTTCTATGACTGTTTTCTGCAAAACATGAAAATTTAGACAACTCAAAAAACCTGGTGCACTATAAAGTTTTGTAGACATTCATAACTGGGTAGAAAAGCAGGAGTCATACTAGTTCCTACCCTGAATAAAAGGCAGGGAAGAATTTAGGCAACGCAGGCTAGCAGCAGCGGGATGACCAACTACCATGCACACATACGCAGCTCCACTGCAAACGCACAGAGGTAGGTGTAAGGGAGCAACATACAGGATAGAAAAGACAAAAAGAAAAGGAAAACAAACAAATAAAACCACAACACCTCACACACACCTACATGAAAATGGGCTTTGTAACCTCCACTGCCCACAAGTAAACTCTTCCACTTAAAATTCGTTTTAAAAAAAGTTAATGGGTGTGACACTTCATAATCGTATGAGACAAATCTCACTAAACTCGAATGACTGTACCAAGAATGACTCTTGATAATGTTTTCAAGTTAAATGCACCTCCTGATTGCTTTTCAGAAATCTTCGTTACATTATTGTATTGTTTCTTCTTTTTCCTATTTCATCAAGAAAAGTCCTAACTACCAATAAAACGGTGCTGAGGGAAGGGATGCTTGGTAGTTCACGTGCTTCAGTATTGACAGTACTAGTTTCCTACTAATCCATCTGCATTTTATTTATAACAAACATTTAATTCTGGATGAGAGGGCTAAGTGCAGAGTGAAGAAATGCCTCTTCAGAGTAGCAACAGAGGAAGGAAGTGAATTTGTATAGAATAGAATAGAATCATCCCGGTTGGAAGGGACCTTGAAGATCATCAAGACCAACCACAACCTAAATCCCCCTACCATAACCTAATTTACCCATTCAGTGCTTAAATGTCACTAGGCACTATATCTATATTTCTTTTAAACACTTCCAGGGATGGTCACTCTCCCAACTCCCTAGGCAACATGTTTCACTGTCTAACCACTCTTTTGATAAAGGAATTCTTTCTAATATCCAGCCTAAACCTCCCCTGGCACAACTTCAGGCCATTTCCTCTGGTCCTGTCATTACTCACTTGAGAGAAGAGGCCAACTCCCACCTCCTTACAACCTCCTTTCAGGTAGTTGTAAAGAGCAATGAGGTCTCTCCTCAGCCTCCTCTTCTTCAAACTAAACAATCCCAGTTGCCTCAGCCCCTCCTCAGAGGACTTGTTCTCCAGACCTTTCACCAGCTTGGTAGCTCTCCCCTGTACACACTCCAGCAACTCTACATCCTTCTTGTAGTGAGGTGTCCAGAATTCACACAGAACTTGAGGTGTGGCCTCACATCCCCAAGCCTGTAGCTTTGCATGGGGTTGTTGTGACCAAAGTGCAGGATGGGGCACTTGACCTTGTTAAACCTCATATAATTGGCCTGGGGCCATCGATCCAGTCTGTCCAGGTCTCTCTGCAAAGTCTTCCTATCCTCAAGCTGATCGACACTTCCTCCCAGCTTAGTGTCATCTGCAAACTTACTTAGGAAGCACTCAATCCCCTCATGTAGGTCATTAATAAAGATATTGAACAAGACTAGACCCAAAATTGAGCCCTAGGGGACACCACTGGTGGACCAGCCGCCAGCTGGATCTAGCACCATTCACTACAACTCTCTGGGCTCAGCCAGCCAGCCAGTTTTTGTCCTCAAGAGCTAGAGCACTAAGCTCTAACTCAGCTGATCAGCAGCCAGCAAGGAAAGGAGAAGGATGCACCTGAAATGTATTAACAGTAGTAAGTGAAGGATAAACATTTTGGTCTGTACAGGAAAGATAACCAAAACCAGAACTAAAGCTGAATGCTCAATCAAAAGATTTATCCTTCCTTTCCCAACTATGTTTCCTACATCTCACTGTTAGAGAGATGTAACACTAGTAGAACAATTGCATTTCGTTATCGTTAAATACTGATGTTGTGTGTATGTTTTCCCCCACCATCATTAATAAAAAGTAGTGACTAATCAAGAACTAAGAAATCCTCTGCTCTGTCATTAACCTACCTCACCAGCTATACTTTGCCAAAAACTTAAAGTTTTTATGCAGTTGGCAATTGAAGTGACATCACTGTTTAATTTATTTTTATTTGACTTACCAAAAGTGAGCAAATATTAATACTTTAATTTAATCTGGATTAGTGACCTATACTCAACTCCTGCAAATAATTTCAGAGAGCAGTTAGTTTTCTTGCACGAGGTATTTGTTTTTATCTTGTGGGTCTCATATAAAGTTCCATTATCCTCTATGCATTCACTAATTGTCTTATCAAAGTTTTAAAAATAATTTTCACCCTAAAAATTTAAGTAAAATGTTTGCTAGGTTAACTGAAAGGATCATTCTTTATACCTTTCCTATTCCTAAGATCTCCCACCTGTTCTCCTAAATCCATTATTCAAGAATTCAGCCTGCATTTTTTAAAATTTTTAGTGCATTTATTCAATCTGTTACATGTGTGAATGCTCATTTTTTACATTTCTTTCCCTCTTACATCAACAGTAATATTCTTTCTTCATACTGAAGTTTTCCCCCTCCTTAAAGGCATTAAAAAAACAGTTCAGAAAAGTAAGATTATTCATTCTACTCCCATTTAAAAACATTAATGGCAGGGAATTATTTTCTACACTTCTTCAGACAGCAAGTATGAGATTTATTATTAGAAACTATCTATGGTACAGTTGAAAATGTCACGGGTATGAACGACTAACAATCTTCTTTATAAAGCATACTAATGAAATGAGTGAACTTACCAATTCAGACTCCAAGAACAGGAGGGAGAGTCTTGACCATTCAGCTACACATACTGCAATCAAAGCCTATGAAACTTCTCACAAAATAAATCTTAATTCTTTCCTATACAAATTCTGAATATAGCTTACCTGTTAGCCTGTTTATATTTAATCTATTTCTACAATAACAGAATATCTCCTGCCAACCTGTCATGCTTAATTTGTCCACTTTTTCAGAAATCCCATAGTCCAATTATTAACAGCTTTAAAATGACCCTCTGCAGTTCACATCGAACTCTAGGTCACACATGACAACAGTGAGATGTTTTTTTTTACCAAAAAAAAAAAGAGCAAGCATATTTTTAACGTGAATAGGTATAAAGAAAAATAAAAATTTCTCCAATCTTTGTACCATCTGGTCAAAAACAATGACAGTGGTTTTGGGGCAGGGAAAGTAGGATGGAAACAAATCACAAAGATAATCCTTTACTATCTGAAACTTGATCAAGTTGCGTGATCCAATTTGCATACTGGGCTACATGAAAAGTATGATCAGCAGGGTGACAAGGGCCATTCTGCCCCTCTACTCTGCTCTGGTGAGGCCACTCCTGGAGTACTGTGTATATCTCTGGAGCCTGCAGCACAGGAAATATATAGACCTGTTGGAGAGGGTCCAGAGAAGGGCAACAAAGATGATCAAAGGGCTAGAGCACCTCTGCTATGAAGACAGGCTGAGGGAGTTTGGGCTATTTGGCCTGGAGAAGAGAAGGCTTCGGGGAGACCTTATCGTGGCCTTCCAGTACCTGAAGGGGCCTATAGGAAAGCTGGGGAGGGGCTTTTCACCAGAGGGGGCAGTGATAGGACAAGAGGTAATGGTTTTAAATTGAAAGAGAGGAGATTTAGTTAGACATCAGGAAGAAATTCTTCTCCATGTGGGTAGTAAGATATGGAATAGGCTGCCCAGGGAGGCTGTGGAAGCCCCCTCCCTAGAGGTGTTTAAGGGCAGGTTGGATGAGGCTTTGTGCAGCCCAGTGCAGTGTGAGGAGTCCCTGCTAATAACAGGGGGCATTGGAACCTGATGATCTCTAAAGGTTGCTTCCAACCTTAACCATTCTGTGACTTGCCTTCAATTTCTGAAATTTACATCTTATTATCAGCATGCAGAGACTGCATAGGGCCAAATGTCAGGTCCTGCACTTCAGCCACAACAACCCCCAGCAGTGCTACAGGCTTGGGGAGGAGTGGCTAGAGAGCTGCCCAGCTGAGAGAGACCTGGGGGTGTTGACTGACAGCCAGCTGAACATGAGCCAGCAGGGTGCCCAGGTGGCCAAGAAGGCCAACAGCATCCTGGCCTGCATCAGGAACAGTGTGGCCAGCAGGGCCAGGGAGGTGATCTTACCCCTATACTCAGCCCTGGTCACGTGACATCTCAAGGACTGTGCAGTTTTGGGCCCCTCACTACAGAAAGGACTGTGAGCTACTAGAGCGTGTCCAAAGAAGGGCAACGAAGCTGATGAAGGGTTTGGAGCACAAGTCTTACAAGGAGTAGCTGAAGGAGCTGGGCTTCTTTAGCCTAGAGAAAAGGAGGCTGAGGGGAGACCTTATCGCTCTCTACAACTACCTGAAAGGAGGTCATAAAGAAGGGGGATCAGCCTGTTCAATGAAGGCAAAAATGGTAGGACAAGAGGTAATGGCCTCAAGTTGCTCCAGAGAAGGTTTAGATTGGATGTTAGGAAGAATTTCTCCACTAAAAGGGCTATCAGGCATCAGAACAGAACAGGCTGCCCAGAGTGGTGCTGGAGTCACCATCCCTGGAGGTATTTAAGAATCATATAGACATAGTACTTAGAGGAACGATTTAGCTAAGGACTTGTCAGTCTTAGGCTGGTGGCTGGACTTCGTAATCTTTACGGTCTTTTCCAAGCAAGGTGATCCTGTGACTGAAAAATTACTTGAAAAATAACTAGCTGAAGGATACAATTTAATAGAAGGTATTTTTCATCTGAAAACTAGCCCTCAATTTGTTTGGAATAAAGCTGGGTTTTGGGGCTGTAAAACTATGTTAGAGGGTAGATGCCTTTACTCAGATAACTATGAATATTACCACTGCTCTGACTTTTGCACTTTGTTATGCAATTCTCCTTTTTTGATAAGCAGTATTTCCTTAAGCTACATGTATTCTATGCAAACAATGCTTGGAAACATTCAACATGGCAGCCACAACTCTTCAAGAGTTCCTCAGATAAAAGCTAAAAACTTTCAGCCTTCCAAATCTCCTAAGACTGAGAGCAGTGAAGGTTTTCTGAATACCTCACAGAGAAACAAGTTTGATCCCGATCAAAAAAGGCCACCATTTCTTGGAAATATCTGTCGCCAGAGCTGAAGCATCTGATCCAGCTGTGCTGAGGGAGCCTGCCAAAACATCCGTAGAAGATCTGGGAGCTGCTGCCAAACCAAGAGACATAAACAAGAATGACTGCCAGGAACAGCACGGCGCGATATTCTACCCAGGGAAGAAGGCGCCAGCCTTACGCTGATCAGACACACCAGTGTAGAAAACAACATAAAATTAAATCAGGTGTTTCTAGAGACATGGCTCAGGAGTCCAGTTCTTCGGTTAAATATGTTCTGACAGGAAATGAGCTAGACTAGATAAAATAAGACATGTACTGAAGAGAAACGGTACTACATTCTGGCCAGCTCCTGAAAATCCAGAGGAAATAATGCAGTTTACTGGTGGTGGAGCAAGTATTGATAAAGTAAAAAAAGTAGCCCTCAACTATGAACAGCCACACACTGCAATCTACTGGATGTCGACAAAACTACATCAAAACTACTTCTGAACAAATAATACTGCTTAATGATCAACTACCTCATTCTAACCTCTTTGCTATTTAGTGTGTTAAGACTCTTCAGGAGAAACAACTGGGCCTTACTGGTATGTCACAAAAGGTTAATCTTACAATTACTAACATAAAGATCAAACATGAAACTAAATTTGCCAGAAAAACATGATAATCTGTAAGAAAAGCTAATTTTCTACCTTACCCACTATAAAATTACAAAAGTGCTGTGAAGTAGAGAACAATGACAATATTTCCTAAGTTGTTTATTTATAGTAAACTTTGAAAGCACTTGGTTGATAAAAGAAATGCTCAACACTCACTGTACATAACAGCAGCTCATAAAAGCAGGTATCTGAGAAAATCAGTGTCAGTCATTTCTGGCTGACAGTTTTCTGAGGGCAGTGCAAACACAGACTACCCTGGGCCACAATTTCATACTCTGTCCCATTATTCACAACTTATTTCATCTAGCTAAGAAAGATTTGGTGTGCTGCAAGACCAGAGCAGAAATTAAGGAAGGCAGGAATGCTTCCTTGCTTCCTCTCACCTGCACCACCCTTCCCCTAACTTGACCATAAATGTTTTCCTCCTGCCTTGTAGGATCTCATTTTCCACCTCTGAGATCCCAGGCAAAACAACCAGCATCCCAACTGACTACTGCCTGACCTGGCCAAGAGCTGACTTAGGAAAATGCTGGGAAGGAAGGCAGTGCTTCAAAGCTCAGTATGTTGCCATACTTTAAAGTATCAAGCAAGAACACTTGGCTGGGAGACATTTCCAGCAGAAATACTGAAAGACCGTTTCTTCAGAAACTGGCAAATAATATTGCTGTTTAAAACCATAGACTCTTATAATTAGCTATCTCCAACACACACCATTCACAAGCATCACACTTACTTCAAAAATCATTGTACAGCCATACTGAAACTGTCAAAATGGACTGATCAACTGACTGTAGCCTATTGACCTGAGTAACCAAGCCTAATACCCATACACTGCAGAAAAAAAGCACAAGAAAATATAAAAGATATATATGTAAAAACTGCTAGTAAGAAACCACTAGGTGTTTTTTCCTAATCCTGACAGTGACTGCTGCATCAGGATTTAAATGTCTTAATCTAGGTGGATTTTACTGAATGCAACTGGGGGGATGTTTTCACTATCCATATGGAAGTTTGATTTTCATTAATTTTTTTAAAATCTTAGAAAGCTTCTTTGATAGCACACAGAAATGGATTTATATAGTCTGATAATTTTAGATAAACTGCTAATTAATTGGGGTTATGAACACAAAGTATTGAAGATAGCCAGGAACAGCTCCCTCAGTTTTGAAAGGTATGAATTTATACACTTTGGAGCATAGAGATTTATAGAATGCATTGGGTTGAAACGGCCCTTTAAAGGTCATCTAGTCCAACCCCCTTGCAGTGAGCAGGGTCATCTAACTAGATCAGGTTGCTCGGAGCCCCATCAAGCCTGAACGTTTCCAGCAATAGGGACCTCCACCACCTGTCTGAGCAACCTGTTACAGGTTTCATCATCCTTATAGTTAAGAACTTCTTCCTAATGTCTAATCTAAACCTACCCTGCTCTAGATTAAGAACATTGTCCCTTGTCCTACTGCTATACACCCTTGTTAACAGTTCCTCCTCAGACTTCTAGCAGGTTCTCCTTCTTTAACTGCACAATCATGTACTCCATTGCCTCTGTCTTCTTTTAAAGTGAGTCTCATCTTTAAAATCATGCCTCAGATGTAAGCCTTTGCACAGCTATAAACTGCAATCTCCATTATGCATACATTTGATATTTTTCTGTGCTGTTGGGTGTAAGATCACTGCCATAACACAGCCTGGGCAAAAAGGGTATCTACCTTAAACATTTATCTGAGAACTCCCCAGTGGGGAAGCAAATATGCAGGAGCCCTGAGGCGACTGCTGGCAGGAAAACTGGCTGCAGTTCTATACGAGCAGATGAACCGGTTGCTACGGAAAGAGCCAAACTGGATCGTGCAACGCGTGACCTCATGCGCTAAAGCAGCCCGTGTAAGATGAACAAGTCTAAATGCAATACAGTGATATATAACTATCAGTGTCCTTTTGAAATTATCTAGCTGCAATACCCTATTTCTCATTTGCAGATGCGTATATTTCTAATCCTATTTCTTCTAATACAAACTATTTTAAAGAGGTTTATTAGCATTTTATTTAAGAGAAGTAGGGATTATGTGACAGGAAAACAGTATGTAAGTATTGATTGCTTTGCAGCAGCACCATACACACTTTGGTCAAGAATTTCAAAAGACATTTTATTAATAAAACAATTTTAAAACTAAACTTGGCTTAAAATAAATCAGTTGAACATAAAGACTTCTGGAAACATGGTAAAAAAAAAGTATTTGCCTCAAAGATTAGAACAACAGGAAAGTATACATAGGAATAAAATGGTAGAGTGGGGACTTCTACTGAAACCCCATGAATAAAGAAACAGACATTTGATTAACTGGTAAACACACACACTTTTTCACTTCTCCTGCAATTAGCCTCTGGAAGGTACTCCTGTAGAGTCTATCATACTGAAAAGACTAAAAGCTTAGCAAGGCTAAAAGCTAGTAATTAGTCTACTGAAGACAATTACTCAAGATTTCAGGTTTCAGAGATTATTAAAGAAAGCTAGTACTTTAAACTAAAAGAGAAAACATTGTAACTCTGGGTTATAATCTGTACAGTTAGATGGAATTTTACCAAGGAAAAAGTATTCATCATTGATCAACCATGGGTTTTATGTGCATGTATTTGGAGCTTCACTGTGTTAGGTACTGGTTCTACCATAATGTGGACACTTAGACTATTTTATTTAGTCTTTATTTAGTGTATTAGTATATTATATAGTATAATATATAGTATATTTGTCTATTTGAGATCTGAATATATACAGAAGAAATATTCCTTGGTTTTGTCAAATAAAAAGGCAAAAGAAAGTATCTGTTTTCAGAATTTCATCATGTACTCAACACTAAAGCAGCATACCTTTCCTGTTTAAGTGCATATTCCAGCATTTTGATTCTTCGCACCAGATCCTTCTTCAGATTTTCTTGTCCTTTCCTTTCACCTTGAAGAAAGGCTATCTGGGCCTGCAAAAGGAAGTGTTCAATTTAGAATCTGCTTCCTTAAAACTATTCAACATAAATCTTAAGTGTGTATGTCTCCCCCAAGTTATTTTAAAAATGTATTTGTACAAATAGAAATAAATTTATTTACTGTTTTCATAAACCTTAAATGCTTAGATGAAACACTGCATAGATAAACCTTCTAAGCTGTATGTTCTTTACAGATTAAAAAAAAAGGAACGCTATTTTACTTTGTTTGACAGTTTATTTCCTCTCTTGGCTAAACATTCAATAAAGGATAAAGAATAGATAAAATAAGCATACAAAAAGCCTTCAGCAGATACCAACAATAAGGAAGAGAAGATGATAAAGTATTTCTGCTCACTGCTCACTAACTGAATTAGTATATAACTAGTGTACTGTGCTATAGATACATGTTAGTTATATGATACTAGTGCAAGAACTGAAGTACAGCATGTTCAGCTAAAAGAAAAATAAAACCCTGTTTGTAATACAGTGCCAAGTGTTAATTATAATACGCACTAAAATAGGTTAAGGAAAGCTCTCCAGAAACACTTTAGTTAAGAGAGAGAAAAAATGGAAAACAGGAAAAGGGGTTTTGGTCAGGGAGATGAGGAGAGAAAAGGTATAGAAGTAAATAAGTCAAGTGGAAAACAGACACCTAACCTTTATTGACTTCCACCAGAGAGTAAGTACATAGTCGCCAGGGAAAAATCTACTTTAGACAGAAAAGGATGATATATACAACATATTAATTTCTAACCATAAAGGCAGCACTACTTGCATTTGCACCTCATGATCAAGTCCCCTGTAACAGATACGTAACTGTGCTCTCTCAACTCATTAACGCACTTGTAGACAAAAATACCTATTGGCAGTCACGCCTCACGCCTCAGTCCCACCTGCACTGCAAGCTGCCTGCCATTTTCAGGATCAGAAGTCTTCTGCCACCTCTGCAGCTAAGTCTCCAGGTATCTCATATATCCCTTGAGAAGGACAAACAGGATAAAAAGCAACTGGTCTAGACCATCAGTTGCTGAACATGAAGACCAGTAAGCCTTTCATTTATATAAATATCCATTGCAATTCTATAGACAGTTTTCTGCAGCTACTGCAGTCTGTACCAATCTCTAGCGAAAACTTGAGGGAAACAAGCAGACGTAACCTCTCCTCACCTGCTGCAACCCTGCAATCAGTTTCCAGATACTTTAGTTAATGGAGAGACACTTCTAAAGAATAACTTATTCGACTTCGAATTCTACCCCAAAGTGAGAAAAACAGTGTCTGTAAATAGCATTTTCTCTTCATCAGCTATGAAAGGAATGCACACAACAAACTCGGTTCAATTTTGGTAGTCAGGCAAGACAAATCTTATTCTGAAAGGCCATTTGCTGGTGGCCAGCTATAGCAGCTGCTCTAAAATATGACACCGGGTAGCATAATTTCATTGCTCAAGTGCAGCCAGTAAACAGCTTGACAGACACCTGAAGAATCCTTAACCACCAGTCACCAACTAGAGCAGCCAGTTTACAACAAGTAACGCTGGCTGCTCTCCAATGAAGTCGGTCTTCACCATCAATGAGGGAAATGTGTTTGACTGCCAAAACCCCCTCAGCTGAATCAAAAGAAAGGCCTCTGTCACTCTGGCATCAAGCTTCTCCCAACTTCACACTCAAACTGGAATGAAAAAAAAACAACCCTACAGTTGAATTTCTAACATTCATTTGATGCTCAGGTTTAGGGAAAGGCACAGAAGAAAAAACCTGGAGCTGGAGTCAGCATTTCCTACCTGAAGAATGCAACTGTGCAAGAAGCATGTCAACTCAACAAGGTCTCCAGTAAAATGGAGAACGCCCCAAGCACATACCACTTAGTCTGCAGTAACTGTACTGATATCCAGATTATAACACGTCATTGTAATAGTGATTTCTCTCTACCTGCCCCCAAACAGATCCAGTGGAAATAAAACAAGTGCTCTTCTAGTGAAAAAAAACCACAAAACACAAAAAAGCAAGGTAACATCAAAGCATTATTACTAGAACAGTAGACCATGATGTAAATATGCATTTGGCTGAAATGAAAAAAATCATCCAATGCCATTAGGACACAAGCAGAAGTGATCTAAAAATGTTACCTGGTGTCTGTAAGTAATTTCTACCTAAGAATGAACTGACTGAATAGGCTGGAACGAATCATTTTTACCCAGCAGGTTGGCAAAGGACAGCAGGTAACGGCCTGGCTCATGCCCTGCTCTACTACAACAGTCAAACCACCATTACCATACTAACAATTGAGGTTACAGTCATATTCTACTGGTAGCAGTCTAAACAAGGAAAAAAAAGCAACTTCTCTGTAGTTTTGACAGCTTACTTTTGTAAGAGAGAAAGACACAAGTGGATTTGATTGAGAAATAACATATGACACCTCCCTCACATAAAAATTGGCAGACTTACACTTCCACTAAAAGGCAGGCCTTGGTCTGCAACTTGTCTGACTAACCTTTTGAGGACCAAGACTCAAAACTGTCACCATAAGCTTATTAAGCGCAAAAATTACATAAACATTCCTAACTCCTGCTCTGGAGCTGAAGCATCTAGGTCTAATGATTCAGCATTACTGAAAAGGATTGCGCTCTACCTCCTTGGGGCCACTGGCAGGCTGTACGTCCTACACACACACTGCACAGGAAGAACAAGCACTGGAAGAAATATTAATTGATTCTGTGGACATCTTTTATTGTCAGTGGTATGTCAGTGCTCTTACTGATGTCTTGTAACTTTTCCTTTTTCCAGACTTCTAAGAAATTTTTGTGTTTATTACTCAGAAAGCATGCAGCAACAACAGAGTAAAATTCATGGCCCAAGAGCATCTCTCCAGCCCTAGACAAGCTTATTGCCAGGATCTGCCAAGGTTACTATATACTTTACAGATCATTAGTTTTACTGGCAATCAAGAAACAGCCAAGTTCACCAGAGGCCTTAAGGATCATTTTGCTCTCTCTTGGAGACTGCACCGTTTCTATCATAGTTTGTTCACACTTTTCTTCTGAGTAGCACCCTTATGTCCAATTTTCACTATTTTTGAGGAATTCTGGCTCTGAAAATGAGAATGCTTACATTTGGTTATTTTCGTAATATACAAAAAGGAGAATTTTCCCACAGGATGTTAACAGCCCTTATCCCTCATTTATATAAGCACTGGATAATTACAATTAAGTCAGCCCCAGTGCACAACAAAACATCAGTTATATCACAGAGTGGTTTGGGTTGGAAGGGGCCTTTGAAAGTCATCTAGTCCAACCCCCTTCAGTGAGCAGGGACATCTTCAACCAGATCAGGCTGCTCAGAGCCCGGTCCAACTTGAGTATTTCCAGAGACGGGGCATCTACCACCTTTCTGAACTATTTGTTCCAGTGTTTCTTCACCCTCACTGTAAAGTTTCCTCCTTATATCTAACTATATAACTACCCTCTTCCAGTTTAAAACTGTTGCCCCTTCTATCACTACAGGCCCTGCCAAAAAGTTTGCTCCCATCTTTCTCATAGGCCCCCTTCAGGTACCTGAAGTCTGCTATAAGGTCTCCCTGGAACATTCTCTTCTCCAGGCCAAACAACCCCAACTCTCTCAGGCCATTTTCACTGAAGAGGTCCTCCAGCCCCCAGTAATTTTTGTGGCCCTCCTCTGCACCCGTTTCAACAAGTCCATGCCTTTCTTGTGCTGAGAACTCCAGAGTTGGGCACATTACTCCAGGTGGGGTCTCATCAAAGCAGAGTAAATTTATGTATGAAAATGTACATATGTAAGCTCAAATCTTATTAAGGATTTATTAATGATATTATTCAAGTTTATTTGTAATGCACATAAGGACAGCATAAAAATAATAACTGAAATTTTATACTAACAGTAACTCTGTGAGAGTCCATATGTCATAAGCAGATTTTGCTCTTTACAATGTTTGGCAATTAACTGAAAATATGCCAAGGAACCTAAATCTTCATACCATAAACGAAACAATTTGTAGTATAAATGAAAACTGAATAAATGAATACACTGAGTTTAAATATGTAAAATGTCAAAAGATATGATCTAGCAGTATTTTCTTGGTCTCTAGAATAAAACAGTGATAACTACAGGTTCACCTTTTCCAATCAAAATACTTAGCCAATACCTGTGTAAATGTCTGTACAAACATTTGAAATGTAAGAGGTCTGGGTTTAAACACAGCGAAGAACATAACAGAACGTATGACTACAGTTTCCTTGACATTTGGATGTAAAGAACAGAATTTTATCAACTGATCGAGACTTTTCAGGCCATTTTTCCATGGCTGCAGCTTTAGCCAAAGTCAAACCCAAAGCCTTTGCTACTGGCGGGGGTAGGAGTGCAAACGAGGATCATTTCTGCTTTGAATGATCTTCAACACTCTTCTACACTTTTGCTTTGGCTACTCCTGGGAAGGTTTGCCAAAAATTTCAAGAATTCACAAATATGCCCAACAAACAGGTTCTGCGACAACTGACCTCCTAGCTAATAAGGTTAAAATGCATCAAGTTGTAAGTTAGTCATCACAAACCTCTAAAACGCCTACGGGGATCATGAAAAAACTTGTATCGCTCCTTGCCTTCTGGGTGGGGCGCATCGTTTCCATAAAGCACCCGGCCCCGCTGGTTCTGCAGCAAGGATCACGCAGTGTCTGCCTCAAGTTTATTCCAGGCTAAGTGCTACAAGTTACCGTATTACAGCTCAACTGGGAAATAAAAACCAAGAGAGTGAGGAGAAGAAGAAGAAAAAAAAAAAAGTACTGGAGAAAGAAAGAGATTCCTGGAACAGTCTCTTTCAGCTACAACTGTACAGTCCAGTATGTTTTCCCACTTGAACTCCAGTTTTTAGTATTACCAACTGCAACAAAACTAAAGTTTCATGCACATTTGGTCCTAATTAATAGCACTGTTGCTATCTTAACTATCCCATATCTTTACCAAGAGATTTTTAAAATAACATTGATTCATACATTAAAAATAAAATAAAATTAAAAAATCTAAATCTCCTGTGCTCCTGTACAACATCATTGTTGTTTTAAGAAATTCCGAAAAATACTCTAAGGTCACATTACTGTGAAGTAGACAAAAGGGTGAGGCAATGCTTTACGTAGTACTGGGTTAGAAACAACATTTTTTAAAACATCGTTGACTTCCTAATACAGGCTTAGCAGTCATAACAATATAATCAAATAATTAAAATGCATCTTAATAAATCTGGATTTTACCAACATTTTGAAAAGTTAACCAAAATCTACATTTCCTGGAATCAGCAACTGCAACGAGGATGTTAAAAAGCATGTTATATCTGCACACCTTTTGAAGCTGTAACCTTGACATCACAGAAAAGCAAGAGATGAAAAAAAGTATCTTTAACACAAAATATTTAAAAACAATACTATGTCTGCTAAACAAATGACATATGTTTATTACCAGCTTCTACCAGTTCCTAAATTTCACAGCTATTTCAATTTAAAAGGTGATTTTTTTCCTTAACTCTTTTTTCTAACTCTTAAGCCTCAAAAACTATAAAAAGCCTTTCCCTTCTCTTCTTTAAAATGATTATCTTAATATTTTAAAAGCCCCACTTTAAAGGTATGGGCATTTGAAGGTCAACAGGCATCATTCAGCAAAGCCAGAGCTAATAAAACATGCAATTTTGTACAGGCTGCTTCCATAGCTAAACAAGGTCTTCACAGCTTGAGAGAAAGAGAAGAATGGAGAGAAAAACCTGCAAGAAAAGTACTGCAAAAAATACGTTGATCGCTAAAATAACTAAATGCATTTACAGATGAATCAGCGTCAAACAGTTGTTCTAACCAGTCTATTGAGATCTGCCAGAAGGATTCTGCAGGCTGCTGGGATGCTCAGTATTTTAGATTATAGTTGTCTCACTGAAGTCCTACATATTTAAGTCTATTTGTAAGTAAGGGTAGGTATGACCAGGAGGGAAGTGAGAGGAGAAGAGGTAAAAACAGGTACAAGGAAGGAAGGGATTATCAGTGGTCTAGTACAACTGGCAAACAATTTTTCAGGCACCATACTTGCCACTTCCACACATACCCACTAGTACTCCATGCAAAGAGAGTCTATGAAGCTTTTGTAAGTGGCTGTAGTCATTTACAGTGATAGAAAGCTGAAGTGGGGCCACAGGCTGACACAACTGGCAGGCACAGAGGCATATTTAGCTTCACTCCACACAGAAGCACTTCATCCTGTTTATCATCTGCACCCTCATGCTGGCTGATAGCACCTCGTGGGGCTAACACACAGCAGTCTGCTACTGGCAAATTATTTTTTTAGGATATCTTATCTTAGAGATATCCTAAAACTGGCATCAGTGCTAAGCCCTAAAAAAAACAAGCCACCCAAAAGAGAGCAAAGTTTTAGCTTACGGCAAAAGATGGCTGAAAAAGCCATTTACTTAGGTTTTTCATCTCTTTGAAAAGATTGTTTGAAAAACAATTTCTTATCAGTGAATTCGAAACTCCTAACAGATCATTCAAAATCACAAATTATTTAGTAATTTATTCCTGGCAATACCTCGATTACTAATTTAAGTAGCTCAACCAACAGGAAGACTTCTCTTTCTGCAGTTTGTTTTACCAGGCAGATACCTGTTCAGGTAGCCAGTCTTTCTTTTATCCACTCTTCAGTGCTGCCTTCCACTCTTCTGACAACTGCAAACATCAAAATACTTGCCAACAAATGTATATTCTGCTTATTTAATCCTTCTTCATAAGTAAAAGTTTTCACTAATCCTCCAGTCATTTTTGGGGTATACTTAAGTGATGATTGTTAACTTTCTTTTTTCCTTTTGAGACCCAGGAGCATGCTCCATGTAGACTGATGTAAGGACAAAAAAGTGAGGAAGTCTGGCAAGTGCTGTAACTCTACAGGCAACACTGCAATGATATGTCACAAAATATTAACATCATATAAGCTGGAGTCCAAAATGCAAATGCTCAAATATCATTGCTTTCCACTTGCTGTACAAGAAAGGCAGAAACGCAGCAACAGCAGTCAGCACCAGGATGGATAAAAGACATTTTAAAAGGCTGAATTAATCACTTGGGGTATAGCAAGACAAAGGGAGAAATCTGGAGATCTGCAGATTTGGCTTTGGTAACAAAAAGAGGAGTGACCCAGACTTGACCACAGGAGCATTTGCAAAGGCCATTGGCACACTCCCATTTTTCATTCCTACGGTCAGAAGCAGCTACTCCTTGTATTCAAGCATGTACTACCACCCTGAACTGACCACAGCATCAAGTGAAAGAGATACAAAAATAACTGATTCTTTACAAGCTTGGATATGAACACCGTGCATGCCTTTTTTGTTCCAATGCTTTTGCAATCCTGCCCTATGTGACTGCCCTAAAGGGAAACATTCCTGGCTAAAAGCAGAAATAAAAGCAGTCTTTCCACATTGAAATATTTACTTTAACTTCTTTATCACTGTGTTATTTTTAAAATAATCATTATTAGTGAGCATATAGCAGACTTTTTTCAAACAGGAAAATAACATCATCTAGGTGAATCTATCTGCAGGCCCACACAGAACAAGTTGCTACGAGAAAGTGAACCTTTGCTTTTATTTTTTAGAGTATTTTTATTTCTAGTGTATTGTCTGCAAAGCTTGGATCTTGGGCACTCTAAAGTGATTCAAAAGAGCTGTTTCAACTATCGAGGCATTTCTTACAATTTAAAAACAAAACATAACAATTCTTCATCTATTTCTAAGTCAGCTCTTGCCACTTCTCTAGCTAAGTAACTTAGAAAGGAGGATTTGACAAGGCCTGGGAGCTTTCTGAAGACAAATATGCAAGTTAGTTGCTGACCAATACCTATTTTCCCAGAAAACTGTGTCCAGATATCAATTTTAGGTGTGGCTTGGCATTTTTACAGCCTTACCTCTTTTAGCATTAAGTTAAGATTAACCAAAAGTCTCTGGAGATGTGTGTGATCTTCCTTGAGGAATTGTACATAGTCTCTTCTAGAATGAGTAAATATAATTTTGATGTCTACTGAAAATTGATAAAGGCTGAGTTATATCTGCAAGTTTTTCAAATAGTGCAAAGTTACTTATCCCTCTTGCAATAGAACTGATGTGAGTCAAGACCTTCATGACAAAGAAGAGGGCTACAATATGAGCAGGACACAGAGATACTGATTTACATTATAAATGTGCACTAGTAAAGTTACATAGCTTGCCTCATCATATGCTAACCTGGCATCGAAAACCAAAGTTTTCACCTAGGCTATAGCAACTTACTTAATTTTTGCTTAATTCAGCAACTCTGTAGCAAATAACGAAAATCGGAAAAATCCTCTGCTTTTTAAAAGTGTACCTTTCAGTAAAAGGTGTTTGTAAGCTTTACAGACCACTTGGAGACAATGTAACATTGCAAAACTCTGTTCATACCACCTCAATATTTACAGCAGCACTCTTCTAAAAGTTAGGCCCATTTAAAAAAAAAAAAAAATTGTTACACTTAAATTACAGGTTTTACAGAATTGAAAACAATGGGAAAATATGATGCTGGGAAATGCTCGGATCATTCATGCAATTGGAAGAAAAATCTAACTACTATAAAAAAACAGGTACAAACCTCCAAAGAACTGGTCTCATCAGTTTCTATTTACATTCTACTCCTCTATAAAAGCTACAAATTCCTATAATGCAGCTCTTCTGTCACTGAACATTTACTCCCAACTAGTCCTCCTGGCTTAAATAAAACAAGCCATGACAGCTTATCAATGAGTATATTTGGATTAGCTGGCACTCATGCATACAAGCAGACAGGAAAGAAGAGTACAGAAGCTACTCTTCTTTGCTTCCCATGAATTTGGCAAGCAGAAAGTTTGCTAAAAAAACTCTGCAAAAGAAAGGATATCTGGCAGTCACTGAGACCCATTTAGCATCTCTTTCCCAACTAAACATATCTTAGTATTGTGATCATGGGTTATTTTCTTCTGCCTTTCTTTTGATTTATCTGATGTATTTAAAACAACAAAGTAGAAAATATTGTCCTTCTGGGGCAGAGAGGAACTTAAAATTAATCACTGTTTTCTTTGTAATATCGGCCTTATGAGAAAAAACATTTTGTCAAAGACTTCTAGAGCACTTCCGCCAGTTCATCTATACCACACAGCATCTCAGGTATTCACCCCACATCATGATATTTGAAAATGCTAAAAATAACTTATTCAAACTGTACTTTATCTTTTATTTTATTGGCTAACCCAAATCTTCAAGAGTTTTCCACTAACTAACTGATTTAATCAACTCACTGCTCATTACTTTTTCTCTGAACAGTATTTGCAGATTATCCAGCTATCAGAATGATTTTTAACTAGAAACTTCATCCAGTAAGTGGACTATTATCTAAAAGCCAACAAACTGTAAATATCAACTATTTCTGAATCAAGTCACCAATATCATAAACCACACTATAAATAGACACAGCCATCTGTCTGACGCGCCCCTTCTCCTCATTACTTTAACTTGCCTATCTCCAAGGACACAATCTTACCATGTAGCCCGCCTGGTTTCACCGCCTGCCTCTTGCCTCAGAACAGCACTGGCAAGGGGGAAGATCACCATCCATGACACCCTGTCCCCCCAGAGAGCCAACGTGACTAAATCTGACTTCCATAACCCAACTCAAGTGCTTATCTATTCTTTCCATCACATTTCTTCTATTACAGCTGTTCGCTATAATTTAACATTTTTATCCCATTTAATTAACTCTTTCCCTGTCATTTAGGAGAGGGTTTTTTTTGGCACTGTCTTACAAGGAATATTTTTACAAAGTTATAGAAAGACAAGCATTTTGAAACCCCTCATTCTTCGTAATCTCCTTGTAAACCTTTTCAATGGCAAGTTTACCCAAGAAAAAAAAAATTGATGTAACCCTATCAGGTCCCACTACTCCAAACCAGCCTACTACTCTTATGAAACAGTTATCAATTAGAAGAAATTAAAACTTCAGTAGTGAAGAGGGCAATAGCTAGAAAATTCTTTAGCAGGATGCCGGGTGACTATGCACACAGTTACATACTGCACAGCAGTTTGTTGCAATTTAGAACATTTGTGAAACATGGAGAAATGCCAAAGTCTGCAAAATCAGCATTTCTGCCAGAAAAATGTTTGTCAGAAGCAAAACTTTCCACAGCAACATATGCATTGCTTGCAAAGACAGAATTTCTAGCCAAAACAAAAGCCATATACACACGTGTGCTTTCCAAGCTCATCCAGCCCAGGAGTAGCAGAGCTCAAGAGCTTTGTCACTTTTGCTGGACAGAGATGTACATGGGCAGTGCTCAGCTCTGCAGGGATCCCAGCTGCAGGGGCAGAGTACCCATTGCTCTCTCCCATGGGTGGCAGATGGCTAACTAAAAGAGAAATAACATCCGCAACAGAGAATCACCTCCAACCAGTCAGAAGAGGTATGGTTAAGGCAAGGCACTGATATGGAAGGCATTTTAAACACTGTTTGCCCCAAGCAAAGATAGGAATTTCATGGCCCTGCACATGCATTCGATCAAACTCTTGGCTGTCCTGGGATGGGCTTGTCCAATACATATTGATGCCTGTGAAATGCCTCAGAAACACAGCCCAGAAAAATGCAGACTGAAAAAGAATTGAAGTTTAAAGCTTTTGCAGAACAGGAAACCCTTCCTTTTCAACTCTTCTAAGCAGCTGACAGAACCTAAGGAAAATTACTCACTTCTGAAATTGTATGAAAATAAATAATGATGCTATAAAACACAGTTTGTGAATACCAAAATGAGGATCAGTAACATCAATATTTATTCTAGTGAACTACTTCACATGGCATCGTGAAAGTTCATTCTTAAGATAATTTTTCAATCTGCAGATGTCAAAGTACCATAAACAGAAAGCAAGCACTGGAAGTGAGACATGTAATTAGCAGATAAGTATCTAAAGAAACCCTGTACTAATCTGTTTTCATTCTGATGAATGAAACACACAGCTTATTAAAGCTACTTGCATAGATATAAATATTGAAGTCCCCCTTTCACCCTGAATGAGAATGATTTATGTAACAGGGGGAAAAATAATTTAAAAATATTCAAGAAAAATAATTTAAAAATCAGAGTAAACATGAATATTTGCCAGGGAAAAAAATATATAGGCACTTGATTGGAAGAAAAACCTTGGAAAGGCAGTACTAGACGAGTAACTAAGAACAGAGAGCAAGCTGCCCAGCCTGCCAACTCATATACATTATAAACTCTAGATGCTTCGACAAGCATCACATAATGCAATAGAAAGGTACTCTATCCGAATATCCCATTTAGTTCCACACAATTAATTACAAGGAAAACAAATGAGAAAATATAAACAAGCCCAGAGGGGAAGAAAAAGAAGATAGGAAATCACAGTGGGACTGACTTACCAGGTGTTTCTTGGAGAGAGGGAATAGCTTAACTAACCAACAACTACAGAGAAGAAGCCAAGCATGGCAACACAGTAGCATAAAGCATCTTAAGTATTTAAATGTCATTGTAGGTAAGAAACTGGAGATTAGAAAGGTTACTGCTAAGAAACAAGTTGAATTGCAGATAAAATGCACGGAATACTAGAAAGACCATAAAAAATAGGTTCTCTGCCACACAGCCTCCCAAGACAGCAGATAGTCTAACATTTAAATTTATGCTGGATGGAAGACCAGTAAAGTACAGCCAGGAGCACTGTATCTTAATCTCAAGAGAGAGAAATTGCTCGACCTCCGTATTTCCATTATTCTGTTAAACACTTCCAAGTATATAGGCCAACAAAAGGCTTCAGAAGGAACACGTAACCAGTTTTTAATTAACGCTGCTCATCCTTCAGCTGTACATGTACAATTTCTAAAAGCCAGCCTGTAGTTGCTGAATCCCTAACACAAACCTCTCACATGGATCAAAGAACATTCAACTGCAAATGGTCACAGCAGAAGTAACGCCTGCTGTCCATGGAGACAGCCAAGAATTTTGCACCTTTCTGAACATGACTCTGCAGCAGATAAATGCTGTTACAGCTTGTGGCATTGCCAACCACAGCTAATTATAACTTTATTGAGATGTTTTGGCAAGAGCCAAAGGCATTTAACAAAACAACTTGTGGTCAGGTTATATTCCCAGTTCTGCCACTGATAATGCATGACTTCAGCAAATAGTTTAAATACTTTTTTTCTTTGCTTCTGCCTCATCCATAACACTTAGCAAGGTTTTGATGGATACTTGGGGAAGGAGGAATAGCATGCTAGCCTCTGTTGAAGGGCGTTATAAATATGTAGTGTTGTTACCACTAACACACTGGCAGAATTTCTTAGGTCCTGTAAAACAGATTTCCTTTCTCCAAAGCAATTTTTGAGGTCTATATTAACTATGACAAAACTGTCAAGATATTTATGAGACTCTACTGCATATTTGAAAAATCATGTTCTTCTTATACACGACTAAGCTTTCTGAATAGTCCATCTTACTTTCTACATAGCATTCACTGCATGTAGTGAACAGAAACACGATTCAGTTACTAATACATTTTTCATTGATTCATTTAAGTCAAAATAAAAATTACTCTCTTCTCCTCACAACCACTTCCTTTACATTCCTACAGGGAAACCCTCAGAAAAGCATGTCACATCTGCCACTCTTCCCAGAGCAGTTGTTTGATGCTACCATAAAAAGTACAATTAAAAAGATTACTTCCTTAGTAATTAAAAAAAAACCAACCAACCACCACCAAGCCAAAACCAGAGAAGTGGTTCACATTGCTAAACCCAAGATTCTCTTGACAAAGACAGAACATTCAAGGAAAGACACAGGAAGAAAAGAGGTGGACTAAAAAGCAAGAGACAAAGAAAGGAGACCTAACAAGAAATCTGAACACAGTTTTCAGTCTCAAACATGGTCAACCAAGACCCAAAAGGTGTGCTACTGGTAATGTGGACAGACTTCAGGTTTACAACGGAATTTTTTTTGTTAAGAAAGCCAAAGAGGAAGAATAACGAGGGTTGCATTATTGACTGTTATTACAGTTAACGTAACGCACTCATCACTGAATTATGCGACGGTAATGGCTGTAGGCCAGCAGTTCACAAGTTCTTTAATCACAAGATCACTATCAGTCCATTAATACATTAATGAGCGTATCAACCCCACCGCTTTTCAGCTGAAAACACTACGCAGGCTGCCCCGTAACACCAAAGGAGCTGCAGCCGGTCCCACAGGCCTCTCCTGGGGACGGAGGACCCAGCGGGGCTACCAGCCAGCTCCGGGGGCCAGGGGAGCCGCCTGACGCGGAGGGGCCGCGGTGGAGCAATTTTTAATAGCGGGTTACGAAAGTGGTGCCCAGGGGAGGCGGCTGGCCTTGGAGGGGCACCCGGAAAACGCCGGCGAGGCGGCGGGAGCCGCGCGGCGGGCCGGGGCCGCCCGCTCAGGCCGGCCGCCATGTCACGCCCCTCGGCCCGCCGGCGGCGGGGGGCGGCCGCTCCGACACGGAGGGACACGGCCCGCGGCAGAGCCGGGCGGCCGCTCCCGCGGCAGGGAAGGGACGAGGGGGAAGCCGAAGCGCTGCTCAGGGCGGCCGTTCCCCTCCGGCTGCGCAGGGACGAGGTCCCCCGGCCGCCCGAGCCGGGGCGGGGGGGGAGGATGGAGGTCGCGGGTGTTACCTGCAGCTCCGCCCGCTCCGCCTCCCACTCGGCGCGCTCCGCCTCGAAACGGCCCCACTCGTGCTGCAGGAAATGCAGGATGCCCGGCACGCTGTACTGAGCCCGGGACGCCGACACCGGTGCGGCGGCTCCGGAGGCTGAAACCCCCCCACCTCCGCCGCCGCCTCCTCCTGCTGCCGCCGCGGCGGCCGCTGCTGCCGCCGCCTCGCCTGGCTCCAGCCCCGGCCCGCCCGCCGCCGGCGGCAGAAGCAGGGCGTTATTGTTGTTGTTGTTGCTGAAGAAAACACCGGGCCCCGCTTGCTCGTCCATGGCCGGGCCGGGTCCGCCGCGCTCCCCGCCGCCCGCACCCAGCCGCGTCCCGGCAGCAGCAACAACCTGGGCGCGTCCCGCCCGCCCTCGCCGCCTGACAGCCGCCCCCGCCGGCGGCTACGGCCGCCCGCCCGGGACAATTCCAGAGAGCGATTCGCCCCGGCCGTGCTCGCGGCATGCTGGGAAGTGTAGTTCCGCTGGGCGGCGGGGCGCCCTGCCAAGGGAGCGGGGCGATGGTTCTCACAGCCGCCTTTTTCTCCTCTCCTCTCTGCTGCCCTTGTTTTGAGGGATGAGGTTAGAGGGAGCCAGCCTCATCCCCGTGACGTGCCATCCCGGGAGAGAGACAGGCAAGCCGTGGCCAGGGGCAGCTGGAAACACGGCCTGGCGCTGGTCGGTGGGCTGGGGGCGAGAGGGACCGTGGGGACCGGGGCCCGATTCCCACCCCTTAGAGCCGCAGGGGAAGGGACAGGGCAGCTCCCAGGAACGACGAGAGCAGAAATTAATCTTAATCTCCACCTCCAAGCAGGATTTAAACGGCTTTGTGACACTCGGAGCCCACCCTGGGGACGTAAGAAGGGCGGGTGCCTGGTAGTAGTTCCACAAACTTTGGTCAAGCCCTGCCCTCTCACCCCAGCCCTGTTCTGAGCAGTGCCCAGCCTCAACGCAGAACAACTAAACATCCATTCCAGGGCTACAGGAACTTCTCAAAAGCGTTAAGAAGGAGAGCAAATCCACCTTTTTCAGGAATTACCACAGGGCCTCTTCTGCAAAGAAAAGGAAAGCAAGGTACTTGGAGACCGATGGCAAAGCTCTCCGCAGCGCTGCTCGCTCTCCCACCAAAGAGACAAGACGACAAAGGGAGATTGTGTTAACATTTTCCTACGTACACACTGACACCACTGGCTAGCTGAAGACAAACACACCACCACCACCAGGCTTCACGGCAAGGCCAAACGCTAGCAGGGTGGGGAAGGTCGTGCGTGGGCACCGAGGCTGCTGCGGGTGCTGAGGAAGGGCCCTGCTGTCCCTCCCCAGGCCCTGGGCACAGCAGGGGCACGCTGGAAGGGCCCTGCTGTCCCTCCCCAGGCCCTGGGCACACCAGGGGCACCCTGCTGCTCACTTGAGCAGCGCTTCCTGCTTCCTCCTGCCTGCTCTGAAATCGTACTTGCCCGCTTCGTAACCCAGCCCTGTGGAGATAAGAGTTGTGGATGGTGGATGACCTCTTCGTGCTTTTAAAGAGGCAAAGACACCTCGGAAAGCTTACAGAGAGCATCGCAGAGGGAAAGAGGAGCAAAGGCACAGAAGAGGGAAGGTGCTCTGGGGGACTTCAGCAGGGAAGCAAAATAGAACAACAAGGCTCACCCAGAAAGGAAGGAAACGGCAGAGAAAGAGGAAAGCCGTTAAGGGGAAACAGAGCAAACGAGCTTCATGAAAAAGCACATTAAAAAGACCATCGACAAAGCTGAAAAGTGACAAATAACAATAAAAACTATGGGCATTTAAAGTTATTTTGTTGGGGTTTTTTTAATCAAATGAAATTTGATGCCAAAATATTACATGGAACAACATGGTTATACCTCTAGTATCAGGAGCAAGCAGTGAAGCAAATGAGGACTATAAACTGGGAAAGGATGTATACAAATGAAAGCTGAGCACGTGGTATACAGTCATACAGTATACAAAGAAAAACTTCTCCCCTCTTTGCCCCTCTACATCTATCTAGTGCTATTTCCCCTTCTGCTAACTCTGTTTTTCTACAGACTTCTTACTTACGCTTGATTGCTAACACTCCCCTCCCCTTCTCTGAGTTTTCACACATCTTGTAAACTAGAGTCTAACCGAAACATAAAAGTGCAGAGATAAAAATCATGGTAAATAAAACCCGATCTTAGACAAAAAATTTCCAACAAACATCAAAGTCATTAATTACTAGACTACCTGGGGGAGAGGGAATCTAAAACAGGTTATAAAGGTATTTTCTTAGCTTTACTTGCAAAACTTTTGTGTTTTGATCTGAAAGAGTTTATCTTAATATTTTCTTTCAAATGTTAAACAAGTTCAGAAAAACTTTCGAGCAAAATAGCTTTGTAATGCTAGAAACACTTACTAGAAAGTGATATATTTTTATTAATTTTCACTACACATACAAAGATGGAAAAAAAAAAGTAGTGAAATTACTTTCTTCCTCATGTCTGGCATATTGTTTTTACTTCAGCGTGTTATCTCTACTCCTGTAGAATAATGGAACAAGGCTTGGAAGTTAACATCTTAAAGAAAATAACATTTGAATCCTTAGGGTATGCGCCATTTGTTGTGTCCTCACTTTAGTACTAAAATATTCACTGTGAAATAAACACTTTTTTGATTTTATGTTACATATTTTGCATACACGAAATACAATAGGGCAGGAGAGCATTTTGCATAGGTACTCCAAGGGTTATATAAGGTCTTATGGAAAAAGAGACTAGGCTAGTGACTTTGCAAAAATAATCATCTGCAAGTAATTCAACTAACTATTGATCACATTAAACTCTATTTACTATCCCTTTGTTGTATTTAGGTTGAAGCAGAAGCTCCTGAAATGTGCAGTTTTTATACAGTATCTAGAAAAACACCAGAGATGAAATTCAACAGGCCTAGCCGTGGCATTTTGTTATGTGGCTTCTCTCTATGAAGCTAAGTGTAAATAAATATCCCTGTAGAAGCCCATAAATTCAACAGCCAAAAAAATTCATGTAAGTCAGTCTTGTACACACAAGAAAATACATGGTTGTGCACTTCTGCCAATAGGACGGGTGAGGTCTGGCAGCAGGCAGATGTTGGGGAGTCACTGGCTCTGTGCTCTAAGGTCAGCACAGCTCTTGAGCTCTAAGCTCCAAAACCTGCAGATCAGACTTACTCGGATGTGAGGGAGCCACGTGCTTTTCTTTTCAAAAAAGAAAAGCCTGGTAGGGGAAGAAAAAACTCTAGGAGCCTGGCTCTCATTTGTCTTCTGCTCCCATAGTCAGGAAGCAGAAACTTTACCAATGGCTACAGTCAAGGTATCTCCAATGAGACTAAAATATTGCAGGGAGATTAAACATGGCGGAGCCTGGACAAAGAGCAGAGTGCTGAATCATCATATTCAACCACTGTCTGGTAAAATAGGAAGACTGCTAACACACCACAGCTTTCAAGGGACAAAGTCTACACCTACAAAAATGCAGGTAGCAGGCAGTTCTCTTTAGAAACTCAATTTCCAGTGCATTCTTCAAAATTTATCTTAGAACAGATAAGGGATTAGATTCTTTGCATCCTTTATTCATTTTCAAGCATGGAAATGGATCTGAAAGAAATATACACCACATAAACAAGGACAACTCATGAAGACCACATGCTTGTTTGTTCACCTTGAGAAAGGCTGAATATTTTCAATTATTTGTTGGGTTTTTTTCATGCAACCTGAAATGATCTACAAGGTCTGACAATCTCCTTCCCTACTTCATTTTTAAATGGAAAAAGTGCATAATTCTACAGCTGGAGCTCCCCATGGTACACGGTATATACTGCATATCAGTTTTCCTTCTCCCCTCCATCCTGTTGTGTTAGTATCTTTGCACAATGGTAGGGTAACAATCACCAGGTTTAAAAAACCACTCAAAGGTTTGGAGTAGCTTTTAAAAATAAATAAAACTATTTAGTCAGATAGATAATAGCTTGGGTTTGGTTTTTTTTGTGGATAATTTATAACACAAGTTCATAAATATGATCACATTCAATATCCTAAAAATCTATACAAATACAAGTAACATCACTTCCCTTGTAATGCATGGATTTCAAGTAATTACACGAAGCTCTATCAGACAGCCTTTCACATACAAATTACACAAAATTACAGACATATATGCAGTAACACATCAGGGATAATGTAATACTTCTGACTCCTTAGTGGTCCAAAAATAATAAAAGTAATTCAAAAAAAGCTCGTTTTCAGTTTAATTGTTGGGGTGGAATGTACTGTGGGTGGTGGTTGCCTAGCAGCTGCCTTTGCTTTGCTGGCCTGACTTGCTCGGACTGCCGTTTCTAGACGTGTTTTCAATTCAGGAGCAGCTCCCATTACTGTCTTGAAAGCACGTGGGTAAAGTGGACCGATGTGCATTAGATTCTGAAGTGCAAACTCGTGAAGATCCTTAGAAGCTGCAGATGCAGAAGCAAAGGCATTTTCATTCAGTAAATAGGAGATCAGAGTGGGAACGAGAAGGGCAAGCAACTGGACTCCTAAAAGTGATAGGAAAAAAACAGAATGTAGTAACTGTACCAAAGAAGAAAACAAGATAAAATTAATTTTATCAGTTACTAGACTGATAAGGGTAATTTTGTTTTAAGAACTGACAATAAACACTTCAGTTTAAAAATTACCAAATAAAAAACAACTGGAAGGCAGATGGTTTCCTGTCCTTCGGTCACTCAAATCTTTCTTACCAGGATTGTGTTTCATGTATCTATTATTGTTCAGGACAGTTATTTTGTTCCTGACAATTGCTTAGAGATGCCTTTGCACCATCTGATTGCAGATCATTGCTAAGAGACCATAAGATGTAGAGTGCCTATCATATTAAAGGAAGTAAAAACACTTCTCAAGCAGACAGAAACATTATTCAATTTCATCTGAATATTAGCCTACCAAGCGAGCATAACAGGAACACAATTAGTGTGCAATTCTTTACAAAAAAAGTCAGGAACAGTTCTCTGTTATATCACTCCATCCTGGAAGATTCCAATCCAAAAACCAGAACCACAGCTGTACTTGGGCTAGCAAGACCTAATGAAGGCACAGCCCAAAATGGCACAGGGATGAAAAGAGTTTATTTTTAGAACAAAAAAGCAGCTGAACTTAAGCAACAGGGCTGATTTTTGTATCGAGCAAGGATACAAGTATGCCTTAAATGTGTAATATGTTAATTGCAAATTTTAAGCTCAAAGAAGAACATTAGTGGTAACTCATTTATCTAAAATTGTCTAGGTTATCTGTGTATTAATGATTTTCCCCTAAGGTCTTTACTAAATTCATACTCGTGGGGTGATTGTCTCTGGCCAGCATTAGCAAAAATCAGATGTTTTGTTTCCTCATTCACTTCAATTACTCTCTCATTTTAAATACATTTCAAGCAACTGTGCCAGAAGCAGAATGGAGCCCAATTACACTTAGTATTTTATCATCAATGAAGCGAAATACCAACACGGAGTATGTTGGGGAAAAAAAAACAACCCACAGAAAAACAACAGTAAATTTTTACAAGGAACTTTATGAGCATTAACAGCCAAATGTCTGGCAGAGGAAGTCTTTAGAAAATGCATTGTTTCAGACAGGGAATAACTGAACTTAAAAATTAGCCATGAACATGGTATTCTATCTACTGAAGCAAACAGGAGACTCCACCTACAATCAAGATATCCTGATCAGTACAATTCAATTTCTCTGACTTTTTAGATAAACTCTGTTGAGCTGGTAGAAGCAAACAGATAAAAGTGATGAGTTTGCTAAAATAAATACAGGTTAACAATAGGAAGAAGTACACTTGAACAGCGTGAACTACTTGTTTCCAAAGAGAAGAAAACATTACTCACTACTGCAGTTCAGGTTTAGAATCTTTTTTCCTGCAGTCACCAGAAACACAAAAGCATATTGTATGTTCTGTATGTGTCCATGTGTCCATAAGTTCTAGTACTGGAATTACAAATGCTTGTTGCACAGATGTGTTCTATTAGTGACTACGTCACCAAGTTCCTACTTGCAAGATTTCTAATGCTCCATATTCTATTTTAGCATTACATATTTCTCTAGAAAAACTAAATACTTACTATTCTGCTCCTCACCAAGAGCAACCAGCGTTTCAAGGACTTTAATTCCTTCCTGGACTGCTAAAAGCTCCAGGTTGTTGTTTGGGCGGCTTCTTTCCACAGCTTTCAACTTCTCAACCATGATAGGGGCCAGTGAATGAATATATGGCGTTGACAGAGCACGATTGTTGTGTTTGAACACGGAAAGCAGAAGCTGGTAACACTTGGCTTGAACCTAATTAAATCAAGACAAATACATTGTCCTGAAAGTTATTTTTTAACTCAGGGAATTCTAATAAATTCTCTTATCTATGTATGTGAGACACACGTGGTACAAAAAAAAAGATGAATAAAGGGGAAGGAAACATACTGAATAAGAGGAAAGCAGCAACATAGCCCATCTGCTAAAATAATACTAGCCCCGTTTTCAATAAAAGGAAGGCCAGTTAGAAAGAATATGCAGGTACTAAATAACAACAATAGTATGAACTCAGAGAAAATACAGGAATAGTTAGTGTCATACATGTCTGTCACACAGGTCCACAGAGAACTATATCTTTAATTCCCAGAAGTACCAGCACTAACAGGAAATATATCTGCAAAATCATGAAATGCTATTCCAATCTCAGAAGGGTTAAACAGCCCATAAAAATGACTCAGATGAGATTAAAGAGGTTTTATTACTTAACATGAGGCAAGGCTGTAACCAAAAGGGGCAGACCTGTCCTTCCTTCCTTCTTATTCTCCATCTTGTGTTGGTAGAAGCAAATGAGTATACAAGTAGCCCTGCAGTGAGCTGATCACAGAACACTCTCCTTATGTTGCTTCTATTTCTTCCCCCACCCCCCCTGCCTTTCTCTGTAAAGCAGAAATTATTGAAGTCAACATTTGGGAAAGTGAGTCACTGAAAATGAGTTGTTTAGATGAACTTCAGAGTGCATTTTATTTGGGTGTACAAAAATCTTCCTCCAAAATCCCACACAAATAATCCCAGCATTTTTTAAAATATAAAGCCCCACAATAAATATGAGGATACAACACTGCACATGCTTTCAAACTGCACTCATGTCTCAACAGGATGAGTTACTGAGCACATCCTGAATGGAAACATTCTAGAGGAAGTAGTATTGGACAGAATGATCTGAGAAGAGATCTTGGGATAACTGGAAACATGGATGTAGAAATAAAAATATTTAATAAAAAGTATACATAATAAAATTTAATAGTAAAAAAAGTTATGCAGCTCAGATCACTGTTAATTCACTAGTATATGGCTTAAAGTTTTCTATACAACTGAAGTTTTAAGGACTGCAGTAGCAGCACTTCTGATAAGACCCTTTCTATGCTTTCTAACAGAGCTCTCTAGAAGGACATTTACCCTAATGCCATACTCAGCATCATCTTTGACCTGTTTCGACAAATTATACTTCTATCTCTCTATACCACTCCTTCCCTTTATTTCTCTATTCTTTAAACTTTTCTCTGTATTAGCTGTTAAGGTTACTAGCCTTCGAAATAAGGCGTAGAAGTCTTCTTACATGTATGCATAATTCAAATAAGAGTTTTCTGATAGCAGAATTTATCCAAGCTTCTACTATTCCATCTACGTAATAAATATTTTTATTCTGCATTCACAGAAGTCTACAAAAGCTCCTGTGAGGTAAAATCTCTTCAAAGCGTGTAAGGCACACCCTCCTCTAAAACCTATTAGCATGGAGAGACAAGAGTCTCTCAAATAAGTTCCTTTGTTGGGACAAAATAAAACTGAGCTCACCAGCCTTCTCATACATGATACCTAACCTTTCAGACTTCTGCAGGTGGTAATAACTTAAAAAAATACTCCTGTATTTCTTATGAGGCAGCAGCATTTCTTTAGAAGAGGGTTTTTCATAATAGGTCCAATGCTTTTAGTACAATCAGAATAATGCTTTTATTACAAACAGGTGACTAGTTACTGACCCAAACAGTGAGTGATTTACATGTCAAAAGCTGAATGAACACACAACAAGTATTACAGAGTGTATGCTCTGCAGATCAGCCAGGAGAGTGGACACAATCTGGCTGCTGTCAAAGCATTCTCTGTGAATTACAAGAAGAGTGCTAAGTTCCAGCTCACTGACAGCTCTCCAGCAGGGTGGTGGGCAAATATGTACTTTTCTCACTGTTCAGGTGTTTATACTGAGCTGTGAAACAGCATGACATAAAAGTTTCTGCTCCATACAACTGACATTTCCATTCACACACTCAAATTTTCATTTGCTTTCCACCCAAAGTCAGGCTTCAGAACAAAATGAATTTTATGTCCATGCTGGAAAATGCCAGCCCTGGTGCAGAGAATTATCACTCTAAACAGGATTTTAAATGCATCACTGTGACCCTAAACATATCAGCATTTTTTCCATGTTTTTCCTAGGAATCTCTGCAGTGCTAAGTTGTGAAAACACTATAGATTTTTCTCTTTAGCTCCTGCCTGCAGATCTGTATACCCACTCAAACAAACTGATGTATACATGGCTGGAACAGCTAAGCTTAACTGTGCAGCACATTAGCCTGCTTGAACAAAGTCAGTCTACAACTTTTTAATTTTCCTCTTTAGTAAGAAAATAATTTAGAAGATAATTCATAAAGAAAAAACAAAGGACAGAAGTGAAATCAGGAAACAGATGATTCACAGTCTGTACATGTAGTCACATGGTGACTACAAAATTACATTTTTGCAGTCAAGTTTTGTATGGACATATAAAAAAAGCACAAGTTTTGCACAAATGTAAAATTCATCAGAAACATGGGCTGTCATTTTATCTATAGAAAAAGTAGTTTAGTTTGTATTATAAAAGAACAGCATTAATGTAGAGAAGTCACCACTCTGGTAACTAACCTTCTCATTTGCTAAAATCTCACATATCAAAATATTTTTTTCCTTTTAAAAAGCTGCAAGCCAAGAACCTGGCACAAGGCCATTAACACATTATCTTGAAGCACTTAGTTTGATCTGTTTTACTTACTAAAAAGTTTCTATAACGCATTGTTGCAAATTCTAGTTATTTTGACAAGCAGTAGCTGTCTCTGAAGTAAAGGCATCACAAACATGCAGGAATCATGGCAAATGTATCACAATTAGTTTTTCTCAGCTATATATCAGTCACATTGCTATAACATGATCTTACCCAAGGATCACAGGAATTTAATGCACTTTTAAATCTGTTCATACATCCATTTTGTAAAGACTGCACTCCAATTATTTCAGTGCTTGCTGACCAAAGGAAGAGAGCAATAGCTGTAAGTATGCTTACTTCATCAAGAATAGGCTTAGAGGCTTCTGAAACACAGAAAACAAACACACTGTTAGCTCACTCCAAAAAGGGTTTAGAACTTATTTAGTAAAACCCAGTGAACATAGATAAACTCACAAAGAGGAAATAAATATACTTCAAATTATTTGCAACTTCATACAAATACACATCTACTTATTACAGAACCACTTTGCCATTACTGACTGTGACTGACAAAAAGCTGAGCAACTCTATTCTAATAGTTGTTTTAATACCAAGTCAAACTTTCTGCAACCTACACTTTCTCTGACCAAGTAATTTTTTTTTATTTCAATGGGTAAACAGAGGAAGAATATATTTTTTAGATCTTTTCCCCATTAAAAGTGTATCTGTGATGGGTTTTTTTAATCTCTTTAGCTGATCTGTATCAGAGTAAGAAAATTATACCCAGCATGGCAACAACTTTTACTTAACATGAGGTTTCAGATAACAAACTAGCAGATATGATAGCTACCTGTCACCAGTAAGTACAGCCCTACTTTAACATTTCCTGCTTTTCAAATAATCTCTCTTTGCAATTGGCATCTTTTTTCTTTGCACAAGCTCTGTCTTCATGGATATCATTCATGAATTTACATTAACAGGAAAAATATATATATTACAATATATATATTTAAAGTACTACTCTGCTTGTTTTGTTTGCCAGATTGGTTCTGCTTTCCCTTTAGAAGCACAAAGAAATAGCAGATATATAGTCAGAAAAAAAACAAAAACAAAACAAAACCAGCATCACTGTCCTTTTCAAATGACAGCTAGTCACTTAACTGGCTTAACTATGTTGTGAAACCTCACTTCAAAAAACTACTGCAAGCATTTTAAGTGATTTTTTTAAAAGAAATTGTTTAAATTTTATTGAATTATGAGACTTGAAATCATGTCTGTAGACCTGGGTTAGATTCTTTTGTGTGTCATATCCCACTCCACAGAAGATTGGAAAGGAAAACATACTCTTGGAAGGAACTGAGAAAGATTTCTGAAGTCTTAAAAAAACCCAACAAAACCAGTCATGTTTCTGGAAAGACAGATTGGGAAATCTTTACCGTAACAGAAGGCTGGAAGACAAGAGCTGATGTGACAAAGTGAATTAGATGTTTGTCTTGGTTAACACAAATCTACTGATCCTTCCCCTTCAGACATTTTCGGGATTGTTTGCAATAACCTGCTCAGTCCTTGTCTCTCACATGAGTAACTCCATTTGGGCCTCTCCCCAGTCTCTATAAATGGCTACTTGGGGATGTAATGGGATGGTTTTTGGCTGAGCTACCATTATGCAAATTACAAATCCTTGTCTCTCTTTTGCTAGCTATGCAGCTGAGACTGTGCATCTTTTTTAATTTTGAAGGGCAAGGCCAAGTATGAATGTGAACCAAAAGAAGTAGTCTGCACTTCTCTAAAGAGACACAGTAGACATCTTGCTGGCGGGTAACACATTTTTTGGCAGAGGTAGGATCTCTTCTCACCACTGAAAGCTTGTAACAATATTGTGAATATCCTACTCAAGTATGAACCTTGCCACAGTTGCTGTCTCCACACTCATTCACTTCAACACTCATGTAATTAAGACTATATGAATCATGTCAGCAAATGCTTAAAAGATACACTGTCGTTTTTCCTGAAGTTTAATTCCAAGTGTCTATTTCATGTAGAGTATTGAACAAGAGATCAGTTCCCCCACAAATACTGTTTTTGCAAATGAAATGTCCTTTCCTTTAAGCTAGCAGGTATTCTGTGAAAGGAGGAAAGGAGGGGTGGAAATGATACTTTGCTCAGGCCTTGCCAACACGTCTAGAGTTGCCAGTAGTCACAGAAATTAAAGGATAGTCCAAGAGGTGAAGTGAATTCAGCTTAGATTTTACTTGCAAGACATTGAGCAGATGTCAGAAAGACAGATCAATACCAGAAGGGAGATTTCCAAGTTCCACCAACAAGCCACTAGCTGAAACTATGAAGGATTGGTAAAGTCAGCCTGGGGAAAACCTAAAGCATATAATAATCACATCATAAAAGGATTCAAAATGGAAGGTTTGAACTAGCACAGAAAAAATACCCAACTGAAAGGATCTGAGACAGGGTGGGCTACAAAATGAGCTGAAAAAGACAAAATTTGTAACAGGTAGCTATGATCAATATTGTCAAAGAAAACAGACCAACAACGAGAAATCTGGGACATGTTAACTGTATTTTCTTAAAGCAAATGCTGTGCTTGTCTTCAACACAACCTATTAAGTAATTCTGATTAGTTATGCTCCATGCACTCAGGTCCTTCTCCCATTTCAATTTTACAAGCAATCCATCACCATTTTTAATCCCCAACCCTCAGACATGAAGCCTATTCATTTATAGAGAGATACAATACTTACCTTTTCATTACAGCAATTTCTTTAATTCTAACTCCCCTGCATTGGGAAACAACTTACCAGGTTGAGAGTATTCCAAGATAGATGCCAGAGTGCTGCGAATAAGACCAGTCCATTGTTTCTGAGTTTCATCAGTCTTGACTGTTGGAAGAGTAACAATAGTTTTTATCCCTTGAAGGGCTGCACTGACTGGAGGTGGGACCTGATTATCTGCTGATTTTACTGCTGTTTCCTTCAATACTCTTGTAATCAGAAACAGAATAGTGGGTAAGACTGTCATACAACCTAAAATTGGAAAAAAATAAAAAAGTAAAAAAGGAAATTCTAAAGTTAATTCAAACTCTGGTAGATAACCTCTTTTAGCTTCCCAAGTATGGATATACATGTCTAGGAGACAAAGGAGACATCAAGATAAACTGCAATTCAGGTAACAAGTGATACATGCCATTCAATATTTTATCACCAAATTCAGTCATCAGTACTACTGAAGGGTGTCATAACACAAGTCATAGAAGCCAACACTTAAAATGTTGCTGTCAATTCAGGAATGATGATTCAGCTATTAAAACATTTGCCCTACATGGCATATCCCACATGCTATGTAACATACAAAGACATCCAGATTGTTACATGTCAAAACAGGATCTGCGTATCAGTAGGGTGCTATAAAATAAACATCAATAAGAGGTCTGGAAACAGGCATTCAAACCTGGTTATGGCACTTTCCAAGGAAGCTGGTGTGTGGTACAACCCCCAGAAACAAAGTAAGGAAGCTATCTGGTGTCTCATGTCCTGGGCAAAAGCTGTAGCCATCTGGCTACTCTACAAAAAAGACAAAATTATCCTCCTCCTACTGCATTGCTTTTCTGAAGAAGTCGACTCCTACCTACGTGCTTTGTGCAGCCAGTCCTGCCAATGCAGGTTAGGCATACTTAAGAAATATTGGTCAAGTAACACAACCTGACTTTAGATACCTTGGAACTTTATTAGAAGGAAGGGTTAATAGAGAGTATCTGTCATTTGTTTAATTGCTGGCCCAGAGTTAAACTGACAACTTTAAGCTCCTGTGTAGGACTGAAAGAAGGGTGCTATTTGGTTTAGGCATGTAGTATCAATCTATGTGCTCACTTCAGACAGTCAAGTCTGTTTCCATTTCTTTTCTATGCCTGTCCTTCATCTGTGGAAACACATTTTCCTACTTCTAGGAATGCTGTGAAGATAAATACACCAAGTAGAATAAAGACTGGAAGGGACTGCTAGAGGTCATCTAGTCCAACCCCCTTTTTCAAAGCAGCAGTTTCTCTAGATCAGATTGCCCGGATTGTCCAATGGAGACTGTATGGTGCTCATGTTTTAAAGAAAGAGGAGGAAATATAAAGAACAGTGAATCACAGAAAGTGATGAATTCTCTTTGTACACAGTTTCCCTTACATTCAAAGGCTCAATTAACAGAAATGTTTGTGCCCATACTATCCTCTCCTCCCTACAGCTATCAGCTAGCTACATATTCTGAAGAAAACAAACAACTCTAGCAGTCTCGGTAGACTAACAGTAGTTTCTGAGCTACTTCCACCGGCCAGTTCCCAAATGCTAGGAGTCATGCCTTCACTCCAGTCAACACAAACATTGTACTGTTATTCTTTCTGCCCATTCCATACTGTCCCAGCCCATGTGCCTCACAACAAAAAGAGAAAGCAAAAAGAACCAGGAATCAAATTAAACTAGTGCAGGACTCCATATCACCTCAAATCCACTATTTTTTAAAGAATTGCAGTGTGGAAGACAGCCCATTTTGTGTTCCAAGCATCATTTTTTCAAGTATGTTATTTATCACACATCTCAAAGCACCAACCTCTAAAATATCTTATCTACATCAGTGTGTGAAACTTCCCAGAGATCTATGAAACAACTCGTATGCAATTTGTTCTCTGCAAAGCAAAACTCAAAGAGCACAGCTTCTCATGCAATGGTGTCCTTTACCCCTGAATTCCACTCAGTGCAATTACCCTAGTTTACACATATCCTTTGTGACAGTCTCCCTGAGCAGAAGAAAGCTCCATTTAGTTTAGTCATATTTGGGATGACTGACAGCCAATGGCTACAAAACCAAGTGTATCGCAGCTGAATTGCGCTGTTTTTTCCTCAGTAGGATTCTCTCTTCATCCAGCTGCTACTTTTCATGAACTTCTCAGGAATTTAATTATCTCTGAGACATCTGAGTTCTTTTACAATATGTTTAAAATTGTCCAAAAGGTTTCAAAATAATTAAAAAAAGAAGAGGGGGAAAAACCAATAAAATCCCAGTGATATACAGCTCATTTACTCAACAAACTTGCAATGCACATGCAAACGTAAAATCCAATAATTTCCTTTATGTTGCTCACTGGAAAATCCAGAATTCTTAATTTATTTTAAACCTAAACATAATTTTCCATAGATGACCCTTGAAGTATCTCATGAGAATATATTCTTTTTGCATTTAGGATCATAAGCTCACTATCCTTCCCTACAGTAACCACTCATATATGTCTTTTGTTACATTACCTTACCTGCTGGAGAACACAGAGAAGGCAGGTCAGACAGTATAGTGACGGTGGCAGCTACGAGACGAGCACTTTCCTCAGAGAGGTGAGATTTGGCAGCAATGTGACTTGGAGAATCTGACACTTTTGAACTCAGATGGGGCATGTGCCGTACAAGGATAAACATGAGCAATTCCATGGCTGCAAAGACTAGAGATTTTCCAGGCACAAGACCACCACTCTCACCTCCCTCTCCTAAAGCAAGAGGATTTTCTTTTTCCTCAATATCGTCTTCATCTGAAAACAGAAAAAAAAATATGTCTGAGGAGACACTTATGAAGGATTCCACATCAAAGACTACATGAAACACTATTTTAAAAAAGTTAAAAATCAAGAGGAAAAAGTTGCTTCACAGTAAGACAAACATGGCTCATGTCAAACTGCTTTAGTTAGAATGACTTGAAGGAGTTTAAAATGCTTTAGAGGTATTGTGATTGCAACAATACTTAAAAATCCATCCAGAACTAGAAAAAACGTAGTAATACACAAAATGCAAACACAGGAATTATTTTGCTTCTTTTAAAACTGATTGTAAAATTAACAGCAATGACTGCCAAATAAACAGACATGACTTTTTTTTTTAATTTAATGGCTATTAATTAAGTGTTCCACCCTGACAAAATCTTATTTCAGCCTAAATTGATTATGAAATAAGAAAACAGAAACGCATTGTAGGATTCTGTGCCTGAAGTTCATTATTTCAGTGCGTTCAGTTCAAAAAGTCTCTTCTGAATAGCAGCTTGGCCAGCTGCAGTCTTTCCTTCTCCCATTGAACAGCAACAGAGGTTCAGTAAGTCAGAGCTGGCCTGAACCACCCCTATAGAGCTCCTATGAATGTAAATGATTGCTAGTGTTGTTATCACATTCACTGATTTGAAAAATGCAACTTACTGGGCCTACAGCAAACAATTTGATCAATTCATATGACTGAACAGAGCTTGCATTTTTAGCTGTGCTGATTGCTCAACTTCCAGCAAAATCCTTTATGTGGAAAACTACTAAAAGTAACAGGTTGGGGTTTTTTTCTCAACAGTATACTGTGCCAGACTAAGATGACAGTTTTCCTCAGTAACTGAATATTATTTTACTTTTACTTTACTTCTTCCAGGTAAAAGAAAACATGGCAGACCTAACCTAACCAGAGATCAATTAACTATTTGCCAGATTGCCACCTGGAAACTTACTTACCTGGCAAAGTTGCAAACAGTACATTCAATGTGAGATTTTTAAAGAAATGGTAAAGGGATGATTGAACGGGGAGATGCTCTGTTAAAAAAAAGGTTACTGGAAGTAACTGGAAAGGTTACTGGAAGGTTACTGGAAGCTATTCAGAAGTAGCTCTTGGACTGATACTAATACCCTTATCAAGGATATTATTACATGACGTAGAAACAAACTTAACAAAACATGCTGATGAAAAGCCTAAGCGAAACATCCCAAGTTGAAATATCATACCAGAGGAAGCAGGGATAAAAGAAGAATTAATTTCACTAAAGCTCAAAAAAGGCAAAGTAAAGGAACAGGATTTTGGTGTATGGACTCAGAGAATCTCAGAAAAATGTTAAACTGAAAGGGACCTCCATGAAACATCCCAGTCCAATCTCCTGTTGAAAACTGGGCCAACTTGGAAGCTAGAGCAGGTTGCTCAGGACTGGTCCAGTTTTTTGTATCTCCAAGCATGCAGATGCCACAATATCCCTGGTCACCTGTTCTGCTGCTTCACCACTCCTACGGTGACCCATTTTTTCCTTGTATCCCATCTGGATTTCCATTGCTACAACTTGTGTCCATTGCCTCTTGTCCTTCCACCATGTGCCTTTCACAAGAGTCTGGACTAGTCTTCTCTTTGAATCCCCTTTAAGAAGGGGGATTGCTCTTCTATCCTATATTAACCCTCTCTTCTGCAGACTAAACAAGTTCAGGTCTCTCAAGTCTCTCCTCAAGTGTCATATACTTCATATCCCTAAGCAGCTCAGCACACCTCCACTGGACTTCCTTCAGTTTGTCAACATCTCTTACTCAGGATGAGGAGGAGGGGCAAAGAAAACTAGACACTGCTCCTGATGCATCTTTACAAGCTCAAGTTGAAAGAAAAATCATATCCTTTGATCTACTGGTCATGCGTTTCTAATGCAGCCCAGTAACAGTCTACAAGCACTGCACAGGCACACCGAAGATTCACATTCAACTCATTATCCAGCAAATCTGCTATCCAGTCTGCCACTGTCAGCCCCCAGACACCAGTGAACAGGGTTATTCCATCCCAAATGCAGGGTTTTGCATCTGTCTTTGCTGAACAGCAGGTTCTCAGTCATGAAGCTCAAGATTCCCCTGAAAGGCAGCACCACCCTCCAGTGTACCCACCACTTGCAGAATTTGGTATGAGTCTTGAGCACCACAAAGATGACTGTAGCAGCCTTAGCATCTCATCAGTCAGTTCCCTCAGATGCATCCCATCTGGTCCTAGGGTACATCCAGCTTTTACCTAAGTGGTCCTTAATCTGATGCTCATCTACAGTAGATAGCAATTCTCTCCCCTAAACTTGCTCATTAGACACAAGAGGACCAAGCAAAGAAGATAACAGTGTGTCAGTTTTTCCCGAACATGTTTTGTCATTAGATCACAAAATCCATTCAGCAGCAGGACCAAACTTTTTGCTGCCAATAAATCTATAAAAGCTCTTCTTGTCACACTTAACATTCATCACCAGTCTCAGCTCCAGCCAAATTGTGGCTTTCCCAATTCCACTCCTCCAAACCTGAGCAGATTATTTCAGTCATCTTCCTGGGCACTTTGCCCCTACTTCCACCATCCATATACTTCCTTGTCACATTAGAGCTCAGTCAGAAGTTCCTGTTCAGCAGAGTCAGCCTCCTGTCATGTCTGTTTAGCATCCTGCACTTTTGGATGAGCTATTTTTTGTCACCAAAGATGAGCCATCTCTCTTTCCTTTGCCCTTCTGAGAAGCTTACTGTAAGATCTCCCCTGGAAGCTCCCTGCACAAGTCCAAGTCTGCTAAGTCAGCCCAAAGCTTTTACTCTGCTACTTGCTTTCTTTCCCTCAGGATCATGAACTTCACTATCTCATAGCTGCTACAGCTACAGCAACCACTAACCTCTCTAACAATTTCTTCAGTATTCATGAACAGATCCACTGAGCCACTCCCTTATTTGGACTGTCCAGCACACGCACTGAAAAAAACCTGTGCCTCATACACTTCTGAAAGCTGTTAGCACCTTGCAGCACTGCCCTTCCAGCACATCTGGATTGGAAAAGTCTCTCATGAGACTCCCATAGCTTGTGACTGGAAGGCTTTTTCCAGTTGGTTTAATATGGCTTCACCCACCTCTCCTTCACTAGGAAGTCAGTGGCAAACAAGGAAAGCGCCCCTGATTAGTATCCCTCTTCACTTCCTCTTAGTCATATCAGTTCCAAGCTGCCAGAGAGGGACATCTGGCCCAAATACCTACCCTGACTGCTTGCTCCTCCTCTTGCCAGATTCCCTATAATGTTCTTCAACTAGATGTTTTGAGATAAAGCAACAAAAGGCTTTAAGTCACAACCCTGCAGCCTCCACCTTTGTGGCAGTCCCAGTCTCCAGGGCTCTATGCCAGCACAACCTACAGCTGTCCCTCCTTCCCTGGCACATGAGGCTTGGACTCCTACACCTGCAGGATCTCTTTGATGAGCATGTCATTCTCTCTCTATCTGCCTTTCCTCTTACTACACAATCTGCTCACCTTTCACAAGCACTTCCTTCACATCTCACAGGTGAAACCAATGTCACATCTAGCCCTGGCCACACAGACAAGGGCCTGGAGGACAGTCACATTGGGACTTCCATCTGAATGTCAAGTCAGGTCCTTAGACCTTCCATGTGCCAGAGATGATTGTTCCTCAGTCAGCAGATCGTGTCTTGCTGTTTGTCACTGCCATCAATATGCTGACTCTAGCAGTCTCACAGTCTTGAGCAGCACTTCTGGGCTGCATAGGCATGCCTTTCCATGCCAACTGCCTTGCTCCTGTTTGCACACCCCGTTCCCAGAGCTCCTGGTTGCTGACACACCCTGAATGTCAGTGAAGTAAGAACCCAGATGCAAGTCTGCTCCACCTCCTGGCAAGATCTCCAGGGCAGGCAATTTTTCACACTGGCAGTAGCAGTGCACTCATCTCATGAATACCAGTTTTGCCAGGGATGCACCACAAGACCCTACATTGGGGGCTAAACATTAAACTTAAAAACTCTTTGTAAATTAAGTGCTAGGAGTCAATAGAGAAATATTAACTGAGCAAGTTATTAGTAAGACCTTAAGTGGTGTGCTAGCTATAATTTTCATCACTCATTTTAAAGAAAAACTAATGAAAACCTGGACACGAAAAGAATAATTAGTAGAATGTTTAGAGGAAGAAAAACTACACCTTACAAGAGTTAAGAAATCAGCAGGTAAGATTATGACTGCCTCAAGAGCATCTGTGGAATACACAGCACTTTTCTCCTCAGTGTAACCATACTCTATAATGTATTTGAGTGCCTGTCCCAGTATGAAAACCTGTTGCTTATTTACTCTGCAAAGCAAGCTGTGTTTTCAAAAGTCTTACTTAGGGTGTTCCTTTTTTCCTGCAAATAATCTTGAGCTGCTCTTACTATCTGCTGGACTACTCCTGTAACCAGCAGCTGGACTGAAGGAGGATCCCAGGTGAGGAGGAGACGATGAAGCACACTCAAGAGTTCAACACCAAGGAGCTACAGTAAAACAAAATACATATTAAAAAATTAATTAAGACTTAACAATTCCTAATTGTTATGTCACTTGCTTATGATGAGCAAATATTTTTCTCATGGAAAAGTAATTGCAGCTTTTGTAATCATCACAAATTAAAGACCAAGACCTAGAAAAAGCTGATTGTTACAACATGCTTATACAGTACCTGATCCTCTGCAATATGGATCCTGGCACAAGGGGAATCCAATAAAGTATGAAGTGCTTGTAAACAAGATGTAACATGCTCAACAGGCTCTTCAGGTCGTGGGGAACACAGAAACTGTATACTAACACCTGAAAAGAGCAGTATTTTAAAAGAACATTCACATCACCATAAAAATCAAATTTTCTTGTTTATGTATACATACAACAAGTTCATAACAACTTCAGAAAGCTACATATTTTTCTAAATTCTTCTTCCTTTAAAGGACAAGAGAGTTTATGTGTTAGAAATAGTAGTGCTGTATTCATTTTCTCTTCTGCATCACATCTTCCCCAAAATTTGGCAAGAAAAATAATAAAAAGTGACAGTAAGCAAATTAGATTGCTGGAGAGGAATCCACACTATGTTCTGAAGATCTGCAAGTTGAACTTCTGAATCCTTCAATTTTGAGTTTTATTTTATTGAACTCTTTTAAATGTAAAGAGAACTGAGATGAAGTTACACCTCAAAAAATATGCAATATTCATATTATACAAATGGCACTTAATTCTGGTTTCAAGCATCTGCCTATCTCAGCAAACTGAGAATTCCTCAGAATAAGTGATCACATCCACCTCTTAAAGCTGTTAGAAAACAAAGGGAAACAACGTGTGCTACTCACAGATTAAAAAACTATAAAAGCTACTGCATTTGACTTGTCAAATATCAGTCTCTAACAAACTGTGTTTTTATGAGGGTGTCTACTTTAATAACCTTGCAGGTTTTCTCTCTGAAGCACAACATTCTGTACCATCTGAATTATATTACAGTGCAAAACAGTTCCTATTCATTTTGTTCAATTACCTCAAAAAAATAGATATACAACTTGTCTACAAAAATCACACCAAGAAATATTCTGCCAAAGCTATAAAAAAAAACAGAAGGCAGAGGGATATAGAGAGAAGCAGACAGAGATGTTTTGGAACATTACTATCCAGACATATTCCATTTTAAGCTTCCCAGTTCAAGAAAGTATCTTTTCTTATTCCCATACAATTTCATTCCATCACATGCTGGTACTAAACTCTAAACTTGTAACTCTTACCCAAAATTAAGTGCATTCGATCTTTGTTTATCTCTGGCAAAGACTTAGTAGTAGGTGGAGTTCCAGGCGTCTGGTTTAACATAATGGCAGCAGCAGGTTTCTGAGAATTGGGCATTGCTGCAGCAGTCTCTTCTGTGGACTCTGCAGCATTAAATCCTGTACTGTTGAGCCAAAGTGCCACTGCATGCAGGATGGGAGCCCAGGAGTTTCGGTAATGCAGTCTAGCTGTATCAATTGTTTCTGGAGTGTAAAATGCTCCCCCTGTTAAATTAGCAAAGGTAAATTCTGAAATTCTCTGCAAATAGTAGACAAAAAGCACATGATCTACATTTATTAAGTTTCTTTAGTCTGGGTGTATTTGATCATATACACATTTAGATGCTATTCTTGTAAGTAACAGCGTATCCTAATTCTCCTTGTGCAGGAGCAACATTAGTACCTGTCATAAGAAAGTGCGATGGCTGTGGTAGAACAGTAAGCAGAGAGCAAGGCAGGCAGGCAAAGTCATCAGGTCTTGCAGCATTTTTCATATGGAACACTCATTCTTAGTTCAGTAAAATACTGTAAGACAGTGTCCACTCTATTTCAAGGGCTATTTTTTTCTTACATAAACATCTTTTCCCATTTGATATCAAAGTATGAGAGGTGCAGAAGTAGTCATAATTCTACAAATACATGGTTTTAATGATCTCTGTAATTCAGATAAAGAATATCTTCATTCCAGATTCAAGGAAATATGCACACTCAAACTTCCAACATACATTCCTATTACATATAGACAGAAATTTATCACTTGCATAAAAAAACATGGTTGCCAAATAAAAGATAATTTTAAAAAGTCTCAACTAAGGGTTTCTTTCTGTTTTTCACAACACAAAAAGTAATTCTACTGCTTACCATCTGGCGGAAGCTGAGTAGCAAATTCAGCTGGTAAAGTTAAAAGAGCATAATCTTTCAGTGCAGCTAACCAGAGACGGCTAAGCGCAGGCAGCTCAGGTTGTACAAGTGTTATCAAGCTGTCTGGTGGCAACTCATCTACAGTACCAAAATCATCCTCATCCTCCTCTGCACTCTTTAAAACACGCTTTGGTTTGGTCTCTGCTTCTTTCTTAATTTTCATGGCAACAACGTACACCTAGACGAAAAAACGATATGAAAGTACGTGCTGTGAGATCCTAAGAAGAAAGAAAGCTGCAGCCTTTCCCACATGCAAGTAACAGATTCCATAGCCTGATGACTCACCAGATAATGACTGGGAAGAAGAGATACGCGATAAAATTACATTTTATTTAGATATTTTTTCTTTTACTTCTACTAGTATGTATTACTTAGGGGCATAAATGGCACTTCCCTAAAAAAATCTGGCTACACACTTTTTTCCTAAAAAATTTTCAGTAACTGCTGCTCTATGCAGATACATTTGTTTAAATATCTAATTTTATTAAATCAATGCATCCTTACTGCAAATATTTCTTTGAGCTACATTAAGAGCTACTACATAATTTAGAGTAACTGTCACTTTCTGGGAGCAGATTAGGTATCAATAAAGACATAAAACTGGCTTTAAATGGGCTATGTGAATACAAGAACATGTATATGTTTGTCTTTGATAGATGCTATGAGAGGATTACGAGATTTTTTTAAACTTACATAAATATGGAAAAAAGCAGAAATATCAGACAAATATAATAAAAATAAGCCTTTTTAGAAAAGAAATAAAATAGATACAGATACTCTGTATCAAAGCTGTAAATTACATTATGGAGTGAGTAATGTTACACAGCTGACATGTTAATACTTTATTTTGTAATTTCAAAAGTAAATTCCAAGAAAACATAAGGAAAAAAAAACAAATATTGAAGTACCTAAACTAAAAGAAACCAAAATACCACTTGTGTAATTACAATAATTATATGTAAAACACTAGAACATGCAAGTAACATTTCAGGAAGCAAGGCAATCTAAGCAGTGCTAGCTGTGGCTTTTGCAAATAGTTGAACGTTTCTGGTATTCCAGCCATTCCTTAACATCCACACTAAGCCTGTAGTTTATTATGAACACTTTGAAAAACTCCTGGTTAACTAACTGCAATATTTTGCCAGAATATATTTTAAGGTTATTTGGGGTTTTTTTAAGCTCAAGAGCAGTAACATGGTAGTAAAGTCAAAATCTGATAAAATATGAGTGTATACTTTAATATAGAAAAGTGCAATAAGGCAAAGAACAATCAAGCATCACTATAAATATGGATTGCTATTATGCTGCAAAGTATTTTCAAACTTTGAAAGATTTAATGGTCAGTGTTTACCTCAGCCCATGCTTTCAGAACTGCAAGTTTTTCCATAGTAGTTGCACTCTCTCGGTAAAGCTGGCTAGAAGATCCCTTTCCTGCTTGCACTTTATCCAGGGAAGAGACAAGAAGGTTGTGAACTCGGCGGAGATCATTCAGGTCACTTACAACTCCACTTCCTATCCAAGTGCTACATACCTAAACAACAAAGTTTAGAATCATTCTAAGCTAGTACAAAAAACAACCTTATAAATAATAATTAAAAAAATCTATAAGAAAACAAAAACCAAAACAACCACCACAAAAAACGTAGCAGCTTATTCCTGTTTAATACAAAAAGCCACAGGATTTTCCTGTTTTTCTCTCCACCCATGGTTACAGAATTGCTCAGGTGAGTGGTTACAAAAGCTCTATTAGCAAAGCATATTACAGTGGAACTTAATAGATACGTGGAAAATACTTAAAATAGGGGTTTTTTAATCCTCCATAAATAGGCAATAAAAAAATGTTTAATTCTGTTCCCACATGCCTGGTTAAATCATTCAAGTAAAAGGTCCTTGCATTTGTGGTGAAGCATATAATAGAACAGTTTGGGCTGGAAGGGACCTTAAAAATAATCTAGTTCCAACCCCCACCGGCACTGGCAGGGACACCATCCACTATACCAGGTTCCTCAAAGCCCCGTCCAACCTGACTTTGAATGCTTCCAGGGACGGGGCATCAACAGCTTCCTGGGCAATCCATTCCAGTGTTTCACCACCTTCACACTAAAGAATTTCCTCCTAATGTCCAACCTAAATCTCCCCTCCTCCAGTTTAAAGCCATTACCCCTTGTCCTATTGCTACATCCCCTTGTAAACAGTCCCTCCCAAACTTTCCTGTAGGCCTCCTTAACGTACTGGGAGGCCAGTATAAGGTCTCCCGAGAGCCTTCTCTTCTCAAAGCTGAACAACCCCAACTCTGTCTTTGTAGAAGAGGTACTTCAGGGCTCTCATCTTTATGGCCCTCCTCTGGACTCACTCCTACAGGTCCGTGTCCTTTCTGTGTTGGGAGCTCCAGAACTGGACACAGTATTCCAGGTGGACTCTCACAATATCCAAGAAAAGGGGGAGAATTACCTCCCTTGACTGGCTGGCCACACTTCTTTTGATGCAGCCCAGAACACAGTTGGCTTTCTGGACTGCAAGCACACGTTGCTGGCTCATGTTGAGCTTCTCCTCAACCAACACAGCCAACTCCTTCTCCTCAGGGCTGTTTTCAATCCATTCTCTACCCAACCTATAATTGTGCCTGGGGTTGCGCTGACCCAGGTGCAGGACCTTGCACTGGGCCTTACTGAACTTCATGAGATTGGCATGGGCCCACCCCTCCAGCCTGTCACGGTCTCTCTGGACAGCCTCCCTTCTCTCCAGCATGTTCACCACACCACACATTTTAAAACCCACACCTCTCAAATTATATATTAAGGCTCCATACTAATGAAAAGCTTTCAAGATCTTTAATATTACAAAAACACCTAGAAAAAAAAATGAAATAAAAATCTTTAAACAAGTGGGCTCTGGTCTGGAACCAACAGTACCTTATTCTACAATAATCAATACCAGACATGGTTCACAGATGTTTGGTGTCTCCCCACTTTACTTTTGAATTAATTGGACCCAAAGAGGTACTTAAAAATCCAAAAACCATACAGATCAGCTGCTCCTGTCTAGTGCTATACATTTGAATTAATCCCCTGAAACAGATTCACACCCAGGCCGAATGCAGAAACAGAATTCTGGTGAAGCTGCTTTTCTACAAAAAGGAAAATGAACAAATTATCTCAGAAGAGGTTACTCGCTTTGATTCTGGTGGTGATTCTACAAGGACCAGAAGAGAAACAAGAAACCCTACAGAAGTCAAGCAGTTCAGCTTTTACAAACTCTTTTTTTCAAGGCATTTTTGTCCTATCTCAATATTTTTTTTCTTTTGTCTCTTTAAAGACTTCGAGGACAGGCCTCGCATGATCTGGAATGATGGACATATTTAAAGTAAATACAAACACAAAAAGTGTCCCAAAGGTGCACAGGGCAAGGCTGCTGAAAATCCGTCACAAATGTGTAACTCATTTACAGCAGGACTACTTCCTTACTGCTTCTGGACAAATCAACAGCTGTTTCAGTAATGACATAAAACCAAGCTAAATACTTAAACCTGATCTCTAACCATTTGATCCTGTAAGAACACACATCCACTTTGAAACTGGTTGAACAGGGAGAAGATTTTGATAAGTTACAAGCAATATGACATATTTGCACACAAACTGCCTCTTCATCTAGCTTTAAATGCCCAGAAACTTTCTACACAGCAAGATGAGCACATTGTTTTCTACATATAGATACCAAAATATGCCATACTTGACCTATCCTTACAAATTTTGCTGGAAATTAAGAGTATAAAACAACAACAAAAAAAATCACAGTCCAGCTGGACCAAAATTTATTAAACGAGACTCACATAACACAGTTACCAAATTAAAACTGATGTTTGCATAGCTAATTAAACTGCGGCTTTACACTACAGTAGTAATTTAGCTGTGTAAACCACATACCAGATACTACTACAGCTATGTTGCCAATGTTGATTTAAACTACAGTAGCACACGATGACTCACAAGGAAAAACACACATACAAAAACCTTTCATATAATTTTCACTAAAAGGTTGTTACTGTGATTATAAGAAAAATATTCAGCTCTTCTAAAATCTAAAAAAGAGTATTCAACTGAATTAAATTTCTCTGTTTGAAGGTAAATTATCAGTAATCCAAATATTTGATCAGACTGAAAGGCATGCAAAGACATTACTATTTGTCTCATTAAGCAAGGGGATTTTTCACTTTTTCTTTTAGCAACAAAAGTGGAATTGACATGAAGATGCAATACATTTCATAAAGGCTAATGGTTTTCTGATATAGCTCCCTAAATGGACTTCTGCACTTCTAAGAAACAAAATCTATTACTAGGAGATTCAAACGATGTTGCAAAAACATTATGGCTTAGGTTTACACAATTTTTCATCCATTTGCTACTACTTCTCTTCTGCATCCTTTTTTCAAAGAGAAGGAAAATCAGTTTGGCTTATACTATCTGAACATTTTTCTCTGTACCTGGCAGGCTTTTGCAGTTATATCAGATGGTGTATCTTGGGAAAAAGCTGGCCTCAGAGCAGCTCCAACCTGTTAACAGAAAGACAAATTTAAAAATCTAACTAAAACAACAGTGACCCAACATTCTGCATCTCACCTTGGTTAAGGTTCAAGCACATATATGAAACAAGCAAGACAGGATTGCCTATTTTGGCATTATATTTATATCCCATACTTACTCTTGCTGTCTAGCAGACATTTGTAATAGTATTCTTCAAAGAACAAAGTGCTAAGTAAGTTATTTTCCTGCTTGCCATTGCCTTTTTAAGCCACAACTATCTTTGTCAAATACATGGTATCACCCCTCTCTTGTTAATGATTATCCGTTTAATCATCAAAGTATTACACATGGAATTTATGCTAAGGCTCAAGAAGCCAATGACTTTTTGATGTACAAAGGAATAACGATGTGAAGAAATCATATGTTTATGGTTGGATTTGCAATAAGTTTCCCAAAATGACAAGTACTGACAAGAAAGCCTTTCTAGGCAGCTGTTACAAGGCAGCATTTTTCTGGAACAAAAGGAACAAAGTAAAAGAGACAGAAGTAATGGTTGCAGCACTACAGAAGGAAGAAGAAACAGGCAGGAAGTGAATGGATGAAAACCTGCCTTTAAGAAGTAGTTGCAAAGACAACACAGTGGAGACAAAAGAGGTAAAAGAATTAAGCTATGCAACAAAATAAAGCAATAATACCCCAAAATAAATATTTAACTGCCCAGCTCTCGTTCCTACACTTCTGTAGTTTTCATTTAAACAGAGTATATTCATTAATTCCCAAGAACACAGATTTATTAGATTCAATCTGGAACTGAATCAGCAATATTTTTCCAATTCCTAATAATAAAAATTAAATGCCACCCTCACAAAAAATAAATGTAACTTTTCATATTTGTATTTCAAGAATCAATAGCTACTGAATTTTTGCTTTCATCAGCTATTAAATATCAATAAATAGACAAAAAAACACATTTTGAAAAGGTAAATAAAGGTGTCTCTTTGGTACATTTTCATATGTAAAAATCTCTTCACTGGTCTTTCGAAGTTACAAAATGTTCTCAAATCTAATACTGGTATATTGGCATAAACATACTATTTCCCAAACTTATAAAGGAGGTCTCACATTAGCCTGATACTGCTCCAGTATCACATGGCCTGGAAACTCTGGGTCAGGAACTGATGCAAATTTCTTGATAATGTCTTCAAGAGCCTGAAGACCAGCCATTCGTAACTGGTTGCTGTGATCAGTCGCAGCCATGAATGCCATTCGAATAAGGTCAGAGAGATGCAGTACTAAGAAGTCATCTGAGAACAAAACAGAAAGAGCTGTTCAGTAACTTACAAATGTTAGCTCTTTAAACATTTTCTTCATTGACATGTACAAATTTTACCTGTTCTTTTTCAAAGGTCCACTTTAAGGGTATAGAAGAAAGCAGGAAAGAACATAACCTATTTTTCTTCCCCCCCACCCCCCTTAAAGTGACACAAGGACTTTTATTCCTAAGACAACCTTAAAAATTAAGCACAAGTCTGAAACAAAATTAAATATACGATATACAGAAATTGCATTGAATAGAGTATGCAAACGTGGGTGAGAAGCTTAGAAGAGATTAGAACATTCAGCACTGCTAATTTTTGTGATCTCCCACAAACCTACAGAAAAGCTTCAAGGCAATTCCTGCGCGAGTCCTATGCCTACAGTGACCCCTGCTGATAAAGGAAAACCTCATCAAGTTTAGACACCTACAAACTGAATATGCCTCCAGTTCTTCTCTCAAAAACAACATCCAAGGCTCTAAGTAAGCGGCAGGCAATATGCAGAAAAGAACAGTATATAACTCCGTAATGCGTCTGAAAGGATTATTCTTCTCTAGTTATTAATTTTATTTCCTTCCTTACTCTCAATTTGAAATTAACAGATGTTGTACAACTAATACAAAAATAAATTATTTAAAAACATAATAACCACGGTGACCAACAAAACTTATAAATTATGAAAGCTCTACATAGTATCAAAATGCAAGGTAAAAAAAGTTTATTTTGTAGCTGAAACTTTTCAGAGGCTTGTCAATAAAGAATGACTGGAGATGACTTAAAAACTACCAAGAGGTAAAGTCTAACTGCACTTACTCTTTCAAACTGTAACTGATCTCATTAAAATTTAAGCATTTTTGGAAGTTGAAGTTGGGGAGGGGGCAGAAGTTTGCTGTCTTTTCCTTTTTAGAATGATACCTAACACATCAAGTTCTCTAAATTTATTTAAAGTGATGTAAATTCTCAGTCCTATTATATGCAATCCTCTGCAGGATCCTACACGCAGCAGTTACTTCACAATTTTCTCTATAATACAATGCCATCTCAAAATAAACTTTCCCTCTTGGTCTTCAGTGACCTCAGCCTCAAATCAAGCAAGAAACAAGATTCTCACAACAACAAAGCACAGTGCTAGAACCAGACCGCACCAAAGCAACACAAGCTAAGACTTGTATCGTAACAGGCACTCTCAGCAACATAAACACCAAAATCCATTAATCCTGTGCATTCTAGAATGCTCATGATATTCATGCCACACACACAAAGTCCGCATGAGCACTACACGGGTGAAAGCAAATAATCACTACACACCAGAAACAATACACATGAACAACTTAAGGACAGAAACCTCCCACTATCTGTTAGAAAAACATTTATTCACCAAACAACTATGTCATTTCTGACCTTTCAATCCGGACCCTCTCACTTTTAAAGGTATCTTCAAAACATGAGCTTTAAAATGAATAGTCATCACTTTATAGGTACCAAAAGGATGAACTTTATAAAGCAGCTCGGTCCATGTCGTACTGTATCGCCCTCCCACATCCCTTGCTCCATAATCAATGCCACAGCAATAATTACCTGGCCTTACCTCTTTTTTCTTTCCTAACATTCCTTCAGTCTGGAGATGCTAACATAATCTCTGAAGTCCAATTCATTGCTGTCGTTACATTAAACTCAGAAACTGTTCTCACCTTAACCCTTAGGTAGAAGTTTACTGCTTCTGTTTCAGACTAGAGGAAAGGTTTGCAAACCTAAGGATTGTTTGTTTGTTTCCAAGCAGATCAGTCTGTCAGAATTCATATCCTTCAGCAAGCCTCCTTCTTTGTATTCATGGTACAGTATCTACAACGGTTATACAGCTACAGTTTTACTGACTTTTTCTGGTCATTTCCTTTGCTTTTAACCATTTGAATGAAAGGATAACTCCTTATATTATTTTCTGAGTTGCATAATCTTAAGATGTCAAGGGGTGTCAAAATTAAAATTAAAAATCCAAAGCATGCACATTCTGTAATTACTTTTTGGGTTCTTAAGTCTGGCTGAACGAGCCAGTGCCAGATCAAAATGTGCCTTGTTCGCATTCTCACACAGCATGATAACCCGGCACAGACAGTCGGCTGCGAACACACGAGTTGCCCAACGAGGTGCTACAGAAGGCTTGGATTTATCCTCTTCACCCAAGGTGGTAAACATTGTATCATCATCCATCTCATCCTTCTTCTCTGATTCTTCATCCTTCCCTCCTCCCAAGGGAGCAGCAGTGCTCATGTCTACAACAGAGAACAATTAAAAAAAAATAAAAATCCCACTGTTACAAAGAAGACAGCTGAGGACATACTCAAGCCCTTCCTTACACTCAAGATTCAAAACAGGCTAATTGTTCTGGTCAAACAACTACGTTTGAAAAAAGCAGAAAGGCATATCAGTAGAAGAAAGGTTTTTCACCTCTCATGTGGACTATAATTACCCTTTACTTGGTTTAAATTTAAATTTGGCTTAAATGACACAAAATAAATTCCTGTAATGTTAATTCTCCACAGACACCAACTATAGCTGAATCCCATATCTAAACTTCTCAGCTTTGAAAATCAACCTATTGAATTGTCAGTAAAAAGAGTAAGACAGATTACCAGGTTCAGAATCAAAGAATCCTGTTTCAAGTAAAAGCTATAGTGCAAGTTAAACTGAAAGAAAACTACGAAGTTCCATGCCATAGGACAGGTATACAAGCAAGCAGGCAGTTCATAGCACCCACAAACGTACTTAAAATTCAAAAAATTCTGTTCTTGAAGTCTGGCTGTGAGACTCCATTTCAAAAAATAAAATTACTTCAGGGTTCATATTTTTTAAAAATCAAATCCAAACAGGGACAAAAAACAACTCACCAAGCATGCATATACACTTCTACTATTCAGAAATGAGAACATAAAATCTCAATTACAAGGCCTAAATTAGCAAAATGCCAAGATACTGACAAAAATTACTCTGGCAATAATTAAAGGAAAATGAGAAGAAATTATTGCACAGGCAACTCACCCTAACTAAGGCATGTTTCTTAGAAACACTAAATTTAAGCAGCTGAACAGCCAAGACATTCAATAATGACAGAAAGAGGCTGTGGCAAATCAAACTTGGATGAAGCCAATTCACGAGACTGTTCTGAGAAGTCATTCAGGGCCTTATGTGGCTGATTTGTAAATTTCTGCTTAAAAAGCAAACCAGATTTTGTTCATATGAGAGTTAGTTGGATCAAAGGAGTTCAAAATCAAATTGCTGGCTTATTAAGGTACAGTTGAGAGAAACGTATTTAAATATGGTTCTCTCAGATTATTTCACCTACTAATAAATATATAAGAGATTGGACAACCATGTTAAAAACTTAAAAACCGATCCCACATGAAGTAAGAAAAGGACATGCTGACTTCAAACAAGGTCTTCTTCACTGGACAGACAGATGGCAACTACACTGCCTTAAGAAATCATTGGTAGCATTATTCACCAGTAAACATAAAAATGGCAACATTTAGAAAGAGCTTCAGGATGAACACACAGGATGCCAATAAACAAGTATAAATGCAAGAAAAACGAGCAGAATCTGCGTCACAACCATCCTGCGAGTTGAAAAACAGGAATAAGGTCTCAGAGGACAAGATCTGTGCAAACAACTCTGCAAAGCTGAACAACAAGCAAAGTGTCATCACCATGGTAACCCATCATCACATCTATAACTCACAAAACCTCATAAAAGAAAGCTCAGAGCACATACAGCGCTCTTGTATCTGTATGGTCCTGATGTACAAATGCTAAAAATAGTATGTCTGTTTTCACTAATATACTGAAATGCCAGTGATAATCATACTGCTTTTCCACTGGAAATCCTACTTTAAGGCAGCTAACTTTTTCATCTTCAAAGCAATATTTTAAATCCTACCTAACATTGACAGCTTCTTTTTTCTAAGCAAGTTTCAATGCACCATAAGAAAAATTCTAGACACAGTATAAGCTGTGTCTTAATCCAAATAAACGTTGCCAGAAGATGCTAACACTAAGGATACACTGTCGTTTATGTGAATAGAACACTTACCACTGGAAGCTGAAAGGACATCCTTACAAAGCATTAGCCAGTGAGAAAGGTTTTCTACTGCCAGCGATGAAAGCATATGTCCCAGAGTATCATGGATATCTGAGCACAACTTCCGATCAGTCTCCCGATCCAGCATTCCAAAAAGGACACCTTCGAGGCCTGTCTCTGTTATATTAACCCCCTGATGCCGGGAATGAGCATCGCGCCGAGAACCAGCTCCTGGTGCAAAAGGATTCGTATCTGCCAAATGATAACAAGAACCCCTTTCTGAAACATGTAACTCAGTTTTTAAATTTGGAATAAGAGGCTAGAATTGGACATTGTGTATTTGTGTGTGCAGTTCAGGCAATAATAGGATATTGTGTATTTGTGTGTGTAGTTTAGGCAATAATACACCAAAATGTTACAGAATTTCTTCTGAACACCAGAAAGATTTTAATACAACAATTAATTGAATTTATTGTCTGTGAGGCAAATAACACCTCCTAGTATTACTTAAAAAAAATTACAAAAATATCCCTCTCTTCATGAGATATTTGTAAAAACCACTAATATCACTGGACTCTAAAGAATCTTTCCAGAGACAGACTTAACTGGGGTCATTTAATACAAGTAAGCTCACAACTTTTTGTTCATATGAAGACTGTGCTGATCAACACTGCTAATCCTCCTATTTTCAGAATAAAGTGATGCATGTAAGAATTGAACTAGTCAGCAAAGTTCACAGGCTAGCAGGCGTGCTGCTAACAGAATATAACACTACTAAATATCTCCATCAAACAGCACACAAACTAAGTCAATTTTCAAAAGAGCAAGACCTAGAACACCAGAAAAATTGTAAAACGTTTTCACTGCATATCCACTATTTGGTGTACTGATTGCCACAGAGAAGTTTAAGTCTGAACTTGACAAAAAGTTAAACTGTAAGTGAAATTCAAGAGGTAAGTAGGGGTGTGGCCAGAAAAGTGGAAGGGATGGTTTGTTTTTTGTTTTGTTGTTGGGGGAGCTTGTTGGAGTTATTACCTCCTCTGAAAGCAAATCACACATACACATACCTATGTGCACTCAAAGTGTTACAAAAAGGCCCTAGAAAGACATACTTACTGACGCCACTGTTTTCTTTGTCTCCAGCAGTTTTTGCTAAGCTCATGGCATATTCACATACTTCTGCTGCTTCCCTCTGAGCAAGTTGTCGTAAACATGCAACTGCAGCCCGGCGAAGCAGCAAGTGGGAGCTGCACAAATGAACCTAAAATCAGAACCATTACAGGTGAGTGACCTGCTGCACCCTCATATCAATAAATCAATGCTGATAAGGACTAAGAGCATTCTAGTTTTCAATTATATGCCCATGTCTGGGGTGCTGGGTAGCAAGCTCTTCACAAGACCTTGAGAGTTCAGAAGCACTTGTAATTTGAAAATAAAGTTGACATATACACAGCTGACAGCTGTGATCTGGTTAGAGGTAAGAGCTTAAATATTCAACTACTGCACCCATGTGATTTTACACTAATTATACTTTCTAACCCATTACTAATTCTTCAGTACTACTCAACCTGTAAATCATACATTATTTTAAACAAAAAGCCATCATCAGCTGCAGCACATGATGGCTACCATAACTTTTATTTCAAACTTGGCAAAAAAATTTATAGCCTAAGTTTCTATAAGTGCCCCTCAATAAGACAGCTTCAGATTTCTTTGCTAGCTAACACTAGTTTCTAACTCCTTTTGCATCACCTCAAGTACCAGGCAAACATTCTTACAGAAGAATTGTGCATGGTCCCTGTTTTCCTGAGAGGAAGTAGCTGCACAGAGAACCGTATGTTTTTCCACAGTGGAAGAGATGAAGAGTGCTCTTTAAGAAACTTCAATTCTTTATTTACCCTGGGGAATTTGCTTTTAATAAACCAAATACACATTTGCTTACTCAGTATTAGGTTATTATGTGGATGGAAATTGCTTTCCTAAATCAAAGGGTTGTATAGTTTATAAAGCATTTTAACAGTAGAGCTTTATTACACATATGAATATACAAGATTTTAGCCCTGAAAAAACAAGCAGACTTTAAAGAACCTCTAAATATGACAATGATGTTGTTTAAATGGAATTTAAAAAAATATATATATTTGGGGGATTTAATTAATGGAAAGAGTATTCCCAGTTTTAAGTTACAAAACAACTAGTGGTTATGAAGCCAATGCAGGAAGAAGAAATTAAACTAGACTGTGGAACTGCGTGGTTTAATGTTGATGCCTGGTATGAATTCCATTCAAAAGGGAGTTAAAAAGCCATGAGGAATTTGCTAATGGGGCAGGTAAGGTAGACCTTGTCTACATATCTATGTATTTGCAGTATAAAGAAATGCAAAAGACAATTCAGAGGAAAATTTATCAAACTAAGTGTGACTTGGAAGTCAGGAATATGAGAAAAGTGAACGAAAATAGCTTTTGTTTAGCAGAGGACCATAAAGGAATTGGAAAGAAAACACTGGGAAAAGTTTTCAAAACTGTCATTCCTGTATGAACTTTGTTGTCTGTAATATTACCCACTAGTACTTGCAAAGCAAATAGTTATAGGGGTTGTTTGTCATGTTGTATAGTTTTCATACAAAAAGGTCTACCTAATTTTAGGTACACCATACTTCTTTCATGCAAAATTTTGTGAAAAGACAAGTGACAGATTCTGGGAACACACTACATTCCCAGGAGTGCTCCAGAGTCGGGGTGAGAGAAGCAAGGTGAGGGAAAGAATGTAACAATGAGAAGATGCCCTAGAGAAAGTCTGGATGGCAGACTAAGAAATGAAGTTCCAATGTTGATGTAAGGAGGAACACACTCCTTCAGGTAACAGAGAATCACCAGTTTCATAAAGAATGACACAAAGAACTTTGCAAAACATCCAACAGACGTTAGGCAGAAGTCTTTCTAATTTCTCAGTATAGGACTGCTGAAACCCCTAAAATTAATTTTTTAAATAGTAATACTAATTTTAAAAAAAGCCAACACCAAAATGCACACACACCACCTTTCCTCTTAGAGCTGTATTTGGTATGTTTTGGGTTCCAGCATCTGGCTCTCTTCCACACTTAAGCCAGGATTTGCTGACCAAACACTCAGGGAGTGAGCAAACACTAACAATAGCAGCACAAGAATTTGAATGTCAGCAACTACTATGCTGACAGTGGTAAAATAAAGCCAAAATCTCCCACTTTTCCCCAACTCGCTCATTTCCCTCTATGCATAAAATCGGTTGGAGGAAACAGTGTTTCAGGACCTTTTTACTCAGTCATATTAGATACAAATGCTTGCTCTCTTGTGCTGTCCAGGGTGAAAGATAATTAAACTCCGTTACTTCAATTTGGGGAGCATTCTGAAAAGATACAAAATGGCTTGAGGACAGACCTCCTTCCCTAGCACTCAAGTGTTCTTGCAACTGTGGTTCTCTTGTTACATTTGGGTATCCTTGACATCTTGCTAACTGCTTCTCCTGTGCTCTCTGATAAGCACCTATGTGAAATTTAGAGAAACAAAAGGGATATGTTTTGTACTCACACAAAGACTGGGAACCAGACTGGACAGGTTGACATGCCTTGGTGCAAACATGTGAAGCTGCTGAAGGCAGGATATGGCAGCTGCCTGAACAAGCGAGTCTGAATGGTCCTGTGTGATTGCACATCCCACCAAACAGGAAGAACGGATTGTTGAAATTGTAGCTCCGTTACCTAATGATGTAATATAATATCCTTAACACAGTAAAATTTTTCTATGACAACTGTAGATTTTAAATGTTGGAGAAACAAGATTTTTTAATGGTTCAAAGACAGATTAAAATGTATCTTTTCTACCTACTAATTTCCTAACACAAATTACTATCTATACAACACTACGGAGGGTTTCAATATCCCTTTTTTAGGTCAGTTAAACAACGTTCTGTCCAAATGAAATTTTGGATCAATGATCTTCATTCAAATATTTTGTGACAAGATATAAAACCAGTAAAATTATATCAATTTCAATTTTGAATATCTCTTTCAATCTATGCATATGGACATTTCATGCACCAAAAAACTTACTTAAATAGTAGGTAACACTTAAGTTTGCATACACATATGCAGTTTATTTTAGTTAGCTCCATTAGATGAGCTGCATTGCTCTAAGATGACAAGCATTCAAAAGAACACTAGTTTAAAAATTTCTCTCATTCTGTATTTTAAGAATTACCTTGCATCAGGTTTACAAAAAATATTGACTTACAGAAAAATGTAACCTGCACAAGACATTCTACATAAGTTGATGTTTATTTCAAAAGTTAATGATGCTTCAAATCAAAAGGTTAACACACAGCAAGCAGATAGACACATTCAATTAAACCATCTAGACATTTTCATTAACTAGAATTTTAATTACAGTTATTTGGAGTCAAAATTTCACTAGTGGCTGGCTCTCTGGCACTGCATCAAAGACCATCTCATAAATATTCATAAAATTCCCTGACAGACAAAATTACAAATCCACGTTTTTGCCATCTGAGACACAGAATTTCAGATTGTTTAGCATAACTAAGATCTTATTCTCTACAGTAAGGTAAAGTCACCCAAGAATATCAAGAACAAGTGGAAATGAGTTATAGTTCACAACATTATCAATTACGTCAAACTTAAGCTCTTGCCATCAATTAAAAATAAAATCAACACACGTTGAAAAAGGAGAGGAAATACCTTGCTTCTTACCCCACCTATATATAAAAAATGTACATGGCAAAATACGCAGCAAGGGTGCTTTTAATCTTTTACCCATCAGGCAAATTTGCCATTAGCCAGAACACCACACATGACTGCAACTTCTTCATACAAATCTCAAACTGCAGCCAGTAAAGACCCAAGCAGTAGCAAGTAAGATCAGAAGTGAGGTTGCTGCAGGACTGTAACTGAATTTGCCAACACACACACATCCCCCCGCTACCTGCAACTGCAACAAGTAAAAATGCATTTTCTTCCATTTAATATTGCAAAATATTTTCTTTACACAAGTAAATGTTTTGTTTTCTCTTCAAATTCCCACTAACCTTGTAGTTCTGGCCCAACAGTAGTTATTATAGCTCCAAGACATCGCCCTAAGCACTGATGTACTTCCGTATGTGATGGTGGAACAGTCAGGAGCAGAGTAAGAACTAAAGAAAGTGTTGGCTCCACATATCCACGGTACATTGGTCCACTGGAATCTACTATCAAGGCAAGTGAGTGGAGAGACCAGGTCTGTCAAAAAAAGAAAGGAAAATATTTCAATAATGTATTTAGGAAACGTAAATAATTTTGCATGCTTAACAGAGAGTAAAGACAGACCAAGACACTGATCCCTCAAATGTCCCCTGGGAGAGTAAAGACCACATTTCTCCCAGTTTTCAAGTATTTTGAACTTAGGAAATGTTCTGAACTGTGCAGTGCTTATACATATTCAAGAACTCCAAAGACACTGCTTTTTCAGCAGTACATCTAGTCCCCGTTCTACTCCATCAGCAACTTTTATCAGCCAAGTTGTCCTCTTTTGAGATGCCACATGCCTATAGTCCATACTGGATAGAAACCCCTCCCTGCCTTGGCCTTGTCTTGGACTTGGATCCTACTAGTTCCCCTTCTGACCTCTAACTGCAACAGATTTTTCTTGTCATACTATAACCTCACAAAGATGATGTACCACTGTGCTGCATTCACAGCGTCACATACACGGAAATTACCTGGCAAAGAAAACTACTGCTCATCACCTGGACTCCAGTAACCGATCACGTTAACAACTAGCCAATTACTAAAAACTTTAGTTTAGGCATCTAAACTAACATATTTTGCTTTATAATTCATCAGTTCTGAATGTGCCCACAGTGAATTATGATGGCTCAGCTGATAAGAAGACACATGTCAGTCTGAATTAACATGACCACCTGCAACTGCCTCCCTAACTAACAGTAAGGTTACATTTTAATTGCAGTATCTAATTGGGGTTTTGTGCAGCAAGAGTTTAAAATGGAAGTTCCACTGTCTTTATGCTCACTGGTGCATGCTGCATCCATATGATTTTGCTTACATGTGACAAACTCTATTGAAGAACATCTGAACAGGTAATTTAATTTTAATTTTAAACCTGAACATTTTGAAGTCATATTGTGGCAATTATGGTTTTTACCTGGACTTCAGGAGAGGTTCCATCTTGTGCCAAAGCCAAGAGAATACTGACACTAGTTTTCAGATGCTGACCAGAACCTATCCCACCAACATAGCGATGGAGACAGCCCAGAGCCAAAGAATGGCCCGTTCTTGATACAACATCTCGAGCAGATTTTAACCTATCAGTGTTCAAATAAAAGGAAACTGTGTAATTCACCAAGTTTGTTACAAAGAACCCTTCAAGTAGCATAACAGTGTAAATTACTAACAGAAATTTGCAAGCCACCTTACAAGATCTTGAGAAGCATTAACAATAAAAACAATGTACTTAGTCTATATTGTTATCAAACCAGATCATACATAAGGCAAGTAAAAAAAAATAAATTTTAATAGTTATTTTCTTTCTCCTTGCTCAAAACTTGACTCTTTAGATGAAGAAGAGTCTTAGAAGAGAAACACTATAGGAAAAGCATCTAGTGTTTACCAATGTTTTGCAGCAGACTAATAGTCAGAAAAATCACTACTACACCTCTGCATTGAAAAGGCACCAAGAAAATTACAATACATATTGAGAAATGACGAAAAAATCCACAGCTATGTCTTCCACTGAAAAGTCAACTGAATAACTTTAAAACAGAGCTGTTTTCTTCTACAGCTGAGTTCCATGATTTTTCCAAAAATTTTTTTTTTTAAATGGCATTTTATTAAGTAATGACTTAACTGCATGAAACAGTGACTTGTTGAGTATTTTCCACAATACTTCTGTTCCTGAATATGTATCACACACATAACTTTTGAATTAAAACCTTTTTGGCAGGGTGGGGAAGGCAGAGAAAAGAAGGATATCCTACTTAGAACAAAGAAAGATTCTTTTTTTCCTGGCTGTCTCTACATGAGAGGCAAGGATGCTTTTAGCCATAAGTGAACAACAAAATAAATGCAAATCTCAAATATAAAAAGATTACTTTACAGTGTCAACAGCCTGGCAACCATTAACAACTTGAATCCTAGAAAAGAAACCAAGGAAATAGTCCCAATAATAGAAATTTAAGGAAGGACAGTAAAAATTATGTACTTTATCACAAGATTAAATGATGGGAAAAACTGAATTATCCAGAGGTAGGAGAGCTGGACTGAGGCCATGTGCATGCAACCTGGCCAGCCAAAAACATGGACTGCAGGCCTGAGTCAGGTGCATTCTGATTCACAGATAGGTTGATGTCTTGAATTCAAGCAAAAAATTAGGAAATGTGTTGTCTTGTTATATCTACCGGACATCTTCCTCAAGACCTGAGATTAATAACAAAATATGGAAAAAAATGGTGGGCCAATAAATAAGTTAAATCAATACGTAAAGAGGAAGTTTTGATGAAACAGAACTGCTATCAAACAACTCATATTAGAAACGTACTTATTGTAAACTCTGTTTATTTATCTCTAGCAGTTTAGACATCTTCAAGCAACTCATGAAAAAACTATTCATTGGTAACATTTAATATTCCAAGTAGTTTAACAACTCAACTATTGTTCCTGAAAGAACCACATTAAATAAATAAAAAATAAAAGACTCTAAAGGTTTGTTAAATCTACAAGATCATAGCAATCAAGCAGGAAGATAACGATCTATGTGATATTTAGTAGAAGAATCTTTGAGACTGCACTCAATTATAATTTAATTTCCTTTTCTGAATCAAAACCAACTTACTTATCGAAACTGTATTGAGCCATTCTAGCAATGAAAGAAGCTTCTCCAACCACCTGAGCCATTCTGCCAAGTGCTTCGCCTGCTGCACATCTCAAAATAGGGTTAGGATTATCCAGGGCACCCATTACCAGTGTCAGTGCAGATTTTCGGACTTCTTCTGGTCCCAGTGTGCTTTTATTCTCAGCTAAACCCTACATGAAAAAAAAAACAAAAACACACAAGAAAAATACATTTCAAAGCAAGGGAGAAAGGGAAGATACAAGATTAATTTTACTATAGTCAAGATCTTAATTTAAAAATTAAGCACTTTTACTTTTGTTTAAATTTGTGGTAATTTATCTTAAAATATACTAGCTAAAATATTTTAAACTCAAAATCAACAACATAATCTTACATTTGCTAGTACTCTACCTGTTTGACATACAGGAGGACCTGCCGCACCAGTCTTTTTTTATCAAATTAATTACAGTGCCACATGCACCCTAGTGCTACTGAAAGTGAGCTAGCTTCACACAGAAGAAAACAAGAAGATTTAAATCTAACTGCAACATCTGTTTCTGTCAGACAGGAAAACCACAGCTCAGTTATGCTTCTGCAAGAATCACTTAAATCAAAGGCATTTTAGGTACACAAAAACATTTTCTTCTTAATAATCACATCTTTTTGAACTATTATACTGTTATATGAATATCCTACAGAACAATAAACACTGCTCCTGCAGCTTCTTTGGTTCCCGTATTTCAGTACTAGCACATCACCTTTCACTACAACTTTCAAGAAGTCTTTTACTTTGCAAAAAATAATTACACACATGTGAAGTATAAACACTGCATGTATTACAGAGGAAGAAGTTGACGGCTTCAGCAACTTTCTGTTCTGAAATCCTCATGTCAGCTCTTACAATTTTGATAATTCTCTGGCCATTTGGCATGGCATGGGAACTTCCAGGCATGCCTCACAATCTACTTTTCAACTTGTAGAAACATGGTTCATGTTTCTAAGTACAAAGCAAGTAGGAGAGGTGCTGTTTTGCCAATATATTTTGCCAATCAACTATGGATGTGGAGTCCCAGTAACAATTAGCTTAAACTAGGCAGCTATTTTTCGTATGGCAAAAGTCAGACAAGAATGAACTCATTCCATCTTTGGTAACAGGCTGGAAATTCTAAGGGTAGTTTCTTCAGTGCACAGGCCTTAGCCGCTCTGAAGATGAACAAGGATGACAACAACAGATGTTGTCTGGCAGATTCATTAAATAGAAACTATATAAAACAGCATCAGGAAAAACTAGAAATGCCTTAAAAAGTTTGACACATCGAAAGAAAGTCCTATACTCTGAGACACCGTTCCCCAAAGTTTTGAGGCAAAGCAAGTCACTGAAACCATGTACTTCTCAGATACATTATTTGTGACTTGCCGTCTAGCTTCCTGACTTGATAACATGAGGTGTTGATAGTGAAGTGTAGAAAGAGAACAGAACTGTAACTGAAGTCAGCGGGACTGGACACAAGCACTAAAAATTCTAAGCAATATTAGGAAGAATCTTAAGAAGGAAAAATTAAGACATCCAAAATGGTAACGCAAATCTAATTTTGTTTTTATTTTTGTGAGCCTCATCTGCACAATATTCTGTGACATGAGGGGTTTTTTGAGTATATATAACGAAGTACTTTAATACACAAATGCAAAGAAAATTACAGGCTTGAAAAGGAGAAAAAAAAGACAAGTCTGAATACTCAAGAATGCTGACCATGTGAGCTTCATCTATTCACCGTACTGACACATGCGGAGATGAACCCACGCTAATATCTGAAAAAACACCAGTTTCTATATCTTCAAACTTCTGAATGAGTACGTGGTAACTTCAGTAACTTCTTCTAAAAGCCTTTTGTATCAAATCTAAACCAATGAATCAAACTGCTGAACTTTGGCATCCATTACAAGTTTACAAGTTTTACCTTCAAGGCACTAAGAACAGCAGTAAAGATATTAAGCTGCACAGCTTGCTGGCGAACACCTTTAGCCTGCTTGACGCATTCAGCAAAGTGATCCAACATCTGTAATCTAAAACAAAGGAAAAAACGTAATATAAGTGATATTCTTTAAAAATACAAACTAAAACACAGTGGGTAAAAAAATGCTCACAACAAAAGGTCCTTTTGAGTTTAGTCACAGAATTCAATGCCTCAGGGGCTGCAGAAGGTATTGACCTTAGATAGAAGGGTACAGTTATTCTGAACATCACTTTGCTGGTTCTTTTAGCTCATCCTCATGTGTTTACTATTCCTTTTGAAGATAACACCACCAAAAGGAAGTGATTCTTCAACTGCATTTGGCTGCATAACTAGAAGCTATGAGGATGAGAGTGGAAAAATGCTGCCTTTCCACTACCATTCAAAGTAGTGTTATCCTCCATTCAAAATAGCATTATCCTCGATATACCTATTACTGTCCTATTGTTTTCCCCATTTAACCTCCATTTTCACCTCATTTAACCATGCTAGAAAGTGTTACTGGGAGGAAGAGTACTCCCTAGAAGATACAAGGACAGACGTTTAATGAATAATCAATATTTTTAACTTCTCAGCAGTTCCCCAGACAAACCTTTCCATAGCTAGCAACAGCTATAGATGAAGTTGAATTACTGCAAGCTGGCCTCAAGTCTATCCTGTATGTACTGCAAAATGAAACTGACCGCTGGAGGGAAAAAAAAAATCCCATCAGGATTGCACTGAAAGATAATTTTATTTTGAACTGCATTTTAGAGCTGCTTTCACTCTGTGCTCAGTGATGAATTAGCTAAACTGAGTGACTAAAGTAGTCCTGACAACTCATAACTCTGCAGAAGTAATGTGGAACACAAATGAAAATAAGCTGAACTCCATTCCCTCTTTTTCATCATGCATAAAATGATTTGCTGAGTATAAACCAAATAGTCTTACTTGTGGAATACAAATGAATACTATGTTTTCAAGGCTGATTTGTATTGCAGTAGATAATTTTGCAGGAAATTTTAGTTGCAGATATTACCACTGTTAAATGCAGTAAGAGGAGAGAAGAATCTAGCCTTCATCTCTGAACCCTATTTTCAAAATAGATAAAACTGAGGAAATCACTTTATTTCTAATCTGAGCAGACATCTTCTAGAATCCTGAGACACAATCAATACCAAATACTGAACTCTGAATTCAAAGACAGCTGATAAAAAGTACATTCTTACACCAAGAAAAAAAAACAACAACAACTAAACTAAACCATTAGATTGTGAAATTTAACATTGATGTAAACTGACCTATGCTTGTACGAGACATGAGGAAAAACAACACCAAAGAGAGCCACAGATGCATCGATGACAGATACTCCCAAAGGAAGGGGACCAGGTACAGCTTCACCAGCAGGGATGCGCAAATAAATAGAAGATGGATCGTGTTCCAAAGCGCCACTTCCAGACGCACTGTTTGGCTGAAGCTGCAAAATGCCACATAACACAAATACCTCTGAATATAGCTTTGCACAAAGCAAACTAGAATGAACGAACTAGAGATAACCAAAACAAATATGCAGTAGCTTAGAAAATAACCAAATAACTTACAAATGCCTGAATGCAACTGCAGTGTTCCCCCTGCACACACACCCACTAGCATTTACTAGGCCAGCTAAATCCCAGAGGGACAAAGCAGTTAACAGCTGGATAAACGCACAAACTATTGCTCCTGGTAGTGAGAGAAAGAAACTAGAGAAAAGCAGATCAACCCTGGTAACTAATAGTAGCTTCTGAATCACTGACTACAAAACGATATTTCAGAAAAAAGGTATTCATTACTCTCTTTTTTGACTACTGATTGATTTGGGGCTATAATGATTCCCTACATGGAAAGATTTGGAAACAGTACTAAAATTACTAACATTCCTATCACCATGAAAATACTTCCTAACCATCATTCTTTCAGGAAACACAATTAAAAATAATCTGTTTTCTCTGAAGAGAAGATTATTCTCATAATGTGTTAAGTATTTAATCATGAAACAAAATCTTAACCTAGTACCTCTATAGTCCTCTTTAAAGATCAGAAAGCTTGAAAAGAGGAAGCCAGGCCCTTCCTAGTCATCACAAATTAAGAAAGCAAAAAGATGGCTATTACCAGATAGTTTCCTAAACTATTTAGCATTAAGAAATTGTTCCTTATGCTACATTTCCTCTCCAAGGGCCACATGAAAAATGGTTAGTGGATCAACATTACCAGTTTATCTGAAAAACTTTAAGAGACCACCACAGCAATATTTGTTTTGTTTTTAATTTTTAATCCCTGTGTTTCAAACACACACATTTTAAAAGTGCAGAAACTCCTCATAATGCCAATGAAGTTGTCAATTCTTCCAAATTAAATTAAGATTTCATACTACACCTATAAAACCAGTTATATTTTGTTTCACTATAACACCTTTTGCAATACTGAAACACTGACAGCAGTTTCATTATAAAACTTGTTAAGTGGAAATGGCATTTCTCCTGGTTTGAAATAATGCATAAGAACAACTGCTAGACAAAGAAGATCAGGAGGCAAGGAGGGAGTATTGTTTTCTTTTAAAGAAACTATATAAATTGTATAATGCTACTCCCATCTCAGTAGTGGGCAGTTTTTAATCTTAATGGTACACTGTAGAGGGAAGGATTTACACCTAACAAACCTCTGAAATAAGACTAAAAACAAGGTGTGAAGCTTCAGTTTTAGAAGGCTTCTATCCCAACACACATCACACAGGCAGACAGTGCAGCTAACTCGTTATTCTTCTAGTTTTTTGTTACCTGGTCTTCAATTGACTTATGATCTGTTTCCTGCAGCCAAGAGCCAAGAAGAACACTATCATCATAATGACAAAGAGACCTTAGGAGCGATGTGGTTGTATTAGCAGAGTTGTCTGTCAAAGTAAATTCTGCTACCAACTCTCGAAGGAGTGCATTAAATGATCCTAAAAAGACATTCAAAAGAATAATTGCTACTTCTGATCCAAAACATTTCAGCTGGAGATCAGAAGTTACAAATCAAAGCATGTACCATTATCTCAATCATACAGGTAGCAAACAGGAAAGTAAACCTGAGAAGACTGGAGTTGAGAGAAAGGCTTCAAACAGAGTCCTGGGCTCTCAGTTCCCAAACCCATGCTCTAAACAACAGATCAGGCCATCCCTTCCAGGATGACAATCCAGACTTTGCAAAAATTTGCTCATCCGTGTCATCATGTAAACTTCATGAATTAACAAAAATCAAACAAAAATAAAAAAGCTAATCTGCCAGATCAGGTGACAGTGTCTAGGAATTTTAAAATAATAGGATAAATCTGTCTAATAGATCAAATCAGGTTAAAAATAAAAAGACACCATCAGAAATCAAAACTAAATCTTCATTCTCATATCCGCCCTTTGAGTACATTAAGAAATTATGTTCTCTATCTTTTAAGTAACAATGACATAAAACATCTAAATTGAATTTCAGAACATGATCTTCATACCTCTGAATCCTATAAACAATAAAAATACTGCAATATTCATATGCTGCAGTTACACTGTCAGGATGACAAACAAAAGCAGAGGAATATAGTACAAAACTCTTGGAGATTCCTAGTATTCTATTTTGAATCTTGTATCTGCTTTAAAGGCGTGCATCAAAAATAGATCAAAAGCCGTTATTAGAACTTTCACTTTATTAAAAATTGTTAAAAATGTATGTACCTTCATATGTCTTCGGAGGTAATAAAGCCAATATATCATAAAGTCTTAAACGGACCATAGCTGCACTGGCTTTGAGATGAGCGCCATGAGCTTTAATTACTGATGGAATGCTAAAGAATCAAAAGGGAAAAACAGACAGTCAGAAATACTACAGTTACCAAAAACAGGATTATCAGATTTCTTTTCTCAAGGTTTATCTGTAGCCAAGACAAGAGAACAGTCTTCAGAAAACTACTCTGAGAAACATTACTCATTTATCAGTACATCTTAGAAGGTAACTGCTTAGACCAAGCTTTCTTTTTTAAAAAAGCACACACTGCTACAACTCAGAGACATGTAACTCCCATACTTAACTAGAAAGGGTGGTAGAATGTTTAAAGTCTTTTCATTCATACACTTCCTAAGAGGATAACTTATTGATTACCATCTGGTATACCAGTATGTCAGTTTTCTCATTTCTTGCATAAGACTAAGCAAATAATGAATTAAAAATCACTGAACTGGAAATCCAAAACGCAGTTAGCAAAAGTCACCACAGTAGGCCCTTTAGCACAGGCTATGCAATAATATATGTTTACAAAGTTAACCATCATTAACACAAGAGTTCCTGTTTTCTTTCAACATGAACGATCAGTGACAGTGCAGTACTAGGTCAGAATATAAATTAAAATTAATTAATGTAGTATCTCAGGTCCACGAAAACACAAAAGTGAATAAGGAGTAAAAACTGCCTACTTACTGCGACATCATTGTCATGGCACATTCTATGGGTGTCATCAGCTTCCTGATCACATCCTCAGTAAGGAGCTCGGGACAGTGAGCAACAAAACTTCTCATAGCTAATAATAAAGTTTAAATTTAAATTTTACTGAGATAAACAAATATAAAGCAAAAGTAAGATACAGATCCTAAGAGAATATCAAGAATGCAGCAATTCAAAATGTTTATTCAAAGACCAAGTGACATGTTCATTAAAACTATATGCCAAAACCAGGTCACACCGATAAAAATCTGACACACCTTGCTTATTTTCAAAGAAATGAGAGAAGTTATGGGAGTTCTCTCTGTAATACTTGGGATCATGTTTTGGCTTACTGTAATATCAAAGTTTGAAATCCTTACCACACAGAGCTCCAGCACGGCCTTCCAGCGTTACTTGCCAGGTAAAAGAATCTCCTCTTGCCTTCTCTGCTTCCAGCTCCTTCAGCGAACGTGGAAACACATTCCGCCATAGTAGCAACATCTTAGGCAGATGATAGCGAACAACAGAAGGACCTATTTAAAAAAAAATAAAGTAACAATATTATAAAACCTTCTATTTAATTTAGTGTGGAAAATTTGCCATGAAGGCTTTTGCTCTTAGTTATTTTTCTCTTACTTCGCTCCCTGCTTGAAAAAGAAAAGCAAAGACAATTCTTTCTCATGTTTAGGTTGAAAGTGTGACAAATAAATAGCATAGATAAGTCTGTTTCTTGATATCAGTACTAAAAATAGGAAATTCTCTATCTTGTCATGTAATATGTAACCACCGCCAACTGTCTTTTTACTATCTTTTTATTCTGACTTCTAATGTTTCCTATATTACTAATTTGAAGAGAAGCTATTCAGCCTACCCTAACTTGTTCATACAGTAAGTAGAAAAATAACTGGCCATTACTCATCTCATGTAAGTAGTTTAATGGTCAAGCTTAAAAAAAACTTCTGAAAAAGCTCCAGAAGATCCAGTGGCGGCACATTAAAAATATTTTGGAGAAGGACAACCAAAAAAGTGCTATACTGTTAGAAAAACATGATAATAAGCTAGCAAATAAAAAAGAGACAATTTAAAGAAGCAAGATGAAACACAAAACAGTATTTGCTCAGAAATCAAAACACTGCAGAATGCATCAGAAATGTTATCATATTTCCAGTATAAAAACTAACCTAAACAAAAAACTGTTGCTGCGAAGTTTAAGAGTATACTTACAACTTCTCAAAATATAACCTCTTGTATTTCTGTGATGGCAAATATGAACAATCATACATGAGGCTGGCTTTTTAAAAAAACACTTATATGGCTTCTGAATTGGTAACATTTTAATAAGTAATGTTGCCTATCCAGAGGCACACATACAACTTGTTGGAACATTCATTATGTTTTATATACTGTCCATTTTTTCTACACCACAATATTAAGGAAGGTAGATTAGGGACAATTTTGCCCTTTTCACAGAACAACTAAAGGCTGGGTTCCTAAACCAGAGCAGATTTTTTATTATTATTTTTTAATTTTTTTTCAGGTAGGACACCTTCTAGTATCCTTCAGCTTACATAAATATTAATATTTCACTTCTCTCCAGCATAAACAACATTGCTGAAAATAAATGCACTGTTTCCCTTGCTATAAATACTTTTGTGTTAGATACTGGACTGATTATCAGTAGAGATCATTTGCCACAGTGGATAATCAGAAATGCCAGACAAGCATTAAAAACCAAAAAGCAACTGTTTTTACAAACCTAAAGTCATAAGAGCTCCAAGTAAAAGCCATCCAGCTTGAGTCCGCTGCAAGGAGAGTCTGCTGTTTTGTGCAGCAGTTCGTAACAGATCCTCAGCAATACTGACCACCATCTGCACCAATAACAATGAAGAACGTATTTTAAAAATTAAGCCACTTAAAGCTACTGCTACACACCCACCCTTACAGACTATATATAGATGTTCTCAAATAATTTAAATTGACCTTCTATAAGATTACATTTAATGCAGATCATTACTGTGATGCATATAACATCAGATATTTTCTTCAGCAATTACTCCTTAATATGCCAAACAAGAATACAAATCTGAAAGAGAGGGGAAAAAAGCTGGTAAATACTGCAACTGAAACACTGTGAACACGTATTCTGGACACTGCTTTCTTGCTAGGCACAAGTGAATTTCAGTAATGCTTTAACTAGTAAGCATGTCACACATTTTGGTAAGCTATTACTTCTAAATGAAAAGATATATTTTAGTACACTTACAGATGAAACATTATCTCACCTTCCCTTTGGCGTGAGGAATACCTAAGGGACACTGATGCACACCACCCAACAAAGCAGCCATTGCAAAACTGTAGCCACTAACAGCTTCAGGGGAGGTCTTCAGATTGTTGAGTCTTTCTGCACATCTGTCTAAAAATGGAGTCAACTGAAAAGGCAACGCCACAGCGACACACCGCAAGCACCACGCGGCAGCAAGACGAGCAGCCATGCTGGGATGAAGGAGAACTGAAGTTACTGTCTCCAACAGACCTACAGAGAAGACAGGATAGAGTCTTCAAGTTATTATGTGCTTTTTTAAGATATGCAGACAAGTAAACTGAATCAATATTAGACAGACAACATGAAAGCTAAGAAAGTCAGAATTCAAGTACTTGAATTTCATAACTGCCATTTTCTTTAAGGAAAGACAGACATCTCCATAAAATTAGCATCATGCTACCCTACATCAGGTTTCACCAGCAAAGCAGGAGCTGCCAGAGCCACAGCACTGAGTATTTGAAGAATTGGGAAGAGGCAGTAAGCCTGTGTAAGGGAACAGGCATTGGATGAGACGATTCCTACAATCCATCTTTTACACAGACTGCCAGTAACAGAACAACATTAGATAAAACACGGGCATCCACAAACAGAAAAAAATGAAAACTGCAACACTACAGTACAAACAGATTCATATATTAAAATAATCAAGAAGAAAATCCCACAAAAACCTTAGTCAACTTCAGCCAACTAACAAGCTTTTCAAAACAGGACTATCCACAGCTTCATCTCCTGACAAAATACTATCAACCTCCCAATAAAAATTTTATATCTGAAGGCAAGATATAGGCAGCTTTTCAGGAGCGAATATTTCAGACCTTATGTAGCAAAACAATACATTTCCTATAAAACCATTATTGGAAACAAATCAATGCTACAAGTCACAACTTTACTCACACTAAAAGAGTCAGACTTCCACCAAAACAGCTGCTTAATACTTTGTCAAACTTGGAACTAAAGTTACGGCACTAAACACAGCAGGCTGGACAAACTTAACTACCTAGAGAATTATAGGGAGTGGCAGTTTCATCACTTTATTTCCTATGCATTAACTTATTCTTTAACTAGATGCAATGATATTTCAAATTCATTCCTCAAATAACTAATTCAATCTATTAAAATTAACTTGCATACCAATAGATGGTTCTTGAATAAGAGGAGATGCAGTGGCATTCAGACTCTGAACAAGACTACCCAGTTCCTGAAGAGCACACACCATTACATGCTGACTTGCAGCTACATCAGCAGCTCCTGATTTATTTTCACTGTTAGCATCATTCACTACTGCTTCTGTAAGAAAGAAAACAGAAGTATTTTGCTTAACTACCATCTGAATCACACCTCAAGATATACAGAGCAGAAAGGGACAGTTTTGACATCAACTTTATGTTAAAACAAAAGAAGTCTGGTCACAGTGTGGACTTAGAAAGCAAACACATTCTGAAGAGAAACAATTTTATAGATATTAGCCAAAAAGAGTAATTCAAAGACCTTGAAAAACAGATGCCCAACAGTGACTGTGGATGGCAGTGCACTAAAAGGTAGGATAAAACAGCAAAGTATATACGTATGCAGCATTTCTGCATTGTACCTATGTATACACAGTAACTAAAAATACCATCTTGACATATCTAGCTTCTGCAAACAAAGTTGCATGCATATATAAGGAATAAAACTGTTAAAAAAATCAGATATTTTGTAAATAATTAATTACAACCTTTAATCATCTTAAAGTTATGCAGTTCAGTTCACAGATCCCACTGCATGTTCCTTCTCCTACGCAATATTCCAGAAGCAGCAACCGTCACTTAAAAGAAAGGGACTTCAATATAAGCTTCATGCCTATAAGTCTACTACAGGACAAATTTTGAGAACTGCCCTCCTTATAAGAAGGGAAGCAATCATTATAAAATAAAACTATTTCCAATTTATTATCAAATTAATCAGAAATCCTTAAAAATTAAACAGCTCTTCCCATCACCCAAATAGACCATGGAATTTCCTGCAACTTTGACAAAGTGGCAGGAGGAATTTCTGCAACTATTTCATCTCAGAAGTAGCATTTCCAATATAATCTTTTCCTGTAAGTAAGACTTACTGTAAATAGAACCCTTTTAAGGTTCCATATCTACCATATCAAAAATAGTTATAAGAAGAACCTGCAAAAGTTTAAAAATCAATTCAATTTCCATATGTTAACACATTACTTTAACTCAAATTAGATGACAGAAGAAAAGGAGGAGACACAGATGTTTGGTAAACGCATTGTTGTGCAATTCCAATCTACTTTCTCAGTCTCTAGCTCTAATTAACTCATTTCATAAGAAACAAACGCCAACACAGTTTTGTCAGTCCTCCTCGTGACTACATTTTCTGCAAGGTTCTGCAAAGTGGCCCCATTTATCTTTTGTAGTTCCAGTTGTCAGATTAAATTTTCATTTATCAACTGTAAAATCCAATTGGATATTAGTATGGATATTAGTGGGGGATACAGAAGGACCTAGGAGATCCTGACCCACAGGATCTTGAACACTGGCAGTGAAGAACTGTGCAAATTTTATTACCACATAACCATGACAGATTGCAAATGCATGCTTTTCTCCACCTCCATTCTAAGCAAATGCAATGCTAAAGCCATCACAGGCTAACAAGCCAGTTTTACACTATCACTTAAGTAGAACTTACACTTAGGATTTCATAATTCAAACGGAAAGCAGCTGAATTATCTTTTACTGTAACAACAAAATCACTCTTCACAATAGAAGAAAGCTGAAGAAAGACTGACTTAATATAATGACAGTAACTTTCAACTGCTGTCAAAGAAAGAAAATTGGTTCTCACCCACTGCCTTCATTTGTTTACCAATGGCTTGACATATATCTTTGGCAGCTGCAATCTGTGCTTTCTCCCCAAGTAAGCTGCCCACAGTTGCTCTCAGGATAAAGGACACACATCTTCGAGAGTAAACTGCATCCACGTGGGTCTGAGTTGCACGAGGATGGGAGACCAGATCAAGCACATGTGACAAAAACGTAGCAAAGTTGCGCTCCAACCACTGACCTCCTAATGTTGTGACAAAGACAACGTAGGCCTGCAAATTCAGAAGTTATACAGATCAAATTAAAACAAAACAAAATACCATATTCGGTCACCAAGACTAAAGACTACAGTTAGATTAATGCGTAAGGCAGTACCAGTAGTAATGCTGCTTAGCAATAAGCAACCCTAATGAGGCTAAGCAGGATGAATCAATCCATTAGCCAGCCATTGAAGTAAAAGTGTCTCCAGCACCAAGAGTAGCTCCTATACTGCTACATATTCTGTGAAGTGCAAAACACTCTTTAGATGACAGAAAGGAAACCCAGTTCATTGCTGTAAATGTGTCTCTTTTTAAAAATTTTAAGAGCATAATGTTAGTAGAGGCAGCAACATGAATGTGTTTCAATTCACAATGAAGACCAAGGTTGTTTGCCAAGTTCACTTTAAAAAGGCTGAGTAAAATAAAAGGGTTTCACAAAATACCCTATGACCAAAAAATCTGGATTCTGGCAAGCTACTGCAACATACTGAAATATATGTCAGAATGTGAATGCCTTAAGTTGAAGAGATGCTGCTGCCACCTTTCTCTATCAGACAAGTGGAGCTTACACATTCAGCAGATTTCACCTGCTCAAGACACTGGCAAGGAGAGAAGAAATGCAGTTCAGCAAATCAGGGCTGCAAACTTTACCCAGTAACTGAGAGCCAACACACATGAAAGGACAAAAGTGCATCCTCTCTAAAAAGAAATAAAATTTAAATGAGAAGCTAAAGTCTTTAATATAGTAAGCATTCAAATATTTTGTGAGCTAATCCCACTGATTAAATAAGCTTTCCCTAGCACATATTTTAATCTATTGTTACTGCATGTCAATAGTAAAAGAAAGCAGCTTAGGTCAGTAGCATCACATATACATCTCACTAAACAGGTGATTCAAACTAGACTTGTAAACAAATAAGCAACATAAGTGGGTATTTTGCCTAGTAAGAGAGATACACTTACGTATAAATTGTACTTTATTTTAAAAATAATAATAAAATTACAACTTATCACAAACCTGGGTAACACCAACTCGCACTTCCCTATTGACAGATCCTCCTACTTTTAACATCTCTCCACCACTCTTTAAGAAACCAGATCCTCCTCGCAGAAATCCAGTGGCCATGAGCTCCAAGACCTCCTCAAGCGTGGCTCTCTTCACGTTCTGTCGCATCACTTTTGCAAAAAGAACAGTAATCATTTACTCTTGAAGTTCCAACCATACATGCAACCATCCTGAAACCACACTTACCAATTCACAACTGTCTTTCAAACATAAATCTAGCAACCATTTCAGATAGATAAATAAGCTGCTTTTCCCAGTTGATTTTTGATAGTTTGGTCTCTCCTTCTTTGACTACAACAGGGCATCTGTACTCCTTATAGGATAAGAGTTTATAAAACCAAATAATCCAACAAGCTTTCAGTTACCAGAACAACAATGTATCATGCAACACTGTCACATAACACAGTAGTGAAGGTGCAGTCTGTACACATGAAATTGGAATCCACAGGGACCATACCTGTTGCTTGTTTTGGTATCAGTGCTGTAGCCATGACCGAACCCAAAAGCTTTGACACTGCAACTCGCACACCATAGTTTGAGTTTTCCAGAGCTTTAAAGCACAGCGTTGCAACATTCTCTAGTTCAGCTGTCCACATAAACACTGCTTCATTCTGCAATTCCAGCAGACACTGTAATAAAAAAAAAGACTTGCTGAGCGCCAATGGAGGCCATTCTTACCTTTTATCTAAGTATCACTGTAATTGCCATGTTTAATCAGCAAATATATTATTATTTCAAGAGTTAATTCCCCTCCATTTACGCAGCAACTTAGCTGAGTACACAACCAGAAGACTCATTGAATAGGTTAACAAAAATAGTTTAATAAAATATGTTAAATAAAAATTTTAAAAGGAAAGCACAAAAGAACAACTATGTTACCAAAAATCTCTTCCACTGAGACTCACAGCCAACACATTCGATCTCATATTTGTTTACAAAACAGGGAAAACGGTATTACTGTACTCCTGCTTACATGAAATAAGTGAAATGTCTGAGCCTTCAGTGTAAACTAGTAAGAACTTAACGTGCCTGAGTAACTATCAAATTTCCCATGGTGAACAACACGTAACAGTTCAGCTACAGGTACTTCAGTCATGGCACAAGAGTTTATAGAACTGGTAAGAAACACTCCCACCTTAGCCACTGCGCATCGTACTGCCATGGATCTGTCCGTTAACAGAGATCGGGCATTCTTGTAAATATCGCGGTGACAAGAAGCTGCTGCTCCTCCAAGGCCATTTAGGACTTTCTGTAAACTCATCAGAATTTCACTGCGGCCCTGAGACTGCACACACAAAGACAAAAACATGCAAAAATGTGGACACGGTACTTACATAAAGAACCAGATGCATAATTCTGCATTTTCCTGCTTCTGTGCAGGAATATTTTTTGAAACATTGATAATACAGTTAACTGAAGTAATATAAAACAAATACCTGGATGATTTAGATAGCAGTAAGCACTATATACAGCTTTACTAAAAATGCCTCAGTTGTCACATACGACGAGCCCAGGCAATCCAATAAATTGGCCCTGGACAAGAAGCTTTTGTCTTGCCCCACCATTTATCTGGTGCAGCCTCAGGAAAAAAGCAAGTTGATCTGAGAGAACAGGAAGCCCAGGTAGTCAACAGCTTCCTACTACACCTGCACACAGATAGCAACTTACAATTGGAAGGCACAAAAAACCCAAACAAAAAACAATCACATAGGAACAATACAGCTGAAGAAAACAGCTGCCAGGACAGGCTGCACACAATCAGTACTCTTCCCACCTTGTCGTATGGGTCAAAACACAAAAAAACAACAACCAAACAAAAACCCAACAGAGCCACTAGCATCAAATCAGACTCACTAATAGCCCAAGAGACATTTTCTCAATTACTCTCTTTACATGCCCTGCTTACATGCAGAGTAACATCTTTTTTGTAAAACTTAGGTATTTGTTATTTATTTTTAAACAACTGAATGTTTGTTCAAGGTACACTAGCAGAAATCTTAATGCAGTAGTTAGAACTGGTACCTGCAACCATTTTACAACTTTAATTACTCATACCACTATGAAGCAACTACTGTAATATCCGTACGACAAGACTTTAGACTCTCTGCAGTAAAATACATGCACACATTTAACTTGATACTAACTAAATCATTTGATTTTTCTATGTAGAAAGCAAACAAACCAGGCATTTTGCCAAACACCTTTGGAAGAAGGGGGCTTCAGTTTAAAAGGAATCAAGGCCACCTATATATAATAAACCTAAACTTACCTCTGCACTTTTCAGAGACTTTAAAAGATTATTCACTGTTTCTGGAAAAGAACTACCCAGCATTCTGCCCATTTTTTCATAAAATGCTCCAACACAAGCCACAGCAGCCCTAAGAAAAGAGGTATTAATCAGTGTAGTATTTTTCTGTACCATCTACATGAAGACAAACAATTAAACAGAAATGTATGTTTTAATTCTGATTAATAAAAATCTATTTATTATCCACTAGTTAGACTGGCTGTTTAACAGTATGCACTTAAATCACTTGTTTACAAAACAAATAACAGAAAAAAGTTTTTAGTTTTTAGGAACAGGAAAGTATCCATAAACAATTACATACATGTTTTCCCTACCCTGCCATTTGAGATCAGGGATATTTTAAGTAACACTGTACTGCAATTTTATACACAAATTGCTCCAGGACAGTCACAGAAGTAGCTCTTGAAAACATGCACTTTTTCATCACAAAGCAAGGGGTTTTTTTAAAATCTGAAATTTTTGAGTATACAACTTTTTAGCAAAGCCATTTGCTACAAATTCATTATATCCTACCCCTTAAGAGGTATGTCTCCTTGCACAAGTCTTCTACAGGAACATCAAAAACTGAGGTTTGAAATCATATACTAAGAAACCTTGCAGACAACTGCTTGAGTAGGTAGCATAAATTTCAGAGCACGCTTATCCTTCACACTTAGACAAGTTCCTCACACAACTGCAACAGCTCCAATTACAGGGAGGGCAGTATCTGCCCAAGTGTTGACTATTTCAGATTTTATTGTTAAGTCCTATTGTTACGAAAATGCCTGAAGGCAAGTGCAAACGGGGGTCACTAAACACTGAACACACGAAGCAGTATGTGTGGGAGAGTGCTAAAAACAGCTTCAGCAGATGCCATTTGTGGCATTAACCAAATTCCTACCAGTGAGACTGCTCTTGTATATAAAGATGAACTGGATCACACATAACAGACACACACACAAGTACATAGACTCTGTTTGCGAAGCTTGTGCCGTGTAATAGTAAGGGAATACAAACAGGTAATGCTTGAATGGAAAAAAAATTAATATTCGGTTAAAATTCTATTGTCATAGATAATGCTCTCGTTTGACAATCTGCAGGTTCCATTGTAAATGGGGAACCTGAGCACAATCAGCAATAAGCCCAGCAGTGGCACTCCTTCGTTGCATTACTTCATCAACTCTTATCCTCTCCACAACATAAGCATGTGAAGAAACATGATACTCCCTTGCCTGGAAGAATGCATCTCACTTTCAGATGATCATGTCAGCTTTGAGTCCTGTCCTCCACAATCTCAATCCTGCTTTTTGTTCCGCTGTACCAAGCATATGTAAACTCCAGCTAAGCACGCAGAATATAAGCAAATACAACATGCACATATACAGGCAGATTATCCTGTAATATATAGGACCAATTTGCTGAAACATAATTTCCTTTCCTGTAATAATATTAAACGTACAGTTTTGTGGGCAGGTAGGCTGCAGTATCATCTTTGCTCTTGATGATGTCATTACACTTGTCAAGTGTTTGAAAAACAGTAAATGTGTCTCCAGTGCTGTAGAGAGCAGCAAGATTTTTTGCTAGTAGTTTTCGTGTAGGTGGCCCAGGGGAACTGCTGATGAGTCCTGTTAGCTGTTCTACAAGCTTCTTCTGTTTTTCCTTGACATCTGTCTGTTAAAGGACCAATAACAAATAAAATTAGAAAAAATAATTTAATCCTGTGTCTTGCATCCAACACCCAGAAAAATGTGAAGTGAAAGTGTGAAGTAAATCTTATACCACTCCCACTGGTATGTAATTCAGCAAATTCCTTTTATCAGAGAGACCTGAGATAGAATCAGTAACAGTAAAGACAGAGTAACAGCTATTTCTGAGCATTTAACATCTATTTAATTTTCATTTTTTAAAAACACTTAGTACAAATAAAGTAATGCCTACCTATAGCATCTTTTCATTCTCTTTACTCTCAAGAACCCCTACTCTGAGAGGGAAGGTTTTGTCTTCCAAGTATTTACAACAATGAAGAACTTAAAGCAAGCTACATGTCATATAAGAGCTGTACTGACTGCCTACAATTAAACATTTTAAAACTGCAAACGAACAGAGGCTCTTCAGGTTGAATCTAAATTATACAGTTATCACCAGGCCACTACATGTCAACTTTCATTAGCATGAAATTAATACAATATTTTAGGAAGAAGGGGAGGAATCCCATTAAATTACCTTGTTAGCAGCTACCAGCACTTTGTCCAAAAATCTTAACCACTCAAAGATAAAGACTGGTCTCTTTGCTTCTGTGATTTGAGCTAATGCTTCCTCGTTCAGTAACAAACTGTGAGCCAACTCCATAACTGGTTAAATTCCAGTTTTATTGCAAACTTGTGAAGCAACTCTAAAATAAAAATGTAAATATCAGTATAAAGTATAGTACAACAGTACAAAGCTTCAAAAATCAAATTAAAATATAAAGATTAAATCTATAGATTACAATGGTTCCAGCCTGCTTAGACATGTCTTAGCTAAGCAGTCCCACGTAAGAGCTACTCACTTATTTACAACTGAGTACATCCATTAGTATATGAGGGAAGGGAGCTGTTAATTGTAAAAAAGAGCACCTACAGGAAACTTCACAGTGCTAACTCCTAGACAAGAAAAATATAAGTACCTATTTAAATTTAAAAAAAAGAAGGAAAAAAAAAAACCCAACCCACAACACACCCAGAAAAGAGACAAAGGAATCATCTCACGCAACTTACATAAAACTGAATAAGCGCTGTACCTATTCAAGACCCTTGACCACACTCCAGAAGCTTGGGCATGAACCTGGCCACCTTCTCAACATCTTCAAATAGACAAGGTGAGAAGGAGATGAGCCTATCACAAGTAAGAATTTCCACTCATCACAAATTTGAGAGGCAGGAACAGTGACAGCATCTGGCATCATTGACCTAAGACTTCCCAGACCTCCATGGCCTTGTTTTAAGTGCTGGACAAATAAGCCTTCTAAAGCCCAGGAAGCCTTTTGAGTGAGCCTGGAACACAAGCAGCTGCCAAATGACTGCAAGTTTCCCCAGCAGGCAAAATACTACAGATCAAACACTGGAGACCCTGCTCAAACAGTGAATGGGGAGAGCAGCAAAAAAGCACTATCAGTGTAAGCAAACAGTCTGCAGACAACTTAACCTTAGCCAGCCACTTTTATACAAAAAGTAGCTGTCTAACGGAGAAAAGATAGAAAAAACAAAACTTAGGTGAAAAAGCACAAAATTAAGTAAACCATCTTCAGCAAAAAGAAACGGAAAAAGCAAAAAAGCCCAACCCCAAAACCTGAATGCAGTGATGCTGAATTGAGGATCCAGGGCAAAATAGAAAAAGCAAAGTAACTAAGGAGTATTATGCAAGACATCATCTTTTGACAGCTGCATCGTTCCACTTGTACCCTCAAGTGCTCACGGCTGCTTCCTCATTCATGGTCCAACCCAACAAATTCTTCAATTCAGTAGAAGTTATTGAAATTAAATAATTTAATTTTTTTAAATAACAGTCCCCAAATTAGACAGTATTAAAGGGACATATTAATACTACAACTGTATTGTGCTTCTAAATTCACCTTACGGGTGCTGATGCAACTAAAGCACCACAATACCTGTTCTCTGCTCTTTGGTAGTTTGCATTCTAGTATTTTTCACTCCATACATCTCCAGTGACAGGTCAGCAAAGGTGGAAGAGCCTCTCACATGCAAGCTGATACACACCTCCCCCACCACCTCCAAAAACATCTTGCGGCTCTGTTATTTGGGCTTTTTTAAGTTTTAAAGAATTGAGGAGGTATTGACTATAAATAATGCACAGACCCATCGCCTCAAGACACCTTTACATGAGAGCACAGAGAAATGCAATGAAGGACAACACCACAATTCTTTGGATATTATCCCAGAGAACTACACTGCTCATCACACCCACACAGCACAGAAGTACAGTATGACAGCATAGCTCATCAGTCCTTTTCCTCCCCAGGTAAATTTTAATTTTCCCCTGGCCTTTAGAGCCACGAACCCGTTTTACACCTCCCACACACTCCCTTACATCTTTATGTAGATTTAGGAAACAAAAGCTCTGAGCTCCCAAATCTGCACAGACATTCAGCTGTGCCACTGAAGGACCAGGGATCAGATACAGGAACAATTACTCAAATATTCAGCTCACTGAAGTCTAACACACAGCTATGCAGGCAGGCAACCCAAAGCCCACCTACGTTGGTCAAAGGTTTGATTCAAATTTCAGCACAAAATTCCTACCAAGTTCTACTCAATCTGGTGAGGGCTGGGTCTTACTATGAATGTTGCAAGGAATAAATACGCTGTTATCTCCCACAGGATGCAGAGCAAAAGCCTACCAAAGTCAATTAGCATCCATCAAGTTATGCTGCAAACATTAGAGGGATTATAAAACGTTCAGATGTACTAGAGTTCCTTTCTGTTCTCCAGCTGTTCTTCTGCAGCCTAAATCCAGAGAAGCTGTGGATGCCCCATCCCTGGAAGTCTTCAAGGCCAGGTCGGATGGGGCCTCGAGCAACCTGGTCTAGTGGGAGGCGTCCCTGACCTCGGCAGGGGGGTTGGAACTAGATGATCTTTAAGGTCCCTTCCAACCCAAACAGCTCCATGATTCTTGCCACTTCAGTGGACCGAGCAACCCGAAAAACGGGCAAATTTAGGAGAACTGGCACCCTCCTGAAGAACTGCATCGGGTGGAGGGGCTTTTGTGCCTGGGTCCTCCCACCTGCACCGGTAACTTCAATAAGCTGTAGGACCTCTCTCCCGGTGCATCTTCCCGCGTTCGAAATCCCCTCAAGATTCAATCCCTCGAGCCCGCATTACAGCACCAGGTACGCGCCAATTCCTCAGTGAAGGAACGAAGGGAAAACACCGCCAGACGCGCGCTGCCTCGCGCGCGCACACGCACACACATACACCCAGCACACGCACACACCCACGCGCAGCACACACGCACGCACACCCACGCAGCACGGGCAAGCGCCGGCCCCCCTCCTGCCGGGGCAGCCGCAGGCGTCAGGCAGCGCCGCCGAGCCCAGCCGCGGAGCCCCTCGGCCCGGGACGGCACCTCCCGCCCACCCGCTGCGCTCCTACCGCCAGCTCCGGGCCGTGCGCGGCGTGACAAGGCGGCGGCGGCCCCCGGGGGGCGCGACACGGACACGGACGGTCACGGACACGGACGGTCACGGACACGGACGGGCACGGACACGGACGGGCACGGACACGGACGGGCACGCTCCGCCGGACGCTCCCCCCCTCACCCGGCGCGCCCGCGCCTCCCCGAAGCCAGCACCGCTGGGCTTGGCTGTTCCAAGCCCCGCCGCGTCCTGACCCGGGCGACACGGGCGGAAGGCAGCGGGAGGGGCGGCCCCGAGGCGCGGCGGCGGAGCGGAGGCACCGGCCGCCCCGCAGCAGGAAGCGGCAGCCGCGCAGGCGCCCGGGGCGGGGGGCGGCCGCGCGCAGGCGCTGCCCGCGGAGCGGGCCGGGCCGGGCGGGGAGGAGGAGGAAGCGGGTGAGCGCGGCGGGGGCCCCCGCAGCGGCTCCGCGGGTGCCTGCGCAGCGGGAGAAGGTTTCCAGGGTTGGAGAGGGGTCGCAGCCCCCGGGGGCTGGGGGTAGTGGGGCCCGGAAAAACGCCCGTGAGGCCTGGCGCGGACGCCCCGCGGGGGAGAGGGGGGCGGCCCGGGGTGAGGGAGGGGGCGAGCTGGCCTGGCCCGGCGCCCACCGGGCTCCCTTGGGGTGGGCCATCGGCGCCGTGCTCCTGCGGCCTCCCGCCGCGTCCCGAGCGCGGCAGCCCTTGCGGCAAGTTTTCCTTGCGGGTTCTGCGTTTCGGGTCATCTGCAGGGGAATATGCGTGGTAAAGGGTATTGACGGTGATTATCGGGAAGGGGTCGGGGCAGGACATGCGTGCTGAGCATGGAGGAAGATGAAGAGGAAGACTACATGTCTGATTTATTTATTAAGTAAGTAGGTAGCTGTCTTTTCCCCTCTTACGAGATTGAAAACGTGTATACGAAAGTGCTAATATTTGCTGGAATTATTACCTCTTAGGCAGGATGTGAGGCCAGGCTTGCCCATGGTGAGGCGGGTGAAGGAAGCTATTCAGAAGGAAGAGAAGCAAAAAGAAGCCAATGAGAAGAACAGACAAAAGAGCATAAAAGAAGAAGAAAAAGAGAGACGTGACTTAGTACTGAAAAGTGCGTTGGGCAATGAGAACAAAGGCTTTGCTTTGCTCCAGAAGATGGGCTACAAGAGTGGCCAGGCCCTTGGCAAAAGTGGTAAGCTTGTGACTGGAAGTGTGTGCCTGTATTCGAGTGTTACAGACTGTAGCTGCCACTTCATTTGTAGGCAAGGTCAATACATGTTTTTCTGACAAAACCTAGCATTACTGAATTGTGAATGTGTTGTGGCAGGACAAAAGATGAGAGCACATCTCTAAAAACTGAAATAAAAAGGGTGTGGGCTATTAAGAGATGCGAGGGAAGCAGCAGTACTTGCCGCTCAGTAAATACACATCCGTATCTGCAGGAATTGCATTCGTCGTTATCTGATGGTCTTGCAAAGCTAATAGTGTTCCAAAAATAGTCAAGCCCACTCTTTGAATTTATGGTTGGATTGTGAAGACAAAATGGTGCACACTGGTTTACCCTTATAGAAGAAGCCTTAATATATTAAGCAAAACGAAGCATCAATAACTGCTGTGCTGGTTCAGCATGTCTCTAGCAGACAGACAATCAGCAAATGAACTGGCCCAAAAAGATTCTTGTTAATCTTAACATTGTTGCCAGGTTGTGAGATTCTAGAATTAAAAATGCTACAGAAGACTGTAACAAAGCAGTCTTCATCACAGGTATTTTATACCTGTCAAGTCAACACCATTTTGATTCAGTTGGGTAGCATCCTGAAAAATCTTATCAGCAGACAAGCCGAAAAAGAGAGGGAGTTCCAGTTCAGCTGGGTCATTTGCAGTGCACTGAATGTGCATTGAGTTGGGATTTTTAAACTTCCAAACAATTAAATCATGAAAAAAATTTACATATTTAATGGCCAAAGCAGCTTGCCTGCTTGAATTTACCACACAAATCTTAGTTTGAGAAAGACTGTATTTCTTAAATTGACCTATTTTTTTCTTCACAGGAGAAGGCATTGTTGAACCTATTCCTCTGAACATAAAAACAGGTTTGTGAAACTTCCTAATTAACTTAGTTGAGTATCAGAGCTTCTCAGTTGCTTACATTCATGTTTTAATCTTACATAGGCAGAAGTGGGCTTGGTCATGATGAATTAAAGAAGCGAAAAGCTGAAGAAAAACTGGAAAACTATAGACAAAAACTCCACATGAAAAAACAAGCAAATGAACAAGCTGCAGATGACTTCAGGTAATTTTCAACTTTTTAATGAAATAGATCTGTGTAATCTTTTTTAGTATAAAATCCACAGATAATCCTGAGCAATGTTGCTACAATGGTTTTAAAAATAAGGGTAAGTTTGTTTAGGTCTTACTATTTTTATTTTCTCCTGATTCGCTTGTTAGATGTGGAGCCTAGGGTATCTTTTACAGATGTTTAGTGAACCACTTTTTCATACATTACGAAAACCTGGTGAAGAAAGAATGTGCTGTGCATTGTGATCAAAAAAGCACTGTCTTGAAGGTATAAATCCAATTAAATACATGTGCACTTCCACAGAAGCAATATCAGAAGGACTTCTTAACTTTCAGTGTTGTCCTGGTCTGAGAGAATTAGTAGGGCTAGAATCTTAAATTTTGTATTTTAGAAAAGCTGTCTCACTGCTTGTCTGCCTGCTCATTTTAGTTGTCTATTTTTTCTTAACAGAGTAAGATTCAAAAACAAACAAGAAGAACGTAAGATGGAAGGGGACCTCCGAAAAAGCCAGAGGGCCTGCCAGCAATTGGATGTGCAAAATGTGAGACTTAACAGTTTTTGGGCTTGGAAGGAAGGTTTATAGGTTAGAGATACAGGCTACAAACAAAGTAGTGATTCAATTCTTCAAAGTTCTCTAAAATTGTTAGGTAACTAGCCTGAAGTCTTGATATCACTTCAATCTTCTTAAAATATTTCAAAGCATATGTTTGCTCCATTAAGATATTTGAAAGGGTACACCAGCCTCATAACTTACATGAGGACCCATGTTAATTTGCATCATCATAGCTCACCTGGTTTTGCTCCTTTATTCTAGTGATCACTTTTGAGCTGTTCACCTATCTTTCAGTAGCCAGTGTCAGGCTGTTCTAAATGAGCATACAGTTTGTCTCAAATGAGGGAGAACCATCATCACAGAGTAGTTGACATTGGACAGGACTTTGGAGGTCATTTTCTCCATACTCCTGCTCAAGCAGGGTCACCTAAAGCAGGTTGTCCAGGACCATGTCCAGACAGCTTTTGAGTGTCACCAAGGATGGAGATGGTCACTGAGAGAATCAGCAGATTGGCCAAAGAACCATTTAAACAAAAACCAAGCCCAAACCAAAATATTTTCCAAGGAATAGCATGGGTAATAGCAGTGAACTACTGCAAACTTATGCCACTTGAAAACCTTATGTACTTATTTTTCTCCAGTTAACCAGTGGGAGGTTAATACTGCCCCACAAGTTCTGCTGACATTGTTTGATACTCCTAAGTCTGCTTCACACTAAACTGGCTGAATTAGCTTAGATCATCATCTTTGTTTATTCATCTTCCTTTAGCTTTACCTGAAGTGTATTAGGAAGCACTGTGTGATCTTTTCATAAAATAACTTGGGGCAGCATGTCTTCAACTGATAAAAAAGAGTTATCTGTTCACAGCCTTGGTGTGGGATTATGTTGCCTTTCACATACAGAACACAGATGGAGTAGAACTCAGCATGCATTTACTTGTTTTTATAAACTGAGTAACCCTTCTTGTTGACCACTGTAGTTTCCCACTACAGCTCTAGCAATTCTTGATTATACTGTATAGTAACATTTTAAAACCTAACATTTCACCTATTAGAAATTATTTTTATCCAGCATCTTACGAGAAAACCTACAGAGACAGATAATTTTCATTTAAATTCTTCATTATTTAAGGGTATTGATGTTCCCAAGGAGACTTGGTATTGGATAGAACCTGAAGAGGAAGACAAAAATGAGGAAGACAAGGAAGATGCATGCGCAAGCTCAGACTTAAGTGTAAGTCCTGTAACTAAAAGAATTAAATGTAATCTTTCTTTAAATTGCATGTATGTATAAAGGATAAATGTATACATATTACTTTCCAAGCTGTAGTGAATGACCTCTTCGCAATCTTAGAGCAGCAGTTTTTATAGCAGTTACATGATAAAATACAAAACCACTGATTAATTGCTCATCTGTTTTGAAGCTGATCTTTGAAAAAAGTAGCTTAGAAATTAAATGGTTTTGTGTCTTAGCCATGATATGCAAGGTTATGTATTTCATCACAGTTACTTGCATTTGAGTTCTAATTTTGTATGCCTCATCTCATGTCTTATGCTGAATTTTAGAATCACTAAGAAATATATGAAAATGCTTTACAGATTAGCACAAGATGGACACTGGAAATTCACATCTTTGAAGACTAGATTACACAGCTGTTTGTTTAGCCTTATATGTTTGATTTGCAGAGATGAGGTGTGAAAAATTCCACCAAAATATATTATTTAAATAAGGTAGCTCGATAATGTTTTTAGCTCTCTCTTCTGTGCAGGTTTCTTAGCTGGAAAGAAGGATGAGCAAACAATTTTCCAGAGATGAATTCCTGTGCCATATGCTATAAAGATTTGGAAAACTACATGCCTTACTGAGCTACAGTTTTGTGTGGCTTTTATAGCAAAAGTTTAAACAATCTGTTTTAGCAAAGCTAGTAGCTCCAACTGTTCCATGCCATGCGGACCCCAGCTTATTGCACACCTGTACATATCTCTAGGTGTCAGAAAAGCTACAGATCCTGACTGCCTATTTGAGAGAACAACACTTCTACTGCATTTGGTGTGGAACAACTTATGAAGGTGAGGGTAAACCTGTCTTGCGTTTTCCTTTGCTTATGCAGCTACACTCAAGTAGGTCCTTTATGTTTCTCTTACTACAGTCTTTCACATCTCCATAGCAAATTTTCCTTCCAGGCTGCTGGTTTTTGTACAAAGCTTTGCAGGTTTTGATTATAAGCCAATTTTTAGGTGATACATTCACCCAAAAAAGAACCAACCAAGCATACTGGCATTTATTTGAGTTGGTATTCATACTAATTCCGTTTAAAAAAATTCAGATATTAAAATTAGTACCAGAAAAAGCTGCAAATGCTTGCAGACGTTTCTGAACCAGAACACTATCCAGTTCCACTGCACCAAAAATAACAGAATTTATGTTCACAGTTTTAAAACAAAGGTTGGAAATAATGCATTGCAAACCTTGAATTCTATTTTATCTGCTTTACATGGATTCTTCAATTATTTTAGTACCTTTATTTTTCCCATCCTTTGAGCTGGAATTACTTTCTCTGCTTATCCTGTAGACTCTGAAGATTTATCTTCAAACTGCCCTGGAGACAGTGCTGCTGATCACGACTAAAGCCTTTCTAGAGGAAGGAATCCTAGATAAGTATGTGGAGTTCATAATGTATTTTAGAAGGTTTGGAGCTGTGCTGTATTAAAGACTTCATACCAAAGTGTGCAGAAGAATAGTTTCGTTGAGAAATTAAACTCACCTTTCTGAAGCATCTTACAGATTTCCTGCTTGATGCACAATTTATTAGGAATTAAAACTTTGCATTCATAATTGAACTACAGTAATTATGAGGCAGGTTAAGTATTCCACAGTCTTTGGTTATGCCCTGCCCAATGGAACAAGATCAGCTAACAAAATTCAAGGTTGAGTAAGGGAGTAAATACTGGCTAGTTACTCTGTTGTATGATGTGTTATACAGGGTTTTTTTCACCTTGACAGAAATGACTAAATATGAGACTTTTTTTTTCCTTACTATCTTAAACCCAATGGGAAAAAAACATTTGTGAAACAGTGCAGTGACATTATTTGAACCAATATTTGTTGTATGTGATTGTGTGTATTTTGCATAACTAAATAGTACCAGATCACGTCATTGGGGTTTTTTTCTATAAAAAACTAAATTTTAATAGACCATTTATTTTTAGGGAACAGCAGTTCCTACTGTAAAAAGTCACTAACAGAAAGGTACTGCTGAAGTACACACGTACTACAAATAAAAAGTATGAAAAACTACTGGGACAACCTAATTATTACATAAGAAGGTAATGGTGCTTTGTCCAAGAACTCAGCCTAAGTCTGTGAGATACCAGTTTTCATATTGTAAGAGTACTTCTATAGGTGAAAGGGAACAGAAAGTGCAACTGGTGGTATTTTGTCTGTGTCAGGATATAATTTCTCCCAGCTCTTAACCACTGCAGAAAAATACTAATTAGTCCAGAATGGTGAAATGTTCTATGTAACTGATTCATGATAAGGAGAAAAAACCCAACTTCGACTTTACAGAAATACGGAAAATCACTGTTTTATTTAGCAGCAAATACTTGCAACAGATCAGCAGTAATGTCCATAAGAATATAAAAATAACTATGCCAGTCCAGGCAAGTCTGAACTCCTTGAACAGCGACTAAAAAGTAACATGCAAACTGCTTTTACCTTTTGTGGTCCTGACAGTAAGGTCTTCAGAGGCACTCAGTACCTTAGAGGTTAACTCTTTAAGGGTTAGTTTTGCCTTGGTATTACAATAAGGAATTAAAACCTTAGCAGTATGGTAGCGAACATTTAAGGTGCTCTCTCAGCACAGGATTTAAAATATTCGGTCCTGGTGAGGCCACATCTGGAATACTGCATCCAGTTCTGGGGTTCCCAGTTCAAGAGAGGCAGGAAACTACTAGAGAGAGTCCAGTGGAGGGCAACAAAGATGACTGAGGGATTGGAGCATCTCTCTTAAGAGGAAAGGCTGAGAGAGCTGGGACTCCAGCCTGGAGAAGAGAAGGCTGAGGGGAGACCTTATTAATGCCTACAAGTATCTAGAGGGTGAGTGTAAGGAGGATGGAGCCAGACTCTTTTCAGTAGTTCCCAGTGACAGGACGAAAGGCAAGGGGCACAAGCTGGAACATAGTTCCATTTAAATATTAGAAGAAACTTCTGTAGAGTGAGGGTGATGGAATGCTGAAACAGGGAGGTTGTGGAGTCTCCTCTGGAGATATCAAGACCCTTCTGGATGCAGTCCTGAGTGATGTGCTCTAGGTAATCCTGCTCCAGCATGGGGCTTGGACTGGATGATCTCTAGAGGTCCCTTCCAATTCTGACAATTCCATGACTACTGACGAAACTGGAGAATTTTTCTACATTAAGAACACCTTCAGTGTTCCTTTCAGGAAAGAAAAACAAAATGAAAAACACCTCAAAATCCAAGGTTTTCAAAAGTTTAGAACAAATCTAAACTACATTTCCTAGAACCTGAATGCTTAACATTTAACACTGTCAAGGAGGGCTTGCTTTAGAAGTATGTCTTTTTAAATTCTAGAGCACTGAAGGTGCTACATATTCAACAGATTTGTGAAGATAATTTTGTTCACCTTAACTGAAATTCAGTGAAGAATAACCCACACCTATTTCTAGTATATTTTCTAACAAAATTAGTCTTCGTATTAATGAGAGCATCCTAGTCATTATTAAAAACATCACTGAACAAATCAGAAAGTTTTGAGTCACCACAAGACAGTACTTCTTCCATGAAAAGCAATAGATAATCTCAGGTGATAATGGCTGTAGCATTAAGAGCATGCATATAGGGATTTGCCCCAGGCCAGTTAGCACCACATCAATTTAATCTTCTAGGAGACAAGGACTGGGTTCCTATACTTATTGTACAATACAGTTCAAGCTCATCCACAATCTGTGCTTCCAGGTAAGAATCAGAAGTGACTGCTTTCAGAAATAGGCTGTCTTGATCTGCAGTTGCTGGCTGTGAATGGTGATGCGATGACCTAACAAGCTCTTCAATGGCAGGAAGGCAAAACACCAAGGAAAAGACAAATCCTTGCTGTTGCTTCTGACATTTACTGTTGTTTCATCAATTTCAGATGTCATCAGATGTTGAGTGCTGGATTTCAGCCTTTTAAAAGGGCAGTTACACCGTATTAGGTTCAAGTGAGTTGACTCTAGGAACAGGCTTTAAAATCTCCAGTATTTCAGATGCAGACAATCTTCCTGAAGAGTCTCCTGAAAGCATTTTTTTTATTATGGATGCCTGCAAAAAGAGATTAAATCTCAATAAAATATTTTGTAAGTATATAAACCAACTGAAATAATGTGTTAAAACCCCATACCTCTGATAAAAATCGGTTAGTGAAGCTCTGTGGAAATTGACCTTTTCTAACTTCAGGCCATACCTGAAATGTGTAAAAGAGAACAGTTTATGTTTTCATTGATTATATTTTGCTTCTTCTTTATGACCCATATAGTTTACTGATGTAATCAAGAAAATACAAATTATAAAAAAGGTACAGCTTCAAAACCAAAGTGACTGTAACCAGTTAAAAAGGTTTTTTTCCGTTTAGTTGTTCTTCATTTTGTTTTTATGGTCTTTTCATCAACTGTTGTCCCTTTTCAAGCTTAAATGCTTCAGACTCTACAATGATGTGTTTGTTTCAGCAATCCTGGCTATATCAGAACCACTGTCCTTATTTCCTTAATTTAAAATGGTGGGTTTATTGCCTCTTATTACATTAAAAGAAAACCAACAAAAACCAAGAGGACTAAACTTCCTAATTTGGATGTTATTACTCGTAAGCCAAGCAGGTGTACTTCCTCCTTTTTACCTTGTTCAGTATCACTCCTACGTCATTGCAGAAAATGCTACATTGAGTTCAAAGCAGCTGACGTATAGAGGAGTTCTAATTATACACTTTCAGAAACTGATTCTGGGTAACAGTTGCTTTTTTCCACACCTTGGGTAAACAGAGCAGTCCACATCATTAACTTTGCCATTTACTAGTGTGATGTGTGCCTGAAGAAGTCATATTCTTGCACGCTTGGCTATGCATCCTGTGGATGCCATAGACTGGCTTAGCAAGCCCTTACAACCAGTATCCAGCAAAACAACTCCCATGAACTTTAAGCTTTTCCCCTACTCTTCAGCATTAGCTTTTGGCCAGTGACCCTGTCTCTTGGTGATCATCAGCTGAACCAGATACTCAGCTCATACTCATCAACTTCATTTTTGCATTATGTCCTTTCAGCAGGGCTTGCCAGCACCATACAACAGTGTTTATCAAACTCCATTAAGTTATTTTTTAAGCTATTGGAGCAGCTGAAGACCATCCTAGGACTTTGATCCACAAGATTTGCCCATCTGCCTACAGACAAAAGATTTTTATGCTTTAAGTACACAAGACTAAATAATTGGTCTTGCCCATTTGACTGTAAACACTGTTGGAATGTGGACATATTTGCAGTCAGCTGTGAGCAAAAACAAGGTGTCTTAGAAAATAGTACAAGGTGGGTAAACAGCCAGTTTGAACCTGCAGGTTGAGCAGACCCATTGGTATGGTTTTCTTACACAGGCAAAAGGACCAAGCTAACACTGTTCAGGATATTCTGGGTCCAACCATGTTACATGTATCTTACAGTTACTTTAGACAAGGTAATCATCTGCCACATTGCTATCCTACAAATATATAGGTTTGAGCATAGGGGCACTTGCACTAATAACGTGCAAAGTACCAAGAAAAAGCAAGAGATACATAAAAAAAAAAATTAAAAAAAAACTTGAGTAACACTGGTTTTCTTTTTGGAGTAACACATTTTTCAAGAAAAGCTACCTATTCCAAAGCACTACTTTTATTTTTTTTTAATTTTTTTTTTCATTTGGAAAACTGCAAGTGTTTTTCCTTTATAGAAGCTTTGTTCTTGCTCCACTGTGCAGTGAAGAGTATGGGAGAGAAAATAATTTTTATTTTCTTAAATTCGAAAAATACTCAATTCAAATACTGTGATCAAACAAAAAGATTTATCAGAAACTTGAAATCTTTTTTGCTATATGTTATTCTTTAGCATGCTCATGAGTATGTCAGTAGGACGTAAGTGAAATAAACCCAGTAATATTTCATTACTCAGTTATTACATTTCAACCAAAGTGTGAGGACTTATGAACTTTACAGAAATGAATCAAGGGGAAAATGTAAGTAGCATCAGTAGTCTAGATTAACAGATTCCTTCTGGCTTGCAATCAGCATGTGGTACCAGTAGGAAGGCACAACACTTAACAGTGAGGCCTTTTTTTAATGTAAAGAATACATACTTTACTTCTCTCATGGCGTGAGTTGAATGGCCAAAGTATTTCGAACCAAATTAATCCCAGTGCAAAAATATCTACTTTCATTCCATAGCTGGCCTCGACCTGCAAAGGTTAGAACAAGAACAATGTAAGTGTCAAATCCAACTGGAAAGCACTTCTTAAAGCAAAATTTTAAGTCAGTAGAAATTTTTTCACCAAGGCTACAGGACTGGCACTACTTGATCTTATTAGTTGTTAACCCATTCTGCTACAGACCCATTAACTAGTGACTACTAGGTCACGCTAAGCGGGCTGAAATTAAGACTACAGACCTATACAGATAAGGCATGCCATTACCTGTCACAAACAGTTAAACAAATAGATGGACTTACATGACACAGTTTTTAACAGGGGCGCTAAATTCAAATTGTGTCAGACCCTGTAGGTTAGTACAGTGAAATAAAATCAGCCCACTTGCAGACAGCTTTCTCCAGAATACAGTTACCCTCGTTTACAGAGCCGTACCAGGGAACTTTAGGCAACTTGGTTTAGTACTGAGATTAGGGTTGAAAACATTAAATATTGAGTTTATAATCCAAGTCTAGATAGAGACACTAATACAGCATAATAATTACCTGTTCTGGTGCCATATACGGTCTTGTTCCTCTGTCCTCAGTCAGATTCTCATTATCCACAGAAGTCACAAGACCAAAGTCACCGATTTTGATTTTGTCTTCACGTGATATGAATATATTCTGAGGCTGTGTATATATTTAAAATAATAATAATAATAATAATAATAATAATAATAATAATAATAATAATAATAATAATAATAATAATAATCACCATATGACTAGGGTTTATTGTCAGGCATAATCTGCCACAAAAATGCCCTCCATAAAATTTGATAGCTGTTCACAGAATTAGCATGAAGAAACTAATGGGGTGGGAAACAGAAAATTCTAAGTTAAATTGTTTTTTAAAAACACAAACTGAATTGGAAGCAGTACATACCACAGTAACTGCAACGTTTTTTTCTTTTCCACACAGCCATAACTGTGTTGTATCTTAAAGCTCTTCAAACACATTGTGCATATAACACTGCATACCTGGAAATGCTTTATAGTATTCAGTCCTAAACCTAGAGATTTCACAGAATCACACAATTGTCACGGTTGGAAAAGACTGCTAAGATTACTGAGTCCAACCATGCACCCATGGAAAACAAACAAACATAAACAAAAAACCCCAAACCAAAAGGAAAAAAATAACAAACAAAGCTGCCCCCCAAAATAAAGAAAAGAAAAGCAACAACAAAGCACTAACCTCCACAAAACCATAACTACACACACCACAAAACAACACAACCCACAAAAAATCCTCCATCCTCACTAGAGCATGCCCTGAAGTGCTACATTTACATGTTTCTTGGAATACTTCCAGGAATGGTGACTCCACCACCTCCCCGGACAGCTTGTCCCAGTGCCTGACTACACTTTTGGTAAGGAAATTCTTCCTAATATCCAGACTAAACCTGACCAGTATGGCTTCAGGCCATTTCCTCTGGTCCTTTTATTATCTGTGTCAGAAAAGAGGCCAAGGCCTATTCCATTACAGCCTCCCTTCTGGTAGCAGTAGACAGCAATGAGGTCTCCCTTCAGCCTCCACTTCTCCAAACTAAACAATCCCAGTTCCATCAGCCTCTCCTCATAGGACTTGTTCTCTAGACCCTTCACCAGCTTAGTTGTTCTTCTCTGGACATGCCCAACAACTCAATGTCCTTCTTGTAGTGGGTCCAGATACATTTTATACATGGCTCACATGGAAATCTGCTCAAGTCATAGTTTCTCCTAGGCACAGCAGGATTGTTCATAAGTCAATTGCAGAGTTAGGGCTTACTGCAGGCATCTCTCAGTATCTCTTCAAAGTTTCCATTGAACTTTCCATTTTTTAATTCAACAAAGTCATAAGAAACAAAAAATAGAAGTGTACATGCTTGGTTTAAGTTTCCCAAAGAAGATAAACAACATTTCTGAATGTTATTAAACCAAAACAAATAGCCTCATTACATCTGTTACTCAAAGAAGCTCCAGTGGACTGTAAGGCCAGAAGAGACCATATTTAAAAAGAAAAGATCTCTGTTTCAAGAATGTCCAGTGCAGTTTTTCTATTCAAGTCTGACCACATCCAAACACATTTAATACAGTACCTATACCTGACTACACTACTCACTACTTAAAGATTCCATTCATACCAGACACAAATAGGATTCACCTCAGCTTGAACCTATCCTGCAGATTTGATTCTGGGACATGCAGATCTCAGATGGCCACGCATTTATGTTGACAGCAGATCAATGTGGGGAGAAAAGTTCCTAAATTCAGATGCAGACGAACAATCACCAATAGAGAAAAGTTCCTAAATTCAGATGCAGACAAATCACCAATAGGACTTGGAAGCAGGTTACAGCCAGATGCCATGGATAAGGGATTGGGGCAGCAGATTTGTAAGAATAGGGGAAAGTAGGAGATTGAGCTGAGATGAAAATAAAGTAGGACTGAAGGAGCAAGAAAATACAAAGCACATAGAATGGGAAATGCTAAGAATTAATGGGTCCAAAGGCATTTATTAGGCTTATTTTTCCCAGGCATCTAGGGAAAATAATGAATGTATATTTGTAGTAGCAACAAGTAGCAGTATTGTAGCAATAAGCCTGATAAAAAAGCTGTAGAAAAATATAACTGTCTATAAGACTAGATTCTATGAGTGGGAAGGGAACATGAGCTAGAACTACACTGTAAATTCAAAACAATCTCTGGCTCATGAAGTCGATCAATTTTAGGCTACATTACTGTAGCCTACGTTACTAAACTTTCAGCTCTAATACTCTCTAGATGTTTACAAGAACTGCATCCTAGATCCACATTTACTGCTACCCATTATAGCTGTTTTTAGGAACACCACACTAACACCTTCTTCACAAGGTGGATGACTTAACACTCTGTAGCAACAGTCCAGCTGGCATATGAAGCCCTGAAGGCTTGCAACCTCGTCCTTTATAATCTTGATATTGAAATAAAGTCTTTTTATGATTGTGCATTTTTAGAGACTGAAATTCTATCCAGAAAAGTAGCTCTCAGATACTTGTACACATATGTGATACAAGAGCAATTGGAGAATGCTGTTACCAGACACCCTATATATTAGGATAGAGAAACTCTGTCTTTACAGTACAGCAAGAGTAAACTTCCTAGACACAACTTTTCACCTTCTTTCTTTTAATTATTTTATCACCAAGTAAAGTTAGTATATTTTTTTTTCCTAAAGGCATTGTTGTGACCCAGTAACACACAATTGACTTCTGATATTTTAACTACTGCATTCTGAGATCCTCCAGTTTACCTTTTGATCTTAGGATGAAGTCCAGCCAGTTGCTGAAAAAAAATTAATCACTAGCAACATCAGAAGAGGGATAGTACTAGGGTACATAATAGACTAAACAAAGACTAGAACAAGTTAATGTTTTCTGAAATTCCAGTAAGTGCTGATGTTTTTTATTGTATTACCTATCCTATTTACCTTGAGGTCTCGATGAATTAAACCTTCAGAATGTATATAGTTTACTCCTTTCAGTATTTGTAAAAATTTGTCTTGTGCCATCTCATGATACTTTTGGGATTGTCTGTTATTTTCAATCCAGTCTTCCAATGTCCCTTTTTCACATAATTCCATTGTGATGAAAAGAAACTTTTCTATCTTGTTCCTGCAAAAGACAATTATATGCCATATTGAAATTGCCAAGATACCATTCCTCACAAGTCATAAATAATTCTCAGGTTCCTCTTCTTAAAAAAATAAACTTTTAAAAAATCATTATTATAGGAGTTTCCCAAAACAAAGCCTGCAAGTCCCTTGATTTTAAAAAATATACTAGACCTCTCTCCTTCCCTCATATCTAGAGGCTTGTCCTATAGAGGAAGAAATAGTTGGTTCCCAGCTTGCCACCTAAGGACTGCTGCAAGTCCCTGGCAGGTATTCTTTATTCTGCTCAACAGACACAGCAGTAGCCTTCCTCTCCTCCCTAGAATGATCATATTCTTTCTGGCTCTGTCCCTTCAAGAAGGTAGTGCAGTGACCATCTTTGACATCAGACTGGGAGTTACAGAAACCCTGCTGAGAGCTGGAAATCTAGATGAAATATATTCACCTGCCTGACAGCCTTCTTTCCAGAAGACTTCCCTCAACGTCAGCCCATAGAATAGGATGTGGGTAGACATGGTGAGAGGAAGGACAATATGAAGTGGAGGAGATACACACCACTTTGTCCTACTTGCACTGTGTGAGCTAAGTGCCCTGCATTAAAGCCACCTGAGGCACTGAAAGAACAAGCATTAAGTGGCTCTGGACTCTGTGTAGGCCTGAGGTCAGGGCAGTATGTGGAATTCCAGGCTGGGACCTCAGCTTTGAGGACTTTCTTTTACCCAGTAATTGTTCAACATAAAATGCATAAGTGATACCAAGTCTCCAACATATTAATGGTTGGGTTTTGACACAAGACTTTTTTCCCCTCATTTTATTCCTGATTTACCGAGCACACTGGACAGATACCACGCCAACCATTAATTTTGATTCCATTAATATTTTACTGCTTGAGGTAAGTGTGGCAACCTATCTGAAGGGTATCAACAGCTAATGAAAAAAGCTTACCACAGAAGTTTTAAAAACTTAATAAGCTAACTCACAGGTAAAACTGTCTTTGTGTTGAAAGACTACCTCTAAATGAAATAGCACTTCATTTTGTATTACTGTTCCCAACAACTAAAACTGTTTCAGGCATAGTAGTTAAAATGCCAGCTAAAAGAAAAGTAATTAAATCTATGAGAGCTACTGGCTCACCAGCTCCTACTAGAAAAATAAAACTTCAATCAACGATTTGCCAGAGGACTGCCAGTTTTTTAGTTTCCATTGTTAATTCTAGCCCCAAATTTTGAGTTGCATGTTCTTACACTCCTCTATAGATTCAGCAAGTTCTGTAAGTTAAGAGAGAAGAGAAAGATAAAATTACAAAGTCTTATCTTATTCAGTAAGAAAAATATGACATAAATATACTTATTTATATATGACCTGCTGCTGAGAAGTACTGTGCCTTTTTTCCTAACAGTTAGTATGTGTGTGTATGCATTTGTATTTGTGTAATGATTTATAACCCATCATCAGCTTTTCTTTCTACAACACTATGGCAAACAAGTTTGTGAGTGCAAATGATTATCTTGTAGTTACTTTGAGTCTCGAGAAGTTGTATGGTCATCCCCTTCCCAGCTCCAGTGATACTCCACTATGTTTTCATGCTTGAGTCTTGCAAGTTGTATTACTTCACGCTTTACTTTACTATTCGGGGGGGGGGGGGAGAAAAACATATAAAAACCCAAATGGCATTTTCCTATAAAAATTTAATACTAAGCACAGTAAAAGACATGCTATGAAGTAGCAGTAAACAGTCTTATATTCCTTTAGGAAAAGAACATAATATTCTCCTTCATACAATTCCAAAACTGTAGTTGCAAATGGCGTTTCTTTCATCTACTTTTTTTTTTGTGAGCTGAAAAAAGCAGATAGCTGCACTGTATAATTGTATTAGGTAGCACAACACGAGGTAGCAAACAACACTTTTCACCTCTGTGAAGTTTGTTTACATACACAGAAGTCAGCGTAAATGAAGCACCATTATTAAAGTTGGCCTGCACTTCTTACAACATTGCATAGGGAATTAAGTTCAAACCCATTAGTCTTTATTTGAAGAATCAGTAGAATGCTTTTCCAGTATTGTTCTCAGGATTGCAATAAAAATGACATGTATTTGTTGAGAACACAAGAATCTGAAGGGCAGTTACCCAATGTAAGGAACAACTATCTCCAACAACTTGAAACTTTGAATAGATGAGCTTAAATAAATTCAAGTTTTTCAGCTACCGATAAAATGCTCCACTAGGTACTGGTTGCAGAAAATTATTTTTAAATAAATGCATAAAGATAATAATTCTCTGTTGAGATTTGTAAAGGATAGGTAAGACAGGGTGACAATAATGGCTACATGGGTCAGATATAAAGCATTTTCCAATTAGAAACCATAAAATATATTACTTCCATTTTTCTCTGTTTTCCCTAATTACAGTTATTAAGCATTACTGATATATGAATGGAACCTGACAAAAGTTACACTGTTACTTTCAATGTTTTATCAATCAGCAAGTTTCCTTCAAACACATTTTGCAATATTATAGCCAGAGCACTAGTGTGTTCTGGGAAATTAGAACAAATCTACTTTTTTACAGCTGCATCTGAAATTATTCCAGTGCATGCAAAAATTAACAAAGTTGCACACCATTTTCAGCTTTACTTAGAAATAAAGAAAACTGTTTACTGGAAAGATTGGACAATAATGAAATTTGCTTAAATGCTGCTAGGATTATTAAAGACATAAACCAAAGTACTAAAAACCTGATTACTTACTACAATAAAAAAACAGACGTAAATACACAGTACGTACTTTATGAAGGGAACTCGTTTGACTGCATAGGTTTTTTCATCAGTTTTTGCTGTTGCCTTGAAAACATTCCCAAAACCACCTTTACCAATAAGCTCTATATCTCTAAAAGTATCAAGAAATCTAAAAAAAAAAACAACCACAAAACAACAAAACAAAAAATTGTAAGTATTCTTAATGTTAAATTTACAAGATATAAAAATGATCCAGACAGATTTAATACATCTGATAAAATACTCTACAGGGATCACTCAACACCTATACATAGTCTTGAAGATTAAAAAAACAAGGGAAACTGACCCTAGAAAACATGTAACTACCTTCACACCTTCACATAAATGACTTCTGGCTATAAGCATTAAACGTTGTTGTATGACAGTTGCTGTACTGTATCTGAAGTCTCCAGAAAAACAAACAAACAAACGAACACAACTATTCAAATATCAGTTTTCTTTGAAAGTTATATTTAAGGAGTATTTTCCCATATTTTGTTATAAATGAACAAACAAATCTAGACCACTACATACTGTAATTGCCATGCAGATCTTATTTAAAAAATTAAAATCCTTCTTACATTTTATTCACGGTGTACGGATTTTCAGTCTCCTCACTGGTATTTGTGTCCAAATCTGGCAAACTCTCATCTAAATCTGACATACTTCTTTTCTCTTCCTTTTTTCTTGCATTATCAAAATTAGCTGCCAATTTTCTTGAACAAAGATAAAAGCAAAACTTATTAGGAACAGTTTTTCTAACATGAGAAAAAATGGCATTTCTTTGTTAGATATAGCAACACTAAAGTGATGTGCAATATAGTTTATAGGAGATAGCAACATAGAAATAAACACATACCTTTTGGGTTTCAGGGCAGAACTCTGTGCATTTCTCTACATGAAAAAGAGACAAAAACCTAACTGAGATATCCTAAGTATTTTCACTATACTTCTTTAAAATGTATCTGAGAATGTATCTAGGAATTTTCTATAAATGTATTCATACCTTAGATAAATATTATAATAAGAATGAAGCCATATCTTAGCTTAAAAATATTCACATATGCTATGGATGGCATCATCATTCTTACCACAGTAAAATATGAGCTAAGTAAGTGTGATCCTCTTTCTTAACAGTACTGCCCATTCGGTCAATGGCACATACATAAATTGTGTCTACAGTACAGAACTAAATGACTAATGGTTAACAGTAAGAAAGTACTGAATATTCTTAGAAAAAATGGATGGATGTTTTCCAGGGGTTTGTGGATTAAGGAACAAACTGATGCTACACACTGACAAGAAGCTTGTTCTATTCAGGGCTTAAAATGTAATTATGAGGAAGAACATTTTCACACCATACCTGAGAAGGTGAAGTATTTTTACATACTGCCATGTCTTTCATGTTTTCTACCAAATTTGAATCTGAGTCTCTGAAGCAAACACTACTGTTACAGGAAAATAATAGACTAGGTTATAGTGAAAGCACCACAATCATAAAATTATTGGCAAAAGAAAAAAAGAAGGATAAGCAAAATACACATTTTAAAAAAGCAAAACCTGAGAAAGCATTAACAATCATGACTGATTACAAAATGCAATGCTGAAAACAAAACAGTAATGTTTTGTAATATACTCCTCAATTATATCGTATCATGATATCTAGGTATTATATATATTCTATTATATCCTTTAATTAAATAGGTTAAATACAGATGTTTATTTCAAGGCAGTGCAGCCATCTCTGGCATTTGACATAGCACACTACAATAGCTTTACAATTGCACAAGGAACATAAAAAGAAGCAGTAGCAGCACTACAGTCAAATTAACTGCTGTACACAAAATGCTTGACGTAGGGTTCCCAAATCAGAACTGAAAATTTATGCATGTTCGTTTTCTTTCAGCAAGCAAATTTCCCCTTCAGTGGGAAGATTTATGGAGAGAAAAAAACAAAACAACAAACCACCACCACCACCACAACACCACCTCCACCACCACAAATAACATGGAGCACAGAAAAGTACTGAAATTTAATTACACGGAGTTTACAGTGTCAAAATAGGAAAATTAATGTTAATTAAAAAAAAATTAAATAATGCTACTGAACAAGGTAAATTACACCATTTACATCACCATAAAAATGCTTCTGAAAGAACTGATCATGGCAAAATATAAATACATCAGAAAGCTCTAAAATTACTATAAGCTAACCCTTAAGAACTCAAAATAACACAAGTACAGCAAATTTTGCGCAGAACTCTAGGAATTAAAAGCTAAAATTAAATGCCATTATACTGCAATAAAGAAACTATCACAAATTTTACTTAGAACCAGATCACATGATCCTCTACAATTAGTAAATACTTTTATTATCACATTATCAGTAAGCCCAGCTTACTCTGAGTCAGACTCATCCAGCACTTGAGAGGAATTACAATATTTGCTCAATGTAGAACTGCTGTTCGATTCATCACCTTCTATCTGAAAAAAGAAAAATCAAGAATGGTTAACAAAATCACATTAAAAAATCCCTAGTGCAAAACATGCCATTCAAAGAAGGGGGAGGGAAGATGACAAGGTTCTAAGTGGAAGTTAACTGCACTGAACTTTCAAAGCTCTACTGAAGAAATGCATCTGCCTGACTTCCACCCAGAGAAGTGAAACACAGGGCCCTGTCACAGGGAGTGTTTTCCCACTCCTATTGAGACTATACAGACTATATATTTGCAGAAGTAAAGTCTGGGATATATTAAAAATCAGGGTTTACTGCATAAATAATTGTCTGTGTTGAAAACAAGACATATGTAGGCTTTGGTACATGTAATCAGCAAAACTGAAAATCTGCATAAAAAGACAGTTACTTCAGTGTGAAGACCCTGCAAAACCTGGATTACTAAATTGGGGTTGACTAACAAATTAATCCTAAATGTTTAGTAGAGGTTCTTCCCCCTTTTTGTTTCCCCATGTCATAATCCTAAGAGCACAAATGTAACATTAAAAGCAACACCTGCAATTCTTACAGACCATAACCTGACAAAAAGAAAAAACTTAAGGGTGTGTATTTCAACAATAGCCAACAAACAAATCCATTTTTCTAAAATTCAGGACTACTGGGCCTTTACTGCTTTTTGTTAGCTACATTTTGTTTGTTACACAAATACCACTGGGAATTAATAAAAATTAAAACCAAATTAAAACAACCCACCACAACTTTAGAATAACTGCTACAGAAGATCTCCATGAGGTAGTAAATTTCAAACTTTGATAAAAATGCAAAGACCCATGAGGGTGCAATACAGGAAAATGTTAAGGAAGGATCCTAGAACCATAATGGGCTTAAAGACAACAGTAAATGAAGCATTTAAAATTCACAGTAAACAGCCAGTTAATGAAAAACTACTTAAAGTAAATAAGATTTCTCCCCTGTACTGCCTTCTTTCCCTTTAAACTATACTTAATTTAAATTACTTCATATGTACTGTTCTGTGTATTTCAGAAGTGGGTTTGTATCACTATTAGAATTCTGATAATTATTTGCACATATGGAAATATGATCACCAACATGAAGACAACATCTCTGCTCTCCCGAGGATGGTGTTGGCAATTGCTTGACTAGAATCTGCCTTGGAATACTACAGAAAGCAAGTCCTGTTGATTCTCACTCCTGCTTTTGCCTTTCTCATGTTTCACAATGGATTTTTGATCCATAGAAGGCAGCAAGAGATTTATTTCCATAGCAGGTCATCTTGACACTTCACAGAAGAGACAACCAGTATATTAGAGCAGTCAGGATTCAGGAATGTTTAATATATGTGCATTCTTGAATTACAGCCTATCAGATCATATTCTGAAATACACAGAGATACCAACTGTGGTATTTTTAAATCCAGAAATGTAGTATAGAAACATAACATAAATTTTACCAACAGAATCCTGTAGCCCAACCAACCCATCAAAATATGGATCATTCCATCCATGGAATATGCTTTTAAATACAATGAGGATATCTGCTCAAAGATTAAAGATACAAGAATTAAGCTTCTATCTTAAGGCTAAATATAGTACATACTGTTAGAAAGCCTTGATCAATTAGCCTGTCACATGCTTGTTTTGCAGCAGCTTGTTTTGCAACAGCTAGAGAAGGTCCAATGCCAGTTCCATACACAACACCACTAATCGTACACCTACATGAAAACCTGTAAAATACAGCAGGGAATGAAGTATTAAATCCCATGTGACAAGTCCTAATGTAATTATTTTAAACACTATAGTCAATTTGACATTATAGACTGGAAATCTGAAATATACATCTTCAGGACAGTATTTCCAATATACATTTAATCTAAGTAATAAAGGTAGGTAATTTATCTGACATGCCTTCAAGATGGCCAATTATCAGACAGAATATTTAGCACTTCTTAAGGCTGAAATCCTCAAAGCATAGTATCATATGCACCTAAAATGACAAATTATCTGCAGTTCACTTTTTAAAATGGCTAATTTTGCAGGGGAAGATAGGAGGCGTTTTCCAGCAGGTATTGTGTCAAGGGAGTTAAAATACGGAGATATTTTTAATAATGCCTCATCTGTCATTAACTGGAATGTTTCTTCAACTCACTGCAATAAATACAGAAGGGGATACTAACAGGCTCTCTGTGGCACCTGGTTCCTAGGGGTCTCCAAAATACATGCCAAGAGGTCCACAAAGGTGCCAGAACTACAATCAAGATAACTGATGAGTTGTCAACACTGACTGGCATTTTATCATCATACCATCTCTTCAGATGAAGAAACTCAGTCCTCTTAGTCTCTCCTCCCACACCTTATCCTTCAGCTCCTTAGCCACCTTCATCTAACACTACTCAGGGTAACTAATGGTAGTTTTAGCAAACACAGAGAAGTATTAAAAGCAAGTATGAAGACAAAGTACATCTTACGTGGGTGCATGGCCATCTCCAGTCCATTTGTTAGGGTAATCAACTAGTTCCAAGGTCTTTTGTGAATACCTATTTAGTAGGCTGACATAGTCGTTGCCTTGTAGAGGTAACGTCACTGAACATTGTGTTAATTTTGCAGTTGGCATATTTGAAGGATTCTTTAACTATAGAACAAATAAAATAGGTAACTTAAAAACTTACAGCTTAATCAATAGGTTAAGATAAGCAGTGCATGAGATCTAATACAGCTGCAAGGGTTGTCAGCATCTCAAAACATTTTTTAGGAAATACCAAGTTTGTATGAACAGAGTCCCTTGTGGCAAAGGGCAGCTATCCCAAACCAGAATTATTACATTTTCAATTTACAAAGAAATGTAAATCCAGTTTTCCAAGTATTGCACCTATGTCTTTAGCAACCTATCACCATGTCTCCTCCTACCTCCCTTAAGACAAGACAGACAAGGAGCTGTGAAATGTCTCATAAAAAAACCCACAACCCAACAAACAACCTAATGCTACCTTCTCAGTTTTCTCACAACCTGACCAGAGCCAAGAAAAGCAACAGCAGCGGGATGTTGCTGTTGCTGCCATTAGCAAGGGCTGCAAATGCTCCTGGGCATGTACAAGACGCGAAAGCAGGATTTTTCAGCTGTCTCATGATTAGGCAGCCTTAATAATATATTATCAAACATGCAGCAATTCTGTTAGATCAATGGTGGTGACACAGTAAAGAGCATACGGAAACACTTAAGGAAAAATTTCACTCGAAAGCTGCCAAGAAGCATTCAGACTCAAAAAGAAAAATAAAGAATGGCTACCACAAAACACATGGCAGAAAACAAAGGAAAATCAAACCTTAACTAAATCCAGTCAGGATAAAGAGCCTCAAATCAGCTATACAGTAAAAAGTACAATAACAAGAAAACAAAGACAAATCAGATCAAGTGCAAGTAAGCAATTTTATAAGCAGAGTGGCAGCAGAGACACTGAACAATGCCCTGCAAATGTTTTAAAGACATCAAATTCCTGAACAGTTGTCAAAACAGAACAGGAACACTGCTCACTTTGGATACAGCACGGCAGCTTAGAAAAGGCAAATACATTTCCGTATCTCCTATAACAGCAGAGGAGGAAATACTCTCAATACCACATACCAACACTATAGTAGAACATTAAGCCATTAGTTCAGTGGTAAAAAGTAGAAGAGCACTGAATAAGACAAAACAAAGACAACTTAAAGAAATAATTAGAAACTCTTCCAAATTAAATAAAACAATTATATATTATTGGCTACTTTTAGAGATTCAACTTCAACCTTTACTAGGCAAATAAACAAAAAAAAATTTTTTTAAATGTAAATCCTACAGGTTACTCACCTGTCTCTCAATCATTTCCCAGGATTCTTTTGCTGCTCGTGCTCTTGCTTCCTTCTTATTTTTACCAGTGCCTGTAGCATATTCTGTTTCGCCTATTTTAACCTTAACTGTGAACCTGCAATGAAAAAACTTTTCTAAAACATTGTTACATTATGTCTCATACATACTTAATAACCTTCTCAAGTTCAACTTCATTTTTACTATCCACGAAGTGATGTAGGTTAAGTGTTGAGATATTTAAGTATTTGTGTGTTTTTAGTATATCTAATTCCTGACGATCGTAATTCTTTAGAATAATATTTTTTTTTAATGTTTCCTCCCTCATCACAAATGTATGTACTTTATTAGTTCTAACAGTATTCTTAAATCTTAACTTCTTTTTAAAAGCACAATTATTTAAATTTTGAAAAGCAAAAGAATGCATAAGGTCAGCATTCTTACAGGCAAGGTTGTGAAGCCCCAACACCAGGACACATCTCAGCTCTGCAAAACTATATGGAGAGGAAAGATTAGATAATATTGATTTCATGGATCTAAGCATGACATTACACTCCCCTTTGATACTCTGCTACATACACTATTTAGTAAGTGCAAAAACAATGTCTGGTGCTTCATGAATTTAAAGGCAGTCCCGAAAAGCAAACAAAAAAACCAGTCTTGCCCTTCCACACTCAACCACTGATGCCTTCCTTCTGTTGCACAACTGTGCATGCACTGCTTTCCATACAACAGTGACGTGGTCCCAAAAAATTCTTTCTCTCTAAACTGGGAGAGTTTTGATGTGTAGACTGCTTGGTAGATAAGGAATTGCTTGCACGGTCACATCCAAGGGGTAGTGGTCAACAGCTTGATGTCCAGATGGAAACTGGTGACAAGTGGTGTCCTTAAGGGGCCCACATTGGAACCAGTACTGTTTAATACCTTCATCAATTACACAAACAGTGAGATCAAGGGCACCATCAGCAAGTTTGCAGATGACACCAAGCTGAGTGGTGCAACTGACACACCTGAGGGATGGGATGCCATCCAGAGGGACCTGAACAAGCTTGAGAAGTGGGCCCACGTGAACTTCATGAAGTTCAACAAGGCCAAGTGCAAGCTCCTCTACCTCGGTCAGGGTAATCCCAGTATCAATACAAGTTGAGGTGTTAAGGATTTGAGAGCAGCCCTGCAAGAAAAAAGCTTGGGCTACTGGTAGATGAGAAGCTCAACAGAAGCTGGCAATAGATACAGAACAATAAATACAATTGATACAAATAGATACAACTCTAGATACGGAACCCTAGATCTAACCCTCGATCCTAGAGCCTCCATCCAAAACCCTAGACGCTAGACCCTAACAGATACAAAATAGATACCTCATCTAGTTTAAGATGTCCCTGCTCACTGCAGGGTGGACTACATGACCTTCAAAGGTCTCTTCCAACCCAAATTATTCTACGATTCTATAACAAATGGTTGGTTTTCAGCTGCATCTGTTCTTACTCAGATGCAACCTGCCCTACAGCTGCAAAATCCTTAATGTTTCTGCTACTGCCTTTGCACAAAAGGCAACAGAGAAGCAAACAACCAGATTTCTGCTTTTACCAGCAGGACAAACTTGAATCAAGTTAAAGTGACCATTGTTATAACCTTGGGGTGTGTCTGTACTTCAGAGTGCAGCAGAACATACAGATACACAAGCTCAAAGTAAACAAGACAGGCTGACACAAGAAACAGTCTAGGTCTAACATCATGAGTATCTCTGTGGGACAGTCTGTCTCACACAATGGAATGATGTCAGGAATTCACTTTATTTCATTACTTCAGCTTCATTCTCCGCTTCTCATCCAACCTGGCCTTCAACACCTCCAGGGAGGGGGCTTCCACAACCTCCCTGGGCAACCTATTCCAGTGCCTTACTACTCTTCATGGTGAAGAATTTCTTCCTAATATCTAACCTAAATCTACACTCTTTCAGTTTAAAAACACTACCCCAAGCTGTGGCCACTGCTGTGAGAAGGGTTACTCTTTAGAATTACATAAGCAGCATAGGATAAAAAATAAGGTAAGTGGTTAACATTTGAGACCCAGATAATACCTATTAATTTATTCTGGGACTATGGTCAGGTCTACAAATAAGTCAGCACAGACAGTGTCAGCTGGCAACATGGAACACATTAGAAGAAACATACTCATTATTAGCATAAGTCTTGTATTCAAGCAAATTAGCAAAAAAATTTTAGAAATCACATGAGAAAATATAATAGATCTCAAGTGTCAATGATCTCTGGCAGAGAAAAAACTAGCAAACATAACATTTGTGTTAACAAAATAAACCATATAACATCACTTGCAATTGTCTCTAAAAGCAGAAGCAAAACAGCTTAAGGAAAAGATCCTTCTCTTGCATGAGATATTTAAAAATTAACGATACATAAAACATGCTGATACCCAAACAATTAATATAAAACCAACCTTTATGGTTAGAAATTAACAACATAAATTACAAACAATTTCCATGCTTTGTAAAACCAAAAATCTAAGCACTTAAGTTGGCATAGATCATAAACTGTCATACTTGCTGCAACCCACCACACTTCCTGAGATATTTCATGGCAGATGCAGAACATACTTAGAATAAAGCTACCAGCAAGATGTGCATTGCTGTTGCATTCCAAAAGAGGGCTGTCAACTTCAAAATAAGTTTTCTCCTCAAACTCTATCACATGATAACTTTTCCCCACTCTACTCAATGTGTGGTTTCACCCAGCTCTCCTGCCACATCTACAGTTTCGTAATTAACTGTTATGATCGTGAGCTTTACCCAGTTGGTTCACTGCAGGAAGAGTCCTTCTGTTTATTGACATGCATTAGTGAACTTACATGGGATCATGAGGTAAGCCGCCGCTATTGACATCGACGTAACACAGTTTAAGATTGCGCGTCTGGCAGTAGTTGTTGAGCTTCCCCATGTACTCACGTTCCATTTTGACACAATCTGAAAAAGGTTCTGCAAAGCAACATTCAAACATGTACCAGTGTCACTAGGCACAGCACAGGGAGCCCCTTAATCCTGCCAGACCTCTGCTGTAATATCAAATAGAAAACTGGTGTCAGTAAAATAGTTAACATAAAACCAATTATAATTTCTAATTCAGGTGGTTGATCTGCAACTGGTTTTGAAGGCTCATTGCTTAGAATAACAGATTTAAAAAACAGAGCAGAGAATGTAGTGATTAGACTAGATTTCTTAGCAGATTGGCAGGAAAGGGCTGAATCATTCAATGAATCCTGGGGAAGAAAAATTTAAATCCGTAACGCTTCTTCAGAGAGTAAGACTCGAGTCTTTCAGAGGGGCACCTAGAGGCATTTTGACAAATCCTCTCCAACCGCAATGCCTCTCAGGCCTACTGACACACACGGAAGACGAAGCCAAGCTGCTGCCGGCGGCGGAGCAGCGGACGGGCAGCTGCCAGTGCCGTTTGAGCCAGGGGGCAGGCAGCCCGCTCCGCCGGGACCGGGACCGGGACCGGGACCGGGACCGGCCCTCCCCGCGCCTCCGCCCCGCACTTACCTCCAGCCGCGGCAGACGTTCCGGGGCCCCAGGAGCTCCAGCAGCCGGCACGGCAGGCACCGCGGGGCTCGGGAGCGGTCCGGGCGGCTGGCAGGCACCGCCCCAGTTTCGTTTCATGCAGCAAAGCCCGCCCCGGCTGGAAGCGAAACCGAAAGCGCAGGAGGCAGCCCCGGAGCCCCCGGTTCCGGGCGGGGCCACCGCCGAGCCCCGGTTCGGCGGGCACGGGCTACGCGGCGGCGGCTCCGAGGCCTCAGGGAGCCGCGCGATGCCCAGCGCAGCCCGGCCCTCCCGGCTTTGCTCAGTGCTGCTTAATTCCCTGGAAATTGCGCCTGCGAGGCAAGTCGCCCACCGAAGGCTCCACACACTAGCAGTTACCACACCGGCCCTTTTCCCTAACTCGCTATTACCTCTTTCAGTTCCCAATGACAGGCGGCAGCTACAGCAACCACAGGCTACAGCACATCTGTAAGGACAGCACAGAGTAGTGACGCACCCAGCTTTTCCCAATACATCCAAATATTATTTTAGTACCCCCTTTCCCTCTTGGACTAGTCGGTCAATGCCCTTAAGCCTTACAAAATGTGACGGAGAGTTAACAACAGCTTCAAATGTTCTTGGTGTACACATCAGTATCCCAACACTCTGCAATACTGCAATGGTCTCAACCTCAGCACCTTTCTAAAGAAAGAAATTCCAAACTCTTGTTAGGGCAAGTAACAAAAAGTATTGCCTTTCACACATTTTGTATTTTAAATTCAGTTGCAACCCTTTGGGTTGGATAATATTTTATTTCATCGTATTATTTTATTGCATCCCATTTTTATTGCAGTGTAAGTTTATCTTATTGGCATAAAGAAAAAAAACCCAAAAACCAACCCCCAAAACAGACACCAAATTAATATGTTCTGGAGAAGCAAGAAAGGAAATAATTACCCAAGATCAGTTTTGAGGCCATATTTAAAGTATGCAGTAGCTGTGTTTCACCATGTGCACTCAACATCTACTTCTGATCTCTCAGTTACACAACCTATCGGACCACGCTTTGGTTCCCACTGCCAACCCCTGCAAGATCTCTCTCCAGTAGAAACCAGACAGTTTGAGAGAAGGAAAGCAGCAGTAAGTTTAGGTCTTGTTCACAGTATGAGGAAATGGCTTGGGCAGTGGCAGCCAGGAAGCACACCTGCTCTCCCGTAACACAAACACAACTAACAAGGAACCCAGTGGGGATGCAGAGAAACACATCAGAAAGTTCAAAATGCTCAACTTTTAAGTGTCATCATCTTGTAGAAAAAAAAGGACAGACCATGATATGAGTCACATAATTATTATTTCCATATGTATGGACAAAACAGAGTGTGGGTTTTTTTTTTTAAACATTGATGACATTTTTCCTTGTTAAAACCCACTTAGAGCAATTACATAGTTCTATGTATTGACCTCATTTAAAGACATCATTCCTACATGGCTGCTTCTGGAATGTGCAATATACCTCATAATTCAACTTAGCTCCTACTTAGGTTTTTGATAACATTTTTTTGTGTGGCTCTGAGCTTCTGTGAGGCATTTCTAGCCTCTAGTGAGCCTAGAGAAAGAGCAATGAGAGAGTAATGCATGGTCTGAAAGCACACCATCGCACTCAGATCACGCAAGCTGAACTGCTGATAGAAAAAGCTTTCACGAGTAGCCTTATTTCCTAACCACAGGCTTCATACCAAAACAGCATGGCAGATGGCTGGCTGAAGTTAAGCAGCCTTGCAGTGGCTTTTACAAGTATACACAAAAGCACTTATTACACTTGTGGGCCTACTCTGAAATGAACGTTAAGTTTTCCGTGCACAGTCAGTTGACAAGAAAAAGTAAGTTTAAAATATAATGATCATCCATGGCTTAACGGTTCAAATCTGTATCTGAAAGCTTCTAGTTAAGATACATACCTTATCTACTCTTCTAAGACATTTATTTTCATAGAATCACAGAATGATTCCTAGAAATACAGCTATTTTGAATCACTCCTCTGTTTAAATTCCGAATACAAGTAATTCAGGAGGGGCACATAACATCTGCATGCTGCATACTTTTTCTAGTTTATCAAATGAAACTAGCACATTTTACTACAAGTCAATTAGAGCAATTTTATTAAAATTTCTCTTATTTCCTTAACTACAGGATCTGTAGCCATGACTGTTTCTTCTTAGAACTCCTCCTTCCCCTTAAATCCCTAGGTTCTGTAGTTTTATTCGTCATATGCCAAGCTCTTTGGCACAATTTATTTATTTTTTCCCCTATGTGTGATCCCAATGTCTCTTATCAGACAAGGAGATTGCTATCAAATGTGCAGCTTTCAGAACCGAAAGTGTCCCAGAGTGCACTTTCAGTTTCTCTGGTAAGACACAAAGATTGCTTCACTTTCATTAATTCTGTTTAATTACTAATGTTTAATTGACATTAGCAGTATTAACAGAAACCAAATCAGTAACATTTGCTTTCTGGCTGATAAAAAATAACAACAAAACAAACCAACCAAAGAAAGCCCCTGTGTTTCTTAAAACGTTATCAAAGAGTAACAGCAGTATTACTTGAAGAATGAGGCTTGTTGTTAAACTTCAACCTGGGGCAAATGTTCTATTCTGAAACGGCAGGTAGTACATACACCTGCAAAACGTTCCATCACGCCTTTCAGGCCTTCCTCTGAATACCTTTCAGATTCATTTGCTCTAGAAAATACTGATGTTTAGGGATTTCAAATCTTCTAATGTCATACCGGTTTTCCAAATACCATAGCGTTTATACTGAAGTCTAAGACTGTACCACGAACAGACCCCTCCTGGTGCTGTGGAAGGGATCGCGGCTTGCTTTGCTCCCAAGTGACTGCTGCTGAAGGCAACAGCAGAGCTGGGAAAGGCGTCGTGCCCGCAGGCCGAACTGGAACCGCACCTCTTGCGTTTACGCCCTCCACTCCGTCCTGCCGGCGGGTCCCGCTCCACCAACGCCCGCCCAAGGAACGCTCCGGGGTACGAGCCTGCGGACCCGGGCATCGCTGGGCGCCACGCACCCACGCGTCGCGGAAGGGGACTTCCCGGTAGCACCTCACAAGGGTGATACAACAGGTTTCACCAGTGACAACAGCAGCCGCGGAGATGACAGCGGTAAGGCAGCGAGCGCCAGGGACGGGCAGAGGGAGCGGAGCTGCGGCCGCCGGCGGGAGGAGGGAGCGGAGCGGGCCGGGAGCCGCGCCCGGGTGGAAACGCGGGGCAGGAAATCCCCTATGGTAAAGCTGTCCCGGGCACCATCCAACAGGTATTGCCAAATCACACGGCAGCTCTCGGTTGTCTCACGCAGAAAGCATGCCTATACAGTAGGAAAAACAAACAAGCAACCCCCAAACTAAGGGAGCGACCCTACTCACCGCCACTCCCGGGTCCCCGTGTCACCCCTTCCCACACTCCCCGTTCCCATCGCCCCTCCCTCCCTCCCTCCGCAGACAGCTGCTGTCGCTGCCGCCGCAGCCTCCGCTCCCGCTCCCCTCGTGTCCCACCCCAGCCCCAGTGCCGCACACGGCGGCGGGAGAGCTTCCCTGGCGGCCCTTTCGTCCCCTGCCGCGGGCGGGGTCTCCTCACAGCCCCGCTCCAGGGCCCCGCGTTATTTCAGCCCTCTTCTCCCGCCGGGGGGCACCAGGGCGCCCTGCAGCGGGGAGCGCGTTTCCCAGCGGAGGCACGGGACTGACATTCCCTGCCCCCCCCCCTCCCCCCGGCTGCCTCCCGGGCGTCACGCAGCGCTGCCACGGCCCCGCCCGGCCCCGCCGAGCCCGCCCCTCCGTGGCGTGGCCCGGCCCGGCCCGGCCCGGCCCAGCGCGGGCGGCTGTGGCGGCGGCTGGGGCGCTCGCCCCCGGTAGAGCGGGGCGGCTCTCGCGAGAGGCGGCGCCATGGGGGTGCACGGCGTCAAGGCGGTGTTCTTCGACCTGGACAACACGCTGGTGGACACGGCGGCGGCCGGGCGGCGCGCCATCGAGGAGGTGCTGCCCGCGGCTCACCCCCGCAGCGCCCGCGCTCCTCCGGGCCGGCGGCCGCCGCTCCCGGCCCGCCGGCACCGCCGGGCAGCCCCGGGCCCCGCCGCGGGGAGGGGGCGCGGGGCGCGGCGCCGGGCTCCGTCCGCGCGGCGCGCTGATGAGGGGCCCCCTTGTCTCTTACAGGTGATCAGCGCTCTGCAGTCAAAGCACCACTACGGCGAGGGAGAAGCCCGTGTCATCTGCGATAAGGTGCAGGCCAAGCTTCTCAAGGAGTGTCACGACCCCGCCAAGATGTGCATCACCGACCTGCGGATTTCGCACTGGGAGGAGGCGATCCAAGAAACGATCGGGGGGGAGGCGAACCGAAACCTCGCCGCCGAGTGCTACTACCTGTGGAAAACCACCCGCCTGCAGCACCTGACCCTGGCCGAGGACACGCGGGGCATGCTGACCGAGCTGCGGAAGGGCGTCCGCCTGCTGCTCTTGACCAACGGAGACAAACAGACCCAGAGGGAGAAGATCGAAGCCTGCGCCTGCCAGCCCTACTTCGATGCCATCGTGGTGGGAGGGGAGCAGAAGGAGGAGAAACCGGCGCCATCCATATTTCATTACTGCTGCGATCTCCTGGGGGTGCAGCCCGCAGAGTGTGTTATGGTCGGTGACTCTCTAGATACAGATATTCAAGGTGGCCTGAATGCTGGCTTGAAAGCAACCGTCTGGTTAAACAAAGCAATGACAACCCCTCTAGATACCTCCCCGGTACCTCACTATATTATTTCTTCTGTTCTGGATCTTCCAGCAGTTTTACAGAAGATGGAGCACAAAATGAATGCTAAGTTAGGAACTGACCATATGGCTAGTAGTAATGAAGCACATTGATGGTTCCAGCATGCAGTCAGTGGCATGCTGAGCTGTTAGGTGACTCGTGCTCTTTTAAAACATTTGACCCTAGGATTTTCAACTCGTGTATGGTATGCTTTCCGGAACAGCAGATGGATAAGAGCACAGTTGTCAGTGAAAACAGGATAGAAACAAAGAATTAGGTTCATTTAAAAGATGCAAGTGCAGTTAATTTAAAACAACTGCCTTTGTGTGGAAAGAATTTTGACAGACTGTGGCTAAAGTCTGTCTGTCTCTGACCTAAGTTGCCAGTCTTCCGTTTTTATAGTGGAAAAGAAAATTTGAATGTTTTGGTCTTTCACATGCTTTGCTGACTTGTGAGTTTTTAGCAGAAGCTTCAGTTCAAGCCTTGTTTGCAGTGTGTAAAAGAAAGTGAGAAAGGGAGTGTGGTACAATTGGGTAAATCTGCACAATTGATCTGCAGTTTATCTCAGGAACTGGAGTGAATTTTTCTATTTCTAAAACCAGAATTTATTGACAGAATTTATTATGTGTCAGACCATTAGAAAATGCTCTACCTTTGATCTTTTTTTCAAATTTTAGACTTTTTCTCAGACTTTGCAGTGACTTTTCTTTTATGGAATCTGTACCTCTTGCCAAAAGTACTTAAATGTACATTTAAAATTTGCATTTGTATAGGGGACCATTTATCAGAGGGACTTGTTGAGTAAGTTTCTACTTCATATTATCTTGGTGCATATGCGATATACAGTATACTTGTAATTGAGATTATGATTTTTGTTGGAATGTAATTGATAAGACAGATATTTTCAGTGGTCTTACTGTACTGTCAGACTCTCTAAAAGCTAATAGTATTGTTTTGTCTGACTTTATTAGTGCATTTTGATCAGACTACTTGAAGAAACTGTTCTTGGTCTTGCTCAAGTGTATGACTGCTTAGATTCAACTGCAGAATCAGCGCTTTTTTTGACTGTTTTAATGGCACTGCTATACCATCCCTCCTTACTCCAGTTTCTACATGTATTTTACAGTATTTACTCTGGAGAAAGTATGAGCTAGTTGTTTGGAAATGGTTTTCTTGACTCTTCCATGAAATTGGAAAATTATGTAATGTATTACAGTAATCTGTACAACTTTGTAATATGTATGTGCTATTTCTACTAGATGCAGAAGATGACTCTCTAAGATTTCTCTTTCCCAGGTGATTATCTTAATATATTTTTTCTGTACTTCATATTCTTACTATATAATGGGAAAGTATTCACACATTAAATGGAAATGCAAACACTTGTTGAAAAAAATGCATTTTTCAAAACCTATTTGCTACATACACATTACGCTGAATATCTCAGCATATATGAGCAATTAAATGTTACATTTTAGAGTAAAACCATGACAAATCTTTTTAGAACAGGGTTATTGAGGTGCTGGCAGGAGAGCATCTGGCATATGGGCAGCAATAAAAGATCAGCAAAAAGTACAGAAGCCTACCAGGAAATGGGTGCGTAGGATGAATCCTGTATACAATAAAGGTTTCTTTGTTTAACTTGATATGAATTTAAGTTAAGTCTTGCATGGGATGACAGATTTAGAGAAGGCAATTACTGACCTGGGTTAAATTACTTGGCAAAGAGTTTAGGTTGCATCATAATTATGTTGCTGCTACATTGAGGGGGAGGTGGAAAAGGAAATACTTACGGAATTTTGAACTAGTTGTCCCTTAAAACGGTGAAGTAGTTCTGGTTCTTCATGTTGACCTTTGAGTCATCAGGATCAATGAAGAGAACAGAGGCAGGCCCCACCTGTACCTTTGAGGAAATGGGAATATGCAAAAAATTTATCCAATTACAGTGGAATGCTAAGTTGCCATGTGTAACATGAGTCAGTGGCACTGATTTGACATACCTTTGCTACTGAAGAGAGAGGCCTAAGTTAAGATTTTATTTTGCATTTGCAAGAGCACCAAAGCTGTCTCTTGCTTTAGCTGATGAGCAAAGCGTTGCTGATGACATTCCTTATAACCAAGGACTGAGAGAAAAATAGTAAAGATCATTGAGGCTATCGGGAATATTATGTACAAATAGAAATGTATTCAAAAGGTTACATGGATCCCTGAAAAGGGAATGTATATTAAGTAATCTGTTTTAACCATACTGTCTGATACAAAAGCAACAACTTCGCTCACAACAGCATCAGAAGAGAGTTGCAGTGTAGCTGCATTTTTTTGCCCAGCATCAGGGTGATAGAACTTAGGTCAGAATGAGGTTTCTGATACAGCTGAGATTTAAAATAACAAATACTACTAAATCTGTCTATGGGCTTGAAGGATATATACAGGCCAGGTTACAATTTTTAAAAGTAAGTTGAGACTCACACTCTCTTGCCACTGCATCATTCTGAAGTGGGATGCTGAGCCTGCTTGTTGTATAAAGGGTCTCTTGTTTTAGAAGAGACTGCTCTTTGTTTTGCATGTGGCCAGTCGTTTTCCTAAATCTATGCATTTAGGAAAAACTGCTGTGACTGAACACTCAGGTGATAGTGTGGTCTGTAGAGGCCACACCCAAGTATATTTTTTGCCGATGCTGAGTTCTGTACCAGGCTGGATGTGACTACCAGTGTCCAGATAGGGCTATGGTGCTTCTGTAATACAAGAACAGAAGGGATGTCTCTATCCAGAGGTCTTCTTAAAAGCAGTTACCCAATAAACTGGATTATGTATCTGGAGTATCTTAAATCACTCAAGGTGTTTTTTCTTGGATGGAGCTCTTACAGAAAGCCTAATGAAAAATAATTATATTTAAGAAAATGGAAACATAAATGTAGTGATGGGATAATTTTCGCATCAGAAGCAGGACTAGAACAATAAAACAGTCTATATTCAGTTCCTGTTAAGTTCTGGTTTTGCTTAGTGTTATGCTATCTTACCTAAGTTGTCTAGTTTACATTGCCAAAACACTAAATAAAAAGAGGAAAAAGAAATTCCATCTATATTTTTAAAAAACTTTTTTTTTCAGATAAATATTACCTCCTGAGTTTAATCTACAGTAACTTTAGCAAAATGAACTGAAATAATAGTTTAATACCAACTGTATTTTAATTCTTGATACTAAGTAACTCATGTAATAGTCTAATAAAAATATTTTGTTTATAAAACATTTCTTTTAATACTCTGTAACGCTGTGGGTAGCTATGGTTGTGACCAGGTTTACAACAAAGGGCAAGAGTTCTGTTTTTTTGTTGGGGTTTTTTTGTGTTTTTTTTTCTAAATAGATCAGAGTTAGGCTTCAAAATCTGTGACTCCAGGTTTAGATGTGGTGACTGCATGTAGTTTCCATAATTTTAAACAGAGGCTGTAACATAATGATGTATTTGTAAAGCTTCTTGGACAGACTGTGTATATTGATTTTCCTCACTGCAGCTCATTGCTAGTCGAACCTGATCAAGCTGAATGCCAACTCAGATGTGCCTACGTGTCCTGATGTCATGGCGCAGGCTGCTGCAGCAGCTCAAGAACAGGCAGCAAAGCAGGTAAGATAGATAAACACAGTAATCTGAAGTCCAAGGGACCCACTTCAGCAGATTATGGGTGCAAGAAGCTGTACTTGATTTATTGCTGCACTCATCTCCGTGTGACTTGGGAGAGGCAAGAGTGGGATGTTGCTCACCTCATGGCTCTCTTGGCTGCAGAAAAGGAAGCTGTCCCCTGATAGTTTTCCACTGGGTAATGGAACAAATTGTCCGTCTTGATCTGTGGAGAGAGATAGAGAGGTGAAAAGGTACTTCAGGGAGCTCTAGATGAGGGTAGGGTCTTAAACTGAGACAAGGGGGACTTGGTCTTTACCACGGGTGCTTGGCTGTGCCAGCCAGGTGTCTGATGTATCTGCACACCACAGTGTCTTCTTTCTGAGGAAGCTTTGTGTGTGTGAGGCATTAAGCTGGATAGCCAGAGCCTCAGAAATGTGGACAATTTCTTACTGTCTTGAAAAACTTTAGCACAAAGTTCGAGTTCTTAGAAGGTGACCCGAATGTTTTAGATTGGAGATTATTACCTTTCATTGGAATACTAAGTTAATGAAAAATGTGTCGGTGGGGTAACAACTAAAGGTTTTCCTATTTCCTGAAATACAGACGAGACAATTTCCTGTGTCACAGCTATCCCTAACCAATTCTATTTGTCTTTTCATCTGAAGCTTCTGTTACTTCACAACACCAGTAACAGGGTTTTGAACTAAACTGAAGCAGTCTGATCCATCAAAGCAATTTCTCCTGTTCACATAGATAGTGATTCTTTTTTCAACCAGCTCTAAAATGTGGGGATTTTTACTCCCAGGTTATCTTGAGGCCTTTAAACAAAATTTTAAATCCTGCCTCAATTCTATACTAACAGAACTCACCATCTGGAAATCATTTAACACGTTAAGAAGTACAACAAATAGAAATGCAATGTATCTCTGCTGTATACTGCTCTTTTGTGCACAGCTTTTACTATCAGCCTTGCAGTGGGATTGTCTCCATTATAACTCGCTTTCTAGATCATGCTGTGCACATACAAGAGACATAACAATGCAGAGATGATGTCAGCTGTGTCTAAAGCAAAAACTGCAACTTTCTGCCTATGTTGCAAGGGACCTAGGCACAGAGAATCACGTTGCCTGCTCCATATAGCACATTTTGACCTTTTATTCCATCTACTAAAAACAAGTTTCCATGGAGAGCCTTCTGCTGAACAGCTCTTAAATACCAGAATAAAAGGATGCATTTTAAAAAAATATGAAATTATAGTGCTAATACATGAAATATTAGTCCTTTAGAAGTGCAAGCCATATTTCTCAAGTCAATACCTAACAAAAGACCAGATGATAACTTTGCATAGGGTCTAATTTAGCATAGGAAAATGTTGCTATTCACATCAGTGGAACTTTCTGGATCATCTGCAAGTGACTTGGGCTGTTCACTTCTCCCTCAACTAATCCATCTCCATCATCTGTTTGGTCAATTAGCAAGATCATGCTAAATACATATATTTAGTACCAGCTCTTTGGCAGCTGTGTGCTGCCAGCATGTGTTTGACCTGTGTTTGTTTTAAATGGTCTTTCCTCCAAAATAAATTTCTATTCATATCACACAGACTAGGCAAATGGCAAAGTTTTGTGGGGAAAAAAAAAAGGTTAAAAAAAGTTATTTTGGGAAAAAAACTCTCCAAACAAAATCCTCTGTTAGTCACTTACAGATATCAAGGTTTGTAAGGCAAATTTAAAATACCAAATCTCAGATACTCCTCTCCAAGTTTCAAAATAAATGTTCATGATCAGTTGATTTAAGAAGTGAAATGTTGTGAGGAAAACAAGACTACTCATCACTTCATCTTTTCCCCAGGGTCTCTTTAATCCCTTCCTTCATCACTGGCTCTAAACATGAGATTTTTCTGCCAACTATATTCAAGAACAACTTTGTTACACTGAGAAAATCCCACTTTTTTATATTTTGGAAATAACATATTACAAGGCAGCATAGAATAAATGTTGTATGTAGCTTCAACCACGTTTTAGCATACATTTTATTTAATAAATTAATGCACACTTTTGTTAGGTTCTTCTTTGTATTTTGCCTTGGAAATGTTTATTTTGCAATACTGTCAATATTGCAGAAATACAAAAAAATACAGAGCTAGTAAGATACAAAGATGCCTCTGAGTATACATGGCTGTGGTCCTTTAAATCAAGGATTTAGGAATTTTTATTTTTATTTTGCTTTCAATGATTCTAGAAGTCACTTAGAATAGTTATGACTCAGTTTCCCCACCTGCTCAATGAACATCCCAGAAACAAAGATGGAAAAATGAAGTGAGAAGCATTTAAACTCATCTTGCTTTCCAGTCAAAATCCAGCCTGGTAAGCATCAGTCGAGCACATTTTTATTTACTTGCGTTGTTGCTGAGTCTGCTCAATGGTACTGCTTTCAGGCAGAGGTGGGAA